>NC_139549.1:23393595-24593595 GCF_965153285.1 Podarcis tiliguerta
GACAGAAAACTTGTAGTAAAAATTTGAACTATGGATTGATTAAGGACTTATAATAATTGAAGTCAGTGATGAGGTGCAGAATGAAAATTAAAACATCAAGATCCACAAAGGGGGGGGGGCAAGGGAAGTAAAAGGGGATATGATGTTTGTATTTCATTTCTTTCATTGTTATTGTTTGTAAAACTGAAAATATAAATAAATTCAAACACACACACACATCTGGAAGGTTGCAGGTTCTCCATCTTTGCTCTAAAGTTAGGGTTGCCATATTTCATGATCCAAGCACAGAAGTTGTTGGGCTGCTGGACATTTCAGTGTTTTCTGGACATGAAGGAGCGTCTCCACCCCCATCGTTCAGCCCGGACACTGAGATCCAGCTCTGATGGCCTTCTGGCGGTTTCCTCATTGTGAGAAGTGAGGTTACAGGGAACCAGAAAGAGGGCCTTCTCGGTAGTGGCGCCCGCCCTGTGGAACGCCCTCCCATCAGATGTCAAGGAAATAAGCTTATCTTTAAAAGACATCTGAAGGCAGCCCTGTTTAGGGAAGTTTTTAATATTTAATGCTGCATTGTTTTTAACACTCAATTGGGAGCCGCCCAGAGTGGCTGGGGAAACTCAGCCAGATGGGCGGGGTATAAATAATAAATTATTATTATCATTATCATTATTATTATTATTAGGCAACCCTATCTAAGTTGTTGAGCCAGGGAGCAGGCAGCAGACCTGTTTCTCAGGCCCTTCTCATCCTCCACCTGAGCAAACGCTGGCACCCGCCCATCACACACAGCTTGTGTGTCTCCCCTCTGGTGTCTTTCAACAACTGGTTTTCAGAAGCATTTCTGCCTCTGTGGAGGCAGAGCATAGCCATGATGGCTAGTAGCCAGCGATAGCCCTCTCCTCCATGAAATTGTCCAGTCCTCTTTTTAAGCCACCCAAGTTGGTGGCTGTCACTGCTTCCTACAGGTGTGAGTTCCATCGTTCAATGGAGTAATGGCATTACTGCGAGACACAAGAAGTTATGGTGGAAATAGGTCTGATGCCTGAAGTATGACACAATCTTGGCTTGGTCCAGCGGATACTCACTTACAGATCATGGTCTGTGGCTTCAGTTAAAACAGAGATGGGAAACTGTATCCCTCCAGGTGTAGCTGGAATACAACTCCCATCCTCAGTTGGTTAATTACCTGTCCTGGGCAGAGTTGTGCTGCCCCTGAAGGAATGATAGAATTGTAGAGTTGGAAGGGACCCCAACTCTTAGTATATAAAGCCCTTAATGGCTTGGGACCAGTTTACTTGCGGGTCTTTTAGTGTGGCAGAACCCACATTTCGGAACTCCCTGCACATTGATATCAGAGGGGCACCTTCAGAGTTTGCCTGAAACGTTTCTGTTTAGGCTAGCCTATCCAGACACAAGGAGGGACGCGGGTGGCACTGTGGGTAAAACCTCAGTGCCTAGGACTTGCTGATCGTAAGGTCGGTGGTTCGAATCCCCGCGGCGGGGTGAGCTCCCGTCGTTCGGTCCCAGCTCCTGCCCACCTAGCAGTTCGAAAGCACCCCTAAGTGCAAGTAGATAAATAGGTACCGCTTTACAGCGGGAAGGTAAACGGCGTTTCTGTGTGCTGCGCTGGTGCTGGCTCGTCAGCTGCAGCTTCGTCATGCTGGCCACGTGACCCGGAAGTGTCTTCGGATGACGCCGGCTCCCGGCCTCTTGAGCGAGATGAGCGCGCAACCCTAGAGTCGGACACGACTGGCCCGTACGGGCAGGGGTACCTTTACCTTTACCTTTATCCAGACACATAGGTGCTGATGTGGCTTAAGCCCCTTTACTGTTAATTTTTATATTTTTAAACGTTTTGAATTGTTTTAAACTCTTTTTACTGCTAATTTTAACATTTCCTTTTTTGTGGATATAATTTTATTAAGTTTTCTGTTTTACAATTTAAAATACTCATTTTACATCCTTAAAATATCAATGACTTCTTTTCTTTTCATGGTTCCTTTTACGTATCATAAATCCTTGCATATTTTACAAAAACTATACCATTCAGCATTCCATTATTGCGTCCATCAAAACTTGTTTACACTGTTGAATTTATCTTAATGCTGCCAGCATTTTCAGCTGTACACAATTATTTCCCATATAGTCAATAAACATTTTCCAGTCTTCTCTACACGTATGTTCTTCTTGTTCTCTTATTCTATAAGTTAAGTCTGTGAGTTGTGCATATTCTGTCAAAAGTTGCCATTCTTCTTTAGTTAGGACCTCACTCATTTTCCTTTTTTGAGCTAACAAAACATAGGCCACAGTAGTAGCATACATACATAACCTTTTTTGACACCTGGGAATTTCAGTCTGAATTATCCCCAACAGAAAGGACTCTGGTTTTTTTTGGGAAAGTACTTTTAAAGCGATGACAAACCTAGACAGCATCTTAAAAAGCAGAGACATCACCTTGCCAACAAAGGTCCATATAGTTAAAGCTATGGTTTTCCCAATAGTGATGTATGGAATTGAGAGCTGGACCATAAAGAAGGCTGGTCGCCGAAGAATTGATGCTTTTGAATTATGGTGCTGGATGAGACTCTTGAGAGTCCCATGGACTGCAAGAAGATCAAACCTCTCCATTCTGAAGGAAATCAGCCCTGAGTGCTCACTGGAAGGACAGATCCTGAAGCTGAGGCCCCAATACTTGGTCACCTCATGAGAAGAGAAGACTCCCTGGAAAAGACCCTGATGTTGGGAAAGATGGAGGGCACAAGGAGAAGGGGACAACAGAGGACAAGATGGTTGGACAGTGTTCTTGAAGCTACCAGCATGAGTTTGACCAAACTGCGGGAGGCAGTGGAGGACAGGAGTGCCTGGCGTGCTTTGGTCCATGGGGTCACGAAGAGTCGGACACAACTAAATGACGAAACAACAACACCACCTTTTAATTTTAACATTTCCTGTAAACTGCTTAGAGGCTACATTACAATCAAGTGGAATATAAATTCTGTTAACTAACTAACTAACTAACTAACTAACTAACTAACTAACTAACATTATCTCTGACCATTGGATCATGCTTCCTTGGGGCTGATGGGCATTGGAATCTCTCTCTGATCTAGATTCCAGATGCCTCCGCCACCTGTGGTGTGGATCCTGTTCACCCTAGTAATTCAATGGAACTGATAAGGGAGGAATAATGAATCCCAAGAGAGCCTCTGCTGCCAGGAATTCCCTCGGTATGTACAGAAACTTCAGAGACAGTCAGACAGAGAAAATTTGGCGGCCCTTGAAGCTTACTGTGGGGAGGGGGGAGGAAACCACCCTGTTTTATATCAAATGCAGCAGTTCTTAAACTTGGATTGCACTGCAAATGTAGAAGCCAGAAACTTCTTCCCTGTAGGCTCAAAGAGTGACACAAGCCATTAAGTTCCTCTGAACTGATCTGAAGCAGACCCCAAATTGTCCAGGTCTCAATCAGCCCGCACAGCAGGAAAAGCAAAGTGAAGTCCATGCAAAAAATGTAGGTGGAGGGAGGGCTGGCCCCCTGCGCTTTTGTATATGACCCCAGTTTTTAGATACAGTTTTTAGAAGGCTGTAGAGGGGGGTGATTTTGGTTTTAATGGGTGGGAAGGCAAGACACAGATTTCATCGAGGCCCCATCAGCTTTCTAACCAATGACCGGTGCATTTGGCAAAAGGAAAGGGAACACAGGAAGCTGCCTCATGCTGAGTCACTGCTTCGTCCACCTAGCTCAGTATTGCCAGCACTGACTGGCAGCAGCTGCCCAGGGTTTCAGGTGGGGCGTCTTTCTCAACTTAACTTGGAGATGTCAGTGATTGAACTTGGAACCTTCTGCATGCAAAGCAGAGGCTCTATGGCTGAGTTATGAATCTTATCCTAAACATAAATTAAGGTTCTAGTCCTCATTGTTCTTTTTATTTTTTTTAAGGACTGAATTAAATAGGAATGTAGGAAGTTGGTATAGACTGAGTCAGGACATTGTCCTGGCAGCAGCTCTCCAGGGTTGCTATTATTGGTGTTGAAGTTAGTTATATTTATAATATACTCTTCTGTATCATAAGATCTCAGGGTGGTTTACAGAATAAAATTAAAGCAAGTAATTAATTAGGGTTTCAGGCAGGGTTGCTCTCAGGAAACTCTCCAAGCCTTACCTGGAGATGTCAAGGGTAGCACCTGGAACCTTCTAAAAGCAAGGCAGGTGCTCTAACCACTGAGCTATGGCTCTCCTCGCAGTGCCTCTTTAGTGAGGCTGGCACTCTCTTCCCACTGCTATCATTCCTAGTGGAGATGCCAGGCACACACCCCTCCCCTATTTATGGCAGCTGCCTTCTCTTTGGGCCTAGATCCGAAGGTACTGGGGTGCACCAGCCGAGCT
Organism: Podarcis tiliguerta; assembly: GCF_965153285.1. Classification (NCBI taxonomy): domain Eukaryota; kingdom Metazoa; phylum Chordata; class Lepidosauria; order Squamata; family Lacertidae; genus Podarcis; species Podarcis tiliguerta. The sequence goes on from NC_139549.1 coordinate 23,397,980, forward strand.
CTGATTCACAGCAGCAGGTGGAGAAGCTTTGACAGCCCACTCAATAAATATAAACAGAGCCCTCTAAACATAATAAGAAAAAGCAGAGGAGAAAAGATTGCATTTATGGGAAGATATTTTCTCCTCCTCTCCCCTCCAGCTACAAACAGTTTGCTATGCTGAGGGCGTTTTTTCCCATTCTCCAAACACCGCCGGAGGCGTCTCCAGTGAAGATCAGTTGAAGCTCCCTCTGCCCTCTGGGTCTCCAGAAATCTCTTCCCTCCTTTCTTTCTTCTTTGCAGCCCAAAGCTTCTGTTTTGTTATTTTGCATCAAAAAAAGCAGCTACATTGCAGTCCATAAGTTTACTCCTGGTGTAATCCCCTGGGCACCACCACAGAGATTGCTACCATTTTTTAATTTTTTATTTTGCCTCTTGTGGCCACAATAAAACCCTTTTATCCACTGAGGATGACTTGTCAGCTGTTTAAACCTCGTTTAAAGAAGATGGACCTTGCCACAGTTGCATGTGTCCTGGTCACATGCAGGCTAGACTGCCGCAGTGCAATCTCCGTGGGGCTGTCCTTGAAGATGGCTCAGATGCCGCAGCTCAATTGCTTGTGAGGGTCAAGCAACTGGCGCGTCTAAATAACACCAATTCTGGACAACTGACAGGCGGCCAGTACAGCTGTACCTTGGAAGTCAAACGGAATCCATTCCGGAAGTCCGTTCGACTTCCAAAATGTTCAGAAACCAAGCTGCGGCTTCCAATTGGCTGCAGGAAGCTCCTGCAGCCAATTAGAAGCTGTGGAAGTTTGGGTTCCAAAGACATTCGCAAACTGGAACACCCACTTCCTGGTTTGCAGAATTTGGGAGCCAAAACGTTCAAATTGCAAGGCATTCGGGTTCCAAGGTATGACTGTTTAGTGCTTTCATGTTTTCACCTTTCTGCCCCACTCTTTTTCACTTAAGCACTAAATCCCATGGACATCTCATGAGGCTGAATGTTAGAAGATTCGGGACAGCTAAGAGAAAGGATTTCTTCATCCAATGCATAGTTAAACTATGGAACTCACTGCCACAGGAGGCAGTGAGGACCACCAACTTGGATGGCTTTCAAAGAGGATTAAAGAAATTCATGGAAGGCTCTCAAGGGCTGCTAGCCACAATGACTTTGCTCTCCTTGCACAGCTGGAGGCAGTAATGCTTCTAAATGCCAGTTTCTGGAAGCCACAGGAGGGGCAAAGTGCTGTTGCTCCCAGGGCCCTGCTAGCAAGTTTCCCTTTGGGGGCATCTGGTTGACCAGATGCTGGACTAGATGGGCCATTGACCTGATCCTGCAGGCTCTTCTTATTGTTCTTATGCTCCAGATCCCTGGATGTCAGTTCCCGGAGGATTCATATACCGTATTTTTTGCTCTATAAGACACACCAGACCACAAGTCGCACCTAGTTTTTGGAGGAGGAAAACAAGAAAAAAACCTATTCTGAATCTCAGAAGCCAGAACAGCAAGAGGGATCGCTACACAGTGAAAGCAGCAATCCCTCTTGCTGTTCTGGCTTCTGGGATAGCTGCGCAGCCTGCATTCGCTCCATAAGACGCACACACATTTCCCCTTACTTTTTAGGAGAGAACAAGTGAGTCTTACAGAGCAAAAAATACGGTATAGATTACACAGTATAGGGGAACAAGATATTTTGGACCCATCAGCATGACCATTTATTTGGCGGGGGCTGATGGAGGTTGCCTCCCAAAACATCTGGAGAGTATCGGGCTGACAAACACTGGCCTAGTGCAATTTTTTTTCTGTCTGAATAACAATCATTTCCATTGAGCATCTCAGCCCAGACCTACACATGTCCTTTCCTGCAAAGAGAACTAGAATTCCATCTCGATTACCAGCTGCGCTCGATTTCTATTTACCTGGGCTGTGATGCATTGGACTTTGATCTACCCTTATCTCCTGCAGTGTCCAGAGCTGTAAATCACCCCAGGAGGACCAGGGAAATGCAAATTCGTTTTCTTTAACCACCAGGCATGATGTGGATGTAGAGCAGTGAGGTTTCTCAGACAGGAACCCCCAGGTCCAAGTAGCATCACCCCCCCCCCCCGAGAAGGTATGAACGTGGTGTGGGTCATGGAGAAGAGAAGGAGGGATTTATTTCCAAAAGACCTCTTCTAAATTCTCCTCGGTAAATTGGATCCAGGCTGAGGATCCGATTACAGTGGTACCTCGGGTTAATTCGTTCTGGAGGTCCGTTCTTAACCTGAAACAGTTCTTAACCTGAAGCAACACTTTAGCTAATGGGGCTTCCTGCTGCTGCCACTCCGGTGGAGCACGATTTCTGTTCTCATCTTGAAACAAAGTTATTTAACCTGAGGTACTATTTCTGGGTTAGCGGAGTCTGTAACCTAAAGCGTATGTAACCTGAAGCGTATGTAACCTGAGGTACCACTGTACCTGCAAGTAACCCCACTGAATTCAAATGGGACGTACTTCTGAGCAGACGTGGTTAAGATTGCATTGTTAGCCATGCTTGCACATTGGAACATAAGAATGTGCCTTATCCCGAGTCAAATTGCTGGTTCACTTAGATTAGTATTGCCTACACTGACTGGCAGCAGCTGTCCAGGTAAGAGTCCTACCTAAGCCTACTTGGAGATGCCAACTTGAGACTTTCTGCATGCCAAGCAGGTGCTCTACCACTGAGCTGTGGTCCTTCAGTGACTTACATAAACCAAGAGGTCTTCAGTGAGGCAAATTTATTTCAGTGTGATTGCTCTGAGTGAGACTAATTTAAACCCAGCCCTGTATTTTAATGTATTTCTTAAATTTATATACTGTCCGTCAGGAGTGCCAACTTGGCCCTGCAACTGTGGGTGCCCAGGGCTGTGGGTGCCATGCAGTGTACATGGCCCTGGCACCAAAATTTGTGGATGCCCGGCCCCTTCATGGGGAATTTTGTGGGTGCTCAGGCACCCAGGGGACCAGGGAGTTGGCACCTATGCTGCCCATCATCCCAAAGCTCAGAGCAGTGCAATGAATAAGATTAAAAATTGTGTTTGTATCTTGTAATATAGGAAGCTGCCTTACTCCAGGTCAGACCACTGGTTCATCCAGTTCAGTGTTGACTGGCAGAATCTCTCCATGGTTTCAAGCAAGACTGTCTCCCAGCCCTTTCTGGAGACACCAGGAATTGAACCTCATACTTTCTGCATTCAAGATGGATGCTTCCCCCCTAAGCTATAGTCCTGCCCTCTCCACACTTCTCTGTATAAGATTCTCATTTGTGGGATTATTTTCCCTGCCTTTTTTTGCAATGAACATCGTATTTTGTGCCAAGCAGCCCAACAGAGGGAGACTTGAACCCAGGACTTTCAAGCGTCCTAGCCTATCAACATCAGGCAGGTGCCTTCACTGGTCTCTTTTCAGTGCCTGCTAAAAACATTGTTGTTTAGACAAGCATACTCAGATGTTTAGCACATTGATGTGAGTTGCTTTTTTTTTTTTAGTCTATTGTTATTTTAACTTAAGTCTTAAATCATTGTTATTTTTTCTTATTGATATTTTTATTGTTTTATCTTTTTTGTAAACCGCTTGGAGGGGTGTTTTTTTAAAAACAACCACAACTATTGAGTAGTGTATAAATGTTATGCAACAAATAAATAAAAATGGCTGCTGCTACAGGCAAAGCAAAAGCTTATTCGTATCAAGTTATTTAATAGAATCATAGAATTGTAGAGTTGGCAGGGACCCTGAGGACCATCTAGTCCAACCCTGTGCAATGTAGGAATATGCAGCTGTCCCATATGGGGATTGATCCTGTGACCTTGGAGTTATCCGCACCACACACTAACCGACTGTTGTTGTTTAGTCGTGTCTGACTCTTTGTGACCCCATGGACCAGAGCACGCCAGGCATTCCTGTCTTCCACTGCCTCCCGCAGTTTGGTCAGACTCATGTTTGTAGCTTCGAGAACACTGTCCAACCATCTCGTTCTCTGTTGTCCCCTTCTCCTTGTGCCCTCAATCTTTCCCAACATCAGGGTCTTTTCCAGGGAGTCTTCTCTTCTCATGAGGTGGCCAAAGTATTGGAGCCTCAGCTTCACGATCTGTCCTTCCAGTAAGCACTCCACAAAAGCAATTTCCAGCATGCAAACATGCCAACTGTTACTTCAAAAGAACAAGCCCCTTTCCCTATGATACCCCTTGTCCCCATATTTGAAGACACATTTTTTATTATTAAAAAAAAAAAAAACTTTGCAGGAACGTGCACAGACAGACAGGATGCCGTGTGCCTGAGCCTCTTTTCCAGCCCACTCCAGATAATAAATGTAGCTGAATATGTTCCGAGCTGCAGCTGTTCTGTGAAAAGCACATCGAGATCCATTGTGAGATGAAACTTTATGTTGTTGTTGTTGTTGTTTAGTCGTTCAGTCGTGTCCGACTCTTCGTGACCCCATGGACCAGAGCACGCCAGGCACTTCTGTCTTCCACTGCCACCCGCAGTTTGGTCAGATTCATGTTTGTAGCTTCGAGAACACTGTCTAACCATCTCGTCCTCTGTCGTCCCCTTCTCCTTGTGCCCTCCATCTTTCCCAACATCAAGGTCTTTTCCAGTGAGTCTTCTCTTCTCATGAGGTGGCCAAAGTATTGGAGCCTCAGCTTCACGATCTGTCCTTCCAGTGAGCACTCAGGGCTGATTTCCTTAAGAATGGATGTGTTTGATCTTCTTGCAGTCCATGGGACTCTCAAGAGTCTCCTCCAGCACCATAATTCAAAAGCGTCAATTCTTCGGCGATCGGCCTTCTTTATGGTCCAGCTCTCACTTCCATACATCACTACTGGGAAAACCATAGCTTTTACTATACGGACCTTTGTTGGCAAGGTGATGTCTCTACTTTTTAGAATGCTATCTAGGTTTGCCATTGCTTTCCTCCCAAGAAGCAGGCGTCTCTTAATTTCGTGGCTGCTGTCACCATCTGCAGTGATCATGGAACCCAAGAAAGTAAAATCTCTCACTGCCTCCATTTCCTCCCCTTCTATTTGCCAGGAGGTGATGGGACCAGTGGCCATGATCTTCGTTTTTTTGATGTTGAGCTTCAGACCATATTTTGTGCTCTCCTCTTTCACCCTCAATAAAAGGTTTTTTAATTCCTCCTCACTTTCTGCCATCAAGGTTGTGTCATCTGCATATCTGAGGTTGTTGATATTTCTTCCAGCAATCTTAATTCCGGCTAGGGATTCATCCAGCCCAGCCTTTCGCATGATGAATTCTGCATATAAGTTAAATAAGCAGGGAGACAAAATACAGCCTTGTCGTACTCCTTTCCCAATTTTGAACCAATCAGTTGTTCCATATCCAGTTCTAACTGTAGCTTCTTGTCCCACATAGAGATTTCTCAGGAGACAGATGAGGTGATCAGGCACTCCCATTTCTTTAAGAACTTTCCATAGTTTGCTGTGATCGACACAATCAAAGGCTTTTGCATAGTCAATGAAGCAGAAGTAGATGTCTTTCTGGAACTCTCTAGCTTTCTCCATAATCCAGCGCATGTTTGCAATTTGGTCTCTGGTTCCCCTGCCTCTTCTAAATCCAGCTTGCACTTCTGGGAGTTCTCGGTCCACATACTGCTTGAGCCTTCCTTGAAGAATTTTAAGCATAACCTTGCTAGCGTGTGAAATGAGTGCAATTGTGCGGTAGTTGGAGCATTCTTTAGCACTGCCCTTCTTTGGGATTGGGATATAGACTGACCTTCTCCAATCTTCTGGCCACTGCTGAGTTTTCCAAACTTGCTGGCATATTGAGTGTAGCACCTTAACAGCATCATCTTTTAAAATTTTAAATAGTTCAGCTGGAATACCATCACTTCCACTGGCCTTGTTATTTGCAATGCTTTCTAAGGCCAATTTGACTTCACTCTCCAGGATGTCTGGCTCAAGGTCAGCAACCACACTACCTGGGGTGTACGAGACATCCATACCTTTCTGGTATAATTCCTCTGTGTATTCTTGCCACCTCTTCTTGATGTCTTCTGCTTCTGTTAGGTCCTTACCACTTTTGTCCTTTATTATGGTAATCTTTGAACGAAATGTTCCTTTCATGTCTCCAATTTTCTTGAACAGATCTCTGGTTCTTCCCATTCTGTTGTTTTCCTCTATTTCTTTGCATTGCTCATTTAAGAAGGCCTTCTTGTCTCTCCTTGCTATTTTTTGGAATTCTGCATTCAATTTCCTGTATCTTTCTCTATCTCCCTCGCATTTTGCTTGCCTTCTCTCCTCCGCTATTTGTAAGGCCTCATTGGACAGCCACTTTGCTTTCTTGCATTTCCTTTTCATTGGGATGGTTTTCGTTGCTGCCTCCTGTATAATGTTTCGAGCCTCCATCCATAGTTCTTCAGGCACTCTGTCCAGCAAATCTAAATCCTTAAACCTGTTCCTCACTTCCACTGTGTATTCATAAGGGATTTGGTTTAGATTGTATCTTACCAGCCCAGTGGTTTTTCCTACTTTCTTCAGTTTAAGCTTGAATTTTGCTATAAGAAGCTGATGATCTGAGCCACAGTCAGCTCCAGGTCTTGTTTTTGCTGACTGTATAGAGCTTCTCCATCTTTGGCTGCAGAGAATATAATCAATCTGATTTCGATGCTGCCCATCTGGTGATGTCCACGTGTAGAGTCGTCTCTTGTGTTGTTGGAAAAGAGTGTTTGTGATGACCAGCTTGTTCTCTTGACAGAACTCTATTAGCCTTTGCCCTGCTTCGTTTTGAATTCCAAGACCAAATTTGCCAGTTGTTCCTTTTATCTCTTGATTCCCTACTTTAGCATTCCAATCCCCTATAATGAGAAGAACATCCTTCTTTGGTGTCACTTCTATAAGGTGTTGTAAGTCTTCATAGAATTGGTCAATTTCAGTTTCTTCAGCACCAGTAGTTGGTGCATAAACTTGGATTACTGTGATGTTAAAAGGTCTGCCTTGGATTCGTATCGAGATCATTCTATCATTTTTGAGATTGCATCCCAGTACAGCTTTTGCCACTCTTTTGTTGACTATGAGGGCCACTCCATTTCTTTTACGGGTTTCTTGCCCACAGTAGTAGATATGATAGTCATCCGAACTGAATTCGCCCATTCCCGTCCATTTTAGTTCACTGATGCCCAAGATGTCAATATTTATTCTTGCCATCTCATTTTTGACCACATCCAACTTACCCAGGTTCATGGTTCTTACATTCCAGGTTCCTATGCAATATTTTTCTTTACAGCATTGGACTTTCCTTTCGCTTCCATGCATATCCGCAACTGAGCGTCCTTTCGGCTTTGGCCCAGCCGCTTCATCAGCTCTGGATCTACTTGTACTTGTCCTCCGCTCTTCCCCAGTAGCATGTTGGACGCCTTCCGACCTGAGGGGCTCATCTTCCAGCGTCATAACTTTTATATACCTGTTGTCTTTGTCCATGGAGTTTTCTTGGCAGGGATACTGGAGTGGCTTGCCGATTCCTACTCCAGGTGGATCACGTTTGGTCAAAACTCTCCACTATGACCTGTTCATCTTGGGTGCCCTGCTCGGCATAGTTCATAGCTTCTGAGTTCTTCAAGCCCCTTCGCCACGGCAAGGCAGTGATCCATGAAGGGGAACTTTATGTTAGGGTTGCCTAATTTGCACGCCCTGCTTCAGAACCCAGTATGGAACATCCCCTTTCAAGAAACCTGCCGTTCCATTCTTCTCAGATTTCCATTCCGCTTGCTGGATCAGGCCAAGGTCCCATCCTGCTCAGTATCTAATCTTCACAGTGGTCACCCACTGTGCATAGTGGAAAAGGGCATAGTGCAGGGGTCAGCAAACTATGGCCCGGGGGGGCGGATCCGGCCCAATCGCCTTCTCAATCCGGCCCGCGGATGGTCTGGGAATCAGCTTGTTTTTACATGAGTAGAATGTGTGCTTTTATTTAAAATGCACCTCTGGGTTTTTTTGTGGGGCCTGCCTGGTGTTTTGACATGAGTAGAATGTGTGCTTTTATTTAAGATGCATCTCTGGGTTATTTGTGGGGCATAGGAATGCGTTCATTTCCCCCCTCAAAATATAGTCCAGCCCCCCCCCCACAAGGGCTGAGGCACAGTGGACCGGCCCCCTGCTGAAAAAGTTTCCTGACCCATGGCATAGTCTTTGTAGGGGATGGGGGAGAGCAAAGGCTCCCAAACTCAACGCTGTCTGCAGCCAAGATGCTTAGAAAGCTGGGGCAATTCTAATCTGTTTTACTAGTTCAACGTTTGTATGTTTTAAGATGTATCCCACCCCCAATTGATTTTACTGTTTTATCTTTTGTAAGGTGCTCCGAGGCGGGGTTTTTTTGTTGTTGTTTTTTACAATGAAGCAATGTATAAATTTCATGAAATAAATAAAACAGGAAGCCTTGGCCAGGCTCCCAAAAGCTTCATTATGCAAACCAGTAGCAGCAAACCACCGGCTATTTCACCCGCCTGCTACCATCTTTTAAAGAGCTGAGCTCCTGCTGAATGTCTCCCTGCAGGTAGGAGGAGCTGAAAGGAGACTGATCAAATAATAGCACAGATTTGCAAAGCAGGCAACATTTCAGGGGTTCCCACTAACAATGCTACAAGGTTCAAAATGGTCACTATGTGAAATGAAGCCGAGAACATCTGTTCTCATAGTGAGTCAACAGTGTGATGCAGCAGCAAAAATAAGCTAATGCCATTCTAGAAGTTGAGTGTCCAGATCAAGGGAATTAATAGTACCACTCTATTTTGCCTTGGTCAGAGCCCACCTGTGTCCAGTTCTGGGCACCATAGTTTAAGGATGAGATTGACAAGCTGGAAGGTGTGCAGAGGACTGATCAAGGCACTGGAAGCCAAGCCTCATTAGGAACAGTTCAAGGGACTCAACTGGTCCTGAATGTGGGGGACTCCCTGGTCCTGAATGGGGTAACTGTGCCCCTGAAGGACCAGGTGTGCAGCCTGGGAGTCATTTTGGACTCACAGCTGTCCATGGAGGTGCAGGTCAATTCTGTGTCCAGGGCAGCTGTCTACCAGCTCCATATCGTATGCAGGCTGAGAGCCTACCTGCCCGCAGACTGTCTCACCAGAGTGGTGCATGCTCTGGTTATTTCTTGCTTGGACTACTACAATGTGCTCTACGTTGGGCTACCTTTGAAGGTGACCTGGAAACTACAGCTACTCCAGAATGCGGCAGCTAGACTGGTGACTGGGAGTGGTCACCAGACAACCCACTGGCTCCCACCTGACTCTACAGTTCTATGATTCTATAAAAGCATCACCGTCAAAACACAGTTATTTTGGGAGAGATTCACCATCAGTTGTTTACTCCGAGAAGATCTCATGGAGGAAGACTGTGTACACATTGTATATCGAGAGCACATTTAAAGCGCATGAGTTTAATCCTGAGAACTGTAAAATGGAAATGGTAGCTCTGAGAGGGGTATACTACAGTTCCTTTCTTTGGGGAAATCTGTGTGCTTTAAACATATGGTGTGTCACCAAAAAGTGAATCAATGGTTGTTAGGAGTGGAAATAACAATAGAACTCCCAGACTGAGAAGGCAATCTACCAGCTCTTGTGGGGGGTTGGGTAGCAAAAACAATGAGGAATGGTTGTTGCTTTCACCAGAGCCAGTTCCAAGGTGGGGCACACCTCACCAGCAAATCGCCTTCCATTGATCCCCTTCCTACATCATTGGATGCTCTCCTTTGTGGTGGCTCTCAGTGGACTTGCCTGGCTGCAGCAACATCAGCAATGCTCTGATCAGCTCTGGTCCACAAAGAGCTGGCATTTCAACTTCCCACAATACCCCAGAGTGACACTATATTGGGTGCCCTGTGGATTGTAAAAATGGCAGCTCTCAGATTTACAATCCGACACCCTCAGACATCTCCAAGATTAAGATGGCATAGTCTGAACCAGATTTCAGATCTCAGCTTGTAAACAGACACCGCCGGCATTTTCTTGTGTTGAACGTCATGCGAAACTGTGGCTTGGCATAACCAGAACTGAGGAGCTGGATATGAACCACAGTGGGAGCGGGGTGAGAGCATGTTATGTCACCCTGGTGCTCACTAGCTGATGAAGCCACGATTCGTTACAGCACAGAAATCTCTAGATTAAATAAATAAATCTCAGGTCGATCTGGGGAAGCCCTGAGTAATCACACATCTAGAATCTGCAAGCCCACAGGGCGGTGAGGGGTGGGATGTTAGCTGGAAGATGAGGTGCAAACACAGCTTGCAAAGAAAGGGTTAAGCACACTTATTATCTGCTCAGAATTGCAGCCCCCAGCGGCTGCTTTTCATTTAAAAATGAACAATCCACGGCCTCATTACACCTGTTTGTGGGTAACAAACAACTCGTTCCTCAATGCCACACAGTGTGACTGTAATCAGAAGCCACAAAAATGGCTCTATGTGCCAGCTATGCACGCCAAAGGCACATTTTCTCCCCATCTTCTCTCCCTCCCACCCACCTCCATTGCATTGGTAACATTGCGAACACAGCTTTGCTAATGTCAACAGCAGTTTCCCAGAGAGGTTCCAAAATGACCACAGCAAAATGCTGTCCAGCTAAGCTTTATTTTAGCAGTTTCATATTCTCGGGCATTTTGGGTTGAGTTCTCCAGCACGTATATCCAAGGACAAGATTTTTAAACGATGCTGAGAAGCCTTCCTCCACCCCACCCTAACCCTGTCTCACACAGTAAAGAATTTGAAATGGTTGTCTCTTGTCCTGAACCCAAGAAAGCTCTCACCTTCGCCATCATTATCATGACAATGCGAACCACGAGAGTGACTGCCCTCAGAAATGTATCAGCAGTGATAAGCAACTGTAATCTGCTCTGCGTTGCCACCAGCTCCTGTTTCTCCAGGTTATAGCCCCCTTGCCCGTATTATGTAAAAAGCACAATGATGCACTTTGAGGGAAAGATAGTCTCGCCCCTGTGTTGCATAATCCATGCAGCTTGGGAAGAGCAAACCATCACTTTCCCAGGCCTGTCGAATCAATGGTAATGTTAGATCGCAATGAAATCACAGCAGCCGTCTGCTAGGCAACATCCCTGCCAGAAAGGTCTTGAGGAGTCAGCCCCAATTTGCTGAGATTTCAACCCAACACTTCGCATCATTCTGAGGCGACCTGAGCATCACACAGGGTGCCTCACCTAGGCAGTTACTGAGATGGCAATTTTTTTTGTTATTTCTTTCCGGGCACTGAAGAAGTGGTGGAGAGATGCAGTGCAAAAAGGTCCCTTCTCTGTTGCAGAGAATTCCAAGGTACATCTCCATGCCCTTCAACATTTTGCAGAAAATAATAATAATAATAATAATAATAATAATAATAATAATAGGAGCTCATGTGACACCCCCAGCCTCATCCCAAGGGATTTCTCCTCACCCCTCCATGGGAATGGAGATATCAGCCCATTTTAGGTTTCTCTGCTTCTCGGTGTTTCAGTCATACATTCAGTCTGTCACATTTCCGCAGTAATTCACGATTTATTTATTGATTGCAAAATAATAATTTTTAAAATCCTCAATGAAAATCCATCAGCATTTTTGAATAAGTGTCTTCTAATAAATACTTTTGTGTGTGTGCTGTTTTTGATTAATATACACATTTTTTTTGCAAGCTACGTCCCCTGATCTAATGTATTTTTGTAGGTTACTTCCACAAATATCTACATTTCCAAGCCTCCCCCCTAAGATATGCGTTTTTTGCGCACGTCGGTTGGAGTACTGCACTGCAAAATTCGTAGGAGGGCAAATTTCGAAGGGTATTCTGCGCACCAGATCACGTACTGGTTTGAGAAGAAGTGCGATTAAGAAGCTTCTCGTTAAATCACAAACAAAATTGGGTTTCTCTTTGTTGCCTATTAAAACTCGCCACCTGCCGTATTATTACAGATTGCTATGCTCCAAATACTGCTGTTTCTCCACATTCTCTGTTCCTTGATTCTACAATTGTCTTTCTCCCATTAATCCAAAAGACGAGCAGGTGTTCCTTTTTGCTGCTGCTGTTGAAGGTGCACAAGAAAAGCACGCCGGTCCTACACACTGCGGTGATGTTGACAGCTTGGAATCTATGCCACCAGCTCCATTCTGTGAGGTGCCAACCTGTCCTCTGCATGGGACCTTAGTGCTCATGCATAGTTTCGGTGCATCTGCATGCATGTGCACTAAGGCTGAGATGAATTCCATTCCATGATGCTGAATTTCAAGAGACCTTGGAGGAGGAAAGACTGTAGCTTGGTGGCCGAGCCCTGGATTTGAATGCAGAAGGTCCCAGGAGCCTTGGTACCTCCAGGAAGACTCCACCGTGAAACCCTGGAGAACCACTGCTGGTCAGCGCAGACAGTGATGTGCTAGATGGACCATTATCTGCTTCAGGTAGCTTTCAGTGCTCCTGTGTGCTAAGGAAAGTGCCCTGGCTCTGTGGTGGAGCACCTGCCTTGCATGCAGAAGGGCCCAGGTTCAATCCTCAGTACCTCTGGGAATGACTCTCTGACTGAAGCACTAGACAGCTGCTGCCAGCCAGTGCTCACCAACCAGGAGCACTTGGAAGATCTCTGGATGGTTTGCAGTTGATCATCAAGGGTTCCTGATTTGCCTGGTTAGGGCCACATTCATACTGTACATTTAAAGCACTATGATGCCACTTTAAACTGTCATAAAAGGTAAAGGTAAAGGACCCCTGACAGTTAAGTCCGGTCACTAACGACTCTGGGATTGCAGCGCTCATCTCACTTTACTGGCCGAGGGAGCCGACATTTGTCCACAGACATTTTTTCCAGGTCATGTAGCCAGCATGACTTAAGCACTTCTGGCGAAACCGGAGCAGCACACGGAAACGCCGTTTACCTTCCTGCTGGAGTGGTACCTATTTATCTACTTGCACTTTGATGTGCTTTCGAACTGCTAGGTTGGCAGGAGCTGGGACTGAGCAGTGGGAGCTCACCCTGTCGTGGGGATTCAAACCACTGACCTCAGGGTGCTGAGAGTTGTTAGAAGACACCCCCCCCCCCCATTATTTTGTCCTAGAGCCACAATTCCCAGAATTTCCTGTGAAGGGGAATTGACTCTTGGAACTGTAGCTCTGGGAGGAGAACAGTATCAATAGGCACCCATGTGTCAGATGATCAGATATGAGTCAAAAGATGCTACGAGCTATGGAAAAACAGTTTGGAGAAAAACCTCGAGGAAGGCACCATGGAAAACCCATAGCCCAGTGGCAAAGCAGATCCCAGGTTCAATCCCTGCCATAGTAGGGCTGGGAGAGATTCCATGTCTGACACCCTGCAGAGCTGCTTCCAGTCAGTGCAGACCATATTGGACTAGATGGACCAATGTTCTGATTCCTATTTAATTCAGTTCTCTCTTTTAAAAACCATAAGCACTAGAAACTTAATTTATTTTTAGGAGAAGGGCAGTAGCTCAGTGGTAGAGCACCTGCCTTGCAGGCAACCGCTCTCAGGTTCAATCCTCAAGGGCATCTCTAGATGAAGCAGTGAATATTACCTGCCTGAAACCCTGGAGAGCTGCTGCCAGTCAGTGTCAACAATAATGAGCTAGATGGAGCAATGGCCCCACTCAATGTAAGGGAACCTCCTCTTCTCCTTTGTACAGGCATCTTCCAATGTTCCATCCTGCCTCCACTCCTTTAATAGTTGAGTACAAAGTGCATTTGAGCAATCATCATTGGCATGGCGAGCTACACCTGCTGAAATCCCCCTTTACGCAACTATGAAAGGCGCAGGAGACCCATCTTCTTTTCTACCTGCTCCCTCCACTGCAAACTAGGTGATCAGTGGACGTATTGTGCTCTTGTGACACACAGAGAGAGGTGGTCTTGGGAATGCCCCTGCCGACCCATTTCTGACTGCTGCATCAGAAGGAAGCCAGCGCAGATATCATCACGCCATGTCTTGCCGTCTGTTCCACTGCATGCGTGAGGCAGTAATATCAGAGTCTGCAGTCGAAAGCCATCTCTGTGAAGAGCAGAATCAACAGCAGAGTGTGCAGATTTGACCCTTCCTTGAGGATGTCCCCAAATGCACCCCTCTACTCTCTCCCATATGGGGACGTGGGTGGTGCTGTGGGTTAAACCACAGAGGCTAGGGCTTGCCGATCAGAAGGTTGGCGGTTTGAATCCCCGTGATGGGGTGAGCTCCCGTTGCTCAGTCCCAGCTCCAGCCAACCTAGCACTTCGAAAGCACATCAAAGTGGAAGTAGATAAATAGGTACCGCTCCAGCGGGAAGGTAAACGGCGTTTCCGTGTGTTGCTCTGGTTCGCCAGAGCAGCTTAGTCATGCTGGCCACATGACCCGGAAGCTGTTCGCTGGCTCCCTCGGCCTATAGAGCGAGATGAGCACCGCAACCCCAGAGTTGTCCGCGACTCGACCTAATGGTCAGGGGTCCCTTTACCTTTACTTTCTCCCGTAGGGTGAGAGGTTCTCTTCCACCGTCTAGAGTAAATTGTTGCATCTGAGGTCCTTGCTTGCAGGGAGAGCCTTGTAGTAGGGACAGGCTGTGGATTCAGGGGAAGAGCATCTTTTCTGCATGCAGAAAGTCCCAGGTTAATCCTAGGAATCTCCAAGCAGGGCTGGGAAAGGAAGACTTCCCGATCTGAAACCCTGGAGAGCCACAACTAGTCAGGGTATACAATAGTGAGCTAGGCGGACCAATGGTCTGGCTCAGAATAAGACACCCTCCTATGGCAGGGGGCCTGCCTTTCATGCCGAAGGTCCCAGGTTCAAACCCTGGCATCTCCGGGTAGGGCTTGGAACGTCCCATCTGAAACCCCGGAGAGCTGCTGCAAGCCAGTGTAGACAATACCAAGGTAGATGAAGTAATGGTTTGATTCACTGTGATTTAGCTTCCTTTACAGGACATTCCTTCCTTCCATTCCTTCAGTCCCTGAAATTTCAGGGTATGGGTTTCTGCCTGAAACCCCAAAGAGCTGCTGCCAGTAAGTGTAGACAATATTGGACTACATAGCCCAGTGGTCTGACTCAGTATAAGGCAGCTTCCTCTCTCTCTCTTTTACTAGCAATTATAGGCACACGCAGAGGAAAGCCGTGATGGCAAAGCGGACTTTCAGAGCAGGTTTCTGCACAGTGATATTATCCAGCACAGCAGCGATGTCCCAGCAGTCTGCCAAGGGGGCTTGCCTAGGAAGTGGTCCTCTCCTCTCTCTGGCTGCTAGTTTGGCACAACTGATGGGGAATAACTGGGGAATGGCAAGTATCTTTCCATGCATTGCCCAGCAGTGAGTAAAGGCAAACCATTGTTTCCGGATGACCCAGCCTCGGCTTGGATAGGAGCACCTTTTAAGATGTGTGTGTTGTGTTTTAATTCTGTGTTTTATGTTATGAAACACCCTGTGACCTTTGGATGAAGGGTGACATATACATTTAATAATAATAATAATAATAATAATAATAATAGTTCTAGGAAGGAAAAAGCCACCCCTGCCCTTTCTAAACAGAGCTTCTAAGGATGCTGCAAGCACCAGAAAATCCAGCCCAGCATTCACTAGGGGAGGCAAGAGGAACAGAAGAACATAAGATGGGCTTGCTAGATCACACCAATGACCCATCTAGTCCAGCATCCTGATCTCACAGTGGCCAACCAGATGCTCCAATGGGAAGCACATAAGCAGGACCGAAGCGCAAGAGCATTCTCCCTACCTGCAGTTTCCAGCAACTGGTATTCAGGAGCATGGGGGCCTCCCATGGTGGAGGGAGAACATAGGCATCATGGCTAGTAGCTATCCATAGCATTCTCCTGTATGAAGAGCTGGTGGTTGAGCATGATTTGAAGAAGGCTGCTGGTTCAGCCTCCCTAGCTAAAAGGGTCAATGGCCTGAGACCCCAGGGAGCAACTGCCCCTGAGAGTAAGCAGCAGGGGTTAAGTGAACAGGCAAGCTAAAAGAGGTTCAGAAACCGCCCTCAGTGTAGCCTCCAAAAACAGCTTTAAAGGAAGGACTGAAACCCCCAAGAACCACTGCCAGTCAGTGCAGACAATATTGAGCTAAACAGACCAATGACCTGACTTATCCTTAAGGTTAGCTCCTGAGGATGAGAGGCATCCTAGGGGAAGGGCAGTAGCTCAGCGGTAGAGCAGCTGCTTTGCATTCAGAAGGTCCCAGGAGGGCTGGAAAGGACTCTTCTCTGAAACCCAGGAGAGCTGCTTCCAGCCAGTGTAGGGAATACTGAGCTAGATGGACCCAATGGTTTGACCTGACATCCTTTGCATGCAAAGCCGGTGCTCTGCCACAGCAACTGCCCTCCACTATACTGAGTCAGGTCATCGGTCCACCTAGCTCAGTATTTCCAACACGGACTGGCAGCTGCTCTCCTGGGTTTCAGATGGGCAACATTCTCAGTCCTGCACGGAGAGGCCGGGGATGTAATCCGGGACCTTCTGCACTCAAAGCATTTGAACTACTGCCCCACCCACAGAGATAAGACTAGCAGGGCAAGATCCTTAAGGACCTTGTTACTTTTCGGATAGGGACTTGTTGATCCGTGCTCAGTCACACACAGCATCAGCCGCCCCCTTGCCCCCCCCCCCCGGCACACGCTCAAGAGCTCTGACCACTCGGCCCCTTCCCCCCGCTTTCCCTGCCCCACTGCCAATCTCCATTAAGCCTCTCCTAAAAAAGAAAAAAAATAATAACAAAATCCGCTCGCCCTGCCACTCTCTGATGACTTTGGCAAATCGATAGATTGACTGAGGCAAGGAAGGGAAGGCGGCGGAGATGGGGGCTGGCTGGTTGCGACTGAGTGTGTGTGTGTGGGGGGGGGTGCTTCTCCTCCGCTTCGCCTTCAACCCAAACAGATTGGATTCTTCAAGAGAGGCGAGCGGAATTTCAATCGGGGGAAGCGCAGTGAACGGTCGGGAGCTCTTGGAGGGGGGGGGGCGCGAGCTGTGGAAAGGAAGTGATGGGGGGGGGGTTTGAGAGATTCCCTCTTCACAGCCTCAGCTCACGGGTGCAGCAGGAACAGACACCCCCCCCCCATACATACATACATACATACATTCTTCTGCATTGGGGCCACCGCCGTCAGGCTTGGTGATGCCCAAGGTAGACCGGGTGGTGGTGGGGCACCCCACCTGCATTAGGGCATCCACAGCCCCAGGTGCATCTAGGAGGGGAAGGAGGGTTGCTGGCGTGCGTGCTTCCCAAGTTACAACTCCAGGATGAAGCCAGGAGTGGGTGCCTTACTGGCGAGAGAGACGCATGGAGGAGTCCGTCTCCTTCGTGGACGCCCGGAGCAAACCCACCATGCACACCTCCGCTACCTGTTCCACCACCACGCACGGACTGCAGAAAATCTCCCTTCCCACAGAGAGCGAGAGCGAGATGGTGGGTGCAAAAGCGAGGGAGAGGAAGAGAAAGGGGGCGCGGACGGAAGTTTTCTCCCCACCTGCGACACCCCCCATCGGATACCTGCCGGCCTCACAGCCACCTGGAGCTGGTCCTTCCACCACCCCACTTCCTCCACCCTTCCCTCAACAAACCAGATCCCTTTTTACGGGGTTGGGGAGCTTCCTTGTCCTGAGGCTGCTCGTGTTGCCGCCTCACTTCCCGGACCTGATCCGGACTTGGCCAGGCTTGCACGCCCTTCCTGACCCCTCTCTTTCCTCGCCCTCCTGCCCTTTGTCCTCCCAAGTGACATCTACAGTATACGCGAAAACACACACAATCTCTGACACGCGCGCACACAATAGCTTCGCCAGCCAGCCAGCCATCTCCTTCTGGCTGATGCGTATTTCGGGGTTTACCCCCAGTTCCTCGACTGCTGGAATCCCTAGAACCAAAAAAACAAACCAACCCCAAACGGGTCCCATCCTGCCCTCTCCTCTCTACCTGCAACACAGACCCAAGTCAACACCGAAGGATACCCCGGGTCTGAGACGCCACCATCTCTACCTTGGTTGTTTTTCACCGCTGCGGACCATCTCTCTCATCCCAAGAGAGAGAGAAGAAAGCAACCACCATCACCCGGTTTTTTTTTGGGGGGGGGGGTTAACGCTTTCCCCCAAAACAGACTCACCTTCCAGTTCATCTTCAGGTATGTCAACAGGATGCTGCTCCGTTGCAAGGATATTGGGGATGGTATAAATGCCCCGGTACATTAACGCCGCGGTGACTGGGTGGAAAGGCATGGTGGCAGCCGCTCTCAGAAAGCCAAACTTTAATCCCAAATGTCATAGGAAGCGACCTGGCCGGACACACAGCAGCGCAGGAAAGGGAGGCAGGGCTCGCACCTGCCACGGGGCTACCTGTGGTCTTCCCGGAGCCAAAGAGAGAAGCCCCCTCCTTGTTCCCAACCACAGCAGAAACCGCAACTCTTTTAATAAATTTTTTTTAAGTGGTTGTTATGTTAGTCACAACAGATCCTTGGCGCGGCAGATCCCGACGACTCCGGCTGAAATCGGAGCCTCGCCACCCTGGCCTCGAAGAGATTTAGGGCCACGGTGGAAAGGGCTCTCCCTCTCCAACAACCGCCTCCGATGCTGCTTCTGCACAGGTGAACAGCACAGCGAGACTTTCTCCTGCTGTCCGCATCCAAATAACCAGGTGGCAAAATTCCGGGGGCGAAAGGATTCCTTTCCCACCCCCCACCCCACTCGCCACCCGCCGCAGCCAATTCCTAACCCCCCAGCCTCGAAACCGGGGAGGAAGAGGAAGAATCAGTTCTTCTCCATTCACCAGCAACTCTCTTGTCCCTTTGCTGCTGGCTCTGAGCGTGTCACAACGCAAGGCTGCAATCCTTCCTCGCTGGAGCCTGAAAAAAAATACTCAGCTGCGGAAGACCTCGTGGAGCTAGATGCAGCACAGCATGGCTCTAGGCCAGCTCCCCGAGGTTGCACATGAGGAGGGGGTGGGAGAAGAGGAGGGGGAGAGGGTGCCACCTCAGTGGCAAGTTTTCCCTCCGTAGGAGTTCAGTGGCAGACTCTTTCTAATTTTTTAAAAAAAATTAATCTCCCTTTCTCTTGCAGTCTTTGCCTCTCCAATCGGTGTAGCTGTGTGGCTTCTTCCCGCTTTTGCTTGCTCCCTCGGTCTCCCCCTCTCACGCGCACACACACACCCAGCACACGTACAATGCACACATGACTCCCCCCACTACCAACCAAATGAACATCTGAGTGGCGGAACATCTAAATCAATAGGAGGAAAAGATCAGCAACATGCAGGAGAGAGAGCGGGCGGTGGGGGCAGGGGAGAAACATTCACCTCCTTGCTCAGATTCCACCCACCCCTCATCTCACACATGCCACACTTGAGCACTGCACATTTGGCTGCCCTTGGGGAGCACACCGCACCCACATCCAGAAGGCAGAAAGCTTACCCCTGCCCAGTGACAACACCCCGGAACAGAGGGTGCTGCCTTATATACCAAGCTCAGTACTGTCGACACTGACTGGCAGTGACACAGTTCTCTTTCCCAGCCCTACTGGGATATTGGACCTCGGACCCTGCGCACACAAGGCAGATGCTCTGGCTGCTCAGCTACTGCCTCCCACAACCAGTGTGGGTTTTGTGTGTCCTCCCAGCCCTGGAACACACAGGCTGTTGGCTTAAGAACACCTGGAGCCTGGCCAAGCAGTAGGTATAAATGAAAAGAACCCTTCGTTCCTTCTGGGTGCTGTTTGGGCCTCTCAAACCATTCTTTATGTGGGTGGGAAAGGAAGACAATAGACACACAGGGCAGTGGAGAACCAGTTTATTGAGCACTCCTGATTTTTTTGCGAGGAGGTCAGGCAATGTTACACCAAGCAAATGTTACTCTGCGGTTTCTAGTGCATTTCCCAGTCACTTCCCTTACTGCAAAAATGTCTGGTCTTTTAAGGAGGCAGGTTTGTTGCACAAGAGCTCTAAATCATCTTTGATTGGGCAAACTCGTACATGATTGTAGATCCCACCTGGAAATTTTAAAATGGCAACAGCCAAGAAGTGCCGGTACATCCCTACACACACCCACGCACACACATACACAGTTGCCTCATAGTGGGCCAGGCCTGGGGTCCATCTAGCTCTGTATTGTGTACACTAAGTGGCAGCAGCTCTCCATGGTTTCTAACAGGAGGCCCCAATGGAGTTGCTGGGGGCTGGATCTAGGGCCTTCTCCTTGCAAGGCAGCCACGCACCTTGTATGCAGACAGCCACACTCAGTTTGGTCTTGCTGTTCTCTTTCGTATCTTTTGTAGTACATGTTCAAAGGCCTCCCACTTTGCTGGCCAAGCATTTCATCTATTTTAAAATCCCCTGCATCTCCTAAAGAAAAGCAGCCATCGTTTGATTGCAGAGGGGGAGCCCAAAATGGTAGGGAGGGATGGGAATGGATTAAGAAGAGAGAAAGAACAGAAGCAATGCTTAAAAAAACCCAAAGAACACCATCTCCAATTGTGCTCATTTGTCCAGAATTCAGACCGCAGCACAAGGGCCTTTGTTGGTTGGGCCCCCTGGTCTGTAGAGCACTTAACACCCAGGACCCAGCGCATGCAAAGTGGGCACAGGCACCAGCCTTGTTGGCCCTAACCTAAAGTGTCTCCAGCTGGGATGAGAAAGGCCTCCCATCTCTTCTAGACCACAACAATGGACACCCCAAGGCAGCATCTCTGGATCCTGCTGTTGTTTTTATCCACTCATTGCATTTAGATCCCACTTTCCCTTCCAGGAGCTGAAGGCATTGCACATGGTTCTTCTCCCCCTCCCGTCTCCATTTCCTCTGCCCAACAAGGTAGGCTAGGTCAAGAGATGACGGCTGTGTGGCTGGAGGTCACCCATGTGGCTGAACGGGGATTTGAGAAGCTGGGTCTCCAGGCTCCTAGCCTGAAACTCTAACTGGTATTCCATACTGTATGATTTTGAACATAGTTGTTGAAATAGCAATGCACCTGAAAGCTTTGCCACTTGGGGCACAGAACAAAGGAACACAGAAACAAAGGGAGCTGCCTTATACTGAGTCAGAGCCATTGGTTCACCTAGTTGTCTACACTGATTAGTGGTGGTACTACAGTATTTCAGACAGGGGTCTCTCCCAGCCCTGCCAGGAAATCCATGGGATTTAACCTGGGACCTTCTGCAAGCAAAGCAGATGCTCCACCACTGAGTTATGACTGTTGTTGTTGGTATCCATCTGTCTCAAGAGACAATGGAACGTACCTCTGGGGGTGAAGTCAATCTTGCCTGCAATCCTGGAGAACATTGTTGGCATCCATCTCAAGAGCCAATGGAGTGCACTTCTGGGGGTGAGGTCAAACCACTGCGTTAGCAGCACCAAGGTGACCTCCCTGGGCCACAAGCCTGGACAGTGTGTGTGAAGGTCCTGAGCTGCCCCGAAAATGGTGCTCTCTCCCTTGCATAAGAAGAGCCTGTTGGATCTGGCCAATGGCCCATCTAGTCCAGCAACCTGGTCTCACAGTGGCCAACCAGATGCCCTGTGGGAAACCCTTAAGCAGGACCTGAGCACAAGAGCAATTCTCCCCTCCTGTGGTTCCCAGCAGCTGGTACTCTGAAGCCTCTGATGGAGGAGGCAGAGAATAGCCATCATGGCTAGTACCCATCAGTAGCTTCCATGAATTTGTCCAATCCTCTGTTAAAGCTATTTCCATGTACTGAAGCTGACCAGACCGGCAAATGAATGATCTTGCTTCACCACTGGTAATGGGACAGCAATTGTCACAGCACCTGAGGAAAGAAGACGAACACAAGGCAGGCCACCTGGCACTCCCATTCTGTCCTACAGGATGCTGCCGCCATTCCCCTCACAGCTTCTTTGGCCGCCTGAGGCTGCTGTCTCACTTTGTTTAATGGTAGGGCTGGTCCTGGAGGTGAGGAAACTTATAGAACTTTCAGAGACACGTGATGCGATTTAGGCCTAGAGAGACACGAGATCACCATCCATTCACAGCACATTTAAAGTGCATGGCTTCCTCCAATAATCCTGAGAACCACAGCGCGTCCCTTGCAGAGCTCCAATTCCTAACACCCTTAACAAAGTACAGTTCCCAGGATTCTTTGAGGGGAAGCTGCAGGCTTTAAAGATGAGATGTGAATGTGGTCTTAGGACAATTTCTTTGCCTTTTTATAGATGAAAACGGGGGGCACCCATTGTACGATGACTGTTCAAGGTCACCTTCTCACTCTCTTTTTTACTCTCTCTCTCTCTCTCTGTTGGAGAAGACTTTACTCCAGCTCCTGCAAAATCCAGGAGTGTGTTTGTGCTTTTGATTAATGGTACACTTGAAAACTGTAATTGCCTTACAACAGATGACCAGAAGTTCAAAATATACATTAGCAGGTACTATGAATGAATTGGTAGGCAGAGTTTAAACGCAGGGACTTTAAACAAATGTTGGAAGATTTGGGATAAAATAAAGTCCTTCTTCATGCAGCTATGGAACTTGCTCCCACGGGAAGCAGTGCTGGCCGTCAACCTGGATGGATTTAAAAGAGGATTGGACAAATTTATGCAGGGGAAGGCTCCATAAATGGGTACTAGCTATGATGGCCATACTTTGCCTCCACTATCAGAGACAGTGATGCTTCAGAGTACCAGTTGCTGGAAACCACAGGAGGGGAAAGGGCTCTTGTGCTTGGATCCTGTTTGCTGGCTTCCCACAGGCATCTGGTTGGCCACTGTGAGACCAGGAGGCTGGACTAGATGGGCCATTGGACTGATCCACTAGGCATTTCTTACATTCTTATGGACTTATGTCCACACACATGCATCAATGTTGTGATATGTTTGCTCCCTGAGGTTTAACTCTGGAAAACGATGTGAGCCTTGAAGAACAACAACTCCAGTGGCTTGCACTCAAACCAGATGTTGCAAGATGCGGGAGGGAGAAAAAGGCAAACCAGGGACAGCAATCAGCCAAGATATTGTGAGGCAGAGGACAGGATGGCACCCCTACCATTCCTTATAAAGAAGCTGACCAGAAGGGCAGCTGAATCTTACTTCAGAACTGTGGATAGAGCAGCAACCTGCCTTCCACCTGAGAGCAGCAGTCTAGTTCAGTCTCCTGAATCATGGTGATCATTAACAGATTCATTTGTTTGTTTGTATTTACATCCCACCTTTTTCTCCAAGGAGGTCAAGGCAGTGTACACAGTTCTTCTCCTCATCTAATCCCCACAACAATCCTGTGAGGCAGGTTAGGCTGAGAGGCAGTGACTGGCACAACATCACCCAGTGAGCTTCCTGGCCAAGTGGGGATTTTGAACCCTGGTCTCCCAGGTCCTTGTCCAGTACTCTAACCACTACACCACACTGCCTCGCCCCCTCTGTCATGAGTTCTGTAGTTTAACTCTGTGCTGCATTAATAAGCCCTTCCTTTTATCTGTCCCGGATCTTCCAAAATTCAGCCTCATTGGATGTCCACAAGTTCTAGCGTTATGAGAGAAGGAGGAAAACTTTATCCATTTTCTCTGCGCCATGCATGATTTTATAAAGTTCTAGCATGTTGCCTCACAGTTTTTCTAAACTAAAAAGTCCCAAACCCTGCAACCATATACATGGTCTTATAACATCAAAACAAACCTATGCATTTAGCTCCATTGGTCTGTTCCAATATGTCAAAACATAGAAATCATAAGCCACAGAGAGATTCTAAAATATATCTAAATTTAAAGCAGAATGTGGACACGAAAATGAATCAATGCAAACCCAGACTTAGGAACACACTGGTTTTAGCTTGGGCCAATTCTGTATTTGCTGTGGGATGTATAATAATAATAATAATAATAATAATAATAATAATAATAGTTGTTATTTATACCCCGTCCATCTTGCTGGGTTGCCCCAGCCACTCTGGGCAGCTAGTGGAGACCTTGGTGGATTCTCTGCTGATGATTGGCTCAGCTGCCTGCCTGAGTTAAGTCCTAAGGACTGCCATTGGCTGAACTGCTCAGATTACAAGGAATGTCACCTCCTCTGGAGCAGGAACTGATTGCTTTTGCCTGAGAAAGGCATAATGCCAACAGACGCCAATTTATGAATGGATATGTGAATAATGCAATGGAAGATCATAGCACTGGCTGAAGAGGCATGCATGGGGCTGGGGGTGGTGTTGAGGTGGGGCCAGTGGTACTGTGCAGAGGACACCTTGAGGTATTGGACTGGCCTTGCACTGCGCTGGTTCAGTGTCACGCTCCTTGAACCCCCTGCTTTCCCCTGCTCTGCCGCAAGCACACAGCTGAAGCTTTGAGCCACACACATCACTTGCCTCCTGAATGGAGAGATCTGCTAAACAAAAGGGTCTCGCTCTCTGTGAGATTTCCATGACTTTTGATTGGCAGCTGTGGACAGGGAGGCGAACTGCGGCTGCTGGGCATGTCAATTATGAAAATGAAAAGACACTCAAATAAACACTTCAATCTCCAGGGTAATTCTCTCTCTCTCCTCCTTCCCAGAGCTAGATGACTGGTTGCTCCCAAACTGCATCACTGTTGAAATCAGTTGTCCTCATCAGAAGGCCAGTGCGGGGGTGGGGGGTAGCCCAGAAGAACAGAAATCCATTCCAGCTCAGAAACCTTCTCTCCTTCCCTCCCACCCCAATTATTTCCAGGTTACACTCAAACCCTGATTCTTTCCTACTTATTTCTCACTTTGCCATTGATTAAAAGCAGCTCTGCAAACTTATAAGAAGCAGAGGCACACCTGAGTGATCACAGAAGGGCCCCGCTTGCTGAAATGGGGAGATTTCGGCTCTTGGATGGAGACAGACCTCCAGGCTTGGTGGGGCTGGCAGATTTTTAGGTTGACCAGACACTGCTAGCAAAGGGTGAATTTAGGGGGTTGGACTGCCACCCTGTGAGGTTGGCTGGGGTGAGAGGCAGTGAACGGCCTACAAAATCCCCCAGTGAGTTTCATGGCCAAGTACGGATTTGAACTCTGGCCTCCCAGCTCCTAGTCTGAAACACTAACCACTGCACCAAGCTGCCTCTCAGACAGAAGAGGACTACTTGCTGCGTGAAGGTGCAGTCAGCCCCTGCGTGGGCATCGCTTGTCTGTGCCAAGCTTGCAGACTCACCTGGCAGATGTGAGGCTGCGATCAACTCTGCAGCGTAATGTTCTGAAGCGTCTGTAAGGTTCTGCTGGCGCCAGTCACCCAGAAAGGCTGGAGGGCTATTTAGCACTCTTTGCAGACATTGCACAAATAGCCGACGGGCTCACAGCATATGCTTCAACTGTCCCTATTTCCCAGGAACAGATCCCGTTTCCTGGTACTTCATAAACCATCGTCTTCGCTGTTGCCTTTGGAAGATACCCTATGAAAACGTTGCCGGTGTGATTTCTTAGAGTTGTTGCTCAAAAGGGTTTAGATTTCTTCCCTTCTTGAGTAGGAAGGGAGTTGGCATCTTGCCTTTTCTTTCCAGGGTCACCAATATTTTGGATACATTTGGACTTTTGAGCGAATGCTGTGGGCACCATCTCCCTGGTGATTCTCAGAACACACAAACACTCCCGAAGACAAAAAGAGAGAAAGTGAACACATAACACACTTTGCAGAAGGTAAAAAAGGTAAAGGTAAAGGTACCCCTGCCCGTACGGGCCAGTCTTGACAGACTCTAGGGTTGTGCGCCCATCTCACTCAAAGAGGCCGGGGGCCAGCGCTGTCCGAAGACACTTCCGGGTCACGTGGCCAGCGTGACATCGCTGCTCTGGCGAGCCAGAGCCGCACACGGAAACGCCGTTTACCTTCCCGCTAGTAAGCGGTCCCTATTTATCTACTTGCACCCAGGGGTGCTTTCGAACTGCTAGGTTGGCAGGCGCTGGGACCGAACAGCGGGAGCGCACCCCGCCGCGGGGATTCGAACCGCCGACCTTTCGATCGGCAAGCCCTAGGCACTGAGGCTTTAACCCACAGCGCCACCCGCATCCCCTCTTGCAGAAGGTACCCAGGTTCAATCCCACTGCATCTCCAGGTTGCATGTTTAAAACACAGGAGAACTGCTGCCAGTCAGTGTGGCCAACACTAGCTTAGATGAGCTAGCGGTATAATGGAAGGCTCAGTGGTAGTGCAGGCATGTTCACTTCATCAAATCAGGCCTCAGTTCTCATGCTATCTGTTGCTGCTGCTGCATGTTGTAGACTCCATCATCTGGGGCAACAGGTTGACAAAGGCTGTGGTAGAGTCTCAGGAGCTGAAGCAGCCCAGGAAAGGAGATGCCAATAATAATGGAGAGCTTGTTTCTTTGAAGTTTGACCACAGTCACTGTTCCCTTCTGTCTCCTCTCCTCTTCTGCTTTAGGGAGCTCAACAACATTGGGGCAAAATCCTTTAAAAAGCTCAACAACTTTGGCTGGCCCTCACGCTCTTCATCAAATCTGGCCCTCTTTGAAAAAGGTTTGGACACCATTGGTGTAAGCAATATAGAGCTGGAAGGGCAAATGGTCTGACTCAGGATAAGGCAGTGTCCTATTCCAGGGCTGCCACCTTGAATAAAATATTGGGGGGAGGGAGGTAAGCCCCACCTCGCATATTCGATCACAAGACACAGTGCACACATACCTTTTGAATGGTAATGCCTATCAACTTGGGGAGCGGCTAGGCTGCCTCAAATATTTTATTTCGGAGGGGACGAAGGGATCTCTTCCTCTAGGAGTTGGCTCCTATGTGTCCCCGTTGTGCACTAAATGAGTAAAGCACACAGCAGAACTCCTATTAGCAGAAAGCAAAAGATGAAGCAAATCTGAGGATTGTTCCTGCGACTTAACACGATTGTGTAAATAGAGAACCTTGTTTGGCGGAATGGTTGAAAGGCTAAGCCGTGCACCAGGCAGTCCCTTGTTTAAATCTCATTACCGGTAGGAGTTCATCTAGTGGCCTTTGGCAAACTGCTCTGTTTTTTGAAAGATCCAATAAAACCCACCCCCTGAAAATTCCTTAAACCAAAAGTGTATATACTTATTGAAAAAGGAGTCAAACAGAACCAAAGCTGATAAGAACAGCTGTCAGCTTCCTCCTCCACCTTATGGTCTCAGTGTTTCCCTCTCGGAACTCAGTAAGGAGGAGGAAGACAGAAACAAACCTACTCAGTTGACTCTGCCAGGTTGTGTGTGTCTCCCCCCCCCCCCCAATTTTCTCATTTTACAAATATATTTAACAAAAAAACATACCCAGTTCAAGCCTGTTTGCTATTTCTCCTTTGCATTCCCTTTTAATTATTTCTTGCTGCACGGGTTTGCTGTCAATCCTGCTAATGTTTTAAGCTGTTTACAATGGGTCTTCAAACATGACTCCACCAGTTGTTGGTTCTGGAGGCACCTACTGTGAGTCTCCCTGCTTTCTTCAGTACCAGTCTCAATGGACACCAGCTGCTTGCAATTGGTTGTGCTGCCCTCAGCAGAGGATATGGGCAGAAAAGACTCTGGGAAGTCTATGAATGGTGCTTTCTTCTTCTTCTTCTAGCAGTCCTCAAGTGTACACAGTGCCAGTACCACAGGCACCGGATTGCCCTCAAGATCGAAGAAGCCCGGCGCACACATGTGACATCACACGTGAGACATGTGACATCACCTGCTCCTTCCAGTGCTATGTAAGCCTGCTTGGCCGTGCTGGTCCCCACAGTAACATTTCCATGGTGAGTACTGGAACCTTTTATATACATTATCAGGGACTGGGTGGAGACCACCTCCCCAGCCTGACCCTTCCAGAGAAGAAGAAGAAGACAGTTCAGAATTAAAACAGGGGTTTGAGGGAGATCACAGCTCAGAGGCGAATGAGGGGAAAAGCTGGGAAATAATGGGAGAGGAGGAGGAGGAAGAGCGAGCACCAGCTGACGGACACAGTGTCTTTAGAAAGCATTCAAGAGCCCCCTCTCCCAGAACCTGGTGAGTCTTAAAAGTAGGAGAGCAAAAGGCTCAGAAGCCAAGGGCCCTCAGTGCCACCCGTAGAAGAGATGACAAATGAGGAAGTGGGAGCAAAAGGAGGTAGAGAGTCACTCAGGACAACACCATTATCCCAAGAGGCTGCATTCCCACGCCTCTCTCTGTAAATATTGACTAATAAGCAGGTGATAAGGACTTTTCCTTGTCTTAACCATTCCTGGCAACCTGCCGTGGGAGCTGGTTCCTCTGCCGCCTGACATATATATAGAAGAGAAGCACAACTGATGACTTTTGCTTGCCTGGATAGATAGAGGTGATGTCTGTGGGTGTGAAGAAACCAGCCTACTCTGCAAAGCAGGGTGGGGAGTTGTATTTGTTGCCCCCCCCGGCCCCACCCTCCCCTGGCACATGCCTCTCAAGCAGAAGGTAATGTGGCCCTTGCACTAAGCACCCCCAAACTGTGTCCTTGGGCTAGGAAAGGCTGGACTTGTGAGATCCCTCAACCGCCCACAGCCTTAACCCACCAGCAGCTGTGTATTGGAGATGTACACAACAGCTGTGTCTTTGTTCCAGCTCGACGTTGCCGTTTCCCCCCTTCTTCCCCCAGCCACTTCATTTTTATTCTTTAGAGCTGCGCGGTCAATTTTCTGTCCTCGTTTCAACCTCCGCAGGCACACTCTGCTCCTCTCACGGGGTGGCGGAACAGATGCAGCGCCTGACAACAGGCATGTGGGTGGCCCACCTTGATACATCCGTGGTGTGTGTGGGTGTGGGTGTTGCATCGCGAGGGAATTCTGCCTCTTAGGATCAGAGAGGATTCAAGCTGGGAGCCTCCTGTGCTCTGTCAATCATCCCATTGGGTCAGCTACTTATGGCTCCTGAGTGAGGTCAGTATTGCCCATCTGGGGTTCAGCATTTCTAACCTCCAAGCCATCCTGAAGTCTAGGGCTAAGGATTCTGTGACCCTCTAGCTTTTGTTGGACAACAACAACATCCCCATCGTCCCCCTGACCGTTGTCGGTGCTTGCTGAGGCTGATGGGAGGTGCAGTCCCCAAACATCTGGAGCATCACAGGCCATAAGAATCTAAGAACAGCCCTGCAGGATCAGGCCAATGGTCTGTCTAGTCCAGCATCCTGTTCTCATGGTGGCTAACCAGATGCCCGTCAAGGTAGGAGTCAGAAGCAGGTCAGCAATAACTCACAAGGTGTCAGTGAAGTTAACTCTTTATTCAAAGAAACAAAGCAGCTCAGGCCTAATGATCACAGCAGCTCTTCTCAGTAGGTCTTGCCACAATGAGGACTGAAGCTCCCTGCCTCCCCACCCCACCCCCTAAGTCTCCTCTGGGTTCTTCCCAAGCAACCTGGGTCTCTTTTGTCTTATCAGACTTTGATCCACCCTCTTCATACCTTGTCGGGTTCGGGGACACCAAGGGGGAGGGGAGCTGATCCCATCGGGAGAGGGAGACTTATTCAGCAGCCTGCCTCATCTTTGCCTCCTGGACTCATTCCTCTCCAGCCTCCACTGCTGCCTCTGATTCTGGACTGCTCTCTGCCACAGTTTTTTCCTGCTCACGAAACCCTGTTACCTCTTCAGTGTCCAACACCTCATCCTCCCAGTCTGCTCCTTCTACTTCCTCTGTCCACTCATCATTGTCCCACCACCAAACCCCTGGCTCTGGGTCTTCTTCTCCTGGAGGCTTCCTTGGGGGGGGGGGGGGTCCCCAGCTGGTGCCTCCCACCATTCCTCTACATCCAGCCAGTCCATGACAATGCTTGTGAGAAGCGTGCAAGCTGGGCATGAGCGCAACAGCACCAGAAATTCCCAGCAACTGGCGTTCAGAGGCATACTGACAGTGGAGGCAGAGCACAGGGGTACCCCTTGGTCCCCCCAACCATGCTGCTGGTCTACAACTCCCATCATTTTTGAACACTGACTGTGCTACTTGTGTGGGAATGTTGAGGGTGGCAGGAGAGGATATATTGTTTATTAATATCCTTCCTACCTTGCGCTAGCAAGTTTCTTCACTTAGCAGAGTGCATTCCCCTTCTTACACAGCAGAAAGCTGGTTGCAAACTCATGATTTTCTTAAGACAATAAGCAATTCAATGTGGCCTGTCCGGACTGAGATATGTTCTAATATTCCTGGTAAGACCCCTTTGAATCCCTCCTAAACAAATAAAGACACCACAGTCTTATTCATAAGTAACAAAAAGTAGTTTTACTCAAGATCAGGCAGAGCACAATGTGATTCCTGAAGGCAGGCTTTAGGCTTAAAGTTACAAACATGTACAAAAGGTTTACCCCATAAGGGAGATAACCTGGAGGACTGCTGTGGCAGCCAGCAGTACAGTCCAGGTGATGCAGGAAGCAGACAGGACAAACAGGAAAGTCGAAAAAAGAGTAAGGTAGCAGCGTGACTTGGCCTTTTACCAGGTCTGGAAAGGTCATGCCCACCCACTAGTCACATGCAAGGAAGGATGCTCCAGTCCAGGAGGAACAGGAAGTTTCCCTTGCATGTCCACTCTAGCAAAACAAGGAATGTTGTACTTGACTGCTCCCAGGCAACCTGGAGGCTGATGGGAGTTGGAGGCTGAAAACACATGGAGGACCAGCACACCCCCAATCCTTGCTATAAATACTTGCAGGTAAGGTGTGCGGTCTCCCCTGGGGAATCTGGGGGATTTGTACATTTCTTCATATGCTGGTACACCTCAGCCTCCCTAAATGTGCTGAATTAAACAAAGTCCCGACCAGAGACAAATGGTTGGTGAAGATGATGGACTACGCCAAAATGGCAAAACTGACCAGGAAAAAACAGAAACCAGGGAGAGAAGAACTTTAAGAAGGAAAGGGGGGAAATTTACAATGTACTGAAGAGAACACTGTAAACAACTTAAAACTTTGGCAGGATTTGAGTAATGCTTGTAAAGTACGAAAAGCTATGGTAGAAATGGATTCTTTTAAAAAATAGAGAAAATAAAGGAAGCAGCTTAAAAAAGGACAATCGTATCCACGAAAGGGTCGAAGGTAACCAAGTCGAAGGATTCAGGGAATCTAAATGATGATGTTGATGTTAATGCTTGAATTTAAATTTGAAATGTAAAACTAAATAAAAATAAATACAGTCATACCTCATGTTGCGTCCGCTTCAGGTTGCGTTTTTTTGGGTTGTGGACTGAAACCCAGAAGTACTGGAACGGGTTACTTCTGGGTTTCGGCAGTCGCGCATGCGCAGAAGCGCCGAATCACAACCTGCGTATGCACAGATGCGGGTTGCGAACGCTACGTGTTGCGAACATGCATCCCGCACGGATCACGTTCACAACCTGAGCATCCAATGTAAGTGTGCTGAATTAGATGAGTGTGTCCACTTCCTGCAGCAATACCACTGGGCTAAATTCATCCTAGCATATGGAGAGAGAGAGAGAGAGAGAGAGAGAGAGAGAGAGAGAGAGAGAGATGTGTGTGTTTGTGTAGAGAGAGAGGGAGAGAGATTATCTCCAAGGGAATGTGGCCTTTGGTAGGAAAAAAAACTTGCTCACTCCCATTCTAACCACATGCCGCTGTGTGATGGGGTTTTGCCCCCCCCCCGCGCCCCACTGCAAGGCACCTCTCTTGCTCCCCAAGTGGGGCCAGCTGTTCCCGGCTCCCAGACGCAGTGAGGTTCCGACAGCCACATCCTGAGCTTTGCAGTCTTAACCCCGCTCAGCGCCTCTCATTGCGAAAGTGCTCTGCAAATATTAATCAGCTCTGCTACGACTGGGCTCCTACCAGAGTGTTGACACTGCGGTAGGCACAATGGGAGCCGCATCCTTCTGAGTGCTGAGTGCCCTCCTTCTCATCCGCTCCCTTACCCGGATCCCCTCAAGTGCTCAGCGGTGCAGAGACCGGGAAACAGAGTGTCTCAAAAGCTCCCCTGGCGTGGCTTGACTCGGGGTTCTCATCTTGAATCAACAACCTCTGTGTCTGTGGGAAGGGTCTCTCCAGCCCTGTTCCAGCCCTGCAAGACAGGCAGGGGACAGACTCTTCGGTCTTCAGGTCAATAGCACGGCACAGGGAACTTGCCGGGAAGTCTGACAACTCTCAGCCACGATCTGCTGGGGCGCCTCTCTCATTAAAAGGGGATTAGAGAAATTCAGTGAGGGCATGGCTGCCAGCAGCTATTAGCCATAATGGCTGTCTTCTCCCTCCACTTCCAGAGGCATTGCTCCTCTGGGTAAGTGTTGTTGAGAATCACAGGCGGGGCAGAGGGGCTGTTGCACTCACGTCCAGCTTGCATGCTTCCCATAGGAA
Source organism: Podarcis tiliguerta (assembly GCF_965153285.1). Lineage (NCBI taxonomy): Eukaryota > Metazoa > Chordata > Lepidosauria > Squamata > Lacertidae > Podarcis > Podarcis tiliguerta. The sequence continues at coordinate 23,430,121 of NC_139549.1, forward strand.
CATCTCGTCCGCCACTGTCAGAACAGGATGCTACATTGCAGGGGGTTGGACTAGATGACTGCTGGGGTCCCTTCTGACTCTACAATTCTATGATTGTAAATGGGCCATTGGCCTGATCCAGTGGCTTAGATAGAGGCTTACAGACTGTCTGGAATGGGGCAATATAAATGCTGAGTGCTCTGATTATTGATCTAAGAATTTGAACTGTGGGAATGCACAAAACTACTGTGCTATAAGATCCACTGTCCTGTGATATCATATATGGTATGTATGGTTGTTGACGGTTTTTATATTATTTTTGCTGTAAAAATGTGTGAGTTTACAATATTGTATTTATTTGCATTACCTAGAATTTATACTACTGATGAAGCCCAAGTTGGTGAAACAAGGCTAATATTCCAGAAATCCTTGTCTTAGACTCTGGGAAAGGATTCTGTGGAACTGCAGCAACCTTTCATGTGGATTGTTGGACTCTATGAACAGACAGGTGGAATGGACACTTTCACATATATGGACCTTATTCATAAACTGATTAGAGAATGAACTGATTTGCTGGGTCTTTAACTTTTTTTGTTGAACTTTATGAGCTACTTCTGTTGAAATCTACAATTCAATACAGTGGTACCTCGGGTTACATACACTTCAGGTTACATACGCTTCAGGTTACAGACTCCGCTAACCCAGAAATAGTACCTTGGGTTAAGAACTTTGCTTCAGGATGAGAACAGAAATCGTGCTCCGGCGGCGCGGCAGCAGCAGGAGGCCCCATTAGCTAAAGTGGTGCTTCAGGTTAAGAACAGTTTCAGGTTAAGAACGGGCCTCCGGAACGAATTAAGTACTTAACCCAAGGTACCACTGTACAATGAATAGTATATATTATTTTTTCAAACGTACAGCTGGTTACGTCTTGTGTGTTTATTGAACTGTGGGAATGGGCATCTCTGGACATCACCAGGGACCTCAATCACCTCCTGGGATGTTCTGTGGTGCAATTGATGCAGTCCTGCACCAAGCATGGGGGAACATTATGCCTCTGAATTATGCCTCTGAATACCAATTGCTGGGAATCACAGGTGGGCAGAGCGTGGTTGCTTGCTCCTACCCCTCTTTCAGGCTCCCCCTAGGCATTCTGATCTACCACTAGCTAGATAGTCCATCAGCCTGTTCAAGCATGGCTCATCAGATGTTCTACTCCCTCCTGTATACTGCAAACTTTTGATGCAGCTCTAAGAACCAAGGACATTCCTAAAGAAGCCAGCTGGAAATATTTTGGAAATGAAAAAATTGCTGACTCTTTGGGGGGAAATGGACCCACTTTCCCAGTGGACAAATTGTGTTGGAAAATCCTCCAGTGGCCTGCAACACACACACCTGCATAGATGCAGCAGCCACTAGAGGGCGAAAGACAGCTGCACTGAGTGAGCATGGAGTTACACCTGAGATGTGCAGATGAACTCAACAGCCACCCTAAGTTTACACAGCATAAAAAATGATTTACACTGTAAGGCAGAGAGAGAGAAAACCAGGCCCTCATTACCAATACATGGGCTCTTTGATACTGTCTGAGCTCAGGCCTGGTTCTTGCTTTTATATAAGCTTCCCCCTCCTTGTTAAGCCATTCCTGAATGTTTTTAACCCATGAGCTGGGTCTCCTTTCCCCACTAAGCTTATGCTGCTTCCTCCCACCCCCTGACAGAGGCGCTGTGCCTTGACAGGTTGCATGGCAAGTAAAAGTTCACCAGGTGCAGCATCACTGCTTCCCCAACACTGGGATACAGCGTCCAGGAGAGATGCAAGCCTTTCCTGCTTTGCTAAGCTCAAGGCTGGGTTCCTGCATTGTGTGCTGTGCAAGGTTGCCCTTATAGCTGCCTCGGAAAAACACTGTTGGCAATGACCCGAAAGAGAACCTTTTCAGTATTGTGGGAGTCCCTCCCTTTCTGTTATCCTCCTGCCGGCAGACCTTCTTGTTCAGACTGAAAACTAAGATGCCACTGGGCTGCACTCAGGGCAAACTAGATTTTAATTGCTTGTTCTAAATACCGTATTTTTCTGCGTATAAGACACTGTTTTTTACTGTAAAGAAATGGTGGCGAGCGGGCAGTCGATTGGTGGCTTCTGCGAGGCGTGCGATTGGCAGCGGCATTCAGGCGGGTGATCGATTGTCAACAACCTCCCCTAAAAAAAGCTCAATAACCTGGGGCAATTCCCGCCCCCCAAACGCTCAACAACTTTGGGATATCTCCCCCCATTTCCTTAATTTGGGGTCCCCCAAAATAGCGGCCGTCTTCTACACGGGGGCGTTTTATACACGGAAAAATACAGTATGTTCTGATGTGCTTTAATTATTGTTCTTAACCCACCCCCAAATTCTTTGTGTTTTATAATGTTGTTTTAAAATATGGGAACTTTTGGAGAAAAGTGGGGCATAAATAGATATAATAGCAACGTAGTACACCTTGGGTGTGTGGAGGGGAGACCAAATTTGGCCCAGAAGCTTCACAAAGCTGCCCTCCATCCAAGTCCTTTTCCTGAAATACTTTGGCATATCCACATATCCCCCTCCCCATCTTAATCCTCATCCAGTGTGGTGTAGTGGTTAAGAGCAGTAGATTCGTAATCTGGTGAACCAGGTTCGCTTCCCCGCTCCTCCACATGCAGCTGCTGGGTGACCTTGGGCCAGTCACACTTCTCTGAAGTCTCTCAGCCCCACTCACCTCACAGAGTGTTTGTTGTGGGGGAGGAAGGGAAAGGAGAGTGTTAGCTGCTTTGAGACTCCTTCGGGTAGTGATAAAGCGGGATATCAAATCCAAACTCTTCTTCTCTTCTTCCTGCCTGATCCCTCTCTGCTCTCTTTTTTCCTGCCTTCCCCATAGGTGAGAGTTACGAGTCCGTGGGGGGAGTCCCTTCGATGGTTCTGAGAAATTGGCTTGGAAGTTATTAGCAACTGGGTACCTCGTAGCGGTGGTTGTGGCATGCTGGCACCTCACATTCATTTACTTAATGTTCATTTAATGCCTTGCTCATTTACTTTGTTGTTCAGTCTGTTCATTAATTGGCCTCTCCTTTATCCGCGATGCATTGGGTCTCAGGCACGCCACCGCAGCCTCCAGGATCTCGCCAAAACGTACAGCTGGGCTTCAATAGATTCACTTGCCCTCCCTGACCTCTCAGAGTCCTTTGCATGGCGGCTGGAAAAGCTGTTGTAGACTCAGGCAGGGCGGCCTCCATCTCAATGGCTGCCCCCTTCTTCTCCTGCATATTTAACAGCGGATCGACTCTCAGAAACACAGCCAGCGAAGCCTTTTCCCAACACAGAAAGGTAACAGGCATAGATGCACCGGAGGAACGGTGGGAATGTTGTGGGTAGCAAGAGAGGATATACTGATTAAATATTATCCTTCCTAACTCACGCTATAATGAGTTTATTAATACAGTAGAGTACATTCCCTCTTTTGCACATGAGAGTTCAAGCTTCAGGGGCCCCAAACTGTAGGTCACTACATTACCAGCCACGATGCCATAATCATTGGCATTCAGAGCTTGAACATCAGAAGTAGGGGGAATGATTTATACAGTGAAACTGGAGCGCATGTAAAGCAGCTCAAAGTACAAGTGTTCAGAGCAACAGAGGAAAAGTCCCTTGTACTATTTAGCTTAGAATTTAGTAACAGACACGGGGAAACTGAGGAAAGGGTGGCAGGAGTAAAAACAGCTAACACCAAAAACAGCCCACCAATATGTTTCTGTGTCTTGAAGGCACGAAGTCTTTAGCAATTGACAGTTATTTTCTCCTTGCTGTATAAAGATCCACCTATCACTTTTATTATTGCAAACAGAGCTGCATTCATAAGTACAGGGTTTGGGTGTTTTCCTGGTCAGTTGGCAATCCTATCTGGAGAGCAAAGAATGGCTCTCGCCAACCAGGTAGCTTCCCAGATGCTTTGGGCTACAGGCTTGTTTTTTTTTGGTAGGGGGGCGGGATGACAAGATTTTGACTCCAGCCTTTTTCCTTTAGTTCCCTTTCTCTTTGGAACCAAACTCCATGTTTCTTCTCTGTGCTCTCTTCTCTCACCAGTCTTCTCCCAATCTGATGTCCTGGACCAAACCACACAGCCTTCCACCGATTGAGACAGGAGAGGAATGTGGGAGGAGTGTGTTGTCCCTGGAAGCATAAAAGGCTGAGGCACTCCAGGAGCAAGTAGCTCACTTAGAGCTCTCCATGGTGCTGAAACTGCTGGTCTGCCTTGTGTCCTGTGGTCTTCCAGTTAAAACCAGGACAGGACATGAGCCTATATCAGAAATGGGGAACTTATGGCCCTCCAGATTCTGCTGGAATACAGCTTCCATGACCCCTGTCTATTGACTGTGCTGACGGGAGTTGTGATCCAAAACATGTGGAGTGCACCAGGTTGGGGAAGCTGCTAAAGAATGGCACTGCCCTATTTTCACCATGCGAGCTAAAGGAAGGAAAAACAACAACAAAAACTTGCAGGGAGCGAGAGGAGAGAGAGAGAGAGAGAATTGGATTCGTTCCACTGCTCTGCCTTTAATACCCAAAGGCGTCATTAGTGATATGGGGAAAGATGTTAAAGATTCTATTATTTTTAACCAGACGGGAGTCCCTTTTAAAAAGAAACTGTTTATTCTGGGGGGAAATGTCTCTGCAACTTCTGCAGCAAATGAATTCCCTGCCTTAAATGAGAATCTAGGCTGCGATTCATGTTTGAAAGTCACCCCTTTCCACCGCTCTCAGCATGGTCAGGGGAATTCAATTAAAAATAAAAGCAATCATAGAGAAGCAGCTGAAATCTCTGCACGACTGAGACGCAGCATCTACCTTAGATGTTCTGAATGCAATATATGTGTATCCGTGTGTGTGTGTGTGTGTGGCCAGCAATATCTCTGGGTTCAATCCAGCTAAATTCCACCCAGAGCAAACCCATTAAAATTAATGGATCGGGGTTTTTATTTATATATTTAAAGTGCTCTGCTCTTCAGCCAAAAAACTCTTCCCAGAGTGGTTTACATACAACTGAAACAAGACAGTCCCTCCTGCCCAGAATATCTAAATAAAAATAAAAATTACGCACAAGCGTAATCACTGTGTGATTTTTTTGGGCCAGTCACTGCCTCTCCGCCTAACCTACCTCACAGGGTTGTTTTGGGGATTAAACGAGGCGAGAGAGAACCATGAGCTCCTTGGAGGAAAAGGTGAGATATAATTGCAATAAATAAGTGAAATACAAAATAATAGGAAAGAAACATAACTCGTGGGACATTGTAGTAAGAATGCACAAGGAATCCCTGGAATGAATGAATAAACCCATTTTGCTAAATATGTAGAGCCACATATACAATTCCATACAGAGACGGGGGAGAGAGAGAGACAGGGAGGAATTCAGTATAACACTATCACAATCATTCTGGCAGTGCAAACAGTTCCACCAGACAGAATGTTGCCACGTAATGGCCCTGCGTTCCACCACCAGAAATACTTTTTGGAGGGTGAATCCAGCACACAGGAGGATTCTTCTGCTAGCATGACTTGTTAGTTGAATCCTTCCCATAGGTTTGTACCCAACATCAGCCATACTAGGAAGAGGCTCGTTGCAATGAATGGACATGACTAACTTAGGTCCATTCATTTAAACAGGCCTATTCTGCATAGAATGGGACGTGGGTGGTGCTGTGGGTTAAACCACAGAGCCTAGGGCTTGCCAATCAAAAGGTCGGCGGTTCGAATCCCCGCGACGGGGTGAGCTCCTGTTGCTCGGTCCCTGCTCCTGCCAACCTAGCAGTTCGAAAGCACGTCAAAAGTGCAAGTAGATAAATAGGTACCGCTCTGGCGGGAAGGTAAACGGTGTTTCCGTGCACTGCTCTGGTTCACCAGAAGCAGCTTAGTCATGCTGGCCACATGACCCAGAAGCTGTACACCGGCTCCCTCGGCCAATAAAGCAAGATGAGCGCCGCAACCCCAGAGTTGGCCACGACTGGACCTAATGGTCAGGGGTCCCTGTACCTTTACCTATTCTGCATAGAATTTAGTTGGGTTCAGTCCATACTGGATTTTAAATGTCATATGGCTGCAGCCCACCCTGGGACCTTGTAATGAAAGGCGGGGTAACGGTTGGAGTGATAAACAAAGCAGTTTTGCTAAATAAATGCAGGTTCACACAGACAATCCCTGTAGTCCTATCCAATGCTGATCACACTGGGGTTAGGCCAGCTGCAATTAACAGACATGGCACACTTATAAGGAATAAAGCTTATAGCAGAACAAGTGTTTCAGAATTGGCGGCTGTGTTTGAACCTTCCCCACCCAGGTCCTTAGCTCAAACCGTCTAACCACTATGATCACCACTGGCTCTCTTATAATTAGATTTAGTTCTTCTTGGATTTAATTTATTATTAAATGTAACAACGGGTGATGGGTTTCTTCATTTCCCCACCAATGTTCTTGTTGTCAAAAAAAAATATACGTGAAAGTCAAAACATAAAAAGAAGATACGTTAATGATAGAAATAATGAAGATGGTAAATGAAAACAGATGATGATGATAGCAAATATATCCCAGCAATACTGTTTACCCTACAGGGTGCTGGGAATGATAGCTCAGTGTGAGGTAAACTACCAGTACGTTTCCAAGCACAATTCAAAGTGTTGGTGCTGACCTTTAAAGCCCTAAACGGCCTCGGTTCAGTATACCTGAAGGAGAGTCTCCACCCCCATCGTTCTGCCCGGACATTGAGGTCCAGCTCCGAGGGCCTTCTGGCGGTTCCCTCACTGCGAGAAGCCAAGTTACAGGGAACCAGGCAGAGGGCCTTCTCGGTAGTGGCACCCACCCTGTGGAACGCCCTGCCACCAGATGTCAAAGAGAAGAACAACTACCAAACTTTTAGAAGCCATCTGAATGCAGCCCCCTTTAGGGAAGTTTTTAATGTTTAATAGGTTATTGTATTTTAGTGTTTTGTTGGAAGCCGCCCAGAGTGGCTGGGGGGACCCAGCCAGATGGGCGGGGTATAAATAATAAATTATTATTATTATTATTATTATTATTATTATTATTATTATTATTATTATTAATATTATTACGCTTCTCATAATTCTCTGGGAGAAACCATGTGCTTGGAATGTACTGTGCGAAGAGTGCAGTGAGCAACTCAGCTCCCAGCTTTAGCCAAGGCCAGCCCTACCATTAGACAGATTTACAGGTGTGGTAGAGGACCAGCCTGAAGTAAAATCCCACTGCCAGTCCAGCCAGCTGTTGTACATGGAATTGGGATGATGCCATCTTTGCCACAGACAGCAAAATGCCTTGGGAAGTCTTGGTTTCAGCACCGACTAAGACAAAGTTTCCACCCCAAACTATGGCGCACTGAGGCAAAGCACAATAATCCAGCGTGGGCATATGAATGTGAGGCTGTGCATATTAATAAACCTGCTTTGTCCATTAACAAGTACCTTGAAGGGTTGCTGGTCTTCAGGGAGATGCAAAGCAGCTCCTCCAATGGCCTCTCCTTGGTCTCTAGGGGTTTTGGGGGAAGCTTATCATTGTTCATAAGAGGGGGGCGATTTCACGTTGAGAGGTACCCAAGAATGCTAAACAGCTGTTTGCTTTCTCTGGCTGAGGGTAGGAACAGAGGAATGCAGGAAAGCTGCCTCGCACCAAGTCCATTTTGCTCAGTCTTGTGTACACTGATTGGCGGCAGCTCTCCAGGGTTTCAGGCAGGGAATGAACCTGCAACCTTCCTCAGTCACTGAGCTACGGCTCACTCCCAACACTTTTATCGCTTTTTCCAAGGGTCAGGTGACACAAAAGTGGGCAGAGCCACAGGTATGACTCTAACCTTTGGACAGCCTGCTACAGCCCGACAGAAGAGGTTTCTGAGAACGTGCACACACACGCTACACAAATCTCTCCATTCTTTATCCCAAAGGTGGCCAACTCCCAAGAGACTGCAATCTACTCACAGTTAAAAATTGGCAGTGAGTTTTTTCAGGAAGGAGGTAAAATGTTGAGCTTTTTTTTAGGGGAGCCACAGTTGTTCAGCTTCTTTGGGGGGAGCCAATGATCTACCAGTGATCTACCGCAGACATCCAGTGATCTACCAGTAGATCACGATCTACCTGTTGGACATGCCTGCTCTATCCAAGCAAACAAGAGGTCTTATCAAGAAGATTGCCCATCAGGGCCAGAGAGAGGTGTGTCTCTGGGAGGGGCATGGCCTAGAAAGCATCCCAAGGGACAGGAAGAGAAACATTGAGGACCATGGTCACAAAGCCTTCAATATTTCTCTGATGAAAATAGGGGCTTCTTCTTCTTCTTCTTCTTCTTCTTCTTCTTCTTCTTCTTCTTCTTCTTCCTCTGCCAATCTGACTGGGTTGCTCCAGCCACTCTGGGCAGCTTCCAACATATATTAGGTAAAGGTAAAGGAATCCCTGACAGTTAAGTCCAGTCGCGAATGACTCTGGGGTTGCGCCGTTCATCTCGCTTTACTGGCCGAGGGAGCCGGCGTTTGTCCGCAGACAGTTTTTCTGGTTCATGTGTCCAGCATGACTAAGCCACTTCTGGCAAAACCAGAGCAGCTCACGGAAACACCGTTTGCCTTCCCGCCGGAGTGGTACCTATTTATCTACATGCACTTTGATGTGCTTTCAAACTGCTAGGTTGGCAGGAGATGGGACTGAGCAACAGGAGCTCACCCCGTCACAGGGATTTGAACCGCCGCCTTCCAATCAGCAAGCCCTAGACTCAGTGGCTTAGAAGACAGCGCCACCCGCATCCCAACATATATAAAAAAATATCATTTCACCAATGAAAATAGGGATGTGCTAAGGAAAAGTGAGACATTCCAGGATCAAATCAGAAACCAGGACAGCTTCTCTAAATCAGGTACTGTCCCTGGAAAATAGGGATACTTGAAAGGTCTGCATTCAGCTTCTGGGCTGGAAGCTCCCTGCCCCTGACTGTTGGGTATTTGGGAAGCACTGTTCCAGGACTTTGACAGGTGTCAATCACCTGACAGCGTTATGGCACCTGAGGACTGGCAGGTGGGTTGTCCCACCCAACTGCCTAAGTTGGTCCATTAGGGTGGGGGCAAAACGGGATCTGGCCCACTGGACCCAAAAGATTCCCCCACCCTGTGTTAAAAATTAAAGGTAAGAATCAGGATCACCAGGTAGGAGCTGTAGATGTGACCTTGGGATGAGCAGGAGAGACAGAAAATGAATCAGAGTTGCTTGAGACACGGCCGGCAGGGATTGAAGCTGGAGAAAAATTACAGCTTCACTGCAGCAGCAGGAGCTTGACCCTCTTCATTATCTTTGATCTGCACGATCGTAGAACCATCTGTGGTTTTGAGCGGTACATAATTTAGCTCATTTCCCCCACACGCACCATGGCAAGGCAACTGTGGCCTCGTATAAAAGATTCATGATGAGAAATTAGGGCAGGGGTGGAGAACCTTTTCTCAGCCCAAGGGCCACATTCTGTTCTGGGCAATCTTCTGAGGCCACATAATAATAATAATAATAATAATAATAATAATAATAATAATAATAATAATAATAATTTATTTATTTATACTCCACCCATCTGGCTGGGTTTCCCCAGCCACCCAACAGAATTAAAAGCGCAATAGAACACCAAACATTAAAAACTTCCCTAAACAGGGTTGTCTTCAGATGTCTTCTAAAAGTCAGATAGTTGTTTATTTTATTTTTTTTAAAAATAATATTTTATTGAGTTTTACAACAGAAACTTGAAACAACATTAAACAAACAACCTCAGAAAAACAACATAAAGAAAAAGAAAAGGAAAAAATAGAAAAGATAAGTATTACAACACACAAACACAAAACAGCAAAATACAACATAGAAAATAAAACATATTAAAGACAATTTTTGTCTCCTTGTATTCTTTACATTAACTTATTTCTCCGACTTCCCCAGGCCTTCCTTCTCTGTATTCCAAATCATATATTCTGTCTGCAAATTCTTGTCCTCTATCGTACTTTGATTTTCTAATACTCTTAAAGACTAATAGATAATTGCATTTCCTTAGTCTGACAAAATATTAAATCTTTCTCTGATCACTTTTTCCCAAATACCCATTCATCCTCAATCCGATGTCATCAAATGTTCGTTATCTTATAATGTTTCTGTAAATAATCCTTGAATTTCCTCCAATCTTCCTTCACCGTCTCTTCTCCCTGGTCTCTGATTCTGCCGGTCATTTCTGCCAATTCCATATAGTCAATAACTTTCATCTGCCATTCTTCCAGTGTGGGTAGCTGTTGAGTCTTCCAATACTGTGCGATGAGTATCCTTGCTGCTGCTGTAGCATACATGAAAAATGTCCTATCCTTCTTATGCACCTGTTGGCTAACCATACCCAGGAGAAAGGCCTCTGGTTTCTTCAAGAATGTGTCTTTAAAAACTTTTTTCAACTCGTTATAAATCATCTCCCAGAATGCCCTTATCCTTGGGCATGTCCACCAAAGGTGAAAGAATGTACCTTCAACCTCTTGACATTTCCAACACTTATTGTCAGGTAAGTGGTAGATTTTTGCAAGCTTGACTGGTGTCATGTACCACCTGTATATCATTTTCATAATATTCTCTCTTAAGGCATTAGATGCTGTAAATTTCATACCAGTGGTCCATAACTTTTCCCAGTCAGCAAACATTATGTTATGACCCAAATCCTGGGCCCACTTAACCATCACTGATTTCACTTCCTCATCTTGTGTATTCCATTTCAACAGCAAGTTATACATTCTTGACAGAATCTTAGTTTTGGGTTCTAACAATTCTGTTTCCAATTTTGATTTTTCCACCTGGAAACCAATTTTTCTATCCATTTTGAAAGCCTCCATTATTTGGTGATAATGAAGCCAATCTCGAACTTTACTTTTTAATTTATCGTAACTCTGTAATTTCACTCGATCACCATCTTGCTCTAAAATCTCCCAATATTTTGGCCAATTGGCCTCCATATTAAGTTTTTTTAGTGCTTTTGCTTCCATTGGGGACAACCACCTTGGAGTCTTATTTTCAAGCAAGTCTTTATACCTCATCCAAACTTTAAACAATGCATTTCTGACAATGTGAATTTTAAACATTTTATGCACTTTAACCTTGTCATACCATAAGTATGCATGCCAACCAAAAGCATTATTAAATCCTTCTAAGTCCAACATGTCAGTGTTTTCAAGAAGTAGCCATTCTTTTAGCCAGCAAAAAGCTGCTGCTTCATAATAAAGTTTCAAATCTGGCAGGGCAAAGCCCCCTCTTTCCTTAACATCAGTTAATATTTTAAATTTTATCCTTGGCTTTTTGCCCTGCCAGACAAATCTAGATATATCCTTTTGCCACTTCCTGAAACAGTCAGTTTTGTCTATAATTTGCAGCGTCTGGAATAGAAACAACATTCTTGGCAGTACATTCATCTTTATCGCGGCAATACGACCCATTAACGAGAGTTTCAAATTAGACCATATTTCTAGATCTTTCTTTATCTCCGACCAACATTTATCATAGTTATCTTTATATAAGTTCCCATTTTTAGCAGACATGATAATTCCCAAATATTTCACTTTTTTCACTACTGTCAATCCTGTCTCATTCTGAAACCTTTCTTTCTCAATTTCTGTTAAGTTCTTTGTCAAAACCTTGGTTTTAACTTTGTTTAATTTAAACCCTGCCAATCGACCAAACTCTTGAATCAATTCTAAGACTCTTTTTACACTGGATTCTGGCTCCTGCAGTGTCAAAACTAAATCGTCTGCAAATGCTCTTAATTTATATTGTTTAGATCCGACCTGTATCCCTCTGATCAGTTGGTCCTTTCTAATCATATTCAGCAGCACCTCCAGGACTGATATAAAAAGTAAAGGGGAAATTGGGCACCCTTGTCTTGTACCTTTCTCTATTCTGAACTCCTCAGTTATTACATTATTTACAATTAATTTAGCTTTTTGTTCAGAATAGATTGCACTTATACCATTCTCAAATTCTTGGCCTACTCCCATACCTTGGAGATTCTTCTTCAAAAAGCTCCAAGAAATATTGTCGAAGGCCTTCTCCGCATCCACAAATATCAAAACTGCTTTTGTATTTATTTTTTCCTCCAAAAATTCCAATATATCAATTATATTCCTCACATTGTCAGATAGATGTCTTCCTGGGAGAAAACCTGCTTGATCTTTATGAATCTCCTTTATTAATACTTTCTTAAATCTTCTAGCCAAAATGTCTGCAAAGATTTTGTAATCCACATTCAATAGCGATATTGGGCGGTAGTTTTTAAGTTGATGTTTTTCAGTCTCTATCTTCGGTATAAGCGTGACAAAAGCTTCCTTCCACGTTTCTGGTGCTTTTTTCCCCTGAAGTATTTCATTACAGACATCTTTCAACGGCTGAATTAACCAGTCCTTCAATACTTTGTAGTATTTAGCAGTCAGTCCGTCCGGTCCTGGGGACTTGCCTAGTTGCATATTCTGAATGGCACTCTGAATTTCTTGATCTGTTATCCTATCACTCAGATTCAATCTGCTTTCTTGAGATATTTTCGATAGCCCATTCTCTTTCAAAAATTCCTCTATATCTGCTTCATTCTGGGGTTGCTGAAAGTAAAGCTGTTTGAAGTATTTTTGAAAGGCAGTCCTTATTTCCACTGGGTTCTGTATATTTCTTCCTTCCACTTCCAAATTTGTTATCGTGTTCTGTTTTTGTCTCTTCTTTATTTGCCATGCCAATAACTTTCCACATTTGTTTGCTGACTCAAATGTCCGTTGTCTCATTTGCCTTATTTTCCATTCAATTTCTTGATTAATCATTTGCATATATTCAACTTGATATAACTTAATTTCTCTTAAAATTTCCTGTGATTTTGGTTTTACTCTTAGTCTCTTTTCTCCCTCATTGATTTTCTCAAGGATCTTTTCTCTTTTTTCCTTTTGTAGTCTCTTCTTGACCGTATTCTGTTGAATCAGAAACCCCCTCATAACAGCTTTACTTGCGTCCCATACCGTTCTTTTCTCCACCGTAGTGTTTAAATTTATCTCAAAATAGTCCTTCAGGGTTTTCTGGGCCTTCTTAGTTATTTCCTCGTCTCTAAACAGAGCGTCATTCATCCTCCATCTAAAGGAACCAGTTGGTATTAAGTTCATTACCATCTTAACAGCATTATGGTCGGAACAAGTCTTTGGGCAGATTACCGCTTTTTTTGTCTTCGGTGCCAGTCCTCTCGTGATCCATATCTGGTCGATTCTTGTCCAGGTCATTTTGGCTTCAGAGAAGAAAGTACCCTCTTTTCCTAGAGGGTTTTTAGTTCTCCAAATGTCCACCAAATCCAGGTTATCAGTCAATTCAAAAAAGGTTTTTGGAAGTCTCCCATCTTTGGTGACTACCTGTCGTTGTGCCTTGTCCATATTTGTCGAAACTACTCCATTCATGTCACCCATCAACATCACATTGTATTCCAAATAATCCATCAATGTCTCATGCAACTTCTTGAAAAACTCGGATTTTCCATCATTAGGTGCGTACACACCTACTATCAGATATTTTTGTCCATGGTATTGGATTTCAATTGCCAAATATCTCCCTTGTTCATCTTTGAACATAAACTTTGGTGAGAGGCTCTCTTTAGCATATATTACAACCCCTCTTTTTTTTACTTTATCAGATGAGATAAATTCTTGGCCCAATCTTTTATTAATTAAAATTTTCCTATGGAGCCTTGTCACATGTGTTTCTTGTAAGCAAATTAAGTCCAATTGTTCCTTTTTTAAAATATGAAAGATCGATTTCCTCCGTCGAATCGAGTTAAGACCATTGCAGTTCCAACTTAAAATTTGCAGAGACATGGTGAATTTATTCTATTATGTTCCTCCAGTTGCTCCCAATGTCTTATCCTTATCTGTCGAATCCGGTGGTGTCTTTTTCTTCCGAGTCCTCTTTGGTTTTGCTCCTGTCACGCCTTCACTCCCTTCCTCTGATGATTCCGATGGGTCTGTTACTTTTAAAGTTCCCTTCTGTAGGTCCTCCTCGTAGGTTTCTAGGAATATATTCTTATCCTCCACTGATTTTATCTTTATCTTTCTTCCCTTGATACTGAAAGAAATTCCTTCCGGGAATTCCCACCTGAAGATGATGTTGTTTTTTCTTAGTTGGGTAACCAGATCCTTGTAGTTTGACCTCAGGTCCAAAAGAAATTTTGGAATATCTTTAAAGATCTCAGCTTTAGATTGATTAATTACCAAGGGTTTTTGAAAATGTAGTCCAAGAACCTTGTCTCTTTCTTCTTTGGTTCGAAACGTAATCAAACAGTCTCTAATTTTGATCCTTTTGCTTGTTCTTCCCAATCGAAAGGCACTCAAGATCTTGAATTCCTCTTTCTCGGATTCCAAGTTCCAAAATTTCTCAAATTCTTGTGTAAGAAGGTCCCGCAGGTTTCCTTCCTCAATTTCTGGTATATTTCTAATTCTCAAATTCGTTTGTCTCTCTTTCAGGTCCAGCATAGAAAATTTTGCTCTATATTCCTCTAGTTGTCTGTTCATCGGTGGTAATTTCTCCTCAGTGGCAACTGCAACTTCCTTTGCCTCCTCAGCAATTTTTCTTGTCTCGGCCGATACTTCCAGTAATTCCTTAATTGAAGCTGTATTTTGCTTTATATTTGCAGAATTTTGTTCTATTTTTTGGAAGGCCTCTGTTACTCCTTTATTTGTTTCAGTAACCTGGCTTTTTAATTCCGTAACTTGTCTTTTAGTGTCTGCCAGTTCTTCTGTCAGTTTGTCTAAGGATCCCTGTATCCTTGCAAATCCTGCCGTAATAAGGTCTTCTGCTCCCGACATTACTTTAACTTTAGGTGTAACAGAGGCACTTCCTGTAGGTTCTGGGAAGGATCCCCTCCTTCCCGTGTGAAAAGATTTGCCAGATCTTGTTGTTTTGTCTTGGAATTGCTGTACTTTCCCTCTTTCCTCTGCCATAAGCCGACTGTTTCAAGGTTATTCTGCAGCTGAAACTTGTTATCTACTCCAAAATAAACAGTGGAAGTTTTTCTCAGTTATTTTGTAGCTCTGTAACAATTCCAGTAACCACCAGGGGGACCTAGCAGATGTTGCAGCTGAAGGGATAATATGTCTCCCACTCTCCTTTCACAGCAAACTTGTATCAGTAATGTTCCCTCTCAATATCCACAACTCACAACTCCATATCCATTACTCCAGTCCTTATAAAAAGTCCTTTTGAGCACTTCCACAGTCCATATGGCTTAACTTTCAAATTTGACAGATCAGGACCAGGAGTCCAGGCAGTGAGCTTTATAGTAAACTTCTTTCAATGCAGGCAATAAAAAAAAAGTTTTTTAAACTCCCCCCCTCTTTCCCTGCTTCCCGAGGGGGGGGGATTTCTCTCCAAAGACTTCAGATTTCAACCCTTTCGAACTTTATTTTATAGGGTTTTTAGTCCTCACGTCTTTGCTTTCCAATGTTTACAGGCGGAAGGCTGGCTCCCTGTTTAAACCTTTCCGCTTCGGTGTCATATTACGTTGTTAATTTAAGTCCGATTTAAGTCCAATTACTTCTCAATTCTTGCTTAATTTCATCAGATCCTTTAAAATATTTGTATTTTTCCTACTCACGGATCCTTCTTTTAAGTCCCGATTGCACAGGGAAAAGTTGAGCGCTGCTCCGATCACAGCTGCGCGACGTCACTCCGAAAAAGAAGCGATTGACTCTCAGCACCGCTTCAACCCCCGCCACGCTCCGGAGCTCTTACTGAGCCCCGGAGACGTTTTGGGAGAGCGCTGTTGGTGCCCGCCGAGTCCCACGGACGTAGACCTCCTCCGTCCACGTTTCCAAGGGTCCCCCGCGTCGCCGTAGCGGTAGAACCCTGTTTTTTTCGGAGCTTCCCCCTCCGGTGCTCAGCAGGGGGCCGCCATGATCGATGGCGCTCAACCAGGAAGTTGAGATAGTTGTTTATTTCCTTAACATCTGATGGGAGGGCATTCCACAGGGCGGGTGCCACCACCAAGAAGGCCCTCTGCCTGGTTCCCTGTAACCTCACTTCTCGCAGGGAGGGAACCGCCAGAAGGCCCTCAATGCAGGATCTCAGTGTCTGGGTAGAACGATGGGGGTGGAGACGTTCCTTCAGGTATACTGAGCTGAGGCTGTTTAGGGCTTTAAAGGTCAGCACCAACACTTTGAACTGTGCTCAGAAACGTACTGGGAGCCAATGAAGGTCTTTGAGGACCGGTGTTACGTGGTCTCGGCAGCCGTTCCCTTTCTAGCTGCCGCATTCTGGATTAGTTGCAGTTTCCGGGTCACCTTCAAAGGTAGCCCCACAAAGAGCACATTGCAGTAGTCCAAGTGGGAGATAACCAGAGCATGCACCACTCTGGTGAGACAGTATGTGGGCAGGTAGGGTCTCAGCCTGCGTACCAGATGGAGCTGGTAGACAGCTGCCCTGGACACAGAATTGACCCACGCCTCCGTGGACAGCTGTGAGTCCAGGCTGCACACACGGGAGCTGTGATTCCCAGGCTGCACACACTGTCCTTCAGGGGCACAGTTACCCCATTCAGAACCAGGGAGTTCTCCACATTCAGGACCAGTTTAGTCCGCTCAACTGTTGCTAATGAGGCTTGGCTTCTGAATATCAGTTTCTGGACGTCACAGGAGGAGAGAGGGCTCTTGTGTTCAGGTCCTGCTTGCAAGTTTCCCACAGGCATCTATCTGGGTGTCCACTGTGAGAACAGGATGCTGGACTAGACAGCCTATTGGCCTGTTCCAACAGGCTATTCATATTTTTTTTAATGCTTCTGAATACCAGTTGCCGGAAACTGCAAGCGGAGAGCGTGTTGCTATTATGCTCAGGTCCTGCTTGTTCAGACTCCTTTATCTTGACTCTGCTCTTAGGAACTCACTGGGGACGGCCGCATGAAATATTAATGCCACTGACCAACCTTTGCAAAGAAAGCTGTGCGCACGTAGGATGACTAATGGAGGCGACTCCAGACAATGCATCCCTCTGGGTCAGGCTGAAGGGTTTC
This sequence comes from Podarcis tiliguerta, assembly GCF_965153285.1. NCBI lineage: Eukaryota > Metazoa > Chordata > Lepidosauria > Squamata > Lacertidae > Podarcis > Podarcis tiliguerta. Next base: position 23,447,177 of record NC_139549.1, read on the forward strand.
GCAGCAGATCAGAAGCTCAGGGTGCCACAAGAGGCCTGTGGCCCTCCAGATCATTGGCATCATTGGCCATTAGCCCCACTGGCTGGGTGACTGGAAATAGAAAAAAGAGGAGGGAAAGAGGTGGAGTCATTCATTCATTCATTCATCATTCATTCGTTCCATTAGTTTTCATTATCAGAACTTCTTTTTACTGAAGCCACCTTCAGTTCTGTTGTGCTTTAATTTGTTTCCCCTGTTTCCATTAAGGCTGCAGTCCTAGATCACTTACTCACGAGCAAGCCCCTTTGAACTCTCTGGTTCCACTTTTGAAATGGGTGTGCTTTAGACAGTGTTGTTGGTTTCCCCATTGCTTTGCGTGGGGAGTTCCAGCTGCTCTTCTGCTGCCCATAACTGTTGTGTTTGCTTTTGATCCAGCCGGCACGATGTTTGCTGCAGTTCTACTGCTCTCTCAAGGGACCTGCGAAATTTCAGACATAGGCAGAGAAAAATGTTGCCATTTCATGGGCAATTTTCAAAAGCCACACAGATCAGATTGTTAATGATTCTCCGCCTTTAAACTGCAAACAACAACCAAACACACGGGAAATGGGAGTATAGGAAAGTGCTGTGTGGAATGGGTTGGAAATGCTTAAAAGCAGCTGAGCTTAAACTGTTTTTGCACGAAAAGACAAAGAAATTATCAACAGAGGGACCCTGAAAGTGTTCCATCTCCAGGGAGAAAGGGCTCACACACAGCTGAAAAACAAGTCTTTGCTTCTCTCTTTTATAAAGCCACTTCCGAGCTGGAGAGGAGGTGGGGTTGCCATTTGGTTTTTCGCCTACCTCATAGCAAATCGTCACAACTTCCTCGGCATTGGCGGTTAGGCATTAGTAAGGGTATTGTTATGCGGGGGGGGGGGGGGGGAGGAAGCGCCATCACCTTCCCCCAAATCGAAGAGTAGTCGGGTAAAGGATTCCGGAGGGCGTTGCCCTGTCCGAAGCCTATGGAGGTGTGGGCCTAAGGCACGCCCCCAAGCGGTGACCCTGGGGGAGCTCCTAGTTTATGTACATCAGCAGGACTCCCCCTGCTGGCAGTTAACCCTTGCTGGTCTTCAAGCAATCAGGCTGAAGCCGGTTAGTTGATAGGACCAATGCCTAAGCCAATACCGCTCAATTCCTGCAGTCAATAAAGTTGTGGCCTTTTTCACCCATTAACCTTAAATGCTGTGTCTTGTGTCTTTATTTTCCGGGGGGGAGAGAGAGACGGGTACTCGCCACGCAAACCACTGTTACTTTTGTCTCCTAGCCAAACTGTGGTTGGAGGGTTCTCTGTGGAAATAAGACCTATTGGAAGAGTTGTCTTCAAATATTTTAAGGGCTCTTTTCTGCTTCTCCAGTGGTTTAAAGTGATATCATGGTACTTTAAATGTATGGTGAAAATGTGGACAATGACTCTCAAAACCATCCCAGAAGTACAAAACTACTGAATCGAGGAAGAATCCAGTTAAGGCTGGTTCCATTACCTTCTCTCCTTCCAAGCCTGCAATAATGCATCTCACCTTTGCAGGTCTTCCCTTTACTGTATGTTTTGTTCCATTATCTTAATAGGTTTCCTAATTAGACTCGTCATAATAAGCCAAGGCTCAGATTGCTTCCAAATTGCTCTGCTATATCCTCCGCAGATAACCACATCGCATGCATTTCTTTTTCTCCTCTTCTCCTTCCGTGAAGCGTGAGCCTTTTCTGCCGAATCCATTTCCTAATCCTGTTAGTGCCATGAGCCCCACATGATCTTGACCCACATGCGATGCAATGGGAGTGAAGATCCCTTGCCAAATCTGCCACCAAGCCAAGCCGGGTTCATTCATATTCTTACTTCCACCTCGAGATTCTCTTCTACTCCTTTATTATCCCAACATCACTTTTATTTTAACACAGATTTTCAGAATGTTTCAGTAACTAAAGACATTTTTCTTTGAGTTATCATTAATTTAATCATCCCTGCCTCATTTATTAATGAGCCAGTTTCCTCCCTGAGATTTTCTCTCCCCATACAGTTTGTAAAAGCCTCTTTTTATTCTCCCAAAGTCTTAGGTTTTTTTTGCCGTTGTTGTTATTTCCCTGGGTGGAAGCTCATTTTCTTTCTCTAACTGTGCATCTCTGGGCAGCTTTCTAGTCCTCATGGGACAATGGTTTCAGGCAAGTGGGGAGGTGGGGGTGTTAAATCTGATCAGAATCAACACCACTACCTGAATCCTTGGGCAGTTGTGAGGGCTGCAATGCCTTAACAGGATGGTTAGCAGACGTCCCAGTTTCCCGGGGACAGTCCCCGGATTTACAAATCTGTCCCCGGACAAAATCCATCCCTGGAATGTCCCTGGATTTCATTTAATGTCCCCAGATTTATATTTTAAGTGTTGTAGATTTATTAGTAGGGAATGAATGTTGTGTGATTGGTTCAATGGCACAAGACACATCATATGGGGACTTCTGGAGAGGCAAAATGGTGGGCGCCACAGCAAAAGAAGAAGAAGAAGAGTTTGGATTTGATATCCTGCTTTATCACTACCTGAAGGAGTCTCAAAGCGGCTAACATTCTCCTTTCCCTTCCTCCCCCACAACAAACACTCTGTGAGGTGAGTGGGGCTGAGAGACTTCAAAGAAGTGTGAGTAGCCCAAGGTCACCCAGCAGCTGCATGTGGAGGAGTGGGGAAGCGAACCCAGTTCACCAGATTACAAATCTACCGCTCTTAACCACTACACCACACTGGCTCTCCAGAAGCCAGCCAGAGCCAACGGCATTACCAGGCTGGCTCTGGGCTGCTGAGACTGCCACTGCCATTGCCACTGCCAAGGGGGAACCGGGGACGCCAAGTGCATCAACTGGGGGAACTGCTGACCCAAATCGAGCTGGGAGTGAGAGCACCCAGCCAACTGCCCAGCAGCACTCCAGGGCCAGGAAAACCCCCAGAATTGATGCAGGGAGGAAAAGGAGAGGAGGAGGAGAAAGAAGAGAGAAAGAGGAAGGAGAAAAAGAGAGAAAGGAGCCCTGACCTTGCTGCGCCACTGCCGCCGCTGAGGAGGAAAGGTAGGAGAGCACCAAGAGGGCAAGGACACATGACCGAGTCCAGGACCGAGCCGAGCCTATTCCATGGTGGCTAGCGCTCCAAGAGAGCAGGCCAGGGCCCAGAGGAAGGCTGCGTGACAGAGGAGACCACAGAAAAGAAGATATTACTTCTTATTTTTTTAAAAAAATAACTTTTTAAATAACTTTTTTTCTCTTTTCAAAAAAAAAAGTGTCCCCGGATTCTTTGAAAAAAATCTGGTAACCTTACTTAACAAGGCCCCCTGCTGATGGCTACTCTGCCCCCTCTTAAAAAGATTGTCTAAACCAGCCCTCTGAGCAGTGACAGATGGCTAGAATGAACCTCCATTTTAATTTCCCAGGATGCCTCTTTCTCTCGGGGATTGTGGGAAATTGAAGAGGTGATAGCATAGATCGCTGGCCCCCAACTACAACTTGCTATGCCTGCCAGTACCCACTGAAAGAGTGGGCAACAGAGGCTGGTCTATGGGGGCAAATGGGGAACTGCCCCCCAGCCTCAGTCTGTCCACAGCCAGCTTCCACCTCCCTGCCTTTCCCAATAGCATCCAGTCCAAGGGGCTGCACCACCTGTCAGATTTCTCCTCCTCCTTAGCCCCTGTGTTGCCCGTGTGGAACTCAGCAAAGAAACTATAATTTGTTTGCTCTGCTTGTCATTGGCTCTGGCGCCACCTACTGTTGGGTTCCCTGTCTTCTGCCCAACCAGTCCCAAAGGCAGCAGCTGCCACTGAAACTAAGGGTCCCACTGGAGGAAACTTTGCCCAGACGCCTCTCAAACTCCTCCCGTTTAAGGAAGTTTTTAATGTTTGATATTTTATCATGTTTTTAATATTCCTTTGGGAGCAGCCCAGAGTGGCTGGGGGCACCCAGCCAGATGGGCAGGGTATGTATAATAAATTATCATTATTTTACTCTTCTCTTCTCTTCTCTTCTCTTCTCTTCTCTTCTCTTCTCACAAATGAGGCTTAAAAGGGCTTCTTCAGTTGGGTTTGCAACATGAATATTGAGCAGGTGATTTGGATAGTGATATCAGCCTCCCTTGTGGGTGGCGCTGTGGGCTAAACCACAGGACTGGAAGGTCGGCAATTCAAATCCCTGCGATGGGGTGAGCTCCTGTTGCTCGGTCCCTGCTCCTGCCAACCTAGCAGTTTGAAAGCAAGTGCAAGTAGATAAATAGGTACTGCTCTGGCAGGAAGGTAAACGACGTTTCCGTGTGCTGCTCTGGTTTGCCAGAAGCAGCTTTGTCATGCTTGCCACATGACCCAGAAGCTGTACGCCGGCTCCCTCGGCCAGTAAAGCGAAATGAGCGCTGCAACCCCAGAGTCGGCCACAAATGGACCTAATGGTCAGGGGCCCCTTTACCTTTATCAGCCTCCCTGCCCCCTCTTCCCTGCCCTCTATATGTTTGGGACTACAATTCCCATCAGCCCCAGCTGGCATCGCAGGCACTCCCTATGACGCCGGGGTTAAGAACATAAGAAGAGCCTGTTGGGTCAAGACAGCTCTCCAGGGCCCCAGAGAGGAGCCTTTCCCTTTCATTAAGCACTTTCACCAGCCCGTTTCCCCACTGAGCTCTGCCTTCTCTCCCATTCATCATGATTGCCCTGTCCTGCCTTCCCTTCATTCACAATCCCAAAGGAGCCAGTCAAGGCAGTTTGCTCTGTCCTGGTCGTAGCACACCCCTTTCCCTTTGCTTCCCCGTATGCAGTGGGGCAGGCCAGGCCCCTTTGAACCCAGTTGATTCTCTGACCACCTAACTCCCTTGTTGTTTTGCATTAGAGGATGAAAGGCCCATTTCTCATGCAAAGTGCATCCGTCCTAGTTCCTTGCTTTGTGAGCACATTCTCTTTGATCTATGGTATTTTTGTTCCAGAGCCTCAACCTCTCTCTAGTGGGGGGGGGGGCTTGCCAGGGCTCTCAAGTTTTTATTTTGCCTGCCTATAGAATGGACCAGCAATTATTGCGGAAACAGAATGGTATTGGTGGTAGAAACACAACACAGGGGCATTAGCAGGGCCTGCAGGATCAAGCCAGTGATTCATCTTTTTCAGCATTCTGTTCTCACAGTGGCCAAGCAGATGATCATGAGAAACCCACATGCAGGACTTAGGTTTTGTTGTTGTTGTTTAGTTGTTCAGTCGTGTCCAATTCTTCATGACCCCTTGGACCAGAGCACGCCAGGCACCCCTGTCTTCCACTGCCACCCGCAGTTTGGTCAAACTCATGCTGGTAGCTTTGAGAACACTGTCCAACCACCTCATCCTCTGTCGTCCCCTTCTCCTTGTGCCCTCCATCTTTCCCAACATCAGGGTCTTTTCCAGGGAGTCTTCTCTTCTCATGAGGTGGCCAAAGTATTGGAGCCTCAGCTTCACAATCTGTCCTTCCAGTGAGCACTCAGGGCTGATTTCCTTAAGAATGGATGAATTTGATCTTCTTGCAGTCCATGGGACTCTCAAGAGTCTCCTCCAGCACCATAATTCAAAAGCGTCAATTCTTCGGCGATCAGCCTTCTTTATGGTCCAGCTCTCACTTCCATACATCACTACTGGGAAAACCATAGCTTTTACTATACGGACCTTTGTTGGCAAGTAGAGTCCTTTCCCCTCCTGTGTTTCTCAGCAGCTGGTATTCAGAAGCATCACTGCCTCTAAACATGGAGGCAGAGAACAGCCATCATGGCTAGTAGCCATTGACAGCTCTCTCCTCTGCAAATTTGCCCAATCCTCTGCTAAAGCCGTCAATCACTCCTATATCCAAAGCAGCCTTCTGCAAGATGGTGCCCTCCAGATGTTTCCGACGATAGTTCTTATCCGAGTCTCTGGCTATTTTGGACTGTGAAACCCCCCCCCCAGCTGGGAACTGATGGGATTTGTAGTCCAAATGTCTGGAGGGCACAAGGTTGGTGGGTGGAGACAGATGTCAAGAGCGTGTGGCGCCTGAATCTCAAAAAGGAGAGCTTTGTCTCCTGAATAGTCCACGCCGGAATATTTAACATGGGTGTGTGATGATGTGTTTTCCATCAACACAGCGCTTAATTAGCAAAGCCCGCCTTGTCAATCCAAGCGTTCCTGACAGGTAGAGGAAACAGAGGGTGGCCTGAAACATCCATCTCTCCTCCTCTTTGTGCCATTTCTGTCAGCTGGGTATTTAAGTAAGATGATGGCTCTTACGCCCGGCAACTTCATCCCTGGCAAGACAGCTCATTCCTTGGCCCTTTTGTGACAACCGCCCTTGAAATGCGTCAGTAACATGTGGAACTTAGTTTCCCAGAAGCTCTGGTGGAAGGCGTCACAGAGGACCTGGCATTTGTCTATGACCTTGTGGCACAGACTGCCACTGGAGTTGGTGGGCTCTTCTCTGCTGGAGATATTGAAGCAGAGGCAGGCAACTTGCAGGGATGATGTAGTTGCATCCTGCACAGTAGACCCTGTGCTTTACAGAAGATTGATCTTGTAATGTACTAAGCTTGGATCCTAGAACAATAGGCAAATAGGAGTGTAGCATGCAACAACTGATTGGCTTGCAGGAAAAGACCAATCAGGCTCCAGGAGGAAGTTAATTAGCCTATTAGGCTGGTAGGATCGTAGAATGCAACAATTGATTGGCCTGCAGTAAAAGACCAATCAGGCACCAGGAGGGAAGCAGAATCAGCCAATCAGATGGGACTCGTTGTGTAAATAATGTATATAAAAGCTTGAGGTTTGGGAGGCAATTCAATCACTGTTTACAAGCTGCAATAAAGAGCATGAAATCACTACAGGACTCTGAGTATATTTCAGATCTAGATGTCCTCTGGGATCCTTCCCAGCTCTTTGAGTCCATGGGTGTCTCCAGCGCTGGTCCAGCTCAGAGTAGATCCATTATTAGTCACATCCATTGCTTCCCATCAGTCTACTCTGAGCGGGAACAGTGTTGAATATAGCTTTATGTCTTAGGATGATTCAAGGCTTTGGCCGCTGAAAAGATGGATTTGTCATCTGCTGATGGGCAGGTAATTTAATGGCATTGTAGGGTTTTAAAAAACCAAAACAAAACTCTGAGGGTTTTCTCTGTGCGATTCCAGCTGGGTGAGAGTTTCACCTCCAGCCACCTCTCCCCACCCCACAAAGCCATTCCAGGGCAGTGGTCCCATAAAGGCAAATGGTCCCACCAACCCCAGTCTGCCCTCACTGAGTGTCAGGGACTTGACTGAGGAGGAATGGTGGGGACCATCACCCCCCATTTCCTGAACCTTCCCAAGAAGAGGAGGACAGTATAGATTTAGAACAGTGGTCATAGTTCAGAGGCAGCAAAGGGGAAAAGCTGGGAAATAGTGGGAAGAAGAAGATGCACCAGGGGAGAGACAGCTGACAGACGCAGTGTCTTTAGACAGCATTCCTGACCTGGACCCAGCGTGCATTGAGAGTAGTAGAACAGGAAGCTCAGAGGCAGAAAACACAGATCAGCCAATGTAGGGATGATGTATAATAGCAGAGATGGGGGGGGGGGGGACTCAGTGGCGTTGCAATGGGGGGTGTGATGTGCCCTGGGCGCCATGTCTGGGGGGGTGACAAGAAGGCACGCAGCGGGGGCTCACGGCAGTGCCAGCAGCCATCGCGCCACCACAGTCGCATGTGGAGGATCCTCCGTTTGCCGCTGCAGCCACGAGCAAAGGATCCCGGCGCCGGCAGCAAACCGCTATGCACAGCGCATGTGCGTTGTTGCACACATGCGCTGTACGTAACGCCTCCACGCATGTGCTGTATATAGCGGTTTGCTGCCGGCACGCTCGAGCACTGTACGGACGGCGGTGGGATCCCTCTGCCGCCACTACAGCATGTAGAGGATCCTCCGTTTGTGGCTGTAGCGGCGACGGAGGGATCACGGCATCGTCCGTATGGCACTGGAGCACCAGTGGCAGCAAACCACTATGTACAGTGCATGTCCGGCGTTGTTAAGTACGGTGCATGTGTCATACATAGAGACACCGCACATGCGCCCTACGTAGCGGTGCCCCGCCCTGGGTGTCACAACGCCTTCATTCACCCCAGTGGAATTTTACTCAGAGTAACGCCGTTACCTGAGAAGTGGCATCATCCATCTCTCTCTGTGAATATTGCATAAAATACCATTGTAAGAACGTCTTGTTTTCCCATTTCTGGCTGCCAGCCATGAGGGAGGGGGATTGGATTCCCTGAAACCTGGCAGTGAGCCCCCACCTGACTACCTTCTTACATGCAACCATCCCAGAGGGTGGTCCTGCCTAGCAGCTTCCTCCTCTTCCTTCGTCCCTTTTAGAATTCAGCAGGAAGCAGGATAGGAAAGGAACTTACCAATTATAGCGCCACCTGCTGTTGACCTCCTTGCCTTCCCTCCCCATCGGCCCCAACAGCCACCACTTAGCACTGCTCCAGGGCCGTAGGGAGCATGAGCCAAAATTTTCACATCCCATTTACACTTTGTTAAGAGTGACAAATGATAAAGCTCCTTTTCCCTCCAACAGCCCCTCTTTCCTTCCTTGTGAGATTTATGGATCAGCCATAAAAATGAATTTATCTCAAGTGAAATATTGGGTGATACAGAAAAGTGACAGTTGCAGACAAATGAACTAGTGTTGTGAATGCACGGAATTAAAGTGGGGGTGGGGGGGGGAGAGAGAAGAAATATGCAATCTCTCCAAAGCCTGTCATTTAGAACTGTAAAATTAACAGTTAACCAAAGCTTTGCACGGAAGCTCACGTCAGTTTCGGTTTCCAACTAGTTTTTTTCCTGAAGGATTGATTCAGGACCCATTTGAGTCCATCTAGGGTAAGACCCAGGCCCTGGTCTCAGTTTTGAGACTGCTGACTTGCAACCCAAGACCTCTGGCCATGCTCCCTCCTGCCAAGGTAGTTGCTCCGAAGAAAGAAGCCTCAGACTGTCGGTCCATCTACTTTAGTATTTTCTACACTGACTGGCAGCAGCTCCCCAGGGTTTCAGGCTGGGGTGTCTCCTGGCCCTGCCTGGGAGATGCTGGGGATTGAACTTAGGACCTTTAGTAGGCAAAGCATGGCATTAATTTATATATCACAATGTCAGAAGAAGCTTGTTAAGCAGGTTATCGCACGAGCGTTAAAATACAAGCATCCACCATGAAAATGCACAATGAAACAATCTCATTAAAATGCTAGGACTATAAATATCATATGGGACAGCTGCATATTCCTGCATTGCAGGGAGTTGGACTAGATGATTGTCAGGGTCCCTTCTATGATTCTGTGATCTTTAGTTAAAATATGCAATGAAACAATTCCATCGAAACACAGGAGCTGAAACAAGATTGAGAGATAATGTTGGTATAAACAGGTGTATCTGCAAAGGATGTCCTCTACCACTAAGTCACAGCCTCCAGAACCACTGATAGCATTAACTTCCTCCATGAATCTGTCTAATCGTCTTCTGAAGTCATCCAAGCTGACCTGCAAGGACCTTGTCTGCTTGTAATGTATTGACTCCAGCAGGACCTCTAAGTACATGTGCTCAGGATTCAAGCCAAAGTGTTTGCCAGGAAAAGGAAGCCCTTCATTGCAGACTCCAGAGAAAAAGGCTTAGGAGCAACCAGCAGCCATTGGCTCTGATACCACCTACCGTCTTCATAGAATCATAGTTGGAAGAGACCCCAAGGGTTATGTAGTCCAACCAAATCTTGCCCACAGCCATACCTGAGTGGCCTCGAACCACCAAACTTCTGATTAACAGCTAGATGCACTGACTCATTGTGCCACAGGTAATTTGAAGATGGCTATCATATCTCCTCCTCTCAGTCTCCTTTTTCAGGCCAAACATACCCAACTCTCTGAAGCGTTCCTCCTTAGGCTAGGTTTCCAGACCCATTATCTGTATCCTCTGCATATGTTCCAGCTTGTCAATATTCGACTTGATTTTCAAGAACACAGTATATCTGAAGAAACAAGAATTAAATAGGTACACTCTTCATCCCAATCCCTCTGCTGTCCTTGAGTGTCTAGATTTCTAACTAGCTGCATTAAGGTAAGTATAAATGCCATATGTGTTGAAATGTTCACAAAGCACAACAGAACCTTTGACAAGCCAAAAGGGGTGCAGGATGAGGGAGACCAAGATAATAAAAGGGTCTGGAAACCAAACATTATGAGGAAAGGCTGAGGGAGTTAGGTATGTTTAGCCCAGAGAAGAAAAGACTGAGAAGTGATACAATAAGGTAAAGGGACCTCTGACCATTAGGTCCAGTCGTGACCAACTCTGGGGTTGCGGCGCTCATCTCGCTTTATTGGCCAAGGGAGCTGGCGTACAGCATCGGGTCATGTGGCCAGCATGACTAAGCCGCTTCTGGCGAACCACAGCAGTGCACGGAAATGCCGTTTACCTTCCCGCCGGAGCGGTACCTATTTATCTACTTGCACTTTGACGTGCTTTCGAACTGCGAGGTTGGCAGGAAGTGATACAATAGTTATCTTCAAATATCAAAAGAGCTGTCACATGCAGGATGGAGCAAGCTTGTTTTCTGCTGCTCCAGTTGGGAGGACCTGGACCAATGAATTCAAATGACAAGGAAGGAGATCCGACTAAACATTAGAAAGCAAGAGCTGCTTGACAGTGGAACAGACTCCCTCAGAAGGTGGTAGACTAATTGGAGATTTTTTAAAAGAGGTTGAAGGGCTAGAATGTCAAGGATTCTTTAGTTGCGTGTCGAGACCCCACGACCACCCCGTCGTAAAGAAGAAGACACCAGGACACAGGTATTGTGTTAATGTTATTGGGCAAATTTTGGCTACAACTTTATTGATTACAGACTGTGAGCGGTTTTGGCTTAGGCATTGAATGAACCTGACTATATCTGACTCCTGCCCGCTGCACAGGAAATCTGGTAAGGGTAAATCACCAGAAAGGGGAGTCCCTTCAATGCAGACCAACTCAAGCTCCCCCAGATATTCCCGTTGGGGTTGTGTCATGGCCCTAGCCCTGCTTGCGCCAAGGCTTAAATTGTTCCCAGCCATGCCCCCCAGCTACCAAATTAGCCGGCTGGCAATGACGTGGCCGGGATCCCCGGGGCAACGCGGGACTTCGTCCACCACCCCCAAAGGAGAGAGGGTGGCCACGCGGTCCACCGCAACTCCTCCCCACAGGTAAGTGCAGCAGACCTGTGATTCCTGCATTGTGGGAGGGTTGGACTTTCAATCCTATGATTCTATCTTATGTTTATCCTAACAGATCTACCCATAATTTTCCACAACCTGCCAATAGGAACTTTGTTCATTCGCGGTTTCAAAAATCCTCTTTGCTCTTTGATTTTGCCCCGGAGTGCCATCTGCCATGCATCCTGAAGCCACTGATCAGCAGTCAAGCCAGAGGCTGATGCCCAGGTTTGCAACACTCCTTAGCAAGCAGGGAATCAACAAAAAAAAGTTATCACAAAACATGAATGAAAAAAATGGGGGGGGGTGTTTTGCAGCTGGGAAAGAGCCTTGCATGGAGTGCTGGTGCTGAGCTGGCCAACTGGAAGGATGGATGAGCTGTCAGAAATGCTGATTAACAGGGAGTGGGGAATTACAGTAACTGAAAGGAAGAGAAGAGATTGCTCCTGTGTGGCAGAGTAAAGGATGCTGAATCTATGGGTTTGGTCTGCACTGCACAAGTCAACTCATGCCTGGTGCTCTTTTGCTCACTTACAGATGCCTGCCTCATAGAATTGCAGTGTCCAGCCCCCTGAGATGCCTGAAAAAGTGAGGGCCCATGAAATCACATCACATGCAGCATTTTATTTCCGCAGGGAGCACTACTGGATCCCCTGCATTTGCATTCAAGCCTAGAAACTGGCACTCTGCGGGCAATGAACTTACATAACCATTGTGACTAGTAGCGAATTTGTCCAATCCTCTTATTAAGGCATACAGGTTGGTGGGCATCCCAACTTCCTGAGTTCCATAGTTCAACTAGGCACTGCGAGAGGAAATACTTTCTTTTCTCTGTCCCGAATTTTCCTCCATTCAGCTTCACTGGACATCCACAAGTTCTAGTGCTGAAAGGGGCTTATTCCAAGGAAAACGTAAGCAGGATTGCAGCTTAATGTGTGAATGGGGGTAGAGAGGAGGCAAGGAGTTCGGCTGCCCTAGCACAAAGAAGGCGGGTAATTTATAGGAGCAATAAAATAAAAAGCACATGGAACTGCTATAAACATTAACTTTTCCCAGGCACTGGACTATAAATTGAAAGAGGCTATTTGGATAAAGCACCTGCTATCTTGGGCAAGGAGAAGAATCAATCTTCTGAGGATAAAAAGTCAAAGGAGATAAGAGGATTGACCTTTTTTTTTTAAACCAAGTTGAAGAGTTCATCAGGGAAAAAAGGCAACCTTTTTTTTGGTGTGGTCCTTTAGTGTAGTTAATCATCAGCATCATTTACTGACACTGGGATGGGTGAGATTTGCCTGTGGATACAGGATGTGCACCCTACATGAATCCCTCGGTAAAGGTAAAGGGACCCCGGACCATTAGGTCCAGTCGTGGCCGACTCTGGGGTTGCGGCGCTCATCTCGCTTTATTGGCTGAGGGAGCCGGCATACAGCTTCTGGGTCATGTGGCCAGCATGGCGAACCAGAGCAGCACATGGAAACAGCATTTACCTTCCCGCCGGAGCGCTACCTATTTATCTACTTGCACTTTGACATGCTTTCGAACTGCTAGGTTGGCAGGAGCAGGGACTGAGCAACGGGAACTCACCCCGTCATGGGGATTCGAACCGCCGACCTTCTGATCGGCAAGTCCTAGGGTCTGTGATTTAACCCACAGCGCCACCTGCATCCCTTATGAATCCCTCGGTAGTAAGATGCAAATCCCCGGGGGATGAGATGTAGGATCCTATTCATAAGAACATCAGAACAGCCCTGCTGGATCAGGCCAATGGCCCATCTAGTCCCACAGGCATGCTGACTTGGGCCCCACACCACGGATGTCCAACACCATGCGTCATGACATTGGCGTGACATCATGACATCAAGCCATGTCTTGCCATGCAGTGTGCCTTACCTCTGGCACTCCAGCACCACAGTGGTGACTGGACTGGGGCCTGTGCCTCTGTGGGATCTCTGTTGTGCCAGGGGTAAGGCAGCATGTGGCAGTGGCAGGGATGGAGACCGGGCACCCACAGCAAAAAAAATGTGGGTGTCCGGGTCCCCAGGGCCCCCTGGAGTTGGTGCCAGTGTAGTCCAGCATCCTGTTCTCACTTTTGGGGAAACTAGATGTTCCTATGGGAAATTAACAAGCAGGACCCAAGCACAGCAGTTGGGATTCAGAAGCTCTCCATATCTCTGGTCTGTGGCCGTAATAAATCCATTCATTCATTCAGAAACTTTGCTGCCTCCAGATATTAAGGCAGGGCATAGGCTGGTAGCCATGGATAGCCTCATCTTCCAAAATTTGGAATGACACAGTTGGAGGGTAGAGGACACATTTGGACCTCACTGCAATGATGGTCTGAAAAGCAGAGCTGACTTGTTTGTTTCTACATAGGAATGAGCAGATCTGACCTGCAAAAAATAAATAAAATACTGGAATACTCCAGTCTGGTGTGCCAGCCCTTTCCAGATTGTTACATTCAGTCTACTTTCCATTTTTCCACCCCACCTCCAGGTCAGTTGGCATTTCATGCCTACTGAGCATGCTCAGTCCTCATTGGACTTTTCTGGGGTCTCCTCTTTGGGTCCCTTTTCCATCAAAGATTCTTTGTCCCTGTGCAAACCTTGAGGTTTCCTAGGACTTGCTGATACATTCTGCTCATGTGTAGAGTATGTATGTATGTATGTATGTATGTATGTATGTATGTATGTATTGCAGTTATCCCACCTTTATCTTGGCCTTCCTCCTCTTCTGCCTCTGATTCTGAGTCTGGACTGCTCTCTGCCATTGATTCTCCCTACTCACTAAACCCTGTAACCTCTTCATCTTCCAACACCTCCCCACCTCCTGGCTTCTCCCTCTGACTACTGGCCATCATCCCATGACAAATCCCCTGGCTCTGAGCCTTTGTCTCTTTGGTGTTCCCCAGCTGCTGCCTCCTACCATCCTCTGAGTCCATCTAGTCCATGACATCTACTATGACTGGAGCCCTTAAGCCTCTTTTCCTACTGTCAGGGAACTGCCATCAGTGCCAGAGGGAGAGAGCAAAATCCAGAGGGATTCCGGAGAGCGTCCCAGGATTGGGAGAGGCAGCCCATCTTCTGTGTAGCACCAGTGGAGAAGGGGGGCAGATGGGGGAAGCGGCAAGGCGGTCCCATGACTCGTTGCCAGGGACCAGCGGGGGAGAGTAGGGGTCCTCCGCTGCCTACGCCCTCCTTGCGCAGAAGGCTTTTGCACAGAGTAGGAGGAGACTAGGCGTCAAAGAGCTTCTTTGCTGGAAGAAGTTTAAGAAACGCCCACTGACGGATTCTGCCAGCGATTGAGTCAGCCACGGGTGAGTGGCTGTCCGGACAGAAAAGGTTCACTCAGGCAACCCAGCCAGGTGTTTGCACCGGCTTACGCACAAGCAACCCCTAGAACCATTACACCTATCTTCCAGGAGATATGCAAAATTGGCCCGATTGCCTTGTGTGAAATATATACAATACATGTGGTGCTGAAATCCGCCCTAGATCAGTTCACAGATGGAATGTTCAGCCCTGGTGCTTGATTTTAATCAGTCTTTATCTTCTCCTTTGATGTGTCTTAATCTTCTCATCCATCGCTCCCTTTTACTCCAAGACTACTCCCCTCCCCCATTAATGTAGCGTGTTCCTACCGCTCAGATATCCACAGCAGGGTGGGACAGGCTGCCAGAGCCTATAGGGTAATTAAAATGGAGTGGAAGATAACTGAGCCCTGCGGCACCATTTGCAAAGCCTGATGAAGCACCTTGGAGATTTTGCTTTGTGCTTTCCTCAATAAAATATGGGATGATGTTGATGAGAGTCTTTCCCCGGGTCAAGGAAAATCTCAGAGAACTCCCGTCTCTTTCAAATTTTATTTCATTATATACAAAGAGAGCCTTCCTTTGCCCTGGAATGGGAGTAGCGAGTGGGTCGGTGGCCCAGAAATCATAAAAAATTAAGGCAGTACAAGATGAATTTGCTTTCCTTGACAAGAGAATTTGGAACTCATAAAAATGAATAAGAAAAAGACGAGGAAGAGGAATTTCTGAGCTGGCAAAGATAAGGACAGAAGAACTCTGCTGGATAAGAATAAAGTCCCTAAACATTAGTAGCCCCAAGGAGACAGAGCCATTCACTTGACTATCCTGAGTAGACCCACTAACACCAGAGCCCACATCTAGCCCTCAGACACAAAGGCTGCACTTTTGCTTATTGACTATTGCACTTAGATCTTTGAAGAATGGACCACAGACTCCCTTGAAGATTAAAAAAAAGAAGAAGAATCCACAGCACAATTCCCCACTGTTTAGAATGAACCAACAGCTGCATCAGTGAATGCTGGCCCTTTATTCAGCATGTTGCAGCACTCAGGATGTGGGGCTTCCTTTCTGATCCCCAAGCTAGGTTGTAACACTGTGCAGCAGTGCTGAGACAACAGCATCTTTCTGCCAAGGAGTTGCTGTCCATGGTCCTGAACATCTAGCTCCAAAGCAGACCTAACATTTGGTTGCTGTCCAGGGTCCTGACCTCACGCCAGCACAAAGCCAACTCAGGCAGTCTTGAGCCTGCCTCCATCTGAGCCGTGGCCTCTTCCTAGTGATGGAGATTGCCTTTTTTCAACCCAAGGACCGCATCCCCTTTCTATGGCAGGCAACATTCTGACTAAGCAAAAGTCAAACACATAGCTCTTTATCCTCCATCCAGGTAAAGCAAGTGTTATGATGGTTCAAGGGCATTTTCTAGCCAGGCAAGCTCCTTGAAGAGGATGTGGAACAGAGCTGATGAGACTTGTGACCTGGGAAGTGTTTTGCAGGCAGGGCTGCATTCAGCCTACTGGCCAGAGGTTGCCAACCCCTCGTCTAGAGAGTACATTGCTGATCAAGACAACAAACTTGCCTTATTCTGGAAATGGAAGAAGACTTGACTAATTAATGACATCTGCGAGAGTCCCTGAGATCTCCTTTTCCCTTGGGATAGGAAGGACAATCGATCCCCTTCTACATCCTTCTCTGATTTCCTTCATTCCCCCACCCCTCCTTTGTGCCTGGGGAACAATACTCAGGGTGAATAACAAAAGGACAGCAGCAGAGAGAAAAGGGATGAATCAGAGACAAGGCAGTAGAGAGAGAAGGGAAGCAGATGGTGGCTTTGTCCCAAAAGATGTCAGCTCCCCCCCCCCCCATTAGAAAAGAAGAGGAAGACATCAGCAGCAAGGGAGCGTGAGATGAATGAGGCCTCCTATCCACAGGAACTGACAAGCACGATTAGCAAATACAGGTCTGGCGTGCAAAGTAGTCATACATGTCCTTGGCTCTGCTGCAAAAGGAAAGCGGCTCACTCTAGGCCACTTTGCACAGGTCTCAGCCCACTTAGGGACCAGGCATTCTGTCTTACAGCAGCACGTGGTTGGATGAAGAAGGTCCCAGGTTCAATCCCAGGTGTCTCTTACCCCATATGTGCCCACTCAACAAGGCTATGGAATTGACACTTTTACAGGCAGCACTTAATACCAGCACCACATCTGTAAGAACTTGAGCTTTTTAGTGTGGTAGCACCTGCACTTCGGAACTCCCTGCCTATTGATATTACGCTTGGAGATGTATTCATTTTGGTGCCTGGTAAATACATTCTTATTTAGACAAGCCTACCCAGATGTTTAGAAAGTTTGACGGAGACTTAATTCCCCCCCCCCCATCTATTTTATTGCGGTTTTAACCTTCAGTATGTTTAAAATTACAGTTGTAAATCTTTCAGTGGCAACGTTATTGTTTTATCTTCTTTTGTAAACAGCTTTGAGGCCCCGCCACCCTGCAATCAAGCAGTATAGAAATTTTATGAAATAAAAACAGTTGTACCTTGGTTTTTGAGCAGCTTAGTTCTCAAATGCTTTGGCTCCTGAATGCCGTAAACCCGGAAGTGAGTGTTCCAGTTTGCGAAGTATTTTTGGAAGCTGAATGTTCGACGGGGCTACTGTGGCTTCTGATTGGCTGCAGGAGCTTCCTGCAGCCAATCAGAAGCCGCGCTTTGGTTTCTGAATGTTTTGGAAGTCAAATGGACTTCCAAAACGGATTCCATTCAACTTCCGAGATACGACTGTACCAAAAATCTTCAAGCAAGACTAGGAGAGAACGCTGCTTGAAACCCTGGAGAGGTTCTGCCAGTCAGCAGGAAAAAAGGTCCTGAGAAAATTCAGCTCAGCCCTCAAAAGACCTTCACGGGTTTCTGCACTCGTGAAAGGACAGAAGACTTTCTTTGCTGACCAGCCAGCAAAGATTTCAGAAGAACATCTTCAGCCGAGGTGACTCAAGCAATGTGAAATGTTCTGGTGACTCACAAGCATGGAAGAAACTCACCTGGGAGAACAGATGTTTGAAGACTGCAAGAAATTCAGCTGCAGCCCTTATGCCGGGGTGGGGGGGCATATATAAGAGAAGGCCAGACAAGCAGGGAAGGAACTCCACTAATTGTCTGCCTGCTCAGGAAAGCTAACAACAGCTGGTGTTTCTTTCTTTGGCAACTCCCTTGGGAGTTAGTCTGGAGGGAAGCACTTTGGATTTGAAGCTGCTAACCATCATGGCTGTGTTCTCCCACCTCTGTCAGAGATAGTACTGCATATGCCTCTGAATGCCACCATAGAATTTTGGACTTGGAAGGCCATCATCTAACCCCCTGCAATGTAGGGATGACAGCTAAAGAATCCCTGGCAGATGATCTCCCAACCTTTGTTTAAGAACCTCCCATGAAGTCCATCACCTTTTGAGGTAGTACATTCCACCATAAGAGAGCTCTTGCCAGCAGGTGGGAACCACAAGCACAGAGAGTGCTGCTGTTGGACCTAGGTCCTTCTTGGGGGCATCTGGTCGGCCACTGTGAGAAGATGATGCTGGACTGCATGGGTCATTGGCTCATTCTAGCAGGGCTCTTATGCTCAGCTACTGGGCTGGGAGAAAAGGCATAGCCAGTGTTAAGTTGTGGGTGAACATATCAGATGACACAGCGATTCTTCAAACAGCTCTTGTTTATTCACAGGCCAGAACAGAACTGAACTGAAGGGTTCAGCCAGCCTGCCTATATAGAGCTCCACTAGAACGTAACAGTAACCTTCTTCTGTAACTATCCAATCACTGAACGTCACTTTCCATCCCTTATTTGCATATGTGGACCTGAGTGAAAACTATCTACAGTATCCCCCTGCTGGCCCAGGGTGAGAACTTCAGTACATAACAGCCAAATCAGAAGTGCCTGGAATATCACTTGGCTAGTGGTAGCCAAGCAGATGGGATAATGAATCTAATGGTGCTGCAAAGCCTTTTAGCGTAGGCTGCAGATAAGCATTGTGAACATGTCTATTTATTTATTTAAAAAATGTTATATGCCGCTATCAATAACAAAAATAACCCAGAGTGGTTTACAACAATTATACATAAAAACATATCATAAAAACTATATAAAAAGCACCACAATGTTCTGTTTTATTATTTGCCGATGTGTTATTGGTGGCGTCTCTGCTTTTACTGATGTATTTCTTTGCATTTTTGCACGTTGTAGATACATTTATTTATTTTCCACTATCTTACTGTGTTTCGCGTAAACCGCTTGAGGATTTTGCATATTAAGTGGTATATAAATATTATTGATTGTGATCATGGTGATTAAAAATATTAAAATCAGAAACCAGCTAACTATTACCAAAACGTGTATTCTTAATTGCCTGTGTAAGCCTGACAGAATAGAAAAGTTCTCAGCAGGCATTTACAAGTTGACGCAGAAGGCACCCGCTGGGTCTCATTTGGCAGGGGACGACTGGGCCAGTGACACTAATGGTTTCTTGTTGCTGTCAAATGAACCTCAACAACTTGGGGAAGGACCAGCGATGCTCCTGCAGATGATCTCAGTGATCAAGCTGGGATACATATTAGGGCTCAGGTGGTCCCCAAGATACACTAGACTCAAGTTGTTCAGGGTTTCATATATTAACACAAGAACCTCAAACCCGGCTCGATAGTAGATAGGCAGCCAAGGCAGCTGTTTTTACAATGGCGTCACATGTTCTCAGCCAGATGATCTCATCAGCATTTTGGCCTCTGCATTCTGCACCAGCTGGAGCTACCAAACCAGACCCGAGCACAGCCCCACATGGAGCGCATTGCTCATTGATGGCACAGTATGATGTGTGTGCATTTGTATAACCAGGGAAAGTGTCATGTGCAGCCTGGGCTGGAACAGGTTCCTTGATCCCTCAACACACAGGTCAACGTCTCGGTGTGCAGTGACATTTGGAGAAGCTGATGCTCAGAGCATTGAAGATAGTCTGGGAATTTCCATCCCTGTCTTGCGGCTGACGCTGCATCGGATGTGGACCATGTCAGTCTGGAGGGGCTGGGCCTTGCCTCGCTTCAGCAGCCCCGACGCTACAGAAAAGAACCCTCCCAGCCAGCTGGAGCCTCCGTCGAAAGCGGCGGCTCTCAGACAAGCCCAAGCACTTACAATCTCACTCTGCGTGCTAACAAGGACATGCGATGCCCAGCCAGCTCGAGTTTAATTGCATCTAGGCACAGCTTGGCCATCCCTGGGATTCAGAGGCTGTCGAGAAAGGGCGCTTGGCCAATTGCTAGCCTCGTGGTGTCAAAAGGAAGCCCTGGAGTTAACATTCCTGGGATAACTCAGACATCACTGCAAACATCCCACCAGCAAGCATCTGCTCGATCTTCTTTTCTTATTGCAATCTGCAAACAACAAATGGGGAGGGGAGAAAACAAGACAATACAAAGTAAAGAGAGAAAAAAACAAACCCATTTCTGTTTCCCTGCCATTAATCACCATCCTAGAGGGATATAATTTTAAAGGGCATCATTTCATTTTGTCCCCTCTTACCTCTCCTCGAAACTAAAATGCCCCCAATGGTATAACCTTTCCTAAAAGGGGAGTTGCTCCCCTTTATCAATTAGGGGTTGCCCTTTTCTGAATCTATGCCAGCTCCACAATACTGTTTTGGGGACGAGGCAAGCAGAACTGTGCACAATATTCCAAGTGCGAACACACCATAATTTTTGTATGATGGCCTGATGGTGTGGCCAGTTTTATTGTCATCCCCTTTCCTAATGACCCCTGGCATGGCATTGCCTTTTTCATAGGTGCTGTGCACTTCTCTGGCATCTGGGCTATCCACTATGACCCCTGATAAATAAATGGAGGAGGAGAAACCCAGTGGTAGGTAGGGACAGCAGCTTAAGTGGGTGGAGCAATGAAAGTAACATATAGCTTTGTATGGAAAGCTACTGTCTATATGCATAGTAAAGGTAAAGGGACCCCTGACCATTAGCTCCCGTCGTGGCAGACTCTGGGGTTGTGGCACTCATCTCGCTTTATTGGCCAAGGGAGCCGGCGTACAGTTTCTGGGTCATGTGGCCAGCATGATTAAGCTGCTTCTGGCAAACCAGAGCAGCGCACGGAAACGCCGTTTACCTTCTCGCCAGATACCTATTTATCTACTTGCACTTTGAGGTGCTTTCGAACTGCTAGGTTGGCAGGAGCAGGGACCGAGCAACGGGAGCTCACCCCGTCGTAGGGATTCAAACTGCCCACCTTCTGATCGGCAAGTCCTAGGCTCTGTGGTTTAACCCACAGTGCCACCCGCATCCCCGTCTATATGCATATTTATCAGCATTCAAGGAGATACAGTGGTACCTCGGGTTACAGACGCTTCAGGTTACAGACACTTCAAGTTACAGACTCCGCTAACCCAGAAATAGTGCTTCAGGTTAAGAACTTTGCTTCAGGATGAGAACAGAAATCGTGCTCCAGCGGTAGGGCGGCAGCGGGAGGCCCCATTAGCTAAAGTGGTGCTTCAGCTTAAGAACAGTTTCAGGTTAAATATGGACCTCCGGAACGAATTAAGTACTTAACCCGAGGTACCACTGTAATGCAGACCCACAACAGTGAGCGAGAAAAGTTTCCCCACTCCAGGCTGTCTCTCCAAATGCATTTGGATTCCCTTCACACCATCTTCGCTCTGGCTCAGCCTCTGTTCTCTAGAGATGTGCCTGGGAGCATCTCTAGATGATGTGCTTAATAAATAATACGAGTCTGCATTGTTAGGGACTTGCAAAGAAGGATGTCGATGCGGCTAAGAACTTTCCCCCTCTGCGGGTGGAAGGGACCTTGGCTAGGCAACAGCGGGGGGGGGGGGGGGCTTCCCACACACACTGCTTTATTTATAAGCTGAACTTTCATTAAAAAAAAAATACAGCAAGGCAGCGTATCTCATATAAAATAACAATGAAAGCAGTAAAAATGTATGCTAAAGCATTAATAAATACTGGTTAGTAAACAGAAGAGCACGTCGCAAAGGCCTGCCTGAATTGTGCCATTTTTTTTTAAGGAGATGTTGAAAAGGAGGCAGGAACAGTTCCTGCCAAACCTCAAGTGGCAGAGAGTTCCATAGGGCAGGGCCTGCCACAGTAGAGGCTCACCCTCTAGCAATGGCCACCGGGAACCTCAGGAGCATGGTGGAGGAGCCGCAAGAAGTGGCCCATCTTAGTGAATGCTGTTGTGGTGCATTGGTTAGAGTATTGGACTAGGACCTGGGACAGACCGAGGTTCCAATTCCCAACTCAGCCATAAAGCTCACCTTGGACCAATCACTGGCTTCTCTCAGCCTAACTTACTTCACAGGGTTGTTGTGGAGATTAAATGAGAAGGATGGGGGTGGGGGGGGGGAGAACCATGTACGCCACCACAAGCTCCTTGGAGACAATAAAGGTAAAGGTAAATGGACCCCTGACCATTAGGTCCAGTCGTGACCGACTCTGGGGTTGCGGCGCTCATCTCACTTGACTGGCCACTTCCGGGTCATGTGGCCAGCATGACTAAGCTGCTTCTGGCGAACCAGAGCAGTGCACGGAAACGCCGTTTACCTTCCCACCGGAGCGGTACCTATCTACTTGCACTTTGACGTGCTTTTGAACTGCTAGGTTGGCAGGAGCAGGGACTGAGCAATGGGAGCTCACCCCGTCGCGGGGATTCGAACCGCCGACCTTCTGATCGGCAAATTCTAGTCTCTGTGGTTTAACCCACAGCGCCACCCGCATCCCTTGGAGACAATAGTGGGATATAAATATAAACAAACAAACAAACAAACAAACAGAGATCAGGCAGCCCTTAAAACACTTTGGAATGAAGCTGCTCATGGTTTTGTGAATTAGCCCATGAGCCTTGGTCCTGGCCCAGTGTGGCAAACTGACAACCCATTTTCATGGTAGCATATAGGGTTTTTTGTTACGTATGGTGTGCTGACATTGTGTTTAGGGTGTCTTCTGACTCTTGGGCCCCAGGGTTAGGGTTAGGGTTACATATTGCCAGACCCTCCAGGTGTCTTTTCCAGAGACATCCCAGATTTACAGAAACCGCCCCAGTTTCTGATTTGATCCTGGAATGTCCCGCTTTTTCTTAGGACGTCCCTATTTTCATCAGAGAAATGTTGGAGGGTATGGAGTTATGCAACCACCGAGTCAAGGAGATAAGTAGCTATACTACGTTTAGAAGACATCTGAAGGCAGCCCTGTATAGGGGAGGGTTTTTTGAATGTTTAATGTTTTATTATCTTTTTGCATATGTTGAAAGTCACCCAGAGTGGCTGGGGCAACCCAGTCAGATTGCCGAGGTAATAATGCTAATACTACTGCTAATAATAATGACTAGGATGTCCCTGTTTTATTTGAGAAATGTTGGAGAGTAGGCATACCAGTGGTGGGTGGGGCCAGGGACAAAAGTGGGCAGAGCTTTGGAGGCACATTTTATTTTGGTAGAGTAGCTACTGTATTTTTCGCTCTATAGGATGCACCGGACCATAGGACGCACTGGACCATAGGAGGGGGAGAACAGGGGGGGGGTATTGCCCCCTCTCTGCTCAGCGCCCCTTCAGCAAAGCGGCAGGAGAAACGGAGCCCCTTCCATTTCTCCTCCAGCTTCGCTGAAGGGGCGCTGCGCAGAGAGGGAAAACTGTGCAGCGCCTCTCCAGCAAAGCGAAGCCTGGAGAACAAGGCTTCAGAGGACCCCGCTGCATTCTCCAGGCTTCAGACGGCTATCCGCAAGCCTTCGGAGTGCAGTGGGAACTCCTGCTGCACTCCGAAGGCTTGCGGATAGCTGCCTGAAGCCCCCGGAGCGCAGCAGGAGTTCGCGCTGCGCTCCGGGGGCTTCAGGCGGCTTCAGCGAAAGCAGAAAAGGTGCGTCTTATAGAGAGAAAAATACGGTAGTTTCTACACACCCCTCTCTGTCCTCCATCCATCCAGTCAAGTAAGCCACACTACCAGTGCTCAAACAGTGCTTCTCAAACTTGGGTCTCCAGCTGTTGTTGGACTACAACTCCCATCATCCCTAGCTAGCAGGACCAGCGGTCAGGGATGATGGGAGTTGTAGTCCAACAACATCCAGGGACCCAAATTGAGAAGCACTGGAAGGACGCATTCCTAGTCAGGCTAAAACATTCAGTGAGGACGTCTGTGATGGCCTGGGATTCCGATTCGGAGGATGAAACAGAGGAATCCCGGCCTGCACAGGAGTCCCCGCCTCCAGGGCCGGCTGAACTGGGGCAAGGCCTAGATGCTGGAGAGCCTGCACCTGTGGCAGTGCATCAGGAGCTGGCCCCAGGTGAAGCCCTTCTGGCCCCAGAGAGGCTTGACGACTCAGTGGCCACAGGTGAGCCTCCTCCAGGGCCCAGTAACCCTTCGGCCTCTCCTGATCTGCAGAGGTTTAGAGCAGAGAGGCGAAGGGAACTGGTTGCCCCCAGGAGGAGTGCTCGCCTTAAGGCCAGAGGAGGCGGGGCTCCTGGGGGCCGGGACCGCCCCTGGCCTTAGAAGAGGATAAAAGCCCAGTCAGCCCGGCCCCAGGTTGCGGGAGCAACGTCGTTGTTGGCTTCGGACCTTCCTGCGTTCCTGATCCCTGCTCGGCCTCCTGTTCCTGACTATCCGGTACTCCTGTTCCCTGCTCGGCCTCCTGTCCCCGACCATCCGGTGTTCCTGTTCCCTGCACAGCCTCCTGTTCCAGCGTTCCTGTTCACCGCCCGGCACTCTGCCTCGGACCTTGCCCCTCTTCGTGTGGACTCTGCTACACCCAAGGTACCTTACCCCCGGGACCAGCACAGTTTGCTCCCGCCACCTCCCGCACTCCCCCTTCGTAGGGGTGCGTTCGGGAAGAGCCAGAGGCCATGGCTGAACAGGCGGCTGCACTGGTGGCTTTGGCCCAGGAGAACCAGGCCTTGTCTCACACCGTGCAGCAGCTCAGTGACGCGGTTGAGGCACTTCAGCAACGCTTGGAAGCCCTACCGGCTCCTGGGGCCGACGCCCCGGCTCCGGGCAAGTACCCAGTGGCTTTGCCTGAGAAATTTGATGGAGCCCCGGCCAGCTTTCCCATGTTCCTGGCCCAGGCCAAACTGTATATTCAGGGGCGAGCCCGGAACTTTCCTGACGACCGTACCAAGGTGCACTTTTTGATTAGCTTGTTAAAGGACCAGGCGGCCAAGTGGGCGTTGCCGCTACTCAGGCAAGACTCCCCCTTGCTGGCAGACTATACGGGGTTTTGCAATCGTTTGGAGGCCGCGTTCGGCAACCCCCAGAAAGAGAGTCAAGCCAACCGGGCGATTCGGCATTTGAAACAGGGCAAGTCCACGGTGGCCACATATACCACGGAGTTTCGGCTGTTGGCACAGGACTTGACCTGGAATGACTCGGCACTGCGGGACCAGTATCTCGAAGGGCTTTCGGACGAGGTACTGGACCAGTTGGCCACAATGGAACGCCCCACCACGCTGGACACTCTCATTCAACGGAGTCTACAAATAGACGACCGGTTGGAGGATCGTCGTCAGGCCCGGGGTCGCCGACACTTCCAGTTCACGGCACCAGCTTTTTCCGGCAGCCCCACGGTCACAACTGATTTAACGGAGGAGCCTATGCAGCTCGGGGCAGTGCGGCCACGCCTTTCCCCCGCAGAGAAGGCGCGGCGTCGGGATGGAAATCTCTGTCTTTACTGTGGCGGAAGTGGACACTTCGCTCGGTCCTGCCCTGAGAAACGCCAGCCGCAGGGAAACCGCCAACCCCAGTAGCTGATGGCCCTAGCTACCGGGGGTCCCAAACCGTACAGAATGGGCCCGCACCAATGGACTTGCAACATCTTATGGTTTCGGTACGTTTATACCCTCCAGGTGGGCCCTGGATCCTCACCCATGCTTTGGTAGATTCAGGGGCAACCCGCTCCTATATGGACGCTGCTTTTGCCGCCCATCATCAGGTGCCACTTCGGAACAAGCCAGTACCGGTCCAGGTGGAAGCGATTGACGGACGACTTCTGCGGTCAGGTGCCGTTACTCAGGAGACCCAGCCTCTGGTCCTGTGTCTCCAGCAGCACCGGGAGTTGCGAACTTTGGACATTGCCTCTATGCCCCGCTTCCCCCTGGTGCTCGGGATGGACTGGCTGGAAGCCCACAACGTTCAGATTGACTGGGTCAAACGGACCGTGCACTTCCCAGTCCCATGTTCCCATGCTCAATCCGGAACGCTGGCGTCCGCGCCCTCAGAGGAGGCAGCACCCACGCTCCCAGCCGTGTACCAGGACTACCAGGACGTGTTCGAGGAACGGGGGGCAGACCAGCTGCCGCCGCATCGGCCTTTTGACTGCGGCATAGACCTCCAACCCGGAGCGCCTTTACCAGTGAGTCGCTTATATTCCCTAACAGAGCCAGAGCGCGAGGCTTTGCAGGACTTCTTGCGCAAGAACCTGGAGCGTGGGTTCATTAGGCCTTCCACCTCGCCCACCGCGGCACCGGTGCTTTTTGTTAAGAAGAAATGTGGGGAACTCCGCCCTTGCCATGATTACCGAGCCCTGAACAAAATTACCGTCCCAGACCGGTACCCCTTGCCCCTTATCTCGGAGCTGCTGGAGCGGGTGCAAGGGGCACAGGTGTTCACCAAGCTGGACCTCCGGGGGGCCTACAACTTGATTCGGATCCGAGCCGGGGATGAGTGGAAGACAGCGTTTGGGACCCGGTACGGGCAGTTCGAATATTTGGTTATGCCTTTCGGTTTGTGCAACGCGCCTGCTGTGTTTCAACGCTACATCAACCACGTGTTTCAGGACTTGTTAGACAAGTACGTGGTGGTGTATTTGGACGACATACTGATTTACTCCCGTGACCCGGCCCGCCATGAGGGACATGTCCGGACCGTGCTGCAGCGCTTGCGTGAGCACCGTTTGTACGCAAAGCTCAGCAAGTGCGAGTTCCATCAGCGGACTGTGGACTTCCTTGGTCACCGGCTCTCTCCAGATGGGGTGCAAATGGACCCGGGGAAGGTGACAGCGGTTCAAGAATGGGCGGCACCCCGGAACCGCAAGGACCTACAGCGTTTCCTGGGGTTCGCCAATTACTACCGGACCTTCATCGCTGATTATGCTCATCGCACCACCCCGTTGACCCGGCTACTGCGCCCAAAGACGCCGTTTTCCTGGGACAAGGAGGCAGAGGAGGCGTTTCAGGGGTTGAAGGCCTGTTTCCAGAGGGCACCAATCTTACAACATCCTGACCCCTCTCGACCCTTTGTGGTGGAGACCGACGCTTCCAGTACGGCTCTCGGTGCCGTCTTGTCTCAACAGATTGGTCCTGAAGCGCCACTCTTACCCTGTGCCTTCTATTCCCGCCAGCTCCTACCAGCGGAGCGTAACTATACTGTGTGGGAGCGGGAACTACTGGCCATCAAGGTAGCCTTTGAGGTCTGGCGCCACCATCTTGAGGGGGCACGACATCCGGTGGAGGTGAGAACCGACCACCGGAACCTGGAGTACCTCCAGACCACCCGCAAGCTGAACCAAAGACAGATCCGGTGGGCGTTGTTCTTTTCCCGGTTCCAGTTCCGGATCCGCTACATCCCTAGCTCTCAGAATCAGAAGGCGGATGCCCTGTCCCGGAAACCTGAAGACAACGCAGACACGGTACAGCAAGCAGAACCCACCACGATCCTACCTCCGGCTGCATTCCTGGCCACCCAGGAGGCGCAGCCACTGCAGGTTCGGGTGCGGGAACAGCAGCGGGTCGACGCTTGGGCCCAGGAACGACTCCGGGAGCTGGCTGAAGGGTCCAGCCCACAGTATCCGGGGCTGGTCCTGCATCAGGGCCTTCTGCTGCACCACGGTCGTCTGTACATCCCGCCAGGGCCACTACGGCTGGAGGTTCTCCGGATGGCCCATGATGCCCCAGCAGCGGGGCACTTTGGACGGTATCGGACCACCCATCTGGTCAGTCGAGAGTTTTGGTGGCCCCGCCTGAAGGCTGACGTGGCTCGCTACGTTGCTGGTTGTGATGTCTGCCGGCGCGCTAAGGGACCTACCGGGCGACCCCCCGGCCTACTTCAGCCATTGCCAGTTCCACCGCACCCTTGGCACACGGTTTCGTTGGACTTTGTAGTGGACTTACCCTCGTCTCGTGGCTGTACCTGCCTTCTGGTTTTCTCCGACCATTTCACCAAGATGGTGCACTGCGCTCCCTGTCCATCTGTACCCACAGCCAAGGAAACTGCTCAGCTGTACCTTCAGCATGTCTTCCGCCTGCATGGCCTACCTGAGCGCGTGGTGTCCGACCGGGGCGTTCAGTTCACATCCCGGTTCTGGCAAGCACTACACCAGACCCTCGGGACGGAGGTCTGCCTCTCGTCAGCCTATCACCCACAGACCGATGGCCAGACGGAACGGGCGAACGCGGTGCTGGAGCAGTACCTCCGGTGTTACTGCAGCTACCAGCAGGATGACTGGGTCGACCACCTGGCATTGGCGGAGTTCGCCTACAATAACGCGGTGAATGCGTCCACCCAGCAGACCCCGTTCCAGGCCAGTTATGGTTATCATCCACGGCTGTTTCCAGAGGTGCTGCCGACATCCGCAGTCCCGGCGGTGACGGAGTGGCTTCAAGAGCTCCAGTCCCAGCAACAGCTTTTGGTGGAGCAACTGCACCAGGCCAAGGAAGCGTACAAGGCCCAGGCCGACCGCCACCGCCAGGTGGGGCCGGAACTTCGCGTCGGTGACCTGGTTTGGCTCTCCACTCGCCACCTCCACCCCTCTCGACCTTCGCGGAAGTTGGACGCCCGCTTCACCGGCCCGTTCCCTATCGTAGACCAAGTCTCTCCTGTGGCATTTCGTCTCCGGTTACCCGCAACCCTGAAGGTTCACCCGGTCTTCCACAGGTCCCTTTTGAGTCCGGTGGCCCCACCCGACGAGTTCCACCCGAACCGTCCCCGACCGCAGCCAGTGTTGGTTCGGGGAGAGCCTGAGTACGAGGTGGAACGCATCCTGGACTCCCGATACCGCAGGGGAAAGCTGCAGTATCTCATTGACTGGAAGGGGTACGGACCGGAGGACCGTTCCTGGGAACCTGCGGCCAACGTCCACGCACCTGCCTGCCTCCGAGAGTTCCATGCGACGTACCCCGGCAAGCCGGGTCCGGACCCTCGGTTGAGGGGGGGGCCTGGGAGGGGGGATGGTGTGATGGCCTGGGATTCCGATTCGGAGGATGAAACAGAGGAATCCCGGCCTGCACAGGAGTCCCCGCCTCCAGGGCCGGCTGAACTGGGGCAAGGCCTAGATGCTGGAGAGCCTGCACCTGTGGCAGTGCATCAGGAGCTGGCCCCAGGTGAAGCCCTTCTGGCCCCAGAGAGGCTTGACGACTCAGTGGCCACAGGTGAGCCTCCTCCAGGGCCCAGTAACCCTTCGGCCTCTCCTGATCTGCAGAGGTTTAGAGCAGAGAGGCGAAGGGAACTGGTTGCCCCCAGGAGGAGTGCTCGCCTTAAGGCCAGAGGAGGCGGGGCTCCTGGGGGCCGGGACCGCCCCTGGCCTTAGAAGAGGATAAAAGCCCAGTCAGCCCGGCCCCAGGTTGCGGGAGCAACGTCGTTGTTGGCTTCGGACCTTCCTGCGTTCCTGATCCCTGCTCGGCCTCCTGTTCCTGACTATCCGGTACTCCTGTTCCCTGCTCGGCCTCCTGTCCCCGACCATCCGGTGTTCCTGTTCCCTGCACAGCCTCCTGTTCCAGCGTTCCTGTTCACCGCCCGGCACTCTGCCTCGGACCTTGCCCCTCTTCGTGTGGACTCTGCTACACCCAAGGTACCTTACCCCCGGGACCAGCACAACGTCAAGCGAAGTTGGTGATGGGTGTGGCCTGGGGGAAGTGGGTGTGGCTAGAGAGAGGTTTGTGGCCAGGGAGGGGGTGTGGCCTACAGAGAGTCACAAGAAGAGAGAGAGGGAGATCAGTGTGCAGTACACATCCCACGACTGTACCAAGCAATGCACAAATATTGACACTGCCTATCGTGTTTGCATTCCAAGCATCTCAGAAAGCAGATTTCTAGCCCCGAAGGCTCGGAAGACTTCGGCTTTTCTCGGCAAGGCACTCTGTGCCAAGATTGCAGATTATACACACAGCCAGGAGAAAACAATTAAAATAGTAGCAGGACGCCAAATGCAACTGATTTGTAAGAAAGACTGTACAACCTGAAAAAAGAGACACAAGGCACCTACTTTTGTAAACCAAGAAAATAATTAAAAAACAAACAAACAAACAACAACAACAACAAATCCAGACTAGAGGATGGTCTTGGCTGGCCTCTTCCTTCTCCTTAGTCTCAGTGTTGCCCTTGTAGAACTCAGCAGGGAGGAGAATGGGGACAAAGATAGAATCAACTGGCTCTGCCCATCATTGGCTGTGTCTATCATCAGATCTGGCGCCACCTACTGTTGAGCTCCCAGCAGATTTGTGACTTACTAAGAGGCAATCCAACTCTCACCTGGATGGTGGTTTTTGTGGTTTGTTTGTTCGTTTGCAAGAGGGACAGAGCAGCAGATGTCTCCGCCGCCCGAGTCTGAGGAGCGAGCAGGAATATAGGACAGCGGCAAGTTTGGCACATGAATAATTCATGGCCCGAGCGCATGTAAAGGTGGTGGCTGCCTTTTAAAATAACAAGGAAAGAGTATCAAATTAAAGCCACGCTCTGAGCTGTCCCACTTTAGATCTGATCCATTCTGACATGCACCGGGGCACAGAGAGGGAGGCAAAGCCCAAAGTGGAGAAATCAGGATGCGTTTGCCAAAAGAAAAGGGGTGGGGAGGGAGGGGAGGAGGGAGGGCAGAGAAGGGACTCCAGGCAAGGGAGGGCTTAGTCCCCATAAGGCCAGGATGGGAAGCAGGTGCTTGGTTGATAGAATCATAGAATCATAGAGTTGGAAGAGACCACAAGGGCCATCGAGTCCAACCCCCTGCCAAGCAGGAAACACCATCAGAGCACTCCTGACATATGGTTGTCAAGCCTCTGCTTAAAGACCTCCAAAGAAGGAGACTCCACCACACTCCTTGGCAGCAAATTCCACTGTCAAACAGCTCTTACTGTCAGGAAGTTCTTCCTAATGTTTAGGTGGAATCTTCTTTCTTGTAGTTTGGATCCATTGCTCCGTGTCCGCTTCTCTGGAGCAGCAGAAAACAACCTTACTCCCTCCTCTGTGTGACATCCTTTTATATATTTGAACATGGCTATCATATCACCCCTTAACCTCCTCTTCTCCAGGCTAAACATGCCCAGCTCCCTTAGCTGTTCCTCATAAGGCATCGTTTCCAGGCCTTTGACCATTTTGGTTGCCCTCCTCTGGACACGTTCCAGTTTGTCAGTGTCCTTCTTGAACTGTGGTGCCCAGAACTGGACACAGTACTCCTCCAGAATGAGCAATCTCTAGAACATCCCACTCCTCAGTGATGAGCAAGTATGTCGTTTTCAGTTTCTTGAGTCTTTATGATCACCAAATGATCCCATCTACACTATATATTTAATGTGGTATCATGCCACATTAAAGAGGTGTGTGTAGTACATTAAGGATGCTGAGAATTACAACAAAAACAATTTATTTATACCCCACCCATCTGGATGGGTTTCCCCAGCCACTCTGGGTGGCTCCCAACCGGATATTAAAAACACAATAAAACATCAAACATTAAAAACTTCCCTAAACAGGGCTGCCTTCAGATGTCTTCTAAAAGTCAGATAGTTGTTTATTTCCTTGACATCTGATGAGAGGGCATTCCACAGGGCAGGCGGCATTACCGAGAAGGCCCTCTGCCTGGTTCCCTGCAACCTCGCTTCTCGCAGGGAGGGAACCACCAGAAGGGCCTCGGAGCTGGACCCTGGGCCTGGGCTGAACAATGGGGATGGAGATGCTCCTTCAGGTATACTAGACTGAGGCCGTTTAGGGCTTTAAAGGTCAGCACCAACACTTTGAATTGTGCTCAGAAATGCAGTGCTACAGTTCACAGTGCAGGTTGATAATCAGTTCCTCTTCGCAGGGAACACTAATTCTGTCACGCCCCACCTTCCCAAAGGATGCCTGATTTTCTTTGCTGTAGCAAATCCATGGAGGACTCCAATGGCACCCTAGATACCTCTAAATGCATCGCAGAATCAAAGGCATACATCTAAAGGACCCCAAAGAATTTTGGGAACGTTAGTTTGTTCAGGGTGCTGGGAACTGTAGCTCTGCTAGGGGTAAACTACAGTTCCCAGCATTTTTGGGGTCAGAGGAATGGACTTCAAATTTATGTCAAAGTGAAGCCAAGCCAAATGCAGGTGGCAGAACCAGCAAATTGGTCGACCACCTTACGCAAAGTACAAAAGTATGTGAATAGTTATTTGCAGGAAAATGTTTTGCAGTGAAGACTGGTGGCTGGAAGATACTTTCTAAAATGAGCAATCACGGCTGGTAGCTCCTAGCTATTGAGTGCACCCTGCCTGCTTGCATGGGGGCTGGAGAGAAATGGTTTGGCAACTGGAACGCAGCCGGAGAAGGAGACAGACGTCTGAATCTTTACCTCCAGACGGCAAGCAGTGCCCTTTGTATGGTGGGAGGGTAAGGCTAACACGCCCTGGCTACTTGAGGGAGTGTGGTGTTGTCTCTCTGCTCCCCATTCCCTGCACTCTATTTATTTGCAAACGTACAGAAGTGGAAGGACCTGCAACCAAATGCTGCTGTACATCCTCAAGTTGGTTGTACATCCTCATGCTGCTGTACATCCTCAAGGACACTGACAAACTGGAACTGTCCAGAGGAGGGCAACCAAAATGGTCAAAGGCCTGGAAATGATGCCTTATGAGGAACGGCTAAGGGAGCTGGGCATGTTTAGCCTGGAGAAGAGGAGGTTAAGGGGTGATATGATAGCCATGTTCAAATATATAAAAGGATGTCACATAGAGGAGGGAGAAAGGTTGTTTTCTGCTGCTCCAGAGAAGCGGACACGGAGCAATGGATCCAAACTACAAGAAAGAAGATTCCACCTAAACATTAGGAAGAACTTCCTGACAGTAAGAGCTGTTTGACAGTGGAATTTGCTGCCAAGGAGTGTGGTGGAGTCTCCTTCTTTGGAGGTCTTTAAGCAGAGGCTTGACAACCATATGTCAGGAGTGCTCTGATGGTATTTCCTGCTTGGCAGGGGGTTGGACTCGATGGCCCTTGTGGTCTCTTCCAACTCTATGATTCTATGATTCTATGGTTCTATGGTTCCTGCCAGTGACTCCTTCCTCCATAATACTCCATTCTCACCCCAACCCCAGTTGAATCTCCTGGTATGCAACAGTCTATGGGAAAAAATAGCTCAGCTGGTAGAGCCTCTTAATCTCTGGGCGATGGGTTCAAGTCCCATGTTGGGCAAAAGGTTCCCCAGGACTGTGTGGTCCCTTCCACCTCTATGATTCCTGAGCATAATCAGTCTTCATTGGTCTTTTCCCCATCTTTTTTTGCACACCCCTCCCCCTGAAAACCTTCAGGTTGCCCTGAGTGTTATGTATTCAGCATTCTGTGTTTGCCTGAGCTTCAGTGTGGACTAAGAATTCCGAGCTCCTGTCTTCTGATTCGATACATGTTGTCCAATCACAGAACATTTCAGGATTTGGGCCTCTGCCATTGGCGCTTGAACTCTGAGTCGTGATTCGCAGTTTGGAAGTTTAGACAGCCAATCACGTCGGGAATGGGAGTGGCCCAGGCTTTGAGAAATGTATATAAGCAGTTGCTTTGCCTCTGTTTCCTAGTTATGTTGTTCCATAAAGGTTCTTGCTGTTGTTGCTGTGTCTTGCCTCGTGGGAACCCACCTACACTTCACTGAGCCCGTCAATACCTTCTCGTTTCTCATTTCTGGCTGGAAAAAAAACTTTTGGCATGCACCACCCCTCTTTGCTATTAGAGGGAGCGAATTGCATTATTATTATTATTATTATTATTATTATTATTATTATTACATTGCCATGAGTCTTCAGGACTGCTGCCTTGCAGGCAAACCTACCATGCAAGAAGACTGCTTCTGGAACTTTCCGCGGCTCACAGAAAGCCACAAAAGGGCTCCATCTCTCACTTACTATGTGTTGTGTTCAGTTGGACTGATGCAGCTGCGACTTTGATGTATCCCTGGCACGCGGCTGGTACCTTTTCTTATTATTCAGGGGCCATTTGTCGAGAGCAATCAACTCGTTCGGGAGTGAATGGCAGACCATTTCCCACATGCTGTAGTGCCTTTGTCATCGCTGATTGGCGAGAAACTTAGGGACATTTTCTTTCTTTTGCTCACCCCCCCCCTTCCTTCCTTCCTTCCTTCTTTGGAGCTCCTGATTAATTTGTGTACCTACCGCATCAGCGCAGGTGTGAGGAAAGGCCTGGCATTGCAAATGAGCACTGGGAATCCTTCAAGGTGAGCACTGCCTTACTGTATAGAAGATTAGCCCCTAACTAGACGTAATTGGACATGACATTAGATACCTCTGGTGAGGCGTGCATTAAGATGACTTGTGAATGGGTGGCTAGCGGGGGAGGGTAGAAAGGAAGCTCAACTGCACAGTCCTAAATAACAGACTGGACCACATTCCGGAATACGCTGGGAGAATCATAGAATCGTAGAACTATAGCGTTGCAAAGAAGTCCATTCCACTGTCGAACGGCTCTTAATGTCAAAGTTCTGCCTAAGTATATCACATGATATCTACTCGCAGGCCGCCAGCTAATGAAGGAGCTTTTAGCTAATTGGGCAGTTCATCAATTAAATGCTTATGCACACTGCCAAATCCTCAACTGGTGCCCGAGTCAGGATTTTCTAGAGGCACCCTCATAGCTAGAGATGGAGGCAAGACTCACAGGTCCAGTTTGTGCTGCAGGACATGATAGCTCAGTAGCTTTGGGAAATGCAGTTTTCCTAAGAAGAAGAAGAAGAAGAAGAAGAGAAGAAGAGTTTGGATTTGATATCCCGCCTTTCACTCCCTTTTAAGGAGTCTCAAAGCGGCTAACATTCTCCTTTCCCTTCCTCCCCCACAACAAACACTCTGTGAGGTGAGTGGGGCTGAGAGACTTCAGAGAAGTGTGACTGGCCCAAGGTCACCCAGCAGCTGCATGTGGAGGAGCGGAGACACGAACCCGGTTCCCCAGATTACGAGACTACCGCTCTTAACCACTACACCACACTGGTTCTGCTGACCTTGTAGTTTGCCTTGAGGAAATTGCATTTCCCAAGGGCTTCTTGTACTTTGTTTCCTACATTACTGGTTGAACCTGATCAAAATTCTCAGTGACTAAAGGAATTATTATTGTTGTTATTTTTTAAAAAATAAGAACATAAAAATAAAAATCAGGCCAAAGACCCACACAGCCCAGCATCCTGTTCTCTTATGACAGGGCCCTGCAAGATTATCCATCCAATTAATCAGTAGATTAATCTACCATAATCAGTGGGTTAGTCATATGAAGCATTAGTTGATTAATTGGGAGAGGCGGGGAGTGAAGGGCTCCCTCGCTTATTTTTGGTGCCTTGTTTTGTATCTAGAAAGTCAGTGCAATGGGAAATGGATCCAGCGAGTTAATGGAACGAAATGTAATTTACAGATGTCCTTTCCTCTTAACAATGATTGGCAGTTTTGACTTATTGCGTTTCAAGTTGCATTGCTCCCACAAAGAGGGAGAGATGCCACCAACCTAGATGGCTTTAAAGCAGGGTTAGACAAATTCTTGGAGGAGGAGAATAAAGATATCAATGGCCACTAGTTACATTGGCTACATTCTGCCTCTACTATCAGATGCATATACCTCCAATTAGACGTTGGGAATTCTAGGTGGTGAAAGTGCTGCTGTACTCTGGGACCTGCTTATAGGCTTCCTGTGGGCATCTAGTTGGCCACTGTGAGAAGAAGATGCTGGACTAGCAGACCCTCCAAGTGCCCCTATGTTCCAGGGACAGTCCTGGGTTTACAGAAGTCATCCCAGTTTCCAATTTGATCCAAGATTGTCCCGCTTTTCCTTGGGACATTCCTATCTTCATCAGAGAAATGTTGGAGGGTATGGACCAGATGGGCTGTTGGTCTGTTCCAGCTTTTATGTTCTTAGAATTGACTGCCTCAAGTGGTGTCCTAGAACTGAACACATCATCAAGATGTCTTTTCAGGTTTGCTGTATGCAGCCAGGCTTACTCCCTTACTTAGGAGTATGCCTGAAGTCTTCTTGGGGAGCCAGTGTGGTGTAGTGGTTAAGAGCGGTGGCCTTGTAATCTGGGGAACCGGGTTCGTGTCTCCGCTCCTCCACATGCAGCTGCTGGGTGACCTTGGGCTAGTCACACTTCTCTGAAGTCTCTCAGCCTTACTAACCTCACAGAGTGTTTGTTGTGGGGGAGGAAGGGAAAGGACAATGTTAGCCGCTTTGAGACTCCTTAGGGTAGTGATAAAGCAGGATATCAAATCCAAGCTCCTCCTCCTCCTCCTCTTCTTCTTCTTTAAAAACTCTTTTTCCATCTTATAAATTACAGTGGTACCTTGGTTGTCGAACGGCTTGGCTCCCGAACAAATCAGCTCGCAAACGCCACAAACCCGGAAGTAAGTGTTCCAGTTTGCGAATGTTTTTTGGAAGCTGAACATCCAACAAGGCTCCCGTGGCTCCCGATTGAGTGCAGGAAGCTCCTGCAGCCAATCAGAAGCTGCGCCTTGGTTTTCAAACAGTTCTGGGAGTCAAAAAGACTCTTGGAATGGATTAAGTTTGACAATCAAGGTACCACTGTATTGTCCAAGTCTGGTCCATTCTAATTATTGGTAAGTCTTCTTTGAACACTCTAGCAACTCATGTTTCCAAAAGTATATTTTGCAAAGCAGCTCAGGTCTTGCAAGGGATGCTTTGATGTTCAGCTGCAAATTTACAGGAGACTTTCAAGAATGAAACCTTGCATTCTTTCTTTACCACGTTCTCTGACTCCAATAACAGATCACATCTCTCTCTCTCCAGCAAGGCTGTGGCTGTGGTGTTGGCTTCCCAGTCCACCCACCACAGAAACACTCTTGTCCCTCTGCATATTTCATCAAGGTTGCCTGATGAGTCTGGAAGTGGATCACTTGCATTTTATAAATGAACTGCATACATGTGTACCTATAAATCATTTACAAAGTACACACCATCTGCATTCATTATGTAGTGTTTGGATAGTGTTTTTGGATGTGAAGCGCATTGCTTAAGTGGTTCGATGGAGAAAATGAGGAAGGAATAAGCAATGGCGGCTGGTGCCCATCGTAACTGGTAGGGCAGAAGGCAGGGAGCCCAACAGAAGGTGGCGCCAGAGAGCCAGTGACAGATGGAGCCAACTAAGTCTAGCTTTGTCCCTCTCCCTGTCTGCTGAGTTCTACAAGGGCAACCCAGAGACTAATGAGGAAGAGGAGGAAGCTGACAGACAAGCTTGTGAGCAAGAAAGCAAGCTGGTAAAGGCAGGCAGAGGTTGATGGAACAGTGCCATCTCATTGGACCAACCACCACCTGGTGCCCTCCAGATGTTTTGGACTACAACTCCCATCAAGCCCCAGCCAGCAGGGGAGGGTGCCAAGTTGGGAGAAAGCTCCTTTAGATGCTGGAGAGTCCATAACTAACCAGAGCCTGCATTAGAATTTGCTAAGTGAATTAAATGGACTTAACATTCTCTTTTTGTGGTTCCCCGAGGAAACGATTCTCACCATTCATCAAAGGAAGCCCAAGATGCACTTGACTCACAAACTCATGGGCTACAGTTTACGTTTCAGCCTAATTCAGTTTCCAGGGGAAAGCCGAGTGTCTCTTATCCATTCTTAAGACTCTTTCCTTCCCCACACTGAATTTTTTTGATATTAAGCAGGCAAGTTCTCTCCTGCTTTCAGCATCAGCTAAAATCTTTTTTGTTGCGGTGGTTTAAGCAAGGCTACCCAGACATCTTATTTTATTATGCACATCTGTTAGTAAAAATCTGTGTATATTACCTATATTGTGTCAGCTGCTATTAAAGTCTGTTTTTATTTCTGTTCTTAATAAATATTTCATACCATTTTTGGCAAACAGCTTAGGGATTTATTTTCAGTTAAATTAGAAGGACCAGGAAGCAGCCAGGATTATGGGACAGGAATGAACACCCTCTGCACGTAGGTCTGTATATAAAGGGATGAGAGTGGGTCTGTGAGAGTGGGTAACATGTTCCCCTAAGGGGTTTTAGGGTCTCCCCCATCCCCATTTCATACTCACAACAACCCTACAAGGTAGGTTAAATTGAGAAGCTGTAACTGGCCTAAGGTCACCCACTGAGTTTCATTGCTAAGTAAAGCACTGGATTTCTAATGGCTACACCACACTATTTCTGTCTTGCTGCTATGTTGGACTTTACACATGACTTGTGCTGCTTTAGAAAGCTCACCCCCTAAAAAACCCCGGATCACTTAGGCCAATGATGAGGTTAAACATTAAGAGGAATTGGGGGGGGGGGGGAGAGAGAACTGGTATGATTAGCACCCAGCCTTGGTTAACTTGAGCAATATTCTTCTTCCATTTTGTTACACGTCTTGCCTGCCTTCTTGGCAGGTCCAGCGGACACAGAACAGCCAGTTCTTTCATCGAAATGTATTTCCTCTTTTAACGGGAGAGACGTGAGGGACACTGCGTTGCCAGGGGTTGGGAGAAGCAGCCACCAGAGCAGACCTTTATTGCACTGCACTTTGCAACACAACTATTAATATCAGCGGCCAGGAAAGCATGTCAAGAACAACTAAGGTGCAGCCACACAGACTTACCTGCCTGCCATGATGCTTGTGTGGCCATTATATTCCAAGCCAGGTCATTTGTCAAAGGGTTGCAGAGGGATGGCATGTCTGGGCTTTTCAGCACCTTGGAGAGCTCCCCAGAAAGGCAGACATTGCTCCATTGGTCAGGGCTGTAACTGAGTGCTTAAATACTGAAGCATGCCTTCTGATTGGCTTAACCCTGCCCCTAAGCTGAGAGCTAGCAAAGGGGCAGAGCCCCATATGGTTTTAGTTTAGCATGGCAAGCCATCTTGGATAAAAGTTATATTTTTAAAGGCAGGATAGAAATGGCATGAAACAACAAACTGTCTTTCTTCCAGGGAGTTCAAGGGGGTTCTGAGCCCTTTAAACCTATAACATTAATACAGTTATTATATCAAGTGCTTATATGTTTATGAACGCTGCATTGCTGTGCAAACAATATTTGATCTATTTCATAGAATCATGAATGTAGAGGTCTCAGCTAAAGCATCCATGACACATGGCCATCCAACCTCTGCTTAAAAACCTCCGATGAAGGAAAGTCCATCATTTTTTGAGGGGATTTGTCTTTTATCTGTGTACAGATGGAAGAAAGCAGGGTCCTTAATTGTGTAGTAGGTTTCACTTGTGCTCAAGCAAATGCAAGAAAGCAAGGAAAAAATAATCTTCCCAGTGCAGAGCAATAACACAGGGCAGATCTACAAAATACATTTAAAGCCTAGTCAATACACATGGCCTTCCCAAAGAATCCTGGGAACTGTAGTTTGTTAAGGGCGCTGGGAATTGTAGTTCTGCGAGGGGTCCCAGGATCATTTGGGGGGAAGCCCTGTGCTTTAAATATGCATGGAATATTATTTAAATGTATAGTGTGGCTCTGTCCATAATCATCCACTTTTTCTTATTTCACCACCACCACCTTATATCCTCAGTTGAGCAATTAATGCTCATTTTTCTGTTCCCTTGCTTTAATTAATAAACATTGCAAAGCCCCCACAGAATGCAGCCTTTGATCTGTGCTGATCCCAAGTCAGAAAGGCCTCTGGGGTCTCTTTACCCATCAACAGGCAGGGCTTTGATCACCAAGAGAACTCAAAACACATCCCAGCC
Source organism: Podarcis tiliguerta (assembly GCF_965153285.1). Lineage (NCBI taxonomy): Eukaryota > Metazoa > Chordata > Lepidosauria > Squamata > Lacertidae > Podarcis > Podarcis tiliguerta. The sequence continues at coordinate 23,486,585 of NC_139549.1, forward strand.
CCACGTCCAACGCTTCCTCCTCCTCCTCCTTTATGCTTTTGGACTCTGCTTCCTGGGGATTCAAGAGCTGTGAGCTCCAGGGAGCATAATGTCAGGTTTGGCCCTCGACTCAGATGTTGGTACACTCAAGTTTTTTGGGGAAAGAGATGGGCTGACCCCGTGAAAAATCCAATGGGGGGGAACCCACCAGATAAAGTGGGAAGTTAGAATTCTCTTTGAAGCAGGAAGAGTATGCCGTTAGAGCTGCTTTGTAGTATATTCCATTTTTAATGACTGTTTTGGGTTTTAATTGGTTGTTTGATGAGGGTTGTAAGCTGCACTGGAAGCTCTTGTGATGGAACGAGGGGGAGAAAGGAACGTAATGGTCAAAACAGCAACAAGGAGGGATGCCAGCGGCATCGCACACAGAAATTCAGGAGCCAGGGAGTGGATTTGGAAAAGCGAACCTGGCAGCGAAGAGTGGCTGTGGATCACATTCACCAGGGGCAGAATCAGTGGGGACTTCTCTGTTAGGGAAATCAGGATAGCGCACCACCAACTTCAGCCTGCCCTCACCTGCCTGCAGGTGTGGGAGAAGACAGGTCGGCAGGTCAGTGAGGTTGGCAAGTGGAGCATGGGAGGGGAGCAGCAGCCCCTAGGCAGCGGTTCTCAACCTGTGGGTCCCCAGATGTTGTTGGACTACAACTCCCATCATCCCTGAGCTCTGGCCTTGCTAGCTAGGGGTGATGGGAGTTGTAGTTCAACAACATCTGGGGACCCGCAGCTTGAGAAAGGCTGCCCCTAGAGTATACACATCTCAGTTTAAGAGAACGACACACTACATAGGCAAAATCAATTCAAATCCAATTCAGGTACCAGCTGGGATAAAGATCTCCACTCAGGAGGCTTGTTAAACGGCGATTGTGCTGCAAGCGTTGCGTACAACTTTGCAAATCAGCTTCTTTGCATGGTGCCTTGGGAGTTCTGCAATAAAGGCATTCACTAGAAGACTAGGCTGACCTTTGCGGTGAAGAGTTCTAATTAAGAGACCAGATGCAGCTTGAGTTTGTTTTGATTGATAGCTTGCAGAGTAGCTATTTAGGCCCTTCATGCCAGAGTTGCCACCAGCAGGTGGCCTGTTGGTGGCAGCAGTGCTCACTTGACCTCCAGGTTCCTGCTGGTTACCAGAGGTGGAGGGGAAGCGGGGACGTTGGAATGGTGCTGACATACCAGCGAGATAGCTAGGTTGGCGCAGTGCACATGCCAAGCCAGGCTCCCTTTGCCTCCCCCTCCTCCCTCCCCTCCCCACAATGGAGTAATGGTCCAGGGTCAAGGGGAGGGGCAGGGTCGAAGACCCAGTGCTATTTCTGCAGCGGGGTCCCTGTCTCCAGAATCCTAGAGGCGCCCAATCAGCATGTACGCAGAGCTTTTTAGCCAATGAGAGGAAGTCTTCTCACCCTTTGTGCTGATTGGAGCCAATCAGAGTGAAAGGAGGTACCGTATTTTTCGCTGTATAAGACGCACCAGACCATAAGACGCACCTAGTTTTTGGAGGAGGAAAACAAGAAAAAAAATATTCCGAATCCCAGAGACATGTTCTGTTGCATATGCTGACTGTGTGTGTGTGTGTAAGTGTAAGTGTAAGTAAGTGGAATACATACACACACATATAGCCGCGCGAAGCCTCTTCAGGGCAGGGGGAGCCTTCATCCTGCTGCCCTGAAGAGGCTTCACATGGCTAAGCCAGAAGCTAGAACAGCAAGAGGGATTGCTGCGCAGCAATCCCTCTTGCTGTTCTGGCTTCTGGGATAGCTGCGCAGCCTGCATTCACTCCATAAGACGCACACACATTTCCCCTTACTTTTTAGGAGGGAAAAGGTGCGTCTTATAGAGTGAAAAATACAGCAAGTCATTCTCTGATGATGGGCTCCTGGGCCAATCTAGGGAAAGGTACATAGGAAAAACACAGATGAGTTGTTGTTTCGTATGCTCCAAAGCTTAGCATTTAGGAACCCTGAAAACACAAGGTGCTTCAGTTTCACGAGAATGAGGTGCAACTTCTGTTATGTACAACAGGAATTCGAGGAAAACGCAACCTAAAGAAAATATTGGGGCACTCCAAATAATTTGCCCATGTATATGTGCAGAAAATAGAACTACAGCCGTACCTTGGTTTTCGAACAGCTTAGTTCTCAAACGTTTTGGCTCCCGAATGCCACAAACCCGGAAGTGACTGTTCCAGTTTGCAAACTATTTTTGGAAGCCGAAACTCTGACGGGGCTTCCACTGCTTCCGATTGGTACAGGAGCGTCCTGCAGCCAATCAGAAGCTGCGCTTTGGTTTCTGAACATTTTGGAAGTCAAATGGACTTCTTGAATGGATTTTGTTCGACTTCCAAGGTACAACTGTGTCTAAAAGGCAACACAGGCATGCACCCCTTATTATTATTACTGCGTAATAATAAGACGATTGTATAATCCTAGAAAGTTGTATAATTTCAGAAGGGGGTGTGGCTATGAGAGGACGTGGGTGAAGGCACCCAGCACCTCTGAATCTGCCCACGACACTACTGCCCTCTATTGTCAGGCAAGCAGCAGTGCCATGACTTAACAGATGGTGACCGCAGTGTCGCTATTGGAGGCCGCTCTTGATGGAGGAGCGAGGCTCAGCCACCACACCTCCCATCTGAGAGCCTGACCAGGACACTGGCTTCAAATGACCAGTCTGCTCTCCTCCCTCCATCCTGGACTTTAAAAGTTCAGCTGCAGATGTGCCACCAGCTCTTAATTAACAGATCACGCACTCCCCTCTGTTCTTAAGTGTCTTACATTATTGAAGACATTTTCAGAGCCTCGGGCTGCAGCAGAGAAAAGCCTGGCACAGTTGTGTGTCAAGGCAGAAATGGATTAACACTGCCGTCCCTTTGTGCGGTTTGTGTCATGAATTATGGGCAAAGGCCAAACCCTCAGCTTGACAGTGATCTGTCTCTCAGGCCAGATGTTCCCAGGAATGAGTGGATCAACTAATCCATACATCAAGTCAACTATTTCCTTCCCTCTCTCTCTCTCTCTCTCTCTCTCTCTCTCTTATTGGCCTCCTTCCTTGCAGAACTGTCAGCCAAGTGCATAGGCTGACACAGCTATCCTTCAAAATTCCCCAACGTTTGCAACGCTGTTCTCCAACCGAACTGTACAAAAAAAGTGTACATTAAAGAATACGATGTACAAAAATGTTATTATATTACAGGACATGATTTGTGAAATGAATATGTATTTGTCAAAACTGCACACAAATGTCTTTTTTAGGGGAGATGCACAGTATTCATTCATTCATTCATTCATTTATATCCCACCTTTTTCTCCAAGGAGCTCAAGGGGGTGTACATGGTTCTCCCCTTCCTCATTTAATCCCCACAACAACCCTGCAAGGTAGATTTGGGTGGACTCTACACACATATAAAAAAAAGATGTGAAGATGCTTTTTTTATAAAAAAAAACAGTTTTGAAAAATACATTGATTTTTGCATAGCTCACTGTCGCCATCTAGCGTCCCGTTTGTATATTGCGCTTTACAACACATTTAAAATGTTTTATTTGTAACTGTGTAGCTGAGTCCTAGGTTGAAAAAGGCAGCGACTGGCCTTCAAGGTCACACAAAATGAGATTCATGGCTGAGTGGGGACTTGAACCCCGCTCTTCCAGGACTTAGCTCAACATTCTAACCACTACATACAGCACCACTGGCTCTTTAAAATGTTGATGAATTTTCATGGGGATTTTTTTTTAAAAAAAAAATCACGTTAGCACTGCAGAAAAAGGAAGAAGTGGATTTCGGGTAGGAAGAACGAGAAACCAAGTTAAAGTGAAATGGGCAGCTGGAATAGCTGGGATAGCAGGCTTGTTGGTTTTTGAATGTCTGATGTAGATTTTTTCAATTTCGTTGTTCTGTATGGGACAATGACAATAAAAATTATCGTATCATATTGTATAGTCTGAAGCCATCCCTCCCTCAGAAGGCCGCCCCTGAAATTTCCTCCTTCCTGGTAAAAAAGAGGAAACATCAACAGACCATGTTTGAGAAGCAGGAACAGATTTTAAGATAAAAAGAAATTGAGACACATGTGGAGTGGGAGGAAAAATCATTCAAAAGGAGGTGTTCTTGGCTGCCTCTGACATGGGGTGTTTGCTAGCCATCAGCACAGCACAGAGTTACATGCCAGAGCAGTAAGACCCGGCTATTTCTGTCTCCAGATTAGAAGCTTGCTCTTAGAAGGAGCCAGGCAGGGGTTTCAGTAATTAAATGTGCCGAGTTGGATGTGAGCCTTTGGGCAAGCAAAGAGCTGTGTTTCAATCAAGCGACTCCACTCACTCTAGTCGATGAAGAAGTTCCAAAGGGAGCTGTATCAAGCTCGCTCTCTCTCTCTCTCTCTCTCTCTCTCTTTCACTCTCTCTCTCTCTCTCTTTCACTCGCTCTCACACAGAGACACTTTGCACACTTCACTCTGCTTTCCTTTCCACTGGAATTAAAGTGAACATACTTTACAGGGAGAGGAACAAAAAGTAAGCAATGCCTTATTTTTCACACATCCTATCACCTCAGGCAAAAGCGCCTCTGTTCATGCGCAGAAGGCCTTGTGAAGGGGACCAGCTTCTGCACCGGTGGTTAGAGCTGTGGTTCCCACCATGGGCACATGCCCCACAGGGGGGGCAATTTGATTTTTTTTGGGGGGGCAACAATTTGAGAATGAGTTACTAAGCATGAATTTTTCTTATTCTTATTCTTATTCTTATTCTTATTCTTATTCTTATTCTTATTCTTATTTAGCAATTTCTTAGTGATTTCTTCCTCAGTACTTCAACTGTCCTTTCGTTCTTTTATTTTTCTCTTTCGTGGATGCCATGTTCTTTGGAAGCTTATTTCGACCAAGTTAATAGCCTTTTAGGCTTCCTCCACTTGAATAGTTCACTTTTCGAATAATAACAATTATATGTCATGGGGAGGTGGCATCAGGATTTTAGAGATGCTTAGGCAGGGTAGGGCCAAAAAAGGTTGGGAACCACTGGTTTCAGAGTAGGACCTGGGAGACCAGGCTTCGTATCCCCTTTGGCCATATGAAACTCACTGAGTGGGTGATCTTGGGCCTATCATTGCCTCTCAGCCTAAACCAGGGGTTAGCAAACATTTTCAGCAGGGGGCCAGTCCACTGTCCCTTACACCTTGTGGAGGGCCAGACTATATTTTGAAAAACAACAGCAACAAATTCCTATGCCCCATGAATAACCCAGAGATGCATTTTAAATAAAAGCACACATTCTACTCATGTAAAAACACCAGGCAGGCCCCACAAATAACCCAGAGGTGCATTTTAGATAAAAGGACACATTCTACTCATGTCAAAACACACTGATTCCCAGACTGTCCATGGGCCGGATTTAGACGGTGATTGGGCCGGATCCGGCCCCTGGGCCTTAGTTTGCCTACCAATGGCCTAAACCAGCCTTTTTCAACCTGTGGCTCCCCAGATGTTATTGAACTACAACTCCCATCACCCCTAGCTAGCAAGGCCAAAGCTCAGGGATGATGGGAGTTGTAGTACAACAACATCTGGGGACCCACAGGTTGAGAACCGCTGGGCCCTAAACCAACCCCACAGGGCTGCAAATAAAACTGTATTTCCTAAAGATGACACTGTCTACATCTCCACCAACTCGCTCCTATGGTGATAGCACTAACTTGGATGGCTTTAAAAGAGGATTGGACAAATTCATGGAGGAGATGGCTATTGATGGCTAATAGCCAGAAGGCCCATGCTCAGCCTCCTGGAGGCAAAAATGCTTCCAACAACCAGTTGCTGGAAACCACAGGAGGCGAGAGAGCTCTTGTGCTGGAATCCTGCTTGCAGTTTTCCAACAGGCCTCTGGTCGGCCACTGTGAGAACAGGATGCTGAGCAGGTTCTCTTGATGTCCTTAAAAGGTAAAGGGACCCCTGACCATTAGGTCCAGTCGTGGCCAACTCTGGGGGTGCGGCGCTCATCTCACTTTATTGTCCGAGGGAGCCGGCGTACAGCTTCCAGGTCATGTGGCCAGCATGACTAAGCCGCTTCTGGCAAACCAGAGCAGTGCACAGAAACGCCGTTTACCTTCCCACCAGAGCGGTACCTATTTATCTACTTGCACTTTGACGTGCTTTCGAACTGCTAGGTTGGCATGAGCTGGGACCGAGCAACGGGGGCTCACCCCGTCCTGGGGATTCGAACCGCCGACCTTCTGATTGGCAAGCCCTAGGCTCTGTGGTTTAACCCACAGCGCCACCTGATGTCCTTATGAACAGCTAATTCTGAAGACGGTTCGCTATTCCTTCTTTCCTTTCCAATCCACCATTGAAATCGCATTACACCTCCTCCCAATTCAAGTTAGAAGTTGGTTGTCTCAGCCGCAGGCCCTCTCTCCATCTGGGATGTGGGGAGTGAGGAGGTCCTGTGCCTGGCGCTTAGATACCAGCCCCGATAAGCATCTTCTAAATGCTGGCAGAGAGATCCGATGGATTGTGACATTGTCTCATGCAACAGGCAAGCCGTTCAAGGGCAAGGAGATTCGCCGGTTGGAGAAATTGCTGTTATTTGAAAGCCAGACACGACTCGCTGTCATTGGAACTGACAGGGCAAAGGCAGCGCTGGCAGAGAGTTATGGAGAAGCCACCAGTGACTCTGTAGTTAAAGGTGTACAAAGGACTGCAGCTGGAGATTTACAAGGGAGAAGAAAGAAAAGGGACTGCTGCCCTTTCTGGATGTGTCCTCGACGCAAGAAGGGCTCCAGTCGAAGGCTGGCAGAAGGATTCAGCCTCTTGGTTGAATATTCTGTCTGTAAAAGAGGTTTTCAGCACAAATCTCTCCCCCTCTTTCTGTCACTGGGTTTGGGAGAAATCCCTCACCTGTCGTGTTTTATTCTCAAGAAAGAAAGGGTCGGGATGTGCAGCTTTTCAAAAGTTCAGGGAATCCAATATTGAAGAAATACCATCTTAGACGAAATAAAATCTTTCAGACATAATGGGTGATGTGCGTTTTTTTATTATTAAAAAAACCTGGATTTTAAATACAAAGATAAGGAATGTGTTTCTTTACCGGTGTTGCATAAAATACCATTTTAGAAGGCAGTCCTATGCTGCAGGGAAAGGGGCCGTAGCTCAGTGGCGGAGCATCTGCTTTGCATGCAGAAGGTCCCAGGTTCAAATCCTGACATCTCCAGGTAGGGTTAGGAGAGAGACCGTCCTATGAAACCCTGGAAAACTGCTGGCAGTCAGTATAGACAATACTGAACAAAATGAATCAATGATCTGATAGTCAATGAGAATAGCGATGGAGAAATTGCTTTGCATGCAGGCAGCCTCAGGTGACATCCCTGGCAACTCCTGGTAGGGCTGGGAATGTCCCCTTCCTGAGACCCGGGAGAGCCAGTGCTAAAGGCAATGGACTGATGTTAAGACTAGCAATGGCTGCTAACCCTGAAGGATATGTGCTGCCTACATGGCTGGAAGTAGCATACCTCTGGATCCCAGTTGCTGGAAGCAACAGGAGGGCAGAGGTTTCTTGTGCTCAGGTCCTGTTCGCTGGTTTCCTAGAGACTTCTGGTTGGCCTCTGTGAGAACAGCTTGCGTGTCAAGACCCCGCAGCCACCCCCTCATTAGGAAAACACACACACAAGGACACAGATATTAAAAAGGTAAAGGGACCCCTGACCATTAGGTCCAGTCGTGACTGACTCTGGGCTTGCGGTGCTCATCTTGCTTTATTGGCCGAGGGAGCCGGCGTACAGCTTCCGGGTCATGTGGCCAGCATGACTAAGCCACTTCTGGCGAACCAGAGCAGCACACGGAAACGCCGTTTACCTTCCCACTGGAGCGGTACCTATTTATCTACTTGACTTTAATGTGCTTTCGAACTGCTAGGTTGGCAGGAGCAGGGACCGAGCAACGGGAGCTCACCCCGTCACGGGGATTCAAACCGCCGACCTTCTGATCGGCAAGTCCTAGGCTCTGTCGTTTAACCCACAGCACCATCCGCATCCCACTCCCTCGTTGGGAAATAACACACACAAGGACACGGATATTAGGTTTATGTTATTGGGCAAATTTGTCCACAACTTTATTGAATTACAGAATGTGAGCAGTATTGGCTTAGGCATTGATTGGACCCAACTATATCTGACTCCTGCCCGATGTGCATGAAGTCCAGTAAGGGTAAACCACTGGATGGAGGAGCCCAGGCTTCAGACAAGATCAACACTCCTGGATTCCTTTAACGGAATACCCTTAAGCTTGGAGGGGCAGGTGATGGCCACACCTCCTCTCCCCCACACAAGCTCAAACAGTGCCTAACCGCAAGCCTAACAAAGTTGTAACGATTGCTACGAGGAAGGCGAAAACTCAATGGCCAGTGCCAATTTGCCAAGTGGAAAAATTCCTACCAGGCCCCTCAACGACGACCAACCGCGGTTCATAGCAAGGCCAGTGCCTAAAACCTGCAAAATAGGGTGATTGAGGAAGCGAGCCAAAGAGGAAGCCCTTCAGCTCACTCCTCCGATTTAAACGGACCTGGCCACCCCCCGGCCAGCGGATTGGCTGGCTAGGCTCTGATGTGGCTGGGATCCCCTGGGCAACGGGGGACAGAATCCCCCATCCCCAGTGGGGAGTGTGTGGCCACATGGTCCACCGCAACTCCTCCCCACTGGGAAGTGGAGCGGATATGCTGGACGAGATAGGCCACTGGGTTAATCCAGGACGCTCCTCTTATGTTCTTAAATTTATGCTAGGGAAAGATGGGTGTGGGTTGCCAAAAAAACACACACAAAAAAACAGCCTAGCAGGCCAACCTCCTATACAGTGGTAAAGGTAAAGGTACCCCTGCCCGTACGGGCCAGTCTTGCCAGACTCTAGGCTTGTGCGCTCATCTCACTCTATAGGCCAGGAGCCAGCGCTGTCCGCAGACACTTCCGGGTCACGTGGCCAGCGTGACAAGCTGCATCTGGCGAGCCAGCGCAGCACATGGAACGCCGTTTACCTTCCCGCTGGTAAGCGGTCCCTATTTATCTACTTGCACTTTGAAGTGCTTTCGAATTGCTAGGTTGGCAGGCGCTGGGACCGAACGAAGGGAGCGCACCCCGCCGCGGGGATTCGAACCGCCGACCATGCGATCGGCAAGTCCTAGGCGCTGAGGTTTTACCCACAGCGCCACCCACGTCCCACTATACAGTGGTACCTCGGGTTAAATACTCTTCAGGTTACATACGCTTCAGGTTACAGACTCTGCTAACCCAGAAATAGTACCTTGGGTTAAGAACTTTGCTTCAGGATGAGAACAGAAATTGTGCTCTGGCGATGCGGCGGCAGTGAGAGGCCCCATTAGCTAAAGTGCTTCAGGTTAAGAACAGTTTCAGGTTAAGAATGGACCTCCAGAACGAATTAAGTACTTAACCCGAGGTACCACTGTACCTCGTGGGCTGAATATCTGAAGAGGGAGGGAGCCTTTACCATTCTTTTTAACGCTGAGAGGTGTGGGCACTTTGAAGAGGACGTGGGTACCCCACCAATGCAATCCTGTGTGTATTTGCTTAGAACTGAGGCTGTCAGCCTAACCATGTCTACTCAGAAGTAAGACCCACTGAATTCTTCTTCTTCTTCTTCTTCTTCTTCTTCTTCTTCTTCTTCTTCTTCTTCGGTTTTTTCAAATTTAATTTACATTCAAACATTTAAAAAAAGACAAATATTGGATTCCTGGAATCCCCAGACTTCTCCTGCCTCACACCTGGTTTCAAATATATATCTTTTCCCACTGCATCTAATTACATTTATCCACATTTTGTTTATATCCACTTTCAACCTTAAAAATATTAAACTATGTGCTATATCAATCCTGCCAACGTTGTTCTTTAAGGTACTCTATAAATTTATTCCTACTGAATTCAATTGAATTTACTCCCAGGGAAGTGAGGCTAGCATTGCAGCCTAAAGCCCACCTTGTCCAATGGGACTTTCTCATGAGTAAGAGTAAGGGATTGCAGCCTTTAGGCTCTTTTCTTTCTAATTTAGGCTGCAATCCTTACACTTCTGCCCAAAAATAACTGGCCCATGGGGGGGGGGGGACCCCAAACTTGTTGTTTAGGCGTTTAGTCGTGTCCGACTCTTCGCGACCCCATGGACCAGAGCATGCCAGGCAATATTTAAAAACACAATATTAAAAGCAGCTTAAAACTACTTAACATTCACATAAACAAGGTGGATCCTGAAAATAGACTCCTCATTTATCAAATGCCAGGGTAAAGAGGTGCATCTTCAGCAAACGCCAGAAGCTACATAAAGTACCTCTGTGAGGAGGGAGTTCCACAACTTAGGGGCCACCACAGAGAAGGCCCTCACCCACAGCAGCACCTGTTAAGGGTGGGGGGGAAATTACCATGAAGGCCCCCTTGTGCTGATCTTAGCACCTGAGAAGGTCCATAGGAAAGTGGGTTGTCTTTCAGGTATTTGAGTCGTTTCAGGATTAGAACACTTACATTGCCTTGAATTGGGCCTGGAAACGAACTGGCCACCAGTGCCGCTGTTTTAAAACAGGGGTTGTGCAAGATCTAAAGGGAACCCTGGCGAGTATTCTGGCTGCTGCAATTGAATTTTCTCAGTTGTCTTCAAGGGCAGCCCCACGTAGAATGCATCGCAATAATTCATACTGGAAGTTTACACACACAGTGCTTTTTTTCTAAAAAAAATGTTTAGGGGTACTCTCATTTTGACTCAAGAAAATCACAATTTTATAGTTCAGAATGGGGAAAATAAATACAGTAAATGGACAAAAGTACAAAGGTTCACAATATGTTTGTATGCGTCCCCCCAGAATAAAGCACTGTACACACACACACACAATATGAATATGTGTGTGTCCTGTTTAAAGCCCTGTGTACCAGTTCCTGCCAACACACCCAACGAAATACAAAGCGCATTGACAAATATACACCAATGCACTCTATGCACCTTAGAAGTGGACGCCAGTTCTCAAAAGCTTATTTTGCCAGTTCAAAATTGTTGAACTAAGGTGCCTCCAGGCAGTCTTTGTGGCTGCCTTGCTGCACAACAATCTCCTTAAACGGACGCAACCCTTGTGTGCAATTCTTAAAGGTCCAAGACCCCTCTGCATCTGAAGAAGGTGAGAACATCTCCTGCGCACAGCTTCTTTCTTTAATCTGCTCCTTCCTTCCCACTGGAGGACAGTTACGCTGCCTTCCCAAAAGGGGTTGATCCTGATATATCTGTGTGGAAACAGAGTTCGGAGTAATCATTTCCACTGTGAGCCAAACTTGGTTTTGCCCCGCCCCAGAGTGCTTGTATCTATAGGATGGGAGGCTGGCTTAACTTGGAGGAGGCGGGATTTGTCCCGGTATATAAGCCAAGCCTCTGTCCTAAAAAGTAATCAGCAAAATATTCTCTGCCTGGGACCAGGAAGCCTGGTAAGTGACTGAAAGGCTGTGACTGAGTCATTCATGGTGGTTTGTGGGTTTGCTAAGCTCTAGTGACCTCTTGTTCTTATCGTTGCTTCCTGACCGCAAAGAAGCTTTTCTTTTGACTTCTGGGCTTGTTGCTAAAGAATTTGGGGGCTGGTTGCCAGAACTTTAATAAAGGTGCAATCCTTTCCTTGTTATAAGGGAGCGGGGGACTGCTCCTTTTCCCTTATGGGGTATCCAAGAACCCATATAGAGTCCTTAAGTGGGTCACCTATCGGAAGGGAAAATAACAGAGGCCGACCAGAGTACACTGGTACCTCGGGTTACATATGCTTCAGGTTACATATGCTTCAGGTTACAGACTCCGCTAACCCAGAAATAGTACCTCGGGTTAAGAACTTTGCTTCACAATGAGAACAGAAATCATGCTCCGGCGGTGCGGTGGCACCATTAGCTAAAGTGGTGCTTTAGGTTAAGAACAGTTTCAGGTTAAGAACGAATTAAGTACTTAACCAGAGGTACCACTGTATATTGAGAAGCAAAGTGGCTAGTAAGCCTGATCTTTATTAAACTGTTGCAACGGGGTCCCCCACTCACCTGACGCAGGGAGAGAGGGAGGAGAGGAACCCAGAACATTGGTGTGCAAGCCCTTATATAGACTTTTGAAATTGCCCACCCTGTAGCCCAAGACCACCTCCCTAAAGCATCCTACATACATCACAGAAGGAGGTGGTCTACAGCAGAAATCCTGTCTGCCAGGATACCTGATAATGGTCATTGATTGCATTACCTGGGCAGCCTGGCAATTCTTTTGTGACTGTTAATACTTTAGTTCCTGAGTCCCAGGACACAGGCTCACCCTATTCATACACAAATACACCCTTGAGACAGGATTTGCAAGCAAAAGACAATGGGCAGGCTTTCCCCATTTCCTTCCTCCTTGCAATGAAATATTTGAGGTCAATTTGGGAGAGTCAAAATGGCTTCAGGATTTCTCTCCTGTACTATTTCAGACAGGTTGGCGGTTTGAATCCCCGCAACGGGGTGAGCTCCTGTTGCTCGGTCCCTGCTCCTGCCAACCTAGCAGTTCGAAAGCACGTGAAAGTGCAAGTAGATAAATAGGTACTGCTCTGGTGGGAAGGTAAACGGCGTTTCCATGCGCTGCTCTGGTTTGCCAGAAGCGGTTTAGTCATGCTGGCCACATGACCTGGAAGCTGTACGCCGGCTCCCTCGGCCAATAAAGCGAGATGAGCGCCGCAACCCCAGAGTCAGCCACGACTGGACCTAATGGTCAGGGGTCCCTTTACCTTTACCTTTACTATTTCAGACACGTGGTTTATATACCTATGTATGTGTTTGCCTTGTACATTTATGAACATTTAATCTATATTTGAGACCTTAGAATTCTTATAACTGCCTGCATCTGTTCCACTCGTGAGGAAGCTCTAACGATTGGCCCTAAAAAACCCCAATTATTTTTGTTATAATTATTTTGTTTACTGCATTTTATAGCCAATCTTTTCCTCCAAAGAGTTCAAGGTGGCTTAAATGATTCTCCGCTTCCTCATTTAATCCCCACAAAAACAGGTAGGCTAAGCTGGGAGGTAGCAATTGGCTTAAGAGAGCCTTCTTGGCTGACTGGAGATTTGAACCCTGGTTTCCTAGGTCCCATGCTCTAACCACTAGGGCATACTGGTTCTATATTGCCGTACTGTGAACTTTAGAGCTTGCTGTTGTGAACCAACATGGCTGCATTTGTTTATTATGTGGTGTAGTGGCAGACCAGGATAGGGGAGGCCCTGGGTTCAACTCCTTATTTAGTCATGGGTGGGGTTTGCAGCCTCACCATGGGTTAGTTGCAACCTCTGAGCCTAGCAGAAATCAGCATGGTGTCCTGTAAATGTTACTGGGTTTCAGCTCTGATCACCCCCTGGGAAATGAATTATCCTTTAAAAGTCAAGGAGCAGAAATGTCAATCTCAATAATAATAATAATAATAATAATAATAATAATAATAATAATATCATTTTTCATGTGTAAAATGACTGTCTGCTAAAACACAATAACCTGACTGACCGACTGACCCAGGGTTCCCATATTTCAAAAAGGTAAAAACCGGGACATCCTGAAAGTTCTTGAGCTTTTTCTGATTTATTAAAAACCAATTTTTTGATTGACTTGCCTAAGATCCAGGACAAAGCACCACCCACTTTTTGAAATAATAATAAATAATAATAATAATAATAATAATAATAATAATTTATTATTTGTACCCAGCCCATCTGGCTGGGTTTCCACTCTGGGCGGCTTCCACAGAGACCAAAAATACACTAAAATGCTAAAAACTTCCACCCCTAGCTTTTCTGTATCCTCCACTTGCCCTTTAGAGAACTCAAAATAATGACTTAATGTCCCCCTCCCCTGCCTTATCGATTATATGCCCTTTTTATAGTGCCTTGATTTGTGTTACGGAATTTGTATGATTTAGCAGGCTTGCTGTGTTTTAACATTTACTTACAATGACTGTGACATTTACTTTATAATTGCTTTTAAGTTAGTCTTATATAGAAACTTTAGTGTACTGAAATAATAATAATAATAAAATTATTTATAGAAGCTGGTAACTTTGAAGTTTTCAAGTCTGTGGGCTAGTTGACGCAAGGACGTCTTCTTCTTCTTCTTCTTTTTCTTCTTCTTCTTCTTCTTCTTGCAATTGGGTATTTCCAACAACCTGGTATTAACCTTATCCAGGCGTTGTATATGTGTGATGATCATAGCTGTCAACGTTTCCCTTTTTTAAAGGGAAATTCCCTTATTCTGAATAGGATTCCTCGCAAGAAAAGAGAAAAGTTGACAGCTATGGTGATGATCCGTGTAGCACATGAAATTTGCAGAACTCATGTATTGGTGGTCACACATTGGGCAGAATGCTGGAGCTTTGGCCACCAAACTGCTCAAAACCTTCTGGGACATGGGGAGATAATACCCTTGGAAGCATGAGTGCATCTCTTTCATACCATGAGGACCAGAAACTTGCTATTAGTTCTTAGCACAAGAGCTGCAGTTCCAGCACTGCATTCTGTATTCTTATTCGTCGTGGAGTTTCATTTATTTTATTTATTTCATAAAACCCATGCCCTGCTGGATTGTAAGAAGAAGAAGAAGAACCTCAAAGCAGTTTGCAAGAAAGAGAAAACAATTGTATTATCAATAAGAAAAAAATAGCAACGATAATAGAGACTTTCAAAAAGTTAAAAGAACAAGAGATGAAAACGCGCGTCAACTTCACAAAGCTCTGGCTAGGCTTTTCTAAAGAGAAATGGTTTTGGCAGGCACCGAAAAGAGTACAGTGAAGGCCCCTGTCTGCTCTCAATAGGCAGAGAGTTCCAAAATGTAGGTGCTGCCACACTAAAATATGCATTTCTTACAATTGCGGAACAGGTGGCACCTGTTATCACACCAGTTCCACCGGTTGAAGTGGTTACGAAGTAAGGTGATCTCTCAGGCAGACTGGTCCCAAGCTGTTAAGGCCTTTATATACTCTTCCTTTATTCTTATTTTATTTTTTAAAGGCAGCTGCCAATCAATATGTTTATATATAGTGGACAGATTAAGAATTGGAAGTTCTCTGAACCTTATCTTTTCTATCTCCTCTTTTAAGCTCTTTTCTATCTGCTTTCTGATTTCTCTAACTTTTCT
The DNA here is from genome assembly GCF_965153285.1 of Podarcis tiliguerta. Lineage (NCBI taxonomy): Eukaryota > Metazoa > Chordata > Lepidosauria > Squamata > Lacertidae > Podarcis > Podarcis tiliguerta. The sequence goes on from NC_139549.1 coordinate 23,501,750, forward strand.
TTCTTTCTCTTTTTCATCATGTGAACATATTCAGATTAATGCTGGGCACAAAAGACCTTTGAAGTTTTGTTTTTCTCTTTATAAACTCTAATTAAACTCTTTTTTAAAAAAGATGCTAGTGGAAGAGAGTTGTTGCTAAACCAGGGAGAATAGAGAAAGTGAACATGTGATAGCATCTGTGCTAAAGTTTGAGGAGTACAGAGTTCACGGCCATCTTGTGACGGGGAAGGAAAGAGCTGACGTCTTGAGGGTGGAGAAGGGATATTGAAATCAAAGCCAGTGGTTGGCTCTCGTAATCTGGAGATGGGCATTCAGCTTTCTGGGGTGTAAACAGAAGTCTCATTCTTGCAAGGAGCTGGTGAGGGGATAAGTCTCAGTCTGCACCCTGTACCAACCTGAGACTGCAGGTAAGGACCGTAGGGCAGGTAGCCCGTTTTAAACTTAATAATCTTATAGCAAAGGCAGCGGACTCTCCTTCAATGGAGGTTTTTAGAATCATAGAGTTGGAAGAGACCACAAGGGCCATCGAGTCCAACCCCCTGCCAAGCAGGAAACACCACCAGAGCACTCGTGACATATGGTTGTCAAGCCTCTGCTTAAAGACCTCCAAAGAAGGAGACTCCACCACACTCCTTGGCAGCAAATTCCACTGTCGAACAGCTCTTACTGTCAGGAAGTTCTTCCTAATGTTTAGGTGGAATCTTCTTTCTTGTAGTTTGGATCCATTGCTCCGTGTCCGCTTCTCTGGAGCAGCAGAAAACAACCTTTCTCCCTCCTCTATGTGACATCCTTTTATATATTTGAACATGGCTATCATATCACCCCTTAACCTCCTCTTCTCCAGGCTAAACATGCCCAGCACCCTTAGCCGTTCCTCATAAGGCATCGTTTCCAGGCCTTTGACCATTTTGGTTGCCCTCCTCTGGACACGTTCCAGTTTGCCAGTGTCCTTCTTGAACTGTGGTGCCCAGAACTGGACACAGTACTCCAGGTGAGGTCTGACCAGAGCAGAATACAGTGGCAGAGGTCAGATGGCCATCTGTCAAGGATTCTTTAGTTGTGATTCCTGCATTGCAGGGGGTTGGACTAGATGACTCTTGGGTCCCTTCCAACTCTATGATTTGCCGCAACTTCAGATGATAATGTGCAGGACAGAATCTAGGTTTTTGTGGGCAAATCATGCTCGGGGGCGGGGGCAGCGCTTTTGCACTACTGATTCCTGGCAGGGGAGGTTTAATCCAGTTTGCATTTGAAAGCAAACTTCCCCAACTCACAGTTTCCAAATTAATATGCTATGCAAGACATAGCTGCCCTTTGAAATTCATCCGCCTTTGAATTTTGCAATGTGATTCTTCAGCCTAGGAATAAGTACAAAAAGGCACATGCTGTGATAAATTGTGTGTGTGTGTGTGTGTGTGTGTGTGCGCGCGCGCGGACGCGCAAATGCAATATTAGTGGAAATAGCATTTTAAATTGCTTTAGGAGAGTTTTATACAATAACGTTCCCCATTGCATACTATGCTTTGCATACAATAATGTGCATATTAACAGAAGTTGGCATGAAAATGCTGCTGAATTTTCATGATGATTTTCCCCTCCATTGCAAACTGAGATGAGAATGTGGAGGGCTGAATTTAGGACTGGAAAAATGGGCAACTGGCTCCATCCAGTCTCACCTCTCCTGTGATTTTGTGGCTCTCCTCAGCTCTGGGACTCCAGATGTGCTGTGTAGCCAAGTGCAGGAATGGCCACTCGGGTAATTTATGCCACAGTTCTGGACTAAGGGATTATCCACATTTAGCTTTTGCCCTGCTCTTTCCAGGCACAGGACTGTGCTTAAAAGCTCCATGTCAGACTGGTTGGTTGGTTTGCCCAGGAAAACCCGCTCTTTAGTGCTCAATCAGAGCAAACGTCAATTTGAGTTTTCTTCAGATTGCAATTTGCTCCAATTGAGCTTTAAAGAGCAGGGTTTCATTGGAAATTTCTGGAGGGGGGGGGAGGATGCTTAGACATGGATCTTTAAAGCATGGGCTGTGCCTGGAAAGAGCGGAAGAATAAGCCCTATATGACCTTAGGATTCCTTCTGCTCTGCTGGGAAAGGGTTATAGCTCAGTGGCAGAGCATCTACTTTGCACAAAGAAGGTCCCAGGTTCAATCCCCAGGTGGGGTTGGGAGGGACCCCCTGCCTCAAAGCCCGGACAGCCTCTCCTAGTCCTTGTAGGCAACACTCAGCTAAACAGTCCAATGGTTAGACTTGGTATAAAGCAGTTTCTCGCTTCAATCATCCCTTTATTCTGAAGCACGAGGACTAGAATCTTGCTTTGGTTTTAGGAGAAGGGCCAGAGCCTAATGGTTGAACATCTGCTTTGTACTCGGAAGGCCCCAGGTTCAATCTGCAGATATGCCTGCGAGTGTCCCCCTGCCTGAAGCCCTGGAAAGCCGCTGCCAGTCAGTGTAGACATTACTGAGCTAGATGGGCCAATGGCTTTCAATTTAAAATCACCCCTTTATTTTAGAACCACACGGAACCTATTTGATGCTATGACTTGGAGCATCAGAATTTGCATGCAGAAGGTCCCATCAGGTGGGACTGAGAGAGACTCTCCTTTCATGTAGAGCTGCTGCCAGTCAGTGTAGACATTACTGAGCTAGATGGGCCAATGGCTTCCAATTTAAAATCACCCCTTTATTTTAGAACCACAAGGAACTTATTTAATGCCATGACTTGGAGCATCAGAATTCGCATGCAGAAGGTCCCATCAGGTGGGACTGACAGAGACTCTTTGCATGAAACCTTGGAGAGCTGCTGCCAGTCAGTGTAGACATTACTGAGCTAGATGGGCCAATGGTTCATTCATTCATTCATTCATTCATTCATTCATTCATTCATTCAGGCTTTGTTGGCATAACAGGATCTGAGTCATCATGATGACTCTCCTTTCTCCCCGCCCCCAGAATTGGGTGACACTGCTCAGTGCCCAGCAATCTGGCCCGATTGCCCAACCGCTGCTGTTCCTTGCCACCTGACGCAACTGGGCTGGTGAGGCTGGCAGACACTCTGTCCCTTTTGGCAGCCCCACCCTGTCCCTGTTCAAAGGGCAGACGGTGTTCTTTGCTTCTATAAACAGAGAGGGCACTGGGACAAAATCCAGTAGCGCTGGCAGAGCAGCTGGTGAAAGTAAGTAAAAGGCCACGGGCGTTGCTTGACTGTGGGTCGTCTGTCAGCCTCATGCCAGACAGCAGAGCCAGTTATATTATTAAGGTGAGGAAGCTCAGAGGCACAGCATCTGCCTTGCATGCAGAAGGGTCCCAGGTTCAAATCCTGGCATCTCCAGATCAGGCAGATTCCTATTTCATTCAGGTCTTTTCTTTTTAACCTTAAGGACTAGAAAGTTTATTTTTGGGGAACGGGTTTTATAGCTTACTGGGAAATAGAGCATCTGCTTCGTACAACAGGTTCAAACCTCAAGTCTCTCCAGGTAGGTTGTGTGCCTGAAGATTCACCCCAGTACTTACTGGTTTGCCTGAAGATTCACCTCAGTACTTAGTGGTTTTCCCAATCTACAAGGGCTTATAGGCAGCCCTGTGCAAAGATTTAAGTCAGTCGGTTGACAGATCAATTGGGTATCTGAGTAACTTTTTACTAAGAAACAGGTCCGTCCGTCCATGCCCCCCCCCCTTTCTGAAAAAGGGACCCGTTCTGTCTTTAGAGCAGCAATTTTAAGGAGGAAAGTTTGGGGGGATACTGAGTTAATTTTTTTCAGGGGAGCAAACTCTTTCTCTGACATAATGCCTGATTTTAAACATTATTTTAACTGTATATTTTATTCTTTTTTAAAAAAATTAAATACTTTTCAGATATATACATTTCGCTGATTTTACAATCATTTTGACATTTTAAAACTTGACTTCCTTCACCCTCTTTCTGTGGTGCCTTAAAAATTTTTTTAATATCTTCTGCATATCCAAATTAACTTAACTTACTCATTTATTTATTTTCTTTAAATATATACTGCAGGTATTTTTATCTGTTTACAATTTATCTGTAAACATTCAACAAACCATTTCCATTCTTTTATAAAAAGTTTGTTATCTTGATTTCTTTTTCTCCCGTTAAGTTTTGCAAAACTGTATTTTATTCTGATCTATGAATTTTGTGTTTTTTGCAATGGCTTCAGCTACATACAAATAAACAGGTGGGGCTGGGAATGTCCCCTGCCTGAAACCCTAGAAAGCTGCTGCCAGTCAGTGTAGACAACAATGAGCTAGATGGGCCAATGGGCTAACCCAGTACCGGGCAGCTTCCTGTTTACTTCATTTCTGTTGGGGTTTTTTTATAGACCCATAAGGACTAGAATCTTGATTTATTCTTAGTCGAAGGGCTGTAGCTCAATGGTAGAGCATCTGCTTTGCATTCAGGATTGAATGTTCCCTGCCTGAAACCCTTGAGAGCAGCTGCCAGTCAGTGTAGACAACACTAAGCTTGATGAACTGCTGGTCTGACTCATTATAGGGCAGCTGCCAACGTTTCTACTTGGGGCTGGAACATCATGTCCCTTCCCTCCCCAACCGTCCCAATTTATGAGCTGCCTTATCATGAGACTTCCACGTCTTCTCTGCAATTGGCAAGAACTCTTTGCTGTACCAATAATCTTCTCCTCCTGGAACGCGCAGGTTAATTGGGGGTGCAACGTTAGGGGCACAGCAGGCTGTCTTTCAACTGGGAAGGTCTAGTTGCTGCATTCTTTTGAACACTACACTCTAAAAACCTGCCCCACTAAAACACTGGATTGGCCTTGGTTTCTTACCTTATATTACTGTATTTTTTCCTGCTGCTCTGAGTTCTCCCTCTTTGGATTTACCATCTTGTGTACAGTGGTACCTCAGGTTACAGACGCTTCAGGTTACAGACGCTTCAGGTTACAGACGCTTCAGGTTACAGACAATTCAGATTACAGATGCTTCAGGTTACAGACTCCGCTAACCCAGAAATAGTAACTCGGGTTAAGAACTTTGCGGCGCGGCAGCGGGAGGCCCTATTAGCGAAAGTGGTGCTTCAGGTTAAGAACAGTTTCAGGTTAAGAACGGACCTCCAGAACGAATTAAGTTCTTAACCCGAGTTACCACTGTACTTCCTGAAACAAAGGGTTGCTGCATTGGCCAGCACCTTATGCTGGAGAGGAATTGCTTTTCAAATTGACATCCTGTATTAATATGAATGTTAAAAAGGTAAAGGGACCCCTGACCATTAGGTCTAGTCGTGGCCGACTCTGGGGTTGCGGTGCTCATCTCGCTTTACTGGCCGAGGGAGCCGGCGTACAGCTTCCGGGTCGTGGCCAGCATGACTAAGCCGCTTCTGGCAAACCAGAGCAGCATACGGAAATGCCGTTTACCTTCCCGCCGGAGTGGTACCTATTTATCTGCTTGCACTTTGACGTGCTTTCGAACTGCTGGGTTGGCAGGAGCAGGGCCCGAGCAATGGGAGCTCACCCTGTCACAGGGATTAGAACCGCCGACCTTCTGATCGGCAAGTCCTAGGCTCTGTGGTTTAACCCACAGTGCCACTTGCATCCCTAATATGAATGTTAGGTCTACTGATTTTCATATTTATCTGTTTTCTCTTGGATGGCCCAGATAATATTTTGATACACAGATGGCGGGCCTCTTTGCCTGGAGAGTCATGCCTTTATCTCCCCATCCCTGTGGGCCAGGTTTGACAGGTGGGCAGGGCCATCCACCTGTCAGTCATCTAACAGTGTGATGACCCCCAGTCATTGCTTTCCAGAAAGGATTCTGGGAACTGTGTTTTGTTAAGAGCTGTTCGAGGGCTCTTTCCCTCCCCAGTCTTCAAGCCCCAAAGTTTATTGGAAACAGGGCTGGATTGTCAAATCACTCTAGCAATTGTAGCTCTGTGAGGGCAATAGCGGTCTCCTAGCAACTGCCCACACCCTTAACAAACTACATCTCCCAGAATTCCTTGGGGGAAGCTGTCACTGTTTGAAGTTGTATCATATTGCTTTAAATATATAGTGTGCATGGGGCCTAAGAGGACTGGTGACACCAATCCTTAATGCTGCTGGCAGGGCTGTACACTACACCCTCTAAAAGGGGACAATGCAAAGGGGTGGCAGAACATCTGCTTTGCATGCATAATATGCCCAGTTCAATTACTGGCATCTCCAGTTAGGACTGGGAGACACGCCTGCCTCAAACTCCGGAGAGATGCTGCCAATCAGTGTGGGCAATATCAAGCTTAAAAGACTCCCATGAGAGGCAGCTTCCAACAGAGCTCTATTAACCAAGCTTTCTCTCTCCCTGCAGTTTGGACCAAAAAATTCACCCTTTCTCAAGGATGGACTACGCAAAGAAGTCTCTGTGCTTGCTATCCCCTCGGTCGCTCACCAAGTAAGTACCTGCAGGGCAGTCCTTGCGACTGAGGGTGGTTAGCTGTGACTGCCTTGAGCTGGTGGGGGGGGGGGCTATAAATGCAATAATAAATGCATGCTAAAATGCTGATGAATATTCATGATCAGTTTAACTTCCTGCTCCTCCTTACCCACAATATTACCATTAATTTATTAATTGCCTTCATATATATGAGGTTATATTTTCTGAGAATCCTCCGGAAAAACAATGTCTCAAAGGACCTGTTGATGGCATTTTACCATTGTACTGTGGAGAGTGTATTAATTTATGGTCTGTGTGTGTGCTTTGGGAGCTGCACGGTCAGGGAAAAAACAATGCTGTCCAGGGTTGTAAAGACTACGGAGAGGATAACTGAGTGCACTCTTCCCACCTTGGATCAAATCTATGCTTCCAGGTGCCATAAGAAAGCTGCAGAGATAGTGCAGGATAGTGTGCACCCCAGAAATGATCTCTTTCAGCTTCTGCCTTCTGGAAGAAGGTACGGGGTTATAAAGACTAGGACTAGCCGCCTGAGAAACACTTTCTACCTAAATGCAGTTTTGGTTTTAAACACATTGTAAGGAGTCTATATGGGAGTATATTGTCTTTAAAAATGGAGTTCAGAGTTTTTAGGGGGCTAATCAGGTTGGGATAGCTGGGATAGCAGGCTTGTTGAATGTCTTATGTAGATTTTTCAATTCCGTTGTTCTGTATGGGACAATGACAGTAAAGATATCGTATCGTGTGTGTGTGTGTGTGTGTGTGTATAGTTTTACAATTAAAGTTTACATTCAAATATGAGTTAACATCACAAAAATATAGGATTCCCTGAATCCTTGGACTTCCCTCCCCCCTGCCCCCGTGAGTTATCTTGTAGCCTCTTTCTGTTGCATCTTATATTGTCCTCCATTTTTCTTTTAAAAAACCTCCATCATATCCTTAGTTCTTGTTACAAGTGTTGTCACAATCTTGCTAATGTTTTTAATTGTTTACAGTGTTCTCCAAGATAAATTATAAATTTTCCCCATTCCTTATTAAAGTTTTCATCTCCCTGGTTTCTGATTTTACCCGTCACTTTTGCCAATTTGGCGTAGTCCATCAACTTATTAATTGCCTTCTAAACAACCAACTCAAGGTGATTTACATGATGGGTTCTATCCAGCTAACCTTTACTTGGAGCAGATCCATTGGAATGAATGCACTCAAGTTAGTCGTGCCCATTCAGTTTAATAGGTCTACTCTGAGTACTACAAGCATTGGCTATCATTCAAAAACCTCCAACCGGTGCAGTGAGGTGGCTAGTGGCCCTTAAAACTGGGGAACCAACTGAGAAACCAACATTTGATGGATTCCATCCATCCATCCAGGTGTGTGTCAGCCAACACTCCTCAAGCCCGGCCTTACCGAGTCAGCAACTGCGACCGCACCATCCGCAAGGGGATCATGGCCGACAGCCTGAGGGATCTCCACGAGAAGGTGAGCGATTCTAGGAGCCCTCTGCCAGAAGCAAGGTGGGATGGGTTGAGGGGACAGGTGGAATTTGAACCCGGTGCTTTCTCTCTAGGTACGCAGTGCCCTACTCTTAGCAGGCAACATCTCCATTGTCCTGGATGAAGATGGCACCACCGTCGAGACAGAGGAGTTCTTCCAGACTCTGGAGGATGGGACGGTCTTGCTGGTGTTGACCAAAGGACAGACATGGCGCCCAGCCAAGGTGAGCCAGTGGGCTAAGCCCTCTGCTGGTAGGACCTGGATAGGGGTTTCCATGGTGAACGTGTTCTGCTAGGCTGAAAGGTGTGTGCATAGACCTTTATCTCTCACGTGTTACGGGGTCTAAGCTTGGCACTCCTGAGGTCTTCCTCCCAGTGGCATAGCTAGCCACTTGGGTACCTGGGGTGGCGCGCATGCCCTGAAGCCAGGGGCAGGGCGAGCTGCCAATGGGGGCGGGGCAAGCCAAGGCAGAGCGCGCTGCATGGAGCCTCTCCGCAACCTCCCTCTCAGCTGTAGGGCAGCTGAGGTGGTGGGCAGAGGCAAGCCCATCAGCGTGGAGCTTGCAGGCAGTCCGCCCGCAGCCTCCCCCTCAGGAGAGATGTGTGGCTCAGGCACGCTGCAGGCCCTCTGGTTGTGAACTGGATCCATTCTGGAGGCCCATTCGCAGCATGAAAAGAATGCAACCCGCAGCGCGTGCGCGGGTTGCAATTCACTGCTTCTGCGCATGCACGTGATGTCATTTTGCGCTTCGGTGCATGCGCAAGTGGCGAAACCCGGAAGTAACCCTTTCCAGTACTTCCGGGTTGCCGCAGGACGTAACCTGAAAGAACGTAACATGAAGCGGACGTAACATGAGGTATGACTGTAGTTGGGGGAAAGTGACAGTCTCTATCCCATTTTCTCTTCCAACTCTATGTGCTTTCTTGAGGCGTAGCAAATTCTACTGGAAACAAGTCTTCCCAGGTCGCTTGGGAAACGAAGGGCGCCCTTTTTCTGCATCTTTGGTGAGGTGATCTGTGGAAAAGGGAGAGAGAGAAAGAGGTGATGGGGGGGGGTTACTGCAGCTGCTCAAAAATCCAAATGTGCCCGTAGGCCTCAAAAGGTTGGTGACACCTGGTCTAAGCAACGCAGATTCCGTCTAAAAGAAACTATTTAGGGTCAAAGTTGGTCCATTTTTTTCTCTGACTTTGGATTAAGCAAATGATGTTTACTATTTTAATGTGCACAACATGTTTAGACTACTGCAATGCTTTACATATGGGGCTGCCCCTGGAGACTTCACTGGTACACTTTTAAGTATACAAGGCCTATTGTAAGCCTACTTTTCTTTGTTTCCTGGCAGACAGCAGGCTACCAGCTCTCTCTGTCCCACAAGCCCCGGCGCAGGATTGACGTGGCCTGTGTAACCTTTGACCTCTACAAGACCGACCCTCGGGACTTCATTGGCTGCCTGAATGTCAAGGCCACGCTTTATGGGACGTACAGCATGTCTTATGATGTACAGTGCTATGGGGCCAAGAGGATAATGATGTGAGTATCAGTCTGTCTCTCAGCTCAACTGAATTAGACCTACTAATGGAGGAGAAATTCAATACAGTTCACATTAAAGACAAACCTATCTAATTCACACTTCTGGAACTGAAATGTGTGGACCGAAATGCAATCTTTCTGCAAAATTCACACTTTTTGTAGTGCTGTCCTCCAGGCAAGCAAGGTGTAAAAAGAAAAAGAAAAAAGAAAAAAGCATACTACTAGGGTAAAGTCTGCCTAAAAATGCATATAATACTGAAAATGAGAAAATTGCATTGTAAAAGTGTATGCTGGGCAAAATTGCAAATAAGCACCTGAATACAAAATGGAATTCGCTGATGGATTTTCGTGAGGACCCTTTAAAAAAAATGCAAAATAATGTGAAATTTGGAGAATTGAAGACTGGGATAAATTAGAAACTGGAATAGTTGGGTTCACCCATTGATGTGGGTATTAACTGTTTTGCAGACAACTTGCTTTTAGATTCCAATTTTATATTGCATTTCTCCCCCTTAACAGGGGGCTCAAGCTGCATCCACATATCAGATCACATTAATATAAAGTGAGCGAACATTCTCTCGTTCAAACATTTGAGCTATCAGTAAAACCCACTGCCCCTTCCCAATTTTAGCCAAATCATTGTCCTCCTGTAGCATTTCAGAAAACCAGTAGCTAATGGGAACGTAGCCGCTGCCGCCACCACCACTACCGCTGCTTCCAGTTGCTCAAGCATGGGGTGATCATTAAGGACAGTGGCATTGCCTTCCCTGCCCAGTTGCAAAAATAGATTTGCCCTTGAAGCATAAAACTGTGTCCTGAGCATGCATACCCAGGGGCAGAGGAAGGGGTGTGCGGTGGGGGCGGGCTACCCCGACTGTCACCACTGAGGGGGGTGACAAAATGCCGGATGGCACTCACCGTGGGGCCTGCAGCACGCCCGAGCCACACGTCTCTCCCGGGAGTGACACGGTGGCTTGGGCGCCCGCAGGCTCCGCTCTGCCCCAAACAGTCCGCCTGCCGACCCCCCCCCCCCCAGCTGTAGGGCAACTGAGTGGGAGGAGGCAGGCAGACACCTTGGAAGATGAAGAGAAGAAGAGTTTGGATTTGATATCCCGCTTTATCACTACCCTAAGGAGTCTCAAAGGTGGTACTGTGGGTTAAACCACTGAGCCTAGGACTTCTCAATCAGAAGGTCGGTGGTTCGAATCCCCGCGACGGGGTGAGCTCCTGTTGCTCAGTCCCTGCTCCTGCCCACCTAGCAGTTCGAAAGCATGTCAAAGTGCAAGTAGATAAATAGGTACCGCTCCAGCAGCAAGGTAAACGGCGTTTCCGTGTGCTGCTCTGGTTCGCCAGAAACAGCTTAGGCATGCTGGCCACATGACCCGGAAGCTGTACGCCGGCTCCCTCGGCAAATAAATTGAGATGAGTGCCGCAACCCCAGAGTCAGACACGGCTGGACCTAATGGTCAGGGGTCCCCTTTCCCTTTAAGGAGTCTCAAAGCGGCTAAGAATCTCCTTTCCCTTCTTCCCTCTCTCCCAACAAATACTCTGTGAGGTGAGTGAGGCTGAGAGATTTCAGAGAAGTGTGACTAGCCCAAGGTCACCCAGCAGCTGCATGTGGAGGAGCAGGGAAGCGAACCCAGTTCACCATATTACGAGTCCACCGCTCTTAACCACTACACCACACTGGCCCCGCGGAGAGTCCTGCCCTGGATCACCCTGCTCAGTGGGCAGCTGGCCCCGCCCCTGGGCGCAGGGCACGTGCGCCACCCAAGGTGCCCGATTGGCTTGCTCCACCACTGTGCAAACCTGCTCAGAACACTGATATCTCTCTCCTGTTCAGAATCCTACCTTAATGCAAGTCGAATCTTTGACAAGGCTCCTCTCTCTCTCTCCCACCCCCCAGGGAAGCTCTACGCTGGACCCTCTTCACCATGCAAGCGACGGGTCACGTGTTGCTTGGCACGTCCTGTTACATGCAGCAGTTGCTGGATGCCACCGAGGAGCCAAAGGAGGAAAATGCGTCGCCTCGGTGCCTCCTGCAGTCCCCTCCCACCAGGAAGATGCTGCAGTGATGGGAGAATCTTGCCTGCCACTGATTTTCATGCTGAGACTTTTGACATCCCCTGCACAATGTAGCCACGCGGACTTAGGTGTTGTAGGAAGGAGCACGAACATTCACGCCCCTGCCTGGCCCTCGGGCAGAAACTGCTGGGGATCCGGGAAGTCTCACCGCTGCTGTATTATTTAACCGCACTCTAATTTATATTACTCTTTAATGGGATATTATCATTGCCATAACTCCCAGGCGGAAGCTGGTTGCCGGGCAGAGCCCAGCCTCCCCTTCACCTCCATGTATTTATTTTAGATATGGGATTTTAGCCTGCATGGTGTCAAGTCTTGTTCACGTGGGCTTGTATTGCATTGTTAATAAATATTGCATTAAAAAGGATTTTCTTAAACCGCCTGTTTCTCTCTCAGATGTATGGTGTGAATGTGGCCTTGGTGTCCTCCAAATTGTTTCGGTCCACAACGGCCTTAATCCCTGGCTAGCCATGGAAGAACCTGTCAATTTCACTTCTCTGTTTTGCTTCTTTCCTAATCCATACATTCAGTTCTCTACATTTCTTCAGCGAATTGCCGATTTCTTCCTTTAAAAAGATCCTCCTGGAATTTCTTCAGTGTTCTAGTACAAATTACTGTAATAAACACTTCTTCTTTTTTACTAATGCACACATTTTATTTTCATACATAAATGTATGTACGCGCAAGCACACACACATTTAGGATGTGGGCGTCTCTGTAGTCTAAGCCGCTGAGCCTCCTGGCCTTGCTGATCGGAAGGTTGGCAGTTCAAATCTCCACGGTGGGTTGAGCTCCCGTTGCTCTGTCTCAGCTCCTGCCAACCCAGCAGTTCGAAAGCACACCAGTGTAAGTAGAAAAATAGGTACCATTGTGGCAGGAAGGTAAATGGTGTTTCCGTGCGCTCTGGTTTCCATCAAGGTGTTCTGAAGCGGTTTAGTCATGTTGGCCACATGACCCGGAAAGCTATCTGTAGACAAATGCCTGCTCCCTTGGCCTGAAAGCGAGATGAGCGCCGCAACCCTATAGTTGCCTTTGACTGGACTTAACCGTCCAGGGATCATATTGTATATATATGCTTTCCCCGATATTTGCATTTTTGTAGTCTCTTATGGCAGAACCGCACTGCAAAATCTGGATGTGTGCAATTTCAAAGGATAGTTCAGGGTTGGTTCTCATGTTGCAGGAAGTGCAAATCTGGTGCTGTTTTAGATGCAAATTGATTTCCCCCCTCATCTCTGGGGGTGGTGTGAGTTGCAGTCCACCAAGATCTGGAGGCGGCACACATTGGTTTCCTCTATTTCCCTGCGTTAAATGTTTCCTCTCCGGTGTGATCAGGGAGGAGTTTGGGATGGGACACTTCATATTTCTCATCTGTGGTCACTTTGTATTTGACCTAATAAGTAGGGAGGGTGTATTTTTCACTTCCCTCCGTTTCTCATTTTACCTAAACATTTAAGTTCAGTTGCAGATCACTTTGCATTAAAAAAACCCAAACAACCTCTGCACACATTAATTTTTTCAAGCAGTTTCCACAAACAGAACACATTTTTGAACTTGTTTTTTGTCGTTGGTAGTCCCCAGGTCATCAAAAAACATTGATGGAACCTCTTTTAGCCTTTAGCCTTTATCTTACATCCACCTTTATCTTACATCCAGCCTTATCTTACATCCACCTTTAAAGTACATTTATACTAACAGGGACGCGGGTGGCGCTGTGGGTTAAACCACAGAGCCTAGGACTTGCCGATCAAAAGGTTGGCGGTTTGAATCCCCACGATGGGGTGAGCTCCCATTGTTCAGTCCCTGCTCTTGCCCACCTAGCAGTTCAAAAACACGTCAAAGTGCAAGTAGATAAATAGGTACCACTCTGGCGGGAAGGTAAACGGCGTTTCCGTGCGCTACTCTGGTTTGCCAGAAGCGGCTTAGTCATGCTGGCCACATGGCCCGGAAGCTGTACGCCGGCTCCCTCAGCCAATAAAGCGAGATGAGCGCCGCAACCCCAGAGTTGGCCACGACTGGACCTAATGGTCAGGGGTCCCTTTACCTTTATAACTAACAGTCCCAACCAAACTTCCCTGTGAACTGTAGTTTACCCCTTCACAGAGCTACAATTCCCAGCACCCTTAACAAACTACAGTCCCCCGGCTTCTAAAGCCAAACACTTCACACATCCAGTGTGGATGTAATTTAGTTTATGGACCATAAAAAAGTCCTGTTTTAGCAAAAGACAAACTGGAGAAAAGTTCAGGTCCTGTGGCTCTTAGCCCTTGCACCATGATACACAGAGCTGTGATTGCTCCATCTCTAAGTTAGTGATGAAGCCAGCTATGTTAGAGAGGCAGCCTTACACCAGCTTCTTCCCTTAGGAAATGTGTGCAGCATTTATCCTCTGGCACAGATAATGAAATATAAAACCTATTTATGTCAGGGTAAGTGTGATGTGCCCAACATGCTAAGCCAAAAAGAAAGAAACAAACAAAAACAAATAAGTTACCTTTGCTCTGATTTGCTTCATTTAGAGGCATTTAAGGATGCTCAGCGATTGGGGTTTTTTTCCCCCTGCTTGCAAAATGCAAGCTCTGCAAGTTTGTTTGAAAGCTCCCAAAAAGAGTTGTACAAGCTAGGCAGTTGCTGGCAGCCGACAGTTGAGTTGATGGACAGTCCGGGAAAAGGAATTTAACTGGCTCTGCCTTGAGAGCTTGATGGCCTTTCAGAAATGTTTGTAACTACTCTGAAATTGCAAGAGTGATTTTGACACTGCTCTCTATTGATTGTGTAAGTGTGTGTATTCATTTTGCAGGCCTCTCATGTCTCGCCCCTGACCCACCCACCCTCATTTCCAGAGCAAGCTGAGCCTTTCCATGTCAGGGAAGATGCAGTGATGAAAACACCTGGAACAAACCAGTGGGGAGCTGCAACAAAATATTGCAGCGTATCCCCTTCTCTCCTGTTTGGGGCTCCAGCCACACTGAACAGGGGCCTTCCAGTGCTGTTTGGAGGCTCAAAGGAGATACTCTCCTGAAGCTTTCAAACACCTTTGCTATATCCCAGGGACTGGGAACTGGATTCCACCAGTGGGCCGGATCCCTCAGCCTCCCCCCCTTCAGTGGGCTGGACCACCAACCTCTCAAAAGTTGGAAGGAGATTGTTGCAGCAGCTGGTGGGTGGGTTACAGTCATAAGCATCATAGCCAAGTGAGGAATTGAACTCTGGTCTCCCAGGTTCTAGTCCAAATAATAATAATAATAATAATAATAATAATAATAATAATAATATTTATACCCCACCCAACTGGCTGGGTTTCCCCAGCCAATCTGGGCGGCTACCAACAGAATATTAAAATACAAGAACCTATTAAACATTAAAAGCTTCCCTAAACAAGGCTGCCTTCAGATGTCTTCTAAAAGTCCGGTAGTTGTTTTTCTCTTTGACATCTGGTGGGAGGGCATTCCACAGGGCGGGTGTTGTGGGGGAGGAAGGGAAAGGAGATTGTTAGCTGCTTTGAGACTCCTTAAGGGGAGCAAAAGGCGGGATATCAAGTCCAAACTCCTCTTCTTCTTCTTCTAAATAGGTACCGCTGTGGCGGGAAGGTAAACAGCATTTCTGTGCGCTCTGGCTTCCATCATGGTGTCCCGTTGCGCCAGAAGCGGTTTAGTCCTGCTGGCCACATGACCCAGAAAGCTGTCTATGGACAGACGCTGGCTCCTTGGCCTGAAAGCGAGATGAGTTGCCGCAACCCCATAGTCACCTTTGATTAGACTTAACCATCCAGGGGTCCTTTACCTTTTCAGCTAGTATTATGAGAGATGGAGAAAAAATTTCCCCTATCTACTTTTCTCCATCCTGTATAGGATTTTATAAATTTCTATCATGTTGCTTCACCTTTCCTCTAAACCGGTGTTTGCCAAACTTGAGTCTCCAGCTATTTTCAGACTAAAATTCCCACCATCCCTGTCTTGCTAGCTAGGGATGATGGGAGTTGTACAGTCATACCTCAGGTTAAATATGCTTCAGGTTGAGCATTTGCGGGTTACGCTCCGCGGCGACCTGGAAGTAACGGAACGTGTTACTTCCGGGTTTCGCCGCTCGTGCATGCGCAGATGCTCAAAATGATGTCACGTGCATGCGCAGAAGCGATGAATCGCAACCCACGCATGCGCAGAAGCAGGTTGCGTTCTACTCTGGATGCAAATGGGGCTCCGGAACGGATCCCGTTCGCATCAGAGGTACCACTGTATTCCCAAAACAGCCGAAGACGCAAGTTTGGGAGACCCTGATCTAAACTGAAAAACCCCAAATGCTGTACCCTGCTGATCGTTTGGATTGCCCTTTCTCAAATCTACACTATCTTTTTTGAGGGGAGGTGACCAGAGGTCTGGACAGGCAGATTTGAGCCTGGAGACTGAGGTTGCCTGCCCTTCCTCTGGTAAGACATCTCATGATACAAGAAGATGCGAGCTTTCACTTTGCACAGAGTATCTCCTTCAGACAGAGTGTCTTCCCAGCTTTCACCTGGCTGCATCACCGTTCTCCTTCAAGGACATCCTTACTGATTTCCAGCAGAGCTACATGCCCCCCCGAGGGGAACAGAGTCAGGACTTCTCTGTCGAACAGGAGGACAGCGCTTCCCACACATTTCAGGAAGTGTGAGTAACATTCATTAGCACCCAGGGTTGGAAGTAGCTTAGCGGGACAAGGCAGAGGCACTGGCAAGATGAAAAATCACTCTCAGCCCTGCCACCAACCTTACGCTGCCCGTTATCCACAGTGGCTTTAATTAACAGCTACCCTCAGACACTTCCAGCATCTCAAATACCTAGGAGGCCCTGGAGAGATGGAGCCCAAGGATAGCAAAGCCCTTTCTGGTTCTTTCATGCCACACAAGAAATGGTGTCTGGAAAACCTAATGCAACCTTTGGCAACTTGGTGCCCACCAGATATTTTGGACTACAACTCCAGCAGAACCCCAACCAGTGTGGTTCTTGAGTAGGGCTGGGCTGGGCAATTGCAGAGCAAGCTAAGAATCAGCAGCAGGAGGCAGAGCTAATACAGATGAAGCTGGCGACTGAAGGGTCAAGGAAACAAACTTGGGAAATACAAAAGTCTTTGCCCAGGATAGGGAAACTGTGGCCCTCTGGATGTTGAGGAACTTCAACCCCCATCATCCACCCATAGCCACAGATCTCCCATTCTGTGTCTACTCCATTTCATGTCTTCTATCCAGAAGCAAAATAAGACCTCAGAGGCTTCCAATACAGATATCCAAACACTCAGCGGATATTCAAGTGTCCCTGTTTTCCAAGTGCAGTCCCAGATTTACATAAGCCGTCCCAGTTTCTGATTTGGTCCTGGAACGTCCCACTTTTCCTTAAGATGTCCCTATTTTCATCAGAGAAATGGTGTGGAGTTATACAACTCCCAAGCCAAGGAGATAAATAACTATACAACTTTAGAAGACATCTGAAGGCAGCCCTGTATAATAGGGAAGATTTTTTAAATGTTTAATATTTTACTATGTTTTTATATATGTTGGAAGCTGCCTAGAGTGGCTGGGGCAACCCAGTCAGATGGATGGGGTATAAATGTTGTTGTTGAATAGGTAAAAGTAAAGGGACCCCTGACCGTTAGGTCCAGTCGTGAACGACTCTGGGGTTCTGGCGCTCATCTCGCTTTATTGGCCGAGGGAGCTGCTGTACAACTTCCGGGTCATGTGGCCAGCATGACTAAGCTGCTTCTGGCAAACCAGAGCAGCGCACGGAAACACAGTTTACCTTCCCACCAGAGTGGTACCTATTTATATACTTGCACTTCGTGCTTTCGAACTGCTAGGTTGGCAGTATCAGGGACCGAGCAACGGGAGCTCACCCCGTCATGGGGATTCAAACCATCGACCTTCTGATAGGCAAGTCCTAGGCTCTGTGGTTTAACCCACAGCGCCACCCGCGTTGTTGTTGAATAGGACATCCCTATATTGGAGGGTATTATCAGGGCATTCATGCAGTCTGATTCACTCCCAAGCAGTGCCAAACAATGGTAAAAGCCCCCCTGCAACTTTTTGTGGTGAAAACCTCTCATTTCACGGCACCCCTCAAAATGAGCCCTCGGTGCTCTAACCTGAGCACTGGTTTTTCGACGAAAACCCAACATTGTCCGATTGACTTCCAAGTGGTGCCAAATGTAGGAAAAAGGCCCCATGCCATGTTTGGTGGAGTAAACCCCTCATTTCACAGCGCCCCACAAAATGAGCCCTCGGCGCTCTAACAAAACGATCCGTCTGTTCCCTAACTCTGTTCCCTGTGACTGTGAAGTCACAGTTTTGCCAAAACCCCAAAGTTGTCCGATTCACCCCCAAGTGGCACCAAACAATGATAAAAGCCCCCCTGCAACTTTTTGTGGTGAAAACCCCTGATTTCACAGTGCCCCATAAAATGAGCCCTCAGCGCCCTAACCCTCAGGGTCACATTTCTCCTGAAAACACGACATGGTCCAATTCACACACATGTGGCGCCAAATGGTATCTTGGTATCTGCACTCGCATCCGCCTTCATCGCTCCCCACCCCAGGGAGACATTAGGAACAGCTGTGAGCAGCCAACAGGTTAAAGGAGACCGCATCCATCCCACGGTGTCTGAGTGCTGATTGCACAGGTGTGTCCCCGCTGAAGCAATTAATTGAGTGAAACGTGAAGCTAATTTTAGCGTGTTTATACAAAACAACGGCTCTCGGATGAGAAGAGAGAGGTAATACGCAGGCAGCATTGTAGCTGGGCGATGATGGAGCTGAGGTCATTAACAGAGGAAAAGGAGGAAGAGAAAGGTTGAGCTGTGGTGGCTGGTGCCCATCGGGACTGGTAGGGCGGGAGGCTGGGAGTCCAACAGTAGGTGGCGCCACCATCAATGACAGTCTGAGCCAACTAATTCTAAGACAATCATCTATTAATGATGATGATGATGATAATTTATTATTTATACCCCGCCCATCTGGCTGGGTTTCTCCAGCCACTCTGGGCAGCTTCCAACAGAATATTCCAACAGAATATTAAAATATTAACCTATTAAATGTTAAAAGCTTCCCTAAACAGAAGCTTTTCAGATGTCTTCTAAAAATCTGGTAATTGTTTTTCTCTTTGACATCTGGTGGGCGTTCCACAGGGCGGGTGCCACTACCGAGAAGGCCCTCTGCCTGATTCCCTGTACCTTGGCTTCTTGCAGCAAGGGAACCACCAGAAGGCCCTCGGAGCTGGACCTCAGTCTCCAGGTAGAATGATGGGGATGGAGACGCTCCTTCAGGTATGCTGGACAGAGGCCGTTTAGGTGTTTCCTACTCTCTTATTTGAATTGTGATTTCACCTTTTTATGGGATTCAGTGTCGATTGCTTTCAGGTACTTCCAGCAATTAACAAATGCAATATTTAATAGAGGATTGGGCAAATCCATGAAGGCTTCTCATGGCTACTGGTCATGATGGTGGGAGGAAGCCAAGTTACAGGGAACCAGGCAGAGGGCCTTCTCGGTAGTGGCGCCCGCCCTGTGGAACGCCCTCCCACCAGATGTCAAAGAGAAAAACAATTACCAGCTCTTGTGCTGGGGTCCTGCTTACAGGCTTCCCGTAGGTATCTGGTTGGCTAGTATGAGAACAGGATGCTAGATGGGCCATTGGCCTGTTCCAACAGACAGGCTCTTTCGGTTTTCTTATGTTTATCCTTGCCTGGATGTTCATCTAGGAGCCAGCCCCCCCCCCCCCCCCGCATTCTCCATCTCATGGTGAGAATGCAACCTGGGAGCCAGCATGTTTTAAGAGGCAATTAATACCACTTCTGCAAAGCTGTCAACCTCAAGCGGCCGGGAAACAAGGGAGGCGCTGGGATTTGCAGCGCAACCTGCTGCTTCCGTCTGTTCCTTCAAAGAACCATCTTGTAAAGTGCGCACCGGGAAGAGTAATCAGAGAGGAGCCAAGCGTGGGCCAAACACACACAGGTGTGGCTTACCAGGGAGAAGATGGGTCAGAACGGATGCCTGTCTCTCGTTGCCCAGTGCTGCCTGGCTGAGGGTGCCATTCTTTGCGTGCTTCCTTGGGAGTAAGGACAGGAGGATCGGGTGCTGTTAATGGTGCTTTACACCCTCCACACTTGTAAGAAATGTTTTTGCTTTTTTAAAAATCTATGGCAGCACCCACACTGTGGAACTCCCTGCCACTTGACACCAGGCAGGCGTGGCAACCCCTGTATTCTTTACAGCATCTGCTTAAAATGTTTTTGTTTAAGCAAGCCTATCCAGACACGTAGAACACTGATGTGTTTTAACACACTTTCTGGCATATAATTGATTGATAATTGTCCCATCTTTAAACCCTAGAGAGTTGGTGCCAATGAGTGTGAACCATTGACCAATGGTCTGACTCTGATCCTTATATTCCTATGCTTCCTAATTGGCTCAGTCTCTTTGTGGAATAAATAACTATTATAACTATTTCTTAGAGCAATTTGTTGTTGTTACTATTACTATTATTGTGATCATTATTAAAAAGGTAAAGGTAACCCTGCCCGTACGGGCCAGTCTTGCCAGACTCTAGGGTTGTGCGCTCATCTCACTCTATAGGCCAGGAGTCAGCGCTGTCCGCAGACACTTCCGGGTCACGTGGCCAGCGTGACAAGCTGCATCTGGCGAGCCAGCGCAGCACACGGAATGCTGTTTACCTTCCCGCTGGTAAGCGGTCCCTATTTATCTATTTGCACCCGAGGGTGCTTTCGAACTGCTAGGTTGGCAGGCGCTGGGACCGAGCAACGGGAGCGCACCCCGCCGCGGGGATTCGAACCGCCGACCATGCGATCGGCAAGTCCTAGGCGCTGAGGCTTTAACCCACAGCGCCACCCGCGTCCGTGATCATTATTATTCTTTATCAAATTCATATACCAGTTTTCATCCATAGATCTCAGTCCATAATATAAAATTACAATATATATATATATATATATATATATATATATATATATATAAACACAAAATGCATTATAAAAAAATAGCAACAAACAACACATGAAAGAGGGTATCGGATATCAGATTCCACCTTTCCTCCAAGAAGCTCAAGATCACAGTTCTCCTCCTCTTCATTTCATCTCAACAACAACCCTGTGAGGTAGGTTAGACTGTGAAACAGTGATTGGCCTAATATCACCCAGTGAGCTTCACTTGGCAGCGGCAGGGTTTGAACCCGGGTCTCCCAGCGCAACACTCTGGCCACTCCTCTGCAACGGGTGCGAAATGGCCGCATAACATGGCAGCCAGAAATTCAACAGGTGCAGCTCGTCGCATGCAGCAAATCGAGGCGTCCTTTCCTATAGGTGGACCAAGTTTGCCTCGTCCATTTCGTTCTGCAAGGCAGGAACTGAGGCTCTGTCTTGTAGGAAAGGAAGCAACGCAATTAGCCAGCAACTGCCCCCTAATCTAAGGTCAGCCGCTCTTTAATGAAGCCATCTGCTCCTGCCTCTTTCCCTCATTAGTTTTCAGCGTCCAAGAGGTCAGGAGCATGACATGTCCAGTGGTTTAAAGCTTTCAATCTTCCAGAAAAGTTGACCACAAAGTGTCGTGTAGACTGGGCTTTGTTGGTCAAACTTTTACCAGCCATTAGTACTCTTCCTCTTCTCCAATGCATTACCGGTCCTTCAATAGCAAGCTCCAGGGTGGGCTGAAACCATTTTAAATTCAGAAGTTAAAACAGATTGTATTCATAAGCATAGGGTGGGTCCTATAGCACACATCTCAGGGGTCAAAGAGGCATGTCTTCAGCATTCACCAAAAGCTGTATGGGGGAAAAGACACAGACACACCTCTACATGACAAAGCTCTGCGCTCCTGCGACTGCTTTTGCCAGTAATGTTATTGTTTCATTATTTTTGTAAACCACCTGGGCCCAGTATACCTGAAGGAGTGTCTCCACCCCCATCGTTCAGCCTGGACACTGAGGTCCAGTGCTGAGGGCCTTCTGGCGGTTTCCTCACTGCAAGAAGTGAAGTTACAGGAAACCAGGCAGAGGGCCTTCTTGGTTGTGGCACCCACCCTGTGGAACACCCTCCCATCAGATGTCAAGGAAATAAACAACTATCTGACTTTTAGAAGGCATCTGATGCCAGTCCTGTTTAGGGAAGTTTTTAATATTTGATGTACTGTATTATCATGTTTTTAATATTCTTTTGGGAACCACCCAGAGTGGCTGGGGAAACCCAGCCAGATGGGCGGGGTATAATTATTATTATTATTATTATTATTATTATTATTATTATTATTTGTTGGCTTGCTTTTACAATCAAGCAGTATATAAATGGCATGAAATAAAAATTAATAACATTATATAGAAATAGAGATATATAGATCTTCTTCTTCTTTGGTGATCACTCATAGCCAAGTAAGATTGTCTTCCATAAACAGTTTTAACAGTGAGTCCGTAAGTGACTGTGGAGACCAATTCTGGATCCGCAAGTCCTTCCACAGTGGGGACATTGGTTTCCGGGCGGGAGTTGATCATGGTGTGGATTTGCCAAGCATGCCTTCCTCTTAGCACGTTTCTCCCTTGCGTCCTGAGTTTGAGTGTCTTCAAAGCCCATGACACCTTTGGTAAAGGCTGTTCTCCAACTAGAGCGCTCACAGGCCAGTGTTTCCCAGTTGTCAGTGTTTTAAAGATTTGCCTTGAGACAGTCTCTAAACCTCTTTTGTTGACCACCAGCATTACGCTTTCCATTTTTAAGTTTGGAATAGAGTAGCTAGATATATAGACACACACACTCCTGCCTGGTCCCTCTCCTGAATCTAGCTGCTTACTCCCTACATCAATGCCCCCCCTCCCCATGCTCAGGAAGCTGTTGCAATCACAATTTTCCTTCCCCCATCCTACTAGGGCCCTCCCTAATGTCATCCAGCTCCCTGATCTCTTCCCACTCCACTTCTGGATCTGACCATCTCCAGATTCAGGTGGCAAAATGTCCTGGCCCAACCTGGACTCTGTAGCACCTGTGCTGAATAAAAAAAAAAGAGTGAAAAGGCTTGACTTCTGTCCTGCTGCTGGATTCGTGGCCCACCAGACTTTCAGCTACTCTTGAAATTCTCAAGACTCTCTCAACAGAGTCTTCTTTTATCGATCCGAAACTGTAACCGGCATTCCAGCAGAGATTTGTTAGGTCACAGTATTAAAACTCCTGCACATGCACACGCCTAGCTTGCTATTATAAGGTCAGCACCAGTGCTTTCATGTTAAGTAAAATGAAATGTCAAGGAATGCGGTTTGAGTCTTGGGTAGAAGCTGCAGCGGCTCTGCAGCTAGCATATTGCTTCAAACCCCAAAAAGGAATAGCAGGCAAAACTCCGCAGGCAAAAATTACAAGTGTTGATGCACCTCTGGCCCCGCCCACCAGCATCATGTGACTTTCCAAAGGTTGCCCTAAAGGGAATGTGGCCCTCGGGCTGAAATATGTTCCTGTTCCCTGTTTTAGGCAACCAATTCAGACTGAGGACTGGTTGAGTCATTAACAATAAACTCCTGGCACCCCCGCCTGCATCCTCCACCAAACCTTCTACATCTCAGCAGCCTAATTTAGAAGGAGTGAGAAGAATAAGCTTTTTGTTGACCCTGTTGCTCTCCATCCCAATCTCTCAGCGGTGAGAGATGCCAGGGGTCCCAGGAATCTTACCCAGGGTTTGTGTTTCCTTTTGGAAACGAGGCACAACGGAGACTGTAGTGTCTTTAGGATATATGGATTATTTACACATATTTACAGTGAGGGGTTCACAGCATTAACACCCAGAAAAATGGGTCTTGCTTGGGGTGCAAGCCTTGGATTCAAGCAAAGATCAGCCATGGCTCTTTTTCTCTCCCTGCCTTTCCAGCACGCAGCTTTTTCTTCTCCTGCTTCTAGCTCACATAACTCCTAAGTCTCTAACCTCTCTATGCTAAACTCCAGCTTTCTCTGTTGAGGGTGGGACCCCCGTCCATTTGCCACCTCGCCCCAAGCCCCCATGATTTTTTGTCCTTGATCGTTTGTCCTTTTAATGGCCCATCACCCAGCTGCTCACCTCAAAACAGGAAGTTAACTTGGCTTCATCAGCTTTCAACACTTGCTAGATCCAGGGATTCAACAGGCCTGGCAAGCAGTTTAACACCCCAAGCCTTGATTAAATTCTAACACTTGCTGGATCCAGGGGTTATAGGAGTCCAACACGTACAAACTCATAACAATACTACTGTTAAAGAATTGGGAGTCAGAATTCTTGCTATTCTCCTGCAAATCATGCCATATACAGTGGTACCTCTGGTTAAGAACTTAATTCATTCCGGAGGTCCGTTCTTAACCTGAAACTGTTCTTAACCTGGGGTACCACTTTAGCTAATGGGGCCTCCCACCACCGCCACGCGATTTCTGTTCTCATCCTAAAGCAAAGTTCTTAACCCAAGGTACTATTTCTGTGTTAGCAGAGTCTGTAACCTGAAGCGTCTGTAACCTGAGGTACCACTGTATCATCAGATCTCAGCCTCCCCACCGCTGGCTGAAACATTGCAGAGTTAAACTCACATCCACAGGAGGCAGTGAGGGCCAGCAACCCAGACAGCTTTAAAAGAGGATTTCAGAACTCTGATGAGGAGAGACCTATTGGCCCTGAAGGCTTTGTTCTGCCTTCACAGTTGGAGGCAGCAATGCTTCTGAAAGCCAGTTGCTGGAAACAGCAGTAGGGGAGAGGGCTCTTCTTCTCTGGTCCTGCTTTCTGGTTTCCCGCAGGCTTCTGGTTGGCCACTGTGAGAACAGGATGCTGGACTAGATGGGCCACTGGCCTGGTCCATCAGGTTCTTCTTATGTTCATATGAAAGGACTTTGCAGACCACACATCACAAATTTATCTCTTACCTGCACATATTCCGTCCTCGTCAGGGAGGTCTGGCACAATTATCACCCACTTCAACTGAACGTTGCACACAATTATTATCCATTTAAATTCATCTCAGTCCTCCTTTGCTGTTGTTGTTTGAAAGGAATCAATTCACAAAAACAGTTCCCCAGCACAATGCCACGCCAAGCTGTGCCGTCACAGAACCAGCACTTAGAAGGCCTTTTTTGCAGAACTGATCTGAGGCAATTTGTCGCCTCCGTTGTTGCATGAATGTTACCAGTTTTATGAAATTAGGAGGTGCTGGATTT
Source organism: Podarcis tiliguerta (assembly GCF_965153285.1). NCBI lineage: Eukaryota > Metazoa > Chordata > Lepidosauria > Squamata > Lacertidae > Podarcis > Podarcis tiliguerta. The sequence goes on from NC_139549.1 coordinate 23,526,441, forward strand.
GAAGAGGGGGCATTATTCTGCAATTAATGAAGCTCTGCAGACAATTCCAGGGAAGGGAGGGAGGAACAGATCTAGTGGGGGAAAGGATTTCTATTAGGACAGTAATGAAATTTCGTTCAGCTGAGAATAACAGACAAGATCTGGGTTGTTCTCTGTTGCTCAGGGAGGACAATGGGTGGAGATTGCAGAGAAACTGATTTCAAATGAACATTCAGAGAAGCTTATGTTCTTAAAGAGGTGCCCAAAATGATGCGTGGTTGGGAGAGAATGGACAGAGGGAGGTTTTTCTCCCTCTTTCCTAATAATACAAGAACTCAGGACCATCCAATGAACCTGAATGAATTAAGACAGGAAACAAGAGGCTCTTCTACATAGAATAGAGGGTTAGGAAACTGTGGAACTCAAAGAGGCTTACACAAATTAAAACATCACAAATAAAATAAAAAAGCTAAAAAAAACCATATACAAGACCATCTTTTAAAAGCAATTAAACTCTAACAGAATTAAAACAATATTTTAACACCTCTTAAAATACAGACAGCACAGTGCTATTGAAAAGCTTTTCCATCCCCCCAAAAAAGTCAGTTCCCAAATACCTGTTGGAATATGACAGTCTTTACCTGCTGGCAGAAAGACAACAAGGAGCCAGTCTAGCTTCTCTAGGGATGGAATTCCAGAGTCTGGGAGCAGCCACCTATTAAGCAATTTCATGAAAGATATAGTTATCAGTTGCTTCTAGCCATGATACCTCCCTCCGTAGTTATCTTTATTTCACACAATTTATACCCCACTTGGTTATAAAAAAACACACACCCAACAACCTCAAAGTGGTTTATAAAGAGAATAAAACTACTGGTAAAAACAGTTAAAAGCAACTATTTAAAACATTTTTTAAAAAAATCAGCAAAACTAAAAACAGATTAAAACACACATCAACATTCTACAGATCTGGGTAAGCTTGTCAAAACAAAAAATATTTTTGGCAGGCTCTGTAAAAAAAGTAAAATGAAGGCGCCTGCTCATTGTCAATTGGCAGGGAGTTCCAAAGTTCACACTCAAAAAATCAGAATCTTACAGATGTGGAACGGGTATGATGCAGCACCTGTAACAGTGTCAGTTCTGACAATCAAAGTGGCTGAGTGGATGTACATGCAGTAAGGTGATCTTGCAAGTAAACTGGCCCCAAGTTCTTAAATGACTTCCTATAATAATAGCTGAATTTTGCCCAGTATGAAAGCAGAATGTCAGCTGCTGGGAGTCACAAGTGGGGAGAGGGCTGTTGTGCTCTGGTCCTGCTTGAGGGGGCACCTGGTTGGCCACTGTGAGAACAGGATGCTGGAATAGATGGACCACTGGCTTGCTGATGTTGTTATGTCAAAGGAAGAGCTAAGGTTTTTCCAGGGATCGAGGCTGGGGTTTCCATGCCCTCCTGACCAGCAGAAGCCAAGTAAGCAAGAGCTATGCAAAGTGGTTGGCTTGGCTTTGCATCAATTATACGCAATTTGCAAGGATCCTGCCCCTTCCCGATATGAAATCCATGTTCCCTTTGACACAGAAACGTGCCTGGATGATTTTTATTCCTTCAGCGAAGGAAAGAGGGAGAAAGCAGGGGGAGAGACAGAGACGCCTGCAAATTGAGGGCAGGAGAGATTCCCTTATTAGGCAGGGAAGCTGCAAAGACATGGCGGGAGAGATAAAGTGAGCTGACAATCAGAGTAACAGCCGGCAAAACAGCGGCAGAGTTTATTCAATTTGTCGGAAACCTGCTTGGGCAAGATTGCCTTGCACAGAGTCACCAGCTGTAATGGGGAGCAGGCATCCTTTTAATAACACCAAGCCTCCTAACCACACGTTGGCAGGATGGGGCCCAAGAGGAGCAGTCACAGAAAGCCTCTCAGTTCGGGAGGGGTGGCAGCCACAGATTGGAGAGAAATGCCCAGAGGGTGACACATTCCCCATGCCTGCATTTGAGAACAGCGACTGGTCAAAAATGTCTTTCTGCATCTAATAATATATAATTTTTTTAAAAAAAATAATTTGTATACTGCCGTTCATCCTCAGATCAGGATAGTCCACAGCACAAAAATACAATATGTTGTTGTTTAGTAGCTTAGTCATGTCCGACTCTTCGTCATAGCTGTCAACTTTTCCCTTTTCTTGCAAGGAATCCTATTCAGAATAAGGGAATTTCCCTTTAAAAAAGGGAAACGTTGACAGCTATGCTCCTGTCTTCTGCCGCCTCTCACAGTTTGGTCAGACTCATGTTGGTGCTGGAGGAAACTCTTGAGAGTCCCATGGATGGCAAGAAAATCAAACCTATCCATTCTGAAGGAAATCAGCCCTGAGTGCTTACTAGAAGGACAGATCGTGAAGCTGAGGCTCCGATACTTTGGCCACCTCATGAGAAGAGAAGACTCCTTGGAAAAGACCCTGATGTTGGGAAAGATGGAGGGCACAAGGAGAAGGGGATGACAGAGGACAAGATGGTTGGACAGTGTTCTCGAAGCTACCAGCATGAGTTTGACCAAACTGCGGAAGGCAGTGGAAGACAGGAGTGCCTGGTGTGCTCTGGTCCATAGGGTCACGAAGAGTCGGACACGACTAAACGACTAAACAACAACAACAAATTAATCTGGGAGCTGAAGCCCCCCCCCCCAGCTGCCTTAATCAGTCTGGGAGGTTAGCGCTGGGAACCTTCTTTAATGTTATTGGAAAGTGAGGCATTGGGAGGAGGTGGCTATCTATAAAATCAGATGGTTTGGGCCGAGTCATTTAGAAGCTCATGCATGGACTGATCAACCGCAGGGCCGTGCAATCTAAGGCTACATGGGGGAGTCACTTCACCACTTCTTTAGAGTTTCCTAGTGGGAGATAGAAGTGCATGTCTGGTATGTATATATTGCTTGCTATTTAGGAATAAAATAACCTCCTTCTCACGCACTCGTGTTTTGTATTGCTCCTGAATCTCTCTTAAAAGAACCACCTCGCATTTGGCAAGACATTGCCTTAACTAGCCGTAAGTTGCCCTTCCTTGTGCTCCCCCATGTCAACATTCACCAGCCACCACTGATGCCTTTACTACACTAGCTAGATAGCTTGATCACAGTGTGGATTTGTCAAGCATGCCTTCCTCTTCGCATGTTTCTCCCTTGCGTCCTGAGTTCAAGTGTCTTCAAAGCCCATGACACCTTTGGTAAAGGCTGTTCTCCAATGGAGCGCTCACAGGCCAGTGTTTCCCAATTGTTGGTGTTTATACTACATTTTTTAGATTTGCCTTGAGACAGTCTTTAAACCTCTTTTGTTGACCACCAGCATTACGCTTTCCATTTTTAAGTTTGGAATAGAGTATTTGCTTTGGAAGATGATCCTCAGGCATCCGCACAACATGACCAGTCCAACGAAGTTGAAGAATCATTGCTTCAACACTGGTGATCTTTCCTTCTGCCAGTACACTGATATTAGTTTGCCTGTCTTCCCAAGTGACATGTAAATTTTTTTGGAGTCATGGTTGATGGAATCTTTCGAAGAGTTGGAGATGGCTTTTGTAAGTGGTCCATGTTTCACAAGCATACAGTAAGGTTGGTAGTACAATAGCTTTGTAAACAACCATTTTGGTTTCCCTGGCAAATCCACACCGTGATCAACTCCGGCCCAGAAACCAGTGTCCCCACTGTGGAAGGACGTGTGGATCCAGAATTGGCCTCCACAGTCACTTACGGACTCATTGTTAAAACTGTGTTTATGGAAGACAATCTTACTCAGCTACGAGTGATTGCCAAAGCACATGAGAGAGAGCCAGACAATCCTTGGATAGCTGGAGGGTTTTTCTCCCCTTCTCCCCCACAGATAGATGGTTGCATAAGTTTCTGATCTCTGCCTTGGCAGCGGCATTCTGAATGCGAGACCGTCAATGAGCTGAACAATCAGCAGGGTGTGCATGCGGCTGCGTGTGTCTCTCTCTGTGTGTGCGGTGAGTGGAGGTGATTTTCCATCTCCCAGCCGCAGTGGAGATAAATGCTCTCGATCACCAATCAGACAACCTGCATTGTCCCCTCTACCCACACAATCTATATTTCTCTCTGCCCTCTCACCGCTTCTACGGCCTGAAATTACTGCCAGCGGTAAGCCGGGGAGAAGGAGAAGGGTGGCGATGTGAGTGGAATGCAGAAGGGGGCACCTCCGCAAACCTCAGGCATCGGGCCCAAAATGAAGATCTGGAAGTGGGGAATGCTGATCCCAGCAGCATCAGCACCCTGGACAGCGATTCTGATTCCGCAGGCAAAGCACCCTTTTCTTGCTCACTCGCTCTTGATTGCTGGTCAGTGCCGGATTCACGTATAAGCTAAACAAGCTATTGCTTAGGGCCCCACTCTCTTGGAGGCCCCCCCCAAAAATTTAAAGAAAAATAAATGGATGTACATTTCCAAAATATAAGATAAAAAACAAATAAAATAAAACCTACATACAGCAACAGTGTTTTGTGTTGTGTAGGCTCCTATTTTGTTATGTGCAAATGGCTTTAGGTACCTATTATATATATATAGCATATATTCAACACAAAACTGTGACAATTTGTTGTTGACAAAGGACAGCTGGACATATAAAGGGCCCCATTACCTTCAGTAGCTTACAGCCTCATCAAACCTAAATCTGATGGTGGTGCAAGAGCCCTTAAATACAAGAGCCTCACTTACAATTATCATTATTTGCTTCCCATATGGCATTCCAAAACAATGTGCAATATCCCTATATAAAAACAGTTATGGAAACAATTGCTTTACTCGTGAGCTAGGTATTTGCAAGAATAGGTGAGTTTTTAATCCACGGCTCCACCCACTTTTGCCTCTGGCCCCGCCCGCAACCGACATGGTTCCCCATTGGACCATGTGACCCCGCTGGTGGGAAAAAGTTCCCCTGATGTATGCACGCATCTTAGGAACATAAGAATAGCCTGATGGATCAGGCCAATGGCCAGCAGCCTGTTCTCACCATGGCCAACCAGGTGCCTCACGCAGGACCTGAGCACAAGAGCAAATGGCATTCAGAAGCATTGCTGCCTCTGACCATGGAGGCAGAGCACAGCCATTATGGCCAGTAGCCATCAATAGTTTTCTCCTGTAAGAACAGGCATAGGCAAACTCGGCCCTCCAGATGTTTTGGGACTACAACTCCCATCATCCCTGACCACTGGTCCTGTTAGCTAGGGATGATGGGAGTTGTAGTCCCAAAACATCTGGAGGGCCGAGTTTGCCTATGCCTGTGTAAGAACTTGTCCAGTCGGTTTTTTTGTAGCTACCCAAGTAGGTGGCCACCACTGATTCCCGTGAGAGTGATTTCCGTAGTTTAACTATGCACTGAATGATCATCCCACTTTTTTCTCTGTGGAATGGGTCTTTCAGCCTTTCGTATGATTTCAAAACCCTGCACAGCCCATTTGACGCGAAGCAACAGTGGTCAGAAGAAAGAAGAACGGGGTGGGAGGGAGCCAGACACAAATGTGTGCATTCACCACCAGATGAGAAAACTCCTCTGTCAAGCCACTATCAAGTCTCTTAAACGCAGCCATTCATCTCTGACTTTTTTGGTGCATTGCGCTGATGGGGTTGAGGAGCGAATGTCCTGCGTCCTGTGGACTTCGAGAGAATGAGAGGGATATTAAGTCTGGGAGGAAGTGATGGAGAATGTTGAACAGATGCAAGTGCCTCTTTAAAAACCTGTCTGGGGCCTTTCTGCAGCAAAAAAACCAAAACTGAAAATAAATAGCAGTCATCATGGTCAAATGCAGAACCAACATTTACCTCCCTGCTAGAGGAAAGGGCTGTAGATCAGTGGTAGAGCACAAAGTGCCAGGTGGAACACTTGGCATCCCCAGGTAGGGCTGGGGGATGATGACGACTCTCTGTCTGAAACTCTGGTGAGCTGCTCCCGGTCCATTCAGACCAGCGTTTCTCAACCTTGGGTACAGAAAAGTCCTTGTTGTCATTGTGCTTTACTTGTCTGCAGGCTCTCTAGAAAAAGGATGTGGTTCACAATATTTTCCTGTACGTGATCACCAGCTTTTGTTGCAATACATTTGTGTTCAAGGAAAAAAGAAGAAGAAACCTTGGGTCCTCAACTCTCATCATTCCTAGCCAGCATGGGCTGTGGTCAGGGATGATGGGAGTTGTAGTCCAAGTATATCTGGAGACCCAAGGCTGTGAAAGGCTGGTGTAGAGGATGCTGAGCTGGGTGAACCAATGTTTTGACTCACGTTGGGATGTGAATAGATGCTAGGAGAGGGTATATTTCTTAGATATTCTCCTTCCTTCCTCCTGTTTGTGAGTTCAGTAGAGTTCCATCCCTTTGCAGCTTAAATGGGGAGCTTAGATAGGCTAGTTTAAGCCTTTTAGTTTAAGTAATCTAGGATACATTAAGGCAGACCGAATTCTCCTGGTATTTTCCCTCTTTTCTCCTCCTTGAAGCAATAATCACACAAACAGTCTTGCATAAGGTAAAAATAACATTTATTCACTCAGAATACTTGTTGAAGAATAACAGCTAACAGCAGGTTTGTTCAGGCAGGCTGAAAATGCTAATTCAGTTACAAAAGCATACTTAGGCCTAGCTTAAAATGGTGTCTGAGCATGAAGCCTGGACTTGCAGATGTTCTCACATTGCTGGCAGAGCAGAAAGAGGTGAGGAAAGGGGAAGAGGGGGTGTCCAGGCAGGTAGGAGAATATATACAGCTACTCCCTCCCACTATCAGGGCACAATGGGAGTGTCCCTCACAGAGGTCTCTCTAGCAAGTTTACAGGAAAACTCTATGAGCTTCACCTCCTATCATGTGCCTAGCTAGCAAAACATGAATTGTTGGTTTGACTGCACTTTAAATATCCCACAGCTCAGCATACTTTCAAGGTCCATAGCCTAGTCATTTTACACACAGAAGGCCCCAAGTTTGATCTTTGGCATCTCCAGGTGGAGCTGGAAGAGGACCCTGCCTGAAACTGGATAGATCAGTTTAACCATGGTGTCAGGTTTCAGGGAATCCGACCCCTCCCACAGTGGCAGCCAAGAAGCAGATAAACAAAAGGAGTTCTTACCAGGTAATTTATTCAATATTCACAGAGAGAGACAAAGGTATGCAGTCTCCCTAAGACAATGCCATTGCTCAGAGTAAAGTCTGACCCCCTCCATCTCTCCTATTCGACATCACCCCTGCGTTGACTAATCTGAGCTTCTGCCTCTGAGCTTTCTGTTCTACTACTCTCAAGGTTCACCTGGTCCTGAGAGTGGAGGGGTCAGGAATGCTTTCCAAAGACACTGAGTCTGTCAGCTGTCTCTCCCCTGGTGTTTCTTCTTCTTCCTGCTGTTCTTCTCCCAATATTTCCCAGCTACTCCCCTCTGCAGCCTCTGAACTATGCCCTTCTGCAAACCACTGTTCTAAATCTATACTGTCCTGTTCTCAGAAAGGTTCAGAAGAAGGGGGGAGGGTGTCCACCATTCCTCCTCAGTCCAGCCCCTGTGATGGCCTGGGCTTCAGACTCGGATGCTGAACCTGAGGGATCCCAACCTGCACAGGATTCCCCACCTCCAGAACCAGCTGAGCCGGGGCTGGGGCATGAGCCTGAAGGGTCCTCACCTGTGCTAGATCCTCAGGTGCAGGCATCAGCTGAGTCTGCTCTGACTCCTGAGGTGATGGAGGACCTATTGCCTGCAGGTGCTCCACTCTCAGCCCTGTCAGAGGAAGCTGAGGTTGCCTCTGGGTCCGGTAACCCTCCAGCCTCTCCTGAGCTGCAGAGGCTCAGGGCAGAGAGGCGGAGGGAACTAAGTTCCCGCAGGAGGAGTGCTCGCCTCCAGGCCAGGAGAGGTGAGTCACCGGAGGATCGGGGCCACCCTATGCCTCGGGGCAGATAAAGCGGGCCAGCCCCAGTCCCAAGTTGCGGGAGCAACATTGTTGGTTGCTAGTTCCTGCCTGAACCCTGTCCTGCTTTCTTGCCTGAGCTCCTGCCCTGCCCTGGATCCCTGCTTGCAAGCCTGTTCCTGACTTTACCTGCACCCAGCTTCAGCTACTATGGACTGCCTCCGGACCATGGACCAGACTTGGATCTTGCCTCTTGGGTAACCCACAGGACCAGCACAGCCCCTGACACTTGGTGCTAATAACACCAAGGTTGCGGGTTTGATCCCCGCATAAGACAACTGCATATTCCTGTATTGCGGGGATTGGCTGATCCTCAGAGTCCCTTCCAACTCTACAATTCTATGAAAGGCTAGAGAATCGGTGTAGATAACGCAGCTAGGTGAGCCAATGATCAATGTAAGGCAGCTTCCTGTGTTCCTACGACTTGAGAGAAGGGCTGTAGCAAAGAGGCAGAGCCAACCCACCCTGCAACGCCTCCCTCCATCCCTGGTTTACTGGTCCCTTGAGCATAAGCAGTGGTGAAGTGGTGACCAGGGACATCAATGCTGAAGACAGACAAGACATGTTCCACTGGGTCCCCCAGGAGGTTCTCTGACACCAAGTCCCACCAAAGTGAATAGCAGCTGTGTTTGAGAGCAAACTCCTTCCTCTTATCTCTGCCCCAGTGGGATGTTTGTTCTCCCTTAACTCTGGCATCCGCTCACTCTGTCTCGCTCTCTGAGCTACGGATTTTGCTTAATCTCTGTGTGTCAATTCCTGGATAAATGAATGGAGCTGTATTAATTAGAATTTAACCTCATTAATCGCTGGGGCTTCCAAGTTCCAGCTGCCACCGGTTCCTCTCGCGTGGCAGGCATTGTGGATTGCCTGCCCCCCCTTCCCATCCTCCTTTTAAGAAGAATGCAATTAAAACGTTGTTTATTTTGCTCACAGAGCTTCAAAGGGCAGCTCGGAGGAGACCTCCCCAGACACCTGCCCTCTTAATTTGATCAGAGGTCTGTATTTGTATCACTGCAGATACAATAGCATGTGTCAAATGCATGTAAATGGCATGCAAATTGGTGTCACTGGGCCTGTGTCTTTGAAGCACTTAGGGGTGATCCTGTGCTGAGCTGTTGACTGTCGCTAACCTTTTAACCACCAAGCCTGTGATGCTGTTAAGCCTGGGCAAGACACTTCTTTGTTGGGATCCATGGAAGTCCAAGATATATTTATTAGATATTATCCTTCCTTCCCTTTGCAGCTTAAATGGGGAGCTTGGATAGGCTAGTATTTAGCCTTTAAGTTTAAGTAATCCAGGATGCTTTAAGGTAGTCCAGATTTTCCTGATATATCCCTCTTTTCCCTCTTTTCTTCCCCTTAAAACAATAATCACACAAACGATATTGAAATTGAAACATAAACTTTTGCTCACTCAGAATACTTGTTGGAAAGTAATAGATACAGCAGCTTTGTTCGGGCAGGCTGAAAATCCATTCACAAAAATGTACTTTATTTTCCCTTATGCACAGGTTCTGGTCCCCCCCCTCTCATTTTTTGTCTCACCATGTTTGGTGCACATATGGTTATGTACTTTTTGAACTTTCAATAAAAATTATTAATAATAATAATAATAAATAAATAAATAAATAAATAATAATGTCTAGTTTAAAACAGTGGCTGAGCTTGGAGCTCAGACTTAGCAGATGTCCTCACATTGTTGGCAGAGCGGAAAGATGGAAAGAGTAGGAGTTTGCCCAGGCAGGTAGGAGAAAATCTATAGCTATTTCCTCCCCCTGTCAGGGCACATTGGGAGTTCTCGCTAGCAAGTTTACAGGGAAACTCAGTTAGCTTCATCTCCTGGCATGTGCCTGTCTAGCAAAACATAGACTGATTGTCTGAAAGCACTTTAAATATCCCACAGTACCAGGCTACATGGTCCAGGAGTCCGACTCTGTATCAGGCAGTTTCCTATGTTTCCCAACCGTTTTCAAAATTCTAGAGCATCCTGACATTGCTGGACTGCACCTCCCATCATCCCTGCCCACTGGCTACTCGGGCTAGGGATGATGGGAGTTGGAGTCCAACGCCATCTCTCCCCAGGGGCATGAGCTGCGCTGTTGAGTTCCAGCAAGCCCTGGCCTATCCTCCTGTCTCTATAGCCCCCAGCTCCCATTAAACCAAGAAAGTGCATGAACGTCTCAAGCAATATCCATCCCTTTGCCAGTTTCTCATTACATCTGAGGCTTTTGCAGCCCTAAAGACAAAAGTCCTTCTTTGATGACGCCTCGGCACCTGTGGATTTCCTTCTGTCCAATTTCCAAGGATTATCTTCCCTATTTCACGCATCCGTAATTAGATTTTCTCCCTTCCCACTTCAGATGTGTTAATGGCCTTGATATGTCCCCATCAAATCAGGCGCTCCACTCCCCACCAACGAGAAATGATTGTTCTGGTCAAACGGCCTCTTCTGACTCATCAATTCTGTGTGCTGAGTCGGCACATCAAAGTCAGACCCGCCAACTCATCATGGTTCAGCTCCCCCCTCCCTCCCACCAAGCCTATCCGCTTATATGCAAAAGCTGCGTAGAGTCTTTTCTCTCACTTATTTTGGGTGCTAACACTACCACCGCCTTCACTTAGAGCAGTGGTTCCCAAAGTGAGCAGCACTGCCCCCTGGGGTGGCAGGAGTGGAATTACCTTATGGGTGCTAAGGGGCAAGGGGGCACAAGGAGGTGCTGGCAGGAGGCGACTTTCAGTACAGTGGTACCTTGGGTTACAGACGCTTCAGGTTACAGTCTCTGCTAACCCAGAAATAGTACCTAGGGTTAAGAACTTTGCTTCAGGATGAGAATGGAAATCACATGGCGGCAGCAGGAGGCCCCATTAGCTGAAGTGGTGCTTCAGGTTAAGAACAGTTTCAGGTTAAGAACAGACCTCCAGAACGAATTAAGTTCTTAACCACTGTACATTGATCATTTATGTGCAGTGGTATCTTGGTTCTCAAACTTAATCCGTTCCGGAAGTCTGTTCCAAAACCAAATCGTTCTAAAAACCAAGGCACGCTTTCCCATAGAAAGTAATGCAAAATGGATTAATCCATTCCAGACTTTTAAAAACGACCCCTAAAACAGCAATTTAACATGAATTTTACTATTTAACGAGACCATTGATCCATAAAATGAAAGCAATAAACAATGTACTGCAGTCACACAATCAATCAATAAGTAGCTGAACTGGGTTCCTCACAGTCACAAAAACAAAACAAAAAAGAGCTGCAAAAACAAAAACACAAAATAAATAGCAAAAACAGACAGATCTCAGCGTAACACACAAAACAGAAGTGTAACACTCAAATTGGAAGCGCAACACTCAAAACGGAGGACGTTCGGCTTCTGAAAAAAGTTTGCAAACCAGAACACTTACTTCTGGGTTTGCAGTGTTTGGGTTCCAAGTTGTTTAGTATCAAGGCGTTTGAGAACCAAGGTACCACTGCACTATTGACCAGGCTAGAGCCTAAAGCAAAACACCTTCATTGCGTCTTGTTTAAAGTTTTGCTGAGCTTACCGCTTTCAAAGCTATTTCCTTTGGTCACGTTTGCTTGTATTTATGATTCTGAGCTGTCACAAGCCACAAGACAGCTAGTCATTAGAATCATAGAGTTGGAATCATAGAGTTGGAAGGGTCATCTAGTCCAACCCCCCTGCAATGCAGGAATCTTTTGCCCAACGTGGGACTCAAACCCACGACCCTGAGTTGAAGAGTCTGGTGCTCTACCAATTGAGCTAGCCAGCTATTGATTTTCTTTGGTAAAGCTTTGTGTAAACAGTTACAAATAAAGGTTTTGTGCCACAAAGCTCCTTGAACCTTATGTTACTGTTAGTAAGAATGTGTAAAAATATCATGCACTCTTTACTTGGATGCAGAACTGCATTGCAAAATTTGGGGCAAAACTATGTGGACTCTGATAATTGCAGAGAATATGACTCACAAATCACACATTTTTAGGGGCAAAGAAGACCTGAAATATTTCTATGCTGTTTGGTGGAATTTCATTTATTATATGTCAAATTCAAATACACACACACACACACACACACACACACATATATATACTCTCTTTCCCACACCACCAAATTGCAAAATTTAGTTTTCATTATGCATTTTGCTACCTTTCATTTTCTATATTATCTGCTCTGTTTATTTGAAAAATGCAACCTCTGTATTGCTCCTACATTTGTAATTTTGATTATTGTTTGGTCCGTGCTTTTGATTTCACATATAATCATCATCATCATCATCATCATCATAATATGAAATTTGGATCAATGTGAATTTCAAAGAATGGATTATTGTTGTTGTTGCATTTAGAGCCCCCTTTTCTCCAAGAAGCTCAGTGTGGCTTACACACTTCTCCCCCTCTCCACTTTGTTTTTTACAACAATCCTGTTAGGCAGATTAGGCTGAGAGGCTGTGACTGGCCCAAAGTCATCCCATGGGCTTTATGGCCTTGAACCCTGGTCTCTCCCATCATTCTAACCACTGCACCATGCTACCTCTCAAAGATCTTCTCCTAGCTCTACCTGGAGCAGGTGGGAATTGAACTTGCGACCTTCTAAAGGCAAGGCAGATGCTCTACCACTGAGCTACAGCCCTCCCCTGATGTGTATTATTTCAAAAAATATATAGTACATTTCCCCCCTCTCCGAATCTTTTCAACCAGCTGAAAGAAGCTGCCAGTTACATGGCTTTTATTTTGCCTCTGCGCTACCAGGGACTGACTAGACAGGCCTTGCCCTTCTTAGCCAATCATTTCCCCCAGCACCAGTGAACAACAAAAGTCGTTCTTGAGTCAGCTGTGAGCTTGCCCGAGCAGCGCTCGCTCGCTTTGTGTTGATCTCGTACAGATGGATTGCTTTCCGGTGGCTCAAAAATAGCACGCTGTTTGTTCGGGAGCTGTCATAACATTTTTCAAAAAGGCCCAAGATCAATCCTGGCTGGGTCCCCTCCGCATATTCCCCTAAGAGATGCCCTCCTTTGGTTCGCCGCTGTTTATTCCCCGCTCTCGACGGCTGGGCATGCCTCATTTGCGGTGCTGGCTGTTTCTTTGTCCGGATGTGACAGCTTTTCAGTTGAGTCTGGCAGGGAGGGGGGGGGTCATTGCTCTAACAGAGGCTCCCACACCTCTTTTTCTTCTCCGCTGTCAGGGACTGGCTGGATGAGGAAGAAATGGTGGGAGCCATTTGCCCAAAAGCCCCCCTGGATCGTGGTGGTAGTGGGTCACTGGGGAGCAGTCTGGGGAAGGGACAAGCCGGATGGTGCTAGAAGCAGGGGGTTTGAGCGATCAAGGGGGGGGTCAGGACAAGGAGGGTCTTCCAGGACAGGGTTAGAGGCTGAGAGCCACAGTGTTGAGTGCAGACTCAGACAGGAGTCAGAGAGTGGCGCAGCTAGCCAGCAACAGGACAGTCCCAGTGTTGCTGGCTCTCCTCCCCCTCTGACACCTCGATAGAGCAGACTCCGGCAAATTGCTGAGCAATGTGCCAGACAGGCCCAGAGGAGGAACTCACCCCCCCCCCCCCTTGACACAGCCTTCGTTTGCTTGAGAAGATCCACAGCAAAAGGTTACAGGAGGAAGTGTGGAGCTAATAGTCAGTTTCGGCAATGTCTTAGCTGGAGTAAGGTGAACCAAAATATTGTTGTTTTCTGTTACTAAAGAGCTGATTGCATTCTGTGCCTTTGGTGTGTGTGCCTGCCCTGTGGTTGACTTGGCTTGTTGACAGCTCCCTGACATCCACACAAACACCCCTCCTCAACAGCGTTTGCACAGCTCAGAAGGTCTGGGAGAGACCCATTGCCGAAAAACGGCAAGCACCTAGAACACTGCGCAAGCAAAGGACCCAGTGTCAGGTGTGTTCCTGGCTACTACCATAAAACAATCCCTACCCAGGTTGATTTGAGGGTGGGATGAAACAACAGGACTTATAGAATCATATAGTTGGAAGGGACACAAGGCCATTGTCAGAAGTGTAAAAAGTAAAGGTAAAGGGACCCCTGGCCATTAGGTCCAGTCATGACCGACTCTGGGGTTGCGGCGCTCATCTTGCTTTATTGGCCAAGGGAGCCAGCATACAGCTTCCCGCCGGAGCGGTACTTATTTATCTACTTGCACTTTGACGTGCTTTCAAACTGCTATGTTGGAAGGAGCAGGAACCGAGCAACGGGAGCTCACCCCATCACGGGGATTCGAACCGCTGACCTTCTGATCGGTAAGTCCTAGGCTCTGTGGTTTAACCCACAGTGCCACCCATGTCCTTCTCAGAAGTGAGCCAGCAGTAAAAACAAACTGTGCAAGTTGGAGTTAACACTTTATTAGCAAAAAAACATGGTCTGCCTGGAACTGGCAAAGGATCAGTAACTTATCCATAGCAGGTCTTGCCCCCATGAAGCAGGTGCCAAGACCAAAAGTCCCCACCGCCTCACAGACGTCTATGTCTCCTCCTCTCCAGTGCTTTTCCCTAGCAAATGGAGGCTGCGCCTGTGTGTCTGTCTTTGCTCCTTCCGTTTCATGCCTCTCCTGGTTCTGGGAGACTGGGGGCAGGAGGAGCTCGTCACAGCAGGAGGGGGGACACCTGTGACTCTTCACTAATCGGACTGATTTCTGCCTCTTGATCTCCCTCATCCGACTCTTCTGCTTCTGGACTCCTCTCTGCCACAGACTCTCACAGCTCACGAAGCCCTGTTATCTCTTCAGCTTCCAACACCTCCTCTTCTCCCTCAGGCCACTCATCGCTGTCCCACTACCACTCCCCGGGCTCTGAGCTTTCCCTCCTTGGCGTTTCGCCAGCCAGTTCCTCCCACTATTCCTCTGCATCCAACCAGTCCATGACAGTCATCTAGTCCGATCCCTGCAATCAAGGAATCACAGCTAACTTTTGATGTCCAACCATTTTTCCTATGCTTGCTATGAGCTGGCCTCTATTAACAAGGTCCATGTTATGTCCTAAATGGTGGTTTTAATCTCTAACACTCAGACTTGTTAGACCATTATACCACTGTACTGTGGAGAGTGTATTAACTTATGGTCTGTGTGTGTGGTTTGGAAGCTGCACAGTCAGGGAAAAAACAATACTGTCCAGGGTTGTAAAGACTGCAGAGAGAATAATTGGGTGCACTCTCCCCACCTTGGATCAAATCTATGCTTCCAGGTGCCATAAGAAAGCAGCAGAGATAGCGCAGGATAGTGCGCACCCGGGAAATTATCTCTTTCAGCTTCTGCCTTCTGGAAGAAGGTACAGGGTTATAAAGACTAGGACTAGCTACCTGAGAAACAGTTTCTACCCAAATGCGACTTTGGTTTTAAATGCAGTTTAAGGAGTATCTATGGGACGCGGGTGGCGCTGTGGGTTAAACCACAGAGCCTAGGATTTGCCAATCAGAAGGTTGGCGGTTCGAATCCCCATGACAGGGTGAGCGCCCGATGCTCGGTCCCTGCTCCTGCCAACCTAGCAGTTCGAAAGCACGTCAAAGTGCAAGTAGATAAATAGGTACCGCTCCGGCGGGAAGGTAAACGGTGTTTCCATGAGCTGCTCTGGTTCACCAGAAGCGGCTTAGTCATACTGGCCACATGACCTGGAAGCTGTGCACCGTCTGCCTCGGCCAATAAAGCGAGATGAGCGCCACAACCCCAGAGTCGGTCATGACTGGACCTAATGGTCAGGGGTCCCCTTTACCTTTACATGGGAGTATATTGTATTTTAAAACGAGGTATCAGAGTTTTTAGGGGGCTAACCAGGTTGGGATAGCTGGGATAGCAGGATTGTTGGGTTTTGAATGTTTTATGTAGATTTTTCAATTTCCTTGTTCTGTATGGGACAATGACAATAAAGATTATCGTATCATTGGCTGGTAAGTTGTGCATTTTCAGCTGTGCATACATAAGATCATCGGGAGAACCTACTGGATTGGGCTGTTGGCCAATTTAGCCCAGCATCCTACCAGATGCCTGCGAAAGTCTTGCCAGCAGGACCTGACCACAAGAGCACTCTTGTGATTCTCAGAAACTGGTATTCAGAAGCATCACTGCCTCTGACCAGGGAGGCAGAGCCTCAGCACAGCCATCCCTACCAGCCACAATGCCTGGGCTCTGCTTCCATGGTTGGAGAGGCAGCAGTGCTTCTGTATACCAGTTGCTGAAAGCAGTGCAGGATTAAACATTGTGGAGGCCCTTAGGCAGTCAAAATCTCGCCCCTCATGTGTGCGCTTTAGTGGGATAACACCGACGAAGAAAGCTTGATTGTAATTTTCTTTCAAGATCAAATCAATATTATTTGGCCCGCTATTATTGTAGCGGGGCCCCTTAAAGTCATGGGGCCCACAGGCGGATGCCTACTCTGCCTATTTGGTAATCCAGCACTGGCTGGAAGCCACAGGAGGGGAGAGTGATGCTCTTGTGCTCAAATCCTGCTTGAAAGCCACTGGGGTTTCTAGTTGGCCACTGTGGGTCTGGATGAGGACATCGGTCTCATCCAGAAGCATGTTATTATGTTCAAGTCTCTTGGAAGCCTTGGGCTGGAGGAACTTTTGGGTCCCAAGTCCTAGCTGCAATATTCTATAATTCTACACCATCAAAGCCACTGACTCACTTAAATAATCCTTTTAGCCTTCGTGCCAATCCCAAAGACACAGTCTCCCCCCCTTTTGTTTTTGCAGGTTGCAGGGCTCAGAACAATAAAGGATAAAAACGCGGCGGTGAAGCGAGAGCCCCCCGTCACGCACGGAAACCTCCTGTCAATTTTGCAGAGAGGAGACACGGGGGAAGCCAACTTCCGCAGCCTCTGCTGAGATCGGAAGCTTCATTCCTCCTGAGCGGAGCCCAACTTTTCCGTCACAACAAGACACCGATGCAGAAAAGCTGCATTATTTATACCAGGGAGGCTTCCTATCTCTCTCTCTCTCTCTCTGCTTGATGCTGAAATTAGGTCAGCGATGCTCTTTTTTTAATCTTTTTATTTTATTTTGCAGGCTTGTTCTCAGAACAGGAGGCTCCTTCTCTTCTCCCTCCCCTCTTCCCTCCATCCTTTTCCCTGTCACCAAAGAGAAGTGAATTCCCTCTTCGCCTCCGCTCATCTGCACCTCCCGTCTGGCTCCTGGAGGAAAAAAAAGAAAGAACAGGAGGAAGAAAGAAGAGCCGGAGCAAACCCATCTCCTTCTTCTGAGCCAATTATTGAATTTGGGAAATACAGGCAGTTGCTGTTGTTGTTGTTGTGGGTGTGCAGAGGAGAGCGTGCATAAAATATGACAGGCCGAACCATCATCCTCATCAAAAGCTAAATTTAATCTCCCGGGAATTTCCGTTTCTTTCTCTCTCCTCCCTTTCTTCTTTTCGATGGCCGGGATTGTGCAAACAGAAAAGATAAACAATTCTGGTGGTGCATTCATTAAGCGACACAGGAGGATCTGGAGCTCTGGGTGCGGGAGGCGACAGCGGGAGTTTGCTCAGATTAACAGCAGCAACACAGCAGGAACAAGGCCAGGGAGCCACACCAGAGCCGGGAGGAAGCTGCCTTGTACTGTGCCAGACTGGTATTGGCCAATCTAGCTTGGTATTGCCTACACTGACTGCCAGCGTTTCAGGCAGGGTGTCTCTCCCAACCCAACCTCTCATACAAACCTGCCTGGCTGCTGCTGAGATCCATCAGTGGACACTTTCTCTTAGTCCCATCGACCTCAGAAGCACGGTTGTCGGTGACCCGAGAGAGAGCCTTTTCTGTGGCTGCTCCCTGATTGTGGGATTCCTTCCCAAGAGAAGTCCGACTGCTTTGCTCTTTGTTATCCTTCCACCAGCAGCCTAAGACCTTCCTGTTCAGACAGGCCTTTGGAAATGCTGATCTCTCGGCTGCTGTCAAGGCAAACTGGATTTTAATTGCTAGTTCCAAATGTGTTCTGATGTATTCTAATTATTGTGTGTGTTTTTAAACTTGGTTTTTATTGCTTATATATTTTATAATGTTGTTTTTAATTGTAAGCTGCCTTGAATCTCATCTTGAGAGAAAGGTGGGATACAAATACATTAAATAAGTGATATATCTATATGCCCTGGCCATCTGATGGGGTTGCCCCAGGCACTCTGTGCAGCTTCCAGCAGAGAATATAAAGACACACAATACATCAGGCATTAAAAGCATCCCAATACAGTGCTACCTCTGGTTACAGAGGTCTGTTCTTAACCTGAAACTGTTCTTAACCTGAGGTACCACTTTAGCTAATGGGGCCTCCTGCTGCCATCGCACCATTGGCATGCGATTTCTGTTGTCATCCTGAGGTAAAGTTCTTAACCCAAGGTTCTCATCCTGAGGTAAAGTTCTTAACGCAAGGTACTACTTCCGGGTTAGCGGAGTCTGTAACCCAAAGTGTTTGTAACCTGAGGTGTTTGTAACCCGAGGTACCACTGTACAGGGCTCCCTCCAGATGTCTACGGAAGGTTGTATAATTGTTTCTCTCTTTGACATCTGGCATTTGGCTGTTGCCGTGTCAGGGCCCCTTGCATGTAATTCTCCACCCTTCTTGCCCAGATGAGATCCAAAGAGACAGCTGACTCGCTGGCTGAGAAAGCTCAGATCACGGAAGAGGAAGCGAAGCTCCTGGCTCAGAAAGCCGCCGAGGCAGAGCAGGAGATGCAGCGGATCAAAGCCACAGCTATCCAGACCGAGGAGGAGAAACCGGCTGATGGAGCATGGTGCTGAAGATGGCAGAAGAGTCGGAGTGAAGGCCAGGTGGGGAGGGAAGCACACCCACTGGCTTGGAGGCTTTGCAGCATTTCATTCCTTGTTTTTGTTGACATTGGGTTGTGCCCAATGTAGCACAAAGTGAACGGCTACTACTACTACAAATAATTTTATTATTTGTACCCCACCCATCTGACTGGGTTGCCCCAGCCACTCTGGGCAGCTTCCAGCATATATAAAAATACAACGAAACATTAAACGTTTAAAAAACTTGCCTATACAGGACTGCCTTCAGGTGTCTTCTAAAGGCTGTATCGTTATCTCCTTGATATCTGACAAGAGGGCATACCACAGGGAGGGAGCCACCACCGAAAAGGTCCTCTGCCTGGCTCCCTGTAACCTCGCAGTGAGGGAACCACCAGAAGGCCCTCATAGATAGATAGATAGATAGATAGATAGATAGATAGATAGATGATAGATTAGATAGATAGATGATAGATGATAGATAGATAGATAGATAGATAGATAGATAGATAGATAGATAGAGTCGTACCTTGGAAGTCAAATGGAATCCATTCCGGAAGTCCATTCAACTTCCAAAACGTTCGAAAACCAAAACTCCTGCAGCCAATCGGAAGCTGCGGAAGCCCCGTCGGACGTTCCAAAAATAGTTCGGGAGCCAAAATGTTCAAGAACTAAGCTGTTCAAAAAACAAGGTACGACTGTAGATAGATAGATGATAGATAGATATAGATTGATTGACTGATTGATAGATAGATGATAGATAGATATAGATTGATTGATTGATTGATTGATAGATAGATGATAGAGATAGATAGATAGATAGATAGATAGATAGATAGATAGATAGATAGATATAGATAGATAGATAGATATAGATAGATAGATATAGATAGATGATAGATAGATAGATAGATAGATAGATAGATAGATAGATGATAGATAGATAGATAGATAGATAGATAGATAGATAGATATAGATATATGAAGTAAATCAAACAAATTAATACAATAATCATAACAGAAGTAATACAATAATCATAACAGAATCAAAACAGAACAGAATAGAAGTACATAAACGCAGCACAGTATATCCGGGAGGGACTTAATAGTAGGTTGGTGAAGTATTTATTACCATCAGGAAAGCCAATTTTGCATGTTGCACTGTGCAAAGGGAGTTCTGTGCACCTGTAATCATTGTATATACGATAAAATCCCACCAAACAGCGTATAATTTTTCAGGGCCCACCAAAACTTTAATTTTATGTAATTCAACTGTAATTTTATGAGGATTTGTTTCCAGCTAATGCAAAACTCCTTATACCAATGCAAAAGTTGCAAACAAACAAACAAACAACAACTGGCCTGGCAGAGCTGGATTTGCATGATATGCTTCTCCAGACACGCACACCCCACCTGCCTGCTCCCCTTTTCTCCCTTGAAGCAGGCAGAGCTTTTCGACTGACACAGCTCGGCATCCCTTAAGCACCAGAGCATTTCGCGACAGGGAATATCCAGGGATCATATTATCTGGCAGCGAGACGCAGCTGCCTTTGGCGCACAAAGGGGGCAGGCATCTGACAGGCAAAACAAGATTACATAAGTATCCAGGGCAAGGAAGGAGGAGCAGGAGCGTTTGAGAAAGGGCTGGGAGAGAAGGAGATAATGAAGCAAAAGTGGGGGGTGGGGGGTTGCCGGGGAAAGCACAGGATGGAGAAAGAGAGAAATTCCTGGCGAGGGCTGTGTGGCAGTGGAGGCCGAAGTGGGAGCAGCATTGAAGGGAGATGTCACCTTTGTAGAATAGGATTGCTTCGACACCGACTTACAGACACCCTCTCTATCACTCTCGTACCTACGGGACCGCCTCTCCCGGTATGCCCCACGGAGAGCCTCAAGGTCCATAAATAGCAACACCCTAGTGGTCCCAGGCCCTAAGGAAGTTAGATTAGCTTCAACCAGATCCAGGGCCTTTTCAACACTGGCTCCGGCCTGGTGGAACGCTCTGCCTCATGAGACCAGGGCCCTGCGGGATCTGATTTCTTTCCACAGGGCCTGTAAGACAGAGTTATTCCACCTGGCCTTTGGCTTGGAGCCAATTTGATTCGCTCCCCCTTTCTTTTTTCTTTTTCCTTTCTCCTGTGATGAGGCTGCATTTTAGTATTTTAATGTTTCAATATTTTAATTATTGTATTTTAATCTTGTTTTTAGGTTTTTAGGTTGTAGTCATTCAACTTGTTTTTATTATAGCTTGTTAGCCGCCCTGAGCCCGGCCTTGGCTGGGGAGGGAGGGGTATAAATAAAAATTATTATTATTATTATTATTATTATTATTATTATTATTATTATTATCACCCAGGCAAGCAAGAGGCATTGGCACAAGTTCATGGGCACATATGACTCCTAGGCCTAAGGTCCGCCACCTATGAGAGCGTAAGAAGAGCCTGTCAGACCAAAGCAAAGGCCCATCCTACTCTCAACCTGGCCAACCAGATGCAGGGACCAAGCACAAGAGCACTCTCCCTTCCTGTGGTTTTGCCATTGATAGCCTAATCTTCTGTGAATGGGTCCAATTCTCTTATTAAAGCCATCCATGCCAGTGGCCATCACTGCCTCTTCTGTAGCTCAACTTCTCGTAGCCAAGTAAGATTGCCTTCCATGAACACGGTCTTAACAGTGAGTCCGTAAGGGACTGTTGTTGTTGTTGTTTAGTCGTTTAGTTGTGTCCGACTCTTCGTGACCCCATGGAGCAGAGCAGGCCAAGCACTCCTGTCTTCCACTGCCTCCTGCAGTTTGGTCAAACTCATGTTGGCAGCTTCGAGAACACTATACAACCATCTCGTCCTCTGCCGTCCCCTTCTCCTTGTGCCCTCCATCTTCCCCAACATCAGGGTCTTTTCCGGGGAGTCTTCTCTTCTCATGAGGTGGCCAAAGTATTGGAGTCTCAGCTTCAGGATCTGCCCTTCTAGTGAGCACTCAGGGCTGATTTCCTTCAGAATGGATACGTTTGATCTTCTTGCAGTCCATGGGACTCTCAAGAGTCTCCTCCAGCAGCATAATTCAAAAGCATCAATTCTTCGGCGATCAGCCTTCTTTATGGTCCAGCTCTCACTTCCATCCATCACTACTGGGAAAACCACAGCTTTAACTATATGGACCCTTGTTGGCAAGGTGATGTCCCTGCTTTTTAAGATGTTGTCTAGGTTTGCCAATTCTGGATCTGCACATCCTTCCACAGTGGGGACATAGGTTTCCAGCAGGAGTTGATCACAGAGAGGGTTTGCCAAACATTGTCTTCCTCTTAGCACGTTTCTCCTTTTTGCCACGAGTTTGTGCTTCTTCAAAGTCCATGACATCTTTGGTAAAGGCTGTTCTCCAATTGGAGCACTCGCAGACTAGTGTTTCCCAGTTATCAGTGCTGATGTTAATTTTTTAAGATTTGCCTTGAGAGCATCTTTAAACCTCTTTTGTTTTCCGTCGGTATTCCTCTTTCCACTCTTGAGTGGGGAATAGAGTAGTTGCTTTGGAAGATGATGATCAGGCATCCGAACAACATCACCAGTCCAGTGGAGTTGATATTGAAGAATCATTAATAATAATTATTATTTATACCCCACCCATCTGGCTGAGTTTCCCCAGCCACTCTGGGCAGCTCCCAATCAAATGTTAAAAACAATACAGCAGTAAATATTAAAAACTTCCCTAAACAGGACTGCCTTCAGATGTATTTTAAAGATAAGACAGCTGCTTATTTCCTTGACATCTGACGGGAGGGCGTTCCACAGGGCGGGCGCCACTACCGAGAAGGCCCTCTGTCTGGTTCCCTGTAACCTCACTTCTCGCAATGAGGGAACTGCCAGAAGGCCCTCGGCGCTGGATCTCATTGCTCTGACGATGGTGAAGCTGAAAATTCAGAACAGACGAAAGGAAGACTTTCTTCACACAGTGCATAGTTGAGCTACGATTTTCTGAAAACCTGAAAATCGTAGCTCAGCTATGCACTGTGTGAAGACTTCCTTTCGTCTGTTCTGAATCTTCAGCTTCACTGGATATCCATGAATTCTAGTGGAGAAAGGGAGAAAAACTTTGCTCTCTCTCCCCTCTCCATACCATACATGCATAATATTACACAATTCTATCGTGTGACCTCTTACTCAACTTTTCTCTAAACTAAAAGGTCCCAAATGTTGCAAACTTTCCTCTCCAGGGCATGAGAACTTTATTCAGACATTATTGAAGACTCTAGCTGTGCCACTGCATTACTTTCTGCTGCACAGTGCACCATTTGATATGCATTTAAGTCCCAGCCTAGATAATGGATGTTTGATATTTTGAGGGAGAATTACACCTGCGACATGGCTTTTTGTAAGTCACCTATTTTATTAACACTGAAGCAACCCTTCTATGTCACCGCAGTCCTTAAAACTCACAAAGACAAGTTCTTTTCTCACCCTTTGTGGATAATCATTGTTCCAGGAACGCAACTCAAGAAGATGATTCTGCTATTGTTCTACACTGGAACAGAATGTATTTGAATCCGCATGCATTGTGTTTTACAATCTTTAATGCTTTCAGCTATACAGAATTTGCTGCCATTTATTAATTGTTGTTTTTTTGAATATTGGTAGGCATCTAGAGGGCACAAGATTGGTGAAGCTTTAAAAAGAAAAACATTAAAAGGTGATCCCATGTCGCAGGTTGTGGAGGCTAACCTGCAATGCTTCCTCATCTTTTTACTAACCTATAAGAACATAAGAAGTTGCTGGATCAGGCCAATGGCCCATCTAGTCCAGCATCCTGTTCTCACAGTGGCCAACCAGGTGCCCCAATGGGAAGCCCACAAGCAGGTGCCCATTAATTTCAACGGGGTTACTCTTGAGTAGGGCTAATATGGGATCCAACCCTAAATGATGGTGATTTGGGTGTCTGCCTTCCATTTTTATGGATTCTGATCGTGATGGCTGGCAGTACTCCATCACAGAAGTTGCGTCTTGCATTAATGTTTATCCATTTAGTAATCAAAACTTGAATTTTAAAAACCTGTATTTTAAAAGCTGTATTTCTGACTTCTAATTGTAGAAGTCATATAGCTAGGCCTCCCCTCCCCAGATCCTCCCCCAATTAAGGTTGCTGGAGTGAAGAAAGGTTTGTATGTTGGGGGATAACCAAAAATAGATTTTTGTGAGAAAGGAATTGGAAGGTATCATCATCATCATCATCATCATCATCATCTCACCCTTCAGGCTAGGGCCCCAGGGCAGGTTATATGACAATATTAGAGACAACTTTAAAACAACTTACAATCACAAAATAAGGTGTGTCCTTAAAATATACACCTTAAGTCTCAAAGGACAGGGCAAAGAGGTGGGTGTTCAGCATTCACCAGAAGCTGTATAAGGTGCCAGGCACAGCTCTGTGGAAAGGGAGTTCCACAACTTAGGGGCCACCACAGAGAAGGTCCTTTCCCAGGCCACCACCTCCCCCCACCGCCGCTGAGCCTCTGAGAACTACAAAGGAGGGCCCTCCCCCTGTCGATCTTGGAGCCCAAGAGGGTCTGTAGGGAAGAAGGTCTTTCAGATACTCAGGTAAATTCCTGGCCTGAGATACACCCAGAGATAGTCCTTTTCCAAGTATGTTCACCGCTCTTTCTAAGCCCTTGTTTTGCGCTCACCTCTGGCTGATGGCCATCCAGTTTCGGGAGGTGGGAATCAAAGCAGATCCTGCACACTTGAAGCCCACCCACCCATATTTGAGAACAAACGACAAGAACTGCCGCCCACGGCGGATCTCTCCAAGTACTTGGAACTTTTATTAAAACCCAAAATGAGAAACAAATCAATTCTGCAGAGTATGTAACAATCCATGGAAATAGAAAATAGGGTCTGTCCATATCAAGACCCACCCCCCCTTTAAGGAAACAACACAATTTGGGGGGGGGGATGCGACAGATATCTGAATTTCAGATATACATTTTCAATATTCAGTACAAACTTCTTTTTTGTAAAAAATAATAGTATCAAGAGAGACACACTCCCATCCGCGAAAACAAGTCGGGGGGGGGAAGGTTGTTGCACCAAACTCTGGGTTGAACATCTGGGCTAGACGCATGTCTGGGATTCAGTGACAGAGGCCCCAGGGGTCAAATGTGTCTGGGCCCCCACACTCTAATTTAAGGGCAAGGAATGCCTGGCCCTCCAGTTGTTGTTGACCTCTAATTCCCAGAAGCCACCATGATCTCATGGCCAGGGATGATGACTTCAACAACATCTGGAAGGCTACAGGTTCCCATTACCTACCTCCAGACAGAGACCATGCTGAGGGTCAGCTGCTGTTTCGTATTTCATGCAGCAAATCTGTCTCCACCATCTCACACACCCTCCTTGCTTTTTACTCCACGGTTGCCCAATTTGCGGTGCAGGAGCCAAATGCAATGAGAGAGGTCGGGCAACACTTGGGTGAGCGAGAGAACTAACCAGAGGGAGTGGCACCCACACCACCCACTCCAAAATCCAAAGATACCCACATGCCTTTTAAAAAAAAGTTGGCAACCCCTGGATAGGCAATGCAGGAAATGCAACTTCGACTCACATGTGGGTAAGCCCACAAAACCCAGGTCTGGTTCTAGGGCCTGACTTGCCCACTTCCGAAAAGGGTTTGCGGATATGCGATGGAGAAGACCCAGCTTAAAATTATGTACCACCGATGCATGGTGGGCACAGGCCGTATCTTTAAATCTGGGACGCGGTCTTTTGAGCAGTGAAGTCAAGAAGAGCCCTGGCGGATGTCCCTGGGAAACTCAGAAAGCAGAATCTGAGTGCAGGATCAGTCTCTCCTCCTGTGGCTTTTAGCAAGTGGGATTCAGAAGCATTACTGCCCCCAGAGCAAAGCCATTGTGGCTAGAAGACACTGGCAGCCCTCTATTGATAGTGGAGGGTGATCAGGAGGACTCTGGCAACAGTGGGAACCAGAGAGCTCTGCAGCCCAGTTCCTAATGGATGAACACTGCTAGAGTAACACCCAAGGCAACCGTCTAAGGCAGCCTTTCTCACCCTGTGGGTCCTCAGATGTTGTTGAACTACAACTCCCATCACCCCTAGCTAGCAAGGCCAGAGCTCAGGGATGATGGGAGTTGTAGTCCAACAACATCTGGGGACCCACAGGTTGAGAACTGCTGGCTCTAAGGAAACAAAGCCCTATTTTACTGCAAGTGCCGTGGCTCAAGGATTCAGATAAATGCACAGTAAAACGATTTGGGCCTCAGCCCGTGTGAAGTGAGGATGCACACCAGCATTTCAAAAAACATTTGAGTTTGCTCTTTAAAAAGCGACTTAAAAATGGCTTTGACAATCTAAGCCAAAACATGGTTTGCCATTACCAGCAAAAGACAGAGAAAGCCTGGCTGCTGGATCAGGCCAATGGCCCATCTAGTCCAGCATCCTGTTCTCACGGTGGCCAACCAGATGCTCCAATGGGAAGCCCACAAGCAGGATCTCAGCACAACGGCAACTGCCTGCACTTGTGATTCCCAGTTACTGGCATTCAGAAGCATACGGCCTCCGACAGTGGAGGTGGAACCCAGCCACCATGGCTAGTGGCCATTGAGAGACATATCCTCCAAGATTGGTCTAGTCCTAAACTTTCATCAGGTGTTTTATTTCTCTTACTCACCTGGAAAAGCAAGCGCTTCTCTTTTCAGCTGTCCAGAAACTCTAGCTGCTTACATCCGATTTTGTGTGATGCAGAATCAGTCGTGTTTTGCGGATCCTGAACAGGACATCACCCAATGCACCTTTAATCTGGCATCTTTCAAACAAGATGGCCAGGTTCAGATTGACTGGTTCTTTCTCACTGTTATAAGCTCAGCCTCCCACTGGCCCCTCTACTCCTGTTTTCGAACTTGTACGAATCCATCGTTTCGACCGATCATAAAACGAGGAAAGGTGAGACAAGGTGAGCCTACAGGCATGGTGGCCATGTTGGAAGTGGGAAACTAACACAGCTGGGGTTTTATGTTTATTTTGGGAACAGCACCACTTTGAGAGCAATAGAAACTCCACCTTTAAAATGGCAGGCCCCTTTAGTCATTGCATCCCTTGATAGCAGCACAAAAAGAATATCAACAGGACCAGGGGGCAGCGCAAAGGCTTGGAAGCTAGAAAATTCATCTGAGGCTTTTGAGCGAGAGAGATCGTCTCTCACTGAGGTACTGCAGTACACAAAGAGTTGCGGGTTTCTTTTTTAAAGGACCGAAGATCAGAATGCAAGAAGCTGAGAAGGAAGAGGATTTGTGTGTGAGCGAGAGGGAGAGTAGTTTAGTGTATGCACGTTGCTCCCTGACAGTCATCCCACAGGAGTGAATGCTGGGTGGGTTTTTTTGCAAAGCTACATGTATTTTCTCAGGCATGAAGCCACTGCAGTCTAGTACTCAATTTAACTTTAAAAAGCAAAGAAGGAGTCTTTACAAAGAGGCGCCTGCCCTGTCAGTTAAGAATTCAAAATCTCACAGTGGATTAGCGTGGGTTGGGGGCAAATGGCGGAGGGGCTCTGTTGTTCTGCATCTAAAAGTCCTGCATCTTCCACAGCACCTTGGACTGGGGCTTCTGGGCCCCCAAATTCCCCATACTTCTCCCTCCCCGTTCCTGACGCTATCACAGTTCTTAAGAGAAGCAAATTTTTGCACAAAACCCCCCACCCCAAATCCCGTGATTAAAATGATATGCCTTGAAACAAAGTGCAAAAACAAAATACAAAACCCTGGGTCAAGGTGTCATGGGGGAAGGACTGTAGTTCAGTTTTTGGAGCATCTGCTTTTGCTGGGAGAGACCCCCTGCCCCAAATCCTGGAGAGACGCTGCCAATTGGTGTGGACACTACTGAGCTAAATGGACCCTGTGGTCTGACTCAGCAGAAGGCAGCTTCCTTCAGAGCCCACCCAACTGCTCTCTCCCAGCTTGGTTCAGAAGGAAGGAGAGAGCTTGACGTCTAAGAGAGGCTCCCTGATTATCCTTCCATTTGGTTCAGAATGTAGGGGGCTAAGTTGAAGTCACTTGTTGTGCAAGGGGGAACGAATATGCAGCACCCGCGATGGCCGCACAACGGATCGCACAACAAGAACCAGCTGTTGCGCCAGGAGCGGCTGTTCCCCAACCAGCTTCCTCCCGTGCAACTGTTGCGCCGGATCCCTTTGTCGTGCAAGCTTTAAACTCTGCCACCCACGAGCACATGGGGTCTTGCGCTAGCAGACAGGGCATGCTAGATGTTAAAGGCTCCTTGATGTGAGCTTCAGGAAAGAGCCGCCTCTCTCGTCCGCAGGAGGGAGCGGCGTCGTGTCCCTACAGAGAGGTGGGAAGCAAAATGGGGTCTCATGCTGGTGCCGCACCTACCCCGTCTTGGGAGCACGTTAATACAAGTCACAATCAATACAAACACTTTTTTTAAAAAAAGGAAGAAGAAGCTAAATGGTATATCACAGTCGTGTGTTATACAAAGATTATTAAAAACCAAAAAAACTACAAAGTACGAAGCAGGGGAGCGTCACGTCAAACTCTTCGAAAACGTGTGAAGAGGGGGTCACAGTTCAGGGGGCAGCCGGGAAGGAGGGATTCGTGGCTGGCTATGGCTGAGTCCTCAAACGGAGGGTCCGCATCAGTCGGGCGCTGGCTCAGGAGCAAAGAACCGGCTCGCTTACTAGAGCTCCTCGAAGAAGGCCACACGGGACTTTGTGCTCTGCAAGGTGAGCTGGGAGAGGAGAGAAAAACAAAAGACACAGGAATATAATAAAAGAGGGTGCTGGCTTCCTGCTCTGCTGCGGAAAACTGCCTCAAGGAATGGTCTGAGACGGAAGGAAGCAGCAAGCTGCCTTCTGCCAGGAGTGACTGGTCTGAGCCTGCTAGAGCACATAAAAATGCCCTTTGACTAATCCAGTATCTCATTTTATCCAGTCGAGACCCAATTGCCTCCAGCTACTACATGAGTAGACCCCAGAGGGGGGTGGCTTTTTCCCAGCTTGGCAACTGATGTTCAGATATACTGCTTCTTTCCATGGAGGTTCTGCTGAGACATCCTGGCAGATCTCAGCACCTCCTACTCCACAAATGCTGCCAATTAGCTACCAGACAGTGCTGGCTCTGGTGTATAGAGTCCTACTGGGACCAGGCTATCTGAAAAGGCATCTCACCCCTTATATACCCCATCGATCGCAGAGCTCTGCAGGAGAGGGCCTCCCACAGACGCCATCTTCTCATGAGGTCCATTCTATACGATGTAGGAGTCAGGCCTTTTTTGTGGAGGCCCCTACACTTAACCCCCCCCCCCCCACCTTTAAATCTGACACAGGCAATGTCTTTTTGGTGCCCACTGAAGACCTGGAATAAGACAACATGATTGATGAAATTAATCACGTAGGTTACATAATTTTGCCAGTCGGTAGCAAGATGAATACTGTAGCTTTGGGGCAGAAGACGAACTGTGGCAGAATAGAAACAGCACTGCACATGACAAATGCGGCACAGAATGGAAAACAACGCACCTTCTTCCCTCCCTGCTTCCCACAGCCATATTAAGGATCAGTGGTGCACCAGAACCTTGAAGCATTTCAGGAAAAGCAGATGCTGCACAGGAAGCCAAGATTCCCAGGAACGCTGCAGCTGTGAAGCTTAAGCAGGTGTGCATGGATGAATGGGAACAAAATCTAACACATGCCAGGCTTTAAAAAAAGAGAGAGTATACAACTGGTCCTTACAGTGGCAAAAGAGGAGGCAGGAAAGGCATGTGGGAAATTTCTGATGGAACTGTTGAAGCTGCTGGCAGCAGTCATTGCCTCTGAACCTCACAGGGTTGTTGTGGGGATTAAATGAGGAGGGGGAAGAACCATGTGTGCCTTCAGCTCTTTGGAGAAAACGGTGAAATAGAAATGCAATTATCTATCTAACAATAATTTGCATGGGTTGATAAGAATCATTTGTGCAGGGACGTCCAACTCCCAAGAGACTGCAATCTACTCACAGTATTAAAAAACTGGCAGTGATCTACCCATTGACAATGTTGTTGAGCTTTTTTTAGGAAGCCAAAGCTGTTGAGCTCCCCCCTTTTTTGGGGGGGGGGGTAACAATTCTCAGGGGGTCCAAAGATCGACCAGGGACACCCCGCAATTGACCACTAGATTGAGATCAACCTGTTGGTGTAAATGTACCTGTGATGAGGATGGGGGGCTTTGATACATATATTTTATTACATATAAAAATCCAACAGAAATGATCCATATACCCTCATCCGCATAGAGCCAGGTGCCGCGGGGGGAGACGGCCCTATTAGAAAAGGGTAGAGTTATTATTAAAGTTGAGTAAGTTTGAGAAACGCCAAGCCATATGATAGTGTCAGGATGCTCTCAGCGGTTCCCGGCTGGTTGCCCAGGAAAGTATAAAGACAAGGGAAAGTTTCTTACCATCCTTTTTTATTTCAATCTTTAAAGAGAGAGGCTATAGAACCCAGCCTCTTGGATAATGGTGTTGTCCTGAGTGAATCTCCACCCTCCTTCTCTCCCACTCATTTGTCATTCTCATCGCCAACTCTACGGGTGCTGCTACGTGCCCTCTGTCTTTGAGCTCTTTGCTCTCCTACTTTTAAAGCTCGCTGGGTTCTGGGAGAGGGAGGGTCTGGAATGCTTTCTAATGACAATGTGTCAGCTGGCTGTCGTTGTTCTGGCTCTCCCGTGATTTCCCAACTTTCCCCTCATCTGCCTCTGAGCTGCGACCTCCCTCAAACCCCTGTTGTAAATCTATACTGTCATCCTCTTCCTCCTCCCTGGAAGGGTCAAGAAGGGGAGGCGGTCTCCACCATTCCTCCTCTGCCCAGTCCCTGACAGATAGCAATCTTCAAATATCTGAAGGGCAGTCCCATTGACGATGGAGCATTCTGCAGTTCCAGCAAGCAGGGCTTGGACCAACGGATTCTAATGACAAGAAAGGAGATTCCGAC
Organism: Podarcis tiliguerta; assembly: GCF_965153285.1. Taxonomy (NCBI): domain Eukaryota; kingdom Metazoa; phylum Chordata; class Lepidosauria; order Squamata; family Lacertidae; genus Podarcis; species Podarcis tiliguerta. The sequence goes on from NC_139549.1 coordinate 23,557,040, forward strand.
TAAGCATTAGGAAGAGCTCCCTAATGGCGAGAGACGTTCAGGAGCATAAGAGACTTTCTTAGAAGGTGGTGGACTTCCCTTCGTTGGAGCTGCTTAAAGCAGAGGTTAGATGGCCACCTGCCAGTGATTCTTTAGCAGCGATTCCTGCATTGCAGGGGGCTGAGCAAGATAACCCTCAGGGGGTCCCTTCCGGCTCTACAACTCTATGATTCTACAAGCAATGTTCCGCGCTCACTTCCCCACTGGGCCAGCAATCAGATGTACTCGTCTCTGCTGCGCTTTTCTGTAATCACAAGAAGCGGAGAGACAATGGCAAGTGGAGAGTGACCTCGACAGAGCGTTGAGTGCTATTCAAGAGGACTCTGGTCTTTCCAAGTGTGTTTTGCCCCTCTGGATTTCTCTCTCTCTCTGCTCGGCTCATCTCACTGTCTAAAGGAAAAATGAGTCATCCGCAAATGGATCCCGGGGTTTGTGTGGGCACAGAAATATGTATGATAATGGAGAGGGGTGTGTGACAAGATAGGCTTCAACAGAGGCTGAAGGGATTTAACAGGAATGCCAGGAGATCCAAATGACACATATTCTCTTAGGAAGACAGGCATCTGTCCCTTTGCAGGCCAGGCTATTTGTCCACCTGAGGCCAGAATGGTCTTCTTTTGAGTGGCAATGACTCTGAAGGGTCTAGTAGAAGCGATCTTTCCCATTACCTGCAAACCTGATCTTTTTTCTTTTCTTTTTTAAGCTGGAGGTGTCTGGGCCTGAACCTGGGGTCTTACTGTCAGGGACCATGCTGAGGAGGGCTGCACTGAGGAAGAAAATGGTGGGAGCCACCCCCTCCTCCTGACCCTGAATCTTCCCAGGAGCAGGAGGGCAGTATAGGTTTGGAACAGTGGTTTGCAGAGGGGCATAGTTCAGAAGGCAGAAGCTGGGAAATACTGGATGGGGAATAGCTAGCAGAAGAAACATTAGAAGAGAAAGAGTTAACAGATTCACAGTCTCTGGAAAGCATTCACCCCCCCCTTCCCCAAAGACAGAGAGCTCAGAAAGTTTCGAACATAGCAGAATAAACCTGTTACTGTTTAAAACCTCGCTTGCAAATCTGAGCTCATTCTGAGCTTTACCCCTCCCCGACCTTCTCCCTGCAACTGTTGGCTACTTGTGTATCCTCTTCCTTCACAATTTCCCCTTTCTTCCATTTCTTATACATGCCTTTATTAAATCTCAGCTCATCTGTAAGCTCCTTATGCAGCCACACTGGTTTCTGTAGAAGCCTCCCGCTTTTCTTTCTTGTTGGAATTGTCAGCATTTGTGCCTTCGGTATTTCACCTTTAAGAAACTCGCATCCACCTTGGACTCCCTTCTCTTTAAGCATTTCTGACCATGGGAACTCACCTAGCAGTTCCTTAAGCTTTTTGAAATCAGCCTTCATAAAGTGCAGAGTGCATGCCTGGCTACACCCAGCTTTCCCTTGCCTCTGTATCATGAAACCCAAGAGGACATGATCACTGCCTCCCAAGATTCCCAGTACTTCCAGCTTGTCTTTCTGCCTTCTGAGAAATGAAATAGTCAGAAAGGCAATGGAAGAGCTTGTTGGACTTTACATTCTTAGCAGAGTTTGAGTTCCAACAGATACCAAGATAGTTGAAGTCTCCCATGACTGCTATAACTCTCCTTTTTGAATGTTTGGTAATCTGCTCCAGTAATTTGGTAATCTGCATTCAAGTATTTCATCCCGCTTGGAGGACTATAGCAGGAAGGTCACAGCTGTTTCCCTCTCCTACAGTTTTTACTCATATACTCTCAATATGCCTTCCATACTCCCAAGTTATGAATCTCTTCCCATTTGTCAACCTGTATTAACAGCTCAACTTTATCTTGCTCGTTTCCCATACTCTGTGCATTAGTATAGAGACAACTGAGTCATTCCCTGCTACCTTCTTCTAGTTTCCTGACCTTTAGCAGGTTTCTGTAGCACTGCCTCAGTTTCCTGTGCATCAGTGTAGCTATTATCCCCAGTACCAGGTGTTTCCCATCTGTAATATTGTCTCCCTCCCCATCAGAATTTAGTCATATCACTCCGCACCTATTATGCTGGGTGCCTGTTTGCTTCTGAGAAATGGCTTGGGACTCAAATACCTGAAGCATCGCCTCTTCCTATATCAGCCTGTTAAGTGAGGTTAGTTATCCTAAGTGCAGTTAGTTATCCACCATCAACGAAAAGAGCCTTGTCTTTGGTAGCCCCAAACATTTGGAATGGCCTTCCCTAACACTGACTTTACACTCACTTCTGCCAAGGTGTTTTTAAAGTAGGTTACTTCAGTTAGCTCATATGGGCTTAAAAAAAAATCTGTTTCATTTTGGCAACATGTTTAGGCTTACTCAAGCATATTGCATATCACTGTTGCATGCAGAGAGGGTTGAAGGGCAGTCTAGAAATGTTTTAATAAAATAATAAACAAGCAAGCAATCAAGCAAACAAACAAAGGAGCACAGGAACCTGTCTTATACCATGTCAGATGATTAGACCACCTAGTTCAGTAATGTCTACACTGAGTGGCAGCAGCCCTCTAGGATTTCAGACATAGTTCTCTCCCAGTCCTACCTAGAGATGGCAGAGATTGAACCTGGGTCCTTCTCCATGCAGAGCAGAGGCCCTGCCACTGAGCCCTTCTCCTTAACAATTAGTAATAATAATTAGAAAAACAATAATCACCCATTTAAACCAGTAGTTTGAGTTGCTTTTTACCAACCCCCAACACACTGCGGTTGTAAATTTCCACAAGTGAAAAATGCACAAGCTATCTTGATGGCAAGTGTCACGGCTTCACCGGGAAGGCTCTGGCAATCCGTTTCGCAAGAGCGCCATGGAATTCTCTTAAGACACCCCCCGGCTTCCTCTTCAGAGATCTATAGCTCCGAGATGCACAGGCAGAAGCCGGTGACAGCTAAACTGCTTTGGCTTCTCTCATGTAAACACCCTTCTCCAGATCCCTTCAGGGCAGAGGACAAAGCCAGCAGCCCCTTCAACAGGAAGGAGAGAGCATGTTTGTGTGAATCTTATTGCAATACTGCAGGAAGGCGACTGTGAAAGGGACAGACCTTATGAGATAATTGCCGTATTTGATTACTACCTCCTTAATCGGCATCCTAGGACACACCATGCCTCCCAGATTATCAAACGAGGTGCGGCGCATCTAAAAGGTGCTTAGCTAATTGGGAACATTATTTCCGGCAGACACAAAGCCGTGAGCGGCTCCAGTCAAAGGGTCGGGTGTTTTGCTGAGAAATAGCCTCTTACAGGAAGCGTTGAGTGCACCGTAACTCACGCTCGCCGGCTTCCCTGGCTGCTACTCCTACACCTGCCAGCCTCAAATGCCTTTTGCACATCGGTTCCTTGGCCTTACAGCCGATCATGCGGCTCGGCACGGGTTCTGGCAACTCGGGTTTTAAAGGATCTGTTAGCAAGCAACGGGGAGGACTAAACAACAGCAAGCTCAATGGCACGACCGGGTATAGATTAGGCAGCTTCCTTTGCAACTACTTTTTGCTGGGGCTGGGGGGCGGGGGGCTGGATTGAAGAAGAGACTACTGCAGAGGCTTAATGCCCTCTGCTGGAATGTATCCAGCGGCTGCCTCCGATGGCAGCGAACGACTGCCTAGTGTCTGCTCTGCCTATGCACACATTCTTAGGTAACAAGCGCAGACAATCCTGGCCGCTTCTGGCACCAGCCTGATCATAGCTGTCAACTTTTCCCTTTTCTTGCGAGGAATCCTATTCAGAATAAGGGAATTTCCCTTAAAAAGGGGGAAATGTTGACAGCTGTGAGTCTGATGCTAAACAGGAAGAGGTCAGAGCAGAACCTCCCCTGGATTTGGTGGCAGCCTGTAAGTGGATGGAGGTCATGGAATCACAGAATCATAGAAGCGTAGAGTCATTCTAGTCCAACCCCCTGCAAAGCAGGAAAAACAGCTAAAAATCCCTGAGAAACGGCCAGCCATCCTCTGTTGAAACACTTCCAACGAAGGGGAGCCCACCACCTTCTGAGGGAGCCTGTTCTGCTGTGAAACAGCTCTTGCCATCAGAAAGTTTAGTCAGAATCTCCTTTATCGTCATTGGTTTGGATCCTGCCCTCTGGAGCAGCAGATAACAAGCTTGCTCCACCTTCCACAGGACAGCCCTTGGTATAAAGCACGCAATGGATTTGAAATGGATGGGATGGTTACAGATGTAATTCCAGCATCAAGTATACAAATCAAGACCATCTGAAAGTTAGCACAGGTGCTGGGTGTGTGAAATCAGGTGTATTTAAAGCCTCGCAAGAACTTCATCCTACTACGTGACATGCAGAAGAAGAAAGGTTTGGCTCAGTGAAGTATTGACGATACTTCTGCGGCTGGCAGAAAACAAATTCTTTTAAAAACACGTTGTATCTGTTCAAATACAAGCTGCCGCCAAATGCAGGCTGCATTCCTAAAACAAAACCTATGAAATCCCGGCTCCTTTACCTACCAGAACACCATTATTGGCCACACTCAGGTTTAAATACAAGTCAGAAAGTGTGGTCCCTATTCACACCAATATGGTTAAAATAATAGCATTAGGAATCCAGCAACACCTGGGGGGCCACAGGCTGGTCCCCCCGATCACAGCATGAATGAACTATCAAGTAAAGATATAAATACAGTGAAATCTCTGTTTTAGAGCGTCTCGGAAGCCAAACATTTTGGAACCCAAATGCCGAAAACCCGGAAGTAATTGCTTCCATTTTGGAATGCGCCTTGGCTTCCGAGGCCCGTTTCTCAATTTCCACCACTGAAATTGCCAACAGCTCTTTGCGCCTCAGTTGTCAAGCATTTTGGAAGTCAAACGGTCTTCTGGAACGGATTACGTTCAACAACCGAGGTTCCACTGTACATGGGTCTGCAAGATCAGCCCAATGGCCTATCTAGTCCAGCAGCCTCTGCTCACAGCGGCCAGCCAGACTGCTATTGCAGGAAGCCAGCAAGCGGGACCCGAGAGCAAGAGCCTTCTTCCCTCCTGCAGTTTCTAGCAACTGGTATTCAGAAGCACTGCTGCCTCCAAGTGCAGATGTCTATTTCTAAATTGTGGGAAGGACAAGATTTTATCCACGGAGATCCATCTGGGAGACCCCACAGAGCCGCGCCAAGCCTTATTTGCGCTGCTTCTGCCAGCCAAGGAGTGTGGGAGGACGCCCGGCACCGTTAGGCAGAATCTCGCAAATTGGGGAGTTCCCCGCCAGACGCTGAAGGTCTGGCCCACATCTCTCCTCCACGGCTGCCTCCTCACATCCAATTAAAGCTAGCTGTGTGCATCCCTGCCCGCCGCCGGATGAATTAAGTTTGCTCTTGGCTGAGCGGACGGACGCTTTCTGCCTCTGATCCTGCGGGGAACGGTGCACTGTCAAAAACAGCAGCTCCGCCAGAAAGCGGGGAGCGGGGGGGGGAGAGAGAAATGAAATACTGGTGTGTGTCTCTCTCCAATGCAAAAGGATCCCCGGCAGGGGCACACTGTTCCCAGCCTGTCCCCTCCCCTCCTGGCATCAGTTGCTCAGGTGAATCTGCTCGGTCTCTGCCTGGCATCTCATCACCTGTCGAGCCTGCCTGTTGCTTTTCTGACAGCCACCTTGCTTGCCGGGACGGCTGCTCTGGGGACAGCTGCTCACCGATGGCGCTTGGATGGAGAGTGGGCGGCAAGGAAAAAGGCTGACATGTCCAGCCCAGCGGAAAGGCATTCCGAGCTCAAAGGAGCCTCACCTGGTGTCCGCAGAATCGTGTTGGGGGACGGAGGGTGTCAAGGGGGACCAGAATGGCTACATCAGCGGGATGTGAGAACCAAGAGCTGGTGGTGGTGTAGTGGTTAGAATGTCAGACTAGCCCCTGGGAGAGACCAGGGTTCAAATCCCCATTCATCTGTGCAGCTTGCTGAGTGACCTTGGACCAGTCACTGCCTCTCAGCCTAACCTGCCTCACAGGGTTGTTGTGCAGAGGAAGAGAACAATGCATGCCACCTTGAGCTCCTCGGACAGGAAAAGGTGAGCAACAACTGCAATAACAAAATATAAAATAGGAAGAGGGAACAACCTAGTTGACCCTGGTTGGGTTCCTGTTTTAAATCAGGGGTGTAAAAACTTTTTTTCAGGCCACATTTTCCTCCTGAGCAACCTTCCAGGGGCCGCATGCTGTTGGTGGGCAGGGCCAGGAGCAAAAGCAAGCAGAGATTCCAGTTTTGCCTTTGAGCAGCGTCAGCTGCAGACTCCAGGCTCTCAAATTTCAGCAGCAGTGCTAAAATCTGGCATGCCCTACCCCACCTCTCATGTTCCAGTCGCTACAGCATTGTTGTGGCTCCCCCTGCAGCACGGCACCCATTGCGACCCCACTGGTCGTGCTGCCCTTCAACCACCTCCGACGGCAAGCCAGTTTTTACACATTCTCCTCTCTCATCTAGCCACGCAGGAGGTGCAAGCAGACTTCAAGCTAGGCAGAGAGGCTCCCGGAGGGTGCCAAGCAGGGGGCATCCGTGGTGCTGCTGGGAAAGCCTTGAGGGTCAGATAAAGAGGCTCAGGGGGGTGGCGTATTCAGTCCCTGGGTTTGAGGTCCCCTCCTCTCCCCCAGTTTTTAAATGCAGAGGGCAATCCTGCAGCAAAACATCTCGCCCTGTTATTCTGGAAACTACCAATTTCACTCTTCCCTGCGTCGGGCTAATCAGTGGCAACAACTTGCACACCTCGGTGGCACAGAGCCTCCTACGCCGAAGTCTGCAGGGAGAAGGGCTGGCTCTGCAAAGGCCGCCTGTTTCCCATGCTTGCCATTCTTTATCCAAAACAGCCTGGCGGTTACGAGAAGTAGATGCATGCCCCCCAACCAACCCCGGCCTCTGCTGCTTCTCTCTGAGCATCCCCCTTCTCTAGAAGGAGACAAGATCAGACCCAAGCTTTTCCTCCTCCTCTGCTACTACAGGTGTCTCTGAATGTGTGGGCTGTTTTCTTCGACGCAGATGCAAGGCGGGGAGGGGGGGAAGCAAGCATGTGTGTGCCATCGCACGCAGCAAGATTTCGTGCAAGCCAAACCTGGGTGATTAAGAGCAAATTACATTTTTGTCACAGGGAGAAAATTGATTTTACAAGGCGCCATTGTGCGATCCGTCCCTCTTCCTGCAGGGAGGGAGGGGAGAGAGGAAGGAGAATAGGCTCTACAATGCGCTAACTGGGCGAATCAAAGAAAATATATATATGAAGGGGAGAGGGAGAGAAGAGGAAGGCAATCAAATAGCCAGAAGGAGAAAGGAGAAGAAGAAGAAAAGGGGGGGGGGTATCTTCTTTGCTCCTTCTGCCTGGAGGCTGCTGTATCCCCCCAGGAGACCCGGGGCTTTTATTTGATTTGGAGGAACCAATAACTCCGTTGCAGTCAAGCTCATTTTGCACTAGCTAACCCAATAACTGCAGGCCCCCCCATTTTTGCTGGCTTGGCAAAAATTGCACAGAATTGAAATGAGACCACCAAATCCATTTAGGCCGTTTCCCCAATAAAACTGGAGGGGGGGGCAAGTGGGAGGAGGAGGAGAAACAGCCACGGTGTGGGGTTTATGGAAATGGGACTACTCTGAGTTAGGAGTCTGTTTCCACTTGAGAATCTCAGATGGGGCTTCCTGTGACTCCAGAGGAAGAATTAAGGAAGCGGAGTATCCAGATCTACCTAGAGATGTGTGTGAGACAGAAAAGCCCCTTTGGAAAGGCAGATAAAAGAAGCCATTTCTTCAGTCCAAATCATTGAACTGTGGAACTCGCTCATTAAACTGCGGAACTGGCTTCAAAAGAGGACCAGGCAAATTCATGGAGGAGAAAGCTATTGCTGTCTACGAGCCATGATGGCTATGCTCTGCCTCCACAGTTGGAGGGGGCAAGGCTTTCGAATGCCAGTCACTGGAAACTTCAGAAGAGGAGAGTGCTGTTGTGATCAGGTCCCGCATGGGAACTTCCCATTGGAGTATCGGGTTGGCCAGTGTAAGAACAGGATTCTGGACGTGATGTGCCATTGGCCTGATCCAGCAGAGCTCCTCTTGTGTTCTTAAGGGATTGATTTGAAACAGCATGTAGCCAAAGGGTTAACATACACGCTACTTACTACTCCAAATGCCCCCTCTCAAAACAGCTTTTCTCGAGAAACCAGGGTCTCATGGCACAGATTTGCATGCAACATTTAGTCTCAGGCCCTTAAAAAGAATGCAAACAATATCTCATCCCTTTTTTTAAAAAAAAACCAACTATGCTGCCAACCTTGCCTTGTATTTCAGCAGCATAAAAAGTTTACAGCATCTCATTTACCTGTCACTGGCAAACGGCACAGAGGCTGTGTTTTGCAGAGACAAGGTCACCCTGGCATCTAAGCAATCTCCTTTTAACATCCCTAAACTTCTCAGGCCTCCCTCTCCCACCCTGCAAATGGGGGAATGGGGCACTGTGCCCCAAATCTCAGTCTGCTGTCTGCCAGCCCCCACCTGCCTGCCTGCTTACTTTCTAGCAGTTTCCTCCTCCTTAGTCTCAGTGCAGCAGGGAGGAGGAGGACGGCAAAAGCTGAATTAGACTCTGTACACGCTCCTGCTTACTCTGCATCTAGTGCGCTCTCGCCACTGGTTTGAGAACTGGTGTACACACAATGTTAGCCACAATCCATATCTATCCTGTCATTTCTTGGGAAATGCTGCCTTTTGATGAGTTTGACCCCAAACAAGCTCCGATCTGGGCTGAGAAGAATAATGACCCAGTTACGTTTTAAGCTGGTGACGTTCCAACTCTATGATTCTATGATGCTACACCCGGTCTTAGTTGGCTCTGCCTGTCATTAGCTCTGGCTCCCTCTACTGTTGGTCTCCCTGCCTTCCACCCTACCAGTCACACTGGGGACACCAGCGGTAAAGAAAGCAAGGCTTTATTACCTAAGCTTAGAAACATTATCTAGAGCTCAGCATCATGATGCAAAGGCAGAACACACTCATAAAACTCAGAAATGTTCCTGATAATGTAATGGAAGGGTAGCAATAAACAATAACATTTATTGCTACTCTTTCATGGTATTATAGGAACGCAGAATATCCGAATTGCACAGAGAAAGGCTGCAGTTCTATGCACGTTTAGTCTGAGAAATGAGTGGGACTTGCTCCTGAGTAAACATATGCTGGAGCAAGCTGGAGGTGTCGTAGCCACTCCACAGAAAATTAGCTTTCATGAATCCATTTCCTTTCAGTTTATAATATACCCTTTGAAGCAAAAGAACAGCCTTTTTCTGCATCTGAAAGAGTAATATTCTAGACACATTTATTAAAAAGAAAGCCCTGCTTAATTCAATGGGGCAGGGCTGAAAGGGGGATCGTAGGCACTGTGACGCTAGACTATTGACAGGGGGACAGGCCCACGTAGGGGGAGTGGGGAGGATAAGGATCTGGGCTGCCCATTAAATCCAGCTCTCCACCACAGCAATGACAATATACCAACAGAACCTTTCTGAAAGGCTGAGTTTATGGAGGAGAATAGCTAGCTACTTAAGAGAACTGGGGGTTGTAGTGAGCCTTGGCGTGGGAAGGCATGGGGAAAGAGGATGGAGAAAGGTTTTTCTCCCTGAATTCTTGGATATCTAATGAAGCTGTAGGTTGGGAGATTCAGGACCGATAAAAGAAATAACTTCTTCATGCAATGCTTGGCTAAGCTATGGAACTCATTCCTGCAGGAAGCAGCGATGGCCATAAGATTGGGTGGCTTAACAATAAAAGGTAAAGGACCCCTGACAGTTAAGTCCAGTCGCGAACAACTCTGGGGTTGCAGCGCTCATCTCGCTTTACTGGCCGAGGAGCCGACATTTGTCCACAGACAGTTTTTCCGGGTCATGTGGCCAGCATGACTAAGCCGTTTACCTTCCCACCGGAGCGGTACCTATTTATCTACTTGCACTTTGACGTGCTTTCGAACTGCTAGGTTGGCAGGAGCAGGGACCGAGCAATAGGAGCTCACCCCATCGCGGGGATTCAAACCACCACCTTCCGATCGGCAAGCCCTAGGCTCAGTGGTTTAGACCACAGCGCCACCCGCTTAACAATAGGACTGGAAAAATTCATGAATAAGAGAATCAGTGGCTACTAGCCGTGATGGCTCTGCTCATCAGGGACTGTGTTGAGGAGGACTGCACTGAAGAATAATGGTGGAAGCCACCCCCTCCCCCTGATCCTAATCCTGAATCTTCCCAGGAGAAGGAGGACAGTATAGATTTGGAACAGAACCTCTGCAAACAGAAGGTTCCCAGCAGCTTCCCAGAAAAGATATCTGGTTGACCACTGTGAGAATAGGATGCAGGACTTTATGGGCCATTGGCCTGATCCAGCAGGCTCTTCTAATGTTCTTATGAAGGCATGCCAACTGCCTACTCTTTCCCAGAAAGGAGAGCTGGATTGCTCTGGTTCCCCTCTTTCCTGTTTTGCAGGCAAAACGCATGCCTTTTCTCTTTGGGGGGAAGAAAGAAAAACAAGTTTGAAGCTGCTCCAAAATCCTGCCTGCTCCTGTTGAGCGTTCGTCACAGATTCATCAGCCTGGCCTAAGAGGAAACCCTTGAAGTCCGAGGCACAGAGAGAATGAGAGACCCTCAAGAACGAAAACAAACCCCGTCTCCTACATTCTTCTGAAGTCTGAAGCAGCAGCCAGCCCCCCTGAAGTTCAGCCAGCTGGAATTAGCGAAGCCAGCGCACTACGTGCAGAGGAAATCAGCTTCCTGAAGAGATGTCTGTGCTGCGCCCCCAGAGCTCATAAAAAGGGGATTAGCATGTTAACCACATAATTAAACATGAAAAAGTCTGCAGGCTCCATCCAAGGTGGAGAGGAAAACTCGGGAGGTCGCAAACATGACCTTTGTTCCCATGCTGGGGCTTCATCACAGAGGGGCCTCTACCCAAATGAAAGATTCAGAACTGGGACATAGAATCACAGAATTGTAGAGTTGGAAGGGACCACAGGGGTCATCTAGTCCAACCCCCCGAAATACAGGGTCCTCCGGATGAAAGCGAAGGAGAGGCCATAGCTCAAGGTGGAGCATCCGACCGTGCTGCATGGATCTAAATCCAACAAGTCCAAAGGGGAATAGCTGTTTAGTGGCAGAGCAGCTGCTTGGAATGCAGAAGGTCCCAGTTTTAACCCCAAGGTAGGGCTGCCTGAAACTCCAAAGAGCTGCTACCAGTCATTGTTGACCATACTGAGCTAGATGGGCCAACGGTTTGACGGTGTAAGGCAGCACCGTGTGTTCCTTCCTCATTGTTGTTGTTATTTATTAAATTTGTATGCCACCCTTTAGTGATGTATGGAAGTGTGAGCTGGACCATAAAGAAGGCTGATCGCTGAAGAATGGATGCTTTTGAATTATGGTGCTGGAGGAGACTCTTGAGAGTCCCATGGACTGCAAGAAGATCAAACCTCTCCATTCTTAAGGAAATCAGCCCTGAGTGCTCACTGGAAGGACAGATCGTGAAGCTGAGGCTCCAATACTTGATTCCCCGGAAAAGACCCTGATGTTGGGAAAGATGGAGGGCCCAAGGAGAAGGGGACGACAGAGGACGAGATGGTTGTACAGTGTTCTCGAAGCTACCAGCAAGAGTTTGACCAAACTGCAGGAGGCAGTGGAAGACAGGAGTGCCTGGCCTGCTCTGGTCCATGGGGTCACGAAGAGTCGGACACGACAAAAAGACTAAACAACAACAACATGCCACCCTTCATCCGAAGATCACAGGGTGGCTCACAACACAAAAATACAAAATGAGAACACAAAATACATAATAAAAACAAAAGCAAACCATAAAAACCCTCCCAGAAACACATTTTAAAAGGACATAGAATTTGCAGTATTGTCAAGCTGCAGATCCAGAGGTCCTTGAAATAAAACACCAATCAAACCCAGGAGCCAAACATTAAGCATTGTCACATTGCTTCTATCTGGAACCCCCTGGGTGTTATTCTGAGGGCTCCTTGCTGCCTCAAGGGCTATTTTACAGCAGAAAGGAGAGATTTTTAATAAACAAATTCCCTAACCCCCTCTCAGGACCAGCTCTTGCGTCCCATTTAAATTATCTTTCTGTACCCACCTCTGCCAATAAAGCTTTGGTTTAGCACCTTCGGTCTGCAGCCTCCCAGTGGAAGGAAATCTAAGTATGTGGAAATGAATTTCCTTATATTCGTCCTCTGCTGCTGTCGGTCTGCTGTCTTCCCAAATGCTGTATAAAATTTTAAGTTGTCCATGGCATGAGGCAGGGATCTGTCTATTTCTCCTCTGAGAAAGGGCTGTAGCTCAGTGGAAGAGCATCTGCCTTGCATGCAGAACAACCCAGGTTCAATCCCCAGCAGCTCCAGGTAGGGCTGGGAGAGATTCCCTACCTGAAATCCTGACAAGCTGCTGCCAGTCAGGGTAGACAATACTAAGCTAGATGAATGAATGGTCTGATTCCGGAAAAGGCAGCTTCCTATGTTCCTATGCAACTCTATAACGTGTCCCAAAACTTGAAGGCCCTGTACAGTCGTACCTTGGTTTTCGAACAGCCTAGCTCATGAATGTTTTGGCTCTCAAATGACTGAAACCTGGAAGTGACTGTTCCGGTTTTTGAACGTTCTTTTGGAAGCTGAACATCCGACGGGGCTTTTGCGGCTTCTGATTGGCTGCAGGAGCTTCCTGCAGCCAATCTGAAGCCGCGCTTTGGTTTTCAAACGCTATGGAAGTCGAACGGACTTCCGAAATGGATTCCGTTTGACTTCCAAGTTACGACTGTACTACTCAAACGTTTATTCAGAAGATTGAAAAGTATAAAATCAAGTTCTTCTTGGCTCATTTTCTGGATTTGTTTTTCCTAGCAAGATTAGCACAAGAGGAGGTTTGTTTGCTGTCTCAATAAACAGAGAACATACAAAGCGTAGTGCTTAATTCTAGTCAAGAGGTAAAGTCCATACTGTTCCTATGAAGATTCAAGCATCAAGAAGAAGGCCAGAAAATCCTGATGACCAAGATAACTGACTTCCATCTCTCTTCCAAGGAGAGCTTCCAGCTTTGCAGACTCTCCCTCTGAGAACACATACAGAATTTGAAATATCGGGTCCTTGGCTAATGCTGCTCAATCACAAGCAACATAGAGATTGTGTAAGAAAGCTACAAATCAGAGTGAAATTTAAAATGCTGCAGTAACATGCAATAATTTTCAGCAATAGCAGGAAGTGGAAATCCAGGCTATTGGGACTGGGAAACAGCAAATATCGAAGAATAAAAAAATGGCTCGAATGGACCCATTACTCCCAGCTCACCAATGGGGAAGCGGAAGTGTGAGCTGTGACCACAATATAGGTTTGTGTCAAAATCAGGACAAGTTTCAAGCCACAACTCTGCCATCAGGAAGAGGGAATGCCATAATTCAACACAAGCGAAGGGGGAAAGCCCAGGATGCGGCAAGATGTACAAAATTCAGCTAATGGGATTCTCGGTTTTACAAAGCAAATTTCTACTTCTGAGGATTTGTTTGAGGGAGCCGAGGCAATGCCTGGTGAAACTGTGGAAGCCAGAAAAGGTTGTGGAATAAGATTTCTGGGAGTTGTGAGCTGAAGCTTCCCAATGTTCTGTAGCTCCGTATCACATAGAAATTGGCGGAAGTGCAGAATAATTGCACAGGTTACAGAATTCAGAGGCTTTCAGCACCAAGTGCACCCAGCCTCACCCTTGACTAAGCCACAGGAGCACCCGAGATGAATGGCATTTTCATTTGGGAACTTTTGCAGAAGTCAGAAAGTGCTAACATGCATTTTTAAAAAGGAGAGCCCTAAATCCATAAATATTACAACTCTACACGGAAGCAAGCGATGCCTCTGATGGGCCTCACAATTCACAGATTACTTGCCCAATCTCTCAGTGGTAAGATTCATAGATCAGGGGTACTCTTTGGAAAAAGGACTGCTGGTTCCTTCAGTCATCAGCACGAAGATAAAGAAATAGCTCCCGAAATATAAACGATTCCCAAAAACCAGCAGGCTTCAAAGAGTCATCTAGTTCAACCCTCTGCAAACTAGAAATCACAGCTGAAGATTCCATGGCAAATAGCCATCCAACCGCTGTTTAAAAACTTCCAGTGAAGAATCACAACCAGATGAAAACTGGAGAAACAACCCAAAGAAATCCACAAATCTTTGAGAGAGAAGACTCATCAGTTTCACAAGCAGATACTTGATTTGAGAGAGCCATTTCATAGAATCATAGAGTTGGAAGGGACCCAAGGATCATCTAGTCCAACCCCTTGAAATGCGGGAATCACAGCTGAAGATTCCATGACAAATACCTCTGTTTAAGAACCACCAGCAATGAGAGTTCAATACCTTCCAAGGTAGTCTGTTCCACTGTTGAACAGTTCTTACCATCAGAAAGTTCCTCCCACTGTTTAGTTGGAAATTCATTTCTTGTCATTCGGATCCGTTGTCTCAGGTCCTACCTCTGGAGCAGCAGAAAGCAAGCTTGCTCCATCTTCCGTGTGACAACACTTCATATTACTAAGTTCCATGTGACATGCAATAGTACAGCTGTGCGAAATGGATCAGCTGCGACAGCCGCTCACACGAAGGTGCTGCTGCATGTCTCACCCCTTTTTGAGCGCCATTCTGAAAGTGGCTTGGTCTGGCACTGTTGGGAAATCAAACTCTGCAGCCTGGACCTTGAGGGAAAAGTGAGTTTCACAGGCAAAGTGACAGAGCAAAGCAGAGTGGCGAGGTACTCAAGGAGAGTGGGTTAGTTTAGGAAGTCAGGCAGTGAGAAAAAGACAACCCGAGATCTAACAGAAGGCAGAGGTTTAGCCTAAGTCAATGCAGGCTCCAAAGGGTTTGACACCACCATTTGCCCCATTGAGGACATGCTAGCCAGAAGTTCTAGATTGCCAAAGTAGCCTCATGTTGGCCTCAGTAACTTTTATGTTTGACGAGCATGAAAGAAAATCGCCCCCCAAAAATGCTCATCTAAGATTTTGCATATGCCAAAGACAAGAAGCAATGGAGCAACAGGCCAGTTAAACCAAGTGTCATCACAGCAACCATTCATCCTTTTTGTTCACTGATGGCTCACCTGCTTCCTTGGGGCACAAAACCAGCATGAAACCTCCCCATTGCTTTGCCCCAGGTATATACTTAGCTACAGGACCGGAAAGCTGTTTTTTAGCAAACAGACTAGCTACAAAGCCATCTTTGGACCTACCAGGACTTGAAGCCACCCAAAATAAAAGCTCCACGGAAGAGATTGCCTTGGGGAACAATATTATCGTTCTTTCTGCTCCTCCCTTTCAGGATTCAATTTAGGAAGTGGACAGGGGGAAGTTTTTATCCCTGTCTTGTAACTTGAGGACTGGTGGGTATCCAAAGAAGCTGGAGGTTGGAAGATCCGGGACAGAGAAAAGAAAGGACTTCTTCACACAGCACATAGTTAATCTGGGGAACCTGCTCCCGCAGGAGGCAGTGATGACCACCACCTTAAAGTTAAAGGTAAAGGGACCCCTGACCATTAGGTCCAGTCGTGGCCGACTCTGGGGTTGCGGCGCTCATCTCGCTTTATTGGCCAAGGGAGCCGGCGTACAGCTTCCAGATCATGTTGCCAGCATGACTAAGCCGCTTCCGGCGAATCAGAGCAGCGCACGGAAACACCGTTTATCTTCCCGCCAGAGCGTTACCTACTTGCACTTTGAGGTGCTTTTGAACTGCTAGGTTGGCAGGAGCAGGGACCGAGCAACGGGAGCTCACCCCGTCGCAGGGATTCGAACCACCGACCTTCTGATCGGCAAGTCCTAGGCTCTGTGGTTTAACCCACAGCGCCACCCGCGTCCTTTACCTTAAAAGAGGATGAGGCAACTGCATGGAGGAAAAGGCTATCGGCAACTACTAGCCACAATTGTTATGCTCACAAATGCTATGCCTCCACACCGTTGGAGGGAGCAACCACTCAGTCCATAGAGCATGACACTCTTAATCTCCGAGTCATGGATTCAAGTCCCATGTTGGACAAAAGATTCCTGCGTTGCAAGGGGTTGGACTAGATGAGCTTTGGGGATCCCTTCCATCTCTATGATTCTACCAGCTGGCGGCAACCACAGGGCAGGGACACTGCTCTTGTGCTCAGATCCTGCTTGCAGGTTTCCAACAGGCACTGTGAGAATGCCGGGCAAGATGGGCCACTGGCAGGCGCTTCAGATGTCCTTATGTAACGCTAGTGAGGCCAGTTAGCAGACTCTGAAAGCCCGCTCCCCCCCCCCCCAAATCCTGCATGGCCCATCTTGAAAGGTGCCAACGATGACAAGCCGTTCCAATTAAGGATCCTCCCGCAGGAACAGCCTGGGTGGCATTCCTGCCCTTCGTTGAGATCTGAACGGTTCTGCGGAGCAAACCGCGGGGGGCATGAAGAAGAGGTGCCAGAGCACCAGCCAATGAGGACGCTCGAGCGAAGGCTTCCAAAGACCACGGAGCAGCTTTGAAGTGCTCGACTCGAACGGGAGAGAGCAAAAGCGGCAGCTTCAAAAAAGGGTTTCAGAAAGATTTTTCAGAAGTTAAAAAAGGAGGAGGGGGAATGAATCGGCTGCCAAGGGAGGGGGTGATTAATGAGGGGAGGGGGCAGGAGATGAGGAACAGAGCCGAGGATTCAACTTTGAACTTTCCCTGCAGGGTAGCGATTCTCTTTGTGGGAGAGGTATCTGTCCCTCCCTTCCCCATCACGCATGCAGCCTAAAATGAGGAGGCATCACTCCTGTTTTTGCGTAAGTGCTCCTCTGCCGTGGCTTTTTGAAGAGGAGGGGCGGAGAATTGGGAAAGGTCAAGCTTCTGAACGCAGAGGCCTCTGCAGGAAGCCAACCCTTCCATATTGTTGCTGTGATTTATTTGATAGTTCAGTTGGTAGAGAATGAGACTCTTCATCTCAGGGTCATGGGTTCGAGCCTCACGTTGGGCAAAAAAATTCCTGCACTGCAGGCGCCTGGACTAGATGAGCCTTGTGGTCCCTTCCGACTCTGTAATTCTATGATTTCTCATTACCGCTACCCTCCACCATAATGTCCAGGTTAAAGCAATTTAGAAATACAGTATGAAAAACAGTTTAAAGCATGTTAACAGCCACAGGTACAGGGTGGGTCTTAAAAATATACATCTCAAGCATCAAAGGTCAGGGTAAAAAGGGGTGTTTCTAGCCTACACATAATGAAGGTGCCAGGTTTGCTTCGGTGGCAAGGGAATTCCACAGCTTAGGAGCCACCACGGAGAAGGCCCTCTCCTGATTCACCCGCCCACTGAACTTCTGCGGGCAGAGGAACTACCAAGAGGGCCCCCTCTGGCAATCTGAATACCCAAGAGGGTCTGCAGGGAAAGAGGCAGTCTTTTCAAATTAGGGGACTAAGTTTAGGGATTTAAATGTGAGCACCTCTAACCAGGCCCAGAAATGAACTAGCAACCGTTAACATCTGCTGTTACCTGTGTGGTGGCGGGAGAAAGCTGCACAGCTGCGTTTCGGATATACGCTAAGTGAATAAATTTCCTAATGGAGTATTCTTGATCTGTTGGGCTACGTGAAAAAGCACAGGTGACAGGATAAGCCTTTGCCAACCTGCTGCCCTCCAGATGCTTTGGACTACAGCTCCCATCAGCCCCTGCCAGCGTGACCATGCTCCTTTAACACCATATACCCGTGCTGACTAGGGGCTGATGGGAGTTGCGGTCCGAAAGATCTGGAGGGCCCCAGGCTGGCAAAAGCAGGACTGGTGGAATTGCACAAAAAGTGGGGAGACGCGGCAAAAAAGGAGAGGTCCCCTCCAGCATCGCACCCTCTGGGAGGAGGGGTACCATAGGGCTCCTGACCCGTTTGCCAGATCTCACCCTCACAAGGACCCTGCCGTGGGGTGACAAGCTCCAACAGCCCTGCCGGGGGTGGTGAAAGGCAGTGGATTTCCCACAAGCAAGCTCATGCAGGGGTTAGTAAGAGACAGGTGGCCATCCCATCACCGCACGCAAAGAAATCTTGGAATAACCTACTTGGAAGGTCTCAAATGCAGATAGGTCTTCTGCCCTGGGCTTGAGGCTAAACCGGCAAAATGAGAAACAAACACACAAAAGAAGAGGTCCTCTGTGAATTCGAGAGTGTCAACGTTCCCCGGTCGCGTTTTCCTCAAACAAAGTGTGAAAATTGGGTTGGCGGGTCTATAGCTCACAGGGCACTATCTCCTCCGGAAAGCTCTCTTGCCCAAGGCCCACTCAGAGTCCCATTTCAACAGGAATCGCACAGGAAAACATCCTGGGCAAGGATTGTATTCCATTTTCATTGGAGGGCAAGCGGATGTCCCTCACCCTGCGCCAAAATGCTACAAATGATTTTGTCTTTTGACTGCTTTGAATAGTTGTTTTAGCTGAAAATGTCACTCTTTTATTCTTTGTAAACCGCTTTGAGGGTTTGCTTGGGTTTTTTTGTTATTAAGCGGTATATACATTTTAATGAAAGAAATGAATTATGGGCCAGGAGAGTGTTCACCTGTCGCAGCAGTGGGCATCAACCTCTATTGATCTATTGATATTTCCTTCCATCTACAGTGGTGCCCCGCAAGACGAATGCCTCGCGAGACGGAAAACCCGCTAGACGAAAGGGTTTTCCGTTTTGGAGGTGCTTCGCAGGACGAATTTCTCTATGGGCTTGCTTCGCAAGACGAAAATGTCTTGCGATTCCTGGGGGGTTTTTTCCGCTCCCCACCCCCTTTTTCTTAGGCACTAAGCTGCTAATAGCCTTTTAGCAGCTAATCCGCTAATCCCTTAAGCCTTTAATAGCCGCTAATAGCCGCTAAACCGCTAATAGCGCTAATCCGCTAATGGGCTTGCTTCGCAAGACGAAAAAACCGCTAGACGAAGAGACTCACGGAACGGATTCTTTTCGTCTTGCGAGGCACCACTGTATTTAAATTGCAATGTAGGTCAGCACAAGATCTGTTCTGAAGTTGTCCCTTGCAGGCAGCAAGGAAAAAGGGTGCAGAGTATGATTTCAATAGGCACCGGAAGAAGCCTCGGACTGGTTTTGTTGGTGCACCAGGATAACGGCAGTCACCCTGCGACCTTGACCCTCCCTCTCCCCCTCCTGGGAAGCAGCAGTAATGCTGCCACGCAGAGGTTGGGGTGCATGGGTGCCCCTCCCTGCCCGTCCCACTTCAGTCCATCCCGACACGACAAGCTGCCCTTCCTAAAATCATATTTTCTACATATTAATGATACAAGAGCTTCCTTTGCATCTGGACATATAGAGTTAAAAAGAAAAAGAAAACAGAAATGGGTCCCATGTCCTGGGCTGAGGTTAAAAGGTGGGTCCTGGGTCGAAATATGTTGACGGTACTGTCACAGGCCAATATGGTGCCGTGGTTAGAGTGGCAGGCTAGGAGCTGGGAGAGACCAGGGTTCGAATCCCCCGTTCAGCCATGAAGCTTGCTGGGTGAGCTTAGGGGCCAGTCTAACCTAACTCTCTCAGCCTAGCCTACCTCACAGGGCTGTTGTGGGGATTAGAGGAGGAAGGGGAGAACCATGTCTGCCACCCTGAGCTCCTTAGAGGTGAAAGGGGAAACAGGTGGGACACAAGTGAAACAAATGAAAAAATAAAGTAACAAAATCCAAGTAGGAAATAAATCAAAATAAAACAAAGCAGAGATGAGATGAAGCAATTCGAGACCCACAGCTCAAGTTTCTTGTCTGTAACGATCCTCCCTCCATCTGCTAAGGGATTTTTTAAATAGAAAGCTTGTTATCTTTGGCTTAAAGGGGAGATTCCTTGCTGACAAAGTCTCCTGGGACTCCAAAGAGATATTCAAGGCAATCCAAAGATTTCCCTCTTCTCAGCAAATATTTCAACATTGCTGAATCCCGCAACGATGGGAGAAGAATGATTTCGAAACAGCAGGTCAACCAGGCAGAGAGCTGAGGCAATTTTTCCTCTTGTAACCAAACGAGGCACACAAAGGGAAGCACGGACAGTCAACAGTCAACTGAATTTTTAACTTTTTTTTGCTTGCTGAGATCAGCAATATGGAAAATGAGGCTCTGAAATGATGCCTAAGTAGAACCTCTCCAACCAGGAGCAGTATGCTGCTGAATACCAGCTGCTGGGCTGCAATGGCAGAAAAAAGATCCTGGTTTTATGCAACTGGCCAGCCACAGAGGTGGACCATGTGGGCCTCGGGGGGGGGGGGGGGGGAATCCAACACGGCCCTTGTGAAATGTATTGCCTTTCCCCTCTCTCACTCCAAGACTTTTTCCCTGCCGCAGCTCTATGTGTTATGAAATCAAAGAGATCTCCAGCCACATACCATGCACTTTTCTCTGCCGCCCTACTCTTGGAAGCCCTATAAGAACCTGGAAGCCCCATAAGAACATTGGTGGGGCGGGGGGTTTCTAGGACCAAGGTGAAACTGTAAAGCTCCTCTGCTATTTTTTTGCTATTGGACACTGCGTCTTGGTGCTGTTGCAATCAGGGTCGGACGCTGACCAGTGGCAGTACCTTTTCGGTGGTGGCTCCCCGGTTATGGAATGCCCCCTCTAGTCAGGTGCACTTGTCTCCTTTATTATTAAATTTTGAACTGGAAAACATTCCTTCCCCTGCCCCCAAGCATTAGGTAGCTGAGAAACACTCGCTGGGAGTTGTGCTACAGCAACACCTGGAAGGCCAAAGGTTCCCCCGGTCTTCTCAGGGTCTCTAAGGAAATTACCAGTTCTTTTTTTCTAAAGAAATGTTTAGGGGTACTCTCATTTTCCTACTCATATTGAAATACCGTTCCTCAATGAGGCCAAACTTAGATTCACAAAATGTTTAGGGGTATGCATACCCCCGCGTCCCCTCCAGAAAAAAAGCACTGTGAATTACTGAACGCAAGAGGCACTTTTACAGCCAGCGTGCAATGCTGGTTCCACATTTGTAAGCCACTGAGCATTTTAGCGTGGCAGCACAGACACTTCGGAACTCCCTGCCTTTTGAGATCAGGCAGCTTCACTGTGCCCTTTTTGACAGCTGATGGAAGCATTTGATTTAGGCAAAGGCTACTCAGATACGTAGAATCTTGAACTGCGTTTTCATCTGCTTTTTAGCTTACTGTTGATTTCAGCTCTTACTGTTTTTCAACGTTTTCAATAGCCATTTTTAACTGTTTTTTTACTGACAATGTCAATGTCTTGTTCTTTTTGCATACAGTTTGAAGGGGCTGTTGTATATAAATTTTATGAAATAAAAATAAAAGAATTAAATAAAGGCGCTCTCCAAAACACAGAACAAGGTCTCTCTCTCTCTCTCTCTCCCCCTGCGCGTCATGTCCTGAATTGAGCTCGGCCGCATTTTCACGCACCAAGAAATCCCGGTTTTTACGCAGTGGCGTGGCCTACGATACCTTCTTGATGGTGTTGTGCTTGCTGCTGCCCCGCTCGTTGTTCTCGCTGTGCAAGATGTCCATCGCCGTCTCCCTCTCCTTCAGCTTCAGAGCCTCGATCTCCGTCTTCAGTTCGTTCAGCTGCTCCTGGAGGTGCTTGCTTTTCTCCATGTACTCCACCCTGAGCAACGACACACACAGACACACACAGACACACAGAGTGCCTGCCATTAGCCGCGAAACCAAACAATTTTTGCAGACGCAGCTAAAATAGATAGGCTTCTCATTTAATTATCCCTGAAGCGCTGCCTGGAGGATGAAACCGATGACATTGCTTTGAAATGCACCAAAAAAGCTTCACTAAAGCAGAGGTGGGTTGTTGTTTTTTCTTTTTTTCTTTCCCACCCATCCTCACAAAGCTGCAGGTCTGGAACAGGTGACTGAATGTCATCTGGACCAGCCTACCAGCCTGGTAGTCAGATAAGCAAATCAGAAGCTGCAAATCACAGAACCGCAGAATTGGAAGGGAGACAGGGAGCCATCTAGTCCAACCCCTGGAAAGCAGGAATCACAGCTAAATCCTGGGCCTGTCTATTCTACTCCAGAATAGACAGAGGTGTGCCGACATGCGTACAGTATGACACCGCTCAGCTGTCTTTGGGCATCGCTTCCGCTGCGTTAGGTAATATGACGCAGGGAGAGCAACCCGCAAAGTTGTCACGGCCTCAGAGCAAGATTTGTCAGAGGCAGAGTACTCCAGGAACTGCAGCTTCAGGGGTGAGACAGACCCATGCTTAGGTCCGCACTGCACCAAAGCCTGCACCCCTTCTGCAGAACCTCAAGCAAACCCCACTGTTGGCAGACTCTGATGGCTGGTCCAGAGACTCCTCTGGGGATCAAGAGAGTCCCATGGTGCTGGGATAGTCCAGTCAGTAGAGCACGAGACTCTCAGGCAATGGGTTAGACCCCCACGTTGGATAAAAGATCCCTGCATTGAAGGTGGTTGAGCCAGATGACCATCATGCTGCCTTCCAACTCTACAATGATATGATTCTATGATTCTAATGTGAAATTTCCCACACGTTGAAACCCCATTGCTTGGAAGAAAACAAAGGGGGCAGAAGAAAGCACTGCTGGCCAGTTAACTGACCATGACACAGTGGCAGGGCTTCCAGTTAATTGAAACAGTGCCATAAAACTCAGCTGCAGGCCTTTGCTGAGACAACTTGCATGTTTGGTATCAATCGAGGGGTTGCTGTCCATGGTCCTGAACCCAAACTTTGACTGGTCTCCGGAGTGCTGACTGTGCCTTGCCTTGGAATCCTGCCTGCCTGGGGCATCGGGAACTACAAACCTCCACTAGATCAGGACATTACCCTTCCTTGGTTGTGGGACATGGGAAAAATCTGAGATGCTTGCAGTGCCCAAGTTGAGAAAGCTTAGGAGACTGGGGAGAATTTCGAGGGCCAGTCAGAGAGGCTTAGGCAGCCACGTTTGGCCCCCCCCCAGGGCTGAGGTTTGCCATCTCTGCCCTAGAGAGTTGGTGTAAATCAGGGATGAGGAACCTTTCTGGCCCAGCAAGTCAGATCACTATCTCCCCACCCACACTGGACAACTTTAGCGGGTAGATGGAGCCAACTAACTGTCAATCATCTGACATCATGATGACATCAAGTGTCTGAGAAATGGGTAGTCCACCCGCTGGTACAAATTGAGGGTGAGAGGAGGGGTCTGCTTCACCAGCACGTTTGCTGCAGGGTATACACTAGCGGAACAGCACCCAGAAGGACTGAACCCTGCACTCACCAGTTGATGAATGGAATGTTCAATCCTGCTGGTTGCACTTTTCCAGTGGGGTACAACCTGATAAAGCAGTACCCAGCAGGCCTGAATCCAGCCCCCAACAGCTGACATCATCCAGTGACGTCAGCTGGTGGACAGGTGGGCATGGCTTGGGAGAAATGGCCTCGTGGGCCAACGTGAACCCTCCTGGTGGGCCACAATTGGTCCACAGGCCCCACGTCATGATGTAGACAATATGGAGCTAGATGGAAGCATGGTCTGATATGATCTCAGTCGACTTCCTATGCTTTTAAGTTGAATGTCACAGAAAGAAGAGTGGGTGGAATCTGCACTGTGCTACAAGCGCCACGAGACTATGAGTTACCACAGCCAAGAAGGAGAACAACGCACTTCTCTTTCTCTATCTCCATGGACAACCTCTTCATGTCAGTATCCTTGAAGTCAAAGGAGAGGCTTTCGCTGATGAGGTTGAAGGTTGGCATGTCAGCAGGGAGCGCCGTTGAGCCTGAGTTCATCGGCTGCTAAAGGCAAAGCAGAGATTAATCACCCACTGCAGGTTGCTATTATTATCAGTCAAAAATGTATATGACGCTTGATGCAGAGATTTGCATTTTAATTTTGATGGTATTTCATGTTGTAATGCTGTCCTCTAGAAGAGCATCAGAAGAAGCTTGCTGGATCAGGGCCAAAGGCCCATTTAGTCCAGCCACATGTTCTCACAGTGCCCAACCAGATGCTCCAAAGGGAAGACCAGAAGCAGGATCCGATCACAAGAACACTCTCCCCTCTTGTGGTTCCTAATAACTGGCATTCAGAAGCATTGCTGCCTCTGGCCATGCAGATGGAGCATAGCCATTGTGGCTAGGAGCCATTATATGATACAGGGATACAGATATACGTTAATAGGGTAATATCTTAAGATAGTTTAGGCAACTAAGCAGGCTACAAGTATAAAAACCAAGTATGCCAACATTCAAAAATAAAAGCATCCAGATTCAAAACAGACAATGAAACAATCCCGTTGTAACATTAATATATAAACATCCCTAATTAAAACATGCAATGCAACAACCCCATTAAATCAGCACAGCAATTAAAACAAGGAGGCCCAGGTTGAGGTCAACAGTAGTTGCCTGCCCATTATGTTTCCTAGCAGGACAGGTGAGAGCGAAGAGGCACCTGGGTAACAAGATATACTTACCAGCAGGTGCCTGGACGCTTTATGGACATCCTGGCCCCATCAGTAACCAGCTGTGATCTTGCATCTAATTTAATGCCAATAAGAAAGTACAGTTGGTCTCACTGCAGGAAACACACTTAACCCCTTTGTTATTTTTCACAGGTTGCTGGACGTGGTTTTACTCCAGCAGGGTTTTTTGCACAGACCATAATTCCTGTAGCACGAGCCTGATTGCTCTCTGATTCTGACTGCTATGTCTGGGGCTGGGCTAACGATGGGGTGGTTTTATTTTCCTTCTTGCGGCTTGTGGATTGGCTCGTCTCTGAATCCCCGTGGAGTAATTTTGCTCTGCCCGTGTCTTCTGCAAAGCGCATCGTGTCTTGGGGTTGTGTGGGCAGCTGGGAGTGGGAGATGAGTGGCGGATAGATGATCCTGCCTCGTGGCATGACCAGGTAGGCCTTTTGTGCCTCTCAATGCCGCAAGCCTGTGAATCTGACATTTATTCAGTGCCGGGGATGTGTGATAGAAACCCACACTACAAATTGGTCAGAGCAGCGGAGCTGATAACCATAACTCTTCCGGACAGCTGATGCCAAGAAGAAGGGCTTCAGGCTGAATGGATTTTACAACTCACTTGAAAAGCCTCAGAGATCAACGTCAAGCACAATTGTTTAGACCACAGGTCCTGGCTGAAATGCGGATGCCGGAGAAGAAGAACAATGTGTACAAAAGCCAATGAAGCCTGTTGCAGCGATGCAAAGTACCTTCCATCCAGTTATTAACCTTCCCTTGCTTTTCCCGGGTGTGAGTCTGTGTGCTACTGTGTCCTAATGACGGAAGAACCAAATATCTAAAAGGCCATCTCCTTCCCTACAGATCCTCTAAGTTTGTAAAGATTGGCAGTATGTAAGAACATAAAAAGAGCCTGCTGGATTAGTCAAATCACCCATCTAGTCCCACATCCTGTTCCCACAGTGGCCAACCAGATGCCTGTGGGAAAACCTGCTTTGCGGTGGGTGCAGGCCTACCTGGATGATCGTTTCCAGAGGGTGATGCCTGGGGAGTGCTGTCCGTCCCCATGGAGCCTTCAACGTGGGGGGTTTCTCAGGGTTCAATTTTATCCACTATGCTGCTCAACGTCTACATGAAACCACTGAGTGGGGTCAGCAATATTCTGATGGCACACAGCTTTGCTATTCCTTTACATCTGCCGGTGGGGCAGAAGATGTACTGGACCGATGTCTTGTCTCAGTATTGGACTGGATGAGAGCCAATAAGTTGAAGCTCAATCCAGGTTTCATGCAGGGGATATTCCCAGTCCTGCTTGGAGATTAAAGCAGGGACTCTCTGCATCTGAGCTACAGATGGTTCCCTAGACCAGATGGATGGCAGGTGGCCCTCTCTTGATGGAGTCCAACCATCTCTGAAGGAGTAGGTATGTAGCTTGGGTGTACTTCTGGGTCCACTGCTGTTGCTTGAGACTCCAGTGGTCTCGGCAACATGGAGAGCCTTCCATCAGCTTTGGCTCGTGGCCCAGCTGCACCCCTATCTAGACAGGGATAACCTAACTTAACAACAACAACAACTTTATTATTTATACCCCGCCCATCTGGCTGGGTTTCCCCAGCCACTCTGGGTGACTTAGAGCACATCTAAAAATTCTTCTGTCATCTTTGCTCTGGTAACCTCTAGGTTAGATTACGGCAACATGCTCTTCTTGTGTTTCCCTTTTGAACTAAAGTGTTAGGGATTTAACCACTGATATGTCTTCCAATGCTCCAGCCTCCAGTTTCAAGCAGCAGGCAGTCTCACCCCATAATAAGTAACTTTACTCCATGGTAGGTATGCTAGCTTGAACCAACACAGCTACACCTCAGTAAGCATCTTGCCTGCTCATTGCTCTTCTGCTAGTTTTTGCATCCCTATCTACTGAAAATGCACAAGACAACCCTCGGGAAAGCAAGGGACAATGAGAGGAACAGCACCCGAACTTCATTGATTCAGAAATATTCTTGTTCACCACCTGTGAGAATCATTTCCTTTCAGAGCAAATAAGTCAGCATTCTAAGCATTCCCACGGGCCACGAGTGAAAGAGGATTGTGTCAGGCCCCTTTAAGAGATCCTCGGGAGAGATAGCAGCGGGCTGTATTTTTCAAAAAGGAGAAGCGCTTCTCTTATGAAACATTTCTGGGATTGATGCAGCTGGAGGGGTGGAGCCAAACTGCCGCTGTCTTACAATCTTCCTCTTAATTATACTTCAGTTCCAGGGGCAAAAATATACTCGCAATGCCTGCTGATTAGCTCCCAATGAAAACCTGGGGTGCATACATGATAAGGAAGCCTTGTTTTGTTTTGCAGAGTTTAGTCAAGGACAAACTGGCCTGATGCTCATCGTGCGACTGACAGTCCTCCCAAACCAGGATGCTTTGAACACCGGAATGTTTTGCATCTCACCTTCGCAATGAATGAACTCTAGGGCCTGAGGACCCCAGGTAAAACAGTCTTTCTCCCAATTCATAATAACATAAGGCTTAGCAACTGCATACAGCATTTCAAGGTTCAGAGTGCACTGCAAACCTTACTACATATGTGACAGCACTGGAAAGAAACCAATGTTTTAGTGTGGCCCCACCAACACTTTGGAACTCCCTGCCTAATGCCATCAGGCAGGTGCCCTCACTGTAATCTTTTCAGTGCCTTCTCAAAACATTGTTTTTTGATTAGGCAAGCCTATCCAGAAATGTACCAGCCAAGTTGATGGTTAGAGGAGCTCAGGTTAGTCTTTCGCAACCTGGTGCCCTCCAAATATTTTGGTCTACAACTCCTGCCAGCCCTACTAGCTTAAAAGAACAGTGAATTCTTAGAAAGGAGAGAGAGAGAGGAAGAGAGAGAGAGAGAATGGAAGTTCCACACCAGGAGTGGCCCTCCTGATGTTATTGCACTACAACTCCCATCTTCCCTCACCATTGCCCACGCTCGCTGGGACTGATGGGAGTTGGGAGTCCAGCAACATTAGGAGGGTCAAAGGTTTCCCAGCCACACTCTGCAGCAACCTTCACTGACCTGGTGCCCTACAGGTGTTTTGAATGACAACTCCCATCAGCCCCAGCCAGCACAGGTAGCCCAAAACATCTGGAGGGCACCAGGTTGGCGAAGTCTGCACCACAGGGTTGTTGTGAAGATTACGGAGAGAAACAATGAATCTTTAAGAGGGGCCAAGTGATTGTGACAAATGCTGTTGCTTCTGTCACCATAAACCAGTCTTTCAGAGATCAGTCCTGCTTTGAACTTATTGCAATCCTTGCATCTCCATCCATCCTCCTGGTTTCTCCATCCAGCCCCTTCTGCCTTTGGGGGGATTGGGCCATAGCTCAGTGGTACAGCATCTGCTCTGCGTGCAGAAGGTCCCAAATTCAATCCCCAGCATCTCCAGGTAGGTACAGGAATGTTAGATGCTGAAACTCTGAAGAGCTGATGCCATACAACGTTGACAGTACTACGCTAGATGGAGCGATTAAGTCTGACTTGGTCTAAAGACAGCTTCCTATGTTCCCCACGCCAGACTGGATCAGGCCAGTGGCCTATCTAGTCCAGCGTTCTGTTCCCACAGTGGGCAACCAGGTCGCCTAGGGGGAGCCCACAAGGCGAAAGAACCCTTTCCTCCGGTGGTTTCCAGCAACTGCTATTCAGAAGCAATACAAGCCATGCTTGTAGCCTCCGATAGCCCTACCCTCCATGAATTTGTCTAACGCTCTTTTAAAAGCATCTAAGTTGCTGGCCATTGCTACATCTTCTGGGATGTATCTTTCCGTATCTTGAGTGTGCACTCAAGAAGTGAAGAAGTGCTTTGTCTGTCCTGGATTGCAATCGCCCACAAGCGCAATCGCTGGCACCAGACCCATTTAAAGTCAGGGGCTCTTGTAGGGGAAAGCCAGACAGGCTGAGTGTGTTTGTTCCAAAGATTGTCTCTGACAGAACACCCGAGCAACCGGTGTTTCAACTCAAGGGGCCTCTGGCTAGAAATGGCAGGCTCATTTCGGCACTGCAGCCAGTGCTCTTAAAAGCTTCTGAACGTTAGCAGACAGCCTCAGAGAACTGGGGGGGGGGGGGAGGGAGAGAGCGGGGAGCCATTAAATCCAAGCCACCTTTGTTCTGCTTGTTTAAACACTCACTCAGGGTGATGCAGTATCGAAGACAAATTGGGATGGCGAGAGAGCCTGGGTAAAACTAATGTAAAAGAAACCTGTTTGTGGGGTTTATTTGTGACAGCACAGAACACAACTTGCACACCCTTCTCTGTGTAACAGGAGTGAACAATTCAGCGCTGGGGGCACTGGGGATGCTAGAAGCTTCCCAGAGCTCTAAATTAAATGCTGGTTGTGCGTGTGTTGAAGGACTGCATCATTTGAATCCCCTCAATTGCGATGGACACTATCAAGCAGTGCTTCACACGCTTCTGCCATGGCATTATAAATATGTATTTGCCTTCTGTGTTGCTATTAGCAGGCTGCTGGCAGGAGTCTTCCCAGGTAAGGGATCAGCCTGCGCCCTTGACTTGGCCACCACAGTGAGGGGGTGCAAGACCTGATGATTACTGGGCTTGGGGTGAAGGCCATAGCTCAGGGGGGAAGAGCATCTGCTTTGCATGCAGAAAGCCCCGGGTTCAATCCCCAACGGATGCAGGAATAGGTGGGAATGTGCTACATCATAAATCCTGGCAATCTGCTGCCAGTCAGTGTTGACAGTACTGAGCTAGATGGACCAACGATCTGACTGCAGCTTCCTGGGTTTGTAACAGTTCCACACGGCTTTTCTACGGATCCAGGTGTAGTGTAGTCACTTGCCCAATGGGACCCCCCCTGCCCACCCCAAATCTGCTCTGAAGCTTTGGGGAACCCCTATCAGATATTTAGGGGGTTGCGGAGGAGGTGCCTTTGTGCAATCAGAAATCCTTGCACGGGGGGGGGGGGGGAATGCATTACTCAGCGCTACTTTGGGCGCAGTCCTTTAACTTTTATCTTATTCTTCAAGTTGCCCGTGTCCGTCTCTCCAACTTAAAAGCCTCTGGGACTGGGATGTTCTCTCTTGCATTGCGCTGCTCTTTGCTCTATCGAATCCAAGCCCTGGCACAGTGCTTGCTACGAACAAAGCGAAATAAATGGGACACCAGAACCGCAGAGGGCGACACGGAAGCTCAGTGCCGCTCTGTAACGGCAAGTTCTGTCGGTTAACAAATGTGGGCGTTTAACAAAAGCCCAGTGTTTTGCTCCTCATAAAAAAGTCTGTGGCTTTCCAGTTTAATTGGAGGTCTTGTTATTTTTCTGCCAAGGGTGATAATGACAAAGGGATTAAAGGAGCCGGCCATGTGCTGAAAACTCCGGGAACAGATGCCCAAATTACTCTGAGCTGAAAACTGGCTGATTATGATCACCAAACACACAGCAGGTCGTCTTGTAGGAGCCCCGACAATGAGGAAGAATCCCCAGAGCGTCCCCTGCCAACTTTTTTTTTAAGGAAGAATTTTATAGCCTTTGATTTGTAACCTGGAAATCCAGACACTGAAGCGGAACCCCTGATCATCACGGCTTTCATTTTTAAAATGAATACAGTTTCTAGACCTCATAGAAAACTGGGGCGACAAGCTTTGAGCAGTTTCTGCTAAAAGCAACATCAGAACAAGTGACTTTGGATGATGATGATGATGAAGATGATTTCTGTACTGCACTTCATCCCAGGATCACAGGGTGGTTTACAATATAAAGAAACAAAAATGCATAACATGGTAACAAACAAAAACAACAACCCCCCTGCTACACACACAGAGTTTAAAAGGCCATAGATTGTTTAAATAGCCTGGGAGAAGAGGAATGTTTTTGCCTGGTGCCTAAAGATATGTAATGAAGGTGCCAGGCAAGCATCCCTAGGAAGAGCATCCCACAAAAGGGGAGCCACTGCAGAAAAGCAGAAAATTGTATATAAAGCCAGCAAAGGAACAGCTCTGCTCAGTTTGCATAATTGCAATGCTGGGCTTCGGGTAGCAGATCTCAGAGGATGCCCAGGGACAAGCAGCACAGACTCACCAGGGGCAAAATGATGCCCCTATGTATAAAATGTTTTCTTACTGTGTAAGATGACTTGCTGGTTATTTCCAATAGCTTCTGCTTGGCTCTTCGCTCAGAGTCTCGAGCTTCCTGGAGGTCCTGCTTGAGCTGATCAGCCTCCTTCGCCCTGCACACAAGCAAAATACGAAAGAGGAGGTCAAGGGCCTAAACGAGGCAGTGGTGGGCCAAATCCAACACTCTGCACTAGCCTTTGCCACCTTGGCAATGTTTTTATAGTTCTCTCCAGATGATCTGGACTCCAATTCCCATCACCCCCAAGCAGCACAGCCATTTTGGACTACAACTCCCATCAGCCCCCAGCCCCCATGCTGGGAGATGAAGTCCAAAATGGCTGTGCTGCCTGGGGATGATGGGAGTTGCAGTCCAAATCATCTGGATGGCACCCGGATGGCAAATGCTCTCCTTCCCCAAGTGGCAGGAAACGGCAGCGCTTCATCCGTCTTGACTGTTGTCCAGGGAAGGAGAAATGAAATGAGGGGGTGAGGGGGTAGGGAGAGAAAAACTGGTTTCTGACTGTTATCCAGGACAAGTTCTGCTTCCCTCCCCCCCACCCCCCAGCAGCAGAAGCTTCTATCTTCTAAAATGTAGGCTGCAGAACTTTTTGCCCTCCTGATGTTGCTGGACAACAATTCCCACCAGTTCTAACCACTGGCCATGGTGGCTGAGGCTGATGGGAAATGGAGTCCAACAGCATCCAGAGGGCCAGAGGTTCCCCCAGCCTTGTTCTACACGCTAATCTCATGCCACTAAGGGTGGCTTGAACCACCCATCTAAGGAAAGACAAGCACCACTGAATTACGGCATTGGAGGTTTCAAGAACCACTGCCTACCCCTCATCCTCGACAGGTTCCTCTGAAGCGGTTGAGGGGGTGGGGTGGGGGGGGAAGAGGAGAGAGAAAATAAGTAATCAGATCTTCTGAACAATATCCGGCGTTGATGTTTTTGGCAAGCGGGGCGGAGGTATAAAGGAAGGAGGAGAAAGTTACCAAGCGGGCAAAGACAGAAGCCCAGACACAGGAGCGGGGAAAGTAGTAGTTCAGAATGAAATTAAGGCTATTGTTAATTCACCCACTAATGAATGCAATTTATGACAAAAGCCCTTGGCAGCGGCCCTTGTATGCCCAGAGGACCACGGAGACGGAGGCCTGGCGTGCGGTGGGAGCCTCGTGATTGGCCGGGAGAGGAGGGGGAGATCTGGAGCGAGATATTGGGACAAGGGAGGGGGAGAGTAATGAATTTGGTGTTTTAATATCTAGAGGCGAAAAACTTAATTAATGGCATCTGAATGCTTTGGAGACGGCAGCGTGGCGGTTCTTGAGCAGCTGAAGACCCAGTGGGGGCCCAGGCCTGAGGGCTTGGCAGGATGGTGAATGCTCAGCGGAAGTGTGTGCGTGGCGAGGGGGGAAGCTAGGGATTGCAGCAGGGCCAAGGTGCGTGTGAAAAGGATGGGATCACAACACGCCATCCCAAGGAAATCAAGGAGTTCACCTGTACTGAACTGGTTTATAAGAGGCATCTCATTGAACTTTGTCTAGTGCTTCAGATCATTCCATGCTCATTGGCCATGCCCACACCTGAAGGACCAGGTGCATAGCCTGGGAGTCATTTTGGACTTACAGCCGTCCATGGAGGTGCAGGTTAATTCCAGGGTGGCTGCTCCATCTGGTACGCCGGCTGAGACCTTACCTGCCTGCCAGAGTGGTGCATGCTCTGGTTATCTCCCACCTGGACTACTGCAACGCGCTCTACATGGGGCTACCTCTGAAGGTGACCTGGAAACTACAACTAATCCAGAACGCGGCAGCTAGACAGGTGACTGGGAGCAGCCGCTAGGAAGGTATAACACCGGTCCTGAAAGACCTACATTGGCTCCCAGTACGTTTCATGGTGCTGACCTGTAAAGCCCTAAATGGCCCTGTATACCTGAAGGAGTGTCTCCACCCCCATCATTCAGCTCCGACACTAAGATCCAAATCTGAGGATCTTCTGGCTGTTCCCTCACTGTGAGGAGTGAGGTTATTGGAAACCAGGCAGAGGGCCTTCTCGGTAGTGGCTCCCTCCCTGTGGAACACCCTCCCATCAGATGTCAAGGAAATAAACAACTATCTGACTTTTAGATGGCAGCCCTTTTTAGGGAAGTTTTTAATGTTTGGTGCTTTACTGTGTTTTTAATATTCTGTTGGGAGCCACCCAATAAAATTAGTAGTAGTAGTAGACTTTAACTTTGTGCTACACTGGGCACAACCCAATGGCAAGATAAACAAGGAATGAAATGCTTCAAAGCCCCCAAACCAGTGGGTGTGCTTCCCTCCCTGCCTGACCTTCGCTCCGACTCTTCCGCCATCTTCAGCGCCAGCATCTCTGCCTCCAGCACCTTCTGCTCCATCAGCCGTTTCTCCTCCTCGGTCCGGATGGCTGTGGCTTTGATCCGCTGCATCTCCTGCTCTGCCTCGGCGGCTTTCTGAGCCAGGAGCTTCGCTTCCTCTTCCGTGATCTGAGCTTTCTCGGCCAGCAAGTCGGCCGTTTCTTCGGATCTCATCTGAGCAAGAAGGGTGGAGAATTACACACAAGGGGCTCTGACGCAGAGGCAATGTGCCACTGGGTGAGGCTAGAAGCCATGACGGCTATGCTCTGCCTCCACAGCTGGAGGCAGCACTGTTTCTGAATACCAGTTGCTGGAAACCGCAAGGGGGTGAGAAGGCTCTTGACCTCCAAATCCTGCTAGCAGGTTTCTCAATGGGGCATCTGGTTGGCCACTGTAAGAACAGGATGCTGGACTAAGATGAGTCACTGGCTTGATCCAGCAGCCTCACCTGATGTTCTTATGGTCTGTGGTCAAAAGTCTTCCTAACAGATGGACAATGAAAATGACCCGTGCCACCCTTCACTGTTGCAAAGGGGCTCATATTGGAGGGATAAATGCCCACTTTGTACTACTCAGGGGCCTGAAGATCTCACTGCCTTTTCTGAAATTGGAGCTGGAGCTTATCACCGTAAATCTCATTTGGATACCCAAGAACACAACGAGAGCCTGCTGGATCAGGCCAATGGCCCATCGAGTCCAGCATCCTGTTATCAGTGGCCAACCAGATGCCTATGAGAAGCCCACAAGCAGGATCATATCACACTCCCCTCCTGCAGTTTCCAGCTACTGGTATTCAGAAGCATTTCTGCTTCCAACAGTAAATGGAGAACACAGCCACCTGGCTAGTATACAGCAATAGCTTTCTCCTCCGTCAATTTGTCCAGTCCTCTTTTAAAGCCATCTAAGGTTGATGACCTTCACAGCCTCCTGTGGCAGCGAGTTCCACAGTTTAACTAGGGGTGAAAAAATTCTTTCTTTTCCCCTGTTTGGATTTATGGGCTGCCTATATTAATTTGTAAGTTTTAAGTCAGGATCAACGGGAAATGTCAGCTGACAAAGTTTATTTCTTTTATTTTCTGTTCTTTGTTTTTTTATTAAAAAAAAAATCTTCCCACAACAGACTCTGGACTTCCTTTGAGGTGCTAAACTGGGGTCTGTATCACCTTGCATTGGGACTCCCAGGAGTGAATGTCGCTCCATGAAGAAAATAAAGGAAATCCAGGCACACAGAAAACTAGCAACTCAAGAAGAAATCTGGATATGAGATTTCTCCTGAGATGCTAACCTTCTACACGCAGTCTGTCTGTCTGGAGAGCCACTATCTGGAGTCTGAAGAGTTCCAGTACAGATAAAGGCTGCCCACCTTCATGAGAAGGAAACCTCTGTCAGTGACCATTTCACCTAGCAGCAGTCAGAAAGAAGCTGGAAAGGAACAGCCCCTTGGCCTCCCTGAAACACTCTCCATGCAAAAGACACACAGCCAGTGGTCTTTGCCACCTGTAAAACAACTGCACCAGAATGAAGATGGTCTTTTATTTTCCTCTTCCTTGCTTTTCATTTTACATCTATTGCAAGCCATTCTGGCAGGATCAGTCACCCTTCCTCTTAGCAAGATGCTGAATGGAATTTTAATTGACTAATAATTATTTTTTTCAAAGAAAAAAAAAGAAGGAAAACCAGCTCAAATGGGCTGGTGACCACGGGAGCAATTTAAACTTATCCTGCTGCGGGTGGCACAATTGCCTTTGCCAGCTTAGTGCCCTCCACATGGGGTTGATGGGAGTTGTAGTCCAACGAGAGTGAAGGCTCCCTACTGCACCATCAGAGTCCCCAACACTGTGGTGACCAGCTGCCCGGTCCTTTGCTTCTGAAACCTGGATGATGTGGGACCTTCTGCATGCAAAGCAGATGCTCTACCCCTGAGCTACTGCCCCTCGCCTAAAAATAAACAAAGTTTCTAGTCCTTATGCTTCTTAAAAAAAGAAGAGCTGAATTAAACAGGAAGTTGTCTTATACTGAACCAGACTACCGTCTACACTGATTGGCAGAGGCTCTCCAGGGTTTCACTTATAGGAGACAGGTATTCAACCTGCAACCTCCTGCATGCAAAACAGGTGTTCGATAACCGAGCCACCATTCCTTCCCCAAACGAGTAAGCTTGATGTTGCAGAGTCTGAATACAGGCGAATGGAGTATCTACTCTGACTGGTAAGGACAAGTCTTGCTGAGGAGTGGGGTCTTGCTTCTACCAAGCATGTCTTGTTAACGGGACCATGCCATTGCAGTGGGCAGCTGGTCATCCCTGCAGAGAGACTTACCAAGGCTTCGTTAGCCATCGTTGCCTCATCTTTCAACTGCAGCAACCTCCTCTCCAACTCGTCCCTCGTCCGCTCTGCCTCTTCTCGCATCTGCTTCTCTCGAGCTAAACGCTGGCGTTCCATCTTGGGGGGGTGGGGAGAGGCAGGGTGGGGAAGCGAGGACGGCAGAAAATAGTACATAAGCAACCAAGGCATGCAGATCGTAGGCACTCTGCACCGAACAGAAATCCAATTTATCTGGGCCGTGCGGCAGAATTCAGACATCTGCTCGCCACAATCAATTCCACTTCCGCAATCCAGGTTTACAAAGCAATTTAGATGCTTTGTTAAAGAGCAGGGAGATTTCGAGGCACAGGGTTTGCTGCTAGGCTGCTGGTAGAGGCCGGCGTGGAGCTCCTCGGTGGACTCCCTGCTCTCTGCACCTTCCGATTTAGGAGCCCTCCCTCAGCAATTAATTTTTTCCCTTCTTGCTCTTCATTATCCTCTCAAAATTTTGAACCATTTCCCCGCTCTAGGTAAACAACACATTTAACCTCTGTTGGCCATATCTTGGTCTCTGAGCGGTGTGCAGGAAGGTTAAGAGATACAAAATCAGTTAAAAACTAGCTGCAGAAGTCAGAAAAATGGCTAGAGATGCCTGCAGAATTTTTAAAAGTTATGCACTAGGTGCTGGAAATTCAACGGTGATTGGGCCTGCCTGAGGGGATGCAACAGAATTGAGCCCACAATGCTCTAGTGGATTGAGCCATGCATCCAAGTAACAATGACCTCAGTGATCACACAGTGATGTAAGGAGCCAGGCAGTTCTCAAGGTACCCTTGGCCAAAGTTGTTAAGGGCCTAGCAAATGCATACAAGACCCTGGAATCTGAACCGGTAGTATATGGGTAGATTGTGCAACCTTTAAAACACTGGTGCTCTGTGCTGGAGTTAGTCTGTCCTCGCCAGCAGTCCAGCTGCAGCATTCTGCACCAAGAGGAGCGTCCAAACCAGTCCCAAGGGGAGCACCGAATTATTATTTTTTAAGCCTTTATGCGCTGGGTGACACTCCCTGAGACAAAACACGTTTCCCTCCTCCTAGAACTCAGGGTGCATCCCCCATTTTCCTTTGGGCACATTCAGTTTTTTACAGCTCAAGTTGACCTGGGCGCAAGGCAGCCAACCCAGGGAGACTATTATCGCTGCCCATGGAACTAAGCCAAGAGCCGTAACATCACTGACACAGGCAAATCCATGACACGTACTTTTAACCTAACCTTCCCGTAAGCTGAGCGTCCCCTGGCACACGGAGGCACTTGGCCGCAGCCGCCTAACCGCTTCCCCAGAAGTGGCAATCTATATTCCGAGCAGCACCGCGCAGATTAGCTGTGTGGGTTTCAGCAAGTAGAAAAGGTCTACAAGCAGAAAACCATGATTCATACAATCCAATTTGCTGATATGTGCTCATTGGCTCCATGCTGCGGCCTGAGATGCGGCGCGTCTGCTGGCTGGGCTGACCCGCAGCGGATAAAAGGAGGCCAGGCTCAGAATTAGCATGCAGGCAGCATGCGGCGGAAGAGCAGCTCGCATTCCATCACCATCTAATTAGGACACGGCTCCCCCTCCCTCCCACAACTGCAGCCAACCTCCCCAAGACACAGCAAACATACGAGCGCCACAACCGAGAAATAGGTTTACAGAACGGCAGGGGAGAGGATGGACAGCATTTAAAGATCGTATGCCTGCAGAGTGGACACTGTTTTTCTGGCCCGGTAGTTCGGGCACTGGCAGCTGCAAGGATGCGCTGCTGCAATGCACTCTGTGTGGGGCTTCCCCAGCAATTGACCCGGAAACTGCAGTCAGCACAAGATGCTGCAGCGTGGTTGCTGGCAGGAGGGAGACCGTGTCAGCGCAGAACACCTCTGCTCAGAGATCCGCACGGGTTGCCCATTTCTTACAGGGCCAAGTTCAAGGTGCTACTGTTGATATACAAAGCCCTTGAAGGTTTGGGACCAGTTTACTCCTGGGATTGCCTTGCGCCAGTGGGATCCCAAAGTGGGCAGGACTAGCTGGAGCCGCTCTGAGATGCAAGAGGGTGGGCAGGGGGCTTGCTGGAGGTGTAACTGACTATCAGGCTTTGAAAAGCTGGCAACATTGGATCACGCTCATCAGTATTGTTGAATTAAGCTAATTAGTTTGAGTTGCGTTTTGAACAAATGTGCAACTAACCATTTGCATTTAGCGTATCAGGCCCAGTATACCTGAAGGAGCATCTCCACCCCCATTGTTCAGCCCAGACACTGAAGTCCAGCTCTGAGGGCCTTCTGGAGGTTCCCTCACTGCGAGAAGTGAGGTTACAGGGAACCAGGCAGAGGGCCTTTGCAGTAGTGGTGCCTGCCCTGTGGAACGCCCTCCCGTCCGATGTCAAGGAAATAAACAACTATCTGACTTTTAGAAGACATCTGATGCCAGTCCTGTTTAGGGAAGTTTTTAATGTTCGATGTACTGTATTATCATGTTTTTAATATTCTGTTGGGAGCCACCCAGAGTGGCTGGGGAAACCCAGCCAGATGGGCAGGGTATAAATAAATAATAATAATGATTATTATTACAATTGCAATTAACTCTTAGTGTTTATTCCTGTGTTGCAGGGAGTTAAACTAGATCACCCTTCCATCTCTACAATGCTATGATTCTATAGAATTTTATTGTGTTATTATCTTCCTTAGCGGGTTGTGAAAACCGCTATTCTGAATAATGCATTTTATAAGGTAGGGTAGAGGGCAGTGGTACGTTATGGTACCAAGAGGGCGGTGACCCCAAAATGTTGGGGATCCCCATATATGCCAACCCAAACACACTGATCTGTGGAACAGGCAGCGTTACAGGTTCCACATAACGCCCGTTCCGTATTTGTAGAAACACAATCTTAGTGTGGCGGCATCTACACTTTGGAACTCCCTGCCTGTTGACATCAGGCAGGCACCTTTGCTGTACTCTTTGAGAGAATGCATAAGCCAGTTGCTGCTATCTCTATGCACCAGAGGCTGCTCAATCTGTTACACAATGGGCTTCCACTAGCACAGCTGTAGCACTGGATCCCTCTGCTATGCAACTTTAAAACTGCCCTGCTCCGAGTTTCCAGAAATCTGCAAAATTTGCCTGGGATTGTCAGCTCTTGCCCGCAGGTGCCGAACATTCGCAGCAATGCCGACGTTGCAGCAGTTTCTGCTGGAGAGATCCCGAGTGAGCAATTCAAATAGTTGTTAAGAAAGGAACAGGACCCTCCCTTTCTCTGACCTGTTTCCTGGCCTTCTCCTCCCGGGCCTGGGCTTTCATCTGCTGGACTTCCAGGGAGTCTGCTTTCCTCCTCCTCATGAACAGGTCGTGGTTTCCAATGCACAGCTGCAGGATCTGGTCCAGCCAATAAGAAGAGGATGGCAAGTTTGTGTTCACGCCACCAAGCATTTGAAAACAAAACACTTTTGTCCTCTACCCCACCTTGTTGCACAGAACTGCATGCCAATCCCACCATGTTGAGACATGCCACAGCCGTCAATAATGCCAAGGGAGAACTGTTTCTGGTGGCTTCCGTGTAGCAACTGTAATGTCTAGATCAGACACACATGACCATCAAAGGAAGCTGCCTTATACCGAATCGGACCATTGGGACATCTAGCACAGCTTTATTTACATCAGGAGTGGTGATGCTGTGGTCCTTTAGATGCTGTTGGACCACAACTGCTGTCATTCCTGACTATTGCCTATGTTGTCTGAGGCTGATGGGAGCCCACAGTCCAATAATATCTAAAAGGCCACAGCTTCCCCCATCCGTAGTCTACACTGGCTGGCTGTCTTTGCTGACCCTACCTAGAGATGCTAAGGATCAAACCTGAGACTCTGCCAATGAAAAGAAACTCTTCCCAATGAAAAGAAAAGGAAGATTCTAGTCCTCATGATTCTAAATAAATGGTAAATAGGAACCTAGTAACCTGCCTTCTGCCATTAGACTGCTGCTGCGTTTAGCTCAGTGTTTTGGCCAGCTTGTGAAACACAAATGGGACTACAATCCCAAAAGCAAAACAAACATTTAAAACAATATACAACAATGGATTTAAAGCTTGAAATGCAATAGGCGTATAAACACATAAAAACTTTAAGATAAACTTCTGTAGAGAAATGACCCAGAGTCACCCGTGGATCCGAGTTTGGGAATTTTCTTAACAAACTAGTTTGAACCGGGGGGTGGTCTGCGCCTACAGATCTGTGTGCAGAATCTGGCAACCATCCGGGTCGTCTTGTGATCTTTGCCTAACAGGAGAAGATCAAATTTTTGCTTTTCTGGGAGGTCAGCAAACCTCACCAGCAGGGGGTCAATGGTATCTCTAAGTGCCTCATCATAAAAGGGACATTTAAAAAATATGTGTTCAGAGCTTCCTATATCCCCCCAATGGGCAGGCGCAAAGTCTCTGGACATATGGGGCTTTTTTTAAAGGATCCTTCCAAGACCAGCATGGGCAGAGCTGAGCTTTGCTCAGTGTTTTATTGCTTCCTTTGTTACTTATCCTTGGTATTTTATTCCAATTCAAATTGCAGTACGATAAAATGCAAAATGAGAAAGAGAGTCAGTGGTGGCATAGTGGTTAAGAGTGCTGCACGAGGACCTGGGAGATCAGGGTTCAAATCCCTGGCTCAGGCATGTAGCCCGTTAGGTGAACATGGGCCATTCCCTTTCAGCCTAATCTACCTCGTAGGGTAGCTGTGAGGATAAGGTGGGGAGGAAGAGAACCATGCACACCACCTTGAGCTTCTTGGAGGGAAGGTGGGGATTTAAACATTAAAATGCAATTAAAAAACAATATGGCTATTTAGTGCAATGGATGTGCCATCTCCCATCTTCAGCCAACTCCCATCGGCCCCAACATCGCATGGCTGCACTGGCTGGGGTAGTTGAGATTTGTAGCCCAGAACATCTGTCGGGCATCATGTTGATGCAGACGGACTGGCAGCAGTTCTCCAATAAATAATAAACACATGAGTGGGTTAGAAATTAGCTGTCTCTATACGGCAGACCGATCCTTGAAGGGTTAGCTCAGAAGAAACTCTGGGTGAAAACGGGGAAAGGAGACGAACCCCCTTTATACATGGCTCTTGAATGGGGATCAGCAGGAGGAGTTGGGAGGAAAAACAATGGAGGCCCTGAGCACAGTGTTTGACCACAGAGCTTGCAGTTTCCCCAGCGCTCCAAGAGACCAATTTTCCAAGCGGAATCTGCCAGCTATTCAGACAAAGCCAGGCCTCTGCTGCTGCCGTTGCAGCAACAATGGCGGGCTTGTTCCCAGCCTTTCATGCAAGAGAAAGAGTCACTCACAAAACCATCCAGAAGCTTGCTGCTACTATCTACGTTCTCTCTCTCCACACCCACCCTGAGATTAAGAGTCTCATGCTATATATATATATATATATATATATAGCCAGAAGCCTGCTGCTACTATTTCCTTCCTTCCTTCCTTCCTTCCTTCCTTCCTTCCTTCCTTCTTTCTCTCTCTCTCTCTCTCTCTCCCCCCAACATCCTGAGATTAAGAGTCTCATGCCCTCTTTCTCTGTCTGTCTATAAATAGGGCCATATAGCTCAGTACTGTCTACACTGACTGGCAGTGGCTCTCCAGGGTATGAGGCAGGGCATCTCTTCCAGCCCTTACCTGGAGATGCCTTTGGGGACTGAACCAGGGACCTTCTGCATGCCAAGCAGCATCATGCAGCTGGGCTGAGGCTGGTGGGAGTTGCATCCCATAACATCTGGAGGGCATCAGGCTCATGCAGATGGGCTGGTACCAGCTCTCTAGGTCTGCAGTGAGATTTGTGCCTTTCCAGCTCCCCAGAGCCATCATCTGTTTCATCTCCTGCACACCAGCATTTCGTGCAGCCCGGGGCCCCTTGCCTTGGAAGGATGCCTGGCTGCTCAGCAGAGGCTGCCACAATGCAACTCTTGCATCCTCCTTCAGACTTACCAGCTTATTCACACGCAGCTTTGAAGAGTTGAATTTGAAGACGTCGATCTTTTTGTCCAGAGGCTTTATCGTAAACTGTGAGGGAGGAAGAAGTTGTCAAAGAGTGGAGTGAAAATGAAATAGAGGAAGAGGGGTGCGCCCTGATAGCTGACCCCAGTCTTATGTGCATCGGAAAGGAGCGCCAGAATCTCTCTTGTACCAAGTCAGAGCAGTGGTCCATCCAGCCCAGTACTGCCAACACTGACTGGCAGCAGCTCTCATGAGTTTCAAGTAGGGAGCCTTTTCCCCAAGCCTACCTGGCACTGAACTTGGAAGAACCCTTTGCATGTAAAGCATATGCTCTAGACACTGAGCTATGGGTCAGAACCCCGATCCATACTGAGTCAGAACCTTGGATCAGTCTACCTCAATACTGCTTACTCTGACTGGCAGGGTCTCAGGCAGGGGACATTCCCGTCCCTAGGAAGAGATAGCTGGGACCTTCTGTGTGAAAAGTAGACCCTCCACCCTCTGAGCTACAGCCTTTCCTTTTAAAGGTGAATGCACCTTGAAGTTTTACTTTCCGGCTAGCTGACAACACAGAATCAGCCAAAAGACAATCACTCCCTTGGGTGGGGAAGTTCAGTGCTCTCCAGCCATTTTCACACCCCACAAACTTAGATCCCACAGCAAAGCCAGTAAGCAAAGGAGAAGAGCGATGGAGGACAAATCGAACAAATGCCTGGAATCCATAGAATCATAGAATCATAGAGTTGGAAGAGACCACAAGGGCCATCGAGTCCAACCCCCTGCCAAGCAGGAAACACTATCCAGTCGGTAGCCACTGCAGCAAATTTTATAGTGGCCAATTTGGGGAATCTGTTCCTTCATCCTCCCCTCTCCTGGAATACCCAGATAAAGTGGAAATCAAGGCATTCTTTGCTCACAGGCCGCACTGAATAAAAAGTCTTATTTCTCAGTGCATGGAGAGAGAGAGAGAAAGAGCGCCAGCCTGTCTCTTTTCTTAGCAAAGAAGCGTGTTGGGTTGTTTCTGTCAGGAGCTCGTCCTACATTCGAGTAGGACCCTGGCAGAGACACATGCCCGACTGGAATGTTCTCTTCCTCCTGGTCAATCGTTCAGGAGCTTCAAAAACTTTCTTCAGCCCCAACATCACAGCGGCCGATGCCAACAGACACCGGCACACTTAGGGATCCGCAGAGTCTTCACAGCTTGCGTGACAGACCTCAGCAACTCAGCATTTTGGCTAATCTACTTTATTTTCATATAAACACACACGGAGCACTGCAACATGGCTCCCTCTCTCTCTAGCATTAGACAGCAAAAAGAAAAAGAATAAAGGACAATAGTCCCACTTCAAAGGAACACAGTAGCACAAATATCGTGTCTCCGTCACTTCCCACTCTGTGGAGTCAAAACATACACCATCATGTGACTGCAATCCCATGACTGCAATCACGGAGCAGGAATTCTAACAGTTTTGCCAGGTGAGTCGCCAGCCTGCCTAGAATGGGAAGCAGAGCTGCAGTGCCTGTGTAGTGGTTAGAGTGTCGGACAAGAACCTGGGAGACCAGGGTTCAAATGCCGACTCAGCCGTAAATGTCATTGTGTGACTTTGGGCCAGTGGCTGCTTCTGAGCCTAGCCTAC
Source organism: Podarcis tiliguerta (assembly GCF_965153285.1). Taxonomy (NCBI): domain Eukaryota; kingdom Metazoa; phylum Chordata; class Lepidosauria; order Squamata; family Lacertidae; genus Podarcis; species Podarcis tiliguerta. The sequence continues at coordinate 23,599,888 of NC_139549.1, forward strand.
CTCGCAGGGTCATTGTGGGGATTAAATGGGGGTCAGGGGTGAACCAGAAACACCACCTTGAGCTCCTGGGGGGGGGGGAGGTGGGATTTAAACACAATCAATAAACAAACCAAATAATAGGACGAAACAGCAGCACGGAGCCTCAGATCTCAACTCTGGCAGGGGGGGGGGCGAATCCCTGAGGATTTGCTGCCAGCCACGAGGACCATTGCAGTCCCAGACGTGCGCTTGATAATAGACACACTAGATTAAACACCTCTGATGTTTCGGTACAGCTGTCCTGCGCCACTATTAAGCCCCGCTTACTATCGTGTCACATCTCGCTTGCGGCCGTCTTATTACGAGGATTATTGACGTGATAAAAGATGACAGATCCTTCCCTCGAGGGGCGGCTCTATTACAGGCTATTATGTTCCAGGCCCAGCAGACGAGGTCCTAGGCCTCTCAATTCCTGGTGGAATACTGTACAGTGTTATGGGAGGGAAGGGGGGGGGGGAACATAACTGATAAAACTTGTGTGTAGCCAGAAAAGGGAGAGGGGAAAAGGATCTCGCAAGAATGCTAACTGTAATAGGATTATGCATCCAAAACTGTATTTTTTTTTAAAAGAGCACATCATAACTAATTGCTTCAAGCTTCAGCAATAATAACTGAAGTAGAACGCCTTAAGCTCTTGGCCCTCACCAGATACTGTTTAAATGTTATCAATCCTCCTTTTCCTGCCCGCCTCCCACCAAAAAAGAAAAAAGCCGCTGCTAATTTCGTCTGCATTGCACTGTTTGCATCAGTCTTAAAAGAAAGAAAACTGCAGTCAACGTTTTCCAGGACAGGGGAGCGAGGCACCGCTGTACCAATTAAAAGCGGTGACTGTTTTTAAAGAACTGCAGAGTCCAGGAGGTTAAGGGATTCTCTGCAGTCCTGCTATATCAGGGATAGCCAGCATGGAGCAAGTCAGACGCTGTTGGACTACAACTCCCATCATCCCTGCCTCCTGGCCATATTGTCCAGGGTTGATGGGAGGCAAGGTGCAGCCACTCTGGCCATCCCTGTGCCAGACAGACCACAGTCAAAAGGGCATTATTTTTTATTATTATTATTAATTATTATTATTATTATTATTATTATTATTATTATTATTATTATTATTATTATTATTATTATTTGAATTTATATACACTGTAAAGGACCCCTGGACGGTAAAGGACCCCTGGACAGTTAAGTCCAGTCAAAGGCGACTATGGGGTTGCGGTGCTCATCTTGCTTTCAGGCCGAGGGAGCCAGTGTTTGTCCACAGACAGCTTTCCGGGTCTTGTGGCCAGCATGACAAAACTGGTTCTGGAGCAACAGGACACCATGACAGAAACCAGAGCACACAGAAACACCATTTACCTTCCCACCGCAGCGGTACCTATTTATCTACTTGCACTGGCATGCTTTTGAACTACTAAGCTGGCAGGAGCTGGGACAGAGCAACAGGAGCTCACCCTGTCACAGGGATTTGAACCGCTGACCTTCCGATTGGCAAGCCCAAGAGGCTCCGTGGTTTAGACCACAACGCCACCCATGTACACTGTACATTTAATGAACTCTTTTAGTGTTTTAACAGCTGTTTGTTGTCTTTACATTCCACCTTTCTCCCTGCAAGGAGCTCAAGGTGGCAGACGTGGATCTTCCCCTCCTCATTTAACCCCCACAGCAGCTCTGAGAGGCAGGTTAGGCTCAGAGATGACGATAGGCCCAAGCTTCACATGGCCAAGTAGGGATTCGAACCCTGGTCTCCCAGGTGCTTGTCTGACCCTCTAACCACTTCCACTGCATGGCTTCCCCTAAAGTATCCTGGGAACCGGCAGCAGGAAGGAATAGGTGCATGAGGCCGCTTTCTCAATTCAGCACTTGGACAGAGACACGGGGAGGGGGGGACAAGAGAAGTGTGCCTTACCTCCTTGTCGCTGTAAGAGACGTTCCGAATCTCATTCCACGGAAATGAAATTTTGGGCGTCAGTCTGTTTTCCATATCATATATGTGCAGGCCCAAGGCATCCACGCCCAGCAGCAGCTCTGTTCCTTTCTTATTCTAAAGGGGAGAGAACATTGGATGTTTTTTAAGCAGAGCTTGCATAGCCATCTGTCATGGATCCTTTTTTTTTTTTTTAGATTCCTGCATTGCAAGGGGTTGGACTAGATGACCGTTGGGGTCCCTTCCAACTCTATAATTCTACCTTGTCTCCATTTGAAATGGCTCAGAGAATTTGACACATGAATCCCACCTAAGTCTATCCAACAATTCTACGGTTTGTTGTTGTTTAGTTGTGTCCGACTCTTCGTGACCCCACGGACCAGAGCACGCAAGGCACTCCTGTCTTCCACTGACTCCTGCAGTTTGGTTAAACTCATGTTAGTAGCTTTGAGAACACTGTCTAACCATCTCGTCCTCTGTCATCCCCTTCTCCTTGTGCCCTCCATCTTTCCCAACATCAGGGTCTTTTCCAGGGAGTCTTCTCTTCTCATGAGGTGGCCAAAGTATTGGAGCCTCAGCTTCACGATCTGTCCTTCCAGTGAGCACTCAGGGCTGATTTCCTTCAGAATGGAGAGGTTTGATCTTCTTGCAGTCCATGGGACTCTCAAGAGTCTCCTCCAGCACCATAATTCAAAAGCATCAATTCTTCGGCGATCAGCCTTCTTTATGGTCCAGCTCTCACTTCCATCCATCACTACTGGGAAAACCATAGCTATATGGACCTTTGTTGGCAAGGTGATGTCTCTGCTTTTTAAGATGCTGTCAAGGTTTGTCATTGCTTTTCTCCCAAGAAGCGTCTTTTAATTTTGTGACTACTGTCACCATCTGCAGTGATCATGGAGCCCAGGAAAGTAAAATTTCTCACTGCCTCCATTTCTTTCCCTTCTACTTGCCAGGAGGCAAATTCCACAGTAGGGGTTGCCAATGCAGCACCCGTGGGTACACATGCACACACAGAGGCTTTCCCTTGTGCTTACAGGTTTCCCCTGGTCAAGTTGTCTCCCCCCCCCCCAAAAAAAAATAAATTTAAGAGCCTTATACTGATCAGACCATTGGTCCATCTGGCTTAATATTGCCTCGGCTGCCTGGCCGTGGCCCTTCAGGGTTCCAAGCAGGAAATCTCTCCTAGATCTTCCTTGAGATGCCAGGCATTGAACCTGGGACTTTCTGCAGATGCTCTACCACTGAGCTCCAGCCCTTCGCTTAACACACACAGGAACAGGAAGCTGCCTTATATGAATTCAGAGCCTTGCTATAAGGCACCTCATGGACTTTTGCACAAAAATGTAAAAGGAAGCTGGTTCGGAGACTGGAAAAAGGTTGGTCTAAAGAAAGCAGAAGAGTTGGGTGCTATTATGAAGCAAGGGTTTTGCAGAAGTCTATAAAGCTGATACACAAAGAATCAGAAGTATTTTCTTTTCTTCCTTTTAGTTTTATGCTTGGTATTTGATGTGAAGTCAGAGCCTTGCTCCATCAAGCTCCATATTGTCTACACTGACTGGCAGCAGCTCTCCGTGGTTTCAGTCAGACAGGGAAAATGCCCAGCCCTAACTGGAGACTCTGGCGATTGAACCTGGGACCTTCTGCATGCAAAGCAATGCTCTTCCATTGAACTACATCTCTTCCCTGAATTAAGGTTGAAAAAAGCCAATAGAATAAGTTATGGTGTGTGTGTGTGTTGCTCAACGACAGTGTATGTTCCATTTGCAAATGTGCCCACAAATCCAAAAAGCTTTGTTCTACAGGATCAACCTGGCCAAAGAGGGAGGGCAGGAGGAGGCAGAGCTAGAGCACTCAGGCTTCCTGAGGCAGAATGAACTGCAGCAGCAGTGACTCATTCATCCCCCTGGGGAAGCCTCTCAGCGGCCCTTTCCTGGTTGCAGGTAAGGCTACGGCAGGAAAGCTGCCAGTACATCAAAGGTTCTGCATCAAACTCTCCTCTGCATTACGGAAGGAAGCTTTAGCAAAGCCAGAGTCTACTGACCAGAGTCCTTCTGCGCAACTGGTTCCCATCTTCTTTTGTTCAAGGGCCTCCTGCCCTCAAACCCCCACCACCACCACCAAAAAAAAGTGCAACGCAAAACTTGGGGCTTTTACCCGGATCGCAAAGTAGTTCACGCCGTACATCTCAAGGTCCTGGGCAATCTTCAGGTACTCCATTTCAGCTTCATCCCTGTAAATGTGAACAGTGGGGCAGACAGTTTAGAGCTGCAAAAGCTTGACAGAAACAGGACCTTATGGAATATGCAGGAGACTGGGAGAGAACCAAGAAATAAAACGGGTTCTTAGGTTCACAGAGATACTACACAGCATGCTCAAGATGGTCTCAAGGTATTACACAAACACAAGCACACACACACAAACTAGAGGCTGTGCTGCCGCTCACTTTGCTTGCCAGCTCTGTCTGGCAACAACACCTCTCTGGCCAACCTTAATCCTCCCTTGCACTTCACCTAAACCACCCTTCCTGGCCAAAAACCCCCACCTCCACATGCAGCTGCCTGCCTGTCTCTTTCTCCCTCCTCCACTGCCCAGCAGCTCTCAGAAGCCTGTTCTCACACTATAGTGCACATCACCACCTATCAGTGGCCAAACAAACTGCTACATGATGACAACCTTCCCTTTTTATTATATGTAAGAGATATAAGCAAAAAAAGATCCACAGGAAATCCCTTCCTGCAGGTTTACTGCATCCTAATTTCTGTTAAAATGGATGTTCAGCAAAGGAAATATTTTTATTTTCCCCCTTCCCAAACACCCTAAATTTCAGGGGCATAGTTGATCACCCTTAGTGAAAAGAAAGAGTTGTCCACTGCTGTGTTGTAGGGTGCAATAGTGGTTGGCACTACTGATACTCAAAGGGCAGAAGGCAGAGGTACCAAAAGTAGGCAGAACCAGAGCCAATGAGACGCAGGGCCACCCCATGGACTGGTTGTAAATAAGAAGGGAGGCTGGTGGGGAACTGTCCTATTTGCCCTATTGGGTCAGCCTCCACTATTATGGAGGGAGAGGAGCAGAACAAAATAAGGGTAACCAGGAAGCTACCCGTTTTCTATGCTTGTCTTAGAGACGTCTAAATGTTATAGGACTTCCACAATGATCCCTTCTCTAGGTCACAAGCATAAGCTGTGATCAGACCTATGCTTTGCTGCCATCCTTAAAACAAAGGACGTGAGATTCTGCTTTCAGGGCAGGCTGCACATCAACTCTTGAGATTTTTCAGATTCCTACAAATTTCCAGCTCTCATGGTTATGAATGTAAAAACTTTGGTTGGTATGCCAGCTACTATTTATTTCGTAAAATTTATATACCACTCGATTGGAACCCCTCAAAGTGCTATAAAAAGGACACTGAGGATGCAAAGACTCACCTGGCTCTGCCTCGATGTTGGCCATACCAAGCTGTTATTCTTTCTTCCCACATTTCTGGGGTCATCTGGTATAGGTTTATCACCTGAAGAGTGAGACACAAAGCCATCTTCAAATATCTGAGGGGCTGTCACATGGAAGATGGAGCAAGCTTGTTTTCTGCTGCTCTTGAGGGCTGGACCCAAACCAATGGATTCAAATTACAAGAAAGGTGATTCCAATTAAACATTGGGGAGAACTTTCTGAGGTTAAAGAGCTGGTTAAACAGTGGAGTGGAATACCTCGGAAGGCGGTGAACTCTCCTTTGAGGTTTTTAAGCAGAGGATGGGTGTCTTTCTGGCAAGGAGTCTTTAGCTATGTTTGCAGGTGTTTGGACTGGGAGCCCCACCTACCTGCAGTTTTGTCTCAGAAATGGACAGTGCAGGCTAATGGTCAAAGTTAGACCATGTCTGAAATGCCACATCCTGCAGGACAGCTCATCAAGCAGTACTATAGTGTCTTTGAACCACTGTTGCCCAATATAAGTAACTGAAGCAGACAGACAGATGCATGGACACGGCGCCTTACTTTCCTTTCCCAACCAAGGTATGCATATTTGCATCTCAACAAAGTAGGGAAACAAACCACTTCCTGTTCATTAAATGACAGTTCATTACAATTACATTATTAGCCCAGGCAGGCAGACGATTAGGCTTCTTCAAGCCCTAAAGCAGTCTACCCTCCAAATGCTTTTGGGACCACAGCTCCCATCAGCTGTAGCAGGCTTCCTCAAACTCAGCCCTCCAGATGTTTTTGGCCTACAACTCCCATGATCCCTAGCTAGCAGGACCAGTGGTCAGGGATGATGGGAACTGTAGTCTCAAAACATCTGGAGGGCCACGTTTGAGGAAGCCTGAGCTGTAGGGATCTGCCTTATATAGTCAGGGCCTTTGTATATCTAGCTAAGTACTGTCTACACTGGCTGGCAGCAGCTCAGATAGGAAATCTTCTCCAACCCTACCTGGAAATGCTGGAGATAAAACCTGAAACCCCCTGCATGGAAGGCAAATGTTCTGCCCCTGAGTTACAGCCCTTCCCCATCCAAGAGCCTTTGTGAAGAAGACCAAAATAATGGTCATTATCTTCAGCAGAGCTGGAGAGACCAATCTGGAAAGTGTGTTTGGGGAAAAGGCAATTCTAATGTTCTGCTATCATTTAACAGCCATCCCATGTCCAAGGAAGCCAGCAAGCTGCCTTATGCTGAAGCAGACCAACTCGTCCCTCTAGCTCGGCATACACTGATCGGCAGCAGCTCTCTGGGGATTCAGGCCTGACATGCTGCTCTCTGACTAAGATCTGAGGCCTCTCCGCCTTTGCCCGTGTCCGACTGAGCAAGACAGAGCCTTACCCGCTTTGGAAGCAACTCCTCTTGGGCCAAGAAGCCACGCTTGTGAACAGTGGGGTCGTAGTCACCGTACTGGAGGGGGGAAAACACAAAACAGGGATGTGTAGTGTTAAAACGGGGGTACTTATCCAGTCCTGGTGCACAAAGAGAAAGAGACAGGCCCTGGTGCATGAAGAAGCAGAGATCTATTGTTAGGGAAGGGTCCCAACTCCCAAGCTCATCCACTGAATGCAACAGAGGTGCATCCAGCACTCTCATTATACAGCTTCCGGTCAATGCTGAAGATTTACCTCTTTACCCTGTTGTTGTTGTTTTAATTAATTGATGTATTATTATTTATTATATTTATTTTCCACCTTTATTTTCCAGTGAGCTCAAGCTGGTGTACATGGTTCTCCCCCCCCCCCCTTTCATCCTCACAAAAACCCTGCAAGGTAGGTTAGGCTAAGAGGTGATGACCGGCCCAAGACGAGCTTCATGACTGAGTCTCCCAGTCTCCCAGGTCACAGTCCAACACTAACCATTACACCACACCAGTAAGAATTAAATTGTCAATTTAGGTGCATATTTTTTAGGACCCCTCTTATGTTTATGATTGTAAGTTGCTTTCAACTTTTTAAAATAATGTTTTATTTTAATGTTGTAATCCGCATTGGGACCTTAGGGTGAAGGGCGTTTGATAAATTATCTTAACAGGCCAGAAAATGACCTTCTGTTTATTGTAAAGTTTTCTTTATTTAATCGCCATCAGACCAGAAGATAATTCTCTCCTCTGTTAAGGAAAACATAGTGCAATCCAACTATGGACTTTGACTGCGGTGGGGTCAATGCAGCTTCCCACCTCCAACCTCCAAGCTTGTGTTGGCTTCTTGCCTCATCCCAACCCCACAAAACCTTAAAATCAGAATCTCGCTTTTTAATTTTAGAAGAATTGTTCTCTGAGCTCCCCAGAGGCACAGTCTCACACACTGCTGTACAAAACCGAGGGCATTTCAAAGCACACAAGTTTTCTGTACTTTCGTCAGCATATGTTAATATCGTGTTTTTCATTTATTTCTCATGCAGAAGAGGAAACAACAACTTTTTTTTTTTTTAAAGAGGATTTTTACAAGCTTTCAAGAAGAAGAGGAAGGGGGAATATATGTTAAATGTTTTTTCCCCATAGGAGATGTCCTGCTGATGGCCTGTGCAGATATTGATTTTAAATCTTTTGTTTTGTTTTCTCACCCCCTGGGGCCAGATGGCTACTTGAGGATGGGTGATCAATAACAGCAGTGGGTACTGCAAATAGCGAAAAATATGCACATATTAGGGAAATGCATTCTATGCAAGAGGCAACCATGCCACCGTCAGGAGAATGAAGAATAATAACACTATTTTTGCAAGAGATCATACACATCCAGCAAATCACTGCAGGCCAAGTTTGAGAAATGACAATGTGATCAAAAGATGAACAGGTACAGAACAGTGAATCCCATCCCTACTTGTGGGCAACCTTTCAGTGGCAGGCAGGGCTAAAAGTAAAACGTGTGCAGAGCAATGGATGCAACGCTTATGTTAGCAGGCAATGTTGCATGTTTCTATACACTCACACAAATGCACACTGCACACATCTCTCCATCCAGGGAACGAAGAGGCATTGCTGCAGTTCAAGGACATGAAGGGATAGCTCAGCTGGTTAGAGCATGGTGCCAATAACACCAAGGTTGCAGGTTTGATCCTCATATGGGACAGCTGCGTATTCCTGCATTGCAGGGGGTTGGACTAGAAGAGTCCCTTGCAACTATGATTCTATGTTCTATATGAGTCCCTTGCAACTCTATGATTCTATGATTCTATGTTCCATGTGAGTCCCTTCCAACTCTATGATTCTATGTTCCATGAGTCCCTTCCAACTCTATGATTCTATGTTCCATAAGAGTCCCTTGCAACTCTATGATTCTATAATTCTATGTTCCATATGAGTCACTTCCAACTCTATAATTCTATGTTCCATATGGGCAAAAGCACTTGGAAGGAGGAACAGAGCTAGAGTCCCAAGGGGCCCCTACAGAGAGGCCTGCAGGGCTGCATTTGGCCCAAAGGCCTGAGGCTGCCCACCCGTGGTGCAGCTGCAAACTACAGAGCATGCACAAACTTAAGCACATCAGTGCATGTCCAAGGAAGCTGAAAGATGGAAGATTCGGGACAGGTAAAAGAAAGGACTCCTTCCCGCAGCGCAAGGTTAACCTATGGAACTCATTCCCACAGGAAGCAGTAATGACCGCCATCTTGGATGGCTTTAAAAGAGGACTGCACAAATTTCTGGAGGAGAAGGCTCTCAATGGCTGCTAGCCAGGATGCTAGACTAGATGGGCTATGGACCTGATCCAGCAGTCTCTTCCTATGTTCTTAATATATGCATTTTTGCGCAACCTTCCCCCTAATATATGTGTTTTGTACACCATTTTTGGGTTGGAGAACTGTATCACAAGATTGGGAGGGTTGCGAATCCTGAAGGCTCACCTGTCATTTTGGAATGTGCAAATTTAGATAAGAATGCACCGAACTGCATATCAAACCGAATTTCTCGCCCACCCCTAGTTCTGACCAAGCTGCTCTCCTGAAGTCTTCCACATCAATGCCAGTTCCAGGAGATTCTGCAGCTGTTGACTTTATGCCGTTTTCTATAGCTTTCAGGGCGCAGATCTTCCACACAACAGAAGCAAAATAGGATTCTGTAGCTATTATATGGGAACAAAAGTCTGACAACTATTTTGGCAGTACAGAGCAGAGGAAAATAAATTGGGCTGGGGCAACCTTCTCAAAGGTTTGAGTGGGGCGGAACCGCTCAGGGGAAAATGCACAATGACTATCGCCAAGCAGTAATCTCAACATGTTTTCCTTTACAAAAAGTCTGAGGAAAGCTTTTGTGTGTGCGTAAATAGGGCTATTTTGTGTGAAGGAATCGTTTTTTGTTTCTGGGGGGAAAAAGACTGCCTATTCTGAACTTTACTAAGTATATATACACACACAGTACATATACACAATTGTTATTATTACAATAAATCTAAAGTGACCGGGAATAAAATGGATACACACCCACATACACCCCAACCATTTTTATTCAGATTTTTATTTTTACTTTTACAAAAAGAAATAGAAGAATGCATTGTGAAGGAAAAGATACTTTAAATGCATGCCTATAATTGGTTAGAATGTGGGGGGGCGTAAACACCTTGTAAATTTCTTAATATGCAATGCATTTTCATCTTACCAATAAAGGAAACGCCCTCATAATTTCCCTGGATTTTTAACAGATTCTAAAACAGCGAAAAGCAGGGGCAGAAAATCAGTCAAGATAAGATGCAACAGGGAAGACCAAGAAATTGGAAAAGTGGAAGACAGAGAATGGAAAACCTTTAATATGGCAATTTGGCCCCAATGGACAGAGCAAGTACCGGCAACGAAGCAAAGGTGGAAAATGATTTTCTAGAACAGTGGCACGGGCTCATACCAGGGTCAAGACCTAGTGAAACTGGGGCCTCAACACCAGCATCACAATAACCTTCCTGGAGAGATCTGGCATGCTGCAGTGAAACAGTGCACTGCTCTTCAGATTCCCCCTATTAAAAATAATGATACAAAAGGTAGAATTGCTACCAAACCAAATATAAGCCAGTATTTGTGTAGTGGTTAGAGTGCTGAACTGAGACCTGGGAGACCAGGGTTCAAGTCCTCACACAGCCATGAAGCTCATTGGGTGACTTTGGGACCATCACTGTCTCTTAGCCTGACCTACCTCGTGGGGTTGTTGTAAAGATAAAACAGGGAGGAAGAGAGCTCTGTATGCTGCCTTGAGCACCTTGTAAATGTAACAAGGAAAAAGGCTTCTATGTACAGTGGTGCCTCGCAAGACGAAAAGAATCCGTTCCGGGAGTCTTTTCGTCTTGCGGTTTTTTCGTCTTGCGAAGCAAGCCCATTGATAGAGTAGCGCTATTGGCTAAAAAAGGGCTAAAAACAGCTTTTTTAGGGGGGGATTAGCGGTTTTGCTGCTAAAATGCTTTTAACAGCTTAGCGATTCAGAATAAGGGGTTTTGGAGCAAAAAAAAAATTCGATTTTTTTCGTCATTTTTCGTCTTGCGAAGCAAGCCCATAGGGAAATTCGTCTTGCGAAGCGCCTCTGCAGACGGAAAACCCTTTCGTCTTGCGGGTTTTCCGTCTTGCGAGGCATTCATCTTGCAGGGCACCACTGTATTATGGATTTTTTTTACACGCTATAGTTATACAGTCATACCTCGGGTTACAGACGCTTCAGGTTGCGTTTTTTGGGTTACAGACCCGCCAAAACCCGGAAGTACTGGAACGGGTTACTTCCGGGTTTCGGCTGTCACACATGTGCAGAAGTGCTAAATCACGCTTTGCGCATGCGCAGAAGCGCCAAATCGCAACCCAAGCATGCGCAGATTGCGGGTTGCGAGCATCCCTCCCACACGGATAACGTTTGCAACCCGAGCACCCGCTGTACATGAAAAATAAAAAGTTTAAAAAAACCTTTCATCCATGTAAGCAAGATTTAGATGGGCAGCTGGAGACAGCAGCCAATCTGCCTGCCAAAAGCTCTTTTACCTAAATTGGGCCACTAAACAGCACCAAAATTATTACTCACGAGGGTTCATACGATCCATCATTTTGAGCCGATACCCTTCAAATAGCGAGAAGCCCGATGAAACTGTCAATTTGGAAATTAAGAACTCAAGCCAGATGCTCCCATAGAACATGCAGAAGGAATTCAGTACAAAGGGCCACGTAACAGCCGCCCCCTGAACGGGTGTTCCAAGAGAAGGCCATTTACAAGTAATATATCTAGATATAGATATATATGTACCGGAAATATTTTGATTCCATTTTGGCCCGCCAATGAAAGAGCTGCCAGCGTCCTGCCATCATTCACTTATAAAGCCAGGACGTGATTTCATGCAGTAATTAACCCCGGTATGCAAAGAATGTCCTCAACATCCACGAGGAAAGTCAGAGGGGAGGAGAGTCCTGCGTGGCGGTTTTTTAAGCAAGACAAATGATCAAATAAAGCGAAGGCAGGAAGTCAGGAGTCCTTCTCAATCAGCCTCTATTTAAAAGTTTTGAGCAAGGATGGGGGAGCGGGACAACACATGCTACAGAGCTTGACAATCAGCATCAACAAGCTGCCCACACACATCCTCAAGGCGGCAAAAGGCGTTCGGTGCGAGAAAAGAGGGGCTTCAAGGCGGAAGCGCCAAATTTGGAGCCGGCACAGATGCGAAAGGAAATGCCCCATCAGCATCTGACTCAGACTCCAATTTATGCAAGAAACTTTGTAAGGGAACATCCAGGGCGGCGCTGGGCACCTGACAGCTCCCCACTGGTTTCGGTAGGAGCAGAGATATTTGGGGGGAACCCAACCACCAAGAGAAGGGTGTGGTCCAAAGTGTCTCATTTATGTCCAAGGAAAATGGATTACAGTTTCGGACAGTCGAAAATACTAAAAATTATGGGGAGATTCATCAGTGCAACTCCAGAGTCCATCACAGATTGATTATGGGGCTAGGTGGATTTCAATCAGTATGTTTATTATTGCTTCTATAATCTCTATGCCACCTTTCAGTATAAGACACCTGATGGAACATGCGATCAATCATCATCATAAAATTGCAATCAATCCATTCATAAATCGAAGCACAGAAACAGCAGGCACAAAAATCGATGAAATTCAGCACAGCTAGGAAAACATGTTGCAATGCGTAAGAACGTAAGAAGAACCAGCTGGATCAGGCCAAAAGCCCACCTAGTCCAGCCTCCTGTTCTCACAGTGGCCAACCAGATGTTTGTGGGAAACCTGCAAGCAGCACCTGAGTGCAAGAGCAACTCTGCCCTCCTGCAGTTTCTAGCGACCGGTATTTAGAAGCATGCCCACTAATGGAGGCAGAGCATAGCCATCATGGCGGGTAGCCCTTAAAAGCCTTCATGAATTTGCCAGTTCTCTTTTAACGTCATCTAGGTTGGTGGCCTCTTATGGGAGCGAGGCAAGTAGAAAATGTCTTTGCTCAACGCAGTGGTGCTAAATGGCACTACCATTTAGATAATTCGCATGGTTAGGCGAATTAAGGCCCAGATCCGGCCCAATTGCCTTCTAAATCCGGCCTACGGACAGTCCAAGAATCAGCATGTTTTTACATGAGTAGAATATGTCCTTTTATTTAAAATGCATTTCTGGGTTATTTGTGGGGCCTGCCTGGTGAGTAAAATATGTCCTTTTATTTAAAATGCATTTCTGGGTTATTTGTGGGGCATAGGAATTTGTTCATTCCCCCCCCCCCATTCAAAATATAAATCTGGCCCTCCACAAGGTGTGAGGGACAGTGGACCGTCCGCCTGCTGAAAAAGTTTGCTGACCCCTGATTTAGATCCACATTGGGTGACCTTGAACCAGTCCCTATCTCTCAACCTGACCCACCTCACAGTCATCGCGCAGCGTAAAATAAGGAGGGTTAGAAAAACAAACCCACTTCCTCAATAAGCCCCTTGGCAAAGAATGCAAATGACTAAAAAAAGACAGTTTCTCTTTCCTTCTTCCATCCAAACTCAGTGCATGGTGGCCCTTTTGGGCAAAAGTGTTAGGACCTTTATTTTAAAAACAAAAAGGGTGCAGACCAGAGCAGATGGCAATGCTCACTTAACCAGCAGCAGACGATGACACAGTTGAGCTCCCCTGACCTCTGTGTCATGGGCCAGGGGTCAGCTTCACCTGCTGAACAGCAGCCTGAAGGGGGAGAAGGTGGAATGACTCCACCTGCAGCTGATCAGCCTTCATAGAAAGAAGGCACTGATGAGAACCAGCTGGCTTTCGCCTTCATAAAGAAAGCATTCAGCACCAGCCAGGTGCTGCAAACAATGCCTGAAGTTCCTGGCTCTTCCTTGCTGCTTCCTGCTGGATCCTTGGCTCCCTGATCTGGACTTCCTGACTTATGGCCTGGACCCTTGGCTCTCTGATCATCTGGATTCCCTGACCTCTGTACTGGACCCATGACTCTGTGATCAACTGAACTCCATGACCTCTGGACTGTACCCTTAACTCTGCTACCATAAGGGTTCCCTGATCTCTGGACTAGACCCATGACTCTGTGATCATCTGGACTACATGACCTTTGGCCTGTCGGACTTTGTATGTGGATTCTGCTCTCAGGAAAGTGTTCCTTGGAGACTCCTAGCCACTGCTTGCTCAGCAACGAGATTTAGACAGGGCTACAATACTCTGATCAGTTCTGTTGCTGTTGCTTTCCTGGGAGTAGAGGAACACCAGCAAGGTCAGCATAGTGCAAAGGCATTAGCAGAACCAACCTGGTGTTCCTGCCAGGGCATTTGTAACACACCAGCAGTAGGAGTAACAATAAAAAAGGTAAAGGTACCCCTGCCCGTACGGGCCGGTCGTGACCGACTCTGGGGTTGCGCACCCATCTCGCTTGAGAGGCTGGGGGCCAGCGCTGTCTGAAGACACTTCCGGGTCACGTGGCTAGCGTGACGAAGCTGCTTTGGCGAGCCAGCACCAGCGCAGCACACGGAAACGCCGTTTACCTTCCCGCTATAAAGCGGTACCTATTCATCTACTTGTACTTAAGGGTGCTTTTGAACTGCTAGGTGGGCAGGAGCTGGGACCGAACGACGGGAGCTCACCCCGCCGCGGGGATTCGAACCGCCGACCAGCAAGTCCTAGGCGCTGAGGTTTTACCCACAGCGCCACCCGCGTCCCAGGAGTAACAATGCAACTGACCAAAAGTGTCAGTAGAGTTTTGCTTTCAAACTGGATATTCTATAGTCCTAGCAAGCCTTTTTTGGCATCTTTAAGAGGGAGACTTCCTTTCTAACACTGAGCAATACCTCCTTGTATTTATCAGACACATTAAGAGAGAGACACCTTCCTTCACGAATCCCCAGAAAAGGCACCTTCACAGCAGCTTTGCAATAATTCAAGTTTAACTGACTGGAGAAAAGTCAAAACCATTTTTTAAAACAATAATAATAATCTTTAAATCAGCTGACAGCCTTACTTATGAGTTCAGAGCACGGTTAACAAATAGCTCGGGAGTGATTTACCAACAGCGAGCCAGGATGAGGGATTGGTGATTCAAATTTAGGAAAGGGGGTGGGTGGCTGTGAAAATGAAGGATAGCATACATTCTTCAAGATATGTTGGCTTGTGTAACCTTGCAAACTTTTAGGAGAAAAAAAGCACACGCAGAGAAAGCTTTTCAATTAAACGAGATATTTAAAAGTGTCACGAAAACGGTTCTTCTTGAAGGAACACTGATTCATGTTTGTGTTTTTACTTGTAGATTGTCTTTCTATCGCGCAAACATCTGGTTTCGCTTGCACCAAATAAATTTGTTCACATTTATATTCAAGATACCAAAACATTATTAGTTTCAGAAATAACAAATAGGGGGAGGGGGGAGGAGCAGCAGCGCTGAAAGGAGCTGCAATACTACAAAATCCAAGAGGCCGTAACAGGCAGAGTCACTTATGAGGATGACTCACACTTTTAGGAAAAGGAATTGGCGCATTTATTGCTTTGAGAAAAGGGCGTTTATTGGGCCTTTTTTAAAAAAAAAATGCCACATTTTTTTAAACACCTGCCCATGAGCACAATGGCTGGGGTGGCTAACCTCCAGTTTTGGGGGAGCTAATCTGACTCATGTTGACTGGGGCTGATGGGAATTGTGGTTGGGGGAAGGCTGTGCTACGCCTTTTGAAAGAGGGAACAGCAAAAGTAAGCGGGGAGTCTTTGGGGAGGGCATGCAGGGTGGGGAAACTTGCCACAGTGCCAGGTCTACAATTTATCCCCTAAAAGGCAAAGGTCTGCACCACTGGCACTAGCAGAGGGGTGACAAAGTAGAGAAAGTATTTCTTCCTTTTGTGCCCCATGCAGGCTTCTGTGGAAAGACCCGTCTCCTTGCCTGCTCCAGGAAGAGGAAGGAGAAAATGACAGCGGCTTCCAAGACGACGTTGATACACCATAGCCAGCCACATCATGTACATGTTTTAGCAGGAACATAAAAGAGGAATCTGGCCTTGATGTCAATATGGCATGGGGGAAAGTGGGGGGGGGGGGAGATATGCCACAGACCTGCAGCCCATGTCTGGTAATTCCTTATGTTAATGACCAGGTCTCACTTACTAGAAGAAGCAGGGAGGTGGCCACCCACCTAGAATCTTCCAAGTGCCCCTATTTTCCAGGGACAGTCCCCGATTTACAGAAGCCATCCCGCTTCCTGATTTGATCCTGGAATGTCCCGCTTTTCCTTAGACAGGGGTCAGCAAACTTTTTCAGCAGGGGGCCGGACTATATTTTTTTTTGGGGGGGGGGGGGAATGAACGAATTCCTATGCCCCACAAATAACCTAGAGATGCATTTTAAATAAAAGGACACATTCTACTCATGTAAAAACAAGCTGATTCCCGGACCATCTGTGGGCTGGATTTAGAAGGCGATTGGGTCGGATCCGGCCCCCAGGCCTTAGTTTGCCTACCCATGCCTTAAAGGTAAAGGGTAAAGGGACCCCTGACCATTAGGTCCAGTCATGGCCGACTCTGGGGTTGCGGCGCTCATCTCGCTTTATTGGCCGAGGGAGCCGGCGTACAGCTTCTGGGTCATGTGGCCAGCATGACTAAGCTGCTTCTGGTGAACCAGAGCAGCACACGAAAACACCGTTTACCTTCCCGCCAGAGCGGTACCTATCTATCTACTTGCACTTTGACGTGCGTTCGAAAGCACCCATGCCTTAGGATGTCTCTATTTTCACTGGGGAAATGTTGGAGTCCTGCGACCCCCAAGCCAAGGAGATAAGTAACTATACAACCTTTAGAAGACATATGAAGGCAGCTCTGTACTGTGGTACCTCAGGTTACATACGCTTCAGGTTACAGACTCCGCTAACCCAGAAATAGTGCTTCAGGTTAAGAACTTTGCTTCAGGATGAGAACAGAAATCGGGCTCCAGCGGCGTGGCAGCAGCTGGAGGCCCCATTAGCTAAAGTGGTGCTTCAGGTTAAGAACAGTTTCGGGTTAAGTACGGACCTCCAGAACGAATTAAGTACTTAACCTGAGGTACCACTGTACAGGGAAGTTTTTAAATGTTTAATGTTGGAAGCCACCCAGAATGGCGGGGGCAACCCAGTCAGATTTACAGTAAATTTATTGTTGTTATTACTGTGGAACAGGACATTCCTATTTTCCTCAGAGAAACATTGGAGGCTATGCCCACCTTTTCTAAGAAGAGAAATTTAGGATCCGCCACACAGGGTGTGGTTTTGCCACCCCTCTAACCTGCTGCCCGGGGCACATGATCCCTCTCGTGACACCCACATACCCCCAATCTGCATCTGGCCACTGGTGAGAGGGTTAGTCACCACCGACAAGCAGATTTACAGAACCACCCTGCCTGCAGTTTCTCAAAAAGATGTACATGACAACATTATATTTCCAGCCACAAGGCCAACAGATGAAATAAACGAGCAAGAGCTCCTTTATGGGAAGAAGAAATGTTATACAACCGTGTGCTGAGGAGAAAACACACAAAGGAATAACGATTTTGGAGCTCAACAGGTAGAAGACGGCGAAGTCTGCTCCAGAGAGCTACTTTTCTGCCAATTAGAGTTGTTCTACGCACCCCCTGCTTGAGAACATGATGCACAGGCAGCAAAAGGAGACTATCAATGCTCACCCGTGTGGTCTAATAGCAGGACGGTGCACATGGGCTCAATACATTGCAGTCTTTTGTAAACACTTATTAAGAGACTCATCTTCCTCTGCGGGTCAGTTCCCTAAATGAAATGACTTATTTTTTTCTTTTTTGGGGGGCTAAGGACAAGGTAAGATGCATTAGTCACCAATCGTTGGAGCCGCAAAGAATACAGCATCAACAATAAGCATTTATCAATATTTATGTCTCAAGCATCGCCTTTCTACACAACTGTACCCCCACAAGCAGTGTTCTTTTCCTCTCTTTTTTCAAATGAAATGACACAAGAGGCGGGGGAGCGGTATAATCTGTGAACATAGTAAGCTATGAACGTTTGCTAGGTGGGAGCGGTGCATGAATCTGCCCCCCCACACACACACATACCATTGCAGCTGAAGACATGGAGAAGCCACCAATGGAGATTGCAGCAAAGCCCTGAGATGCCACACATCTCCTCTTCGACAAAATGAGGTATCTGACCACATTGCCAAGGCGAGTGCTGACCCTTCGGCAAAACGAGGCCTGCTGTATGGGCAGGATCCCTTCTTTACCCAGTAGGTCACTGCAGTCTGCAGGAGACCATCTCCCACAAGTTCCAAAGAGATCAGAAGCCCGCTTCACTGAAACTCAAGAGCAGGGCTTTCAGCTGTGAAACGGCATCCCTGTCGGGATACAACGGGCACCTGCTATCGGCACTTTTCTAGCAACAAGTACAGTGGTGCCCCGCAAGACGAATGCCTCGCAAGACGGAAAACCCGCTAGACGAAAGGGTTTTCCGTTTTTCGATGCGCTTCGCAGGACGAATTTCCCTATGGGCTTGCTTCGCAAGACGAAAATGTCTTGCGAGTCTTGAGATTTTTTTCCGCTCCCCACCCCCTTTTTCTAAGCCGCTAAACCGCTAATAGCCTTTTAGCAGCTAATCCCCTAATCCCTTAAGCCTTTAATAGCCGCTAATAGCCGCTAAACCGCTAATGGCACTAAGCCGCTAATAGGGTTGCTTTGCAAGACGAAAAAACCGCTAGATGAAGAGACTCGCGGAACGAGTTAATTTTGTCTTGCGAGGCACCACTGTAAAGACTTTTTTTCCCCGACAGGCTTTCCCAGCTGGATAAATAAGTCTCTGCTATGAGTATCTACTTTTTACATTTATCTGCTGTCATTTCCTAAGATTTTTTTTAAAAAACCCTGTTTTTATTGCATTTTGGACACTGCCTTGAGACATATGGGTAGAAGGCGATAAAAGATGGTGGTGATATAGGAGACGGGAGCTCTGACGTTTCTTCAACAAAGCATCAAAATGAGACCAAGGAGCTGCACCCGTATTGCTAGCCCCGCCCACAGCAGGCCTAGGCTCCGCCCATTGCCCATAACAACTTAGGGTCACTTAACCACGTATATGCCCCCCTAGAACAATTCAGTCTGTGCAACTGGTACTGTTACAGGTACCACATGATATGCATTCCCCATTGGTAGAAAACTGACCTTTCAGCTTAGCTTCATCCACGCTTTGGAACTCCCTGCCTATTGATATCACTGTGCTCTTTCCGGTACCTACTAAAGACATTTTTTGTTTCAACGAGCCTACCCAGATATGTAGAATGATAATGTGTGTTTTAACCTGTTTTTTCGCTTGTCGCTGATTTCATTTTTGAAAGTTTAAAGTTGCTGTCTTTAAGTGTATTTATGGATAATTTAACTGCTTTGTTCTTTTTGTAAACCACTTTGAAGCTGTTGAGTTTGTTTGTTTTACAGTCGAGCAGTGTATAAATTTTCTGAAAACTAAAAGAAAATAGTCATCCATGCCACTGTCCTTACCTTGGCTTGGACTGCGTAAGAGGCAAGGAGAACAGATGCCTCTGGGGGACAGGAAATCTTCTCATCCAATATCTGCTTCTTCACCTGAATAAAAAAAAGCAGGAGCAGCTAAGAAAGACAACCCTAGCAGACAGCCACAATGATTTCCTTTTCAAAGTGTCTGCTCCAGGGGTCGGGCAAGGTTTACCTCGCCTGGGCCAGTTCACTCCAGCAGACATCCCTCTTTGGGCCGGATTGCGTGCGCACCTGAGATTTCCAGGGCCTGCGCAGATGTGATTTTCTGTGCCGCGGAAGCAAGTCGCCGCGCTGCATCGATTTAGCGCAGCGAATGGGGATTCACCAGGCAGGTGGCTCTGTTCAGGGATGGCTCGTAAGCCAGTAAAACAATCTATGTGAGCCCAGGGGCCCAGGGGCCTTTGGTTGCCAACCCCTGGTCTACTCTATGTATACAACCACGTCTGGATCCAACCCCAAATTGATGCTGCCCCCCCCATGAAAAATATTGCTTGGCACAGCGAGGTAGGTCACTGCTCCCATTTTACAGAGGAGGAAATGGTGGCTGAGAGGCAGCAACTTAACCCAACATTCCCATAGAAATATCTTACTGAAGCAGGAATAGACCAGGCCTCCTTCCCTGATCCAGGCACAACATTGTAGACTAGGGCAGGGAAATGCAGTCCTCTAGACCTTTATCTTAGCCTTGGGACTCTCTCCCAAAACCATGCCACACCCAACACTGGTCCCCTTCCACATCCTTTGCGTGTCACACTGGGATGTGTCCTTCAACTGTAAGAATGTCTTCTCTTCCTAGATAGGGTGTGTGTGTGTAAAAGCCTCTGACTTCTTATTTATATATTTATTGCATTTATATCCCAGCTTTTACTCCAAGGATCTTAACGTGGCGTACATGGTTCTCCTCTTCCTCCTCATTTAATCCCCACGACACCCCTGCGAGGTAGGATAGGCCGAGGGGCAGTGACCGGCTGAGTGAGGATTTGAACCTTGTTCTCAGGCTGAAGTCCAACCCTGTAACCACTATAGGTAAAGGGACCCCTGACCATTAGGTCCAGTTGTGGCCGACTCTGGGGTTGCGGCGCTCATCTCGCTTTATTGGCCGAGATAGCTGGCGTACAGCTTCCAGGTCATGTGGCCAACGTGACTAAGCCGCTTCTGGCGAACCAGAGCAGCGCATGGAAACGCTGTTTACCTTCCCGCCGGAGCAGTACCTATTTATCTACTTGCACTTTGACGTGCTTTCAAACTGCTAGGTTGGCAGGAGCAGGGACCGAGCAATGGGAGCTCACCCGTCACAGGGATTCGAACCACCGACCTTCTGATCAGCAAGTCCTAGGCTCTGTAGTTTAACCCACAGCACCACCCGCGTACCTAACCACTATACCACGTTGGATTATGGCTTACTGTGCAAAGCTAAGGCTCACACCCACAGCTCCGCCCGCTCTCACCTCTGACCCTGGAATCCCAGAACTGGAACTGTAGAGTTGGAAGGGACCCCAAGGGACATCTTGTCCAACCCCTTGCGATGCATCAGAATTAAACCCTTAAGGGCTCCCTTTCAGATGCTGGATTTTCAAAGTCAGAAACAACAGCTGCCTCCTGGCTGCCAAAATATGCAAAGCCTCCATTCCGACTTGAAAGTACTTTTCCCTCCCGCTGGGTCAGGCAAACATGAGTCTCCCTTACAAAACACCTACTTGAAGGAAAAATAGGTGCTGAGTGATGTCCTGAACGAGCTCGTCCTCTGCGTTCTCTGGGTAAAACTTGGCCAGGAAGTGAAAAGTGACCGGCTCTTCCTTTGGAACATCATGGTCCAGGACCTGCAGAATTAGATCTCCCTTTTAATCTCTTGGAAGAACGTATGAAAAGCCTCGACCATCACATTTAGTTTCTTAACGCAGAACAAAGCAGACCAAACTTCAGCAACTGTCCAGCAGCACAAAGCATTATGTTGCAGCCAAGTCCAGTCCCTATGCTGCCTTACAATGTAGGGCAAATCTACACATACATCAATAATAATAATAATAATAATAATAATAATAATAATAATAATTTGTTATTTATACCACCGCCTGGTTGGGTTTCCCTAGCCACTCTGGGAGGCTTCCAACAAAATATTAAAATACAATAAGTAAAGGTAAAGGTACCCCTGCCCGTACGGGCCAGTCTTGACAGACTCTAGGGTTGTGCGCCCATCTCACTCAAAGAGGCCAAGGGCCAGCGCTGTCCGAAGACACTTCCGGGTCACGTGGCCAGCGTGACATCGCTGCTCTGGCGAGCCAGAGCCGCACACAGAAACGCCGTTTACCTTCCCGCTAGTAAGCGGTCCCTATTTATCTACTTGCACCCGGGGGTGCTTTCGAACTGCTAGGTTGGCAGGCGCTGGGACTGAACAGCGGGAGCGCACCCCGCCGCGGGAATTCGAACCGCCGACCTTTCGATCGGCAAGCCCTAGGCACTGAGGCTTTAACCCACAGCGCCACCCGCGTGCCAAGGAAAATACAATAGTCCTTCAGATATTAAAAGCTTCCCTAAACAGGGCTGCCTTTGTCTGGTAATTGTTTTTCCCTTTGACATATGGTGGGAGAAGGCCCTCTGCCTGGTTCCCTGTAACTTCGCTTCTGGCAGTGACGGAACTGCCAGAAGGCCCTCGGCGCTGGACCTGTTTAAAGCACAGGACTTCTCTCAAAAAATCCGGGGACAATGAAGGTTCTTAAGGATACCAGGAATTGTACCTCTGTGAGTGGCAAACTACAGTTCCTGAGATCCCTTGGAGGAAGCCACGATTTTCAAATGTGCCTGGGATGTGCTTTATCCTTATTGTGTGGGTTAGTCCTTCATTCTCTTAAAGGAATATTTAATAATTCCCCTACTAGATCACTGTGCCCCATATACACCCACTCAACTCCTTCAATCAGCCGAACTGGCACTTTTACAGGTGCCCCATAATACCCATTCCACGTGTGGCAGGACCTGCACTTTGGAACTCCCTGTCTATTGATATCAGGCACGCACCTTCACTTTCCGGGTCCTTCTAAAAACACTTTTGTTTCAACAGACCAACTCAGATGTTTAGAAAACTGATGTGAGTTTAAATCTGTTCTCAGCCCATTGCTATTTTCACTTTTTTAAAGTCTTAGACTGGCGCTGTTAATTTTTCTTTTTGCTGATTATTGTTTCATTGAAAACCACATTGAGGGATTTCTTTACAATCAAGCAGCGTATAGATTTTATGAAATAAATACTCAGCAATGGGTATTTAAGGTTCCTTGGTATGCTTCCCTGGAGCAAGAGCTGGCCTGCGGGTCCCCATCCCATGTGCTTTCTAGGCCTTTCTAAACGTTTAGACACACTTAAGACTTTTTACTATTTTTCCAGAGAAACTAGACATCCACCAATAAAGATTTCCTCGCTCTTATCTCAGTGTGGCCTTGCTCTTTATTTTCTGCAACACTTCTGATACTCGGAGCTTCCCTAGTTAGGAAACCGCAGTGTAGCTTAAAGCCCCAGGTCGCTAGTTAAGACGTAAGCATTTGCTTGGCACCACACCGCTGCCTTCGACAGAATTTGTAGCAGACAGTGCAAAGTCCCATCAGTCAAGGCAAACACATCCAGCTAGAGGGAACGGTGCGCTGAGTAAACACTCTTAATGCACAACATACGTCTGGTCCCGAAATGTCATCCAACTTCAGCTGCCTGGGAACAGATTAAGGAGAGGAAAGCCATCTCGGAGCAAGCTTCCCCAGAGAGAATTAGCCAGTACTACATGCAGCTCAGATATGCTAGCCTTGACTTATAGTTAACACTCAGGCTTACCGTGCAAAAGTTACAACTGAGCTACAGGAATGAATTCGTAGCCACTTGCTACCTAGGAATCGGAGGCAGTAATCTTACGGCTAGTTTACTAAGAAGCTGGTCCCCATGGAATCCATGAGAAAGTAAGAAGAGCCTGCTGGATCAGGCCAACGGCCCATCTAGTCAAGCATCTTGTTCTCACAGTGGCCAACCAGATGCCCATGGGAAAGCTGCAAGCAGGACCTGAGCACAAGAGGCTCTCCCTTACTATATTCAGAATCCGAGTTCAGAAAGTAGTGTTGGGAGATGAGTGTTCAGACCCTTGGGCTCTCACTTGTGGGGTGCCTCAGGGTTCTGTCCCCCCCCCATGCTTTTCAACATATACATGCAGCCGCTAGGAGAGATCATCAGGGGGGTTGGGCTGGGTGTCCATCAATATGCGGATGATACCCAGCTCTACCCCTCCTTCAAATCAGAACCAGTGAAGGCAGTGAAGGTCCTGTGTGAGTGTCTGGAGGCAGCTGAAGGATGGATGGTGGCTAACAGATTGAGGTTGAATCTTGACAAGACAGAAGTACTGTTTTTGGGGGACAGGAGGTGGGCAGGTGTGGAGGACTCCCTAGTCCTGAATGGGGTAACTGTGCCCCTGAAGGACCAGGTGCGCAGCCTGGGAGTCATTTTGGACTCACAGCTGTCCATGGAGGCGCAGGTCAATTCTGTATCCAGGGCAGCTGTCTACCAGCTCCATCTGGTACGCAGGCTGAGACCCTACCTGCCCACGGACTGTCTTGCCAGAGTGGTGCATGCTCTAGTTATCTCCCGCTTGGACTACTGCAATCCGCTCTATGTGGGGCTAGCTTTGAAGGTGACCCGGAAACTACAACTAATCAGAATGTGGCAGCTAGACTGGTGACTGGGAGCGGCCGCCGAGACCACATAACACCGGTCTTGAAAGACCTACATTGGCTCCCAGTACATTTCCGAGCACAATTCAAAGTGTTGGTGCTGACCTTTAAAGCCCTAAACGGCCTCAGTCCAGTTTATCTGAAGGAGCGTCTCCACCCCCATCGTTCTACCCGGACACTGAGGTCCAGTGCCGAGGGCCTTCTGGCAGTTCCCTCCCTGCAAGAAGCCAAGTTACAGGGAACCAGGCAGAGGGTCTTCTTGTGGTGGCACCCACCCTGTGGAACGCCCTCCTACCAGATGTCAAAGAGAACAACAACTACCAGACTTTTAGACGACATCTGAAGGCAGCCCTGCTTAGGGAAGCTTTTAATGTTTGATGCATTACTGTATTTTAATATTGTGTTGGAAGCCGCCCAGAGTGGCTGGGGAAACCCAGCCAGATGGGCGGCGTATAAATAATAAATTATCATCATCATCATCACCACTGTTGCCTCTGCAACTGTAGAGGCAGAACACAGCCATCCTGACAAATAGCCATTGATCGTCTTCTCCTCCATGAATGTGTCTAATCCTCTTTTGAAGCCATCACTGCTCCCTGTAGCAGCGAGTTCCTTAGTTTAACTGTGCGTTGCAGGAAGAATTTCTTCCTTTTCTCTGCCCTGAACCTTCCAACATTCAGATCCGTGAAATGTCCACAAGAACATTCCGTCCTTACCTTCTTATCCATCTTGAGCCACGCCATTGTGTCTTTGATCATGTATTGCAGGCCAAAGAACCACGTTTCGCGGAGTCCCAGTGTCCTGCACACCAGGTCAAACAGGTCCTTCCCTTTCCACTTGACCTGAGGAAAAGGGAAACAAAAGTTAAAAGCCGCCTGCTCCCAGACACAAGTTCGCTTTGGACAACGTGTGGTCGTGTCCATCGCCACCGCCAGACTGGAAAAAGCAGAAATAAGACCTCCATGGGAGAAGAACAAATGCAACACAGGGCTTGCTTGTTCTGTAACATTTAAAGCAGGGACCTATGAGTCCTCCAGTTGTTGTGGAAACTAACGCCCACCAGCCCCAGGCAACACGGCCAACAGTTGGAGATTATGGGAGTTGGGGATCAAACAACATCTGGAAGGCTGCAGGTTCCCCATCTCTGATTTAGGGGTTTCCAAGTGGGTTTCTGTCTGGTGGGCAAATGCTCCTGCCATCAAGGACGTTGCAGCTGACAATCCCTTGGGTGACTCATACACTGCTCCACAGGACAGCTGCAACGAGGAGCAGAACAACTGCAAATCCATGGAGAAGGCAATCAATGGCTCCTAGCCGTGATGGCTATGCTCTGTCTCCATGGTTGGAGGAGGAAGCAATGCTTTTCAATTGCTGGAAACCACCGGAGGGGAGAGGGCTCTTGGCCTCAGGTCCTCCTTGAGGGTTCCCCAGAAGAGGAATCTCGGTGGCCACTGTGGATGCTGGTCTTGATAGGCCATTGCCCTGATCCAGAAGCCTCTTTTTATGTACTTATGCAACCCTCAGAAGTTCAGGGGGAGCAGGGAGTGACCTAGGAGAGCGCCTTCTCTGTGGCAACCCCTAAGTTGTGGAACTCCCAACAGAGGGGCATCTAGAACCTTCCCTACACAACTTTCAGCAAATGCTGAAGATGCCCCTCTTTACCCCAGCTTTTGACCCCTGAGATGTGTGTTTCCAGAGCCTACCCTATCCCTCTGACTAATTGGTTTTGACTGTTTTCAATTCTGTATTTTAAATTATTGTAACCCACTCTGGGACTTGCTAGTAAAAAAATTCAATAAGAACCGCAACAGCTATGGAATTCACTAACAAAATGAATGCTTCACTCAAAGGGGGGGGGGGGTAAAAGAATAACCAGTGGCGTACACATCTCAAAATTTAGTTGCTCTTCTGCAGGGTAGCAATCGGTTAGTCTCCGTGCACTGTTGCAGCAGCAAATTTATATTTAAGGCTGTAAATCATGCATCCCATTTCATAAGGATATGTATACTCGTTGGGATCCCTGTGTGCTTTCTACCGGGTTAACTTTGCACATCTTCCACTGAATGGAAGTGGCACATTGTAGGTGTTTGGGAAGACATTTTGAGCATGCAGGGCAGCAAGGGAGAAGGAGATGGGTTATGTAAGCAGAGCAATGCTCATAGAAATATGGAGACAGCTAAAGCAACCTGATCAGGCAGTTACCCTGAGGATTAAGCTTTCACTCTCTCTTTAGAGTGGCAATGGCGTTCCCTTCCCGTATATGCATTATTCTTCAATTAAGCAGTTGGAGAGGAGGCATTAAAGCATGGGCTTTTTAATGCTGCGGTTATGGAAAAGCAGGTAACAAAAGGGAAGTATTAGAAAGGAGCAGAGACAGATGACTTTCATACGCAGGGACTGGTTTTGTTATGTATGATTGGGTCCAGGATATCTGGAAAAGATGCCCTACGTTTGGTCCAGTAGGGCTCTACGTATTTTATTGCATTTATATCCCAACTCCACGGAGCTCAAAGTGTCATATATGGTTTCCCCACCCACCCTTCCTCATTTAATCCCCACAACAGCCCTTTGAGCTAATTTAGGCTGAGAGTGAGCGACTGGCCCCAACATCACCCAGTGAGCTTCATGGCCGACTGAGGACTTGAACCCTGGTCTCCCAGGTCCTAGTCCAACACACTAACCACTACACCACCCTGGCTCTATGTTACGGTCTCCCTCCGCTGTCAGTGGTAGCATCCCTCTGAGTATCAGTTGCTGAGAATCACAAATGGGGAGGGAGTGCTGTTGTGTTCAGGGCCTATTTGTGGGCTTCCCATCTGGACATCTGGTTGACCAAAGGCGGTCTGGTTTGGGAGAGGAAGATGCTGCATGGGCCAGGCCTTTGGTTTGACCCAGCAGGGCTCTTCTTATATTCTTATGAAGGGAAGATACAGACTTCCTTGAAAACCTATTACAGTCATACCTTGGCTCCTGAACGCCTTGGGAGTCAAACGTTCTGGCTCCTGAACGATCGAAAAACGAAAGTGAGTGCTCCAGATTTCGAACATTCTTTTGGAAGCCGAAAGTCCGACGGGGCTTCCACGGCTTCCGATTGGCTGAAGGAGCTTCCAGAAGCCATGCTTTGGTTTCCGAAGGTTTTGGAAGTCAAATGGACTTCTGGAATGGATTCCGTTCGACTTCCAAGGTACGACTGTATTATACTGACATACATCTAGGCAGGACTGAGTTCAGCCTCCCATACCCAGGCTACCCTTACAGCAGTTAGGGGATGAGCTACAGATCTAAGACTACATGCACCCCTTGGCCTAATTTCACAAGCCCTTCCTTGAGACGTCTGGAAAGAGTCTTCCTTCTCTCCCTCATCAGCCTACTGGGTTAGGAGGGAGGGAGAAGGATGTCAAGGGCTGGAAATCAGATGCCTCAACATCCACCAATGGAGATCTAAAAAGTGTCCTGCTTGATCAGGCCTGTGGCCCATCTGGTCCAGCATCCTGCTCTCACAGTGGCCAACCAGATACTCCAATGGGAAGCCCAAGAGCAGGACTACAGCACAAGAGCGCTCTCCCCTCCTGCGGTTTCTAGCAACTAGTATTCAGAAGCATTGCTGACTCCAACTGTGGAGGCCAAGCTGATGAATTTGTCATGAATTTGTCTAATTCTCTTTTAAAGCCATCTTGGTCGGCGGGCAGTCATCACTGCCTCCTGAAGCACATTCCATACTTTAACCATGCTCTGTATGAAGAAGTGCCCTCGGCCCCCACAACAGGTCAGCGCCAAGCGAGTGCGGCCCTCGTCAGGATAAGGCCTTTCAAGGAAAAGACTGCAGGGTCCCCAAAAGAAAAGTCTCGACAGCAGCAGCCCCAGCTGCCGGGTTAACAAGGGGAGGTATTGCAATAAAGCAAACCCACACGTTCACTTTGGGTTAGTAGGGAGCAGAGAAATTCACCTGGAGTAAAAGTAAGGGAAATTGGAGCAGTCAAAAAAGAGGTGGTCTTTCAAATGGCTGCATATCAACAGTATAAAAAGAAAGCTTTGGCTTGTTTTTAAAAAAATGGTACACCAGTAGGAAATAAAGCGAGCGAGATCTTGGTGCTTTTCTACCTCTGGGAATCGATAAAATTGCAGGGAGAGACATATGGCTGCTCTTCTGAAGCATTAAGGCAGGGGGGCCTCCCTCCCACCTTGTCAGTATCTCTCAAGTCTTAGGATCACCGGCATAGCATTCAATATTAATCCTCACACATGGCACAACAGCTCTGCTCCAGCTGCTCTCCCTTCTCCAGCTGTTATTCCACACTGCCCACTTGTGGCTACTGCTCCCCACTGCATCAAAAAGAGGTTTTAATCCTAATTCCTTTTGCCTTGCACCCCCCACCCCGGCACCAAAATTATTTCCAGTACCACTGATGTGAATCCCTCCCCCCCCAGTGCCTTATTTTCTGGTGGAAAATATTCCATTTCATACGTTCGGGTTGGTCTATTCACCAACAATGAATAGATGCCAGCTGCAAGCACAGGATGAGTCGAGCTCAGCCATTTCAAAGTGTTTAGCTTCACTTAGTGATTACAAGAGAAACAAAACTGGACAAATTAAGACCGAGGGATGGGAATACCACCCGTGTGAAGCAGCCACCGTGTGGGTCAGCGCTGCCTACGACGCCAGGGGGAGGGGAGTATGAATAATGGCTTGTGGACATGTTGGTTTGCTCAGTGGCGGAGGGAGGCGGGGGGTGGTCCGTTCCAGGTGCCATCTCTGAGGGGGTGACAAGGCACCCTGCAGGGGGCTCGCCCCGCCACCATCATGCCACCACACCCACATGCGAAGGATCCGCCGCTCGTGGCTGCTGCAGCGGTGGCGGTGGCATGCCACCGCCGTCCGTACGGCGCTTAAGCGGCGCCATCAGCAAACGGCTGCGCAGCGCATGTGCGGCACCGCTACATACTGTGCACGTGCATGCGCAGTACGCAACAGCGCATGTGCCACCAGGCGGTTTGCCCCACTCCCGGCACCCCACACTGGGTGCTGGTTAGCCTTCCTTTGCCCCTGGGTTTGCTGGCATTTGGGGTCACCAGTAGCCTTGAGCTCAAAAATATGAGAGTATCATAAGAGCCCTGGTGGATGAGGATAATGGCTCACCCTGCCTAGCATCCTGTTCTCACAGTGGCCAGTCAGATGCCTGTAGGAGAAAATGGTAAGCAGGACCCGAGCACAAGAGCACCTTCTGTGTTCTCCAACTACGAACAGAATCATTGCTGCCTCTGACAGTGGAGCATCCACAAACGAGCATCAGGAGAGAAATGCAGTTGGCGGTGAAGAGGAGAAATGCAACAGAAAGACAAGCAAACAGAATAACTGGATTTACAAATGGATGTTGCCAAGACAGAACGGTGAAATGAGAGCCCTGGCATGCACAGAGCCACGTGGCGAAGCGACCCGTCCATTCACTGGAGTGGAAAGTGGCGGCGAAAGGAGGGGCTTGCAAATGCAGGGCTCCTGCAGCAGTCTTGCCAAGGAAAAGAGGCTTTCATCCACAGATTCAGGGTCTGCACCCTGTGGAATTGGTGTTTTCAAACTCCAGCCGCGCTTTAGACTACAAACGATGCGGAAGCCCTCCCTCCCGGAAGCGGCAGCCTGTCTGAAGACTACAAATGATGTGGGGTGTTATGTAAGCCTGCACAAAGCCAAAGGCGAAGTTCTTGGACCATTTTCAGGCATCGCGTTTAGCGCATAGGACAAGGATGTGGGAGCAGGGACACACACACACACACACACACAGAGAGAGAGAGAGAGAGAGAGAGAGAGAGAGAGAGATTTGGATGATTTCCAAGTGTGGTTTTAAGATATTGATCGCCAACATTTTATGGCAATGAGCCTTCCGCCCTACTCTGCCCCACAGCAGCAGTTTGGCCCCGCACACATAAACAGGCACTTTGATGGCTGCTGGTGCTATTAGGTTTTTATGCCTTGACTCACAAGTGCCGTAACACCAATTTAACGGCTGCTGGGAGAGCCATAGACTCTGAGACGGACCTGCGCATAGCAACTGGCTCAACAACCAATCTGCATTCGGCGTCTTTCCGCAATTAGCTTAACTAAGATCAAACTTTACTGGCACTCCTTTGCTCATTCCATATGGTAGGATTCCTTCGCGTGGATGCTAAAAACCAATTTGGAGAAGCTGAACTGTATATTTGAAGTGTGTGGCTTTTCCCCCAAAGTATCTTAGGAACTGTCGTCTGCTAAGGGTGCTGGGAACTGTAGCTCTGGTAAACTCTGCAATGGTAAACTACAGTTTATTAGGATTATTAGGATTATTTGGAATAAACTGTGTGTTGTGTGGCATTTGAGCAACCTCAGGTGTTTATTCTGATCACTTTTACATCTACATTCAAGCTGTGTACGCATTGTACCTTTCAAGCACACTCGAAGCGCATCATTTCCCCCAAAGAATTCTGGGCACTGTAGTTTGCTAAGGGCGGCTGGGAATTGTAGCTCTAGGAATTCTACAGCCTAGAATTCTTTGAGAGAAACCATGTGCGTTAAAGCAACGGTGTAGACGTGACCGAAATCTTTTGGGGGCACCATTTGAGCTCACAGTATAGGCAGTGATCATGTCAGTACTTGGAAAACCACAGCGAACACTCTAGCTGGACATTCGCAGCAATCAAAATACAGCCCTTTTTACCATCAATCATATCTCCCGCCCTTAAGCCCTGTGTGGGGTTTTGTTTCAACCCATTCCTGTTCCTTGTGCTCACTAAGTCAAAGCAGACTTGGCACCCTCCGATCAACATTTGGAAACCAGGAAGAGCCGTAGCTCAATGGCAGAGCACTTGCTTTGGGCGCAAAAGGTTCCAGGTTCAACCCCTGTTATCTCCAGTAGATACCCCTGCCTGAAATCCTGGGGAGCCGCTGCCAGTTAGTGTAGACCATATGGAGCTACATGGACCAATGATCTAACTCAGTATAAAGCAGCTTCCTATATAACTCAGTTAAAACCCATAAAGACTAGAATCTTTATTTTATGGGAAGGGTGGTAGTGATTGTTCAAAATTTGGCTGGTGCCAGGTGCGTTTTGCACCTGGCTATCAACCACTTGTGATCAAGTGAAGATGCCCAGGCGCCAGGATGGTGCCTGACGCCTATACCATTTGGAGGTGCTTGCCTGGGGATCCTTGGATCTTGACTGTTTTCACACACCACCAACACATCCTGTAGAATTCTGTTATATTTTATCTGCCCAATCAGAATGAATTTCAGGAACCGAAAAGTCAAACTGAAAAATAAAAATTCCAAGCTGTGTGGCCCCAAAATGGCAATGAGCCATTCTGTTTTGGCAACTCTAAGCCTGGTTTAAAGCCTAGCTTATATATCTGAGTTCAGTGGCTTTGCATGCAGAACGTTCTAGGTTCAATTCCCGACGGCATCTCCAGGTAAGGCTGGGAAAGACCTCTGCCCGGGGAGCTGCTGCCAGTCAGTGTAGACAAGCCTGATCCAGATGGACCAACGGTCTGACTCAGTACAGTGGTACCTCGGGTTACATATACTTCAGGTTACATATGCTTCAGGTTACAGACTCCGCTAACCCAGAAATAATACCTCGGGTTAAGAATTTTGCTTCAGGATGAGAACAGAAATCGTGCTCCAGCAGCATGGCAGCAGCAGGAGGCTCCATTAGCTAAAGTGGTGCTTCAGGTTAAGAACAGTTTCAGGTTAAGAACGGACCTCCGGAACGAATTAAGTACTTAACCCGAGGTACCACTGTATAAAGCAGCTTCCTGAATTCCTAACAATCCACTCCATTAGTCTTGCGCACCACGGCTGTGAGATTTAGCACACGCATCTGACGAAGGTCACCACCAACCGAAAGAAAAGCAAGGCTCCTCATCACAGCTCTTCCCCCGCCATCATCCGGAGTGGTAGCCAGAATGATATAATAAAGCTATATCCCCCAAATAAAAACTGCATTAGAGGCAGAGCCATAATTTATAAAAAGCAAGGGCTGCAATGGCCCGGCTCCCGTCTGGGGGTAATGGGGCTTGGCGGGGGGGGAGGCCCCCCCACTCTCTCTCCCTCCGCCTCGAGACACCCCAAATTGAGCCAGCAGCTTGAGAATGAATGCTCTCTCCTAGGTGGTCCTGTCATATTCCATTA
The DNA here is from genome assembly GCF_965153285.1 of Podarcis tiliguerta. Classification (NCBI taxonomy): domain Eukaryota; kingdom Metazoa; phylum Chordata; class Lepidosauria; order Squamata; family Lacertidae; genus Podarcis; species Podarcis tiliguerta. The sequence goes on from NC_139549.1 coordinate 23,632,096, forward strand.
GCTTTATCTTAACATGGTTTGTTAGATATATTTGCAAGTCTTGCCGGAATACGTGGATAAACTCCGGTTATAAAGAGGGCTAAGTGCCGCAAGCCGGTTATTTTGCAGGGCTGGGATTTATGATCTCAACTAAGTGCAGAGCGCCTGCAATTCATCAGCATCTCCTGGTTGTCGTTTTTCTAAAAGTAAACAGGAGTAAGCACTTAAAACTCAGCAACCGGTCGACGATGGGAGAAGGGGGGCCTCTTCTTGTTCTCCAGCCAAGACGTCAAGAGTTTGGGGAAGGGGGAGCGGAAATCTATTAACAGGGTGTACATTATTTATTAACCTGCAACAGGAGTCATTTGCACCTGGCAGGCAGCCAAAGCGTCACTCCGATAATGCAATTTAATATGGGGACAGTGTCCTTGCTACAAGCGCTGCACCGCCGCTCCTCAGGCAATTACGGCCCGCTATGAAGTTATGGCAAACGTTAGGAGAAAGGAGCCCACTTGTGGATAGAGATGAAGTCAGGACGGCATGATGAGCCAAGGTTGCAGAGTAGGATCCAGCATGGATATGGCTCCAAATTATTTGGAAGAGCTAGGGGTCATGGGAAAACTTCAGAAGAGCCCTATTGGATTTGGCCAAAGGCCCTTCTGGGACGGCATCATGTTCTCGCAGTGGCCAACAAGATGCCTATTGCAAGCCTGTGAGCAGGACCTGAACGTAAAAGCACTCTCTCCCCACTTGCAATGCCAGCAACTGGTATATAGAGGTGTACAGTGGTACCTTGGGTTACAGACGCTTCAGGTTACAGACTCTGCTAACCCAGAAACAGTACCTCGGGTTAAGAACTTTGCTTCAGGATGAGAACAGAAATCGTGCTCCGGTGGCACAGCAGCAGGAGGCCCCATTATCTAAAGTGGTACCTCAGGTTAAGAACAGTTTCAGCTTAAGAACGGACCTCCAGAACAAATTAAGTTCTTAACACGAGATACCCCTGTACTACAGTCGTGCCTTGGATCCCAAACGCCTTGGTACTCAGACGTTTTGGCTTCCAAACGCCGCAAACCCAGAAATGAGTGTTCCAGTTTGCAAACGTTCTTTGGAACCCGAATGTCCAATGGGGTTTCTGCAGCTTCCGATTGGCTGCAGGAAGTTCCTGCAGCCAATCGGAAGCCGCACTTTGGTTTCTGAACGTTTTGGAAGTTGAAAGGACTTCCGGAACGGATTCCGTTCAACTTCCAAGGTACGACTGTATTGTCTCCGAAGGTGGAGGAAGAACACAGACATCATGGCTGGTGGTCATTGATAACCTTATCCTTCCCCCCTTGCTACTTTTCTAGGAAAAGAGGTGTCAGAACTCATCATGAACACCTCCCTCGTTCTCTTAGAATGGCAAAGATGCCCACCTGAAAGATGCCAAACTGAGTTCCTGTGAGTTCCCCCTGTCCTCCTCCATGTATTTGTCTAATCCTCTCTGAAAGCCATTCAAGTCGGTGACCATCACTGTCTCTTGTGGGAGCAAATTCCATAGTTTCACTCTGCTGCGTGAATAAGTTCTCCCTTTTGCCCATTCTGAATCATCCAACTCTAGACTCCGCAAATGCACCCTTCATCAAACCACCATTGCAAACAGGAGAGCCACAGAGCTGAGACCCCCCCCTCCAGATCTCAGCAAAGACAGCAGAGGGACAGAGGCACTCACAGAGATAAATAATGTAATCTTTGTAAAATGCACAAAAAGAAATGTGCTGTCTATTGCACTGTGTTTCTTACCTGTTAGAGCAAGAATATTTTAACTACTATCACAAGGATGTCTCAGAACCTTAAATTGAGGCTCATGCAACAAAAAAATTATATTTAGACTATAATGGACCCCATTACGTTTGTTTAAAAAAGGGCTATCTAAGGTATCTTAGAGATGCAATAGGGATAATGCTTCTCTAAAACATTTTTTTTCCATTGTCCTATATTGAAAGGTTTTTTGCAGAAGGTAACTGAAACTATCATCAGAACTGTACGGAACAACCTTACATTCACAAAGCAAAATGTCCTCTTGAATTATATACCCAGCACATGGAACCTTACAAAAGGACAATATGAGTGGACTCTCCGTGCTCTTATCACAGCTAAAAGACTGATACGGATGGATTGGGAAAATAAAAATGTGGCTTCCTTCTATGATTGGATTGAAGACTTATACAAACTCGCAACATATGAACAATTTGCATATAAATGCAAACTTGCCATGGACAAATTCCATGATATTTGGAATCTATTCTTACAAATACTGTAATAGGTTAAGATCTGGTGAAGTACAACAACAACTTTGTAAAGTATACAGTTTTGGGTTTTCCCCCTCCCCCCTTTATTTTCCCTTCTACACGGGTGCTGTTTCTCTTTTTCTTTCTTTTACTTACATCTCACCATGTTTACTGCACATATAACTATGTACTTTTTGAACTTTCAATAAAGGTGTTGTAGGGGGGAGAAAATTGTACGCTAAATATTGGAGAGTACATACAAGACCAACAACCCCAAGAACAGAGAGACAAAATATAGGATGCAACGGTGGCAAAGCTTATGGAAACAGAACAGAAAGGGGATAATTTTTTATATGGCGGCAACATTTCATAGATTGCATTAAAAATATGATTTGTTACTAAATGCAAGCCTTGAATTTTTTGTACTGAGATTTGCAGATATCTTGCCCTCCAAGTTTCTTGTCTTTGGTTCTGCTTAGAGTTGGTATAGCTTCTTTCTGTTGAATTAGCAATCGTCTTCTAAAAGGTTTGTGTACATTTGGCAAGTTCTTAAATAAACAAATTGTAAGAGGTAAGAGAAATACAATGCATGGTTGCGGATTCAGTTTCAGTGCCAAAAATTTCATTGTTTCGACTTCAGAGTTGTCAGAATCCGTGATTCACAGAACTGGAAAGGGCCAAGGAGACAACCATCCCGCCGCAAACAGTATCTTGAAAGCAGGCACATGGCAGAAAGGTGCTGGCAGAACGAACACTCCCAGTAACTTGTAGTGGTTCTAGGGGCTGCTCGTGCGTAAATCGGTGCCAACACCTGGTTGGGTTGCCTGAGTGAACCTTTCTTGTCCGGACAGCCACTCACCCATGGCTGGCTCAATCGCTGGCAGAATCCGTCAGTGGGCGTTTCTTGAACTTCTTCCAGCAAAGAAGCTCTTTGACGCCTAGTCGCCGCCTACTCTCCCTGCGCGGAAGCCTTCTGCGCAGGGAGGGTGTGGGCATCGGAGGACCCGTGCTCTCCCCGCTGGTCCCCGGCAAGGAGTCTTGGAGCCACCTCGCCAATTCCTTCTTCTGCCCCCCTTCTCCACTGGTGCTACGCTGATTTCATTCCCCAGAAGATGTGCTGCTTCTCTCCCTCCCAGGACGCTCTCCGGAATCCCTCTGGAGCCCTCCCTCTCCTTCTGGCTCCAATGGCAGTTCCCTGACGTAACTAAAGCAAGCCAGCCAAGGTAAAGGTTCAGAGAAAGGTAATCCCCCCATCTCCTGCAAGAACCTCTATCCAATCTTTACCACGTGGAAAAAAACCAACCTCCCTTCAAATATGGTAACCAGCCAGGCCTTTAGAGGGAGCAAAACACATCTCAAATTTCTTCTGAAAAAAGAGGGGGCAACTCTATTTACTTCATTTATCACCATTGGTTTAGATGTGTATAAAATTAAGCAGAAGCACAGAGAAAGTGGGATAGGAAAGTTCTCTCTCTTGTAAAAGATAAAGGTAAAAGACCCCTGGATGGTGAAGTCCTGTCGAAGGCGACTATGGGGTTGCAGCGCTCATCTTGCTTTCAGGCAAAGGGAGCCGGCGTTTGTCCACAGACAGTCTTCCGGGTCATGTGGCCAGCATGACTAAACCGCTTCTGGAGCAACAGGACACCATGACGGAAACCAGAGCACACGGAAACACCGTTTACCTTCCCGCTACAGCGATACCTATTTATCTACTTGCACTGGCGTGCTTTCGAACTGCTACAACCTAGCAGGAGCAGGGACTGAGCAACGGGAGCTCACTCTGTTGCAGGCATTCGAACCGCCAACCTTCTGATTGGCAAGCCCTAGGCTCTGTGGTTTAGACCACAACGCCACCTGCGTCTCTCTCATAACACTAGAACTCATGGGCATCCAATGAAGCTGAACTTTGGAAGATTCGGGACAGATAAAGACAGCCCTTCTTCACGCAGCACACAGGGAAACGGTGGAACTCCCTCCCACAGGAAGCAGTGATGGCCACCCACTTGAATGGCTTCAAAAGAGGACGGGACAAATTCATGGAGGAGGAGGCTACCAATGGTTACTAGCCCCAAGGGCTACACTTTGCCTCCACAGAAGGAGAAATACTTCTGAGTCCCAGTTGCTGGAAACTATAGGACGGGGGGAGCACCCATGTGCTCAGATCCTGCTTACGGGTTTCACACAGACACATGGTCAGCCACTATGAGAACAGGGTCTGGACAAGATGGGCCACTGGCCTGATCCAGCAAGTCTTCTGATGCTCTTACATTGTCATCATCCTGTGCCCAGCTGTGGCTGACAGTGGTATCTCTAGAATTACTCAATTGGCAATGAAAAGGGTTTAGAAAAGATACCGGAGCATATTACAAGACATCTTCCAGGAGATTGGCATCCGAAGCAACAGATAAATAATGGGGTATGCCAAGTCCCCAATAACGGTATCACACATCAGCAGCAGGAGCTAGGTCAGCAGCCACAGAAGAAAACCCATAATATTTCAGAGACACTGAGAGCTTGAAAATCAGGAGAGCTCCTCTCATTTCCCTCTTCAACAAACAGATGTCACAAAAAACCCACAACCCCTTAAAGAGCCACTTAACTATGCTGCAAGCAGACGCCGTAAAAAAAGCTATTTTTATTTACTTATGCTGCACGACAACTTGATAACGACTTTTTAATTAAAAGCTATTTCTGTGCAACCTCTAAGGAGACAGCAGACATGGCAAGGTACAGCTACAGAAGCGCACTTGACTGGCCCTCTCTGTCGGAGCAGAAGCGAGGTGCAGACAGATAGATTAAGGGCAGAACAGTAGAGGGCCAGATCCTGGTAGCAGCAGCGTGGAAAGGGAGGTCATACTAAGGAAAGTGTCCAGGAGGAGAGAAGACAGCTATTTTTAACCCTGGGTATTTATCCAACATCACAACTTAAACGGGCAACATGAGAGCCTTGCCAGATCGCCAGCTGTTTTTCCAATGATGATTGAACTGGGTTAAAACATCCTGACAGCTTCTGACTTTTCAATAAACAAACAGACGGGATCTGTTGATATCTATAGCCTACTTATTCTTTTTTTAATTCAGCGGGAAGAAATTTATTGTGACTGTAAAAGAGGGGAAAGTCTAATCCCTGGCTCTGATCCACACCAGAAACTGGGGTTTGTTCAACTGATAATTACCTTTTTCTCTCCTTTTTTCTTAAGGCTAGTTTTTCACCGTGAAGGCCCGCAATGTGGCTTACAATAGACAGAAAGCAAACATTATAAACAGATATGGTTTTTAAAAACAGTTAGCTTCAAATTAAGGCCGCCCAACAAAAATGAAATCCAGAAATCAAAGCGACGCAAACCCCCGCAAAAGGTTGGTAAATCAGATTACTAAAGATTTCAATGGAGCTGCACTGTTAAGATGTTTCATGGGAGTGAAAGGAGAGGCTGTTATAGGAAAAAAGCATTGGTGGCCTCAAGCATAGATTACTGCAATGTGCTCAACCAGGGGCTGCCCTTGGGACTGATCCACACTGCAGCTAGACTCCTCCTCCTGTTTTTTAAGATCATTGTTATTATTTTAATGTATTGACCTCTCTTCACCCAAGGTCCCAGGATGGGTTAAAAAAAATTAAAATATGAAACAGTTTAAAACAAGTGACAGAAATAGAGGGGGCCCTAGAAATATACAGTGGTACCTCGGGTTAAGTACTTAATTCATTCCGGAGGTCCGTTCTTAACCTGAAACTGTTCTTAACCTGAAGCACCACTTTAGCTAATGGGGCCTCCGCTGCTGCCGCACCGCCAGAGAACAATTTCTGTTCTCATCCTGAGGTAAAGTTCTTAACCCGAGGTACTATTTCTGGGTTAGCGGAGTCTGTAACCTGAAGCGTCTGTAACCTGAAGCATATGTAACCTGAGGTACCACTGTAGATCTCAAACGTCAAAGGCCAGGATAAAAAGTTGCCTCTTCAGTATTTGCAGTTAACCGTATCGTGAAGTTACGGGCAACCAATGCAGCTTCTTCAAAACAGGGGGTATGTGAAATATAAATGGAACTCTACTACTGGCAAGTGACCCTTCCAAGTTTGCCCTGAACAGAGTAAAATCCTCCCACCCCTTAAAAAAAGAAGACAATCTATGCCATGAGTAGACAAACTAAGGCCTGGGGGCCGGATCCAGCCCAATAGCCTTCTAAATCTGGCCCGCGGACGGTCCAGGAATCAGCGTGTTTTCACATGAGTAGAATGTGTCCTTTTATTTAAAATTAATCTCTGGGTTATTTGTAGGGCATAGGAATTCATTCATTTTTTCTCTCTTCAAAATATAGTCTGCCCCCCCCCCCCCCGAGGTCTGAGGGACAGTGGACCGGCCCCCTGCTGAAAAGGTTTGTTGACCCCTGATTATGCATTGGAAGCAGATTGTAACACACAAACACACCTGCCTCCCCCCCCCCCATCCGTTGTGCAAACATACGCACACACACACTACCCAGTTGCAGCTGGAGGCACCGTCATTGCCGACACAGGTCTAAAATGAGATATGCTTCTAGATTCACTTGTACAACTGAGGACTCTCCATTTCATGTTAACCTCCGTGTGGGGCTGCCCTTGGAAAATTCTGGGAAACTTCCATGCGTTGCCAGCCATGATGCAGCCAGAATGCTGATGGGAGCCCGGGTGATCTGATTTTATCGCGCTGCTGGCTCTACGTGATTTGCGTGAGCCGCCAACTAGTTTCAAGGCTCAATCCAAGGTGCTCTTCTCCACCTTTAAAGCCACGAATGGCTTGAGACCTTTTCCCACCTGCTCTGAGCATCATTCAGGACCCTGCTCCAAATACCTCATAGCCTTGGGAGGCAAGGCTGATTTTCTTTGACACCAATCCTAGGGAACACTTTGCTGAGAAAAAGGACCTCGCGGGTCAAATCAGGACATGTGCTGGGCCCACAGGCCAGAGGGGTTACCTACCGCATGTTCTCCCCAAGCATACAGCCCTTAGTGGCACCAGCTTTACAGTGGTACCTTGGGTTAAGAACTTAATTTGTTCTGGAGGTCCGTTCTTAACCTGGAACTGTTCTTAAGCTGACATACCACTTTAGCTACTGGGGCCTCCTGCCGCTGCCACGCCGCACAATTTCTGTTCTCATCCTGAAGCAAAGTTCTTAACCTGAGGTACTATTTCTGGGTTAGTGGAGTCTGTAACCTGAAGCATCTGTAACCCAAGGTACCACTGTATTATGAAGACGGTCTGTCTGTGTCGCAGCAGACATAGAATTGTAGAGTTGGAAGGGACTGAGAGGGTCATTTAGTCTGTGTGACGGGGGTTATTGGTTTGGTTTGTTCTTGTTTTTATTACGTACTTTGTGGTTTTATTCCATATTTTTAGGCTGCAAATTGCCCTGAGATCTTCCGATGAAGGGTAGCATAGAAATTTAATAAATAACAACAATAATAATATTAATAACCCCCTGCAATGCAGGAATCACAGTTAAGGAATCACTTATAATCTTCCTGACCCCCAAATCCTTCAACCATTGTTGAACAGACAATACAGAAGTAGGAGACGCGGGTGGCGCTGTGGTCTAAACCACTGAGCCTCTTGGGCTTGCCAATCTGAAGGTCAGCGGTTCGAATCCCCACAGTGGGGTGAGCTCCCGTTGCTCTGTCTCAGCTCCTGCCAACCTAGCAGTTCGAAAGCATGCCAGTGCAAGTAGATAAATAGGTACCACTGCAGCGGGAAGGTAAACAGTGTTTCCGTGCGCTCTGGTTTTCATCACAGTGTTCCGTTGTGCCAGAAGCGGTTTTGTCATACTGGCCACATGACCCAGAAAGCTGTCTGTGGACAAACACTGGCTCCCTTGGCCTGAAAGCGAGATGAGCACCACAATCCCATGGTCGCCTTTGACTGGACTTAACCATCCAGGGGTCCTTTACCTTTTTTTTTACCTTAATACAGAAGTTACCTGTCCTCACTACCTTCTACAATGTAAGCCTAGAGATGAGAAGATGATCACTGTGTACTTTGGGGGCTTGCACTGGAAAGGCCTTTTGCAATCCCTCATTTAGTCAGCTCTCTCTCTCCTGGTCCTAAACACAGAACACTTTCAAGGCACCTTGAGACTGTTACTATTGTGCAGGTAGGATTTAATCCCCACCAGCCAATTCACGTTGGGCAAATTCAAATGGATTTGTGGAGCTCTTGCGCAACTAGCCTGCTTCCCCAGAAGAACCGAATCCTATGCAATAAGAAAAGCGGCAATAGAAATGCACTTTGAAGTCAGTGCACTTGTTTGACACAACGTCACCTCCTGCAAACAGCGTTCAGCAAACAAGATATCGGGAAGTGAATAAACTCGCTCTCACACAAACATACCCTTTTATTCCTCTTCCGGGCTGATTTCAATGGAAGTCCCTTGAAACCTGGAAACCATCCGAAGACAAATGCCTTTGGTTAACTGCTGTGCTAAATCATCCATAGGAAGACAGGAAGCTCCCTTATACTGAGTCAGGCCATTGGGTCCACCTAGCACAGCGTTCTCTACAAAAATTGACAGTGACTCTGCAGGGCTTCAGGCGGGAGACATTCCTAACTCTACCTGGAGTCGCCAGGGACCTTCTGCATGCAAAGCAGGTGCTCTACGCCTGAGCTACAGCCCTTCTCCAAAGTGCCCCAGAACCACAGGGAATGTGTAGGTTAGGAACACGGGATGCTGGTTGGGTGGTTGGTTAGTTGAGTTTTTTTAAGTGACAGAAAAAAGAAAGAAAAGTGAGGGGGGGACTAAGATGTATATAAGAAATTCACAGAGAGAGAGAGAGATGCAATATAATATACTCTTGCCTTTACTAAAGGTGTCATGGGTTATGAAGTCGCTCGAACTCAGGACGAAAGGGAGAAATGCGCTAAGAGGAAGGCACACATGGCAAACCCTCACCATGATCAACTCCTGTCCGGAAACCTATGTCCTCACTGTGGAAGGGCGTGCGGATCCAGAATTGGCCTCCAAAGTCACTTATGGACTCACTGTTAAAACCATGTTTATGGAAGACAATCTTACCTGGCTATGAAGAAGAAGATAAGATACTGGTATACATTCTCATATAAACTGATATAGTGTTATTATCCTAATACTTATGCAACTGTTAATAGCCTACTACATTCTGTATAAACTAATTCCAAATGTTATCATGCTTATCCAAACAACGTTTGTGCCTGTAAGCAGTCCGTTCATAGGTTGCGAGTGATGTCATATTGTCAATCCATTGATTAAAGGGTATCGTATCTTTATTCTTCCAGTTCATCAAATAACAATCTCAGGATGCTGAGGAATGCAGGATGGTGCCATACTGTGAGTCAAGCCATTGGTCCACCTAGCTCAGTATTGTCAACCCTGACTGGCAGCGACTATGCAGGATTTTAGGCAGGGAGTCTTTCCCAGCCCCACCTGGGGCTGAACCTGGGACCTTCTGCATGTAACTGAGCTACAAGCCTTCCTAATATAATGAGTATAAATACATTTCTGATGAACAGCGATTGATTGTTAAGAAAGCTAACCAATTTCAGACCTAAACGCTGGAATTAGGTAGCTAAGAAAGCTCACCAATTTCTGCATTTCAGCTTCCGAAGTAGTAATAAGCTGTAAAGGTAATCTCTGATGTACTCGCCAGCTCAAAACTGTCCCCTATTACGGTTTCTTGTAGAGTTTTCCAGCTCGCTTTTAACTCAAGGCTTGCAAAAGCACTCTCTGTCAAGAGTGTTAAGGTCAGGAAATCAGCTGGGACCAGCACTGGCACTTCCACAGGGTAAGAATTCAGAACGGAAAAATCACAGGAAGAGAAGAAATTCTTCAAAACACCATTACACAAATCCGAACTGAGCACCCTCACCCGTGTACAGAACTTGTCACTTCGCGGCAAACATGATACCACTGAGCTGGAAGAGACTTAGAAGGACAGCTAAATGGATGTGGATCTTTGGGGGGGGGGGCACCTCTGTCCTGGGGAAAGCCTGAAATTATTTGCTTTTAAAAGGCAATAAACATGTGGGTGGCGCTGTCGGGATGTGGGTGGCGCTGTGGGTAAAAGCCTCAGCGCCTAGGGCTTGCCGATCGAAAGGTTGGCGGTTCGAATCCCCGCGGCGGGGTGCGCTCCCGTTGTTCGGTCCCAGCGCCTGCCAACCTAGCAGTTTGAAAGCACTCCCGGGTGCAAGTAGATAAATAGGGACCGCTTACTAGCTGGAAGGTAAACGGCATTTCCGTGTGGCTCTGGCTCGCCAGAGCAGCGATGTCACGCTGGCCACGTGACCCGGAAGTGTCTTCGGACAGCGCTGGCCCCCGGCCTCTTTGAGTGAGATGGGCGCACAACCCTAGAGTCTGTCAAGACTGGCCTGTACGGGCAGGGGTACCCTTACCATTAAACAGGAGGCAGAACTCTGACAGCTCAAATGATTGTGCCTTCCAGATTTATTCAGCCTTCTGTTCCTTTCCATCAGTTAACCCCTTTCAGGTCAAGAGATTATTCCCTTTGGGGCAACCCTTCCAAAGACCACGTGTCACTGGTGGGTGGGGCCAGAGGCAAAGTGGGTGGAGCAACAAATGCAAATTCCAGCTTTGGGCAACAGCCGAGTTTCTATACACACTTGCACACTCCTCCATCCAGGCAAACAAGAAACGCAATCAGAGCTCAAGGTCATCCCAGCTAGGAAAACACACACTCAAGGAAGCTGTGTAGAAGGGTCTAGGAGGGGTGTAGCCTCAGAGGAGTATAGCCTAGGCAGAGTTCCCAGGGCCAGAAAGAGAACTGGAGGGCCACATTCAGCCCCCACCCCTGAGATCCCCCATCTCTGCTTTATTTATACTGCAGAAAATAATGGCATTCTCTTTCATCTTTCCATATAAAATAGCAGTAATGGATATAATTATAACAACTATGTCATTTCCTTGAGTTTTAAGCCTGCTGTTCACCAGGACCGCCACAGAAGGGGTTGAGACGTGATTCCATTTTCAAAGCAAGCTTTTGGGTAGAGTGCTTTGGTTGGCAAAGCACAGCCTCTAAACACAGATTTCTTAAAAGTGTGGTATTAGGTGGCGTACTTTACAAGGCTGCTTATATCCTCTCTTGTATTTATCATGTTATGTTTTGGGCTCTTGTTTTGGCGAGAAAAGTAGTGTACTTTTTATGTTAGTAAGAAAGTCTAAATTATGCCAAGGACAAGGGAAGATACTTCTATGATTCAAGCTGCATTCCTGGACATACGTGGGAATTCGGTACGGTTAAATTCAAAGGGGGCTTACTTCCTAGTAGGCCTGCATAAGATCGTACGGTCAGGGTCACTGTCATCTTGACTAAACAACCTACAAAAGGATATAAGAGCCTGCTGGATCAGGCCAAAGGCATCCTCTTTTCTCAGTGGCCAACCATATTCCAATGGGAAGTCTGGTAACACAACCCAAGCACAAGATCCCTCTCCCCTCCTGCAACTAGTATTCAGAAGCATTACTGCCTCCGACTGCGGAGGCAGAGCATAGCCATCACAGCTAGTAGCCACTGATAGCCTTGTCTTCCAAAAACTCATCCAATCCTCTTTTAAAGCCATCCAAGTCGGTGGCTGTCACTGCCACCTGTGGGAGCAAGTTCCATTGTTTCAACTCTGCGCAAGTCCTTTCTTTTATCTGAATCTTCCAACATTCAGGTTCACTGGATGTCTGCAAATTATAGTGTTACGTGAGAGGGAGAAACACTGTTCGCTATCCATTCTCTCCGTGCCCTGGATCATTTTGTGAACTTCTATCATGTCACCTTATCGCTAATGCTGCTGCTGCTGCCACTACCTCGTCCTGATGGGGAACGAAGCTCCCCTGCTGGCTGTTCCTTCCCACAAGAAGTGGTATAAGCAGCAACAGCACCTCCACGCAGCAGCCAGCCCAAGCAGCTCTGACCTTCAATGTGCTGCTGCATACAGGCCCCTGTGTATCAAAAAAAGCTACCTCAAACTGCGCCTACATTGCTCTGGGCGAGCATCAAAGAAGAAGCTTGAAGTCTCCCGGAGTGCTTCTGAAATGAAGAGCCTGGTAACAAACTCCCTCTGCTGGTCTGCAACCTGCAGACAAAAGCTGCTCCGGTAGGAAGCAGCTGGAGTGGAACTTAAAAGCAAGATCTTGACAGTGGTATTTGGCCTCCCAAGACCCTAAGAATCTCCAGCGTGCGGCAGAAAGCAATTCGGGAAGAGCACCTGCCTTGCATGCAGAAGGCCCCGGGATCAATTCCCAGCATCTCCATTTATGGCTGAGAGAGACTCTGGGGAGCCGCTGCCAGTCAGTGCAGACAGTACTGAGCTAGATGGAACAATAGTCTGTCTTGGTATATGATACCTTCCAATGACAGGAGAAGCAGGGGTAGAGCATCTGCTTTGCCTGCAGAAGGTCCCTGATTCAATCCCTGGCATCTCCAGGCAGCTGGGAGAGATCCCTGGCTGAAACCCTGGAGAGCCACTGCCAGTCAGTGCAGGTAAAACTGCATTAGATGGATCAATGGTCTGACTCTGAATAAAGCAGCTTTCTATGGTCGCTTTACAGCTTCAGTTACACCACTGATCTTGTTATTCCTATTCATCACCAACGGATGCGAGTGAGGAGTGGGTCACGCCCACACCGATTGGACCTTGTACTCCTCTGATTAGATTCCGTATTCATTTGTGTGCTACACAGTGCAGAAGTGTGTCTGGCATCTTTATTATACAGTTTTTGGTGAATGCTGAAGACGCGTTGCTTCACCTTGGCTTTTGGCACTTGGGGTGTACATTTTTAAGACCCTGTTCGTTCTATTTTAATCACCTTCCTTCTGGCGACTGTAAGTTGTTCTAAGCCATTTCTAACACTGGCTTTTATGTTGTTGTCACCCACCCTAGGACCTTAGGGTGAAGGGGTGGGTGATAAATTATAACAACCACAGTAATAATTGACACACCTACAGTTATCTCTCACTAACACCATCAACCCCCAAGATCGCAGTCAATCCTGCAAAGAGGAAGACAGAAGGATGGAGAAAGCGCTTGGCCCTTGAATGTCCGTAAATCAAAACCCACCAGGAAAAAAAAAAGAATCTAAAACGTCATCTAGTCCAACTCCCCCACAGAGGCAGGCACTCTGCTGGCTGTTCAGCCTCTGGTTAAACACATGAAATGAAGGAGAAGCCACTATCTTTTAAAGCAGTCTCTTCCATTGTCAAACAGCTCATACCATCAGGAAAATTGTGCATAAATATACTTGGGAGCACTCTTTATTCTCCTAATTATTCCAGGGAGAAATGTTCCACTTCTAAATGAGCCATTAACCTTCTGGTTTTCTGCTGAAAATCATTAATGGCCAATTTGCAGACCTTCATTCTTATACCCTGAACCATCTTTAACCTATTTCACTTCTTCCAAATACTGTACGTGCTCAAAGCCTAAGAAAGAGGCGGAATCAGGAGTGGGGAAGGTCCAGGTAGAGAACAGGTAACCAACACTGCTAGCTCTCTCTCCTGAAAAATCACCCATTCCAGAATAGCTTTTCCTTTTTTAAAAAATTAGAGGGTCATCAGGGTTCCATTATGCACATTTTCATCAATGGAGTATTGGGGCAACTCCCTTACAAGAACGGTTGACAGCGTTTGGCGCTTTTCAGTTTACAGAAAAGGTGAGTTAAAAGGGGAGGGGAAAAGGCAGAGGTATATAAAATTATGCATAAAGAAAGTGGCTAGAGGAAAGTTTTTTCTCCCTCTCTCCAGCACTAGCACTCGGGGATATCCAGGGAACCTGAATGTTGGAAGATTCAGAACAGACAAAAGAAATTATTCTTCACACAGCACATAATTAAACTATGGCATTCTTTTCTACAGGAGACAGATGTTACCACCAGCTTGGATTGCTTTAGCAGAGGATGAGACAGGGCAGATGCAAGCCCCACGCTAAATCTCAGTTGCTGCTGGGAATCACAAGTGGGGATAGTTGCTGTTTCACTTGGCTCCTGCTTGCAAGTGGTGGTTGGCCACTGCAAGAAGAGGACGCCACACTAGATGGCCCTTTGCCCTGATCAAGCAGGGCTCTTAAAACAGGATCACAGAACAGTAGTCAGAAGGGACCACAAGCGTAATCTAGTCCAACCCCCGGAAACACAGGAATCACAGCGAAAGAATCCTTGGCAGAGTCTTTTAGACAAGATTCCAACGGCACAGAGTTGACCACCTCCCGAGGGAGTCCATTCCACTGTCAAACAACTCTCATCATCAGGAAGTTCTAACTAATGTTCAGCCAGAATCTCCTTTCTTGTGATTTGAATCCATTGGTTCCGTTCCTACCCTCTGGAGCAGAACTCCATCTTCAGATATTTGAAGATGACTATCATATCATCTCTCAGTCTTCTCTTCTCCAAGCTAAACAGACCCAGCTCCCTCAACCATTCCTCATAAACCTTGGTTTCCAGGCCCTTGATTGTCTTGGTCCCCCTACTCTGCACGCGTTCCTGCTTTTCAACATCCTTCTTAAACTTACGTTCCAAGACAAAATTAATAAAGCATTTTGGGAGTTGCACAAGGCACCGCAGATGCAGAACACCCCTCTAGGCAACATTCTAACCACAAGTACCCCAAACTTCAACAAAACACACAGTCATTACCTCGCAGTTGAACTCCATCTCAGCATCCATGGTGATAATCCGCACTGTGAAGGTCTTGGGCTGCTTTCTCTTCAGTGAGCTGAAACTCATGCGCGATGCAATGGCACCAGCCATGACGAAAGCCCTGGGGAGCCACCCCAGCTCCCAAAGGGTGCAATCGTTCCCTCCTAACTTCAGGGAAACGTTCCCAAAAATGGGAGGACTGCTTGAGGGGGAGACGGACCCCTCTACTCAGATGCAAGATGCAAACACTGAGGGGTCAAATGAGAGAAACCTCAGAGAACGACTTCACCCTTCTTGGCTTTTCTGGGGTGTTGTAGGGTGGGAGGAAAAAGCTAAGGGGTCAGCAGGACATCTAACAAGTCTCTAGGACTTGTCTGTGCCCCTCTGTCAAAGGAAAGTGTATAGGGGTGTTAAAGGATAAATAGAAATAAGGACACCTCTCCTTTCAAAATGGCAGGGGAAGAGGAAATGTAAAGAAATGTTTGGGGGAGAAACCACCCACACAGCTGCCGGGCCACTCTTGCTATGAACCAACAGCTGTGTTCAGCCTTCAAAAATGGGGAGATGTCCCCAGCGACCAAAAGAGGTGATTTGGGGATAGTGGATGGGCAAGAGCTGAGCCTTGGCTGGGCTTAGTAAGGTTTTGCAAGTAAGGTTTTGCACTGTTGCAAAAGCGGGCAGATAAGGTTTTGCAATGTTCTTTTGAGAGAGAAGAGTCTGTAAAGACACGAGTTTCCTCAAACTCCGACCAAGGGTGGGACGGGAGGATGGAGTTTTCTGTCTCAAGGCATCCTTCTGAAGAAGAAATGTGAGTGGTTTCGGTGGGGAGTTTTTTAAGGGATCCCAACTCCACAAAGCAGATGTCGCTGCGTGCAATTTGGAGGGAGGGCAGAGGGCCCCTTGGGGAAAACGCTGCCGGGAAGTCAAGAAGAAGGATAATGGCAATAATGGCAAGGATAATACACAACCCCGGAAACTCAGTATAAAGGGGAGGGGTAGAATTTTGGGGCATGAAAGGGATGAAGTGAAGGGGGGGGGTTCTAAGTGGGAAATGGTGGGAGAGTTGCAAAGGGGGGGTGACCCAAAAATTCAATATGGGAACGGGGGTGGGGGGACAACTTAGAATTCCTACTGTGAAACGGGGAGGGGTATTTAGGGGGCCTATTGGGGGCAGGGGGAGGGGGCGCCAAGGGCTGGGGGAGGGTCTCCCGCCCAGGAATGGGGGGGAAGATGCTCCTACGAGGGAAGTTTTGGGGCGGGGAGGGGCGGCCTTCTTCTTTCGGACCCCCCAAAGTGTCCGGGGGGTGTAGAATCTCCCTGGGGCGCTTCTCTTACTCCCCACCCCCCTCCCTGACTGGGAAACTGCCCCTCACCTCAGCCATCACAGCCTAACCTGCCACTCCTCGCCACTCTCTTCCCATTGGCTGAGAGGTCCTCCCCGGAGGCGGGATATCGGGCCTCTCCCACCTCCCCTACCCACCCCTGACGCCTAGGGATCTGTGAGGGAATGTGAGAGCTATACTTCCGGTTTCAATGCGAACGACAGCCATTTGCGGGGGTGGGGGGAAACGAGGAGCGGGGGTAAAGCGGCAGGAACCGCTTTGTATCCCCCCCTCATCCCGAAATTATGTAACTCTTTCATAGGTGGCCACGCACTGCGGTTCCCCACGCAATTATTTCTAAGCATGTTTGCCGCTTTCCCGCCCACCTCAGCACTTCCAGTAGGGGACCGGAAGTTTCTGTATAGCTTCGTTAGGCTTGTGACCACCTTTAAGCACCTATGTTAGGAAGTGGGTGGGGGCTCTACGTCTTCCGCTCTCATGGATTGGTCGAGCGGCGCTGCCGTTCAGCCCGACATACACCCTCTTCCCCACCCACCCGCTCCCCGCTTTAGACCATAGAAGCTCCGAAGAGAGAGTGACCGACTCCCGCCTCGGCTTTGTGCTTGGAAAGGCGGATAGGCAGGAAAAGAGGCGGGACCGGGAATGAGGTGGCCTTGGGCGCCCCCTAGCGAAAGACAGAACGAAATGGAGAAAGTAGAATTCTGAGCAGAAAAGTTTTTATCCTCTCAGAACATCTAGAACTGGTGGACAGGGCCAGATTTAGATGAAGAGAGGCTCTAGGCTACTCCACTTGTGAGGAACCTCCCCAGACTCCACCCTCACGACTAGAAGAAAATGGAAGCGTGTTATAAACAAAATTGAGTGACGCCAAGGATGTTGACGGGTATTTAAAATTCTGCCAATCGGAAGGTCAGCGGTTCGAATCCCCGTGACGGGGTGAGCTCCCATTGTTCAGTCCCAGCTCCTGCCAACCTAGCAGTTAGAAACTAGCACGGGGAAAATGAAGAATCGACCCGACGAAAAATTTAAAAAGGACTGGAGCAAATTTATTTATTACTTAAAAGAACGAAAACGTTTGTAGCATTGTAACGTGAAATGTTTAGTAATGTGAAATTAAGACGCTGATTTATAAATGAGAGTGTGATTTCTTAAAGTCAGTATATGATAAAGAAGCGATTAGGGAAATGCGATAGAAATGTTAATGTTATAGGGATGTCAGAAAGAGGGAGGGAAGGAAGTCAATGCTCCTTTTGAGCAAATAATATAAGCTGGGAATATGTGTACTGAACTGAAATGAAATATGGAAAACTCAGTAAAAATTATGATAAAAAAAAGAAAGCACGACAAAGTCCAAGTAGATAAATAGGTACCGCTCTGGCAGGAGAGGGGAGACTGCCCGCTGGGGAGCAGGCAGGCTGGCGAGGCCCCCTAGATTTAGAGGCCCTAGGCTTCAGCCTACTTAGCCTATACATAAATCCGGCACTGCTTGTGGATATCTATTAAGCTGAATGTCAGGAAGCTGAAGGGTCAGGACAGATAAAAGAAAGGACTTTCCTTGTGGGAGGGAGTTCCATAGTTAAAGAAGACAGTGATGGCCACCAAGCTAGATGGCTTTAAAAGAGAAATAGACAAATCAATGTAAAGTTAATGCTCCATTCTTACAGATGAGTGTCTGATGTATCGTGTGTTCTTTATATTTTGTTGTAAGCCACCCAGAGTGGCTGGGGCAACCCAGTCAGATGGGTGGGGTATGTAATAAATTATTATTATTATTATTATTATTATTATTATTAGGTTGAACTTCACCAAGAAGTGAGAAGTGGTCAGCTCCTCTTTTGAGACATCTTTGTCCAGGATTCCCAGGATTCGATCTCCCTTCAATCTCTTCAAGAAGAGCCTGCCAGATCAGGCCAAGGGCTCATCCAAGGCCAGCATCCTGTTCTCACAATGGCTGACCAGATAATACCCCCATGGGAAACTGCAAGCGGGACCTGAGCACAAGAGCAGCACTCTCTCAACCTCTTCCCAGCAAATGGTATTCAGAAGTACAATGCCTCCAGCAGTGGAGGTGGAACATAACCTTTGGGGGGCAGCTGTGCCCCATAAATGTGCCCAGTCACCTTTTAAAGCCGTCCAGGTTGATAGCCATCACTTCATTTCAAGTGGTCCTGAGTTCCATAGTTGTAACTACACAATGTGTGAAGAATTACTGTATTTTTTGCTCTATAAGACTCACTTTTTCCCTCCGAAAAGGTAAGGGGAAATGTGTGTGTGTCTTATGGAGCGAATGCAGGATGTGCAGCTATCCCAGAAGCCAGAACAGCAAGAGAGATTGCTGCTGTCACTGCGCAGCGATCCCTCTTGCTGTTCTGGCTTCTGAGATTCAGAATATTTTTTTTCTTGTTTTCCTCCTCCAAAAACTAGGTGCGTCTTGTGGTCTGGTGTGTTTTTAGAGCGAAAAATACAGTACTTTCTTTTGCCTGTCCCAAATATTAATCTGAATGTTGCCAGAAGCGATTCACACTGCAGTACAGTGGTAGCTCGGGTTAAGAACTTAATTTGTTCTGGAAGTCTGTTCTTAACCTGAAACTGTTCTTAACCACTTTAGCTAATAGGGCCTCCTGCTGCTGCTGCACAGTTTCTTTTCTCATCCTGAAGCAAAGTTCTTAACCCGAGGTACTATTTCTGGGTTAGTGGAGTCTGTAACCTGAAGCATCTGTAACCTGAAGCATCTGTAACCTGAAGCATCTGTAACCCGAGGTACCACTGTATTCTTTACATTCAGGGAGTGCCAAAGCAATGACTTGTGATGTACAAGCAGAGCCTTTGTCAGTATCATCACACCTGGAGGGTGTGATCTGGCTCCCTTGTTTGAGCTGTCACAAATCGGTCCTATGATACCTGGACTGGGGAAATGTTTACACCTGTGGCACATCCTATGTGGCATCAGTGTGGTGGCCTTGACTGTAGGCTGCTTGAACTTGAAAGCGCCTCTGGGCATGTACAGAGGGCCATATGTTATTTAGCAAACCAAGCCACCAGTGCTTCAGGAGTTTGGAGGAGTCCAGCTAAGGGCATCTGGTTTTCAATAATCCCTGAGACCTGCTAACACCTCTTTTTTTTTACAATTTAACCAAGTGGACTCAGTGTGGCTGAAACAGGACTAATTTTGGTAGTATCATGGGCCGGAGCTTCCTCCCTCTTGACTTAACCATTTCTTACCTCCAATCTTATTATCGTCAGGCAAACAAGCATGGGGAATTTTGCCTGAGTTTCAGAGGGTTGAACCTGTGAGGTTCTTTTCAGGCGATTCGCAATCAGTTCTCCATGGCTGGTGCAAGGCGATTGATCCAATTATTTCAATGACTTGCCTATAGCTCCTCCATCGATCACCTGCAACGGGGACGCTTTATTGAAACCCAGCCAGCGTGCTGTTCCAAAGAGATCTGTTTCCCTTAAAGCACATGCTGAGCCTCCCAAGTGGATGCTGTATCTTCCCGATTGTCACTATGGGTCATTTACAGAGTCAAAGGTATTAAAGGCTTTCATAATTCACTTCCCCAAGCTGGCCAGCACGGCGCTGAAGGTGCAGACCTAAGCCTTGTCTGCGAGCCATTTGTAACATCCTAATCAGTGATTAACTTCCCGGCAGGGAGATGCCGTCATGTGCCATATACGCTGTAAGCCCCGCTCTTAAATTACCGTATTTTTTTGCTCTATAAGACTCACTTTTTCCCTCCTAAATAGTAAGGGGAAATGTGTGTGTGTCTTATGGAGCGAATGCAGGCTGTGCAGCTATCCCAGAAGCCAGAACAGCAAGAGGGATTGCTGCTTTCACTGTGCAGCAATTCCTCTTGCTGTTCTGGCTTCTGAGATTCAGAATATTTTCTTTCTTGTTTTCCTCCTCCAACAACTAGGTGTGTCTGGTGGTCTGGTGCGTCTTATAGAGCGAAAAATACGGTATATGCAGTAATGTTG
The DNA here is from genome assembly GCF_965153285.1 of Podarcis tiliguerta. Lineage (NCBI taxonomy): Eukaryota > Metazoa > Chordata > Lepidosauria > Squamata > Lacertidae > Podarcis > Podarcis tiliguerta. The sequence continues at coordinate 23,652,305 of NC_139549.1, forward strand.
CCCCAGGTTAAATCTGGGAGCCAGTGTGGTGTAGTGCGTAGAGTGTCAGACTAAGACCTGAGAGACCAGGGTTCAAATCCCCTCTTGGCCATGAAACTCACTGGGGTAACCTGGGGCCATTTGCTGCTTCTCTCAGCCCAACCTACCTTGCATGACTGTTGTAGGGATAATAATAATAATAATAATAATAATAATAAATGTTATTTATACCTCGCCTTCCCCATCCAAGACCGGGCTCAGGGCGGCTAACAACCAGTAATAAAAACAAGTTGATTAAAATACAATTTAAAAAACAAGATTAAAATACAACATTAAAACATTAGGATGCAGCCTCTTCACAGGAGGAGAAAGGAAAAAGAAAGAGGGAGAGGGAATCAAACTGATTCTAAGCCAAAGGTCAGGTGGAACAACTCTGTCTTAAAGGCCCTGTGGAAAGAAATCAGATCCCGCAGGGCCCTGGTCTCATGAGACAGAGCGTTCCACCAGGCCGGAGCCAATGTTGAGAAGGCCCTGGCTCTGGTTGAGGCTAATCTAACTTCCTTAGGGCCCGGGACCTCTAGGGTGTTGCTATTTATGGATCTTAAGGTCCTCTGTGGGGCATACTGGGAGAGGCGGTCCCATAGGTCCGCATCAATCGCCTTGCACCAGCCATGGAGAACTGCTTGCAATGACCATGTACGTCACCCTGAGCTCCTTGGAGAAAGAGGTAAGATACAAATGCAATGAAATCAATCAGTTCTCACCATCTCCAAGCAGGGATCGGAATATCCCTGCCTGTAACTCTGGAGGTAATAGTGAGCTAGATAGACCAATAGGTCTGACTCAATGGAAGGCCGCTACCTGTGTTTTTAATGTAGTTAAACATTTGCTGCTCAATTACTTAGAGGCACCTTTTAAAATCAATTCATCTTATCCATTAAGTGTCGTAGCCCTGCTATGATGCCCCATACCAAACAATGCTGAAGGCTTTTTTAAAAAATAAAAGAAAATTGTTCCTTTTTCATTTATTCACTTGCTTATGTTTCCAGACTTCGTCTTCTCTGCCGGATCACAAGTCTCTGTGCCTGGCTCTCATCCAAATATAATATATTAAGCGTTGTTACCGAGCAAGCTGTGTCTGGACTGAAAGAATTCGATTTTTGCAGAGAGAAAAAATTGCCTTTGGACTTTGTGCATAAGAACCAGAAGCACGTATGGGTCTCAGGACATCAACATTTGATTGTTAGCCAAGGGGAAAGCTTTAATATGGGGGTAATATGGAGGTAAAGGGACCCCTGACCGTTAGGTCCAGTAGTGACCGACTCAGGTTGTGGCGCTCATCTAGTTTTACTGGCCGAGGGAGCTGGCGTACAGCGTCTGGGTCATGTGGCCAGCATGACTAAGCCGCTTCTGGCAAACCAGAGCAGTGCATGGAAACACTGTTTACCTTCCCACCGGAGCGGTACCTATTTATCTACTTGCACTTTGACATGCTTTCAAACTGCTAGGTTGGCAGGAGCAGGGACCGAGCAACAGGAGCTTACCCCGTTGTGGGGATTTGAACCGCTGTCCTTCTGATCAGCAAGTCCTAGTCTCTGTGGTTTAATATGGGGGGGGAGCTTTTTTTCAGCCAGGGGCCACATTCTATTGTGGACAATCTTCTGGGGGGCCACATGCCAGTGGTGGGCGGGGCCAGGAGCAACAGTGGGCGGAGCAATCAATGATGACTTTGCCTTTGGTACAGTGGGCTAGTTTCTACACACACATGCATGCACACACAACACTCTATCCTTCAAGCAAGAGGTACAATCAGAGTTCAAGGACACTGTCCAATGAAGCAGAAACATCCAAGCCGGGTGTAGGAGGGGATGTGGACTGGGGAGAGTCCCAGGGCCAGACAGAGAGGCTTGGCGGGTCATGTTGTACCCCTGGGTCTGATGGTCCCCACCTCTGGTTTTTGGTACAAAGCAGGATCAGTGCGGGGTGTGGCCTGAAGGGCGTTCAAAGGCCCAAATAAAGAGGGCTAGAGGGCTATATTTGGTCCCTGCACCTGAGGTCCAGCTCTTCAAAGTGCCCTTATTTTCCAGGGACAGTCCTGGATTTACAGAATCTGTCTGAATTTATCCCGGAATGACCCTCTTTTCCTTAGGACATCCCTATTTCATCTGAGAAAAGCTAGAGGGTACGGAGTTATGGAACTCCCGAGCCAAGGAGATAAGTAACCAAAGGAAGCCCTGTTTTATTATGTTTTTTTTAGGTATGTTGAAAGCTACCTAGAGTGGCTGGGGCAACCCAGCCAGATGGACAGGGTACAAATAATAAAATTATTATTATTAGTGGTTTTTTTCTTAAAAAATGTTTAGGGGTATTCTCCTTTTTCCTACTCATATTGAAATACTACCCCTCAAAGAGGTCAAACTTAGACTCACAAAATGTTTAGGGGTATGCGTACCCCCAGAAAAAAAACACTTATTATTATTATTATTGTGGAATAGGATGTCCCTGTTTTCATCGGAGAAATTTTGGAGGGTATGTAGGTCTCCCACCCTGGTTTAGTTGATTTTATTAACTAAATGGGGCCACATGGGGAGGCCTAGTGGCCCTGGTCAGTCCTGCAGACCAGAGCCTAGCTAGTCCTATGGGTCAGAGCCAGAGGCCAGTTAGCCTATGGGTCAGAGGCCTAGCTAGTTTCACATCCCAGAGTTTCCCCACCACTGGGATACAGGGTGGCAGCCTCAGACTAGCAGAGTTTAGTTTCAGGTGGCAGCTCAGATTCTCCAGAGGCGCCTGAGGGCTCTGTGAAGGGGCACCGATCTCTTCAGAATCAGGTTCTTCCCTGAGACGCCCATTGTGTTTCTTTGGTCAATCTCTCAATGTGGGTCACCTTCCTTAAGAATAGAGATAATTCACTTTCTTCAGGAGCTTTGCCAAGAGCAATTGAAATTCTCCTTTCCCTGAGAATAGAAAAAGAATTAAGCCCAAGAGTGGATTTGTCAATGTCAGACTTTATTTTCTGCACCCAGACATCCTTTCGCTCCCGTTTAAATTGAAATGCAATTGCTGGACCCGACTCCTTTTTCTGTTTTCCTTCTCCTGTCTCCAGCTCAATGACTGCGTGTCCTGATTTTCGTGTTTTGTCTTGAACATTTCAATCCGCAGGAAGCCAGAAAATGTATTTATTGGTGGCTCTTTAATAAATACATTATTTAAGTTGCTAGACATTTTTAAAGGATTCAAATGAGAAGATTTGCAAATATGTATATAAATCTTAGGAAACATGTATACAAATCTTGGGCTAAGCCTTGATTAAAAATTCATTTCCAGAGGATTACTGGAATCGAGTTGTTTATTTGGGATTGCTATATTATGTTTTGAATTAGATTACCAGTAAACTGCACTCGGGGGCCTTTGCTATGTATTTCTGTTATAATTATTGAATTGCCATCTTTGCTTGCCTCCTGATTTGCCGGTATTTTGCTGGAGGTATTCAGTCTCACACTGGACCTTTAGGTTTGCAAAAGTAAGGTGGTTCAAAAGACTCTGTCACCCTCGAGTAGCAAATCCTCTTCTTCTTTTCTTTTCTTTTTTTTAAATAATATTTTATTGAGTTTTACAACAGAAACTTGAAACAACATTAAACAAACAACCTCAGAAGAACAACATACAGAAAAAGAAAAGGAAAAAACAGAAAAGATAAGTACTACAACACACAAACACAAAACAGCAAAATACAACATAGAAAATAAAACATATTAAAAACAATTTTTGTCTCCTTGTATTCTTTACATTAACTTATTTCTCCGACTTCCCCAGGCCTTCCTTCTCTGTATTCCAAATCATATATTCTGTCTGCAAATTCTTGTCCTCTATCATACTTTGATTTTCTAATACTCTTAAAGACTAATAGATAATTGCATTTCCTTAGTCTGACAAAATATTAAATCTTTCTCTGATCACTTTTTCCCAAATACCCATTCATCCTCAATCCGATGTCATCAAATGTTCGTTATCTTATAATGTTTCTGTAAATAATCCTTGAATTTCCTCCAATCTTCCTTCACCGTCTCTTCTCCCTGGTCTCTGATTCTGCCGGTCATTTCTGCCAATTCCATATAGTCAATAACTTTCATCTGCCATTCTTCCAGTGTGGGTAGCTGTTGAGTCTTCCAATACTGTGCGATGAGTATCCTTGCTGCTGCTGTAGCATACATGAAAAATGTCCTATCCTTCTTGTGCACCTGTTGGCTAACCATACCCAGGAGAAAGGCCTCTGGTTTCTTCAAGAATGTGTATTTAAAAACTTTTTTCAACTCGTTATAAATCATCTCCCAGAATGCCTTTATCCTTGGGCATGTCCACCAAAGGTGAAAGAATGTACCTTCAACCTCTTGACATTTCCAACACTTATTGTCAGGTAAGTGGTAGATTTTTGCAAGCTTGACTGGTGTCATGTACCACCTGTATATCATTTTCATAATATTCTCTCTTAAGGCATTAGATGCTGTAAATTTCATACCAGTGGTCCATAACTTTTCCCAGTCAGCAAACCTTATGTTATGACCCAAATCTTGGGCCCACTTAACCATCACTGATTTCACTTCCTCATCTTGTGTATTCCATTTCAACAGCAAGTTATACATTCTTGACAGAATCTTAGTTTTGGGTTCTAACAATTCTGTTTCCAATTTTGATTTTTCCACCTGGAAACCAATTTTTCTATCCATTTTGAAAGCCTCCATTATTTGGTGATAATGAAGCCAATCTCGAACTTTACTTTTTAATTTATCGTAACTCTGTAATTTCACTCGATCACCATCTTGCTCTAAAATCTCCCAATATTTTAGCCAATTGGCCTCCATATTGAGTTTTTTTAGTGCTTTTGCTTCCATTGGGGACAACCACCTTGGAGTCTTATTTTCAAGCAAGTCTTTGTACCTCATCCAAACTTTAAACAATGCATTTCTGACAATGTGAATTTTAAACATTTTATGCACTTTAACCTTGTCATACCATAAGTATGCATGCCAACCAAAAGCATTATTAAATCCTTCTAAGTCCAACATGTCAGTGTTTTCAAGAAGTAGCCATTCTTTTAGCCAGCAAAAAGCTGCTGCTTCATAATAAAGTTTCAAATCTGGCAGGGCAAAGCCCCCTCTTTCCTTAACATCAGTTAATATTTTAAATTTTATCCTTGGCTTTTTGCCCTGCCAGACAAATCTAGATATATCCTTTTGCCACTTCCTGAAACAGTCAGTTTTGTCTATGATTTGCAACGTCTGAAATAGAAACAACATTCTTGGCAGTACATTCATCTTTATCACGGCAATACGACCCATTAACGAGAGTTTCAAATTAGACCATATTTCTAGATCTTTCTTTATCTCCGACCAACATTTATCATAGTTATCTTTATATAAGTTCCCATTTTTAGCAGACATGATAATTCCCAAATATTTCACTTTTTTCACTACTGTCAATCCTGTCTCATTCTGGAACCTTTCTTTCTCAATTTCTGTTAAGTTCTTTGTCAAAACCTTGGTTTTAACTTTGTTTAATTTAAACCCTGCCAATCGACCGAACTCTTGAATCAATTCTAAGACTCTTTTTACACTGGATTCTGGCTCCTGCAGTGTCAAAACTAAATCGTCTGCAAATGCTCTTAATTTATATTGTTTAGATCCGACCTGTATCCCTCTGATCAATTGGTCCTTTCTAATCATATTCAGCAGCACCTCCAGGACTGATATAAAAAGTAAAGGGGAAATTGGGCACCCTTGTCTTGTACCTTTCTCTATTCTGAACTCCTCAGTTATTACATTATTTACAATTAATTTAGCTTTTTGTTCAGAATAGATTGCACTTATACCATTCTCAAATTCTTGGCCTACCCCCATACCTTGGAGATTCTTCTTCAAAAAGCTCCAAGAAATATTGTCGAAGGCCTTCTCCGCATCCACAAATATCAAAACTGCTTTTGTATTTATTTTTTCCTCCAAAAATTCCAATATATCAATTATATTCCTCACATTGTCAGATAGATGTCTTCCTGGAAGAAAACCTGCTTGATCTTTATGAATCTCCTTTATTAATACTTTCTTAAATCTTCTAGCCAAAATGTCTGCAAAGATTTTGTAATCCACATTCAATAGCGATATTGGGCGGTAGTTTTTAAGTTGATGTTTTTCAGTCTCTATCTTCGGTATAAGCGTGACAAAAGCTTCCTTCCACGTTTCTGGTGCTTTTTTCCCCTGAAGTATTTCATTACAGACATCTTTCAACGGCTGAATTAACCAGTCCTTCAATACTTTGTAGTATTTGGCAGTCAGTCCGTCCGGTCCTGGGGACTTGCCTAGTTGCATATTCTGAATGGCACTCTGAATTTCTTGATCTGTTATCCTATCACTCAGTTTCAATCTGCTTTCTTGAGATATTTTCGATAGCCCATTCTCTTTCAAAAATTCCTCTATATCTGCTTCATTCTGGGGTTGCTGAAAGTAAAGCTGTTTGAAGTATTTTTGAAAGGCAGTCCTTATTTCCACTGGGTTCTGTATATTTCTTCCTTCCACTTCCAAATTTGTTATCGTGTTCTGTTTTTGTCTCTTCTTTATTTGCCATGCCAATAACTTTCCACATTTGTTTGCTGACTCAAAAGTCCGTTGTCTCATTTGCCTTATTTTCCATTCAATTTCTTGATTAATCATTTGCATATATTCAACTTGATATAACTTAATTTCTCTTAAAATTTCCTGTGATTTTGGTTTTACTCTTAGTCTCTTTTCTCCCTCATTGATTTTCTCAAGGATCTTTTCTCTTTTTTCCTTTTGTAGTCTCTTCTTGACCGTGTTCTGTTGAATCAGAAACCCCCTCATAACAGCTTTACTTGCGTCCCATACCGTTCTTTTCTCCACCGTAGTGTTTAAATTTATCTCAAAATAGTCCTTCAGGGTTTTCTGGGCCTTCTTAGTTATTTCCTCGTCTCTAAACAGAGCGTCATTCATCCTCCATCTAAAGGAACCAGTTGGTATTAAGTTCATTACCATCTTAACAGCATTATGGTCGGAACAAGTCTTTGGGCAGATTACCGCTTTTTTTGTCTTCGGTGCCAGTCCTCTCGTAATCCATATCTGGTCGATTCTTGTCCAGGTCATTTTGGCTTCAGAGAAGAAAGTACCCTCTTTTCCTAGAGGGTTTTTAGTTCTCCAAATGTCCACCAAATCCAGGTTATCAGTCAATTCAAAAAAGGTTTTTGGTAGTCTCCCATCTTTGGTGACTACCTGTCGTTGTGCCTTGTCCATATTTGTCGAAACTACTCCATTCATATCACCCATCAACATCACATTGTATTCCAAATAATCCATCAATGTCTCATGCAACTTCTTGAAAAACTCGGATTTTCCATCATTAGGTGCGTACACACCTACTATCAGATATTTTTGTCCATGGTATTGGATTTCAATTGCCAAATATCTCCCTTGTTCATCTTTGAACATAAACTTTGGTGAGAGGCTCTCTTTAGCATATATTACAACCCCTCTTTTTTTTACTTTATCAGATGAGATAAATTCTTGGCCCAATCTTTTATTAATTAAAATTTTCCTATGGAGCCTTGTCACATGTGTTTCTTGTAAGCAAATTAAGTCCAATTGTTCCTTTTTTAAAATATGAAAGATCGATTTCCTCCGTCGAATCGAGTTAAGACCATTGCAGTTCCAACTTAAAATTTGCAGAGACATGGTGAATTTATTCTATTATGTTCCTCCAGTTGCTCCCAATGTCTTATCCTTATCTGTCGAATCCGGTGGTGTCTTTTTCTTCCGAGTCCTCTTTGGTTTTGCTCCTGTCACGCCTTCACTCCCTTCCTCTGATGATTCCGATGGGTCTGTTACTTTTAAAGTTCCCTTCTGTAGGTCCTCCTCGTAGGTTTCTAGGAATATATTCTTATCCTCCACTGATTTTATCTTTATCTTTCTTCCCTTGATACTGAAAGAAATTCCTTCCGGGAATTCCCACCTGAAGATGATGTTGTTTTTTCTTAGTTGGGTAACCAGATCCTTGTAGTTTGACCTCAGGTCCAAAAGAAATTTTGGAATATCTTTAAAGATCTCAGCTTTAGATTGATTAATTACCAAAGGTTTTTGGAAATGTAGTCCAAGAACCTTGTCTCTTTCTTCTTTGGTTCGAAACGTAATCAAACAGTCTCTAATTTTGATCCTTTTGCTTGTTCTTCCCAATCGAAAGGCACTCAAGATCTTGAATTCCTCTTTCTCGGATTCCAAGTTCCAAAATTTCTCAAATTCTTGTGTAAGAAGGTCCCGCAGGCTTCCTTCCTCAATTTCTGGTATATTTCTAATTCTCAAATTCGTTTGTCTCTCTTTCAGGTCCAGCATAGAAAATTTTGCTCTATATTCCTCTAGTTGTTTGTTCATCGGTGGTAATTTCTCCTCAGTGGCAACTGCAACTTCCTTTGCCTCCTCAGCAATTTTTCTTGTCTCGGCCGATACTTCCAGTAATTCCTTAATTGAAGCTGTATTTTGCTTTATACTTGCAGAATTTTGTTCTATTTTTTGGAAGGCCTCTGTTACTCCTTTATTTGTTTCAGTAACCTGGCTTTTTAATTCCGTAACTTGTCTTTTAGTGTCTGCCAGTTCTTCTGTCAGTTTGTCTAGGGATCCCTGTACCCTTGCAAATCCTGCCGTAATAAGGTCTTCTGCCCCCGACATTACTTTAACTTTAGGTGTAACAGAGGCACTTCCTGTAGGTTCTGGGAAGGATCCCCTCCTTCCCGTGTGAAAAGATTTGCCAGATCTTGTTGTTTTGTCTTGGAATTGCTGTACTTTCCCTCTTTCCTCTGCCATAAGCCGACTGTTTCAAGGTTATTCTGCAGCTGTAACTTGTTATCTACTCCAAAATAAACAGTGGAAGTTTTTCTCAGTTATTTTGTAGCTCTGTAACAATTCCAGTAACCACCAGGGGGACCTAGCAGATGTTGCAGCTGAAGGGATAATATGTCTCCCACTCTCCTTTCACAGCAAACTTGTATCAGTAATGTTCCCTCTCAATATCCACAACTCACAACTCCATATCCATTACTCCAGTCCTTATAAAAAGTCCTTTTGAGCACTTCCACAGTCCATATGGCTTAACTTTCAAATTTGACAGATCAGGACCAGGAGTCCAGGCAGTGAGCTTTATAGTAAACTTCTTTCAATGCAGGCAATAAAAAAAGTTTTTTAAACTCCCCCCCTCTTTCCCTGCTTCCCGAGGGGGGGGGATTTCTCTCCAAAGACTTCAGATTTCAACCCTTTCGAACTTTATTTTATAGGGTTTTTAGTCCTCACGTCTTTGCTTTCCAATGTTTACAGGCGGAAGGCTGGCTCCCTGTTTAAACCTTTCCGCTTCGGTGTCATATTACGTTGTTAATTTAAGTCCGATTTAAGTCCAATTACTTCTCAATTCTTGCTTAATTTCATCAGATCCTTTAAAATATTTGTATTTTTCCTACTCACGGATCTTTCTTTTTAGTCCCGATTGCACAGGGAAAAGTTGAGCGCTGCTCCGATCACAGCTGCGCGACGTCACTCCGAAAAAGAAGCGATTGACTCTCAGCACCGCTTCAACCCCCGCCACGCTCCGGAGCTCTTACTGAGCCCCGGAGACGTTTTGGGAGAGCGCTGTTGGTGCCCGCCGAGTCCCACGGACGTAGACCTCCTCCGTCCACGTTTCCAAGGGTCCCCCGCGTCGCCGTAGCGGTAGAACCCTGTTTTTTTCGGAGCTTCCCCCTCCGGTGCTCAGCAGGGGGCCGCCATGATCGATGGCGCTCAACCAGGAAGTCCGAGTGCAAAAAACTTCTTTTCAGATAAATTTATTGATTTTAACAAGGCAGACAAAAAGAAAATCGATTACACTGGCACAGCACAGTGCAATACACTGCAAACTCTGCAACACCCTTCCACACACTGCTCATGAAGCAGAAAATGGTGGCAAGTTTTAAACTAGAGCTTGCTGATCAGAAGGTCGGCGGTTTGAATCCCCATGACAGGGTGAGCTCCCATTGCTCTGTCCCAGCTCCTGCCAACCTAGCAGTTCGAAAGCACGTCAAAGTGCAAGTAGATAAATAGGTACCGCTCCAGCGGGAAGGTAAACGGAGTTTCCGTGTGCTGCTCTGGTTTGCCAGAAGCGGCTTAGTCATGCTGGCCACATGACCCGGAAGCTGTACGCCAGCTCCCTCGGCCAGTAAAGTGAGATGAGCACCGCAACCACAGAGTTGTCCGCAACTGGACCTAACGGTCAGGGGTCCCTTTACCTTTACCTTTAAAGACCCATATATTTAAGCAGGCATTGCTGGGCTAATAAGATTAATCACACTATTCTGTTTTGTTATTTATTGATGTTTAACTCAGTGTTTCATCAATGGCTTCTCTGTTTTTACCAATGTATTCCTTTGTATTTTTTGTTTTAATTGCATTTTTCATTCTCTTTTAAAAAGTACCTTTTTGTGTTTTATATAAACTACTTACAGGCGTTATTGAAATTCTAAGGTCTCAAATTTAGACTAAATGTTGATAATTGCACAAGGTAAACACACACACATAAGTATATAAGCCACATGTCTAAAATAGTACTGGAGAACAATCCAAAAGCCATCTTTGCTCTCCTAAAAACGAAATATTCCCTCTGCCTCCTTAATCCCCCTTGTCTGAGAACAGGTAGGCAGCTTTGTTGTTGTTGTTTAGTTGTTTAGTCGTGTCCGACTCTTCGTGACCCCATGGACCAGAGCACGCCAGGCACTCCTGTCTTCCACTGCCTCCCACAGTTTGGTCAGACTCATGTTTGTAGCTTCGAAGACACTATCCAACCATCTCATCCTCTGTCGTCCTCTGTCGTCCCCTTCTCCTTGTGCCCTCCATCTTTCCCAACATCAGGGTCTTTTCCAGGGAGTCTTCTCTTCTCATGAGGTGGCCAAAGTATTGGAGCCTCAGCTTCAGGATCTGTCCTTCCAGTGAGCACTCAGGGCTGATCTCCTTCAGAATGGAGCGGTTTGATCTTCTTGCAGTCCATGGGACTCTCAACTTTTTTTAAGAAAAAGTTCCTGAAGGGATTCCTTTCCTATATCTATGAACCTCCTTTGTATTGTCATTGTTTGCCCAGATGCTCTGCACTGAGGGATGTCTGACAGGCATCCTGATTGTCTTATGCTTATGTTTGTGTAAACTGTGTCTGGAACTATGTAAAACTTCCTAAATATTCAGGAATAGTACACCTTGGCCTGCCTGAGCCACAGCAACCCCACCTTATGTGCAATGTAATTTCTGACTGTTTGTAGAGAGGATGTCCTGCTTCTCCACCCCAAAACGCAAACCCTTAAAAAAGATGTTTCTTCTGGGCTCTGGGTCTCTCTTGCCTCCTTGCTAGGAGGGGAGGGAATTCTGTTGCAATAGAAAAATAAAGATCTGCCTTGCTTTCACTGCCTCCTGCCTCCATCCATTCATCTCTGACGAATCATGGACTTAGGGAATTCAGTCCCTTGGGGAGCTGGGCAGCAAAAGCCAACCACCCCTATTTTTCTATATCAGGGGTTTTGCGTATTGAAGCAATATATAAATACCGAAGATGATGAGTGCGTTATGACATCAGCTTTCCCAAGCAAGCCAACCGTTCCTCAAACTAGCTGGAATTTTGTTTGTTGGCGGGCGCAGATTGCTAGTTATATTAAGCAGCGGCAAAACATCAGAAAGTTAAGAAGTCCTTGGGACAAAGTTCAAAATCTGTGAAGCTAAGGCACCAAGAATGCTGTTGAACTCACAGGAGAACAGCTTTCCCCCAGTGCCATGCATACTTTTGCAAACATCTGTCGTGTTGCCTTTTCTCCCAATCGCTGCAACCTTCGAAGCATTTCCTCCGCCCAAAGAATTCTGGGCGCTGTAGTTCGTGAAGGGCAGCCGGCCATTGTAATTCTGCGAGGGGTGAACTACACGCCCCAGAATCCCTTGCGGGAAAGCCTGCCCTTAAAACGCGCTTTAAAGGGATGGCGTCAGGTGGCTAGTCCGTATGAAGGCTGCCGGCCGCTGACGCCCCCTTGCGGCTGTAAGGAGACCCCAGGGGTCCCTCCCACGCCCGGGGAGCGGGGGGCGTGTGCCGCATCGGAGCACCGAGATCCGCCCCAAAGCGTCGCTGCGGTGGTGGCGGCGGCGCCTCCTCTTCCCTCCTCTCGTCCGGGTCTTGCTGCAGCCGCGGGCGAGAGCGAAGATGGCGACGTGGGCGTGCGGGATGCCGGCGCGGCGCTTGCTGCTGCTGGCGGCGCTGCGGGGCGGTGACCCTTGCCTGGCCCGCGGCAGCGGCGGGGGCCGGTGAGCAGCTTGCCCTCCCCACCCGGAGCCCTCCCCCGATGCTGCCTTGCGCACCTCTCCGTGCCCAAAGTCTTGCGCCTTTGCTTGCGCCACGGGCGCTCCCCGGGTGGAAAAGGGTTACTCTCCAGCAAAGAGGGGGGAGGGGGGAGAGAGAGAGATCAAGCCTGCCTTAGGATCGCAACCAAGGCCCGCAACAAACCTGGGAAGAAGAAAAAAGATCGTTTTCACTTTGCCGATGCTGCCTTGCGCACCTCTCCATGCCCAAAGTCTTGCGCCTTTGCTTGCGCCACGGGCGCTCCCCGGGTCGCAAAGGGTTAATCTCCAGCAGGCTGGGGCGGGGGGGGGGGGAGAGATCAAGCCTGCCTTAGGATCGCAACCAAGACCCGCAATAAACCCGGGAGGAAGGAGAAGGATCGTTTTCACTTTGCGCCCTTGGAGGGCTGCTGAGGCCTGGCGCTGGAAGCTCTTAAAACGCAGAGGACTTTGGGGTCGTATCCATCGTTGGGGTCCTACTCCTAGGAAGCCCATTGAAATGAATGGACTTTACTTAACCTAGTGCCATGAACTTCAATGGGCCTGCTCTTGACTTGGTTGGATGCAACACTGTTTTAAATTTGCAAGTTTTGAGAGTCTTCTCTTTTTCCCTTCTCCTGTCTGTCATGGATGCTTTAGCTAAGGTTCCTGCATTGCAGGGGGTTGGACTAGATTCTGTGATGCCTTAGGCTTCAAAGCTAATCCCATTGACCTGCAAGTAAGCCCCACTGAATCCAGCAGGATTTTTGTCTGAGTAGATGGACTTATTAGGCTTGCGCTGTAAGTAACAAATTATTTGGAAGCTGGAATTTTGGACTAGAGATTAGCTACGAGCCCTTGGCTAACAGGTCTGTCTTCTCCAACTTGGTGCCTTCCAGCAGTTTTGGACTCCCAGCTGCCACCAACCCCAGCATCTTATGGCTGGAGGGCACCAGGTTGGGGAACCGTAGTGTCCATGTTCACATAGTTACAGCCCTTGAAGGGGCCAGTGGGAATCCTGTGGAGTTAGCAGTGCCTCCCTGATGGATTGTTTACCATCCATTTTCTGAAGTTAATGAATGACCAGCGATGGTGCAAAGGTCTTGGCTGCAAAGTAAGGGTCTCTCCCTCTCTCTCTCCCTCTCTGTCTTTATTTATCTAGTTGCCATCTTAGATAAGAGCAGAATATTAGATCCATAACATTGGCTGGAGTGGAATGGTACCCATTGCTCGGTAGAGCTGTGTTCAAGAGAAGCCGTTCATTTTTTATTTCGCAGCTTTTGCAGATAGATATTTTATTTTTACGTGGGGAGAGCTTAAGAGAGAAGCTTGATCAGCATAGCTGTCAACGTTTCCCTTTTTTTAAGGGAAATTCCCTTATTCTGAATAGGATTCCTCGCAAGAAAAGGGAAAAGTGGACAGCTATGTTGATCAGAATTTCTATATAACCATATTTGTACTGTAAACTTCCTTTTCATGTCAGTTATCCATACAAACAACCTAGTGAGGTAGTTCTGTATTATTATTCTCCATCTCCTAGATTTTTTTTGGGGGGGGGGTGTAAGAGGTGAAATGTGGGGTCTGTCCTGATTCACATTTCACTCCATTTCACAGGATTTATATACCGATGGATTGTAATAACAACTCAAAGTAGTTTGCAAAACGTTAAAATTACCATTAAAAAAGGTTTAAAACAACTGTTTTAAAATAATTTTAAAATCAACAATAAGGTAAAAAGCAGGTTATAACAGATGCTGACGTTATGGATGTCTGGATAGGCTTGCCGGAACAAAAATGTTTTCAGCTGTTTCCATTTTACAGCTGGGAATGAAGCTTGGAGCAAGCTGGTACACGAAACTAAAGTACCGTATTTTTCGCTCGATAGGATGCACCGGATCATAGGAGGGGGAGAACAGGAAACACCCCCCCCCTCTGCTCAGCACCCCTTCAGCGAAGCGGCAGGAGAAACGGAGCCCCTTCCATTTCTCCTCCCGCTTCACTGAAGGATCACTGCGCAGAGAGGGAAAACTGTGCAGCGCCTCTCCAGCGAAGCAAAGCCTGGAGAGCAAGAGGGATCGGTGTGCACCGACCCCTCTCGCTCTCCAGCCTTCAGGCACCTATCCGCAAGCCTTTGGAGCACAGCCGGAACTCTCACTGCGCTCCAAAGGCTTGCGGATAGCCGCCTGAAGCCCCCGGAGCTCTCCTGCGCTTCGGAGGCTTCGCGTTGCTACCGCTGAAGCCAAGGAGCCTGCATTCACTCCATAAAACACACACACATTTCCCCTTAATTTTTGAAGGGGAAAAAGTGTGTCTTATAGAGCGAAAAATATGGCAAACCAGTAGCATAGTTTTCCAAGCTGCAAAATTCTCCATTCGTCCTCCAGCAGCTCATTTTTTAAGAGCCCATGCGAACTGATGCAGAATTATCCACAACACAAGGGCATAATAACTTAAAACAAGGAAGGCTACTTGCTTCAGAACCCTTATGCTTATTATGCAGGGACTGAAACTCATTATTGGCCTTTGAGAAGTAATGAATTGACATTCGTCCTGTTCCTTGGTCACCTAGAGATCATGTCTCACTCGCCATAGGCAACCAGGCGAGTAGCAATTCAGAAACCTGGTCCAGATGTTTTGCTGCGAAGACTGCTACCTCCTCTTTTCTTTTGTGGGTTGCCTTTCTGACACCTGCATTTTCTTTCAGGGACTACTCCAAAGACCACGAAAGCAGCTGGTTCCGTTCCCTCTTCGTCCACAAAGTGGACCCCCGAAAGGATGCCCATTCCAACCTCCTGTCAAAGAAAGAGACCAACCACCTGTACAAGATCCAGTGTGAGCCGCCACCCCCCTCGTCCCTAAGCTTGCTTTCCCCTCTGCTCTTGTCGTAAGCCTCTCTGTTGCTTTCTGCACGGGTGAGGGCCCAGGGCTGGTCCGCGGGTAAGGACTGTAAGCAGCAGCAACAGATTTCGCATCTTCTGTTCAGCAGAGCAGCTTGGGGAGGTGGGTGATCAACGAAGAGCCTTCCATGCTTTGCGTAAAAACCATGGAATCTTCTTGGTGCAGAACTTTGGCTTTCTGAAAATTTATTATTTTGCTTTCTCACATATAAGAAACATAATTCAAAATACAGTCGTACCTTGGAAGCCGAACACCTTGCCAGTCGAACGTTTTGGCTCCCGAGCGCTGCAATAGTGAGTGTTCCGGTTTGCGAATGTTCTTTGGAAGCCGAACGTCCGACGCACCTTTCGCGGCTTCTGATTGCATGCAGGAAGCTCCTGCAGCCAATTGGAAGCCGTGTCTTGGTTGCCGAACGTTTTGGAAGTCGTACGGACTTCCGGAACGGATTCCGTTCGGCTTCCAAGGTACGACTGTACACTAACCAACAGCAATAGCAGCTGGTGTGTTATTTCTCGGAAACAAAGCATAAGGTAAAGGGACCCCTGACCATTAGGTCCAATCGTGACCAACTCTGGGGTTGCGGCGCTCATCTCACTTTACTGGCCAAGGGAGCCGGCGTACAGCTTCCATGTGGCCAGCATGACTAAGCCGCTTCTGACGAAACCAGAAACGCCATTTACCTTTGCACAAGCGCACGGAAACGCCATTTACCTTCCCGCTGGACCAGTACCTATTTATCTACTTGCACTTTGACATGCTTTCGAACTGCTAGGTTGGCAGGAGCAGGGACCGAGCAACCGGAGCTCACCCCGTCATGGGGATTCGAACCGCCAACCTTCTGATCGGCAAGTCCTAGGCTCTGTGGTTTAACCCACAGCACGACCCGCGTCCCTAAACAAAGCATAGCGGCAGCTTAAAGCTGGAACCACTGCTTAGAAGGAGTTTATAATGCTAACAACAACAACAACAACAACAACAACAACAACAATTTATTATTTATACCCCACCCATCTGGCTGGGCTTCCCCAGCCATTCTGGGCAGCTTCCAACAAAATATTAAAATACAATAGTGCGTCAAACATTAAAAGCTTCCCTAAACAGGGCTGCCTTCATATGTCTTCTAACAATCAGGTAGTTGTTGTTCTCTTTGACATCTGCTTGGAGGGATTCCACAGGGAGGGCGCCACCACTGAGAAGGCCCTCTGCCTGGTTCCCTGTAACTTGGCTTCTTGCAGGGAGGGAACCGCCAGAAGGCCCTCTGAGCTGGACCTCAGTAGAACAATGGGGGTGGAGACGCTCCTTCAGGTATACTGGACCGAGGCCGTTTAGGGCTTTAAAGGTCAGCACCAACACTTTGAATTATGCTCGGAAACGTACTGGGATAGGTCTTTCAAGACCAGTGTTATGTGGTCTTGGCAGCCACTCCCAGTCACCAGTCTAGCTGCCGTATTCTGGATTAGTTGTAGTTTCCGGGTCACCTTCAAAGGTAGCCCCACATAGAGCGCATTGCAGTGGTCCAAGCGGGAGGTAACCAGGGCATGCACCACTCTGGCGAGACAGTCTGCGGACAGGTAGGGTCTCAGCCTGCGTGCCAGATGGAGCTGGTAGATAGCTGCTTTGGACACAGAATTGACCTGCACCTCCATGGACAGCTGTGAGTCCAAAATGACTCCCAGGCTGCACACCTGGTCCTTCAGGGGCACAGTTACCCCATTCAGGACCAGGGGGTCCCCCACACCAGCCCGCCTCCTGTCCCCCAAAAGCAATACTTCTGTCTTGTCAGGATTCATCCTCATCTAGAAAGTCTCTAGTCCACTTAGGTCTCTCCAGATGTTTCTCTGGATCTGGGGAGGCTGTCTCAATTGATGGTCACATCCCTAATGGCAGATGAATGGATGCCAGATGTTGTAAAAGGATGAAGGAGAAAATGCTTCATATTAAGGCATTGGTTGGGGGGGAGCAAGTCAAGTTTCTTGACCTCATGATTGCAGAAGCTACATTGACAGTCTCTGTTGTCTGTGATATAGTGACTTTTTGCTGCCTGCTTCCAACCAATCTCCTATCAGCGTCCACGGCAGACTTACTCAAACCACCCTCCCACCGCCCAATCTGTTCCTTGCCTCCAAGAAGTTCCAAATTCTGTGCAAGATGCAAATACAGTGGTACCCCATTAGCTAAAGTGGTGCTTCAGGTTAAGAACAGTTTCAGGTTAAGTACGGACCTCCGGAACCAATTAAGTACTTAACCTGAGGTACCACTGTAATAAACAAACAGGCAAACAGACATTCAGAATTATGTGTGCTAGTTAGGCAGGAATAATGCACACAGAATAATCTTCAAATATCTGAAGGGCTGTCACACGGAGCAAGCTGGTTTTCTGCTGCTCCAGGGAGATAGGACCCGTACCAATGGATTCAAACAACAAGAAAGGAGATTCTGACGGAGCGTTCAGAAGAACTTTTGAGTTGCTTGACAGTGGATTGGGCTCCGTTGGAAGGTCGTGGCCTCCCCTTCATTTGAGGTTTTTAAACAGGGGTGGGATTGCCATCTGTCAGATTCTTTAGCCATGATTCCTGTCTCGCAGGGGGTTAGGCTAGATGACCCTTGGGTGCTTTCCACCTCTACAGTTCTACGATTCCATTTCAAAAATAAAAACACCCTGTTGCCGTTACTTGAGAATTTGAGAATAGAATCTGGATTCTTGATGCGTCTTTTATCCGGACAGAATACTCCTTGCTTCAGGAAATGTATTATTATTTCTTTGGTGCAGAATGCTTGCTGTGGGGCAGCCACAAATTTCCCTGCTAGCTCACCAGGGGAACGAGTTGGTCCTGTTCAAGGAGACTGTTTTGCTGCAGGCTTCCTCCGTTCTTCTTCCCTCCCTCTTGTTTCGCATTTGATGTTCAGCCAAACTCAACTGTTTTCTTTGTCATTTCAGTCCACAATGTGAAACCTGAGTGCCTGGATGCCTATAACAGCCTGACGTAAGTATCTCGCGCTGTCGGGAATTCTGAGATTGAGAAGAGAGGTTTTTAAAAAGGCTTAACGACAGTATAGTGAAATTCAGTAATAAAATTCCACAAGCGGGAATTTTACTGCAATGTTCAGGGAGCCATCCAGTACCTACTCCATCTTCCCGGAGACTCCATTCCTTTTAAAGTATTTATTTATTTATTTGGTTTTTAAAATTTTACAGAGATACATAAAGCGTAAATCTTAAAAACAAGATTCCAAGGAATCTCCTGGACTTCCATCCTACCCTTTGTGGGTCCTATTATTAATCATTTCCTCTGGCATCTTTTACGATGATCCAAATCTTTTACCTCTTCCATTATGTCCGAAATTCACCCTTATTCACTACAAGTGATATTCCAGTCCTACTAACAATTTTAACTGTTTACGGTGGTCTTTAAGATACGTTACAAATTTTCCCCATTCCTTATTAAAATTTTGGTCTTTCTGATTCTTATCCAGTCATTTTAGCCATTTCAGCATAGTCCATCAGCTTCATCCGCAATTCTTCTTATCTTCTTTCCATTTCTGGACCCCCGGACACTCCATTCCTTCCACCCATCCTGTCATTTCCAGACACTGCATTCTGCTCTCCCAAGTTTTCCTTAAAAAAAGTAGTGTTTAAAAGTACAGTGGTACCTTGGGTTAAGTACTTAATTCATTCCGGAGGTCTGTACTTAACCTGAAACTGTTCTTAACCTGAAGCATCACTATAGCTAATGGGGCCTCCCACTGCTGCTGCGCCGCCGGAGCACGATTTCTGTTCTCATCCTGAAGCAAAGTTCTTAACCTGAGGTACTGTTTCGGGGTTAGCGGAGTCTGTAACCTGAAGCGTATGTAACCTGAAGCGTATGTAACCCGAGGTACCACTGTATAGTGTGTTCTCAGCCTTGGAAGGGGCTCCCCCTGTTTTTAGAGGCAGGGGATGTGTGTAAGGAGGAACATAACTTAAAATATAATAAACAACAACAATAGCTAGAGGTGTATTAAATTGTGTGGAGAGAGAGAGAGAGACACTTTTCAACTTTTCATAATACTAGGTCCTCCTGTGAAGGCACCTGCCTGATATCAACAGGCAGGAAATTCCAAAGTGTAGGTGTTTGGGGGAATTATAGGGGCAGAACTACCCAAACTTTATAGAAATTTATTCATGTATGCGACTACAGTGGCAAGAGTGTTACTTGTCCCAAAAATGGAAAGAAGAAGAAGTCCCAGAGAAAGATGAATGGGTACAAAAACTCATGGAATATGCAGAAATGGCAAAACTTACCAGGAAAAATAAGGAATAAGGATAACAAACTTTTTATAAAACAATGGAAATGGTTTATTGCATATTTACAAACAAATAATAAGAACATTGGCAGGATTATTGTAATCTGCAGTTTTATAAGAGTATATGTTGAAAGTAGATGAGTAAATTAAGTTAATTTGGAATGGGGGTGCGGTAATTTAAGCAACCGCAGAAAGGGAGGGAGGAAGTCAAGTCTTGAAATGTTAAAATGATTGTAAAATTATTGAAATGTATAAAACTCAAAATCACAAAAAACCCAAAAGTGTAGGTGCCGCCACACTAAAATTTCAAGTTTTTATGAATGTGGAGCAGGCATTATGTAGCACTTGTAACAGTGCCAGTTCTTCCGATTGAAGTGGTTGTGGGGACATATGTGGACTAAGGTGATGCCATAGGTATTGTTATTAATAATTGCTGCTAATAATAAATGTGAGCCTTGGCTATACCCACCTCACCTGTCGATTCCATGTCTGTTTTGCAGGGAGCAGGTACTTCCAAAGCTGCACTCGGACTCGGACTACCCCTGTGACCTGGTTGGCAACTGGAATACTTGGTATGGTGAACAGGACCAGGCAGGTGAGGGGGCAGGGCCAACCATGCAGGGTGGGTTTAGGGGCCTTCGAGTTCTGCCTTGACAGGAAGTTCATTGCATATGACTCGGGGAGCCGTAGCGATTCAGCCCTTTCTCCCCTTCCATCTTTAAAACAAACAAACAAACAAACCCATAATCCATGGGTAGGCAAACTAAGGCCCAGGGGCTGGATCCGGCCCAATCGCCTTCCAAATCCAGCCCGCGGACGGTCTGGGAATCAGCATGTTTTTACATGAGTAGAATGTGCCCTTTTACAGTGGTACCTCGGGTTACATACGCTTCAGGTTACATACGCTTCAGGTTACAGACTCCGCTAACCCAGAAATAGTATCTCGGGTTAAGAACTTTGCTTCAGGATGAGAACAGAAATCGTGCTCTGGCGGCGCGGCAGCAGCGGGAGGCCCCATTAGCTAAAGTGGTACCTCAGGCTAAGAACAGTTTCAGGTTAAGAATGGACCTCCAGAACGAATTAAATACTTAACCCAAGGTATCACTGTATTTAAAATGCATCTCTGGGTTATTGGTGGGGCATAGGAATTCGTTCATCCCCCCCCCCTTTCAAAATATAATCTGGCCCCCCACAAGGTCTGAGGGTCAGTGGACGGACCCCCTGCTGAAAAGGTTTGCTGACCCCTGCCGGTGTAATCCATTAGCCACTGCCTCTAATCAGAACCTCCATGTGCAAGAGCAGTACATCCACAATTACTAGATGCTGTGTGCATTCCCTAAGGAGGCCCTCGAGATTCAGCCCTTCCTCCTCCCAATAAAAAAGGGAATTTCAGGACTTGATCAACCACAATCACCTGCATGCAAAATGGATGCTCTAGCAGTGAGCCACGTGGGTATTCACTTTCAGATGGGGTTTCTTGCCTATCCCTTTGGGCTTGCAAGGATTTGAGGCTCTTTTCTTCTTGTCCCAGTACACCTCTGGCGATTCACCGGTGGCTACCCAGCCCTCGTGGACTGCATGAACAAGCTGAAACAGAACCAGGTACCAAGCGCAGGTCTCTCTTCTTCTCCAGATGTATTGCTTATTGGAAAAACACCAGGGGACTGCATCTTTCCCTCGAAAGCGTCCCTTGGGATGATTCATCACTCTTCTGTCCCGAGTCGCTACTGCGACATATATCCGAAGATATATGCACACACAAACATAACAGAGTTCAAAGCAGAAACTGGACTTGAGGTGTAGAATTGTAAGCTAAATGGCCTCGGTCCTGTATACCTGAAGGAGCGTCTCCACCCCCATCGTTCAGCCCGGACACTGAGATCCAGCACTGAGGGCCTCCAGGCGGTTTCCTCATTGCGAGAAGTGAGGTTACAGAGAACCAGACAGAGGGCCTTCTCGGTGGTGTGGGAACACCCTCCCTTCAGATGTGAAGGAAATAAGCAGCTATCCTATCTTTAAAAGACATCTGAAGGCAGCCCTGTTCAGGGACGTTTTTAATATTTAACGCTGTGCTGTTTTTAACACTTGATTAGGAGCCGCCCAGAGTGACTGGGGAAACTCAGCCAGATATAAATATAAATAATAAATTATCATTATTATGTACAAGATCAAGTGTTACAGAACAAAGGAATCATGGCTCCTCTCTCCTTCTCGTCCGAGAGAGAACAGAAAATGCAATAGCACAACGTAACGGAACAGTTTAAACTGAACTTCCATTCTCATGACTCCCAGCACTGTGGAATGTCAACACAGACGTGAGGAAAACAATCACACACCAGCAGTGACGGAGGAATGAAATCTCAACACTTCTGGCAAGCCAACGGTGCCACTGCCAGTCCACATCTGGCTAGCTTGTCTCTGCAGCAAGAGCCAGCAGCAATCTTAATGGCACAATTGGGTAGCCAAGGCGATGTCTTCCAGATGTTGGGGGTCCCCAGCTCCCATCGGCCCAGCCAGCACGGCCCTCGATCAAGAATGATGGGACATCTGGAACCTGCCTACATAGGAAGGCTGCCTTGCACTGAGTCAGACCCTTGATCCATCAAACTTAGTGTTGTATACTCTGACTGGCAGCAGCTCTCCAGGGTTTCAGAGAGGGAGTTTCTCTCATGGAGATGTTCTGGGATCTTCTGCATACATAGCAGATGCTCTCCCACTGAGTTGCGGCCCTATTAGGCTTGTGCCTCTGACCCCTGGATCAAGTCCCTGGCTAACTATAATAATTTATTAGTTATACCCCGCCCATCTGGCTGGGTTTCCCCAGCCACTCTGGGTGGCTCCCAACAGAATTAAAAGCACAATAAAACATCAATCACTAAAAACATCCTGATACAGGGCTGACTTCTGACATCTTCTAAAAGTCAGATTTATTTCCTTGACATCTGATGGGAGGGCGTTCCACAGGGCAGGCGCCACTACCAAGAAGGCCCTCTGCTTGGTTCCCTGTAACCTCACTTCTTGCATGGAGGGAACTGGCAGAAGGCCCTCGGAGCTGGACCTCAGTGTCCGGGCTGAACTATGGGGGTGGAGATGCTCCTTGAGGTATCCAGGACCGTGGCTGTTTAGGGCTTTAAAGGTCAGCACCAGCACTTTGAATTGTGCTCGGAAACGTACTGGGAGCCAATGCAGATCTCTCAGGACCAGTGTTATGTGGTCCCGGCGGCCACTCCCAGTAACCAGTCTAGCTGCCGCATTCTGGATTAGTTGCAGTTTCCAGGTCACCTTCAAATTGTGGCTGGGATAACCCAAACAATAACCATCCGACATATAAGTACTGCCAACCTATGACTTTCAGGTCAATGAGGACTGGAAACTCACTTGAAAGAACCAAATCCCATGCTTACACAGCACAATACTAGCCTACTCTCTTTGATCATGTCCCCCCCCCCCATGGAAGGTACTGAAAGCCCACAGCTAAGTGCCCAAGTGACCCTTCTGATCTTTCCCCTTTCCAGGAGTACCTGGAATTCCGGAAGGAGAGGAGCAAAATGCTGTTGTCCCGAAGAAACCAGCTGCTCTTGGAGTTCAGCTTTTGGAATGAGCCTTTGCCACGACCTGGGCCCAATATCTATGAACTGAGGACGTACAAGCTGAAAGTGAGTTCTGGGGGGTGAATCTCGGGGAGGGGACGGAAGTTACAGCTCAGGATACTAATATCTCCTGGAACATTTCTGCCAATATGAAATCTACACGGGCCCTCGGGTCATCTGACGCCCTTCTGGGAAAGCATATGGTCAGCGAGGCAATTCAGGAGTTTGTTGGACCTTGCATTCTCAGTAGAATTTGAGTTCTTATCAGGCATATCAGTAGTCTCCTATGACTACTGTATTCCTCCATTTTGAATGTTTGGTAATAATCTGCTCTAGGAAGGCATCATCCAAGTCTTCAGTCTGGCTTGGAGGTCTATAGCAGCCCCCCCCCCCCCACTGGAAGGTCACTGTTGTTTTGCTTTCTTGCAGTTTTACCCCATATACAGTGGTACCTCAGATTACATACGCTTCAGGTTACAGACTCCCCTAACCCAGAAATAGTGCTTCAGGTTAAGAACTTTGCTTGAGGATGAGAACAGAAATCGTGCTCTGGCAGCGCGGTGGCAGCAGGAGACCCCATTAGCTAAAGTGGTGCTTCAGGTTAAGAACAGTTTCAGGTTAAGAACGGACCTCCGGAACGAATTAAGTACTTAACCCGAGGTACCACTGTACTCTCAATCTGCCTTCCGTGCTCCAGTTTGTGGATCTTTTCACAAGTGTACATATCCTTTACGTAAAATGCATCTCCTCTCCCCTTCCTGTTTGGTCTATTCCTTTTGAAAAGGTTATACCCCTCAATTTCCACATTCCAGTCATGAGTCTCATCCCACCAGGTTTTAGTAATGCCTATTAGGTCATATTTCCCATCGTGTATTAAAAGCTCAAATTCAGCTTGCTTGTTTCCCATACGCTGTGCATTAGTGTAGAGACAACTGAAACAATGAGTTATTCCCTCCAAATGCTTCCTCCTTGTAGTTTCCCGCCCTTTGGTAGGTTTCTGGAGCACCACTTCAGTTTCCTGTGCATTGATGAAGCTATATATAGATATGCCCCAAAGATTGAGCTTGGGAAGCTCACCACAACTCTTCGAGAGAGCTTTCCCTGATGTTTTGCAATCATGACTACAAGCTGTGTACATCACCTCTCCCTTTTGCTTTCAGCCTGGGACCATGATTGAGTGGGGAAATAACTGGTAAGCAGATTTTTCAAATACCTTGATTGTGCCTTTATCCAAAAGATCATTTAAGGGAGGTGGAGCTGCTGGTACAGTGCCTTACAGGACCTTACAAGGAGGAGTAGCTTCCACTGCCCCTTTCAGCAAAAAAAAAAAAAAAAAGGTTTCTAAGGCTGAAAGCTTAACCTTGCTTCCTTGGGAGTAGGCCCCATTGAATTTAGAGGGACTTGCCTCTGAGTAGACGTGGTCAGGATTGCAGATATAAGCAGCACAAAACCAAACCTGGCCTCAGGAAGCCAGCTTTGAGCTTCCACAAATAGTGGTGGATGTGTCAATTTCAGCTCCTTGTTTTTCCCAAACTTAAGTTCATTTCGCCACAAAAGTGGGTGGTTGTTGTTTCTTACTGCTTAGAGATTTTTGGAAATGCTGGTTTCTATGTACTTACAAATACATATATATTTCAATTCCTTTAAAACCCCGCCAGCTTTTCAGTGCTTATTTCTACTAATGCATAGACTTTGCTCGTTGGGTAAAAGTGAAAGAGACAGTTCTGCCATTTCCCCTTAAGGCATTGTTTTTGTACGTTGCTTTCTGTGCTGCATGCATTTTTATGCACACTGTGAAGGAGGCAATGCACCCATTGCATAGCTGGGGAGCCTGTGCCCCCCCCATGCTGTTGGACTATAGCTCCCATCATCCCTCACTTGGGGCCATGTTGGCTGCTGGCTGGGAGTTGGAGGACCGTAACCTCTGGAGGGCTACATCCCTGAAGTTGTGGGGCAAGTGCAGGTTTGCCGTTATCTCTTTGGGTAGGGCAGAAATGGCCAGTGATAGCGATTCATTTATTACTTGCTTGTGTCTTGCTCTCTCCCTTGACTGCTGAACAGGGCGCGGGCCATTAAATATCGCCAGGAGAACCAGGAAGCTGTGGGCGGCTTCTTCTCACAGATCGGGGAGCTGTACATCGTGCACCACTTGTGGGGTAGGTGGCTGCCCAAATGGGGCTGATGAAAAGTGTTGTAGTCCAAAAGATCCAGAGGGTCTTGGGCAGCAGTTCTCAACCTGTGGCTCCCCAGATGTTGTTGGACTACAACTCCCATTATCCCTAGCTAGCAAGGCCAGAGCTCAGGGATGATGGGAGTTGTAGTCCAACAACATCTGGGGACCCACAGGTTGAGAACAGCTGGTCTCAGGGGAAGACAGCCCTGCACCCTTCTCAAAAAAGCCTGTGGCCATGAGCTCCATTGGGTTACCAATTGCCTGCCCTTCTGTACATTTCATAGAAACAGAGAATTGTATAGAAGGGGACCGCCAAGGGTCATCAAGTCCAGCCCACTGCCATGCCGGAATCTTAGCTAAAGCATCCATGATAGATGGCCGTCCAACCTCTGCTTGAAAACCTCCCAAGGAAGGAGAGTTCACAACCTCCCGAGGGAGACCGTTCCCCTGTCAAACAGCTCTTAACTGTCATAAAGTTCTTCCTGATCTTTAGCCGGAATCTCCTTCCTTGTAATTTTAAGCCATTAGTTTGCGTCCTGCCCTCCAGAGCTTGTTCCTTCTTCCATGTGACACTCCCCGCCTTGAGATTTTTGAAGATGGCTATCATATCTCCTCTCTTTTTTTTTTTTTAAAAAATAGTTTTTATTAAGAATTTCAACATAACAAATTATCTATAACATATCATCTTCATTTCCAAACCCCCCCATTTTTTCCTTCCCCCCCTCCCCAAAAAAAACTGTCCCTCCCACACACACACCCCCCAGACTTCCCTCAGCTCCTCTCCCCGGTTTTTCAACACATATTATTATCATCTCCATATTATAAAATTGTAAAGATCCTTAAATTATCTATCTTTTATGTTAACAATAATAAATTGGTGTATGTTTATTCAAAACCTTCCAAGGAGTCCAATTTATTTTGTTGTTTTTTTAAGTACCGTATTTTTTGCTCTATAAGACTCACTTTTTCCCTCCTAAAAAGTAAGGGGAAATGTGTGTGCGTCTTATGGAGCGAATGCAGGCTGCGTAGCTATCCTAAAAGCCAGAACAGCAAGAGGGATTGCTGCTTTCACTGTGCAGCGATCCCTCTTGCTGTTCTGGCTTCTGAGATTCAGAATATTTTTTTTCTTGTTTTCCTCCTCCAAAAACTAGGTGCGTCTTGTAGTCTGGTGCGTCTTATAGAGCGAAAAATACGGTAATTTGTAAAAAGTTCCCATTCTTCTTTAAAGCCACAGTTGTCCTTGTCTCGCAGTTTGTATGTCAGTTTCTCCATATCTCCTCTCAGCCTGCTTTTCCCATTCTAGACATACCCAGTTTCAACTGTTCGTCATAGGGCTTGATTCCCAGACCCTTGATCATGTCTTGGTTGCTCTTCTCAGCCCCCTTTCCAGCTTGTCAATATCCTTCTTAAATTGTGGTGCCCAGAACTGTATGGTGTGGTCTGACCAAGGCAGAATAGAGTGGTACTATGACTTCCCTTGGTCTGGACACTATACTGTTGAGCCTAGAATAACGTTAGCTTATTTTGCTGCTGCATCACACTGTTGCCTCATGTTATGCATTAGCTTTTTCTGTTGCTTAACATGAGTCAAGCACTTTATGCAGCAGCCGAAAAGCTTCCCACGCCGATGAGCTTTCCTGTGATGTAGTGGTTTGCTGTCCTTCTAGCCTACAGGGACCTGCAGTCTCGAGAGGAGACGAGGAACGCTGCCTGGAGAAAGCGAGGGTGGGATGAGAACGTTTACTATACAGGTGAGGCATCTTTTTCAACGGTGGTGGCTGGTACTCAGGGCTGATGGCTTGCAAGGCAGGAGACCAACAGCAGGGGGAGCCAGCCCAGAACCAATGACAGGGATGAGAGCACTTATTTTGCACTCCCTGCCTCGGCTGATCTCTCCTGCATCCCTGGCGCTTAGAGAAGCTGTTTATCGGAACATCCTCCGCAGGAAAAAGCTTTGCCTCCCCCTAATCCTTAGGATCCCATTTCCAAAATTCTTCTTTTGAGCTTGAACATGAAATTCAGGAGTTGCTTATCCAGGTGTACCCTCACACCAGGGGTGCGGGACTAGATCTGGCCAGTGGGCCGAATCCTTATCTCCAAGTTTGACAGGCGGGGTGGCCATCCTACCTGTCAATCACCTGGCACCAGGTGACTTGCTTTTGCCCTCGTGGACAGTTAGCTGGTCGGAGGGAGAAGAGGGAGCAAACTGGAAGGAGGAGGTGTCAGAAGCTGAAGAGGTAACCGGGTTTAGTGAGGAGGGAGAGTCTGTGGCAGAGAGCAGTCCGGAATCGGAGGCTGGAGAGGAGGAGGGCCAAGAAGCAGAGAGAAGCCAGGAAGTCTCCCCCTCCTGTTGCAACCAGCTTCCCTCTTCCCTGGTCTCCCAGAACCAAAAGAGGCATGAAGAGAGCATAGCAAAGGCAGACAAGGCACAGAATTCTCAGGTTGTTTGGGAAGGACCTGGGGGAAGAGGAGACTTAGGGAGCTGTGGGTACCTTCAGTCTTTGCAACTGCCTCATCAGGGCAAGACCTACTGGGAAGCCTTGCTGTGCTCACTAGACCTGAGCCATTTTGTCTCTTCGAAGAGTTAACTTCACTGACGCCTTGTGAGTTCCTGCTGGCCTGCTCCCAATGCCCACCCTGGCCTTACCCCTGGGAGAACTCAGTCCTTGGAGAAGTCCTTCTATGAATTGTCAGTGCTCAGTATTGATGTCCTTGGACCAGAGCGCTTGTGTGGGGCTCCCTGTTGAGGGTGAGGGTGGAGCGGGCAGTGGCAGACAGGTTCCTCTGCTCTGTGTCCTTGCCGAGTGACCACCGGGTTTTCCTTTTGCAGTGCCTCTGGTCCGGAGCATGGAATCACGAATCATGATCCCCTTGAAGATTTCCCCCTTGCAATGATGCTGTCGCCTGGCTGTCGTCTCTCTGCACCAAACACACAAAAAGAAATTGAGCTGGCCGCGTTTTCCTCCACCCGGATCCTCTCTGAACTCTTTTCTGACCTTCTCTCCTGTCCCCCATCTTCTCTTGTTGCTTTGTCTGGAGATACCCATCTCCTTGCCTTCCTCCTCCCCCCCCCCCCTTTTCCTTCCAGCCTCTTGGTTTCCAGAAAGTTTGTCAGAATCCTGCTGAGCTCATCTTATTGACTCTGAATGAGAAGCTTGGAGGCTTGATGTATTGCCATAGATGGACGACCCAGTCTGGCTTGTTCCAGAGGCTGATGATTCTCTAGATGAAGCTGCTTAGGGGGTGCTGGCTGTTGCTTGCTGTGGCACACACAATTATATTAAGAGTTGTTAAGAGGCCCCTGCTCCCCTCCTAGAACTACAGTTCCCAGAGTTCCCCAGGGAAAGGGATTGATTATTAAACCGATCTGGGAATTGTAGTGCTGGGAGGGGGGTAGGGGGTCTTCCTAAGGGTGCTAAGACTTCTCAACAAACCACAGCTCCCAGAAATCATTGGGGGGGAGGCATGAAGGTTTAAAGTAATAGCATAGCCTTTTAAGGTGTGGATGCTACCTGAGCGGGTATTGTTGGATTACAAAGGAAATGACTCTTTTCTCCCCACCCCGCAACAGTTCTTATCCTTGGAATAGCCTTTTTGATCGCTGCAAAGGCAGCCTTCAAACCTTTCTAAAAGGAAATAGTTGTACCTTGGAAGTCTGAACGGAATCCGTTCCAGAAATCCGTTTGACTTCCAAAGTGTTTGACTTCCAAATCGCGGCTTCCAATTGGTTGCAGGAAGCTCCTACAGCCAATCGGAAGCTGCAGAAGCCCTGTCAGACGTTCGGCTTCCAAAAGAACATTTGAAAACCAGAACAGTCTCTTCTGGGTTTTGATCATTCAGGAGCCAAAATGTCCCAGTTCCAGGGCGTTCAACAACCAAGGTATGACTGTACAGTTGTACCTCGGAAGATAAATGCCTTGTAAGTTGAACGCTTTGTCTCCCAAATGCTGCAAACCTGGAAGTGAGTGTTCCAGTTTGGAACATTCTTTGGAACCCAAACATCCAATGCAGGTTCTGCAGCTTCCCATTGGCTGCAGGAGCTTCCTGCAGCCAATCTGAAGCCATACCTTGGTTTCCAAACATTTTGGAAGTCGAATGGACTTCCGGAACGGTTTCCGTTCAACTTCCGAGGTACGACTATAATGCACAACAGGGTAGCGTTCTCAGGAATGTAATGAATGTATACACTTTGGGTGTGGGGAACCTTTATAACCTGCTGGATGTTGCTGAACTACAACTCCCATGGTCACCCAGCCATGCTTGCTGGAAGTTGTAGTTCTGCAGCCTCTGGAATGCCAAAAGTGTCCTCCTCCTAGCCTGCTTAGCTTGGTCTCTCTCTATATGCGCACAGACCGAAAAATCCCTGGTGGTTTAAATGTGGTCGCCCAGCTGTGAGTTAAGAGAGGAGGTGGACAGAGACAAGGTCCTCTCACTGGCACAATGCATCTTGTCTCTTGACCAGTTACCCATCTCTGGGTAGCATAGTGAGGCTGTGCTTCTTCGTAATAAACTATTTTAAGTGCTCTTCTGCCTAGGGACCATGTGAAACAGCCTAGCTGCAAATGTAATAAAATATTTAATATACTACTGTGTGTGTGGCAGTGTGTATTGATTGTCCATTTTGGGGTTGGAGTAAAATTTCCTCACCTCCAGACCCGTGAAATACCAAACTTGTAGATCAATGTCATGGAACTGTGGAGTTGGAAGGGACCACGAGGGTCATCTAGTCCAGCCCCCCTGCAATGCAGGAATCTTTTGCCCAACGTGGGGCTCAAACCCACAACCCTGAGATTAAGAGTCTCATTCTCTACCGACTGAGATATCCCTTCAACAGCATCCCTATATATTAATCATTTTATATTGAATTTTACTGATTTTTTTCTGAGACAAATAACATAATATGTAGTATCAAACACAGCTTACAGCACATAACAAAACCTGAGTGTGAACTTTGTCCCAGTACTACTTTGTTGATGCAAGGGGGACCAGAGAGAACTGAAGCAACCCGAGGTCACAAAAACAGGTGATCTGTTGAAACAGCAGTCTGGAAGACCAAAGGAAGTGATTTATTATTTTTTAGGTTGAAGACCAAAAATGTTTAGGTGTAGTACCGGTCCATAATGGACAATGAAGACCCGGGGCCAGGACTGCTTCCTGTTCTTGCAAAATAAATTCAACAAACAGAAACCAAGTAACTGAGAACCTTGCTTTGGATTTAATCCCTCTTAATGCTGCCTGTTAGGGACATGGGTGGCGCTGTGGGTTAAACCACAGAGCCTAGGACTTGCCGATCAGAAGGTCGGCAGTTCGAATCCCCGCGACGGGGTGAGCTCCCATTGCTCTGTCCCTGCTCCTGCCAACCTAGCTGTTCGAAAGCACGTCAAAGTGCAAGTAGATAAATAGGTACCACTCCGGTGGGAAGGTAAACGGCGTTTCCGTGTGCTGCTCTGGTTCGCCAGAAGCGGCTTAGTCATGCTGGCCACATGACCCGGAAGCTATACGCCGGCTCCCTCGGCCAATAAAGCGAGATGAGCGCCGCAACCCCAGAGTCAGCCATGACTGGACCTAATGGCCAGGGGTCCATTTACCTTTAACGCTGTCTGTTATGTTCTGTGACTTTTTCTACCACTGCCAGCTGCCCTACCTTATTCCTTATTTATCATTTTTCTATCCTATTTCTACCCCCCCCCTTTTCCCTCCAAGGAGCTCATGTGATTCTCCCCTTCCTTCTTTACTCCCCACAACAACCCTGGATGGAAGGTTTAGCTTGGGAGACAATTGCTGGCCCAAAGCCATGGCCAAGTGGGGGGATTTGAACTCTGGTCTCCCAGGTCCAAGTCTGACCCTTTTAACCGCTGCACCGTGTGGGCTGTATACATTTCAGGGGGCTGAGAGGAAAGCGATGAATTGCCATGTGTGTTTGTGGCAGAGGTCTGTGCTAGGAGCAGTCGGTGTGGCCCCCAGAAGGTCACACAGGAGGAAACGTGGCCCTTGAGCTGGGGAAAGGTTCCCTGCCATGGGCATAACCGGGCCTTGTCCTTTGAGGCCTAGAAAGGCAGGAGTGTGGGGACCCAACCACCTGTTCATTGTGTAATTTGCCTCTCAGCTGCCTGTTTTGTTTGCAAAGCTGTTGGCAGTTCAGCGGAATGTAGCAGAGTCAGGGCAAAGCCTGCAGCAAGGTTAGCGAACATAAGATCAGGTCAACGGCCCATCTAGTCTAGCATCCTATTCTCAGCGGCCAATCAGATGCCTTAGTGGGGAGCCAAAAAGCAGGACCAGAGCCCAGCAGCACTCTGCCTGCCTGTGATTCCTAACCCCTGTGTTGCAAAGAGAACGTCAGCAATGTCTAGGCAACACGATGACCATGTACGTACGCAACAGACAATCTTTATAGAATTCCTTCAAATCACAAGTACAAATAGTCTCAAAGTCTCTGAAAGTCTTTAAATGAAGTGAGGTACCAGACTTTGTAAGATGAAAGACAAGCTGTGAAGCTTTGTGTAAATATGTCCAACACTGAACAGTGATTCCGGATATTGACTGCTGTTTCTTAGAATTCTTCATCAGCATCGTGGGAGGATATAGAATTGCTTCATAAACCCATCTTATTTCAAATGAATGTATGTAAATGAAAATATCAAATGCTGTGGAACAGTGCTCACTGCTGACTACATTACAAAGTCTGGTAGCAAGTACAAAATGAAGTCTTTAGTCTCAAAGTCTCTGAAAATCTTTAAATGAAGAGTGGTACCAGACTTTGTAATGCAGTCAGCAGTGACTAGATTATTACATGAGCACTGTTCCACAGCATTTGATATTTCCATTTACATACATTTATTTGAAATAAGATGGGTTTATGAAGCAATTCTATATCCTCCCAGCACGCTGATAAAGAATTCTAATAAATAGTAGTCAATATCCGAAATCACTGTTCAGTGCTGGACATCATATTTGCTGTATACACAAAGCTTCACAGCTTGTCTTTCATTGTACAAAGTCTGGTACCTCGCTTCATTTAAAGATTTTCAGAGACTTTGAGACTAAAGATTTCATTTTGTACTTGTTATGGTTTGAAGGAATTCTATAAAGATTGTCTATTGCGTACGTACATGGTCATCGTGTTGCCTAGACATGGCTGCCTGTGATTCCTAGCAAGGAATGTTCAAAAGCATTGCTGCTTTCAAGCATGGAGGAAGAACATCGCCATCGTGGATAGTTGATCACCACCTCATCCGTGAATGTTTCTCATCCATGAATTTTTCTCTTCCACTTTTTTTAGTAGTTTTTCTTTCAGTTTTTAAGAATTAGATGTGTATGGCGCTGTGGGTTAAACCACAGAGCCTAGGACTTGCCAATCAGAAGGTCAGCGGTTCGAATCCCTGCGACGGGGTGAGCTCCTGTTGCTCGGTCCCTGCTCCTGCCAACCTAGCAGTTCGAAAGCACGTCAAAGTGAAAGTAGATAAATAGGTACCACTCCGGCGGGAAGGTAAACGGCATTTCTGTGCGCTGCTCTGGTTCGCCAGAAGCGGCTTAGTCATGCTGGCCACATGACCCGGAAGCTGTACCCTGGCTCCCTCGGCCAATAAAGCGAGATGAGCGCCGCAACCCCAGAGTCAGTCATGACTGGACCTGATGGTCAGGGGTCCCTTTACCTTTACCTTACTTAAGTACATGATACATTTGTCTTTTTTTTTTCCAACTTCCCACTCCATTTTCCATTTTATTTCTCCCCCTCTGCTGCACAACACCTTCTGCATCTTATTCCGTCCCATTGATGCTGTGTTTTCTTAATTCCTTCTGTTGCTCATAGTCCTAATCCCACTTCTCAGTTCATCATATTTTCTTAAATAGTCCGAAAAGGGCTTCCATTCTTCCACAAAGCCATCATTGTTAGGTTCT
This sequence comes from Podarcis tiliguerta, assembly GCF_965153285.1. Taxonomy (NCBI): domain Eukaryota; kingdom Metazoa; phylum Chordata; class Lepidosauria; order Squamata; family Lacertidae; genus Podarcis; species Podarcis tiliguerta. The sequence goes on from NC_139549.1 coordinate 23,685,487, forward strand.
CCTATTTGGGCCGTTCACTTTGCCAATTCTGCATAGTCCCATCGCCTTACTTATCCATTCTTTGATCGCAACTTCTTCCTTCCATTTTTGTGCACAGAGAATCCCGGTGGCGGTCACTCCCGCTTGCAGGAGTTTTGTTTGTCTTGAACCCTTCCACCTTTCAGCTTCAGTGGATGGCCCCGAGTTCTAGAGTTATGAGAGATGGAGAAAAGCTTTCCTTTATTCACTTTCTCCCCCCTGTGCATCATGTTATACACTCGATACTAGACTAGGAATGAGGAACCTGTGGCTTCCCAGATGTCGTTGGGTTGGGTTTAGCTCAGTGGAAGACCGGGGGGCTGGGTACAAAAGTGCCAATATAAGCTTAGGGCTTATAATCTTCAAATGGAGAACTACTTAGCCCTTAGCCCACATGACCTTAGAAACTGGATTTTTGATCAGGATGCCAACGTAAGACAGAGCATCCATCACTGCTGCCCATTACTCTACTTGGTACCCCCAAATTAAGATCCATCACTCAAGGCCCCATTACCTTGAGATTCTGACATTCCCAGACCTACACAGGACTTTTGCAGAACTAAGATTCTAGCAGATGCCCTTGTCATATTTAGATGGGAGATTTTGGGGAATTCCCCTTACGGATCACAGATGTATATCTGGATGCAATCATGTAGAGGACATTACAAACTCTCTGCTGATTTTCCCCTGTATACAACGGCCAGAGCAAAATTTATGTTGCCAATTCTTAACTGGCTTCCGGGTCGGTCCGCACAGGAAATGACAGTTGAACTCCTAGCAGATAAACATCTATATATTACACACCAAGGAACCAAATTTGCACTGGCAGCCAAGAAGCTGCGTTCCAGCTATGTGAATGCACTCCAGTCTTAAGTCTCAATGTTGTAAATTTCTTTTCATGTTGTAAACTGCTACAAGTTATATGTCTGATCTTACAGGAAAGTTCTCCTTTTATTCTCTCTTGTCCATTGTAAAGGCTTTTGGCTATATACAATAAAATTGACCACCTTCTTTGTGTGCAGAAGGCCTAAGATTCAGTCCCAGGTCCAATCCCCAGCAACTCTCAGGTTGAAAGGATCTCAAGTTTAGCAGTCCTTGGAAAACCAACTCCCAGGAGATGTAACCAACGGTATGAACAATTTTCTCTGCAGTTGTGGGTGGCCCCATATAGCAGGCATGGGGAACCTCCAAGTTACCATGGGGTAACTTAAGCCCAAAAGGAGTCCCGTTTTGGTCTGCAGAGCTGTTACCCACCAGCACCCGACACACAGTGCCCCAAAAGTTTAAAACAAGAACATTCTTCTGTGGGAAAGCTGATAGCTAAGCGGAGTTCCGGAAAATAAGATGGCTGGCTTTCAGGTGGCCTTGGTTTAATCACAGATCACCTGGGCAACACTTATATAAAGGTAAACACACACAAACCTCCAGGTATCTTATCTTGAATTTTGCCGGGGACCAAGGTGAAAGCGAAGGTATAAAGAGGCCGAACACCCTACAGGAAAACTCTTCTTGCGAGGACTTAGCAGCCGACAGGATGAACCTTGCTCGGTTCCTAATCTTGGCATCAAGTAAGTTGTGGCTCTTAAGGGATGAATGGGTGTTCCTACTGAAACGGGAAATGGATATGCTGTGTTGGGGTGGGGGATAAATTCCTTTATTAACTGGGTTCCCTCTGAAGGATGCTTCTTGGTTAACAATTCATGGTACCTGTGGCACACCACCTCCATTGCCTGATGTGCTCCCTGACCAGCACTGTAGTGTGGCTTGCCAGGCAAGTCGCCAACACTGCAAGAGCGACCCGCTACCAGAGCCAAGCAGGGCTGCATTGCATCACCTGTCCAGCTGTGCAGAGGGGAACGCAGCCGGCTGATGGAGCCCTTGGCAGGCAAAACCCCCTGACACTCACAGAGAGGAGCGCTGGGGCAGGTTGTGCTGGGGTCGCCCCTTGCCCGCCCCCCCCCCCATCCATGGGCCTGATCTGTTCCCACCGTTCAGGGAATGCGGCACGCCAAGAGAGGAGTGAACGAGTGCTGGCTGGGTGGTCATTCAGCAAGGGGCCTTGGCACGGTCAAACTTGGAGACCGAAGGGCAGCCTGGCCTCAGGAATGCACCCTCGGGGCGGAGTTTTACTTTCCAGCTTGCGTTTAGCAGGCAAGATGATGCTTCAGCTCTCAGAAGCCTGGGAAATGCCAACCTAACCCTAACCGAACTCTTCTTGTGGGAAGTTTATGTCTCCCTTCTAGTAGGCTCGGACACGGCCTCCATCCCTAGGAACTTGTTGCAGTTCCATAACATGATCAAATGTACCATTCCCAGCAGTGACCCACTGAAGGATTATGCAGACTATGGTTGCTACTGTGGCTTGGGGGGCAGCGGGACACCAGTCGATGAGCTGGACAAGTAAGCAAATTTCTCATCTTTGCCCTCTGCCCCCCCCCCCCCGTCCCCAACGTGTTCCAAGGCTTTGCACCTCCTAATTTTATTAGGGCATCTGCAGGTGGTCAGTATTTTGCAGGAGGGGTTTAAAAACATACCAGAACTTCAGTTTTCTACACTTAAAGTGGACTCTACTGCAACAGATCTTCCTTTAAAAATTTGCTCTCTTTGGGGCTTACCTTGCACTTAAACTGAGAGCTGCAACTACAGCAGAATGCTGCAGCATGGTTGCTGGCAGAAGAGAGGGCTTGTCAGCATATAAAACTCTGCTAAGTGATGTGTACTGGTTGCTCATTTTCTACCAGGCCAAGTTCAAGATCTTGCTCTTGTGGGAAATGCGGCCTCATATAACTAGCATGTTTAGTTCAGGTTAATGCATTAAGGGGTTAAGACCACAGAATAAGCTGTTGTTGCTAGACGTGACCAGGTCACACCCTCTCACCTCCAGTAGGCAGTTAGGAAAGTTTTTTTCTTTGCCTTCTTTCTGTTGATTGTTCACTTCTACTATGTGAAGCCGATCAGAGAGGATGTCTGAGCTGGACTGCTCCCAGCTCAGAAAGTGTGTTCCGAAACATTTGCCATATTTTGTAAACTTAGCCTTTTTACCTGCATTTTTCTGGCTGCTGCATGGAAAAGCACATGAATTTGACCTTTGAAGTGTGTAAGTAAACTATTCTTTTAAACTTATCAAATAGTGTGGTCTCTGTTGTTCTAAAGGGACAGAAAGGGCAAGCGCTGTACACAAGTGACTTAAAAATGGGATATTTAAAAGGTCTAACAGCGTATATTCCCGCTCTTCACTTTGCTGTGTGTTTTTGTGTTTTAAAACCTCTGCTGTGGCTCTCTCTTATTGGAGGGTATTCTGCCCCACTTGGATCTAGGGATCTATCTACATACAGCAACAGCTATTAGTATATAAAGCCCTTAACCTCTTGGAACCAGTTTACCTGCGAGATCACCTTACCCTGATAACGGTATGTGCCCACTTGACTGCTTCGATCTGTGGAAGTGGCACTGTTAGAGATGCCACATAATACCTGTTCTGCAGTTGTATTAACTTAATATTTTAGTGTGGCATAGAATGTTGACATGTGTTTCAATGTGGCCTTTTACCTTATCCTTGATTTTAACTAGTTTTGAGTATTTGCTTTTAACTATACTTACTGATCGTTGCATTGTTTTCTTCTGGTTAAAGTGGATTGGCGTGCTTTAAATGTGTGCTGTGATGTTGTCTAGAGAAATCAACGTTCCTTCACTAAACAAGGCAGCTCCTAAGTGTCTCCCAAGCTCGTTGAATCAACTCGAATGTTTCTAATTTTCGAATAGGTGCTGCCAGATCCACGACAACTGCTACGGTGAGGCCAAGAAGCATTCCCAGTGCAAATTCCTCATAGACAACCCTTACACCAAGACCTACGCCTACAGCTGTTCGGGCAGTGATATCACCTGCAGCGGTAAATTCAGCCTCCACCCTGCTTTGGCTATGTCAGAGGGCCTAGTTCAGTTTCCAAATTAAATCCCCACTGTCTTAAATCAGGGATGGACACAGTTCCTGGCCATCTCGATAATGCTGGACTCCCAGCATCTCCCCCCCCCCTCCCAGCCAGTGTGGCCAATGGTCAGCAGGTGTTGGGTTGACACCTGTATGGTTACAGGGCTTTATTTTTCAGCCAGAACTTCTGGCGTCTCCCAGGTGGGCGCCTTAGTCATTATAAGAGAACAAGGGAGGCGTTCATAGTGAGTTCCGGTACCTCTTTTTCTAGAAAAATAGCACTGGTTGCAGGTACTCCATCCCAGAGTTAAAGAGGTGGCTTTCAGAGAATATTGGACCAATTTGGGGAGGAGAAAGCTATCAATGGCTACTAGCCAAAGTGACTATGTTCTGCCTCCATGGTCAAAGGTAGCAATGCTTCTAAATGCTAATTGCTAGAAGCCACAGGAGGGAGAGGACTCTTGGGCTTGGATCCTGCCACAAGCATCTGAGTGGCCATTGTGAGAACTGGATGCTGGACTATTTGGGCCTTTGGCCTGGTCAAGCAGGGCTCTTGTTAATAATGATGATGATGATAATGATAATAGTGATAATAATGATGATAATAATAATAATAATAATAATAATAATAATAATATAATTATACAGTGTTACCTCGCAAGACGAATGCCTCGCAAGACGAATGCCTCGCAAGACGAAAAACTCGCAAGACGAAAGAGTTTTTCGTTTTCTGAGTTGCTTCGCAAGACGAATTTCCCTATGGGCTTGCTTTTTAAAAAAACCGTCAATGCATTCCTATGGGAAACCGTCAATACACAGTGGTGCTTCACAAGACGAAAAAACTCGCAGAACGAATTAATTTCATCTTGCGAGGCACCACTGTAATGCCTCGCAAGACGAAAGAGTTTTTCATTTTCTGAGTTGCTTCGCAAGACGAATTTCCCTATGGGCTTGCTTCACAAGACGAAAACGTCTTGCGCCTTTTTTTTAAAACCGTCAATGCATTCCTATGGGAAACCGTCAATACACAGTGGTGCTTCGCAAAACGAAAAAATTCACAAGACGAAAAAACTCGCAGAACGAATGAATTTCGTCTTGCGAGGCACCACTGTATCCTGCCCATCTGACTGGATTTCCCCAGCCGTTCTGGGCAGTTGCTGACAAAATATAGCATCAAACATTAAAAGCTTCCTGGAACAGAGCTGCTTCCAGGTGTCTACAAAAAAAAATCTATTGTTGCTTAACTCTTAACATCTGCCAGGAGGGCATTTCATAGGTGGGTGCGACTACTGAGAAGGCCCTCTGCCTGGTTCCCTGTAACTTCACTTCTCGCAGTGAGGGAACCGCCAGAAGGCCCTCGGAGCTGGACCTCAGTGTCCGGGCTGAACGATGGAGGTGGAAACGCTCCTTCAGGTATACTGGGCTGAGGCCGTTTAGGGCTTTAAAGGTCAGCACTAACACTTTGAATTGTTCTCGGAAACGTACTGGAAGCCAGTGTAGGTCTTTCAGGACTGTTGTTATATGGTCTCGGCGGCCACTCCTGGTCACCAGTCTAGCTGCTGCATTCTGGATTAATTACAGTTTCTGAGTCACCTTCAAAGGTAGCCCCGCGTTTATGTTCTTATCTTCAGTAGTGGAGCTTGTGAGAGATCTCAGTCAAGGAGAGCAAAGCAGATGCTCTATAACAGAGCAAGAAACCTTCCCGTAAAAACAAATTAGGATTCTAGAATTTAGGGTTCTTTAAAAAAAGAAAGAAACTGAATTAAATAGGAAGCTGCCTAACACTGAGTGAGACCATTGGTCCATGTAGTCCAGTGTTGTCTGCACTGACTGGCAGTGGCTCTCCGGGATTTTAGGTAGGGCGTCTCTTGCACCCCTACCTGGAAATGCCAGGGATTGAACCTGGGACCTTCTGCATGCAAGGCAGGTGCCCTTCCACTTGGCTAAGGCCCTTCTCCCAAGAAGTCACCCAGTTCGCTCTTGCCCTTTTCCTGCTTCAGATGACAACGATGAATGTGCGGCGTTCGTCTGCGAGTGCGACCGTAGTGCGGCCATCTGCTTTGCAGGGGCTCCATACCAAGAGGAATATAAACAGCTGGACACGAGCAAACACTGCAAGTGATTGATGTTTGTGCTACAAACCATGCAAGGCCCTCGCTGCCGCTTCTCACGCATGCTGATCCTTTGGCGGACAACTGGAGAGATTGAGACAAGGTCCATAAAGCCGTTGTGTGTTTTCTACAGCAAAGGGGTTGCTTCCTGAGTCATGAATAAAATAAAAGCAGGCATCTAAAACTGTGTTTTATTATCCCCTTCCCCCTGCTGTCTTTGCAAATATTCAGCTTGACACAGATGTCATGGTTTCCACACACTCTGCCTGGTATCCTTGGAAAGTGGCCACTTTATATCTTGGCAAATTGTGGACTATCAGCAGTTCATCAGATGGGGAAGAAATTTGATTCATTGCCCCAACATACAAAGCGGTGAAACGATATGGGAGCCGAAACACAGGTGTCCTTTGGAAACTTGCCCTTCTCCAAATGTCGCAGCGCAGTTTACCAGCCCAGTAATTTGCAAAAATAAAATAAAAATTCAAGCATAAAAATGATAACCACGTGCAATAAGGCATAATAGTCGTACCTTGGTTTTCAAACGGCTTAGTTCTGGAACATTTTGGCTGCCGAACACCGCAAACCCGGAAGTGACTGTTCCGGTTTACGAACTATTTTTGGAAGCCGAGCATCCAACAGGGCTTCCACAGCTTCCGATTGGCTGCAGGAGATTCCTGTAGCCAATTGGAAGCTGCGCCTTGGTTTCCGAACGTTTTGGAAGTCAAACGGACTTCCAGAATGGATTCCGTTCGACTTCCAAGGTACAGTTGTATATTGTGGGGAATGGCTTTGCCAAAAATGCCTATTGGGCAAAATTAGCATTAAAAATTAGAATATTAGGAGAAATTCCCTGTAAAATACTAGTGAATTTTCATGAGGACTTTAAAAGCAATGGTAAGTTGACAGAGCATTTGCCTTGCATGTAGAAGGCCCTACTTTCAATCTCCAGGCAGGACTAGGAGAGACACCTATCTAAAACCCTGGAGAGTTGCTGCCAGTCAGGGTAGACACTGCTGACCTAGATGGACCCAATGGTCTGGTTCAGTAGAAGGCAGTTGCCTTATAATATTTGCGAACCCCAGTAAGTTGGTCATTGTGAGAACAGGATGCCGGACTAGATGGGTCAAAGTGCAACAGTGCTCTCCCGGCTTGTTATTCCAACAACTGGTACTCAAAAGCGCATTGCCTTTACGGTGGAGGTAGAACATAACCATCAAGGCTAGCAGCCATTGATAGCTGGTGCTGGGAATGATGATTGGCTGCTTTTGATCTGTGATGCCACAATTGCACAGCTGGAGGCAACAATTGGGACACGTAAGGGATTGGCTCATCTGCCTCTGATGTCACAATTCCTCCTGAGGCTGGGAGATATAGGGTACCAGAGCAGAATGGGTTGGCTTGCAAAGCTGCTCTCTACCAGCCACCTCAGAGTCAAAACTGCACCTCCTTTCCTGGCTAGCTGGCCCCAAGCATCAGCTACTTGGCTACTGCAGTTCTATAAAAGCCTTTGGGAATAAGTAACACCTGCCAAATAGAGGTACCACTTTAGTTAGTCGTTTGCCTTTGCGGGAGTCACTGCATCCGCTGTAAGGTTTTGTCTGTAATCCTGCACACACTTCATGGGGAGTAACTCCCATTGAACACAGAAGGAGTTACGACTGAGTCTTTGCCTCTTAAGAATATAAGAAGAGCCTGCTGGATTGGGCTAATGACCCACCTAATGTCCAACCAGTTGTTAGGAGGAGCCTCAGCCAATGAGAGGCATGGCCAACTAATTCTGGTTTTTCCCCTCACCTCCCTCCCTGCTGGGTTCTCCAAGGAGCAACACCAGGGGTCAGCAAACTTTTCCAGCTGTGGGCTGGTCCACCGTCCCTCAGACCATGTGGTGGGCCGGACAATTTTTTTTGGGGGGGGGGGATGAACGAATTCCTATGCCCCACAAGTAACCCAGAGATGCATTTTAAATGAAAGCACACATTCTACTCTTGTAAAAACACCAGACAGGCCCCACAAATAACCCAGAGATGCATTTTAAATAAAAGGACACATTCTACTCATGTAAAAACACGCTGATTCCTGGACTGTCCACAGTTAGGATTTAGAAGGCAATTGGGCCGCATCCGGCCCCCGGGCCTTAGGTTGCCTACCCCTGAGCAACACTAACGCCACCTTCGCACCATGCATTTAAACAGTGTGATGACATTTTAAACAGTCATGGCTTCCCCCCAAAGAATTCTGGGAGCTGTAGTTTGCTAATAGTACTAAGAGTTGTTAGAAGTCCCCTATTCCCTTCACAGAGCTACAATTCTGTGGTTTAACAATCAACCCCTCTTCCCAGGGAACTCTGTGAATTGTAGCTCTGGTAGGGGAATAGGGGGGTCTCCTAATAACTCTCAGTACCCTTAACAAACTACAGCTCCCACAATATTTTTTTTTGGGGGGGGAGCAGTTTTGCCTATTTAAAATGGCATCATAATGTTTTAAATGCATGGTCTAAATGTGACCTGAGTTTTCTGCTATTGCTAAGCAAACTTTTGCTAACAAGAAACTCCTCAACGTTTCTTACATAAGTTCTCTTGCATATTTCAGCAGTAAATAACAGACAGTAATACTAGCCTCAGTCCAATAGTTATAAAGCTTTTGCAATGACACCTATTTCCCTGAACTCTGCTGACCGAAATTTCCTACTTACCCTGCAACTCCACTGCATGTTATATAGAAAGAGCTTATTTCTTGCTATCCTTTCCAGCATGGCAGATTTGTAGCCGTATATTCCGCTCAATAACTAGGGACTTAGATAACATCGTAATATAATTTCCAGAGCATTTTCCCTGTATTTTCTGCTGGCGCTAACATTTTTAAACTAACTCTTCCACTTTCCGTTCCAGTCTTTCTTATCAATCTGTACATTCGCCGTTTCACATTCGTTCTGATTGAGGTTGCAATCAAAAACCTGAAATGGGAAAAACTGGACCCCATGACAAAAACGTGATTGCATTTAATGTGCCTAGACAGCTGTGAAAGGCCCCATTCCAGTTTGCAACTGCTGCACATGGGGAGGGCCTTTTAATTCTTCCATGTAGGCCATAGTCGTGATGAACCCCCCAACCACCCCACCCCCGCAAAACCTCAAAGCATAAGAATCCAAGAAGACACTGATTACTGGATCAGCCCAATGGCCCATTTTGCCCAGCATGCCCCAATGTGAAATCCACAAGCAGAACCTACGCACGACAGCACTCTCCCCTCCAGTGGTTTCCAGGAACTGGCATTCAGAATCATACTGCAACAATGGACAGAGCCAGTGCCCCCCTCCTCCCAGAAAAAAACCCAAGAAGCTCCACTCCACCTACCCCTCCACTGCTGTTATTTTTCTTTCAGATACGGTTGTCGTGGAATTCTACTCAGTATTGATCCAGAGCAGATTCCAACGTATAGTTAGCAGAGTAACAACTTAAACACGTTGCAGGATTCCCCAAAAATAGATCAGAGGCAATTGTATTTCATCCAGCAGAGCTTTACTGCTACTGAAGGCAAATGAGCATAATGGTCACAAATCCAATGCGTTCAGGACTGGCACTGTCCATACGAAATCCAGTTGCAGCAGACTTAACTTAAACTTACAAGAACTTATAATATGTCTGAACCTTAACGCTAAGCATACAGAACACCACACCAGAAGGAAAAGAGAGAAAGTTAAGACCCAGGGTCCTTCTGGCCTATTATTATAGTCAGCATGATCTTCACAGAGATGATCAGTTTAAACCAGCTTCTCTGAAGGAATAACCCAGGCTTCCTCAACCTTGGCCCTCCAGATGCTTTTGGCCTACAACTCCCATGATCCTTAGCTAGCAGGACCAGTGGTCAGGGATGATGGGAACTGTAGTCTCAAAACATCTGGAGGGCCGAGGCTGAGGAAGCATGGAATAACCCAAACATCATGAACCTTCTGCTTACTTCTTTCACACAGAGAAGCTTCCAGAACCCTCTTGAATTAATTAGAATAGGAAAGATCTCTACACATCAGGCCCATACTTTCTGTACTAAGAAATGCAAACTGACAATGGTAGCCTGTGGGAAACAGCTCACCGCTTAGACATATACTTTGCCCCTTTTGGGACCCCTGCACACCCCACAAAATTCATTTCTGGTGCTGCCATTGACTGTCTTCAACCATAAAGGCAGAACATAGCCATGGGTTGCCTTCCCCTCCATGATTTTTTGTCTAATCCCCCTTTAAAGCAATCCAAGTTGGCGACCGTCTCCACATCTCCAAGAATGCACACAAATAGGTATATATGTAAACAGCCTTGAGACCGGGAAATGATATAATGAATTGAAAAAGATGTTTAAAATAATGTTTAAAATAAACATTGTAAAAAAACAACAACCCAGAAGCTTTCCTTTTTGGAGATTATAGGAACAGAACTACCCAAACTGTATAGAAATTTATTCATATCTGCGACTACAGTGGCAAGAATGTTATTTGCCCAAAAATGGAAAGAATAAGTCCCAGAGAAAGAAGAATGGATACAATGGAGTATGCAGAAATGGCAAAACTTACTGGAAAAATAAGAAATCAAGATAACAAACTTTTTATAAAAGAACGGAAATGGTTTATTGAATATTTGCAAATAAAATGTAAACAGACCAGAACGTTGGCAGGATTATTGTAATAACCTGCAGCTACATAAGAATATATATTTAAAGTACATGAGTAAATGAGTAAATGAAGTTAATTTGGAATATGCAGAAAATATATTAAAAAAATGAAGGAACTGCAGAAAGAGGGGGAAGGAACTCGAGTTTTGAAACGTTAAAATGATTGTAAAATGATTGAAATGTCTAAAACTTAAAATCATAAAAAAGAGACTGTGGAAGGCGATTACTAAAATAATAAATTACTAAAATAATTAAAATCAAGAACTTCTTTACCTTCTTCTCCAGGGATAAGATGGAGACCTTGGGTGAATTTGACAACGAATCCCCGCTCTACGTCTCTTTCTGCAAGCGGATTTCCCCAGAGGACTTTGAGAAGCAATCTCTGACGTACACCCAGAAATCCCTGCAGGATCTTTATGCCAAAATGGAGCAGAACCCAGGAATCTGCGAGTCGATTGTGCGCAAGAGGAAGCAGCTGGAGAGTGAGGAAGCGGGTATGGCGTCCTACTTGAAGGTAAAGCTCAGAGCACCTCGAGATGTCTGGAAAAGAGGGTCAAAAGAGAAAAAAAGAGGCAAGCCTCAAAATGGAAGTTTTCTGCATTTTGAGGCTTGCCTCTTTTGTGCCACGTTTGTATTTAGAGCTTCTCTTTCTCTCTTCATAGTAAACTGGCTGCTTCCAGACATGGATGATTCAGCACAGTGGAGGCTAAACCCCAGTTCAGGGTCCTGAGACGCCTCACCTGAGCCTAACACATTGTGCCAGTCGAGTGTTTAACAGCAGCATTTTGCATCAAATGAAGTCTCAGAGTGCCACCCCATCCCAATAATCCACATGAGTGGGTTGCTAATATAGAGAGTGGTACCTCGGGTTACATACGCTTCAGGTTACATACGCTTCAGGTTACAGGCTCCGCTAACCCAGAAATAGTACCTCTAGTTAAGAACTTTGCTTCAGGATGAGAACAGAAATTGTGCGCCAGCAGTGGGAGGCCCCATTAGCCAAAGGGGTGCTTTAGGTTAAGAACAGTTTCAGGTTAAGAACAGAGCTCCGGAACGAATTAAGTACGTAACCAGAGGTACCACTGTACAACAAAAATTGAGTGTATTCCATTCTTAGCCCTGCATCTAATCCCCACACAAACCCACCAGGTTGGGCAACCCCACCTGACAGCAGGTGATTGACAGGGGGGTTTGTCCCACCCACCTGTCCTGCTTGGCCTGTGGAGGCGGCAGTATCCCAGTACATTTCCGAGCACAATTCAAAGTGTTGGTGCTGACCTTTAAAGCCCTAAACGGCCTCGGGCCCGTATACCTAAAGGAGCGTCTCCACCCCCATCGTTCAGCCTGCACACTGAGGTCCAGCACCGAGGGCCTTCTGGCGGTTCCCTCATTGCGAGAAGTGAGGTTACAGGGAACCAGAGGACCTTCTCGGTAGTGGCGCCCACCCTGTGGAATGCCCTCCCATCAGATGTCAAGGAAATAAGCAGCTATTTTATCTTTAAAAGACATCTGAAGGCAGCCCTGTTTAGGGAAGTTTTTAATATTTACTGCTGTATTGTTTTTAACACTCGATTGGGAGCCGCCCAGAGTTGCTGGGAAACTCAGCCAGATGGGCATGGTATAAATAATAAAGTTTATTATTATTATTATTATTATTATTATTATTATTGTGGTGCCCCACAAGACGAATGCCTCGCAAGACGGAAAACCCACTAGACAAAAGGGTTTTCCGTTTTGGAGGTGCTTCGCAAAATGAATTTGCTATGGGCTTGCTTCGCAAGACGAAAATGTCTTGCGATTCCTGGGGTTTTTTTCCCCTCCCCCCCTTTCCCCCAAGCCCCTAAGCCGCTTAACAGCTGTTCGCTAAGCCGCTTAACAGCTGATCTAAGCCGCTTATCAGCTGATCTAAGCCGCTAATAGCCTTTTAGCAGCTAATCCGCTAATCCCTTAAGCCTTTAATAGCCGCTAATAGCCTTTTAGCAGCTAATCCGCTAATCCCTTAAGCCTTTAATAGCCGCTAATAGCCGCTAAACCTCTAATAGCGCTAATCCGCTAATGGGCTTGCTTCGCAAGACGAAAAAACCGCAAGACGAAGAGACTCGCGGAACGGATTCTTTTCGTCTTGCGAGGCACCACTGTATAGTAGTGGTGACAAGTCAGGATGAGTTTCTTCAGCCCTGCTATGGTGCCCAGCCTATCTTCCACCCAGCCAACCCTTCTCTTCCAGGCCAAGATCTCTTCACTATTCAAACACAGCAACTCAATGGAAAGGGAGGAGATCCAAGAAGAGGTGGAACAGCTGAAACGGGAGATGCAGAAGGCCAGCAACTATGCTTTTGGTTGGTCCTGCCTTCCTCTAGGTAGAAGGGCTGGGAAGGGACTACTTCTGGACTTTGCTCCAGCCAGGAGAGGCTGTGGACGTGCCATGCCTCTGAAGACGTGGTTCCTTCCTTTCTGAGGAATCCCGGTTTCTAGAGCTTATCTGTCGCAGGACAACAACTCCCAGCACCTGTAACAAACTACATTTTTTACTCCTTTTCAGCCGCCAAGAGGGCATCACAGTTGGAGAGACGGGCAAGGAAGACCATGCCAGGCCAAGCCAGGCTTCCGGAGCAGGTTGTTGCAGCCATGCCCAAAGTCTTTGGTCCTTACCCAAAGCAGGTTTGTGCCAAGATGCTTTGCCCGCCCTCATCCCCAGTAGGAAATCAATCAGCTATCCATTTTGGTGGACTGGGCAATAACGGGCCTTCCCTCTCCACCCCCCAAACAGGCAGAGAGATCAGCGGGTTCTCTGAACATGGACTTGAAGCAGCCCCAGGTTGGCATATCATCAGTCAATCAAAAGAGGTGGGAGCTGATTGAAGGGCAAGGTGGGCGGGGAGGGGGGGTGTCTCAAAGTGGCAAGGCCCTCCCACAATGCATGGATGGGATAGAGAATGCTAAGAAGGTAGTCAAGTCGCGTTCCTCAAAATTAGGTCTCCAGCTGTTTTTGAACTACAGTTCCCATCATCCCTGATGACTGGTCCTGCTAGCTAGGGAGTTGTAGTCCAGATGTTGGGAGTTGTAGTCCAAAAAGACCCAAATTTGGGAGACATTCTAGTAAAGTGGGTTTTGGGGTGTGTTTTTTTACAGAAACTTTGACAGGCCTCATTCGGTAAAACAATACCATGAAGCATTCGTGGAGGCAGAGCATGACCATTGTGGCTAGTAGCCTCCTCCAGCCTTCTTTGAAAATCATCCAAGTTGGTGGCTATCACCAACTTTTTTTTAATGTTGTGAACCGCCCTGTGATCTTCAGACGAAGATCTACAACTAAGCAACAAGTGCAAATGAGACTGGTCTTCAACCGGCGCTTGGAGGCAGTGGTGGGCTGGTGGGGACTGGTAGAGTAGGAAGCAGGGAGCCCAACAGTAGGTGGCGCCAGAGCCGATGAAAGGCAGAGCCAACTAGTTTGAGTTTTGTCCCCATCCTCGTCCCTGCTGAGTTATATGAGGGCAACAGTGAAACTGAGGAGAAAGTGGAAGCTGAATGGACACTCCCAACCCCTCCCCTGGTAGTTAAGTAGGAAGGCAGGCAGGTGGGGGTTGGAAGAGAGCAGATTGAGGTTGGTGGGGCAGCACCCTATTCACCCTACAAGTGGACAATGGAAGTATGAGAGGTAGTAAATGTGACAAAATTAAGTACAATGGTACCTTGGGTTAAGTACTTAATTCATTCCGGAGGTCCGTTCTTAACCTGAAACTGTTCTTAACCTGAAGCACCATTTTAGCTAATGGGGCCTCCTGCTGCCGCCGCGCCACAAAACTTCTGTTCTCATCCTGAAGCAAAGTTCTTAACCCGAGGTACTATTTCTGGGTTAGCGGAGTCTATAACCTGAAGTGTATGTAGCCTGAAGCGTATGTAACCCGAGGTACCACTGTAATCTTAATCCAGTCAAGGGAGTAATGCAAAACTTTATTCATTGGGGGGGAAATGGAATTTATTTATTATGTTCTAGCTGCTATGGGCCCATGTTCCTTGGGAATTCGAAGAAACAAACAAACAAAAGATCTGTGCAGTTTTGATATCGGTAGTTAAAATCAGTGTAGTATTGAAAGGTTCAGTCCACCATCTTGATTCAAAACAGTGTCCAAATGGATTCAAACAAGGATGAAAACCTGCTCCTTGATTTTAGGAATTACTATGCAAAATTTGGTTATGGTATCTTAAGATATCCAGATGTATAGCAAACAAACAACTTCCCCAGTGCAGCAAAATGCAAGAAAACTATCCAGCTGTATACACTGAGAGATCAAATGTTTTTATTCAGACAGGCCTTTTGCCCCTAAAAGGGCTTGATCTGGCTGTTGTAACTATGATGAGGTTTGTTCAGGCCCTACTATTTTACCTGCGTATGGCTCTGTATACACCATGCACAACACCCACTAGAACTGTGGGAACCATAGCTGTCAACTTTTCCCTCTTGCAAGGAATCCTATTCGGAATAAGGGAATTTCCCTTAAAAAAGGGAAAACGTTGACAGCTATGGTGGAACTGTAGTTTGTTTAGGAAACATTGGGTTATTGTTTTATAATGGGGAAAAGACATTTCCCAGGATACTTTGGGGGTAATTAATATGTTTTAAATGTGCTTGTGTGGGTGATGGTTAGCCACCTTGAGCACCATTTGGTGGGAAAGGTGAGACATAACACAATGGCAAACCATTTCCTTTCTTCGTTTTTAGCAGTACAGTCGACCTGCATCCTGTTATGCTGAGTCCCGGTGGCTGCCGTTCCTCATTCCTGGGTAGCAACACCTTCAGCAGGGTGAAACCCTCCACTTTTCCAAGGTAGAGTTTCTCTTCCGAGGTTGTCCACACATTCATGGTCCTCTGCCTGTGCAAGGAGGTGTTTTGTTTTGACAATGGGCACAAAGAGCTGGCCTGTGTGGCGTCTCTGAGGCGCTTCTCCTAGAAAAATCCCATGGCGGTTTCGGGAGTCGAACAGACTCCTGGAACGGATTAAGTTCGAGAACCAAGGTACCACTGTCCTGCCCTATACGCACAGGTCTCAGGGCGGTTACAGCATAAAATCACAATATAAAAACACAAAATACCGTATCAAAATACAAAACTGGGGATTAGAAGAATCCCAATGCCCCCTCACAATGCTACAATTTCCAGAGTAGTCCAACTAGCAATCCCTCTGCCCAGGGAACTCTGGGAATGGTATCTCCGTGAGGTGGATAAGTGTCAGGAGTTCGGCCTACACTCGAGTAGGACCCTGGTAGAGACACATGCCCGACTGGCATGTTCTCTCCCTCCTGGTCTTTTGTTCGGGAGCTTCAAAAGCTTTCTTCAGCCCGAACATCACAGCGACCGATGCCAACAGACATCGGCACACTTAGGGATCCTCAGAGTCTGCGCAGTTCGCGTGACAGACCTCAGCACTTTATTTACATATAAACACACATGGAGCACTGCAACATGGGTCCCTCTCTCTCTAGCATCAGACAGCAAAGAGAAAAAGAACAAAGGACAATAGTCCCACTTCACAGAACACAGTAACACAAACATCCTGTCTCCGTCACTTCCCACTGTGGAGTCAAAACATACACCGTCATGTGATAGACAACAATCCCATGACTGCAGTCATGGAGCAGGAATTCCAATGAGGTTCAGCAACCTGAAAAGACGGCAGCTCCCATGATTCCTTGGGGGGAGCCATGACTGTGTGGTTTGAGTGGGGTCTACGATGGCAGTGCAGACGCGCCGCCGTCATGAGATATTAGGGATTCCTCACGGGGGAGGTTTCTCTTTCTCTTCCAGGACTGTTGACAACGGTCCAACTGATTCTATCCAAAGCGCCAGCCCAGCCAGCACATCCTCAGTTCTGAACGCACCTTTGCTGGCCCAGCCGAGAGTCAGAAAAGAAGACACACAGGATAATGAAAACCCGGGCCCCAGTTCCCACCCTACGGGGGCCTAGATGTCTCTTGGTGTAGCTGAAGATGCTAAGCAAATGAAAGTTCAGTGCATGATCCTTACCCGTGTTGTGGTTCTGATGTCCTAACACCTCCGGAGGAGGGAGGGAGAGACAAAATGGCTAACCAAGCTCGCATCCCATTTAAAACACTGTTACACTACTTTGACAGCCATTGAAGATGTTGGGGACCATAACTTGTTAAGGGTGCGGGGAACTGTAGCGCTGTGTGGGGTGGACGGGCAGATCTGTCTATTTTGGCTCCTTTCTCACTTTCCCAGTCTTCGGTTGTCTCCAGCTTTCGGCATTCAGGCCACAATACCGAATGAACCACATAAACTGGATCAGGGTTTTTTAAAGCCGGAACTCACCAGAACTCAGTTCCGGCACTTTTCAGGTGGGATCTATAGCCATTATAAGAGAACAAGGGAGGTGTTCATTGTGAGTTCCAGCACCTCTTTTTCTATAAAAATAACAGAAGGTGTTTGTCTCCTTTTTTGTAAATAATTTCTTATTAATTTATCACAGTTATATTTTCACAAATAAAAACTTACATTTCTACCAAATCTAAATTTATACAAATGCCTTTTCACAAACCTTCTCTCTGAGATTCTTTAAATCTCTGGGCTTCCCTCCATACCCTCTTCTGGTTCCTTATTTTCCTTATTTCTTATTTCTTCTGCATTTCCATACTTTTACTTTTCCAATTATTATTTCCCTTAATTTTATCTAATTTTCTGCTAGTTGCAAGCGTTTACTTAAAATCCTGCTAATGTTTCAACTTGTTTACAGTATTTTTGCACATAGACAATAAACGATTTGTATTTGTACAAACAGAAGGTGTTTCTCAAACACTATCCATCCCAACTCCTAATACGACAATTTTTTAAATTTGGGAGTTTTTAAAAAGCAGTTTCTCATTGCTTTTGCAATAAGGATGAAACTTTAGCAGTCCTGCTTAGACCTGTGAAAATACACAGTTCTTTTCAACCTGGTACAGTTGGATCTGAATAATGTGTGTGTTGTCGACATGTAATCTGTTAAATGGAACTGAATACAGCCTCCTGATTCTATCAGATTTCAGTTTAAAAACAAAAGTGGTACACAAGTTTCTAGTCCTTATAGATCTGAAGGAGAAAATAAATTAAAAAAAAAAAAAGTTTCTCAAAGGAGTGTATCATATTTATCTGTGTTTGGTAGAAACTTGTAACACACCAAATCCCTCTCCTCAAGATTCCTTCTCTATTATTATTATTATTTTGAGAAAACAACAACTACAGAATTGATTTGTCTACAGCGGAACATACCACTACAGCTGGAGTGGGGAACCTGTGGCCCTGCAGACTCCCATCTGACTGTTGTCATACCTTCCAACATTTCTCCAATGAAAATAGGGAAGTCTCATTCCGTAATGATAATTTTACTATTTATACCCCACACAGATTACTGGGTTGCCCTAACCACTCTGGACAGCTTCCAGCATATATAAAAGCATAAAACTTTTTTTAAAAAAACTTCCCTATACAGAATTGCCTTCAGATGGCTCGAGGGTCAGATAACTCCATACCCACCAAAATAGGGACATCCTAAGGAAAAGTGGTACATTCCGGGATCAAATCAGAAACCGGAACGGCTTCTCTAAATCAGGGAAGTCCCTGGAAAATAGGGACACTTTGAGGGTCTGCATTCAGCGGCAGAGCATATGCCCGCGCTGCCGAGGGCAGATGTACTCCTGAGGGGCGCAGGGTGTGGAGGGGGCCCTCCCACGCGCCACAGTTCAGCGTAGGTGTCAGGTGTGCGTGCAGGAGCCAGGCCCTGTGACCAATAGGACTTTGCAGGACTAGGGCCTGCCTAAGTTTGTTCTGAAGAGGCAAGGTGCGGCCTCACAGGTGAGGCCAACTCACAGCACCTGGTGGCAAGAACCAGGAAGGGATATAAGGTCAGCATTTCCCTTCAGCTCTCTGCCACAGCAACACGCTTCCTGCCTTGCTGTGTTTGGCTTCTTGCTTCCTGATCCTTGAACCTCAGCTTCTTGACCCTCAGACCCTTGACTCCCTGCTTCTTGATCCTCGGACTCTTGATTTTGTGCCCCTTGCTTCTTGATCCTTGGACCCTTGGCTTCTTGACTCCCGGCTCTCTGACCCTCGGCTTCCTGACTCCTGGCTTCTGGACCCCCGTTCCTGCTCCAACCCCTCCATCTTGCCCCCCGTCCTGACGTCCCCTGCCGGGACTTTGATCGCCCGTGAACTGGGACCGGGACAGTAAGAGAGGGACGGGGAAACTGCTGCTCACTCTCCTCTTGCTCTCTGCAGCTGGGTCAGACATGACCCGGCAATGGATCTGCTGTGGCCAGGTGTGCCTCGCCATGGCTGAGGAGGGCTGCTCTCTGCTGCCAGGTCAGAAGAGCTGCTGCCGCCGGGCGTGAGGTGTGCCGCCCACTTGCCTGCCCTTTTGTCACACACACCCCTCAGTCATGACACCCGGATCCCACTCACTGCACCCCCCTTTCCTATGCCTCTGTCTGCATTTTCCATGATGACTGCTGAGGCTGATGGGCGCTGGGACTCCAACAACATCTGCATCGCTGCAAGCTTCCCATCCTTGCACTGTGGCAAAGGCTTGCAAACGAAAGGGGTGCCCACTTTAATATTTTGCATTGGGATTTTGCTTACAGGGGCTGCTGAGCTTGCTGCAGTGTGTGTGTGTGTGCGCGCGCGCGCGCAACCCCAGCCACCGTTTAAATTTGTTCACAGGCTTATATTTGTTATCCATACATATAAATTAACATGTGCTCACCTTGAGCTTTTTGGAGGGAAAAGGTGGGGTATAAAATGCAACCAACAAAGAAATTACACGTTGTTGAACTTCAACTCCCAGCAGTGTTGTAAACAAAAATTGCCCTTTTCCCTTATGGGGTATCCAAGAGCCCATATAGAGTCCTTACATAGGTTCCCTATTGGTAGGAGAAAATAACAGAGGCCAACCAGAGAATATTGAGAAGCAAAGCAGCTAGTAAGCCTGATCTTTATTGATCTGTTGCAACAGGGTGCTCCCCTCACCCGCAGGAGAGAGAAGGAACCCAGAAAAATGGTGCGCAAGGCTTTATAAAGACTTTTGAAATTGCCACCCTGTAGATCAAGACCACCCCCAGAAACATCATACATACATCACAGAAGGGGCGTAACCTAAGACCACCCCTCAGATACATCATACCTACATCACAGAAAAGGCTGTCTAAAACAGAAATTTGAATGTTGTTTTTCTCCTGTCGTTGTTTATCTCCTGTCTGGCAGGTTACTTGATTGGATTGCCTGGGGAGCCTGGCCAGTCTTTTGTAATGATGAATACTTAGTTCCTGGGCCATGTCATAGGCTCACACCCTATTCAAACACAGACATACCCTTAAGACAGGATTTATGAAGGAAAAGACAATGGGGAGGCTTTTCTATTTTCCTTTGACCTTGCAGAGAAAACATTGGGTCAGTTTGGGACAGTTTGGGAATCAAAATGGTTTCAGGTCGGTCTTCCTGTTCTGATCTATGTACGTGCTTGGTTGGTACACTTATGAACACTACCATATATCTAAGACCTCAAAATTCCTATCACAACAGCCAGTCTGGGCCAGTGCACTGTGATATGAGCACACATACACACATGCCGGGTGCCAGTGTGCCAACTTGAATAAAATATTGTGGGGGGCCCAGGTAATCCCCACCCTGTGTAATCGATCACACGACGCAGTGCACACACACCATTTGAATGGGAATGCCCATCAACTTTGTGGGGGCCTGGTCCCCTCAAATATTTTATTGTGGGGGCCAAAGCTACCACAGGAGTTGATCCCTATCCAGCAGGGCTGGATTTAGGTCTGATGAGGCCCTAAGGTACTAAAGGTAATGGGGCTCTTTATATGTCCAGCTGTCCTTTGTCAACAACAAATTGTTGGTTTTTTGTGTTGAATATATGCTATATGGTAATTTATGGATCTAATAGGTATCAAAAGCCATTTGCACATAACAGTCCATGCAGAATGTAGGCCCCCTATATATAGGTAAAAGGTAAAGGTACCCCTGCCCGTACGGGCCAGTCTTGCCAGACTCTAGGGTTGTGCGCTCATCTCACTCTATAGGCCGGGAGCCAGCGGTGTCCGCAGACACTTCCGGGTCACATGGCCAGCGTGACAAGCTGCATCTGGAGAGCCAGCACAGCACACGGAACGCCGTTTACCTTCCCGCTAGTAAGCGGTCCCTAT
This sequence comes from Podarcis tiliguerta, assembly GCF_965153285.1. NCBI lineage: Eukaryota > Metazoa > Chordata > Lepidosauria > Squamata > Lacertidae > Podarcis > Podarcis tiliguerta. The sequence continues at coordinate 23,706,418 of NC_139549.1, forward strand.
TTATCTACTTGCACCCGGGGGTGCTTTCGAACTGCTAGGTTGGCAGGCGCTGGGACCGAACGACGGGAGCGCACCCCGCCGCAGGGATTCGAACCGCCGACCATGCGATCGTCAAGTCCTAGGCGCTGAGGTTTTACCCACAGCGCCACCCGCGTCCCACTATATATATATATATATATATATATATATGAGCAAACCAGTGATATTTTAGGGAGAAGGCTAGCAGGCGGGGCCCATTACTTACACCAGAGTCCTACACAACACAAAACACTGTTGCTGTATATAGCTTTTATTTGTTTTTTATCTTATATTTTGGAAATGTACATCCATGTTTTTTGTCCTTTAAATTTTTTGGGGGCCCCCAAGAGAGTGGGGCCCTAAGCTACAGCTTGTTTAGCTTATAAGCAAATCCGGCACTGGGCAGGGGGGTGGGTGGTAAGATTGTTATATAAGGCAGAGAAACTTCAATCTATAACAGCAATGCTTATTATTAAATAATTATACAACAGGAAAAATATAAACGTGAAATTAAAAATATTATTTTTCAAGAAGCGGGGGCAGCTGCTCCCTCCTTTTCTGTAAGCATCCACGAGGCGCCACTAGGGGACGAAAGAGAAGGGGAAAGAAAAAAAACCTGTGCAGACGCTCTAGCCTTTACGCCGGCGGCCGACTTGCTTTGCCCGCGCTTCCGGTTGGGTGCTTCCGGTTGGGCTCTGAGGCTTTGTGGAAGAAGGAGGATCAATCGGTGAGAGACGGATGGCGGGAGGGGGGAGGGGAGGGCGCGTGACCATCGGTAAACGGCTTCCCTCTTTCTTCCCTTCTGCCCTCTGAAATCAGAGCCGGAGGCGGAGAGGGCGAGGAGAATTCGGGTGTGTGTGTGTGTGGCTTTTAGCCCTGGGAGGTATTCGTTCTCTGGGCAAGGGCTCAGCCTCTTGGTACTTGTGGCGGCTGCTGCAGGTGAAAGCTCCTCTGAGCATGTGGAGACATCTTCCCAAGGGCCTCTAAGCATTATTCTCTTATAGTGAACAAGAATGGGGAGGGAAGAGGGTCATTACAGTGGTACCTTGGGTTACAGACGCTTCAGGTTAAAGACGCTTCAGGTTACAGACTCCGCTAACCCAGAAGTAGCACCTCAAGTTAAGAACTTTGCTTCAGGATGAGAACAGAAATCGTGCAGCGGCGGCAGCAGGAGGCCCCATTAGTTAAAGTGGTGCTTCAGGTTAAGAACAGTTTCAGGTTCAGAACAGACCTCCAGAACGAATTAAGTTCTTAACCTGAGGTACCACTGTATTATTGTTGTCAATTGCTGTTATTTAATGTATACAAGGGACGCGGGTGGCGCTGTGGGTTAAACCACAGAGCCTAGGACTTGCTGATCAGAAGGTCAGCAGTTCGAATCCCCGCGACGGGGTGAGCTCCTGTTGCTCGGTCCCTGCTCCTGCCCATTTAGCAGTTCAAAAGCACGTCAAAGTGCAAGTAGATAAATAGGTACCACTCTGGCAGGAAGGTAAACGGCGTTTCCGTGCGCTGCTCTGGTTCGCCAGAAGCAGCTTAGTCATGCTGGCCACATGACCCGGAAGCTGTACGCCGGCTCCTTCGGCCAATAAAGCGAGATGAGCGCCGCAACCCCAGATTCAGTCACGACTGGACCTAATGATCAGGGGTCCCTTTACCTTTACCTATCCCGCTTTTCTCCTTAGCTGTGGGGGTTCAAGTTGGCTAACTTTTTTTTTTAAAAACTTATTATGAAATACAAACTAATTGTATTTTAAAAGTTGCCATTGTGGTTGAAAGGTAATGAGGCCTGGGACCCCTCTTGACTTCCGGATTTTGTTTTATTGATCAAATTCCTTTATCGTCCGCCCTTCCTCCTAAAGGAGTCCAAAGAGTTACAACTGAGTGCAACATAGGGTGTTTATTGTATACAAGAAAAAACCTTTGAATTTGGTACATGTAGCAACTGGGATAAAAAGCCCCACTTTAGATGGCTTGTTGGATGAGGAAAGTCTTCAGTAGGTGCCAAAAAGAAAACAAGGGAGGCACCAGGGGTGGGGATTTGAAAGGGTATGGACCACCATGCTGAAGACCCGGTTCCTATATTATATGGTGTTGATCTCCTGTTACGATGTTCTATGCAGAATGACCTTTCCTGCAGTCACCTCTCTTTCAGCATATTTTTTATGCCCAGGGGTAAATCTGAATGGTTCTGGGTGATTTAAAATAATAAAGGAATCGTCCTTCGGTAGTCACAGGCACACTTTCCACATTGCCTTGGAGAATGATTGGTATGAAAGTAGATTTTACTTGAGTCTGTGTGAGATTAACTGATCCCCCTGCCCCCTATTCATGGGTTTTCAGATTCTCATGTTTTAAGAAAATGTCATCAGACTCCAGTAAGAAACGGAAGCCGAAGGTCATCCGGACAGATGGAGGCCCATCGGAAGGCAAGAGGGGCCGGCCAGACACTGATCAGGTAGTTTCATTGTAACAGAGGTACTTGTGGTCTTCTTAGATGCTGTTTGGAAAAGCAGAGTGGTTTGGAGGTATGTCTGTAAAAGATGCTCTAGACTAGCCCTTGGGGTTACTGTATTTTAACTGCCAGGTTTTGACTAGTAACTGATTGTGTCCTGGTGAACTCAAAAGTGTGGGCATTTACTGTAAAGTGTGTCAGGAATAAAAGGGGGAGGGAGTCTCAAAGCGAGCCTGCCCAATTTGTGACCCACAGAGCCTTAACACAGCCCACCAACCATGCATCTTGCCGGGAGTCAAGCTCCCTGGTTTTGCTGCCTGCCAAAATGGGCAGATGTTTCCAGACATAGAGAATTATATCTTCACCAAATTCCATTCTCGGAGTGTAGCAGGCTTGTGTGCTGCAGGTTTTTTGGGCATAATTTAACATTTTTTACTGCTTCAAAATTAATATAACTCACAAGTACCATCTGAAGGAGCCTTTTAGCGACTGGGATGCTGTGATGCCCCTAGTGTAGCGCTACCTCTTCTGTCTTTGAAAACAGATTCTCAGGGGGTGCTGAGAAATGCTTAGCCGGTGTTCTCCCATGGAACTTTCGCTCTTAGGCTGTGGAAGGCTGTACTCAAACTTAAACTTACTTTCTCCTTGAGCTTTAATGCAGCATGGTCTCAGAAACAAGATAAACTGGAAGGGTGATGATGGAGTTTGCAGTGCCAGGATCATTTTTGCCTACCTTTATATTCTGCTTTCAAGAGTGACCAGAGATGCTACAGAGACCCCTTTGTATAATATGCCATCACTTCCAAGAGTCTAGCTTCCCTCTCTGTTTCCATTTGCAGGATGCCAAATATTACAGCGAAGAGGCTGAGATGGACCTGCGGGACCCCAACAAAGATTATGAACTTTACAAAGAGACCTGCCAGGACCTCCAGAGGCTTATGGCAGAAATCCAGGAGCTGAAGAGCAAAGGCAACAAAGACAGTGTAAGGCAGGGGTGGGGAACCATATGTGCCCCCCCCCGACCTATCTGTGTGGCCCTTGGACTCTCCCCAACCACGCACACACTCCACTAGCCTTGCTTTGGGTGTTTTTGCCTGGCTGGGATGTCTCCTTCAACGCTGAAATTGACTTTTGTGTGCCTGTATGGAAGGTAGAGAGCGGAGTGTGAGCAGAAACAAGCTTAATGTACAAGGGCAAAACTACATTAGCCACCCCACTCACATTTCCCTGTAACCCTGCCAACTATGGGTATATGGCCCCGGGAAGGGAATCCAACCCTCTGGCTAAAAAATATTTTTCCCACCCCGTCAAGGCATCCTAATGTGACCGGGGGCTGGGGGGGGGAGTAGATAAACCCTAGCAAAATTTAGATATTTAAAAGAGGAAAGGAGAAGCCTGGCAGATTTAGGGGACAGGGGAGTTTGGTAAACAACTGGGTCCTGGGTTGTGGTCTGAAAGCAAATGAGGCTCCCACTTTGCTGAAGCTAAGCAGATCTGGGGCAGTGCCTAGATGGATGAAGACTGGGAAACCTCACAGAAACCACCTTGGGTTCCATGACGGTGTAAGGAAGGCAGGATATAAAGGTAAGAAAATTAAGGACCGTCCTGATCAGTTTCCTCTCCCCCCCCCCCCCGGCCTTTCAGGCTTCCGAAATTGAGGAGCGTCGCATCCAGAGCTGTGTCCACTTCATGACCCTGAAGAAACTCAACCGTTTGGCTCACATCCGGTTAAAGAAGGGAAGGGATCAAACCCACGAGGTATGGTTGAGTCCAGAGAAGCAGGGAAGGGTTGCATGATCTTGGATGGTCAGATCATTAGATGCAGCAGCACCAAAGCTTGCTCCACATCTTGAAACCCTCCCCCTCGTTGGACTCGTACTCTCATACATGGCAGTTCTAGGGAAGATTTTTCAGACCCACCTTATTTTTGCGATTGTCAGTTGTTTTAAACTGTTTTGAATATTGTATTTTAATGTTGCAACCCACTCTTGGACCTGAGGGTGAATGGCGGGGAATTAATAATAGTAGTAGTAGTAATAATAATAATAATAATAATAGAGCCTATATGTTACAAGATAGTAAGCCCAGCCCTTTCATTTCATGTTGGGCTGAACATTCAAATCCAAATGAGGGGGACATAGATAGGAGAATACCCGTTATTTTGGACTGATGGAGCTAACATATTTTCTTTAAAAAGAAGTGAGATTGTACTGGTATTGACACGCAACACTGTTTTCCGACAACATGGCTTTCTGTGTTTTCTTAAAACACACTTCCCCATGGGGTAAAATGAAATTTGTTGTTTTGTATGCTTTGCATGGGACGCGGGTGGCGCTGTGGGTTAAACCACAGAGCCTAGGACCTGCTGATCGAAAGGTCGGCGGTTTGAATCCCCGCGGCGGGGTGAGCTCCCGTCGTTCGGTCCCAGCTCCTGCCTACCTAGCAGTTCGGAAGCACTCCAAAGTGCAAGTAGATAAATAGGGACCACTTTCTAGCTGGAAGGTAAACGGCGTTTCCGTGTGCTGCGTTGGTGCTGGCTCGCCAGATGCAGCTTCGTCACGCTGGCCACATGACCCGGAAGTGTCTTCGGACAGCGCCGGCTCCCGGCCTCTTGAGCGAGATGAGCGCGCAACCCTAGAGTCGGTCACCACTGGCCCTGATGGGCAGGGGTACCTTTACCTTTATGCTTTGCATATGTAAATCAGGGGTGGGGGACATCAGACGTGGGGGTCAAATGTAGCCCTTCAGGACTCTCCCCAGGTCATGTACCCTCCTGAGCTTTACCCCTCCCAGACCTTATTTCCCTCCCCTGAGTGATGGAATGGAATGTGTCCTCAAACTCTGATCATGCCTCTTGTATGCCTGGATGGAGGACAGAGAAAGGTGTGTTGAGTATCTGTGTAGAAACCAGCCTACTACACAAAATAAAATTTGCATTTGTTGCTCCGCCCACTTTTGTCTCTGTCCCTGCCCACCACTGGCAGGTGGCCTCTGGAAGGTTGCCCACATGAGCATATGGATCTCAGTTCAGTTTCTCTAACTTGCCATTTTTTTGAGATCGCATCGTCAGCCGTGTGTCTCAGCCACACCTTGATTTTTCACTTCCTTGCCTTGTAATGTTTTCTCTCTGTGCTCTGTTAACAGGCAAAGCAGAAAGTGGATGCTTATCACCTGCAGCTCCAAAATCTGCTGTATGAAGTCATGCACCTGCAGAAGGAGATCACAAAATGCCTGGAATTTAAGTAAGCAGTTTAAAAAATAGGATGTGACTGGAGGGTGGAGAGGCCCCGAAAAGTTAGCCAGTAGACTAATGAGGCTTCAAACCTTGCGCCAATTTTGTTAGTACTTTTTTTCCATCTCAAGTGCTGTTGGCCATCCTTTTTGTCAAAGATGCAGCCTCCAAGTTCTTCCAGCATCTCATTATTATAAGCCTGGCCACTTGCAAAAAAAGAGGAAAAAAAAGCTTTTTAGAAATTTGAACTGTAAGTTAGCCTTATCTAGTTGGTCTGCACAACTTTGATAAGCCCATTCCAAGGCCCAACTTGAGAGCTGTCACTGAACTGCAGCTAGCTAGCTCAGTCTTGCGGTCCTTGGGCTACATGTGACCTTGGATACAGAGGAAGGTCCCCCCCCCCCCCCGCTATTTATCTTTCTCTTGGTCCCCTTCCTTCAGGTCCAAGCATGAGGAGATTGAGCTGGTGAGCGTGGAGGAGTTTTACAAGGAGGCCCCTGCAGAAATCAGCAAGCCGGAGATTACGCTCGCCGATCCCCACCAGCAGACGCTCTCCCGCCTCGACTGGGAGCTGGAGCAGCGCAAGCGGTGAGTAGGATAGCCCAACAGCTGCTAGGTGGCTTTGAGCAAGCTTACGGTTCTCCCCCCTTTCCTTCCACTCTGCAGTATTGGTCCTTCTAATAGTGAACTCAGGCAGTGAGAGCCAACAGGGATTGCAGCCCGAACGGGGCTAATGAAAGCAAGAAGCAAATAATAATAATAATAATAATAATAATAATAACAACAACAACAACAACAACAACTTTTTATTTGTTTATACTCCTCCCATCTGGCCAGGGTTCCCCAGTCACTCTGGGCGGCTCACAGTAGAATAATAATAATAATAATAAAGTGATAAAACATCAAAGATTAAAAACTTCCCTAAACAGGGCTGCCTTCAGTTGTCTTCTAAAAGTCAGATAATTGTTTCTTTCCTTGACATCTGATGGGAGGGCATTCCACAGGGCGTTCCACCACTACCAAGAAGGCCCTCTGCCTGCTTCCCTGTAACTTCACTTCTTGGAGGGAGGGAACCACCAGAAGGCCCTCGGAGCTGGACCTCAGTGTCTGGGCTGAACAGTGGGGGTGGAGATGCTTCTTCAGGTATACTGGGCCGAGGCCATTTAGGACTTTAAAGTTCAGCACCAACACTTTGAATTGTGCTCGGAAAAGTACTGGGAGCCAGTGAAGATCCTTTAGGGCCAGTGTTATATGGTCTCCGCAGCCACTCCTGGTTACCCGTCTAGCTGCCGCATTCTGGATTAGTCGTCGTTTCTGGGTCACCTTCCAAGGTGCACATTGCAGTAGTCCAAGCAGGAGCTAACCAGAGCATGGACCACTCTGGCAAGACAGTCTGCGATGTTGGCATGCTTGTGGGGCAGGGGACCCTGCATTTTAAAGACTGCCGGAAAATGAACAGACCTGGAAATCTAGAAGAGTGGTCCCACAGTGTTCCAAGTTTATAAATATTACGAGAGGAGGACTTGAGGAAGAAGGGCTAAAATGTCAGTGGTAGAGCTTCTGCTCTGCATGCAGATGATCCTAGGGTCAGTTCCCCAGCATCTCCAGGTAGGGCTGTGATAGCCATTTGCACGAAACCCTGGAGTGCCCCCTGCCAGATGGACAAATTCAGCATCTTCTGATAGAGCCAGCACCCTGAATGCGGAAGGCCCCAGGTTCAGTCCTCCAGGTAGAGATCCCATCCTGAAGTTCTGGAAAGCCACTGCCAGTCAGTGTAGACAATACTGAACTAGATGAACCGTTGATCTGAGTTACTATAAGGCAGCTTCCTGTGTTCCCAGACTTTGTGTGTGTCCCCCTTATCCCTCCTCTACTTTCTCTGGACACATTGTCGCTTGTTAGTAACTGTGAATCTCTTACGTGCAGGCTGGCAGAGAAGTACAAAGAAAGTCTGGCAAACAAAGAGAAGATCCTGAAAGAGATAGAAGTGAAGAAGGAGTACCTCAGTAACCTCCAGCCTCGGCTCAACAGCATCATGCAGGTATGCTGTGGGTCAGGCTTTTAAAAAGAATTGCTTTAGGAGTTCTCAGCAGGAGGTTAAGAAACCCACATACCTTGTTGGTGCAGCATGGGAGATGGCCTTCGATACAGAACCAAACCATTGACTACAGAGCTGGTGCAGGATGTCACTGGACTACGTCTCCCATCATTCTCATCTATTGGCCATGCTTGGCTGGGGGGTTAGAGTCCTGCAGCCTCTGGAGGGCCACAGATTCCTATCCCTGCTTTGGAGAAAGAAAACCTGAATATATATGAGCTGTTTTCAGTAAGAACAGATTCTGGGTAGGACTTTTATCACAAGACCCACTGACACTGTCAGAGACCGTTGCTTTTCCCTCTCCTTCAGTATGCTGGTTATTTTACTACTACTGCAATTACTATTATTATTTATAACAGGGTTGGCTAAGCTGCAGGCCTCCTGAGGTTGTTGGAGTGGGTGGGGCCAAAGCAAAAATGGGTGGGGCAACATGTGTAATTTCCCCCCTTTGTACATAAGCTCATATTCTGCACATTCTCACCCACATTCTGCTCTGTCCTCCATCCAGGCAAAAAAGAGGCGTGATCAGAGTTCAAGGACACAGCCCAGCCAGGCCAAGAATACTTGAGGAGGGTTCAAGACAAGGGCCCATGAGGGGTGCGGACTGGGGTAGAGTCCCAAGGCCCAGATAGAGTCCTGGAGGAGGGGCGCCCTGAACCTGCAGTTCCCAACTCCTAGGATAAAAGAACTAGAGCAGCTTCAAGAGGTGTCAGGGGCTACATCAAATGAGACAGGGGGGCGCATGCGGCCCCTGGGTGGCAGGTTCCGGCTCCCTGTGCATCAAAACATAATATACCTAATAATGAAAGGGCACGTACTGACAACGTAGCGTAATAAAAACAGCATCTTTGGGGGCATTTTGGTGCCAACCTGTTCTCATGGGTCACTGCCCAAACCACAGAATTATAACCCCCATTTTTTCCCCTGTCGGTCCTCTTTCCTACCAGGCTTCGCTCCCTGTCCAGGAGTACCTTTCCATGCCTTTTGACCAGGTTCACAAGCAGTATGAGACGGCCAGGCATCTCCCGCCACCCCTCTATGTGCTCTTTGTCCAAGCCAGTGCCTACGGCCAGGCCTGTGGTAAGTTACTATTTCAAGGTAGCTGAGCTTTGAAGGGGAGCAGAGGTGTCAAATTTCACAGCTCCTTGCAGAAAGCATGACATTATCTGAGGACTGTCACGTTGATGTGTCGTCGTCGTCCCCCCCCCCCCTTAATCTGATCCCTGGCTCCCCTGAGTCTGCAGGGTTGGGGAAGAATGAGAGAGAGAGAGACAAACACAGAGAGCAGAGCTGCCCAAAACCCAATGAAGCATCTGCATTTGAGAACCTTGTTGCTTTACAGAGTTTGTGGGAGTCATCTTTGGGGAGGTGTGGTTAATGACATCATCTCCTTCACAGACAAGAAGCTGGCTGTGGCTATCGAAGGCAACGTGGAGGAAGCCAAAGCTCTCTGCAAACCTCCAGAGGACTCTCAGGGTGAGTGAGGGTCCATAAGCTGCCTTCACTTGCTGTGAATGGCTCTTCAGCTGAGCATGTCCTTTGCTTCTATAAGGTTCCAGGTTCAGGAGCTCCAGCGAAAGGATTCCCACTTACCTGGGCTGGGAAGTGTCTTGGATAGCAGCAGCCAGTTGGCATAGACCAGCCTTCTTTGGCTTGGCACACTCCAGGACTACAACTCCTGGCATCCCCATTTGCCATGCTGGCTGGATCTGACAGAAGTTGTTCTGCCCCAGACTGGTGCCCTCCAAAGTTGCTAGTCTGCAACTCCCATCAACCCCCTCCAGCATCGCCTAAGGATCAAGGCTGACGGGGAGTCATAGTCTGACAAGGGCCGCAAAATATGGTTTGCCCACTGGCAGCTTGCATGTTAAAACTCAGCTCAAAGCTAACCAAAACTGTTAGACTTGTAAAGAGGAAATTAGGATATTCTGTCCTGCAGTGTTAACGTGTCTATGCTGGACGTTGTATGGGGTGCCCTGGCTGCAGTTGGATAAACATGCTCCATAACAGGGGAGGCATTGCTGCTTCATTGTTGGAGCATAAGAGAAGCCCTGGTTCTGGTCAAAGGCCCACCTAGTCCAACATCCTGTCTTCACAGTAGCCAAACAGCTGCCCCAGCACAAAGCCCACATAGTGGACCTATGTGCAGCAAATGGTATTCAGAGGCATACCGTATTTTTCGCTCCATAAGATGCACCTAGTTTTTAGAGGAGGAAAAAACAGTGGATGTATGATTTTTGTGGTTCATCCTGCGGCCACAGACATGTGATTTGACAGTGAGTTTGGGGTAGCCCAATGCAAAAATCCTGAGGATCCATGTGGATCCGTGCTTTGTAACCACGTTTTTGCGTCTTATGGAGCGAAAAATATGGTACTTCCTCTGCTGGCAGAGGTGAAAAATAGCCATCATGGTTTGTGGCCATCGACAGCCTCTTTCTCCGTGCATTTATTATTCTTATTAAATTTCTATTATCACCCTTCATCTGAAGGTCATGGTGGTTTACAATATAAAAAAGCACAAAAATGCATGCTATAATAACAAACAAAGGACACAGATTGTTTAATCAGCCAAAGGCCTGGGAGAAGAGGAATGTTTTGCCTGGCGCCTATAGATATGTAACAATAGGGCCAGGCAAGCCTCCCTGGGGAGAGCATTCTGTCAGATGAGAGCCACCACAGAAAAGGCCCATTCTCGTGTGCCGCCCCCTGGGCCTCTTGTGGAGGAGGCACACGAAGGAGGACCTCGGGTGCTGATTGCAGGGTCTGTGTTGGTTCATAAGGGGAGAGGAGATCCTTTCTTTTAAAGCCATCCAAGTTGGCGGCCATCACTAAAGGATCTGTTCCACTTGTGTCCTACTTGTTTGCTTTCCACAGGCATCTGGTTGGGCACTGTAAGAACAGAATGCTAGGTTAAATAGGTCTTTGTCCTGATGCAGCCAGGCTCTTAGCATTCATTTATTTGGATTCACAGATGATGAGAGTGACTCGGATGCCGAGGAGGAGCAGACCACGGTAAGAGCTCCACCTTCCCACTGCGCTATGAAATTGTAGGGAGGGGAGGGATGTTGTGGGGAGAGGTCTCCTTCTGCCTTGAAACTGGTATGCTGTGTGTCATTAGACCTGTTCTTTCACGTCTAATGTGCCTTGTCATTCACCCACCCCATCCCCATTAAAAATCATAAGTGAAAGGGCCTTTCCTGTGTGCCATTCCCATGTAACGAAGTGAGGAGAAACAGACATACTGGGACTTGGTGATGCACTTACAAACAGACCATCTCCTTCGGTCATCTGCATTATCATTTCCTTTTGGCTCTCCCTGGCCCTCACTTGGGAGGGGCTGCAGGAAGGGGCATAGCTCAGGGGTAGAGCATCTATTTTGCCTGCAGAAGGTCTCACATTCTATCCCCAGCCTCTCCAGGTAAGGCTGGGAAAAGATTCCCTGTCTGAAAACCTGGAGAACCACTGATAATACTGAGCTAAATGGGCCGATGGTCTGACTTTGTATACTCAAGAGCTGCAGTTCAGTGGTGGAGCATCTGACTTGCATACAGAAGGTTGCTACTTCAATTCCTGGAATCTCCAGGTAGGGGCGTGAGAGAGCCCTACCTAAAACTGCAGACAATCACTGCCAGTCCATGTAGGTGATAATGAGCTAGATCAGGGGTCAGCAACCTTTTTCAGCCATGGGCCAGTCCGCTGTCTCTCAGACCATGGGGTGGGCCGGACTTTTTGGGGGGGGGGGGAATGAACGAATTCGTATGCCCCACGAATAACCCAGAGATGCATTTTAAATAAAAGGACACATTCTACTCATGTAAAAACACACTGATTCCCGGACCATCCGCGGGCCGGATTGGGAAGGCAGTTGGGCCGTATCCGGCCCCCAGGCCTTAGGTTGCCTCCCCTGAGCTAGATAGACCCGATGGTCTGACTCTGTATGAGGCGACTTCCTTTGTTCCTCATGAGCACTTCCTTTCCTCCATGTTGTTGGATTTAGAATTTTGAAACGGGGCTTATTCAGAATGGGGCAACAGCCCCTTCGAAAGGAAAATGGAAAGATTGGGGGTGTACCAATGACCACCCTAGTGGTGGGGGTGGGTGGGTGGCTGTGCTTGTCCCTCCCTGCTGCCCATCTCACACTTGCCCTTCAAAGCACATGGGCAGGGCAGGTAGCAGCAGCCCAGGGTGCAACAGGTGTGGTGCAAAGCCACAGCAAACAAAGTGTAGACTTGCGGGGGAAGCTCGTTGGGGGAAAGGAGGCAGAAATATGTTGTGATTCTCCCTTCCCCACTCTAGAAGCGTCGCCGCCCAACCTTAGGGGTGCAGCTGGATGACAAGCGGAAAGAAATGCTCAAGAGGCACCCACTGTCTGTCACCGTCGACCTGAAATGCAAAGGTACGTGAGAGAGCAAAGCAGCTCATCTGTTGGTGCCCCTAAACTGGGGGTCTTTCCCTTCTCTGGAAGTTAGGGATGCATGAATATGTCAATTTCTGTATCAGTTAGTTGCTCATTTTTCCGGTCTTAGGGTGGTCCCCGACATCTCCTCAGCAGCTTGCGATTTTTTGATCACACACAACACACTTTCACCAAACAATTGTAATCGTTTTCCTGCGCCTTTCTCCTCATATTCAAGGAACTTTGCTTTAGAGGAAGTTTTGCATGTTACTTTCACTAAAACATGGCTTTTTAGTACACGTTTTCCTCCTATGCATTTTTGTACACATTTCTTTGGATGGAGAACGGCAAGCGAGAAGCGTTATCTGAGTTCAAGGACATATTTACAGCCAGGCGAAAGAACGCTCAAGGAGGGTATGAAGTAGGGCCAGGGAGGGGCATTGCATGTGGAGAAGGGGTGTGGCTTAGGAGAGGGAGACCCCGAGGGCCAGACAGGTAGAGAGTCCTGGTGGACCATATTCAGCCCACAAGCCTGAGGTTCTCCATGTATTATAGCTAGAGAGTTCCAACAGATAAGGGAGCAGTTCACTGACCCCCATCCTCTCACAGTGGTTTAAACACAACTGGAAGTCGTTGCTCTCTCCTTTCTCTCTCTGCACCTTCCCTGCTCGACAAGTTGCCTTCTCCCTTCCTAAACCCCTGGCATTGGCTGTGTCATTGCAGATGGCAGCCTCCTCCTCCTCACCTTCTACTATCTGATGAACCTCAACGTCATGACAACGAAAGCCAAGGTGACGGCAGCTGCAGAGATGTCCATGCCCATCAGTGCCGGGTGAGCTTTGCAGGGGTTGGCGAGGGGACAGGCTGTCGCTGATGGATCCCAGGTGCCAAGGGTAGGATCAGCTGGGAAATTATTTCATTGGGGTGTTGGCAAGCTGTTGTGGCTGCTGTTGTGGCTCCTGGCAGAATTCTACTTTGCCCGGTGTGGTGGTGTTGTTTTTAAACCCCCGAAGAAAAAGGAGAGATTCCAGTGCAGTCTTTCTGCGATGTGGAAAGTTTGTGAGTATTTTCTGTGTACCCTTTTCCTGCAGCATCTGGCAAAGAGGTACCTCATTTAGGGACTCGAGAAGCAATGTTAACCTGACTTAGGTTGCTGGTCCATCTTGATCAGGGGTGGGCAGACAGTCGGCAATTTGGATCTACTAGAACCCCAAGATCTGCCAACCAGAGCCAGGTAGAAAAGGTGGCTGTGTTCTCCCTTCACTGTTGGGGGCAGTATGGTGGGGATCACAACACAGCTCCTACCTGCAGGGTTCCCAGAAGAGGGAGGGAGGGAGGGACAAAATCTTTTGCAAGTCTCCTTCCCCTTCCCTCCCCTCCCCCTTTTTTTACACACACACAGCCTTCCCCTTCCAGATTGGGCTGAAACTTGCTGCCACAGGAGGCAGTGATGGCCACCAACCTAGATGTCTTTAAAACAGGATTCATGGAGGAGAGGGCTATCCATGGCTACCAATCACATTGACCGTGTTCTGCCTCCTCCCTTGAAGGCATAATTTCTTCTGAACACCAGTTGCTGGAAACCACAGGAGGGGAGAGTGCTCTTGTGCTTCGAATCCTGCTTGCAGGTTTCCCACACGTATCTGGTGGGCCACTGTGAGAACATCAGACTCTTATGTACTTACGGGATTGTGACATGGTGTGGGCTGTGCCCACCTGTCACATTTGGCCCCCGTGGCAGATACGGTTTTGGAAGATCTGAGTCTTCTGATCTGTGTAACGGAGCGGTGGGCCTCCCGTTAAACCACGATCAGCCAGAACCTCAGGCCTAAAAATTCCCCAACCTGAACTTTCCCATCTAACCGGGCAGAATTTGGCTTTCTGCCTTACACTGCAATACGTTGTTTGGGGCAGTGCAAAAGATGGGCACTGCCATCGAGTTGCACCAGGGGGCGCTGTGGGCACACAAGTTTGCAGAGTCACTTGCATGTCGCTTGTAGTTCTATATCCCCTCTCGGGCCTCGTTCGCCCCTAAAGAGCAGAGAGACTTTAGTGGAAGAGACAAGATCTGTCTCTGATCTCTTAATTTATCTTGGCAGCAAGACAGGGAGGAGCCTGATGAGAGAGAAGCATTCCTATGGGTCAGACAGCAGGGAAAAAACCAACAAACGGACCTATGTGTCTCTGGTGTTCTGTTGAGTTGGCGAGGATAAATTAGGGGCTGATCGCATCTCGTCTCCCTGTCTCATTTAATTACTCTCTAGCAGACTAATCGTTTCCTCTCCCTGTGCATGGTCGCTGAGTCTCTCTCTGCTGAGACTGCTTCCTCCTATTCCTATTCCTCTCCCTTTCCTCTTCTGCCCTGTGAGTTACCTTGCCTCAGGGAGTGGAGCTTTTATTCCCTTTGGAGTTGTGTGTTAGGGTGTGCGTGGAAATCTGGCTTGGAAGCACAGCTGCCAAAATAGGCTTGGGAAAAGCAGCTTGCTCTTTCCCCTGCAGCAGCCTGCTTCGCACGTGTCTAACGTTAACGTTAGTTAAAGCTGAGACGTTCGGCAGAGCATCACTTAAACCTTTGTTTATTACACACACACTCCCAATTAAGGCAGTTTTAACAGTGGAAAAAGAGGAGGTGATGTTGGGGTGTGTGTATGTGCCAGTGCAATTATTCATCCTTGGGTGGTTCTGCTGTTAATGCCCGGTGGCAGCCTTCAGTAACCTGACTTCCTGCTTGGCTAACTACCCTGATTCTTAAAGTCGCTGATAAGTACAAATGCTATGATCCGATTGTGCTCCTGCCTAAACACAGGGTTCTCGGTCACCCTCATTATCTGTGTTTAACGTGACTTTTCAGTCTAATCTGCTGCCGATCAGAGAACCTGTTTACTTCTGTCGGCAGCATTTGAGAGAAAGGGTGGGAGCTGTGGGGACTGCCTGCATTCAACTCAAAAAGGGGAGGGGGAAGATTTATATGATCTGAAGAGAATGCAGAGTATGCCTGCATACAACTCTAGAGTCATCGCTGCAAGATGACAGCCTGTGGCCCATTTAGAAAGGGGGACAGCGCAGACGACGGGAATGGATGCAAAATGGAGTTTCAAAAGATCTGAGCGACGTCAGAATGTTCCAGTGGGTGAGGGGAGGAGAACACAGACACACACAACAGAGGGCCCTGCAGATCTCCTGCGGAATTCCCATGGCAACGCAGCAGAAGTAAACTTGCACAGAATCTTAGAGTCGTTCATACGGGGAGATTTTTCTTTGGCAGATCCGACTTAGATAGAAATGAAACACAGTCGCACAAGAGCCCATCTAGTCCAGCATCCTGTTCTCACAGTGGCCACCCAGATTGTCTTGTCTGGGAAACCTTCAAGCAAGACTTGAGCACTCCTCCCCCTCCTGCAGTTCCCAGAACCTGGTATTCAGAAGTATTGCTGCCTCTGACCATGGAGGCAGAACCTACTCATAGTGGTTAAAAAGGTAAAAGTAAAGGTACCCCTGCCCATACGGGCCAGTCTTGCCAGACTCTAGGGTTGTGCGCTCATCTCACTCTAGAGGCCGGGAGCCAGCGCTGTCCGCAGACACTTCCGGGTCACGTGGCCAGCGTGACAAGCTGCATCTGGCGAGCCAGCGCAGCACACGGAACGCTGTTTACCTTCCCGCTAGTAAGCAGTCCCTATTTATCTACTTGCACCCGGAGGTGCTTTCGAACTGCTAGGTTGGCAGGCGCTGGGACCGAGCAACGGGAGCGCACCCCACCGTGGGGATTTGAACCGCCGACCTTTCGATCGGCAAGTCCTAGACGCTGAGGCTTTTACCCACAGCGCCACCCGGATCCCCTCATAGTGGTTAGTAGCGATCAATAGCCTTGCCCCTCCGTGAATTTGCCCAGTCCTCTTTGAACACCATCTAACGTTGGCGGCTGTTGTTTCCTCCTGCAGGAGCGAGTTCCGTCGTTCAATTCTGCTGCGTGAAGAATGCCTTTTTCCTTTCTTTGCTGGATCTTCCGACAAAGGATAGCCCAGGAAGATTCTGAATTTCACATTGCTTGTTCCTATTTCTTTCTAGAGACTTGCTGTGCCCTGACACCCTCCTGAGCTGCCTGTATCCTGGAGATCACGGAAAGAGGACTCCAAACCCTGCCAACCAGTTCCAGTTTGATAAAGTCGGGTAAGCTGGTAATAGGGACACAGGTGGCGCTGTGGGTAAAACCTCAGCGCCTAGGACTTGCCGATTGAAAGGTTGGCGGTTCGAATCCCCACGGCGGGGTGCGCTCCTGTTGCTCGGTCCCAGCGCCTGCCAACCTAGCAGTTCGAAAGCACCCCCTGGTGCAAGTAGATAAATAGGGACTGCTTACTAGTGGGAAGGTAAACGGCGTTCCGTGTGCAGCTCTGGCTCGCCAGATGCAGCTTGTCACGCTGGCCATGTGACCCGGAAGTGTCTGTGGACAGCGCTGGCTCCCGGCCTATAAAGTGAGATGAGCGCACAACCCTAGAGTCTGTCAAGACTGGCCCGTACAGGCAGGGGTACCTTTACCTTTTAAGCTGGTAATGGACAGAGGTGCTTGCCTTCTAGGCCTCTCCTTCATGGCTTCTCACCTGCGCCCTCCCTCCCTCCCTGTGTCTTCCAGGATCGTGTCCCTGAGCGACTACGTTGCAGAACTGGGACACCCTTACATGTGGGTGCAGAAGTTGGGGGGCCTCCATTTCCCCAAGGATCAGCCCCAGGTAGGTTCAGAGCTGCCTTTGAACAGCAGGGTGCCTGACTAGATGGGCCATTGGTCTGATCCAGCGTGGCTCTTCTTACGGAAGTGTGTGAGTGTGTGTTGTGTGGGTATAGATAGTCGGTGTGGGTGTGTAGGTGTGAAGGTTTGTGCATGTTTAGGTGGTTCCAAACCATGAGAGCAGAGTCCCAGGGCAGTGGAAGGAGGACTCAGCAAGTATCCTTAGGATAGCTCAGCTGATTAGAGCATGGTGCTGATGACACCAAGGTTGCAGGTTCAATCCCCATATGGGACAGCTGCATATTCATTCCTGCATTGCCAGGGATTATACGGCCTAGGACCCTCGTACCTACGGGACCGCCTCTCCTGGTATGCCCCACAGAGAAACCTACGGTCTGCAAATAAAAACATCCTGAAGGTCCCAGGCCTCAGAGAGGTTAGGCTGGCCTCAACTAGAGCCAGAGCTTTCTCGGCTGTGGCACCAATCTGGTGGAACGCTCTGTCACAAGAGACTAGGGCCCTGCGGGACTTGACATCTTTCCGCAGGGCCTGTAAGACAGAGCTGTTCCACCAGGCCTTTGGTCAGGGCGCAGCCTGACCCCCTCCTCTGGCAATCTGCACAGGGTCCTGCTTGCTGGTTGCCATCAATTTGTTTCTGATTGATTTTATGGTGGAAAGTTTTTAGAATGTCGGATTGTTTTTATTGTTGTTAGCCGCCCTGAGCCCGGCTTTGGCTGGGGAGGGCGGGGTATAAATAAAATTTATTATTATTATTATTATTATTATTATTATTATTATTATTATTAGGCTAGATGATCGATTCTATGACTTTAGCCATCATTCTCTCGTCTGTCAGCATAAGGATGAGTTTTAATGTTGTGCACAGAAGAATCTGGATGATGTAGGGGCCTTGGCTTTTTTATCTCGGATGAGGCTGTGTAAGGAAACAGGTTGCAGCTGCGAGAGAATCCAGTCTGGTCAAACCACCCCAGTTTCCTGGCTCTTCAGTTGTGTGGAAGTAACACAACTTTTGCCTTTATCCCATTTGCAGAATCCTGTGATTGCCGATAACTCGCTGAGCGCTAGCCACATGGAGAGGACAATGAAATTGCTCAAGATGAGGCTGGAGTCCCGCCTTGCTCTACACAAGCAGTTTGCTTCCCTCGGTAAATCCCTGCTGCCCTGCTGCTTCCCCCAGTAGTGACACTCTAGATTCCACCAATCACACACACTCTGAGCATCAGATGCCCCCCACCCTCAGGCCTGGGACACATTTCAGCTCCAACTTACAAAGTGAGACAGAATGTTCCTTCATACAACAAACAAATAATCCCTGCACAAGAAAATCTAGCATGTCAGGAAGATGTAGCTAGAGTCCCATTTCCTCTGACGCTGCTAGTTTTCTGGGTGCAGGGATTTTTATTTTGTATGGAGAATCACATCATGGGACCCTCCCTAGCTGTAATCTGAGGTGGCAGCCTCCCAGATGCAAATCTGCTACCTCCAGGCCTAACTACATCTAACTTAAAAAGCATTTTTGCTTGCTTAGAAGCAGCTAAATTTCTTCATTTAGGAACAAGCAGCTGTGGGAGCCCCGTGGCAATGGCATGGACAGTGGGGGAATTTTAAGTGATTATTCTCCCTATGCCTGTTTCCTTGACAAAATCACCCCCTGGAAGCTGCTGTAGTAGCTCCTTTGGGGGGAAACATAAACAAAAGCTTTGAGAGGCAATTTTTTGGCAGGGAGATGGTGTGGAGGGGGTTAATCCAGATTGCACCCCTTCCACCCATTCTCCCCTCTGACTTTCTCCAAAATTGTAAAGTTTTGAAGCTACAATAGAAGGGGAAAGGAAGCACAGACAGCTTCATAGACTGTTAAAATATCCCACTGTTCTTGACTTGAATATATAAATTAATATACACAGTCCATGTGTCCAAATAGGTGTCCCAGGTGTGATTGACAATTATCAGCTGTACATTGAAATGTAGCCAGGACAATGGAATATTCAGAGCACTGAGTAGTATGGTGTGAACACTGAACCTCTCTAAAGAAAAAGGTCTAAAAGTGGGTGGCTAGCCCAAGGTCCAGGTCGGGCTCACCAAGCTATGGGAATTGACCGGCCAGTTCCCACAGCCCTATCTCCTTGTGGGATCAAACCACGATCTCCCTAACCCAGCATTCTTGGCAAGAGTCCTAGCAACCAACAGATATTCAGCGGCTCACTGGGAACTGGCCGAAGGTCCGCTGCAGTACATCTTCTGCTTGTCACTGACTGGGACAATCTCGGTCAAATACTGCCTTTGCAGCTTCCAAGCGCTGCTCTGTTTTTTCCACATCCATCTCCAATGGAGCAAGCTTTGTGCTAATTTATCACTCATCAGCATGTTGGTCCTATCACCAGCTGTTACCTGTCAGAACTCTTTTGAGCCTTCAGAGGTTTAGAACCTTTTTTGCTTAACTATATATGACAGGAACCTAAAGCCACAATTGTCCAGCGGCCAGATTTGCCCTTCGAGCTGCCACTTCTGAACATAACACGTTGACCTTGCTAGGGAAAGGGATCTTGGATCATATTTATGTTGCCCCTTTTTTCCCCATCTTGGGCTTCAGAACATGGCATTCTGCCAGTCTCCAGCGAGTGCCAGCATCTCTTTCCGGCAAAGATTGTGTCGCGGTTGGTGAAGTGGACAGCGCTCACGTACGAGGATTACCTGGTAAGTGGAGTCTTGTGAGAAAGAACTGGCCTGCTAAACCAGCCTCCCCCAATCTGGTGCCCGCCAGCTGTTCTGGACTATCTGGGACTTGATGGGGAGCTGAGGCCAAAAACAGCTGTGCTGGATGAAGTGTAGTCCAAAACCACTGGGCGGGGAAAGGCTGCCCTGAAATACTTGATTTGAGCTGGGAGGGAGGGGATCAAAAAAGCCCATTTAATGTTGTTTGAATGCTACATCTGAGAATGCTTCCTGCTTTGCTTGAAAATCATATATGTGTGCATGCTGCTTAAGAATAGCCATGTAGAGGAAGAGCCAATTACAGCTTTGCTCAGTTTGGTTGGTATTGTATCTATTACAGTGGTACCTCGGGTTATATACGCTTCAGGTTACCGATGCTTTAGGTTACAGACTCCACTAACCCAGAAATAGTACCTTGGGTTAAGAAGTTTGCTTCAGGATGAGAACAGAAATCGTGCTCAGGCGGCATGGTGGCAGCAGGAGGCCCCATTAGCTAAAGTGGTGATTCAGGTTAAGAACAGTCCTCTGGAACGAATTAAGTACGTAACCAGAGGTACCACTGTATTGTTATCATTATGTCAGGGACTGAACTGAGGAGGAATGGTGGAGACTGCCCCCTCTTCCTCCTGCGATTCCCAGAGAAGAGGTAGACAGTATAGGTTTACAACAGTGGTTTGCAGAAGGTCACAGTTCAGAGGATGTAGAGAGGAGAAGCTAGGAATATTAGAAGAGGAGCAGGAAGAAGAAGCAGCACCACCAGGGGAGAGACAGCTGACAGACTCGGTGTCATTAGAAAGCATTCCAGACCACCACCCCTCTCCCCGAACCAGGCAGGCATTGAGAGTAGGAGAACAGAAAGCTCAGAGTCAGAAAGCACAGATCAGCCAGTGTAGGGATGGCGCATAATACCAGAGAAGGAGGGGGTGGGACTTTACTCGGAGCAACGCCATTATCCGAGAGACGGCATTTGTGCATCTCTGTCTGAATATTGAATAAAATACCTTGGTAAGAGCTTCTTGTCTTTCCATTACTGGCAGCCTGCCACGAAGGAGGGGGATCAGATTCCCTGAAGCCTGACAGATTATTACTATTTTAATGAAGCAATAAGTTTTTGGAAGTGGAATGCTTAGTCTTGCTTTTCCATCTCACATCGCTGGCCTCAGCTGCCCATTTCCTACTTCATGTTGATCTGAGCGGTCTGATCTGCGCTTGTGTTGTAAAGAGACTCCGTTGTTTGTGGACAGTGTCCCTATCTCTGTAGACCCAGCTCACCGCTCGCTTCTCGCTCTTCCCACTGCAGGAGCTGTCCTACACCAAAGATGTCGTCGAGGCCGGTTTGGCTGAGGACACACACCTGTACTACATGGCCCTGATAGAAAGAGGAACAGGTGGGTGATTCTCTTTCTCCTGTGTTTCCCCACCGCAAGCAGGCTTGAGAAGAAGGCATGGCTGTCATGCAGAGGTGGGGACCATAAGAGTCACAAGAGCCCTGCTGGGTCAGGGCAGCAGCCCACCTAGCTCACCACCATCCTGTTCTCAATAGTGGCCAACCAGATTGCCTGTGGGAAACCCACAAGCATGATTTGAGCATGAGACCCCTATCCTCTCCTATGGTTTCTTGTAGCTGGTATTCAGAAACGTAATTGCCTCCAGCCACAGGGGCAGAGCATATCCACAATGGCTGTGCTCTGTCTCCACGGTTGGAGCCAGTAATACTTCAGATTAACAGTTGCTGGAAGCCATTGTTTTCATTCTGGGGGCTGCATTCCCTTGTGCGCAGCCTTCGAGGAGCTGCTTGCCAGTGGTGATTGAGGCCAAGAGAACGACGAGTAAAGCTGTGAGTTACCTTTGTCCAGTGGCCAGGTTCATTGTGCATGCCTTCATTTTTTGGTGTTTACTCAAACCAAGAGGGGCTAGGAATTTTGACCATTCCATGATGACATTCCCTTCCCTTCCCTTCTGTGATTAGCCAAGCTGCAGGCAGCGGTGGTGCTGAACCCAGGCTACTCCTCCATGCCTCCCATCTTCAGCCTGTGCCTGAACTGGAAAGGGGAGAAGACCAACAGCAATGACGACAACATCCGGGTACGGTGCTGGGCCCAAACCCAGGGAAGAGGACTCTCAGCCAGGGAGCCTATGGCCCACCAACTCCCATCAGCCCCAGCTTGCATGGTCAATGATCAGGGATGATGGGAGTTCCATCTGGGGAGTCACAGGTTCCCCATCCCTGATACAGGACATGGCTGAGCAATCTTTGAGGGACTCACATTGTCCCCTTTTCACCTTCTTCTCTCTTCCTTCTCTGGTTCTCTGCAGGCCATGGAGAGCGAGGTCTCTGTTTACTACAAAGAACTGTATGGTCCCAAGCCAGGCTACCAGCTCCTGACCAATCAGCTGCAGCGCTTGTGTGTCGTCCTGGATGTCTACCTTGAGACAGAGACCCACGACAACAGTGTGGAGGGGCCCAAGGAGTTTCCGCAGGAGAAAATGTGTCTGCGCCTCGTCAGGTAAGGAGCAGGGCATGTGTGTGTCTCATTGTCCAACTTCGGGGAATCTGCTTCCTCACCCATGGCAGTAAATAAAAAATCAAATGAAAGGAACGTCTTACTAGTTAGATTCTTTAATACAGCAGTGGGGGGAAAAGGACACGTCTCCGAGAAATGACGGTGCTCCCAATTAAGGCTCACTCCCCCCCCCCTGTCCCTGTTAATCTACGTGACTCCTATGTCTTGTAATCTGAGCTTGTACCCTCTGTGCTTTGTGTTCTAACACTTTCTAAGCTCTCCATGTCTTTGGAGAAGGGGGATGCATGCTGTCCAGAGACTGTGAATTTGTTAACTCTCTCCCAGTGTTTCTTCTCCTAGCTGTTCCTCATCCAGTATTTCCAAGCTTCTGCCTTCTGAACTATGCCCCTCTGCAAACCACTGTTTCAAATCTGTATTATCCTCCTGCTCCTGGGGAGATTCAGGATCAGGGGAAGGGGGTGACTCCCACCATTCTTCCTCAGTGCAGCCCTCCTCGGCACAGTCCCTGACCCTGACATTCATACTGTGGCACATCTAAAGCAGAGTAGCCAGACCGGGGGGGGGGGGGGGCATTGTGCACTTTCAGAAGATGCCCAGGTTTTGGCCAGGCTCCAGGTGAAAGAACCTCCATAGGTGCGAGTGAGCAACTTAATGCCTGAAACACTGGAGAGCTGCTGCCAGTCAGTGTAGATACTATTGAGGTAGATTGGCAGCTTCCATACAAGATGGCTTCATTGTGCACCTTGTGCAGAAAGCTGTGGTTTTCTTTTAACTGGCTGTGACCTACATGGGGCTTTGTTTTTCTCTCTAGCCCCTCCCCACCAATCAAAAATTTTGGCACACCTTGTTCCTGCTGTCTCTTCCTTCCCTCGCCGCCCTTTATCTTTTCCCGCCTTGTACAGCTATGAGCCTTACTTGGCACTTCTACTCATGCTTCTAGAGGGCTCATATTGCCTCTTCCTATTCCAGCGGGGAGGAAGAATGAGCTCTATCTCTAGCAGGAAGCTGTTCATTCCCCTGGATTTTGGCGCTTTCATCTCGTCTCCAGTGTCTTCTGGGAGCTGTCTCCCGTTTTTCATCTCCTGCCTTGGCGCTTTCTGATTTTTGCACCCACAACATTTGGTGGCATTGCGACTGGGGCTCTGCCCGCCTCCTCTCAAGCTCCTCTGTGCTTTAACAAAGGCAGTCGAAAGGAGCAAGGAAGGGCATGCTGTGAGAAAGCAAGAGGCTGCAGTATTTTTGTTTCTTTTCACAAAGGCAGAAGTGTGCGTAGATCTGCTCAAATAAAAAGGAGATTGTGGAGGTCATGTATCTGTGGGCAGCTGGTGTGATCAATGAATGTTGTGGAGTTTCCTGATTCTGTACTGGTTGTTTGAAAAGAGACTTTCATGAGGGCTCAGGCAATCCCTGAGGTACCCTGGACCTAAGTTGTTCAGGTAAAATTCTTGATTATCTTCCTCTGTTACAGCCAGCAGATCTCTACAAAGGTCCTAGCGTGACTTTCTAAAAGGCCCTTTCATCACGATCCTGATATAGGATCCACAGATTTTTTGAAAGCATTTGATGAGAAGAGCTGTCCTGCAATAGCTGTTGATATTCAGGAATCTCTCTTCTTTCTTAGGGGCCCCAGTCGGATGAAGCCCTTCAAGTTCAACCATCCTCAGGGTTTCTTCAGCCATCGCTGACTCCTCTGCAGCTGGGATCCTCCCTCCAGGCAGCTCGATGCAAGGAGAAAGAGAGAGGAGAATTGTTGCCCTCTGGGATTCTTGGTTGGCACAGTTCCAGCTTCATCCTGCTGACGACTTTCACCAGAGATTTCTGCCCACCTCTGGTTTTATCCATTCCATTCTATCTGTAGA
The DNA here is from genome assembly GCF_965153285.1 of Podarcis tiliguerta. NCBI lineage: Eukaryota > Metazoa > Chordata > Lepidosauria > Squamata > Lacertidae > Podarcis > Podarcis tiliguerta. The sequence continues at coordinate 23,730,451 of NC_139549.1, forward strand.
GGGGATTGTTTTAAAATATTAAATTGAGTGTGTGCTTTTACAAGTTCCATTTTGTTATACATGTGTCTCTCCTGTTGTGCAGAGAACCAAAGGCAGCTTACTGAAACAGAGGGTAAGGAATCTGTTTGACCCTGGCAACAACAGCACAGACTTTCTGGCTACACCCAGATGTTCTGCAGTTGTTGTCATGTGTGGGGCAGATACAGAGGGAGCTGGGCCAAAAGCAGTACCAATCAGCTGCAAAGCCCTGTGCCCCATAAGTGGTTTAAGAACCATGTAATCCCTGCATGGGCAAGTGGTGTGTCTTGTTTTGCTACAGCCACATTATTATTATTATTATTATTATTACTACTACTATTATTTGAATTTATATAATGCCCTATACCCAGAGATCTCAGGGCGGTTCACAGAAAAGATCAACATAAAAACCACAATATATATAATCAAAATAAAAACAACAACTCAATAACCACCCCGAAAAAGAACCACATTTTTAAAAGGGCATTGGATGTCAATCAGAACAACCAAAGGCCTGGTTAAAAAGGAACGTTTTTGCCTGGTGCCTAAAGGTAAATAATGAAGGCGCCAGGCGAACTTCCCTGGGGAGAGTGTTCCACAGACAGGGAGCCACTGCAGAGAAGGCCCGTTCTCATGCTGCCACCCTCCGGACCTCTTGAGGAGGAGGTACACAAAGGAGGGCCTCAGAAGATGACCTCAGGGTCCGGGTAGGTTCATATAGAAAGAGGCGGTCCTTGAGGTATTGTGGTCCTGAGCAGTTTAAGACTTTATAGGTCAAAACCAGCACTTTGAATTGGTCCCGGAACCTAATTGGTAGCCAGTGCAGTCGGACCAGGATCTGTGTAATATGCTCAAACCATCTTGCTCTGGTGAGCAGCCTGGCCGCTGAATTCTGTACTAGCTGAAGTTTCTGAACTGTCTTCAGAGGCAGCCCTACGTATAATGCATTGCAGTAATCTTAACTTGAGGATACCAGGGCATGGACAACAGTAGTTAGACTGTCCTTGTCCAGATTGGGTCATAGCTGGGCCACCAGCCAAAACTGATGGATGGCGCTCCAGGCCACTTAGGCCACCTGAGCCTCGAGCAACAGCAAAGGATCCAGGAGTAGCCCCAAGCTACGAAGCTGCTCCTTCAGTGGAAGGGTAACCCCATCAAGAGCAGGCAGCCTCCCACCCATCTCCTCTAGGGAACCACCCACTAACAGTGCCCCAGTCTTATCTGGATTGAGCTTCAGTTTGTTGGCTCTCATCCGGTCCATTACCCAGGCAAGATGCATCTGTCTTGGGAGCGGAAGCTGTCGCTTTCCTCGCACCTGCATAGGAAAGGTGTCTTGTACAAGACGACTCCTGGCCTCCCATGCTGCTCGGATCCCTGCCGCACTTTTTGAAAGCGGAACACAGAGCTTTGAAGCTGCCAGGATCCATGCCAGAGACTGGCTTGCACCAAGTTGCAGCCGAGACTCAGAGCAGATAGCCTGGCTTGATTGGGGCTGAAAAGCTGGGTCCCTGCTGCGGGGAGAGATGTAATTGGGTTCGCTGAGGCCAAAACTACTGTTGGCAAGCGCAAGGACCTCTTGTTCAAATCTTCCCCGGCTTCCTTGGGGGAAGCTGACGGGGCCTGGGGCAGGTTGGTCTCCGTTTCCACCTTCAGAAAACTGCCTTCCTGGCTTCATCTTTCTGCCAAGTCAGCTGGCTCCCTGCCGCCCGAACGCAAGGATGCCGAGAAGAGAGGACTGCATTGCAGCTTCCATTAGGTGCCTATTTTTAGCCTCACTGTCTGACTTGCTTCTTTACCCGCAGAAAAGGGAGCTCTGGAGGATGGGATGTGGGCACATAGCTAGGAAGGAGGAGCTGCAGGAAATCATAAGGGAGAGAGAGCTATGGGGAAGGGCTCTGGGGCTCTGGGAGACTGCCAGAGCCAGGCCTCCATCCACTGTCGGGATGCTGTGAAAAGGCGGGCATGTTTGCTACATTGCTGGGCTCACTTTCACTGGAAAATAAAAACAGGAATTCACCCACAATGTCTCTCCTCTTCAGTGGGGTCCTGCAGCAGTCAATATATTCCACAACTACATTCAGTATTAGTAGAGTGTTTTCTCTCTCAAAGTGCTTCTTTACAACAGTCCTGCAAGGTGGGCAAATAACAGTTTCAGCAAAGGTTTTCCAGGGAGACACAAATCCCATTTCTGTCTCTGTTCCTGGTTCCCCCACCCCAGCCTATATCAAAGGACCTGGGAGAGAACCAGCCCTCCCCAAGCTGGTGCCCACCTGTCATTTTGGATTGCAACTCCAAAAGCCCACCCTAGACATGCTCAGATTTTTCCAGGTTGCTTCACCTTCTTGTTTGTTCTTGATCCCCTTGAAGCTGCTTGTGGTAGCCATCTTCTGTGGGTCAATGGGGACTTCTTACTCTCTGTAAGAGAGTTTAGCGATTGAGCATGCCCTCATGAGCCAATCCTCTGGCTAGGCATATGGGCCCCATAAGTTGGCATTCAACCCAACATTCCTTGGATACTGTCTAAACTTGATGCGGAGAACCTTTGGTTTTCCAGATGTTGCTGGAACTACAGATGTTGCCATTGGGCATGCTTGCTGGGGCTAATGGAAGTTGTAGTTCATCAACATCTGGAAGGCCAAAGGTTCCCTGCACCTGATATAAGAGGAACTAAAGACCATGCTTATTTTGGTGCAGACTTCAGCCTCCAAGGGGTCACTGTTGGGCAAGCACACCTGTGTCAGATATACCTTCTTGGGGTCCACTTCTGGCAGTTAACAGTGGAGGATTTGCCTAAAGCTTGGAAGCAAGTACGGCCCCTGTACACCCAAAGAATTACTTGGGTGCAATAATTCACTTTTAGCTCAGTTTTCTCTTTGGCTCAGGGTGGTCCAGTTGTTTATACCAAATAGGCTGCAAAAGTACTTCACACAGAGCTCTGCACACTGCCTTATCATGTTGAGTGTGGGGAGCGAGACCAAAATCTGACGCCTCCCACAGCCCTTGGACTGTCTTCCCAAAGCCAGGTTTTGAGAAGGTGGCACAAAGCTCTGGCAGGGTCCTGGAGCCTTCCCACCTCCTTCCTAAAGCTGAGAAAGTGCTACCTAGGCTTTGAGAAGGAGATAGGAAGACTCTAGAACAGGAGTCAGCAAGGTTTATCTTGTCTGGGCTGGATTGGTCCCATAGAGATCCCTCCGTGGGCTGGATTGCGCGCATGCGCGCGTCTGCAATTTTCAGTGTCTGTGCAGAAGTGATTTTCAGCGTCTGTGCATGTTCAGATGCAATTTTCGGTACTGTGGAAGTGAGTCCCCGCGCCGTGCTGCACCGGTTTAGCTCAGCACGCAAGCGGGCAGCTCAGTTCGGGGGAGGCTCGGTGGCTGGTCAAACGACCTCTGCGGGCCACTTCTGGCCCATGGGCCTTAGGTTGCTGACCCCTGCTCTAGGACCCTGTCAGAGCCCTCTTGCCTCTTTCCATAGAAACCTACATAGACTCAGATCATCTTTCTGAAGCCCTTCTTCGTGTGCTGCCTCCAGGCCTTTTCCGCAGTGGCTCCCCATTTGGGGAACGCTCTCCCCAGGGAGATTCGGCTGGCACCTTCATTATACACCTTTAGTTGCCAGGATAAAAAGGTTCCCCTTTAACCAGGCCTTTGGCTGATTGACATGCAAAACCTTTTTTAAAAGTGGGCAGGGTGGGTGGGTTATTGTGTTGTTTTTGTTTTTATCTGTATTATGTATCTTGTGTTTTTATATTGTGATTTTATGTTGTAACTGCCCTGAGACCTGTGGGTATAGGGTGGTATTCAAATAACAACAACAACGCCCCATTCAAGAACCCTACTGAGTGACCTTGGGCCTGTCACAATCTCCCGGCCTAACCTACCTCACAGGGTTGTTGTGAGGTTTAAATGGGGAAGGGGAGAACCACAAGTCACCTTGAATTCCCTGGAGGTAAGATGGGCTAGAAATGGAAGCACTGCAGCAATCTGACCAAAGCTACCTGTCTCCAGGCAGGCAGAGGGTGGCGCTGCCTATCATTGGCTCTGGCTGTGCCTACTTTTGATCTTTCTGCTTTCTGACAGGCAGTGGCTCTCCAGGGCCTTGGGCAGAGGCTAGTCTCTGCCTGATCCTTTTAGCTGGAGGCTTGGACCAGGGGCCCTTCTGCACGCAAACCACCAGAGCCACTCAGTGAGACGTTGTGTTATGAAATGACATTGGCAGAGGGCACTCGGGAACAAGGAGAACGCTTTGCATCTCTCTCTCCTGATGACTCCTATGTATATCCAATTAGCTTTCCTTTCTGATGTTTGGTCTTCAGACGCCTTTCCAATTCCTGCCGCCGCCAAGAATTTTTTGAATTGGCTCTGGCTAATTAATGTAAAGCAATTGTGCAGATATTTTCTCTCCCCCCCCCCCCTTCCTGGGATTTCGTCACAAAAGTTGCCATAGTCTTTTTCACCTTGGAATGGGTCTTCCGTCTAGAGCAACTGAGCTCTTTTTATCCAGGAATAAAGGGAAGGGAAATCCTTCCACTAAAGCAGGGGTAAGCAATGTGGTGAGAGCCAGTGTGGTGTAGTGGTTAAGAGCGGTAGTCTCGTAATCTGGTGAATTGGGTTTGATTCCCCGCTCCTCCTCATGCAGCTGCTGGGTGACCTTGGGCTAGTCACACTTTTCTGAAGTCTCTCAGCCCCACTCACCTCACAGAGTGTTTGTTGTGGGGGAGGAAGGGAAAGGAGAATGTTAGCCGCTTTGAGACTCCTTCGGGTAGTGATAAAGCGGGATATCAAATCCAAACTCTTCTTCATAGTGGTGCCCACAAGATACAGCTCCTATCATCCGAGACTGAGAAGCCAAGCAGCTGTGAAGTGGTGTACACAGGAATAGATTGAATCTGGAACAGACACACAAAACTCTGGTATCCACCAGAAGCTTTGAACTACATTTCCATGGGCCTCAGCCAGGCCCAGTTCTCTGTCTGCTGGGATGAGTCTGGATCTCTCTGCTTCAGAAACCCACATTCTGCAAGCAAGAAGACCTGCCTGGAAGACTCGGTGGGCAGGGCTGGCTCTAGGTAAAGGTAAAGGGACCACTGACCATTAGGTCCAGTCATGGACGACTCTGGGTTTGCAGCGCTCATCTCGCTTTATTGGCCGAGGGAGCCGGCGTACAGCTTCCGGGTCATGTGGCCAGCATGACTAAGCCGCTTCTGGTGAACCAGAGCAGCGCACGGAAACGCCGTTTGCCTTCCCGCCGGAGCAGTACCTATTTATCTATTTGCACTTCATGCTTTCGAACTGCTAGGTTGGCAGGAGCAGGGACCGAGCAACGGGAGCTCACCCCGTCACGGGGATTCGAACCGCCGACCTTCTGATCGGCAAGTCCTAGGCTCTGTGGCTTAACCCACAGTGCTCCCCGCATCCCTAGGGCTGAGGACTGGCTCTACCATTAGGCAAAATGAGGCAGGTACTTAAGGCGGCAGGTGCTGTATGGGCTGAATGGCCTGCTCTGCACCCAATAACCTATCCTGCTGACTTCAGGAGGACACTGTCCTATTGCAATGAGATTCATCTGATCAGCCTCTGTAGGTGGAATAGGGACACCATCTTGGCCTTCGCCTCAGATGGCAAATGTCTTGGGCCAGCATGTTTATCTGTATCCATACTGGCTGCCAGTTTGTTTCCAACCCATTTCAAAATGCTGGTTTTGACCATTACAGCCCAGGGCCCCTACCCCTAAAATGAACCTTTCTGGACACTGAAATTATCACCTGAGCTGCTTCTCAGAGGACCACCACAAAGGGGGGTATGGAGGATGGCAACAAGAGAGCGGGGCCTTTTTCATAGTGGCTCTCCATCCTTAGAATGCTCTTCCCAGGGAGGCCCACCTGACCCCAAATTTGTCATTGTTTGGGTGCCAGGCAAAGACGTTTTGGTTTCCCAGTGTGGCACCGATAATAATTTGATGTTCTTTGTCCTGTGTTTTTAATATGTTTATATATAGCTATTGCTGTGCTTCATTCTCATTGTAATTCACTTCTTTTGTAATTTGCAACTGGACAAAGACCTGTGCAAATCTCACTCCTCCATGTAGACACTTGTTTGGCTTTTATTACTGCACTGGTAAATACAGCTTGAATTCTGCAATCTGAGATGCATCTCATAACTTCTTTTGGAAACCCCCAGCAAGGCTGATTCAAGTACATGAAGGATCAGTGTAACATACACACCCCGCCCCATGTGTGATTATCCCTGTATTTGGGGCTGGGAGGAGAATGAAACAAACAAAAGCTGATTCCAGGGCCTTGCTGTTTTGTGAATGGGATTTAATCACATACCAGCAAATTCACAGTACGCAATTGTTATGTACTGAGTTGAATAGGATCCAGAATGCAGCAGTCTGATTGGTCCTAGAACAAGAGGATCCAGAATTCAGCAGTCTGATTGGTCCACAGGAGCCACCCAATCCAGCTCCAGGTGGAAGTGAATCCGCAACCTGATTGGCCTACAGGAGAATCCCAGAATTAGCCAATCATGTGGGGCCCATTGTTTAATAAATGTATATAAAGCAGACATTCTGGGGGAACTTCCATTCCTCCTCACCACTATGGGCTGAATAAAGAGCATGAAATCCACTCTCGATTCCGAGTATATTTAAGCAATTAAGTGGGTTTGATGCACTTGTGCAGCCAAGCATACTAGGACTCAATTTCTTGACTTTAAGAAAGCCAACTTCATAAAACTTAGGGAAGTGCTGGGTGAGATCCCATGGACAGTAATACTAAAAGGAAAGGGAGTTCATGATGGCTGGGAGTTTGTTAAGAGGGAGATAGTAAAAGCACAACTTCAGGCAATACCAATGAGACGGAAACATGGAAGGTGCCTAAAGAAGCCAGGGTGGCTATCTAAAGAACTTTTAACTGAGTTAAGATTAAAAAAGGATGTGTACAAAAAATGGAAAAGGGGGGAAACCACCAAAGAGGAATTCAAACAAATAGCCAGCACGTGTAGACACAAAGTCAGAAAAGCTAAAGCACAGAATGAACTCAGGCTTGCTAGAGAGGTTAAAAGCAACAAAAAAGGCTTCTATGGGTATGTTCGTAGCAAAAGGAAGAACAAAGAAACAGTGGGGTCACTCAGAGGAGAAGATGGTGAAATGCAAACAGGGGACACAGAAAGGGCTGAACTCCTCAATGCCTTCTTTGCCTCAGTCTTCTCCGATAAAGAAAACAATGCCCGACCTGAAGAATTTGGAGCAAATGATTCAGCAGAGAAAACACAGCCCAGAATAACTAAGGAGTTAGTACAAGAATACTTGGCTAGTTTAGATGTATTCAAGTCTCCAGGGCCAGATGAACTGCATCCAAGAGTATTAAAAGAACTGGCAGATGTGATCTCAGAACCACTGGCAATCATCTTTGAGAATTCCTGGAGAACAGGCGAAGTCCCAGCAGACTGGAGGAGGGCAAATGTTGTCCCTATTTTCAAAAAGGGGAAAAGAGAGGACCCAAACAATTACCGCCCAGTCAGTCTGACATCAATACCAGGGAAGATTCTGGAGCAGATCATTAAGCGAACAGTCTGTGAGCACCTAGAAAGGAATGCTGTGATCACCAATAGTCAGCATGGATTTCTGAAAAATAAGTCATGTCAGACGAACCTGATCTCATTTTTTGACAGAATTACAAGCCTGGTAGATGAAGGGAACGCAGTGGATGTAGTCTACCTTGATTTCAGCAAGGCATTTGACAAGGTGCCCCATGATATTCTTGTAAAGAAGCTGGTAAAATGCGGTCTTGACTCTGCTACCACTCAATGGATTTGTAACTGGCTGACTGACCGGACCCAAAGGGTGCTCATCAATGGTTCCTCTTCATCCTGGAGAAGAGTGACTAGTGGGGTGCCACAGGGTTCTGTCTTGGGCCCAGTCTTATTCAACATCTTTATCAACGACTTGGATGATGGACTCAAGGGCATCCTGATCAAATTTGCAGATGACACCAAACTGGGAGGGGTGGCTAACACCCCAGAGGACAGGATCACACTTCAAAATGACCTTGACAGATTAGAGAACTGGGCCAAAACAAACAAGATGAATTTTAACAGGGAGAAATGTAAAGTATTGCACTTGGGCAAAAAAAATGAGAGGCACAAATACAAGATGGGTGACACCTGGCTTGAGAGCAGTACATGTGAAAAGGATCTAGGAGTCTTGGTTGACCACAAACTTGACATGAGCCAACAGTGTGACGCGGCAGCTAAAAAAGCCAATGCAATTCTGGGCTGCATCAATAGGAGTATAGCCTCTAGATCAAGGGAAGTTATAGTGCCACTGTATTCTGCTCTGGTCAGACCTCACCTGGAGTACTGTGTCCAGTTCTGGGCACCACAGTTCAAGAAGGACACTGACAAACTGGAACGGGTCCAGAGGAGGGCAACCAAAATGGTCAAAGGCCTGGAAACGATGCCTTATGAGGTACGGCTAAGGGAGCTGGGCATGTTTAGCCTGGAGAAGAGGAGGTTAAGGGGTGATATGATAGCCATGTTCAAATATATAAAAGGATGTCACATAGAGGAGGGAGAAAGGTTGTTTTCTGCTGCTCCAGAGAAGCGGACACGGAGCAATGGATCCAAACTACAAGAAAGAAGATTCCACCTAAACATTAGGAAGAACTTCCTGACAGTAAGAGCTGTTCGACAGTGGAATTTGCTGCCAAGGAGTGTGGTGGAGTCTCCTTCTTTGGAGGTCTTTAAGCAGAGGCTTGACAACCATATGTCAGGAGTGCTCTGATGGTGTTTCCTGCTTGGCAGGGGGTTGGACTCGATGGCCCTTGTGGTCTCTTCCAACTCTATGATTCTATGATTCTATGATTCTAAGATCTCTCCCTCCAGACTTTTTGCAGCATAGAAAGTTGACGGGAATATGCACTGGGAAGTGTGTGCTCAATGTCATGTCCCTGCAGACAAATAGGAACAAACGCTCGATTGTCTGCAGGTGCCATATAACTCTGCAAGCTGCAGATCAGGGCAATTACTTGATTGGTTAGGCGTCTTAGAGTGAATGTAGGCAGCTTGCATGCTTGTAGGATCTAGGACAGCCCTGAGCCAGGTGCAAAAGAAGGGTGTGGGTTGCAGTGCCAAATCGAAAATACTGCTGCAAAGTGGGAAAGCCACCTGGGTATAGGCTGGATTTGTAGCAGAAGCACACCTGGGGCCAAACCAAAGGCGGAAAGGATGATCCATTAAGAAGGGCAGTGGATCCATTGGTTTTAAGTAGTACAGGCTACTTATGAAGACAGTAGGATGCTCATATATATTACATGAGTAAGCTTGGAAACCAGGTCACGTTAGGCAGGAAGCCGATAGACAGTGTGTTAATGCCAAGGGATACAGAGGAAGCTGCCTTATGCAAACCGCTCAGTTTTGTCTACTCTGACCGGCAGCAGCTCTTCAGGGTTTCAGGCAGGGGGCATTCTCTGTCCTGCCAGGAGATGCTGGGGAATGAACCTGGGACCTTCTGCATGCACAGGTGTTCTACATTGCTGGTTGAGAGTAAATGTCTTTTTTAGCACATAGAATTCAGCGCCACAGGACAGGGTTGTGGCCAGTAGCCTTCTGCATGAAAAGCAGATGCTCTGCCATTGAATTTTGAGCCTTCCCTTAAGATGCAGGAACACAGGAAGCGGCTTTATACAGCATCTGGTCCTTCTAGCTCAATCTAACTGGCAGCAGCTGCCTTGGGACCTTTGCATGCAAGCCAGTTGCTCTGAGTTGCGGCCCAACCCATCCTGGAAGCCTTAGACTGGGATGAGCTGGCTAGGCAAGTGCATCTCAGTCCCTGATGCTTGGGGTTTCTAACAGCCTAGGTAAAGGAACAGAGGAAGCTGAGGTCAGAGCATTCGGTCCTGTATACCTGAAGGAGCGTCTCCACCCCCATCGTTCAGCCCGGTCACCGAGGTCCAGCTCCAAGGGCCTTCTGGCGTTTCCCTCCGTGGGAGAAGGGCAGATTACAGGGAACCAGGCAGAAGGCCTTCTCAGTAGCGGTGCCTGGAATGCCCTCCCATCAGGTATCAAGGAAAAAAACAACTATCTGACGTTTAAAAGACATCTGAAGGCAGTCCTGTTTAGGGAAGTTTTATTCTGTTGGGAGCTAACCAAGAGTGGTTGGGGAAACCCAGCCAGATGGGCGGGGTATAAATAATAAATTATTATTATTATTATTATTGAAATTTGAAATACTTTATTGTCACTTTTACAACGTATACAGTGAGATTCCACGAGCACCCCCCACTAAGCTCTCTTAATCTTCATTCCCCTCGTTTACTGACGCACACCCACCAAACCCGAAAGTCAGTTGCCCTGTTGTTATATTTCATTCAGCCGCCAAACAGCCCACGGATAGAAGCTGTTCTTTACCCTGTTGGTGTGACTAATCATGTTTCTATATCTTCTGCCTGAGGGCAGGAGATCAAGAAAGTGCTGGCCAGGGTGTGAATCATCCCTGAGAATTTCCCTCACTCTCCTGAGGCAACGTTCTTCCGCTATTTCATCCAGTGGATTCATGCGACAGCCCATAATATGCTGTGCTGTATTCACCACCCTCTGTAGGCACTTCCTATCAGACGATGTCAAACCAGTGTACCACTAATAATAATAATAATAATAATAATAATAATAATAATAATAATTGCTCATTGAGCCAAGGATCTCACTCCGGCAATGACACCCCAGTATCTTCGCCATTACTTCCTGATCCCTTTCAGTGGTGATGCTAGGGGACTGAACTGGAGGCCTTCTGCATGCAAAGCACATCCTTCACCACTGAGCTCCACCTGCCAAACCTTCCCTCTTGACACCCCAGAAAGGAGACCACAACAGAGAAGAGAGAGTCAGCTCTTTGTAAGCATTTTCGTTTGCTTTTATTGCACAGAAGCAACTGGAAGTGAACGTTTGACTTGCTGTAGTGCACTTCTTTTTTCCAGTGGGTGAGTGTGTGCATGTGTGTGCATGGTTTTTTTGTTTTTTTAAACGACAGAGGGCACATCTATACGTCAAACCTAAGCCAGGTTTTCAACCGGTTTTGACCGGCCTGGCTCCCTCCCAGAAAACATCGGGAACTGATGTTCCCCTGCAAAGGGAGTCTGCTGAGAAATCCCTTTTCGGTATCCATGGTAAACTTGTATTTCCCAAGGTCCCTTAAGAATGGAAGCGAGGAACCAAAGCAATGGAACCAGTTTTGAAACCCGTTTAGGTTTCCGGTATAAAACGCGCCCTGAATGACCTTCCTCCTGAGACCAGCTACGGATGAAGCTCTCGACAGTGTGAAAATGAAGACAAGGCATTTTTTTTCTAGATCGTTTTGGAATTCTCTAGCCTACTATACATCTCCCAAAGCATAAATCCCAGCTCTAACTGCATACATTCATTTATTGCATTCGACCCATCGTTGCCCGTACTTGGAAATAAATGCACTTATTTGAAAAGGGCAGTCAAGTTTTGCTCTGGATATTCCCCTCCCCTCCTCCCTCTCCCCGTTCCTTAAATAAATTCAAGTGTTTAAATGTGGCATTCTGCGTATATCACATTCTGCTACGGAAGCTATCATAACATTATTGAACCACCTTTTTTGGGGGGTGGCGGCGGCTCGGTTCATTGCTTATTTGGGGTGTCTTGTTTATTTTTCTTTCACATAAACATATTGCTAACATGAGCTCCATGCCTCGGCGGGTGAGCGAGAGTCACCACTCGCCTAAGCAGAAAAGGTCCAGCCTTGGAAAGGGCAAAAAATGGAGCCCGTCCTGAGGCAGAGAGGGCCCTTGAACAGCTCCTCCGACATCCGCCGGTGCCTCCAGCTTCCTCCCTCTCACTTCTCACTCTTCTTCGCTTTCTCCTCTGCCGCGGACGCCTTCTCTGCGGCTTTGCTGTCTTTGGGGTCTGTGCTGGATGACTTCTCCACTTTCTCAGCCTTGGGCTTGGTGGCTTTGGCTGGCTCCTTTGCCGGCTCGGCCTTGGGGGTCTCCTTGACCTCTGCCTTGGCTGGTTCTTTGGGCTTGGCTTCGGCTTTGGGCTTCTCCTCCGGCTCCTTCTTTGGCTCCACTTTCTCCTTCTTGGGTTCCTCTTTCTTCTCTTCCACCTTGGGTTTCTCAGGCTCCTTCTCGGCCGGCTTGCTCGGCTCCTTGGCCTTCGCTTCTTTGGCTGGCGCCTTTGGCTCGGGCTCCTTCTTGCTGGCTTTCTCCGCTTCCTTCTCCGCCTCCGGCTTGGCCTTTGCTGCCGCTTTGGTGGGCTCCTTCTCCTTCACTTTATCCTCTGCCTTGGAAGATGCCTCCTCCTTCTTCTCTGGCTTGGTGGCTTTCTTCTGGTCTTCCTCCTTCCCCTTCTTCTCCTCCACCTTGGTTTCTTGTTTTGGCACATCCTTGGCCGGGCTCTCCTTCTTGGGCTCCTCTTCCTTCTTGCTCTCTTTCTTCTCCTCTGCTTTTGGCTTCACCTGAGCTTTCTCCTCCTCTTTTGCAGGGGCCTTGGCCTCCTTCGCAGGTGGCTTGGCTGGTTCCTTCGGTGGGGGCTTCTCCTTCTCAGGTGACTTGGCCTTCGGCGGGGTCTTGGCTTTCTCTGGGGACTTCACCTCCTCCTTTGTGGGGGACTTGACCTTCCCTGGAGATTTGGACTCCTCCTTTGTCGGGGTTGCCCCTTTCTCCGGAGATTTTGCTGCCGGAGACTTGACCTTATCTGGAGACTTGCTCTCCTCCTTGGTGGGAGATGGAGCTTTTGCCGGAGACTTGGAGTCTTCTTTGGTAGGGGATGCGGGCTTTTCGGGAGATTTTGTTGCCTGAGCCTTGGCCTCTTCCTTTGTTGGAGACTTCGCTTTGGCCGGGGATTTGGATTCCTCTTGCGTTGGGGAGGCAACCGCCGGAGACTTGGGAGCTGGAGACTTGGGAGCTGGAGATTTGGGAGCTGGAGACTTGGGAGCTGGAGATTTGGGAGCTGGAGACTTGGGAGCTGGAGATTTGGCATCATCCTTCACTGGCAACTGAATCTTGTCTGGAGATTTGACCTCTTCTTCTGTAGGTGTTGGTGCTTTTTCTGGAACGTCTTCTGCTGATGGAGATTCCTTCTCTTTTGCCTCTCCCTCTTCTTCTTCTTCTTCTTCACCACCCTCTCCTCCTTCAGATTCTCCCTGTTCCTCTTCCTCTTTTGCATCTCCTTCTTCTTCCTCTCCTCCCTCCTCTCCCTCTCCCTCTTCTCCTTCTCCCTCTCCCTCCTCCTCTTCCTCTTCCTTTTTCTCACCTCCCTCTTCCTCCGTGACTTCTTCAGTCACTTGAACTTCCTCGGTCTGCTCCTCCACAATCACCGTCTCCTTCTCAGACTTCTCCACCACTTTGATCTTCTCCTCGCTCTTGAACTTGATGTGGGTGGAAATGCTGGGGGCTTTGGGGACGGATTCAGGGAAAGGAAAGAGGCCCAGCCCAGCTCCCATGCGGCATTCCTCGCCTTCCAGGAGCTTCCTGTTTCCAAAAAAAAGGTGGGTGGGAGAAATCAAAGGAAGTCAGAGTCTGCTAACCCAATTGGCTGCGAGTACCAATTGCCATGCAGAAAACCAGGTGGGCGTACAGCAACGGCCACATCCACACCGTACATTTATAGCTCTATGATATCACTTTAAATAGTCATGGCTTCCCCCAAAGGATTCTGGGAGCAGTAGTTCAGTAAGGGTGCTGAGAGTTGTTAGGCAACCCCTATATTCCCCTCCCAGAGCTAGAATTCCCAGAGTTCCCTGGCAAGAGGGATTGATTGTTAAACCACTCTGAGAATTATAGCTTTGGGAAGGGAAATAAAGGTCTCCTAACAAATCTCAGCACCCTTACTGAACTACTGCTCCCAGAATCCTTTGGGGGAAGCCATGTGCTTTGAGTGTATGGTGTGAAGATGGCCAGTATCTATGTGTTTTACTTTGACTGGTGAATAATGTTTATTGCCTTGGCCTCATTGCCAGGAAAGTGGCTGGAAAATAATGGCTAGATCTATGTCTAACACTCCACAGTTTTAATTAAAAACTCACCTAGGGGAAGCAATGTCAGTGGTCTCCCAGGAACCAGAAGCATGATTCATCTCAACATGAAGCTGCAGCTTCAGTTGTGTGGGCCCAACTCTGTGGAACTCCCTCCCACTAGAAGTCAGGCATAGGAAATCTCCCTGCTGAGTTTCAGGTGCCTGATTAAAACCATTTTATTCAATGAGGCTTTATGTCCCGAGTGCTCCTCCTATGTTTTAAAATATTTCAGGTGTTCTTTCTTTAAATTTCTGAGACTATAAATTTCTGAAGTTTTTACATGTTAGAGGTTTCATGTTTTAAAAATCTTGTACATAAAAAAAATAAATCCTTGTATGCCGTTATGAGACCTAAATGGTGAAAAGCAGGGTATACATTTTAAAATGATTTTTAAAAATAAAATAAAATAAATAAACCCCAGGAAAGAGCGGGTTGTGGTGGAGTGGAATTGAAGGACCAAGGTGAAGAAAACAAGGCTGGACATGCACAGGGATGCGCCTGTGCATGACAGCATGAAAGGAAATGATGCCGTGTCTGGAGGAGGAAGGGCTTACGCCTGTGAGCCTGTCAGAGTAGGGAAATGAAGCGACACCTACCTGTAAGCTGCAATCTCTATATCCAGAGCCATCTTGACATTCAGCAAGTCTTGGTATTCCCTCAGCTGGGCGGCCATCTCCCACTTGGTATTCCTCAGCTCATTGTCCAGCTGTGCGATGCTCTCCTATGAAACAGAGGCAGGGAAGAGTGTGGATCATCTTCAGGTGGCCAATGAGTGAACAGCAGGGTCGAAGCTGGCCCTAGCACTAGGCAGAGTGTGAGGTGACTGATGCCAAAGGGCCACTGAAATATACTCAGAGTCGCAAAGTGATTTCATGCTCTTTATTCAGTTCATAGTGGTGAGGAGGAATGAATGAAAGTCCCCTCAAAGTATCTGCTTTATATACATTATTTACACAATGGGCTGCACATGATTGGCTAATTCTGGAATTCTACTGTAAGCCAATCAGGTTGTGGATTCACTTATATCTGGAGCATGATTGGATGGTTCCTGCCAACCAATCATACTGCTGCATTGTTCTAGGACCAGTCAGACTGCTGCATTCTGAATCCTATTGTTCTAGGACCAATCAGACTGCTGCAATTTGGATCCTATTGTTCTAGGACCAATCAGACTGCTGCAGTTTGGATCCTATTCAACTCAGTACATAACAGCCACAGTGATGACCCAGTGTGGGGTAGTGGCCGGTCCAGGGTCATGGAGGAATCGAAGGCCTATTGCTATTTTTGTAGCCACCGGCATTCTAGATCTGCCCAATCAGCATGAAGTTTTTTTTGCTCTTTCACAGTCAAAGCCTTTGACTGCGATAGAGAAGAAACATGAAGGGAGGGCAAAAAGTATAAGAGGCTACCATATGTAGTGGCAATGTAAAATTATTTAAAAGGCCTGGGAAAAGACATATAAAGATTTGAAGAGAATGTGGGAAATGATTGTTTTTTTTTTTTAAAAAAATGCTGAGCCCATTTACTTATTGCTACTTTTGTTTGGATTTACAGTGTTACCTCAGGTTACATATCCTTCAGGTTACATACGCTTCAGGTTACAGACTCCGCTAACCCAGAAATACTACCTCGGGTTAAGAACTTTGCTTCAGGATGAGAACAGAAGTCGTGCTCCGGCGGCACAGCGGCAGCGGGAGGCCCCATTAGCTAAAGTGGTACTTCATGTTAAGAACAGTTTCAGGTTAAGAACGGACCTCCAGAATGAATTAAGTACTTAACCCGAGGTACCACTGTATTGCATTTGCATCCCACCTTTCCTCCAGGGAATGGAAGAAGATGTAAATATGGCTCTTCCGCCTACTCACAACAGTCCTGTGAGGTTGGTCAGGCTGAGAGGGCCGCAAGCGAGATGTGACACGATAGTAAGCGGGGCTTAATAGTGGCGCAGGACAGCTGTACCAAAACATCAGAGGTGCTTAATCTTGTGTGTCTATTATCAAGCGCACGTTTGGGACTGCAATGGTCCTCGTGGCTGGCAGCAAATCCTGGGAAATCCCCCCCCCCCCGCCAGAGTTGAGATCTGAGGCTCCGTGCTGCTGTTCCATCCTATTATTTGTCTTGTTTATTGACTGTGTTTAAATGCCACCTCCCCCCCCCCAAGCAGCTCAAGATGGTGTTTCTAGTTCACCCCTGTCCCCCATTTAATCCCCACGACAACCCTGTGAGGTAGGCTAGGCTCAGAAGAAGCCACTGGCCCAAGGACACCCAGTCAGTTTCTTCGTGGACCCTGGTCTCCCAGGTCCTAGTCCAACACTCTAACCACTACACCACGCTCCCAAAAAGTGGCAGGTGCCCACCCTTAATGAGTTTTCAGTACTACAGTCTGCCACAGGATATTTATGGTTGACATGTTGCTGTTAGTGCTTCTGTGGCAGTTTGTTTGTTTTATCTGCCCTTGGTTTTCTATTATTTATAATTGGTATTTGTGGTTTCAATCCTCTTCCTGCGCTGGGATTACTTTTGTGGTAAAGGGTGGCTTAAAACTATCTTTAAATAATTAAATAATCACACACACACAGAATATTTAAGAGTTAAATCTCTTTCTCCCCCTTACGACTTCAACATCTTTGACCTGGATGCAGTTCAAGCGGGACAGCACTGGTTTTGGTGCATGCTTAGCCCTCCCATTGAACTGAATGGGGCTTGAAAGTGCTTGGGTTTTGGCTAGATCAAATGCAGACAGATTTCAGGCTTCTGGGATCTACTTTGCTAGTTCCTGGAAGGCATCAGAGGCTGGTCAGAGGTGCCACCAACCTCTGCCTGCCCTCAGCCAGCCCACCACCAGCCTCCCTTCTTACGACTCCAAGGAAGCTGCCAGCTTCCACCTCTTTCATCTCATTGTTGCCCCTTGTAGAACTTGGCACGGAGGACAGAGACAAAACTAAGAATTAGTTGGCTCTGCCTGCAATCAGCTCTGGCGCCCCCTAGTGTTGGGCTCTAGCTCAATGGGCACTAGCTGCCACTGGCAGAGGCCTGAGACACACCAATTAGAGCTTAGTCGAAAAGGCACACACTCCAATTGTAATACGACAATAACGATAACTAGTGCTTTTTTCCTGGGGGGACGCATAGCCCTAAACCTTTTGGTTAGGAACATCAACAAAACACCACTACAGTGGTACCTCGGGTTACAAACACCTCAGGTTACAAACACTTTGGGTTACAGACTTCACAACCTAGAAGTACGTAGTACCTCAGGTTAAGAACTTTACCTCAGGATGAGAACAGAAATCACGCCATGGCAGCGCGGCAGCATCAGGAAGCCCCATTAGCTAAAGTGGTAACCCCTCAGGTTAAGAACAGTTTCAGGTTAAGAACAGACCTCCGGAACAAATTAAGTACGTAACCAGAGGTACCACTGTAATAATAAGGCTGCTTTGTGGAGCTTTGTTTGTTTGGTGTTTATCTGCATGTGTGTATAAGGGAGGGAGGTTGTCTTCAAGCCAACCAGACAAGGGACTCAGCTACATTAAGGGGGGGGGGGGGGACAAACCAACATTTTGAATGCGTTATAAACATGCAACACGGGATGGCACCGGAGAGCAATAAATAAATAAATAAATAAATAAATAAATAAATAAATAAATTATGCGATTTTTACATAGTGTTTTTTTCTTCTTTTATAATGATTTCATTTCTAACTTTTTATAGTGTTTCCCCCCCGTGTGTAGATCCACCGAAGGTCTGTTTTTTGTTGTTAGCTGTATGCCTTAGGTCTCATCTAGAAGCAGTATTTTACCACTTTATACAGTCATGGCTTCCCCCAAATAATCTTGGGAAGTGTCATTTGTTAAGAGTGCTGAGAGTTGCTGGGAGAGACCCCAATTCCACTCTCAGAGCAACAATTCCCAGACTTCCCAGTGAAGAGGGATTCATTATTAATTTGCTTGGGAAACTGTAGTTCTGAGAGGGAAACAGGGGACTCCTAATGATGCTAAGAGTTCTTAACAAACTACACCTAAGCCCTACTCAGAGTAGATCCATTGAAATCATCAAACCAAAGTTACCCATGCCTATTAACTCCAACTGGTCTGCTCTGAGTAGGACTGCCATTGACTTTCAGCCATTTTTCTGCATGGGGCAAAAGACAAGATGGCACCCTCTTCAATCCACAGACAGAGGTTGATAAGGGTGGTAATTAGATCTTCCTTCAGTGCTGTCAGTGGGAGAAGCTTCAACACTTCTTTTCTTAAACATTCTTGTCTGTTTTCAGCCTAAGAGAGCTTGGCTTATTCTGGGCTACCCTTGGGTTACACAGCTAAGACTGGTGGATTTAAATCCAGGTGGTGAACCCAGCTATCACCGGACTGTGGCTCCATCCTTCCTCCCCATTGGCTGTCCCACATGGGGGGCTGATGAGACCTGATATTTGAAGGGCACCTGGTTGGGGGAGTCTGTAGTGGGCAGCTGCCATTGGCCCACACATTACCTGATAGGAGAGGACATCAACATGATGGCGGTCTTCGATGTCGGCCCTCTGCCTCTCCAGGGATTCCTTCGTCCCCTTGAGAGCTTCGAGCTCGGTGGTTTTGGACTGCAGCTGATGGCGGTATTCGGAAATCTCCTCCTGTGCTGTACGGATGGCATCGGTATTCACCTTGGCCGCTTCTGACAGCTTGTCCAGCCTCACTGTAATGTGGGGAAGGAAAAGGGGGGAAAGCATATATCCAGTCATTAGCAGATGAAGATGATGGACTTAATGGAGCTGGCTGATCTCACTGGGAGAATCCAGAAAGACCAGAAAGAAGAGGAATATCAAGAAGACTGGAAGAAATTTAAAGACTATTTGAATAAATATTGTAATATTAAAGATTTGTAAGTACTTGAAAGAATTAATTAGGCCTAGGATTAAATTAGGATTAAATAAATAAATGAGAAACAGAACGATAAGAAAAGTTAGGAAATTTGATTATAACCGGAATATTGTTTTTTGGAATAATGATATTGGAAACTGCTACATTCAATTACAAGGAAATTCAGATGGAAGAGATGAGAGGAAGTCAAGTAATATGTTTATGAAGTTGGAAGTTAAATCAATTAAGTTTTATTGTATTTGTGTATGTGGTGGTATTCTTGGGTATTATTTGTGAGATTTGTAATATTTTATTTCTTTCTCTTTTCTTTTATTATTGTTTTTCTTATTTTTGTTTTATTGAAGTTATGTGTTTGTATGAAATTCAGTAAATATTACGGGGGGGGGGAGAAAAGAAAAAGCATCTATCCAGTCGCAAAGCATGCCAAAATATATCGTCAAGGAAAGATTGCAGAGTACAGGCCATTCCGACTCCATCCACAACGGTCTAAAACAGGAGTGAACTCCAGTCCCAGGGGCCAAATTCTGGGCCCCCTCCAGGGCTCTCGATATGGCCTTTGGGACTCTCCACATGCTGTGCCCCTTCCCATGTGACAGACCTCAGGCTCTCTGCTATCCCTTTACTTAGTGATTTTGCCATACTGGAATGTGCCCCTGAAATGTGATTGGACGAGTTCATGGTCTGGACTAATTCATTGAGGACCAAGCTATCAATGGCTGCTAGACATGATGGCTGCGCTTTGCCTCCACAGTTGGAAGCAGGGCTGGATTTAGGTTTGATGAGGCCCTAAGCTACTGAAGGTAATGGCGTCCTTTATATGTCCAGCTGTCCTTTGTCAACAACAAATTGTCACAGTTTTTTGTGTTGAGTTGAATATATGCTATATGGTAATTTATGGACCTGATAGGTATCGAAAGCCATTGGCACATGTTACCATGCTACCAGTCCATGCAGAATGTTGGCACCCTATACAGTGGTACCTTGGGTTAAGTACCAACTTCTCCCTCCTTAAGTCTCAGTGTTGTTCCTTGTAGATCTCAGCAGGGAGGAAGATGAGGAGAAAATTAGAGATACAGTGGTACTTCTGGTTACGTACTTAATTCGTTCCGGAGGTCTGTTCTTAACCTGAAACTGTTCTTAACCTGAAGCACCACTTTAGCTAATGGGGTCTCTCGCTGCTGCAGCGCTGCCGGAGCACAATTTCTGTTCTCATCCTGAAGCAAAGTTCTTAACCCGAGGTACTATTTCTGGGTTAGCGGAGTCTGTAACCTGAAGCGTATGTAACCGGAGGTACCACTGTATATAGAAATGAACAAACCAGTGATATTTTAGAGAGCAGGCTAGCAGGCAGGGCCCATTACTTACACAACACAAAACACTGTTGCTGTATGTAGGTTTTATTTTATTTGTTTTTTATCTTATATTTTGGAAGTGTACACTCAGTTTTTCCCCTTTGATTTTGGAGAGGGCTCCAAGAGAGCAGGGCCTTAAGCTAAAAATTTAAGCTAAATTTAAGCTAAAAATTTAAAAATTTAAGCTAAAAATTTAAAAATTTAAGCTAAAAATATGACACTGGTTGGAGGGCAGTACTGCTACTGAACACCAGTTCCTGGAAACCACAGGAGGGTAGAAGGCTCTTGTTCTGTGGTCCTAGTTCTGGGCTTCCCTTTGGGGCATCTGGGTGGCCGCTGTGAGAATGCTGGATTAGATGGGCCACTTGTTTTCTTGTGATCGTGCCTTCTACTTCCCTGGCTAGAGAGAGATGCCCGTAGGAAGCTCTGAATTGTGCATAGCTTAAATGTTAGCCTACGGTACTCAGGCGGCCGTGAAGCCCACTTTCGCCACTGGCCACGCCCACCACTGCAATGCCGGCCCGCTTGCCCCAACCCCCTCCAGCTCTTTTGGACTACAACTCCCATCAGCCCTAGCTAGCACAGTTGCAGAGAGATGGGGGAAAGAGAGGAGGAAGGGATAATAACAGGCTTAAGACAATTCAGCCGCTTTGGCCAGCCCCTGATGGGAACCTCCAAGCCTCCATCACTTCGCTTCCTGAGACGAAAGGGCAGCCCAGCCCCCTCTGCTGGGATCTGCAAGATGATTCAGCAGCAGCAGCATCCGGAACTAGGCAAGTTCCGGGGAGGTGGGGAATGAACTGTGCATTATTAAAACATTCTGAACGGATTTTTAAAAAATACAATATACTGGTTTTGCACTCGGTTAAGGCTGTTGAGGTTTAAAAGTGGAATGAATCTTGCTCCCAAGTGTATATAGTCTTGCCTCAATATGCCCTCTACAAAAAACAACTGATTTTTATACTTCGTGTTTTGTATTATTTAAGCTGCTGGCTTGCTGTGTGTTGTTTGCAGCATCGTAAGCTGTAAGGTATACAGCCTTGGATATAAAGGAGGGTTTGATCCTGATCACCCACTAGATTCAGCAGGGGTTTCATAGCTCCCAGATGCAAGGGGAACGGGAGGGGAATTTGGATTTCCAGGTGGCATCCTGTGGAGGGACGTGTTACTGCCTTGCCACATATTCAGGAAATGGATGCAGAGAATGAATGTGAGCCCTTTCTCGCTCTCTGCTTTCCAATCACCCGCGCTGCGATGGTGGTGAAGGGTTTTTCCTTTTAATTGGGTTCATGAATGATCTGCTAAAACTGAAAAAGAAAAAAACGCAACTTAAAAAGCAAAACCCAAATCAGTTGAATCATATTGCTAAGTAGCTGTGAGCTCTTCAGATCTCTGCTCATACATCGTTTGTCTCTTTGAGAAGGGCTCACACAGCATTCACATATTGCTGACTGCAGCATCCTGAAAAACAAACCTTAATGTGTTTGTACTTCTGATTCTCCAGAAAGGATCAGCAGCAGTAAAGGTGGCAAACAGAATGGAGCCTAAACGATATATATAAATATGTATTTATTTTATTGCACATTTTTACACTCAAAGGAGCTCAAGGTGGCATGCATGGCATTCTCCCCCTCTTCATTTAATCCCGGCAAGAACCCTGTGGGCAGGATAAGTTGAGAGGCAGTGATTGTCCCCCAAGTCCTGTCAACTCCCCCAGTGAGCTTCATGGCTGGGTGAGAATTTGAGCCCTGGCCTCCCAGGTCCTAAGCCTGGCACTTTAACCACTGAACCACACTGCCTCTCTAATGTGTAGTTAACATATGACACACTATAATATTTTTAAAGGGATTGAGATAAATGAAGAATGTCTCCACACACACACACACACCAGTGGCTGGGAAATGTCATGATTGCTCTGGGCAGCTCTGCATTCAAAGGCAGTTAACCTCTGAATACATAGAGGAACATAGGTAAAGGTAAAGGGACCCCTGACCATTAGATCCAGTCGTGACAGATTCTGGGGTTGTGGCGCTCATCTCACTTTATTGGCCGAGGGAACCGGTGTACAGCTTCCGGGTCATGTGGCCAGCATGACTAAGCCGCTTCTGGCGAACCAGAGCAGCACACGGATCGCCGTTTACCTTCCCGCCGGAGCGGTCCCTATTTATCTACTTGCAATTTGATGTGCTTTCGAACTGCTAGGTGGCAGGAGCTGGGACCGAGCATCTGGAGCTCACCCCATTGCGGGGATTCGAACCGCCGACCTTCTGATCGGCAAGTCCTAGGCTCTGTGCTTAATACTGAGCCCAATTGTTGGTCCATCTACTTCAGTATTGTCTGCACTGACTGGCAGCAGCTCTCCAGGGCTTCAGACACGAGTCTTTTCTAAAATCACTCGGGGATGCCAGGGATTGAATCTGGGACCTTCTGCATGCAAAGCAAAGAGCAAAAAATAGATGAGGTAGGTCAGAAAAAGGCTGTTTGCTTTAAGTGATATCAGAAATGAAGGGCAGTGAGAAGGAAACACCTATGTCTTCATGGCCATAAATGAACGGATCCTGAGGAATGGAAACTAACATTTACTAACAGATTTTCCTGCATCTTGAAAATAAGGCTGTGCTTTGTAGGGTTGCAAGAAGTTTTGTAAGGAGAACTATATGAATTATTGCAAAAAAAAAAAAAAAGACTAAGAAGAAGTTTATTTAGGATTTGGATTTTATAGCAATAACTATTAAAATAAAATGCAAAATCAGAAAGGAAGTTAGAAAACCATTAAGCGAGGTTGACAGAAGTCCTAGGCTGTGATAGCCAAAGGTTTGTTATATTGTATAAGATGGGATGTTATTTTGGAAAACATGTGCAAAAACCAATAATATAAATATATATATATATGGTGACCTACCTTGCAGGGTTAGTGTGGAGATGAACGCTAATATTGCAAAACACCTGGTCTTTTAAGAACTGCATCAGAATTATGATTTAAACAGTTGGTGCTGAGGAGGACACATTCTAGTTTGGAGATGGTGGTGCTCAGTCTCTCCAAGCAAGGAGAAAGACCAGCCATCTACAGAGATTATTTTCTAGAGTGGCAGAATCAACTCCTGCCGCACCTCCCTCTGACCCAGAGCAAGGCCCATGCTGCTGCTTGAGATGCTTGTTCAAACCATCTGCATACACAACTGAGCTCTTCATCATAGGATCCGCAACAAAATTTTGCAGTGTCTCCCCACCCTTGGTTAAGAGTGCTCCTTTTCAGATTTCAAGCCTGCCCTACTCTAAAAGGCAAACCAGTTATTCTCTCCCCTGCCCCTCTTTCCTGGTTTTCTGCCTGTTCCATCACCAATTGACATTCATTATTCCGTAGTTCCTGGGGCTGCTGATTTTGGCTGCTGGTTGTTGGGGGTTTTGGGGGTGGGGAGGAAGTCCCCTAATTTAATTTTTCTGCAAGTATTTTGTACTACTGCAGACTTCAGGATTCACCAAAGCATGGTTATATATATTTCTCATTGGCCAAATTTGAGCTCAAATCCTGATGGCACTCAACCACCTGAACTCAGTACGTATTAAAGGTAAAGGGACCCCTGACCATTAGGTTCAGTCGTGACCGACTCTGGGGTTGCGGTGCTCATCTCGCTTTATTGGCTGAGGGAGCCACCGTTTGTCCACAGACAGCTTCCGGGTCATGTGGCCAGCATGAACGGAAATGCCGTTTACCTTCCCGCTGGAGTTTGCACTTTGACATGCTTTCGAACTGCTAGGTTGGCAGGAGCTGGGACTGAGCAATGGGAGCTCACCCCTTCACGGGGATTCGAACCGCTGACCTTCTGACTGGTAAGTCCTAGGCTCTGTGGTTTAACCCACAGTGCCACCCGCATCCCTTGAACTCAGTATTATAGGGAGCACAAAGAGCCTCAAAAGACAATGTTGATTCTCTCTCTCTCTCTCTCTCTCTCTCTCTGTGTGTGTGTGTGAGTGAGAGAGAGAGAGAGAGAGAGAGAGAGAGAGAGAGAAAGACTTCCAATCTCCCCTTCTTGGTGGAGAGACTGTACTGTTTCTGAGGAGTAACAGTCTTAGAAGACACAGATTAGCTGACAGTTGCCCTGACTGATCCACACCTTCAAAGCTCACACAACCCCACTCCAGACCTCCAGATAGGAGGCGCCCCTCTCAGAAAGGGAGAGCTGGTCTCAACAACCTCAGCACACACTTTGCTGGATGGGCTGGCCTTGGTGATGTCTGGGCCTGCAGGCAGCCATTCTTGTTGGGGAAAGGCCTCTGCCACCGCGTTCTTTTGGGGGAGACCATAGCAACTGTGGGATCAAGGACAGGAGGCCTGGGGGCAGGGGGCAGGGGGATTAGTTTATCATCAGTCACTATTGCAGTTGTGCTGCCAAATTAGAACTTCTCTCAATCCCACCGGCATCTGAATCACGGCAGGTGGTTATCCACAAGAGAGCCCCTTCTGTGGCTGCTGCAATACAGTAGCATTTCTTCCCAAGGAGAGGTTAGACTGGCTTCCTCTTTGTCATATTTCTACTTATTCAGACACGCCTTTGAAAACTAAGGCGCAGACGATGCTGATCACTGGGCTATGGTCAGAGGGAAATGAATCTTAACTATCTCCCCCACATTTGCCAATAACCTGCCTCCTGTATGTGGGTGGTGACATTTTCGTTT
Source organism: Podarcis tiliguerta (assembly GCF_965153285.1). Classification (NCBI taxonomy): domain Eukaryota; kingdom Metazoa; phylum Chordata; class Lepidosauria; order Squamata; family Lacertidae; genus Podarcis; species Podarcis tiliguerta. Next base: position 23,755,409 of record NC_139549.1, read on the forward strand.
AGTGACCATCACTAAGTACTCCATTGGGAAATTAAGGAAGTGGCAATACTTTATGATGTCTGGATAGTTTCATTCTAGAACAAAGGCAGGAGCCAAAATCAGTAGTGAAAATGGACTCAAAAAGCCTCTACAAATGACCGTACAATGGGGCATTGGGGAGAAGAACTGTCCTTTTAGCACCTTGTATTGTGAGCAGGGTGTGTGTGTGTTAAAATTGACCTGTCTGCATTAAGTGACCTTCAGCTGTGCATCTCAATTACGGTACTTTCTGTGGGTGGTTCTCTTTAGGCAGATCAAACTGCTTTTGCGGGGCCAACCTGACGATCTCATCTGACACTGCCTCTCAGTATGGGAACCTGCCTGACAGGACTATAATAGAGCCATTAGGTCACATCCCACTCACTCTTAAGCCTGTGCCATTTTCACAATGCAGGCATGCTGAAGAGCTGTCAAGCAACATACTTTAAAAGGGCTTGTGGGACAGATAATTCTAGAAGCTGGGGTGGGTGGGTTGCAGTTTGCACCCCCAAGTGAAAGAGATATGCTGCTTTTTGCACAATGAAAGTGCTATGTGAATCATTTAATTTAATAGATAATAATAACCTGGTGCCACCATAAGCTAGGCTTTTCATTTCCTCATAATAACATAAACAGAGTTTGGCTGTTGGAGCAGGCAAATGGCCCATCCAGTCCACTATCTTGTTCTCACAGCTGCCACCCAGATGCCTGTGGGAAAACCAGCTTAGATATTTGGCTCACATTCCTGCAGCTGCCCTCCAGGCTTCTGCCAGCCTTTATGAAAGGAGGAGGGTATTGCTGGTGGCTACCAAACAGGAATGGTTAAGGAAAGACAAGAGAGCTGTTAAAGCTGGACTGCAACAACAGCAGGGATTTCCCAATCTGTAGGAAGTAAAAATATGTCCCTCCCGCTAACTTCCAACAACACGGATTCCCCTTACAATGCTAAGAAGGAGGAGGTAAATTTAGGGAGAAGTTATATGTGACTCCCCTCACCAATCCCAGGAATAAATTGCGGTATTGTGATCGGAGACTCTCTCCACTAGTAACACTCTGCGCCAGTCTTCGTGAGGAACAGAGCAACTGAACCCCTGCTGCACGGTCTAAAGTGGTGCAGACTAGGACCTGGGAACCCAGGGTTCAAATGGCCATTCAGCCATGGAATTTAGTGGGTGACCTTGGGCCAGTCACTGCCTCTCAGCCTAACCTAACTCACAGGGTTGTTGCAGGGATTAAATGAAGAGGGGGAGCACCATGTAGGGTGCCTTGAGTTCCTTGGGGGGAAACGGTGGGATATATATATGCAACCAATCAATCGAACAGCAGGATCAGGACCCCCGCCGACAACGGCACGAAGAAGCAGGATCAGCACCGCGGACAGCGCCTGCGCTTTATCATAATGATAAAGCAAGCGTCCTGGAAAACATTGCTGGATCAGGACCCTGGACAGCGTCATTCCACCCCCAGGGGCCCTGAATGCGGGTTAGCACGGCCAAGGGGGCGCGTGGAGAGGGAAAGAGCGGCTAGGTGGTAGAGTCGGTGATTCGAGCTGTCCAACTTTCCGGCTGGTTCTGAGAACTTGCTTTTGCTGCAGTCCCTGAAATCCGCCCGTGCTTGGGAGTCGAAAGGGCTCCGTTTAGGGGGGAAAGGCAGTAGCAAAAAGGTTAAGCACCTGCTTTGCATGCAGAAGGTCCCAGGTTCTATCCTCGGCGTCTCCAGGTAGGGCTAGGAATGTCCCCATCCAGGATCTCTGGGGCAGCCTCTGAGCTACACAGACAGACCAATGGTCTGACTCGGTGTAAAACAGCTTAGGTTCCCTCCCACCTAACTCATTTTGGGAGGCGCGATCGCTTGCACGGACCGCCCGAACTGCATCCGATCCCGACGTTACCAGCCTTTCCGGGGCGCCCCCGCCCTGCCCCCACTTCAGCGCGCCTCTCTCGCTTCAATAGGTAGGTGTGTGGGTGGATCCCATGGGAACTGGGAAATGGCCAGAGGAGGAGGAAAAATGGGGGGGCGTGAGAGGATCGGGGCCCTGGGGAGGGGAGGGGCTGTAAGAAGAGAAGTCAGACACCCTGCGCCAGCCTGGCAGCCGCCTCCGCCCCACAACCCCCCTCCCCGCGTGCAGCTGACTTTGGCTTCAAGTTACTGCAGGAGGCGAGGACTGACTCAGCAGAGACTGCGGAGCGGCGCCCAGACACAGCGCGCGTCCCCCCCTCCCTCCAACCTCGTCCCACACATGGTTACCCCCACCATTTTCTCTCCCCACTCTCTGCAGCAAGGCGGATCGACCCCTTTTCCTTAGGTACCTCCGCAGTACGGATAGGACTGGTGACAGATTCAATTCCCCCCCCCGGGGGGCGGGCGGGAAATGTAGCCGTCTTTTGCACCAAGGAGAGGCATAGATTCATATTTTTTCCCCTGTAGAAACTGCACCCCCAGCAAATGAATGAAAGGACACCCTCCTCTGTCCCCCAAGAGTGACGGCGCAATACAGTGATACCGCGCATTAAGTACTTAATTTGTTCCCGAGGTCCGTTCTTAACCTGAAACTGTTATTAACCTGAAGCACCACTTTAGCTAATGGGGCCTCCTGCTGCCCCCGCACGATTTCTGTTCTCATCCTGAAGCAAAGTTCTTAACCCGAGGTACTATTTCTGGGTTAGCGGAGTCTGTAACCTGAAGCGTATGTAGCCCGAGGTACTCCTGTGCTTTCCTTCCACCGCTGTCCACAGTGCTGAATCAGTCTCCCTCCCTCCTCGTATTGGTGCAATGGAGCAACGCGCTCACAGTCCAGGTATCCCCAAAGTTCACCACTACCCCCTGAGCCCCTGAATGCATTCTCTCCCCGCCCCCCGCCCCTTTTGGAGTCTTTCTTCCCTCGCTATAGACTCCTTTAATCGGCAATCCACCTCTTTCCCCCAACATTTCTTCCCCCTCCCAACGCATTTCCTAATCTTTTTCTATCTAGGCTAGCGGGCCTGACCTCCATGGCAGGACATCTTCCCCCAACTCAGTATCCCCGCCCCCCCCACCGCCCCCGCAGAAGTATCTTGTCCACTGCATTGGCCTATGTTATACAAGCAATTCTACGCGGTTCGTCTGCTTCACTTGAGGAGGGGAGGGCGAGTTTCGCTTTACCTGTAAGTGTTGCTATCATAGGTTTCCCAGTTGAAGCTATTTAGACGTACTGGGGGGGGGGCACTGAAATAGGGACACGCCCCCATTGCAACGCCTTCCTTTACGTGGAGACTTCCATGACAAGATCTCCATTTTTGCAGAGTAATGGCTTGTCAAGGGATGCCACCCCGGCACGCAAAGAACAACCCCCTCCCCGAAAAAAATACATTTGGAAATTTCTCCGCTCCATGCGACTTGTTCCCCTCTTGCCTTGGGGTAGGAGCGCGATTTCAGGGATGGGGAGGGAGGCGAATGTGAGAGAGGGGAGAGAAGAGAGAGAAATAGAGGTTTCGCCCGGTATGTTTGTGTGTGAAGATTCACAGCGAGTTTTCGCAGCCTGCCCTTGACTATATCCAAGATGAAAGGGCTCTTTATCCAAAAAGAAGAAAAATCAACAGATAATTTTGCAAGCGCTTCTTTTCGCACCTAACAACGACCACTTACTTAATTTGCAATTATGATGACATATTATTATGCTTGACTATAACGAGGCGGTACATTATTAAAATAATAGCCAGAAAAATAATAGTCCTCGAGTGGAATGAATCATATCTGGTTCTTTGCTCCCTTACTATGAAACCCACCAGCCCCCATCCGCTGACCCTTCCCGACGAAGGCGCGCTCCCAGCTTTGAAACTTCCAAATAGTTGCGGGGGGGCTGGGTCCACTCTTGGATTATGAAGCGACGGGGACACCCCCTCCATTCCTCGCCGCTCCTTTGATGAAGCGGCTGCTAGGAGACAGCACTTTCTCCCTCTGCTGTCGCTGAGGTGGTTCTCCGGCACGCCTGCCTTCCTTCCTAACTGCAGGATGGTTCTCCGACCGACCCCCTTTAGACTAAGGCGTCCCCCCCCCGCAGCCCTACTTCCCTGCCGGCTCTCCGGTGGCTCCCCGGCGTCCCCTTCCTTCCTTCCTATTCCTGGGGCGGTTCCCGAGTGGCCGCCTCCTCCTTCCTTTGGACAAAGCTGCCGCCCCCGCCCAGCCCAGCTACTGGGGGCCCTTCAGTGGTTCCCCGACGGCTCTCTCCATGTCCTTGGAAGGGTTGGGTGACCTCTCCCTCCCTCCTTTGGACAAAGCTGCCCCCTCCGCACGCGCAGCTCTCTTATCCCACCGTCGGGGGGCTCCCTGACGCCCCCCTCCTCCTTTCCGGGATGGCCCGCCCCGTCTATAGTCTCACCTCGGAACCATTCTTCGGACTGGATGGAGCTCTTGACGGTGTGTCCCTCCAGCTGGGCGCGGATCTCCTTGAGCGCAGAGGTGACGTCGGAGCGGGCTGCGGCGTCGCGAGCCTCGACGGCCACCTGGAGGGCGCTGCTGCCTTGGATCTGGAGCAGCAGCTCGGCCACCTCGTCGTCGTGGCTGCGGCGCAGGAAAAGGCTCTCCTCGCGCAGCGCCTGAAGCTTCTTCTCCAGTTCGCCCTTGGCTAGCTGAGAGTCGTCGGCGAACTTGCCCAGCGCCCGGATGGCCGCCTCCACCTCCTCGCGCTGCCGGCTCTCGTCGTCCAGGCGCTGCTTGAGGTGCGCCAGATCCTCTTCCAGGTGCTCCTGTTCCAGCTGCAGCTGCCCCTTCTCGGCGCTCAGCACCACCAGCGTGCCGCGCATGTCGCGGATCTCGCGCTCGTACAGCTCCCCGATGGCTGAGCGCCCGGCCTGCTGCTGCCGCAGCGCCGCCGCCTCGGCCTCCAGCTGCCGGTTCTGCTCCTCCAGCGCCCGCACCTTGTCGATGTAGCCGGCGAAGCGGTCGTTAAGCGCCTGCAGCACCTCCTTCTCGTTGCGCCCGCGCAGGTCGCCGTTCAGCGACGACTCCAGGCTCTCAGTCGACGAGCCCAGCTGGCTCAAGACCCCCGCGGCCCCGGACGCCGACGACGCCCCCAGGCGCCGGTAGCTGGAGACGGAGACCGCCGAGCCCCGCGACCACGACTGCGAGTGGAAGCCGCTCGACGCCAAGGAGCCGCTGCCGCCTGCGGAGCGCGCGGCTGCCGTCGAGTAGCGCCCGCCGCCGAAGCCGGGCTCCTTGCGGTACGAGGGGCCGCTATAAAGCGTGTCCATGCCGTAGCTCATCATGGTGGTGGCTGCCGTCGGAGCGACACGCCAGAGAGGCCACTGCGGCAGAAGGGAGCGCCGCTGTTCTTATATACCGCACGCCGGCGGCCGCCGAGCATCCCGGGGCCGCCCCTTCTGCGAGAAGGAAAGGAGGGAGGGAGGGAGAGAGAAAGAGACGGGGTGGTAGAGGAGGAGATGAAACGGCTTCTTCTCCCCTCCCCCCCCTCTCACACATATACCTGTGCCCGCATCCCACCCCTCCTGCCAAAGGCAAACTCTGCAGAGCTTTTCAGTAGGTACCGGGGCTCAAAGTAGTACCCCGCCTTCCTAACCTGAGACACTTACGGAAAAGGGTTCCTCGTTTGAAAAGATGTTCCGGGCTCAAATTATGTGTCTTACCCCTAACGTGAGATATATTATTTTGGGAGGTGGGGCGGTATTGTTTAAGAGGTCCCGGAGCTCACGTCTTTTCTCCACCTCCTGGCCTGAAATATGTGATGGTTTAATTGTTTGAAAGGATCTGGGACTGGGGTTCGGGAGTCCCCAGCTTGAGGTACAGCATATGATGGTTCAGTGTAATTGAAAAGGTCCTGGGGCTCATGTCTCCCCCTCCCCCAACTCAAGGTGTGTGATGGTTTTATTGATTTCTTTTTCTTTCTCCAGATTCTGACACTTAAAAAAAATTACCCATACCAAACTGTGTTACAAAAGTAATATTGCTGAAAGTATAAATATAAATTAGCCCACTAAACAATATTTCAGGATTCAGATTACATTTCTTTAAAGTACAATACATTACAAATAGGATTAACCATCTTCTGTTTAATATAATATTCGAGCTACTATATCATACTAATTTTTCCTTTACAGCATTCATTGTATTTTATAACCTGTAATAAGAACAAACGAACCCATTAATTACATCCACATTTCATTGTTAAGAGGTTCTGGGGCTCCTTCCGCTGGAAGTATGTGGTGGTTAATTTTACTTAAAGGGTCTCGGGGCTCACGCCCACGAATCCCTTCATGAGCAACCTTCAGGGGCTGCATATCAATGGGGGCGTGGCAAGAGGCAGAAATGGGCGGAGTAACAGATGCGACGGTTTTGTAGGCTACAATTAAACCAGGCACATTTCAGAAGTTTGTACCAAACAGAGTCTCTCTCCATCCAAGGAGGCCAGAAGTGGCACATCCCAGAGGGGCGAAAGCACAAGGGAAGGGGGGTGGAGCAGAGTCAGCGAGGGGCGTGGCCTGAGGAAAGTACCGAGGGCCAGATACAGTCATATCTCGGGTTACAGATGCTTTGGGTTGTGCGATTTCGGGTTACGCACCGCGCCGAACCCAGAAGTACCGGAATGGGTTACTTCTGGGTTTGGATGCTTGCACATGCGCTGAAGCACTAAATTGCACTTTGCGCATGCGCAGAAGCACCGAATAGCAACCTGTGTGTGTGCAGGTGCAGCGCTGCGGGTTGCGGACACTGCGGGTTGTGAATGTGCTTCCCGCACGGATCACGTTCGCAACCCGAGCGTCCACTGTACTAGAGGCTTGGAGGGCTGCATTTGCCTCCCACACCTGAGACTGTGGTTCCTCTTTAAAGTGAAGGCAGGAGAAGTGTGTTGGACTAGGACCTGGGAGATTGGGGTTCAAATCCCCACTTGGCCATGAAGCTCACTGGTTGACCTTGGTGGCCAGACACTGTCTCTCAGCCTAACCTACCTCACAGGGCTGTTGGGGGGATTCAGTGAGGAGGGGGAGAACCGTGGATGTAGCCTTCAGCTCCTAGAAGAAAAAGGTGGGATTGTTGGCATCCCTCAAGAGACAATGGAGTGGGAGTCAAGGCGCTGTGATAGCAGCATCAAAGTGACCTCCCTGGGGTGCAAACCTGGGCAGTGTGTATGGAGGTCCTTGTGCTGCTCAGACAACAAAACTCCCCTCTCGGCCTGGCTGATGTGGTCCAAAGGAAAACAGAGCACCAGGTTGATTGCAGGAGTTGGCAGGAGGCATAGAAGAACTGTCTTAGGAACTCCACTCTGGATTTCTGTAGAGATTACTCCAGGCATAGGCAAACTCGGCCCTCCAGATGTTGGAACTACAACTCCCATCATCCCTAGCTAACAGGACCAGTGGCCAGGGATGATGGGAGTTGTAGTCCCAAAACATGTGGAGGGCCGAGTTTGCCTATGCCTGGTTTAGGTAAAGGTAAAGGGACCCCTAACCATTAAGTACAGTTGTGGATAACTCTGGGGTTGCGGTGCTCATCTCGCTTTATTGGCCGAGGGAGCCAGCGTACAGCTTCCGGGTCATGTGGCCAGCATGACTAAGCCGCTTCTGTCAAACCAGAGCAGTGCATGGAAACGCCGTTTACCTTCTCGCCAGAGCAGTACCTATTTATCTACTTGCACTTTGGTGTGCTTTGGAACTGCTAGGTTGGCAGGAGCTGGGACCAAGCAATGGGAGCTCACCCCATCATGGGGATTTGAACCGCCAGAGGACCAGACTTTTCCTTCTCCTGGATAGGCTACCTTCCCAGGCTTAGGAGCCCCATCTGCCCCTTGACTGCCTTCTTGACTGATGGACCTACTATTGGTCTTGTCCACTCAATCTGCCAAGACTCTCTTTGCATGCGGGAGAAGTCCCTAACCCACGGGAGGAGTCCCTAACCCACTGAGAGTTTGAGACCGATTGGCTACCCTCACCTGGTTTAGCCAGCCAGTCAAAGCCATTTCCCGGCCTGTGGTTGCTGCCACATGCTGACAGCTTCTAGGAGCCACAGGCAAGAGCTGAGTGCAAGGTGAGGACCAAAACTGGACAAACTACCCAAGAGGGAGGAGGACATTACCCCTCCCCTAACACCCTATAAACCCCAATATGAGTGCAATAAAAAAATAAATATCCAGTCAGACCATCTGGCTCAGTACTGGCTCAGTACATCTGGCTACACTACAAAATTTCAAACAAGGGTCTCTCCTAGCCTTACCTGAAGATGCTGAGCATTGAACCTGGGACGTTCTGCATGCAAAGCAGGTGCTCTGCCACTGAGTTACAGCCCTTCCCCTAACAAGAAGTTAAGATACGAGTTCTTATGGTTCTAAAACGAAGAAGAGCTCCAATAAATAGGAAGCTACCTAATATCAAATCAGACCATTGCTCCATCTAGCTCAGAACTGTCTGCACTGACTGGCAGAGGCTTTCCAGGGCTTCAGACAGGGAGTGTCTTTCCCATCCCTAAATAAATAAATGAAGTGGAGAGGGTGGATTCAGTAGGCAGGGGAGGTTGCCCCGTTTTGATGAATGGGGTGCCAATCTCAGCAAGTCCCCTCCAGCCTGCTTACCTGACTTCTAACCAGTCCAGGGGGTGGCGTTGCCTGTCAGTTTCCTTCTCTTTAATATCTCTCTCTATAACTCAGCAGGGATGGTGGGGAAACTAGAAGTAGTTGGCTCTGCCTGTCCTTGAATCTGGCGCCACCTACTGCTGGGCTCCCTCCCTTCCAACCTATACCATGTCTCAAGGGGCACCAGCCACCGCTGGAGACTGCTCAGCTTGGAACTGAATGTTCCAACGAAGTGGCATTACAAGTATTATTACTGCAATCTCAGAGCTGGGGTGGCCCTGCTAGACCAGGTCAATGGCTCCTCTAGTTCAACATCCTGTTTCCAGCTAGCTTCTCCCAGGACTTGTGTTGAACCTTGTGGGGTTATCTCAAGAAGGAGCCCATAGCTCAGCGGTAGAACATCTGCTCTGCATTTACAAGGTCCCAAGTTCAATTCCCTTGCATCTCCAGGGAATCACCCCTGCCTGAAACCCTTGACAGCTGCTGCCAGTCAGTGGAGGCAATACTGAACTAGGTGGCCGAATGAGTCTGACTCAGCATAAAGCAGCCAGGAGTGGTCAAATTCACTCCCTGTCCAGAAGAGAAAAGGGACCTTGAATGTTCTTTGCAGAACTCATAGCAGCTTCCTCTGACGCTCTGCTCTCTCGTTTTCATGACTCCTTCCTTCCTGTACCCAAATCCGCCTCGATCCACCCACTTCTCCACCCCGCAGACGATCCCCTCCGCTCCCTTTCAGATGCTATTTGTGACACGTGGCTGGAGCAAGCAGCAGGGACTACCCCTGAGTGCGCAAGAGAGAGGGGTTGGCGCCTGCTGCTGATGGGCTGCTGGCATTGACAATTCCTTCCCTCCCGGGGCTTCTGCCGCAATCCAGGTGCGGGAACAGGAGGGAGGGGCCGCCTCCGCTGCTGCAGAGGGCCAGGTCATGCCAGCCCGGTCCTATTTCTGGCCCAGTTCATACGTGCGGCGGGGCAGATCCGCAAGTCGCGCCAGGGAAGGAGGCGGGTTGAGATAACTCCAAGTGGGAGAGTGTAGTTTCCGTCCAGGAGGGGGCGGAGGGGGAGCAGACAACCTTGATCTCTCTGCTCATCCCCATCCATCATTGTTTCCAAAGTTTCTTTTTTTAAAAAGCAACATACGTGTCTGAGTGTGTGTGTGTGTGTGTGTGTGTGTGTGTGTGTGGTTTAATAACAACGGCAGCAGCTGGGATCTAGTGGCCAAAAGTTTTGTTTTTCCTTTTTTTCTCCCAGGAGCTCAGGGTGGTTCTCCCATCCTCTTCATCTCATATGCACAACAACCCTGTGAGGTAGGTTAGGCTGAGAGGCAGTGATTGGCCCAAGGTCACCCAGTGAACTTCAAGGCCGAGTGTGGGGGTTGAAACCCTGGTCTCCCAGGTCCTAGCCCTGCACTCTAACCACTGCACCACCCCTCACTCTTATGTTCCTGTGCAACAGAGGAGACCCATGCTGCAAAAAGGAGTGGACCCATTGAAATGAATGAGTGTTAGTTAGTCATCATGGCTGTTTATTTCAGTGGGTGTACTCAGTGGCGTAGCGTGGGTTGTCAGCACCCGGGGCAAGGCAAGTAATTTGCGCCCTCTAACCCGTGGATTTTAGCACTCGGGCAGAGAGCTGCGAGTGTGAGCGCACCCCCCCCCAGATGTTGCGCCCTGTGCCGCCAGCCCCCCCTGCACCCCCTATGCTACGCCACTGGGTGTACTGCTCCTGGCTACCCTGTAATCATTGGATAGAAGGATGTTTTAAATGGCAAATGCTTGCAAAACGTTTTTCACTGTAACCAGTTTGAGATGTCTTTAATTGTAAATGTTTTCAGAATGTTTTAAACTATGTTAGAATGGTTTTGCTTCATTTTTATTTATTTTTAAAAAATCTCTTATTTTCATATTTTTAAAAGAAATATTCAGATACATTTTCTATTTTCTTTTTTAAATACTTTTATTTTGCTTTAAACAAATACATATAAATATAGACAACCAAAATTACAAAAGAAAATTCCTTAATAATAATAATAATAATGATGAAAAAAGCTAAAAACTACAAAAAATATCAAAGTACATGGCATTATGCCATTCATATACATTTTCAATCTTGACACATCTGAGATTATTTGAATCCCTGGACTTCTTCCCCCCTCCCCCCTGGTTTCCATTCCCCCCCCTATTCTTCTATTGCATCTAATTACATTTTCCAAATTCAATTTATATCGTTTTTAAAAACTTTAATCTCATTACATTAATGTGTGTTATAACAATCCTGCTACCGTTTTTATGTATCTGCAGTGATCTTTAAGGTAATCTATAATTTTTTTCCACCCTTTACAAAATTTCTTATCATCTTGGTGTCTGATCTTCATGGTCATCTTCGCTATTTCGGCATAGTCCATCATCTTGGTTATCTATTCTTCCTTCGTTGGGACCTTCCCTTCCTTCCATTTCTGGGGGGTTTTGCTTCATTTTTAAATTGTGGGCTGTTGTTTTTCTACAGGAATTGCAAAGGCTCACCTCTCCAAAAGGGTATGGGAGAACACATACTAAGATGAATGTCTATCAGGCTTGCATGGGCTGCTTGAGGTGGGCAACCGCCAGGATCAGCCACTCAATGCACTGTGTCAGAGATCGTGCTTATCACATGGCAGGACAGAGTTTTAAACAAATATGCGCACATTCCTAGCATGTTTGCACTCCTGTCTCAGCAACATCTAAGCTGGCTTGGTCAGGTCCTTCCTTGGAATGGAAGATGGCAGCATCCCCAAGGATGTGTTCTATGGGAAGCTGGCTTCAGGCACCAGGCCCATTGGCAGACCACCTCTGTGTTACAAAGATGTCTGCAAACGTGACATGAAGGCTGACGGCATCAACCCTGCAGACGACCCCGACCGCAGTGCCTGGAAACAGACAGTCAGGTTGTGTAGCCAGAGCAAGTGACCAGAGGAGCAATGGCTGCTGGGAGGAGTGCAGAGAGAAGAAATGTGGGAATGTTCAGGGAGGCAGGAGAGAATATATTGTTTATTAATATCCTTCCCAACTTGCACTAGCAAGTTCCTTTACTTAGCAGAGTTTTTAAAAGGTAAAGGGCCCCTGATAGTTAAGTCCAGTCGCAGATGACTCTGGGGTTGTGTCGCTCATCTCGCTTTACAGGCCTAGAGAGCCAGCGTTTGTCCGCAGACAGTTTTTCCGGGTCATGTGGCCAGCATGACTGAGCCGCTTCTGGCGAAACCAGAGCAGCGCACGGAAATGACGTTTACCTTCCTGCCAGAGCGGTACCTATTTATCTACTTGCACTTTTTGGCATGCTTTCGAACTGCTAGGTTAGCAGGAGCTGGGACTGAGCAACAGGAGCTCACCCCATTGCGGGGGATTCGAACCGCTGCCCAAGAGGCTCAGTGCCACCGCATCCCTGTAGGGACCACAGCGCCACCCGCGTCCCTGTAGCAGAGTTTTACATTCCCCTTTAAAACTTCACAGCGGATAGCTGGTTGCGGATAGCTGGTTCCCTTATACCCTTCTTAAAAGAATAAACATGCCACAACCTTGTGTAAGGTATATAAAATAAGTTTACTCACATCATTAGTTCACAGTTGGATCCCTGAAGGCAGAATGTAACTAAGTATATACATGTGGATCTATCCCATACGGGGATAATCCCAGTGTTCTCTGTTGGCTGAAAACCAACAGAGCATTTCTAGCTAAAAAGCTACTCCAACGGAGGAGGAAGTCAAAGAGAGAGTATAGCAGCATGCCTTGCCCTTTTGTCACCTGGGCAGGTAAGGTTTCACCCACCTCTAGTCACATGCAAAGGAAGGGTGTCCCAGCCAGGAAGAAACAGGAAGTTTTTGACTGGCTGGACCAAATATTCCCCTGCATGTCCACTCTAGGAAAACAAGGAATGTTGTACTTGACTGCTACTTATGCATCACATCCCACAAGAAATGTCACGGTGCATCTGCAGCAGCACAACCAGGCGCATTCATCTGCCCCAGCAGCAACAAAACAGGACTCTCCCATACTGGTCTTGACGGCCACAGCAGGCGCTGCAACCTTCCAACAGTTTGACTTCATCCCCACAGGCACACTCCTCCATTGTCTCCCGAGACAGACGGGATGCCAACCAACAGGAAATGGGGAGATAAAATGCCAGAAACGGAAGACCGTCACAAAACGGAAGACTGCCGCCAAATGCTTGCTGGAAAAGGAAACACTTAGTCACTGAATAATAGAACAGTAGAATTGGAAAATTGAAAGTGACCCCAAAAGTCATCTCATCTAACTCCCTGCAATGCAGGAACCACAGCTAGCCATGTGCCTGAGGCTCAAGCAAGGAGGGTGTCCCATGTTCCTTTTTTGTATGATTGGCAGGTCAGCTGTGCCACTGAGGACCCACATCGTAGCTTGCACCGGGTACCCCTCTCACCCAGGCTGGGAAAGACTCAGGAGACTGAGATCGCTGGACTGACAGATTTGGGACGTTATTCTAGAACACAGTTTTGGCGCTCCTCTTTCTGGAAGCTCATCCCGGCATTTCATAGCAATCCCTCCCTGAAAGGATGCTCCCTGTCTATTTGCTCTGTCATCCAGAGGACATTTCTAAAAGGCGAAGGCTTCCTCTGACCTCCCAGGAGCAAAATATGCTCAGAGAAATCTATTTCCTTGGGCAGCAGGAAACCCATCAGCTGCTGAATATGACAGAGCATTTTCTCTCCTCCGCCTCCTTTAAAGACGCAGCCGCTTCCTGGCTCAGAGGCTGCTGTTTGTCAGCCGGGGTTAGATATATTCTCACATCCCAAATGCTGAGCGTTCCAGCTCCAATGGAAGCCAAGGAGAGCTGGCCTGCCTCAGCACATCTGGGGAATCTGCTCCCCTTCCAGCGAATAAGCAAAAGGGAGAAAATGCTGCCGTGTGCTTTGACCTCGTCAACAATCATGGGGAAATGCTGGAAGAGGCAATACAGCTGAGCATCTTGGCAGGATGCGAGAGAGGGAAGAGAGATCAGTGTGACATTGAGAGGAGGGAGCGGGAGTGGGGTGGGGGCCCCTCCAGGAACCTTTAAAGCCGAGTGTGGTTGGAAAAGGGGCACCAGAGAAAGAATCCCACCAAATAAGCTAAGCAGAGGAAGAGTGGTTGACCTCCTTTCAGCACACATCCCTAAGGGGTATAGCTAAGGGACAGAGTGAGAGAGTACCGTCTTTTTCACGTACAGTGGTACCTCGGGTTAAGTACCGTATTTTTGCTCTATAAGACTCACTTTTTCCCTCCTAAAAAGTAAGGGGAAATGTGTGTGCGTCTTATGGAGCAAATGCAGGCTCCGCAGCTATCACAGAAGCCAGAACAGCAAGAGGGATTGCTGCTTTCACTGCGCAGTGATCCCTCTTGCTGTTCTGGCATCTGAGATTCAGAATATTTATTCCTGTTTTTCTCCTCCAAAAACTAGGTGCGTCTTGTAGTCTGGTGCGTCTTATAGAGTGAAAAATACGGTACTTAATTTGTTCTGGAGGTCCGTTCTTAACCTGAAACTGTTCTTAACCTGAAGCACCACTTTAGCTAATGGGGCCTCCCGCTGCCACCACACCGCCAGAGCATGATTTCTGTTCTCATCCTGAAGCAAAGTTCTTAACCCGAGGTACTATTTCTGGGTTAAAAGAGTCTGTAACCTGAAGCGTATGTAACCCGAGGTACCACTGTATAACACACCCCGATGTATAAGACGCTCCCTATTTGGGGGGACTCAATTTTAAGAAAAGTGGGGGGAGTATTCCCCATAGTTGTTGAGCTTTTTTTTGGGGGGGGGGAGTGGCCCTATCCTCTGTCAGTGTGGTGTAGTGGTTAAGAGCGGTGGACTCGTAATCTGGTGAACTGGGTTCGCTTCCCCGCTCCTCCACATGCAGCTGCTGGGTGACCTTGGGCCAGTCACACTTCTCTGAAGTCTCTCAGCCTCTGAAGTCAGAGAAACAAGTTAATGCAAGATCAATATGAAGATAAGATTGTTTTTATTTTTGTTGTCTGTAGTATGTGATGTTTGTGTAATTCTGTATGTTTTTGGTGTATTGTTTTGTTGTTTTTGTTTTGCGTAGTTGTTTTTTATGTAAAATCGAATAAAATACTTATTAAAAAAAAATGAAGTCTCTCAGCCTCACTCACCTCACAGAGTGTTTGTTGTGGGGGAGGAGGGGAAAGGAGATGGTTAGCCGCTTTGAGACTCCTTCGGGGAGTGATAAAGCGGGATATCAAATCCAAACTCCTTCTCCTCCTCCTCCTCCTCCTCCTCCTCCTCCTCCTCCTCCTCCTCCTCCTTCTCTTCTTCTTCTTCTTCTTCTTCTTCTTCTTCTTCTTCTTCTTCTTCTGTCCCATCACCAAAAAGACCCCCAGCAAATCACCCACCCAATTGCTGCAACGGCAGCCAATCATCACCAAAACTTGCCGTAGCCACCTATGACAATCTACAACTCATGGCATTGTCGTCCCCACAATGATGTATAAGACGATCCCAAATTTTTAATATGATTTTTGAAGAAGAAAAAATAGTCTTATACACTAAGGTTACCAGACATCCCCGTTTCCCGGGGACAGTCCCTGGATTTACAAATCAGTCCCCATACAAAATCCTATCATTCCTATTGAAGTTGAAAAGTGTCCCCGGATTCATTGAAAAAAATCTGGTAACCTTATTATACACAGAAAAGTACGGTATTTTCATCCAGGTAGTTACAAGGAGCTGAGATACTAGCGATGCTTCTGAATACCAGTTGCTGGAAATCACAGGAGGGGAGAAGGCTCTTGTACTCTGGTTGTGCTTGAGGGCTTCTCATTGGGGGCATCGATTGGTCTCCTTGAGAACAGGATGCTACACTAGGGCAAATGCTGCAATGCCCCATCAGGTTTTGTCTGCCCTTAGCCAGCCTGCCTCCCTGCCTTTTTACTTATAGCCAGCCCAGGGTGTGGCTCTGTCCCACCAACTTCCCCCTCCTTAAGTCTCAATGTTGTCCCTTGTAGATCTCAGCAGGGAGGAAGATGGGGAGAAAATTAGAGATACAGTGGTACTTCTGGTTATGTATTTAATTTGTTCCGGAGGTCCGTTCTTAACCTGAAACTATTCTTAACCTGAAGCACCACTTTAGCTAATGGGGCCTCCCACTGCCGCCGCCACGCGATTTCTGTTCCCACCCTGAAGCAAAGTTCTTAACCCGAGGTACTATTTCTGGGTTAGCAGAGTCTGTAACCTGAAGCGTATGTAACCCGAGGTACCACTGTAGTTGCCTCTGCCCAATGCTGGCTCTGGCGCCACCTACTGTTGGGCTCCTTGCCTTCTGCCCTACCATATACAATGGTTACAGCAGCCACTTCTGCCACTGGGACTTGCACCTTCATGACTCTCCTCATTTGCTGCTAAGGGCTTTGTACCCGATGGAACCAGACTTCCGCGAGGCATCCCTTGTTGAATGGAGAAGAGCCTCTTTGGGACGGCTGCACAGTGTCTGCAGAGCTCTCTGTGGCGATGTCGGCATTGTGGGAAGGATAAAGAGGAGCTAATCGAATCACACATCTCTTTGCATTAGCCATTTAATGGGGCTGCCAATTCCTTTTGCACCATCCAGATTCTGGATGTCCTTCACAGCGCTGCGAGGAGGCTGCTGAAAGCCAGTTGGATGCATTTCATTAGGCAATGGGCCTCATTTATTATCCCCACACTGAAAACTGCTCCTAAGTGAGATGTTAATGGACACAGGGAAATTAATAGGCAGCATGCTTTAAAAAAAGAGAAAACTTAGCTCCTTTCTCTGTACAGAACATCTCTGCATAGGGGCATAGGAAGAGCCAGTGGTGCGGTAGTGGTTAGAGTGCTGGACTAGGGCCTGGGAGACCTGAGTTCAAATTCTGACTCAGTCATGAAATTCCCTGGATGACCTTGGGCCTGTCACAGTCTCTCAGCCTAACCACCCCACAGGGTTGTTGTGAGGGTAAAACGGGGAGTCAGCTCCTTGGAGGAAAATACGGGATAGAAATGTAAGGAATAATAAATACCCAGTCAGACCATCTTGCTCAGTATTGTCTACTCTGACTTCAGGGTCTCCAATAGGGAATCTCTCTAACCAGCCCTACCTGAAATTGCCAAAGATTGAACCTGGGGCCTTCTGCATGGGCTCAGCCACCCCTTAAGCTGCCTTTAGGGACTCCTGACCATTAGGTCCAGTCGTGACCGACTCTGGGGTTGCGGCGCTCATCTCACTTTATTGGCCGAGGGAGCCGGTGTACAGCTTCCGGGTCATGTGGCCAGCATGACCAAGCCACTTATGGCAAACCAGAGCAGCACACAGAAACGCCGTTTACCTTCCCGCTGGAGTGGTATCTATTTATCTACTTGCACTTTGACATGCTTTCAAACTGCTAGGTTGGCAGGAGCAGGGACCGAGCAACGGGAGCTCACCCCATCGCTGGGATTTGAACCGCTGATCTTCTGATCAGCAAGTCCTAGGCTCTGTGGTTTAACCCACAGCGCCACCCGTGTCCCTTAAGCTGCCTTATACTGAATCAAAACCATTGGTCCATCTCGTTTGACACTGCCAAAGCTGTGGCTACACTGACAGCAGCTTTCTAGGAGTTCAGGCAAGGAGCCTCTTCAAGTTCTGCTTGGAAATGCCATTTGGAACTGAACCTGGGACCTTCTGCATGCAAAACAGACACCTTGCCGCTGAGCTATGGTCCATGAACTGCAACTCATCTCCATGCCTTCTGCCCCTCACCAACCCCAGGAGCCATGATGGCTATGTTCTCCCCCCACTGATGGAGGCTGTATGCCTCTGAGAACCAGTTGCTGGAGCAATCTCAAGTGGGGAGAGAGAGTGCTGCTTTTGCACTCAGGTCCTGCCTGAAGGCTTCCTAAAGAGACATCTTGTTGGCCATTGTGTGAATGAGATGCCGTATTAGAGTGGGCCCCTTCAGCCGGATCCAGTGGGGCACTTACGTGCTTAAAGAAGCTGAAGATTTGACACTTAGCAGCAAAACCAGCCCAGGACATTTTGCAACAGGACTATGTGAGTGCAGGGTTCTATTCTAGACCGTCCACAAATCATTCCACTTTCACAGCCATTCCGCAGTGCTTCCTGAATGATAACATATTGTTGCCATCTGGAGGGGCACTCACGCAGCAAATGCGAGTCCAAAACGACAGCAGCAACCCTGAGATATTTGTGGCATGAAAAACTACAGGGTTTCTGCAGGTAGCTACAGAACTTGCAAGGATGGGAAGCGAAGCAGTATGTTCGCCCACAAACTTTTCCAGGCACAAACAGCATTAAGTACTGGATCATGCCAATGACCCATCTAGTCCAGCATCCTGTTCTCATAGAAGCCACTCAGATGCCTGTGTGGAAAACTGCTGGCAGGATCCGAGCACAAGAACGAAGTCCCCTTCTGTGATTTCCAGCAACTGTAACAACAGCAGCAGCAGCAGCAGCAGCAACAACAACAATTTATTACTTATACCCTGCCCATCTGGCCAGGCCTCCCCAGCCACTCTGGGCTGCTTCCAACAGGATATTAAAAACACAATAAAACATCAAACATTAAAAACTTCCCTAAACAGAGCGGCCATCAGATGTTTTCTAAAAGTCAGGTAGTTGTTTATTTCCTTGACATCTGATGGGAGGGCGTTCCACAGGGAGAGAGCCACTACTGAGAAGGCCCTCTGCCTGGTTCCCTGTAACCTCACTTCTTGCAGTGAGGGAACCGCCAGAAGATCCTCAGATTTGGATCTCAGTGTCCTGACAGAATGATGGGGGTGGAGATGCTCCTTCAGGTTTACTGGGTCAAGGCCGTTTAGGGCTTTAAAGGTCAGCACCAACACAATATTCAGAAGCATTGCTACTGCCGACTGTGGAGGCAGAGCATATTACAGAGGTCAGCAAACTTTTTCAGCAGGGGGCCAGTCCACTGTCCCTCAGACTTTGTGGGGGGCTAGACTATATTTTGGGGGGGGAAATGAACGAATTCCTTTGCCCCACAAATAACCCAGAGATGCATTCTAAATAAAAGCACACATTCTATTCATGTAGAAACATGCTGATTCCCAGACCGTCCATGGGCCGGACTGAGAAGGCGATTGGGCCGGATCCGGCCCCCAGGCCTTAGTTTGCCTACCCATGGAATAGCCATCCTAACTAACAGCCATTAAAAGCCTTCTCCTCCACAAATTTGTCCAATCCTCTTTTAAAGCCCTTGGTGGTCATCAATGCCTCCTGTGGGAGCAAGTTCCATAGTTTGTGCTGTGTGAAAAAGTTCTTTCTTTTTGAAAGCAGGATCACTCCAAGAGCATCCTCAGCACAGACTGTTATGTACTGAAGTTCTCACCCTGGGCCAGCAGGGGGATACTGTAGATAGTTTTCACTCAGGTCCACATCAGTTATTTTAGGCGGGAGACCCTGGGTTGTTGTTGCTACAATGTTGACAGCCGGCTGCCTATAAAAGCAGGCCGGCTGAGCTGTTTGCTGTTCAGTTCTGTTCCAGCTTACAAAATAAAGAGCTGCTTTGGAGAAATCGCTGTGTCGTCTGCCATGTCTACCCACTATTCAACACAGACCATCCTGAACGCAGAATAAAAAGGATCTCTGGAGGGGCGCTCAGTGGAAGCCATGCTTAAAGTGGAGAATGCTAACCCCAGATGCTCTCTCGCAGTAAGAGTGTATCATAACACCTTTCTCCTAACAGGATCTCACATCCTCTTCCCTTCTTAGGCCCCTGCCGCCGTGGGACTGCCTTGCTACAGAAAGTCTCTCCTTTCTCCGCTCCTGAGCAAAATCGGCTCCTCTTCTGCTCTCCTGGATCATCTCAGGACAAACGGCAATTGTGCATCTTGCAGGCTTCAGGGATCCCTTTTGTTGCTGCTGATGCAAAATGTGTTTTTTTCCCCTCTCCCCTCCCCCCCCCCGCCTTCCCCCCTGCAGTGCCTTCTCTCAAGTTTGCTGTGGTCAGGCAGGATGGAAAACAGATGGAGGGCTGCTTGGAGTCCCAAACCTGCAAGATGTCCCCAGTCAATTGGCACAGTGTCACAGGGAAGGGTTGTGCCAGGACTCCAAGATTGCCTTGCTCATCCACTGAAAAAGGTGCCAGCCAGGGACAGGCAGCTCCTCTTCTTGGCTCCTAAGAGTCCGGTGTCTAAAGTATGTCAAGGCCTGTGAGTCTCTTGCTGAGGCTGGTGCAGCAGTGCCCCCATTCACACTGATGGACCAGCCTCCAAGGGCTAGTCACCATTGGTAATAATAATAATAATAATAATAATAATAATAATAATAATAATACAGTGGTACCTCGGGTTAAGTAATTAATTCGTTCCAGAGGTCCGTTCTTAACCTGAAACTGTTCTTAACCTGAAGCACCACTTTAGCTAATGGGGCTTCCTGCTGCTGCTGCGCCACCGGAGCACAATTTCTGTTTTCATCGTGAAGCAAAGTTCTTAACCTGAAGCACTTTTTCTGGGTTAGCGGAGTCTGTAACCTGAAGCGTATGTAACCTGAAGCATATGTAACCTGAGGTATCACTGTAATAATAATAATAATAATAATAATAATAATAATAATAATAATTTATTTATACTCCGCCCATCTGGCTGGGCTTCCCCAGCCACTCTGGGCAGCCTCCAACCAAATATCAAAAACACAATACAGCATCAAACATTAAAAGCTTCCCTAAACAGGGCCGCCTTCAGTTGTCTTTTAAAAGTAAAATAGTTGCTTATTGCCTTGACATCTGGTGGGAGGGCGTTCCACAGGGCAGGCACCACTACCGAGAAGGCCCTCTGCCTGGTTCCCTGTAACTTGGCTTCTCGCAGCGAGGGAACCACCAGAAGGCCCTCGGTGCTGGACCTCAGTGTCTGAGCTGGACAATGGGAGTGGAGGCGCTCCTTCAGGTATACAGGACGGAGGCCGTTTAGGGTAAGATTCTCCTGTGAATTTGTCTAAAGCCTCCTTTTTTTTGCCTTCCATCTGCAGCCTAAAATAGCTGAAACACTCTGCTGTGAAAAATGATGCTGGCTTTGGACTCAGGTGCAAATTGGATTGTGTCCTGAGAGAGCTGCCGTCCGTGCCCCTGCAAATGCCAGGGCTGGAGATTCCACAAATCCATATTTCTGCAAATTGCATCAGGGGGCATTTCTCTGGGTGGAGGCTGATTGGCGTGACTTAAAACCAGCTGGGGCTACAGCAAATTGTTCTGTGTCCAGATAAGCTAATCTCCTTCTGCAAAGTCATTGGGGTCTGAATAAGCTTTTCAAATGAGATAACCAGTAAGGGTTTTTAAATGGCAAACTTCCCCACTGACTCGTCCAACACTGCAATGAAATTGCAGCAACTTAAATGTGGCTACAATGATGAATCAATGAAACAACAATAATTAAGCTCAATGCAATGATTAAAATAATGGCTAAATAAAACCCAGTATTTAAAGTGTACTAAGCAGCAAAGAAACAGGAACATAGGAAGCTGCCTTATCAGCTTACCTTATCAGAACATTGGTCCATACAGGTCAGTATTGTCTACACTGACTGGCAGCAGCTCTCCAGGATTTTCAGGCATCTCCTATTCCTACTGGAGATGTAAAGGATTGAACCAGGCCATTCTGCATGCAGAGCAGATACTCTGCTACTGAGCTATGACCTATCTTCATATTCCCCATTATTTTCAAATGCCTGGCTAAAAGTAATAATAATAATAATAATCCAGTTTATCAACCCACACATTGCTATAATATGTCCAATACAAATTCATTTCAAAACATAATATGACAATCCAAATAAAGAAAACTCATATTGATGAGACTAACATTATACCATTTAAAATCAATTACGAGTTAATCAATGCCAATGGTATAAAGACATATTGATGGATATTATGTGTTTAAAATATATAAATCAGAGTCAGATGTGATCAAATGTTCCAGGGCAGTCAGGCAGAAGGGGAAGGGTTGTAGTGCAGTGGTTAGAACATCTGTTTTGCAAGCAGAAGGTCGCAGGTTCGATCCCCGGATTCTCCAGGAAGGTCTGGGAAAGACTCCGTCTTGAAACCCTGCAAGTCAGTGCAGACAGTCCTGACCTAAATGGACCAGTGGGTCTAGAATCACTATAGCAAAGAGCATCTGTTTTGCATGCAGAATGCCCTGGGTTCAATCCCCAGCATCTCCAGGTGGGGCTGCGAAAGGCCTGGGGGAGATGCAGCCAGTCAGGACAGAGGCAGCTTCCTGTCTCCCTATTAACAAATAATATAACCCAGAAGAATTACCGACGACTGAAGAATGGAGGATGAAGTTAATGGACTATGCAGAACTAGATAAACTAACAGGAAGGATTCGAAACCGGCGGGACCAGAAATTCACGGAAGACTGGAGTAAATTTACGGACTATTTGAAAAGTATTTGTGAAGATCAGACGACGTTTGTAGGTTTGCAAGAAGTTTTGTGATGAGTATTAGTGGAAGTATTGCAAAAATGGAGAAGGGGAAGGATGATTTGTTAAGAGATGTAAAGGCAATATAAAGTTAAGAAATGCATAAGAAGTGGTTAAAACGGTGGATCATCAGAGGTGCTGATGGAAGTCTAAAAAGATTGTATAAGTGATACGTTTTGTGGTACATT
Source organism: Podarcis tiliguerta (assembly GCF_965153285.1). Taxonomy (NCBI): domain Eukaryota; kingdom Metazoa; phylum Chordata; class Lepidosauria; order Squamata; family Lacertidae; genus Podarcis; species Podarcis tiliguerta. Next base: position 23,777,617 of record NC_139549.1, read on the forward strand.
TTATAATTTATATGTTAAAATCAATGAAAAATTATTTATTATATATATATATATATATATATATATATATATATATATATAATCAAATAATATAACCCACAGCCAGTTCCTTAAAGGTGAGGGATGTGACCTTCCAGATAGAGAGGGCTGGAGGGGGGGCCATTGGCCCACCGGCCAGAGGTTCCCCCCACCTGCTCTCTGTGGTACCAAAGGTGAGTCCAGCTGAAGGTCTCACCTTGCCTTCCATATGTCATGTTAATCGTGTGCCTTAATTTGAGCCCCAGATCAGCTTTTCAGTGTCAGGACTCAACTTTAGAAGGCAGGAAGTAAAATTAAAAATAGTGTTACTAAAAATATGCCGTGTCTTTACCGTGCCTCTCAGTAATTGTAGCCATGCCCTCCTCCCATATCAGACTGCAGACACAAGAGGAAGGCAGGGCAATTCCGTCACCTCTGCTGAAAAGCTAGCTGCTTTTGTATCTCCCCAGCTGTCACCTAACAGCAGACCTTCCTCAAGGCCTCCTGAACTGTTTCCAGCCCAGCTGGTTGCTGCAAAAAGCTGCAAACTGAAGGACCAGTGCCTGAGCTTGCTTTTCTCCTCTGCCCTCCTCATGCCTTTTTCTTTGTGTGTCAGGTCTTTTCAGTTTTAAGCCTGGGGGCAAAAGGCTATTGCTCCCAGCTGTTGGCTGGCGGGGGCTGATGGGAATTGTACAGCATAAGTAGAACATCGGGTGAGCCCTGCTGGATCAGACCAGTAGATCAACTAGTCCAGCATCTCTGTTCTCACAGCAGCCAACCTGTCATCTGCGGGAAGCCTGCAAGCATAATCTGAGCACAACAGCTACTCTCCCCCTCCTTTTGGTTTCCAGCAGCCAGAGAACACCAAATTGTCTACCTGTGATATGTAGTCTGGCCAAGCTGCTGCTGAAAGCACTGCTCTGGTCACAGCATCCGGCTCAAACAGCATCTTTAAGGAGCTTCTCAGCACACGGAGCATAACTAACAAATTGTAGCACTGCAGCAAAACATCTCTCTATCCGACACACAGGCATTTTCACCCCAGGACGCTCTGCAGACCAACAGAGTGCAGAAATGTCTCCTCTGTCCTAGCACAACATTTCCTCCTGGGGTCTCTCTCCCTCTCCCTGCCAACCTGCCCCCCCTCCCCCCTCGCCTTCTGACCTCAGACCTGCCCACCAGCTCCTTAGCTCTTTCCTGCCTCTCACCATCCATGCAAAACCGCTCTGTGGCTTTTAACAGCCTTGGCGTCTGGAACAGCTCCTGAGGAAAGGTGATCTTAGAGGTCCATCAAGCCTCTCTTCCCTCCCCCCCCAGCCCTGCCGCCACCCCCAGCCTCATCTGCATCTGGAGGGCTTGGGTGTGTGGGCTGCAGGAGTGGCAGCCCCCCCCCATTGCTCTCTGCGTCTCCTTCAAGAGCCAGAGTGCTGAATCATTAGCACTGAGCAGCAATAGGTGGCCCCCTGGCCTTTAGGACACCCAGTTTGCTTGCAGAGACTTTAGAGGCAGGACTGGCAAGCTAACGGCTTGGGCGAGCAGCTACCTGCATGAGAAGCAATTTTAGACTATCAGGACTATAAGGGGAACAGCCACAGCTCAGAGGTATAGAGCATCTGCTTAGGAGGCAGGTTCAATCCCAGGTAGTGTTGGGGAAAGCTGCCTCAAGCTCCAGAGAGCCATGCTGCCAGTCAGTGTAGACAATAATGAGCTAGATGGCTCAATGGACTGGTTTGGTATAAGGCAGCTCCCTAGACTCCTATTGAATCCAGCCCTTCATTGAGAACAATGGGGACTAGGATTTTAACGTTATAAGGGGAAAGGCCATAGCTCAGAGGCAGTGTATCTGCTTTCTGTGCAGAAAGTCCCAGGTTGAACCCAGAGTCGTGTGCACAGAAGCCTCTGACATTTGCATGGCAACTAAGATAGTCTCCCTTCCAGGCGCAGTTCAGGTTTAGCAGTGGTACAACACCGGCTCAGCCCATTGAATATAACGTAGATTCCCATGTCTGCAACTTAAGGGCAGACAGGGGAAATGGGAGATGTCGTGCAATTCTGATAACTGGATTGGAATGCAGTGACTTACGTTTGTCATCTAATTGCAGCATTTGCATCCATGGTTCCCTAACTCAAGCCTCTCAGACAAGATCTGGTTATAATCATGCATATTTATGCAAACCCCCCTCCCCCACAGGAAGGCAGCCTCATCCTTCATCTTCCATCTCTCCCTATCCTGGACAGGTTTGTCATTGAGGGAAAGGAGCACCATCTCCTGGTCCAGAGATGCAACAGCATCACATCTCTGTATCCTCAGGGCTTTTCCCTAAAGGCTCCTGCATCTGACTGGCCTGGCTTGAACCTGCTTAGCTGATGTAACCAGATCACACCTAGGCATAGTATTGCAGTAGACACATTCCAGCCTTCTCCAACCGGGTGCCCCTCCAGATGCTTTGGGCTACAGCTCCCAGCAGTCTCCGATTTGTCCTGCCAGGTTTTCGGACAAGAAACCTTGCCCTGACAGACCTGGAGATGCCAGGGATATGAACCTGGAACCTGCTGTGTTGTAGAAGCTACAGCACTGGGCTACAGCTCTTCCCCAACTCCATCTAAACGCTGGCATGAGATCCCACAACCAGTCTTGGATGTTAACAGGGGCACAATTTTGTGGTTAAGAATGGAGGGGGTTGTCTCTAGATTCAGCCCCATCCATGTGCATTCTTTTATTTTTTCTTTATAAAAATAACTTCTAGGCCAGTCCTAAATTCCTCTCCCTCTCACCACATTTTACTACATATTGCACATCGACTGCCTTTGGATCAGGATCCTTGCACACTTGGAACAAGGTGCTCTGATGTCGACCAGCATCCTTTGGAAAGTGCCCTTTGGAAACAGCCCTAGTGGCTGTTTCTGGCTGCTGAGTGGGTAGCTTTGGGGAATAGATCTCTACTTCCTTTTTTTTGCCTGCTTGCGCTTCTTCTTTGATACATGCATCAAGCTGCACTGGGGGTGGCATGACGATAAACAGATTGGAAGTCCTTGCAGGCTTCCCCTAGGCTGGCCACTGCGAGGAAAGGATGTTGGAATAGGTGTGTGGTCCAGGTGTAAAGGTAAAGGGACCCCTGACCTTTAGGTCCAGTCGTGGCCGACTTTGGGGTTGCAGCGCTCATCTCGCTTTATTGGCCAAGGGAGCCGGCGTACAGCTTCCGGGTCATGTGGCCAGCATGACTAAGCCGCTTCTGGCAAACCAGAGCAGCGCACGGAAATGCCGTTTACCTTCCTGCCGGAGTGGTACCTATTTATCTACTTGCACTTTGACATGCTTTCGAACTGCTAGGTTGGCAGGAGCAGGGACAGAGCAACAGGAGCTCACTCCATCGCGGGGATTCAAACCGCCGACCTTCTGATTGGCAAGTCCTAGGCTCTGTGGTTTAACTCACGGCGCCACCCGCGTCCCTATGGTCCAGGTGAGCAAACAGCAAAGTCTCTCTCTCTCGGCTTTATACACACAAACACATATGTGCAGACCACCAGTTTTTGTTCTTTGTTCCAGGTGACATGCAGAATTCCTTTTGTGAAGATTGAAGGCACCATCAGAGGAACAGCAAAGCACAGTTAAACTATGGAACTCAGTCTTTCCTGACAGCCAACAATTTTGGCGGCTTTAAAAGAGGATTCGACAAAGTCATGGAGGAGAAGGAGGTTAATGGGAAGGATGATAGCAGTCAACAGATATTGAAAGGGTCTGTCATGCAGACAGGAACCACACATTGTTGGGAGGGGGCATTACAAACTTATAGCATGGGCCTCCTCCCACACCCATGCCGTAATCCTATCTCAACTCATACAGCCTCATGAACTAAAAGTTCTCTTTGACATTACATTTTCTATGTTGTATAGAAGCTCAGTGGCAAAGATGGAAAGGATTTGCTGATCTAATTATTAACTGGAATACAAAAATGGGAGGTGGGAGGAAGTCGAGGAAATAAGTTAATGAAAGATAAGACATGGAAAATGGATGTGTTTTTAAATGTTTTCTTTTTTTCTTGTTGTGTTGATGTATTGTTTTTTTTTCTTTTATTTTTGATGTATTGTTTTCCTAATTTTTTTTTACTGTCTTTTTCCTTTTTTTGTAACTTTAAAACCTTTAATAAATATTATTTTTTAAAAAAATAGAAGCTCAGTGGCAGAGCATCTGATCTGCATGCAGAAGCCCCAGCCTCAATGTCTGGCATCTCCAGGTGGGCCTGGGAGACACCCCTGCCTGAAACCCTGGAGAGCCGCTGCCAGTCAGTGTTGACAATGCTGAGCTAGATGGACCAGTGTTCTGACTCAGTACAAGGCAGTCCTGTGTGTCTATTTCATTCAGTCCCTTCTTTAGAACCATAAGGACTAGAATCTTAAGGTTTTTTTAAAAGGGATCATAGTCCAGACGCTGAGCATCTGCTTTGCATGTGGCAGGTGGACTAATGTTCTGACTCTGTATAAGGCACATTGCTATGCTCACATTTCCTTAAGGGAAAAGCCATAAATCAGTGTTTCAATCACCAGCACCTCCAGGTGGGTCTGGGAATGCCCCCTATCTTGAAACCCTGGCTAGCCATTGCCAGTCAGTGTATACAATACTGGGCTCAAAATAAGCCTATGTACATTTCTGGAAATTATGCCGAACAATGTAAGATGATTCCTGCAATTGATGCGTCTAGCAGGGAACGCTGTCTGCTCCCTTTCCCAAACAACAGCAGAGGCAGTCGCTAGGCAGAGGTTTTTTTTGGCCTTGTAAAATCCAGTTCTGCAGTCTTCGCAAGCCGCTGCCTAGAACCACCAGGAAACTATTTTATGCTTGCAGAAGGGCTTATCTGTATACTTGGTGATGGGGCACCCTCCTAATACCAGCACTCTTCCAAAGATCTCAGGAGACAAAAAAGAAAAGGTCTACTCCCCCCCCCCTTTCCCCCTGGAAACCTGCCACACACTAAGGGGGATTGCTGCATTTGCAAAAATTTGTTGCATAGCTCTTGGGATCTCGCCAGCAATTGTCTGCAGCTTCCTGTCTCAGCAGGCAGGAGAGCTTATTGCAGACAATTCAACAGCGAATTAGCCTACCTTACTTTTATGGGTGAATTGTGCATGGATATTGACACGGCGGCAAATTCATAGGAAGCTTGGCCCATGGAGGAAGCCCCCCATTCCAAGCAAGAAAGTAAAATCTGGGTTCAGCTACTTCAGGGGAGTTTGCAAACCATTAAGGGGGGGGACCTTTAAACTGAACACTGTTTTTCCATAGAATTCGCTGAAATTTCAATAGAGCCAAGGTGGCTGAGGTAGCATAAGTTGGATCCACATTATAATAAGAGTTTGCTGCATCAGACCATCATCTAGTCCAGCATTCTGCTGTCACAGTGGCCAACCAGATGCCCCCAAGGGGAATCCCTCAAGCAGAACTAGGGAGCAAGAGCCCTCTCCCCTCCTGTTGCTTCCAGCAACTGGTACTCAGAAGCACTGCTGCCTCCAACTCTGGATAGTTATCATGGCCAGTAACCACTGAAAGCCCTCCCCTCCATGAATTTGTTTCATCCTCTTTTAAAGCCATCCAGGTTGGTGGCCATCACTGCTTCCTGTGGCAGAGAGTTCCATAGTCTAACCGACATTCAGCTTAATCAGATGTCCACAAGTTCTTCCAGTTCTTTGTGTTTACTATCCTGATTATATGGTATGGAGCTCTGATCTCTGAGTGACCAGGGGGTCCAGTTTTTTTCAGAGGACAGCCTACTTTTTGAATGGAGGTCTTGTCCAAGAACATCAGAAGAGCTTTTCTGGATCAGGCCAGAGGCCCACCATGCATAGCTGCCAACCGTCCCTTATTTGGCAGGAAACTCCCTTATCCCAGCGCCGTGACCCTCTGCTGTCCCGGATTGATGATATCCCTTAAATTTCCCGGGTTTCATGCTCACCCGGCTCGGGAGGGAAGCAGTGGCTCGGGGTCCTCTGCCGTGAGAGAGAGCGTGCGTACGAGCTGCCGCATCTCTGTCTCTCCCTTTTCCCCCTCAGGGGCGCGTTGTGAGGAGACAGGTGGCGGCGGGTGGGCAGGCAGCCCCTCTCTTGCGAAACTTCCACTGTGCTGCCAGGGGAAGCCAGAGGTGGCAGCGGTGGCGGCGGCTGAGGAGGCGGCCTGAGGGAGGAGGAAGAGGAGGAGATGGGGAGGGATGCAGAAGGGCGGTACTTCAGGGACGCAGAAGGGCGGCACTTCAGGGCCGCCGCGGCGCCGGAACCGCCTCATGCTGGGCTCGCGGGTGGCATGGGCGAGAGTCTCTCTCCCTCCCTCCCTCTCGGGCGGGGAAGGGCCGATGGAACTCCTCGTGCCAGGACGGCGGTAGCCCGGACGTGCTGCTTAGCATACCCTCCAACCAGTGCAGCATCTTAATGTAGTGATTTCCCCCTCTGCATCCCTTTCATAACTCTATTTTTATAAATCATTTGTCCATCCATAGTTCAAATTTTTACTACAAGTTTTCTGTCAATCCTACCAACGTATGTAACTCTTGGCAATAGCTTTTCAAATCAATTATAAACTTTCCCCATTCTTTATTAAAGAGGTCCTCTTCCTGGTTTCTAATTCTGCCTGTAAGCTTTGCCATCTCGACGTCGTTCATCAGTTTTCTCTGCTGCTCTTCTTTGGTCGGAGTTGTAGACCCTTAGGATCATCTAGTCCAACCCCCTGCAAAACACAGTCAGTGGCAGCAAAAGCAGCCTGGCTCCATCAGTGCCGGATTCACGTATAAGCTAAGCCAAAATCCCTTATTTTGGCTGCTGGTCCCTTATTTTCGAGGCTGCTGGCCCCTTATTTTCAAATCTGTAAATTGACAGCTATGCCACCTAGTCCAGCATTCTGTTCTTATAATGTCCAATCCTTTCCCAATCCCAGCAGAAAAAGTGCAGTTAGGAGAAGCATCGAGGGAGTTTGGAGAACCGCCTCCTAAAGGTCAGATCCTGCTGTTCTGTTTCCTCTTTTCCTCCCACGCGCGTTTTTGTTCCGCCGAGGGATAGGCTTTTGCTGTCGCCTTTGGCGCCGCGCCTTCGTTGATTGACTGGGCGCTCTCGCTGCTGCGCTTTCATTCATTCGTTCCCTCGGCGCTTGCTGCTGGCTGCGCGTTCATTGATGCGTTCTTCCATTCATTCATGGAGCGGGCGGCTGCGTGGGCGGAGCTGCCCGGCTCCCCCAGTTAGCAGCAACAAAACCGAGGCAGCCCCAGGGTAGGCAGCGGAGGTTTGCGTTGGCCGTCGGAAGTAAAGGTCTCCGATCAGTACGGTGTTTCCTGTCGTCAAATATTTTGGGGCCGCGTAGGAATTCCTCTTCCCCCGCTTAAAAGGTCCATATCGGTCTGGGGCCTGAGAGATTCAGGTAGGCAGGTTCTTAAATGAACGGTAGAAGCAGGTGGGGGGGGTGGAAGTAGGAAGAACACAGTGTATGCCTTCAAAGTTCTGCCCATCATGGTTGTGAGGTTTGGGGGTTGGGATAATAGAGTGGACAAGAGTTTCTCTTTTTTAAATATACTGTATATATATATTTTACAATCATTTTAACATTTCAAAACTCGACTTCCTTCCCCCTCTTCCTGCGGTTTCCTTAAATTTATTTTTTATATTTTCTACGTATTCCAAATTAACTTAAGCATTTATTCATCTACTTTAAATGTATACTTTTATAAAACTGCAGGTTATTACAATAATCCTGCCAATGATCTTACCTGTTTACAGTTTGTATGCAGATATTCAATAAATCATTTCCATTCTTTTATTAAAAGTTTGTTATCTTGATTTCTGGGAAGTTTCGCCATTGTTGCAAAGTTTTTGTATCCATTCTTCTTTCGGCAAAACTTCTTTCTATTTTTAGACAAATAACATTCTTGCCGCTGTAGTCGCATACATGAATAAATTTCTATACAGTTTGGGTAGTTCTGCCCCTATAATTCCCAAAAGGAAAGCTTCTGGGTTGTTGTTTTTTACAAATCCTTTTGTAAAACATCCTTTTTAATTCATAATATATCATTTCCCAGTAAGCTTTAACCTTACTACAACACCACATGTGATAAAAAGAACCTTCTTTCTCAAGTTTCTCTTGAGGCCTGTCTGACTTTCCCCTCCAAAGCTGTGTGGCTGAAAGGTTGCTGAGGTGGGCAGGTATCCTTTGCACACTCTAAAGTTTTAGTTAAGAGCAGGAGCCCCCCCCCCCCCGCTTCCCTTTGCTAAGGGAGCAGGCCCAAAAGAGCTGAGAAAATGCTCCAGTGTCATTTCAGATTAATACCCCCAACGTCCCTATTTCAGTGGGAGGAAATTTAGTAGTTAGTGGTTTTAGTCAGCTGCAGATCTTTTAAGCATTCATCAATAAAGGTTTTATCTATTTGAAACCCAAACCAGTATCTTGTTGTCGTCGTCTTCTTTTTCTTCTTCTTCTTCTTCTTCTTCTTTGTATACTACCCTTCATCCGAAGGTTGCAGGAAAGTTTACAATACTAAAAATACAAAAATACATACCACCAGTGCTTTTTCTTCTAGGTAGAGTCATACCTCATATTATGTTTGCTTCATGATATGTTTTTTCAGGTTGCGTCCCACAGCGACCTGGAATACCGGAAAGGGTTACTTCTAGGTTTCGCTGCTCGTGCATGCGCAGACGCACAAAATGACATCATGTGCATGCACAGAAGCGGCGAATCGCAACCCACGTGTGCGCAGACGCGCCACTGTGGGTTGCGTTCCATTCATGTTGCAAACGGGCCTCCGGAACGGATCCCGTTCACAACCAGAAGTACCACTGTATAGAAATAAATATACTCTTGTCACTAGAGGGAGCTAAATCCAAACATTGTTTCTGTATCATTCCAAAGGGCTCATTGTCCTGGCTCCGAAACAGTCAGAAGGGTTCAAAATGTGCTCTTGGCTACGACACACACGTCCATCTGCGAATAGCCACAGAAATTGCTTGCTTTGGCTCTTTATCTCATAATTGCTTCCATGGCGACGAAGCTGCCAATTGCATTATGTCCAGAATTGGCTTATGGAAAGCCTGCTGCGGTCTGTTGCCAGCTTGCTAGCCGGGTGAGAGTTTTCACAGGTCCAATATTCATTACAGTAGGTTCAAGACCTTTCGCAAAAGATATATTCACCCTATGTCCTAGAAGGGTGCACTGTGTGTGTTGCATTTGGGGGTGGCTGTAAGCAGTGGTGGCTGGTGCCATTTAGGACTGGTGGACCATAAATTGGGGGGACAGACGAACAGTAGGTGGTAACCAGAACCAATGATGTGCATATAGTGAGGCGCTGCACATAATTAGACTGCTAACCTTGCTCCCACAGGAGGCCGTGATCGCCACCAACTTGGATGGCTTTAAAAGAGAATCGGACAAATTCAGGAAGGAGCAGGCCATTGCTACTCTTGGGAAGACAGGCGAACTAATGCCAGTGTACTGGAAGAAGCAAAGATCACCAGTGTTGAAGCGATGATTCTTCAACATCAACTTTGTTGGACTGGTCATGTTATTTGGGTGCCTGATTATTGTCTTCCAAAGCAACTACTCTATTCCAAACTTTAAAATGGACAGCGTAATGCTGGCTGTCAACAAAAGAGGTTTAAAGACTCTCTGAAGGCAAATCTTTAAAAATGTAGTATAAACACCGACAGCTGGGAAACACTGAACTGCAAGCGCTCCAATTGGAGAACAGCCTTTACCAAAGATGCCATGGGCTTTGAAGACGCTCAAACTCAGGATGAAAGGGAGAAATGCGCTAAGAGGAAGGTACACTTGGCAAACCCTCACCGTGGTCAACTCCCGTCCAGAAATCTATGTCCCCACTGTGGAAGAACGTGTGGGTCCAGAATTGGCCTCCACAGTCACTTATGGACTCACTGTTAAAACAGTAGCGATGCTGAGTTGCCCACCATCTTGAGTTTTCTATCCCAAATGGGAAACAGAGCAGAGCAAAAAAAAGCTACACGAAGTGGACAGTCCTCTCCACTGCTAAGCCTCCTCTTCTTCAGGGGCTGGCTCATTCACAAGAATGAAGGAGCAGCTGCAGAGACATTCATTCATTGCATTTTTATGCTACTTAATCATTAGCAGATCTAAGCAGCCTGCATAAAGATAAACCACATAGAGAATAAAACAATAAAAATTAACCACAAAACCAGAAACCTGAACATTAACTTAAAATGCCTGATGGAATAAAGTTTGGGCACCCCTGTAAGGGAATTAAGAGGTTGTTTTTCTTATAACACTACTGCAGTGGTACCTCGGGTTAAGTACTTAATTCATTCCGGAGGTCCGTTCTTAACCTAAAACTGTTCTTAACCTGAAGCACCACTTTAGCTAATGGGGCCTCTCGCTGCTGCCGTGCCGCCGGAGCACGATTTCTGTTCTCATCCTGAAGCAAAGTTCTTAACCCGAGGTAATATTTCTGGGTTAGCGTATATAACCTGAGGTACCACTGTAGTCCTCCGGAAGGACAGTGTGGGCTGGCAGCCAGGTGTGAAACCTTTATCATTATTATTATTATTATCTTAATAACCATTATTGCAGGCTCTTCGGGGCAGGGCTCTGCCCTTGCCCGTTATGCCTGCCGCCTTGTGCGGGGAAGGAAGGAAAGAGGGAGTGAAAGAACCTCTCGCTAACCAAAAGAACCCTCAGCAGGGCAAAATCTGAGAGGCCGGGCGGATGAAGCCGGCGCCTCTCTTTTTCTCTTCCCCGCCCTCCTTCCGGTCCGTCCCTCCTCCCGCCCCGGCAGTGCTTCTGCGTGGCGTTTTCTTGCCCCCCCCCATCCCTGGCTGCTCCTCCCGCTCCTCCTCCTCCCCCCTCGTCACTTCCGCTGGGGCCGGAGCCAAGAGAGGGTGAAGCGGCTGCAGCCGGAGAGGAGCTCAGCGCCAGCGGCCCCGGAGGTAGGCAGGGAGGGCCCGCCGGGGCTGCCTGCTCGACGAGGCTCCGAGCGACCCCACTACCCCTGAAGGGTTAAATGCTTGCGTGCTCTAGGGGAGGGGGGGTCAGAGCCCCTTTGCCCCCACCGCTTGTGAGGAGGAGGTTCATGGGATAGAGACCCTGCCAGCTTGCTTACCTTACTTATGGGGCAGGGAGGGCTATAGGGAACGCGCTTTGCCCGCCCCTTGGGGAGTCTATGAAAGACCCCCCCCCCTTGCCTGGCTGTACTTGGAGGTTGGAGGGCAGGTATCTCTACCCCACCTCGCCTGCTTATGGGGAGGAGGGTCGTGCTTGCTCAGCTATGGGGTGGGCAGGTTGTAAGAAGCTCTCTCTCTCTGCCCTCCCTTGGGGGCCCGTGACAGACTGCCTGCCTGGGGGGCAATATCCACTCCCCCACCCATCGGTCTGTCCGGTTATGTGGGGTGAGGTGGGGCAGTAGGAGACCTGTCCATCTGCCCTTGAGGAGGGGAGTCCGTCTGCCTGCCTCTCTTACCTATCCGTACATAATCTTCAGGCTGGAGGAGATTGTTCCCCCCAACCCCACGTCTGCCTGCTTATGGGGAGAGGGGCTATTAGGAGACTTTCCTCCTTGCTTGCTGTCTACCCCTTGGAGGGGTCTGTAAGAAACACCTCCCTCCCCGCCGCCGCCGCCGCCGCCCTCTCAGTCTGTTCTTGGAGATTAAGGAATATAGGAGATTACTCCCCTGCTGCCACCTGCCTGATGGCCTGCCTGCTTATGGGGAGGGGAGCAATAGGAGACCCTGTCTGTCCATCTGCCCTTGAGGAGGGGACTGTAAGAGACACCCCCCCAAAAAAATGCTTGTCTCTATGCATTGGGGGCAACAGGGATATACCTTTACTTGTCTGTCTATATTATATCTATGGGGAGGGGGCAGTAGGAAGCCTGGCCTGCCCCTCAATGGGGAAGGGGCTGTAAAAGACACTGTGCCCCTGTTTGTGCATGGAGGTGGGGAGCCGACCTCCTTATGGGAAAGGAGGAGAATAGGAGATTGGCTGCCCTGCCAAGGGGGTCCCCACTTCCTAAGTGTTATCTGGAGAGCCACATCGCACAACTCTTTGCTCCCCCCCCCCATGCCCTCACAGTCCAGGTCAGGTCTTAAACTCCCCCCCCCGACACCCGTGAAAGCCTTTTAATAGTGATGGGTCAATTGTCCTACCTCTTGTTTGTGTGTATGTTTCTGTGAGCTTTACAATATTAAGTTTTTTGGGGGGTGGGGAGTGTGATTTGGTCCAACCACTGCATCTGTTTCTAATCACTGGTTTGTGCTTCTTTTCAAAAAAGGCTACAAGCCAGTGATCCCTGAGCATGCACAAAGTGTATTTGATTAAGAGAAAATGGGTGTCATGATTTTGGAAGATATTACCAGTCTCCAGTCAAGGCTTGAGCCTTGTTTTCTTTTCCCTAGAAATACCTTAGTTGCTGGGAATGGCCTGGCTTGGTCAGTTGGGCAACAAATTACCAACAGGCTAGTGTGTTTTTCTGGTCTTATAGTGCAAAGGTCAATAGGCTCACTCCTCAACCTCTGACATGTTCCTGGGTCAGGGGCTCTGCTTCTTTTTAAAACATCCAAGGTTGTGTAATGCATTTGTGCTGTGGCAGCATTTTGTGTGTGTGGGAGGGGGAATTTAGGCCCTTTAGATTTCACTGGGTTACAGCTCCCATGGTCTCTGACCATTGGCCATTCTGGCCTAGGCTGATGGGAGTCCAGTAAAGGTAAAGCGACCCCTGACCATTAGGTCGTGGATGACTCTGGGGTTGCGGCGCTCATCTCGTTTTATTGGCTGAGGGAGCCGGCGTACAGCTTCCGGGTCATGTGGCCAGCATGACTAAGCCACATCTGGCAAACCAGAGCAGCGCACGGAAATGCCGTTTACCTTCCCACCAGAGCGGTACCTATTTATCTACTTGCACTTGACGTGCTTTCAAACTGCTAGGTGAGCAGGAGCAGGGACTGAACAACGGGAGCTCACCCCGTCGCGGGGATTCGTTAAGTCCAGTCATGGATGACTCTGGGGTTGCAGTGCTCATCTTGCTTTATTGGCTGAGGGAGCGGGCATATAGCCTCCGGGTCATGTGGCCAGTATGACTAAGCTGCTTCTGTTGAACCAGAGCAGCACACGGAAATGCTGTTTGCCTTCCTGCTGGAGCGGTACCTATTTATCTACTTGCACTTTGACGTGCTTTCGAACAGCTAGGTTGGCAGGAGCTGGGACTGAGCAACGGGAGCTCACCCCGTCACAGGGATTCGAGCCACCGTCCTTCTGATCTGCAAGCCCAGGGCTCAGTGGTTTAGACCACAGCACTACCCGCATCCCTGATGAGTGTTGTAGTCCCAAACAATTGAAGGGCCTCTGGTTGGGAGAAGGTTGTTTTAAACATTGTCGAGGCACTCGTGTTGCAGTCCTTTGTGTGTCTGCTCAAAGTTACTCAAAGGGAATCATTGAGCTATATATTATGCGGCTGTTCATCTTAGTCCTGTGTTCGCAAAAAGCACTTCCGTGGAAGAAATCCCTCTGCTTCGTATCGCGTGCTTAATGTCAATTCTTGCCTGTTTTGGGGATTGTTGGTCTCTAAGCCTGTAGTTCTAGCTAGCGGACTTTCAACTCCCTCAGGTAGTGGGGAGTTGTTTAAGAATTTGCTGCAAAGGCAACTGACCTGTAGGGTGAACTCTGCTTATTTATGTTTTTAGGAATTGCAAGCCACTGATAACTCTCTGCCCCCATTCATCTTTGTAAGAGCCAAGTTGTGTGAGATCTGCTTAACAAATTATTTGGTTATCTCCCTCTGTTTCTGAACTTCCCTGGTCTGTGCCGTTGTTCACATAACCCAAATGGCGCATTCCTTGTTGAAGAGGGAAGCATTGGCAGACTTGAATCCCAAGTTTTGAAAAAGCAAATTACTTTTTAAAAAAAGAAAACGGGATAGGAGAAGCCCCCTAAAGGGGGTAAATGCAAACTGTTACATAGACTCTCCCTTGTAAACAAACAAAAAATCAGCCTGCAGGTGGAAAACTGTCCTGCTGCGCTAGATTTCTACTTGCAAGGAGTTCCTCCTCCACATAGCAGGAACTTCAAAAAATGTGAGTCTCCACCTCCAGTTTTGGAAAGAGCATAGTCTGGTGTGGCATCTTGGGCCTCTACCACCTGATGTTTCTGCTTGCCTCAGCCAGCTCTGAAGAACGTTGAGGGAAAGCTACTTTTTGGTTTCCCAACACCCTGAGTTGCTGCTTTGCAGCTGGGCTTGCAGATGACTCAAGGGAGATGCTTGCCTATTTTCAGGCTTCGAGGAAAGCTGCTTCCTCTGGAGGTTCTCCTTTCTCTGACTTCTCTGTTCCCTTCCTCGTAATTACAAAACAACCTCCGCCTTGTGACTCGCTGCTCTTCCAGCACTAAACTTAGATAAAAACATTAAGCCAGCCCCTTGCCAACCTGACACCCTCCAGATGTTTTTGGGCTGCGATGCCCATCAAAGCCAGCCAGCGTGGGGCTGATGAGAGTTGCAGTCCCAAACTTCTGGAGCCCACCATTTTGTGAATTCTCATGTTGTTGTTTAGTCGTTTTGTCGTGTCCGACTCTTCGTGACCCCCTGGACCAGAGCACGCCAGGCACTTGTGTCTTCCACTGCCTCCCGCAGTTTGGTCAAACTCATGCTGGTAGCTTCAAGAACACTGTCCAACCATCTCGTCCTCCATCGTCCCCTTCTCCTTGTGCCCTCCATCTTTCCCAACATCAAGGTCTTTTCCAGGGAGTCTTCTCTTCTCATGAGGTGGCCAAAGTATTGGAGTCTCAGCTTCAGGATCTGTCCTTCCGTGAGCACTCAGGGCTGATTTCCTTCAGAATGGATAGGTTTGATCATCTTGCAGTCCATGGGACTCTCAAGAGTCTCCTCCAGCACCATAATTCAAAAGCGTCAATTCTTCGGCGATCAGCCTTCTTTATGGTCCAGCTCTCACTTCCATACATCACTACTGGGAAAACCATAGCTTTAACTATACAGATCTTTGCTGGCAATGCCAACTTCCCTTTTGAGTGAAAACATCCTTCTGGCATCCCCGACTTGTGCCTTCCAGATGTTTTGGGTTGTAGCTGCCCTTCGAGCCAACCAATGTGTCATAGGCTGAAAAACTCTGATCTCGAGGGCACCAGGTTGCAGAAGCTACCATGGACCATTTGTCCCTTGAGCCCAGAAGGCCTGAGAGGGAGATTTCCTTTCCCCCAGACTTGCTGTTGAAGAACCTGTGAATGGCACCTGCAGCCAGAAGTGGCTAACCTTGTAGCTGTCCAGAGGTGGTGGGCTCCCATAAGCGACAGCAGCCAGCTTGACCAGGGGCAGGGGGCCGTCAGAGTTTTAGTACAGCATCTGCAGCAAGGATAGCCAACGTTGTGCCCTCCAGGCATCATCAGTCCGAGTTGGGGTAATAGGAGTTGTAGTCCAACAACTTCTGGCTGCCCCCACAGGTCTCCTGAACCCCTGTCTTAAGTCAAGGGCTCTATCACTTTTAGAAGATAACAAGTGCTGGATGAATCAGGCCCATCTGGGCCAGCATCCTGTTCTCGCGGTAGACAATCGGGTGACTCTCTGCACAAGAGCACTCTTTTCCCCTGTGGTTTCTTGGCAACTGGTATGTAGAAGTATCCCTGCATTTGATGATGATGATGATGATAATAATAATAACAATAAATTTTATTTACAGTGGTGCCTCGCAAGACGAAAAGAATCCGTTCCGCGAGTATTTTCGTCTTGCGGTTTTTTCGTCTTGCGAAGCAAGCCCATTGACGGATTAGCGCTATTAGCGCTATTGGCACTTTAAGGGCTAAAAACGGCTTTTTTAGGCTTAAGGGATTAGCGGTTTTGCTGCTAAAATGCTTTTAGCAGCTTAGCGATTCAGAATAAGGGG
The DNA here is from genome assembly GCF_965153285.1 of Podarcis tiliguerta. Taxonomy (NCBI): domain Eukaryota; kingdom Metazoa; phylum Chordata; class Lepidosauria; order Squamata; family Lacertidae; genus Podarcis; species Podarcis tiliguerta. The sequence continues at coordinate 23,793,517 of NC_139549.1, forward strand.
TTTTGGAGCAAAAAAACCCCTCAAAATTATTCGTCCATTTTCGTCTTGCGAAGCAAGCCCATGGGGAAATTCGTCTTGCGAAGCGCCTCTGCAGACGGAAAACCCTTTCGTCTTGCAGGTTTTCCGTCTTGCGAGGCATTCGTCTTGCGGGGCACCACTGTATACCCCACCCTCCCCGGCCAGAGCCGGGCTCAGGGCGGCTAACACCAATAAAGTCACAGTAAAAACATAATAGGAGAAAAAGATGGGGGAGGGGACCCACAATTTAAAATACAGTTTAAAATGCAATTTAAAATGCAGCCTCATTTTAAAGTAGCTGATAAATCAAGACCATAAAGGGAGGGAAACATGAGGGTCAGACCAAGTCCAAACCAAAGGCCTGGTGGAACAGCTCTGTCTTGCAGGCCCTGCGGAAAGATGTCAAGTCCCCCAGGGCCTTAGTCTCTTGTGACAGAGCGTTCCACCACGTCGGGGCCAGTGCTGAAAAGGCCCTGGCCCTAGTTGAAACCAATCTAACCTCCTTGAGGCTCAGGACCTCCAAAGTGTTGTTATTTGTGGACCTTAAGGTCCTCCGTGGGGCATACCAGGAGAGGCAGTCTCGTAGGTACGTGGGTCCTAGGCTGCATAGGGCAGAGCATAGCCATCAGGACTAGTAGCCACTGAGAGCCTTGCTTCTCCGTGAATTTAACTTTTAAACAAACTCTTCTAAAGCCACCCAAGTTGGTGGCCATCGCTGCCTCCTGTGGCAGGGAGTTCCGCAGTTCTGTCTTCCCTGAATCTTCCCACATTCAGCTTCCTTGGATGTGCCCGACTTCCAGTGTTATGAGAGAGGGGGGGAGAAATACATTCCCCTGTCTACTGTCTCTGTGCCGTGCATCATTTTCCTATATTGTCTCCTCTTAACTCCCCCTTAACTTCCCCAAACTGAAAAATCCCAAAGCCGGCAGCATTTCCCAGTGAGCCCCTTGATCACTTTTATCACTTTGCTAGCCCTTTTGTGAACCTTTTCCAACTCTTAGAATATCCTTTTTGCGGTGTAGCAACCAGAACTGTACTCACAGTGTTCCAAATGCAGCCACACCGTGGATTTCTTAGAAGGGCGTTACGATATTGGCCTCCTTATGATATCCTTCAGTCCTTGAAGACACAGAAAAGGTGACTAGCAAGTGTGCTGCTGGCTATATTCTGACACAATTGTTTTTTTTTTTTTTAAAAAAATATTTATTACTTTTTGAACAATTTAAACGCTACAAAACAAAACAAAAACAAGAACAAACAAACAAACAAAAAGGAACAATACAAAACAATACAAAGACACTACATAACATTAACACATTAAACTAACAAAACCAAACAAAAACAGTTTAAAACACTCAAACAGTTTCAATATCTTGTCTTTCATTCACTTATTTCACTGACCTCCTCACACCTCCCTTTTTGTATTCCACTTCTATCAATTATTTCAGCAATTCCTTTCCATCTTTCTCTGTTTTCTGTCCTATAATATCTTAACACATTCTAACCTTATTTTACCTATAATATTCTATTAATCTATTTATACTTAAATCCTTATAACATTTCTGCTAAAGCCATATAACTTCATTCCACCATTCTTTTAACATTCATTAATTTTGCAGTATTTCTGTAAATAATCTTTAAACTTTTTCCAATCTTCTTTATATTCTGACACAATTGATCCATGTTCCCCCCCACCCCACGCACACTCCGCTTGTGAATCATCTATTCATCCTGGAGACCAGAAGATGTTATTTGCAGACCTGCTGTTAACAGAACATGTTTTTAAAACTGGGAAAGCGAGAGATAAAGTGTATTTATTTATAAAATGAAATAATTAAATAACTGAAACATTTATATACCACTATGTCACGGGTGGCGCTGTGGGTTAAATCAAAGAGCCTAGGACTTGCTGATCAGAAGGTCGGAGGTTCGAATCCCTGCTCCTGCCAACCTAGCAGTTCGAAAGCACATCAAGTGCAAGTAGATAAATAGGTACCACTCCGGCGGGAAGGTAAACGGCGTTTCCGTGCGCTGCTCCGGTTCGCCAGAAGCGGCTTAGTCATGTTGGCCACATGACCCGGAAGCTGTCTGCGGACAAACACCAGCTCCCTCAGTCTATAGAGCGAGATGAGCACCGCAACCCCAGAGTCGGTCACGACTGGACCTAATGGTCAGAGGTTCCTTTACCTTTATGTCACGTGGACTGCAAGAAGATCAAACGCATCCATTCTTAAGGAAATCAGCCCTGAGTGCTCACTGGAAGGACAGATCCTGAAGCTGAGGCTCCAATACTTTGGCTACCTCATGGGTAGAGAAGACTCCCTAGAAAAGACCCTGATGCTGGGAAAGATGGAAGGCACAAGGAGAAGGAGATGACAGAGGACGAGATGCTTGGACAGTGTTCTCGAAGCTACCAGCATGAGTTTGACCAAACTGCGGGAGGCAGTGGAAGACAGGAGTGCCTGGCGTGCTCTGGTCCATGGGGTCACGAAGAGTCGGACATGACTAAACGACAACATGTCACACACACACACACAAAAAAAAAAAAAAAACCCAAAGCTGGTTTGCAACAATACCTATACACAATAAAAACCACTTAAGAAATCTAAAAAGCAGAGATCGTCAACTAGCTGCTACAGAAAGACTTTGGCTGGGACATGGCATTTTCCTGGAAGGGGTTTCTCCAGTGAGGTCATTGCTTCTAAGGCTTTTCCATTGGAGTGATGTGGATTTCACCCACCCCTACGCAGGAGTGAAAGTCACTGGATAAATCCGAGCTTCCTTCTCATAGCTCCCCTTTTGGATTATAAAAAATATGCTGATTTGGTCTTCCGAGATTGCAGCGACCAGCTGCGTCCTTCTAAGTTGCAGCAGTGAGGACTCGGAGTCCCAGTAATTAAGGAGGGCGGCTTTGGGTCAGGCTGGACATCTGTGCAGGACAGGGTTGGCTCTGCGCTGTGAAAATCTCACTCCGGAGACCTTGAACTTACTTGATTACCACATTGTTTCCTGAAGACAGTGGAAAGGGAATAGCAGATAAACAAGTGATGTAATGTGATGCCTCCTGAATTTCAAGTCCTCCTGGAAAGTGGTGGTTTCTGTAGCGCCGTGGTGTATCCAGCGTGGGATAGAGCACTGGTTCTCAACCTGTGGGTCCCCCGATGTTGTTGGACTACAACTCCCATCATCCCTGAGCTCTGGCCTTGCTAGCTAGGGATGATGGGAGTTGTAGTCCAACAACATCTGGGGACCCACAGGTTGATAACTGCTGGGTTAGAGCGTCAGGCTAGGACCTGAGAGACCAGGGTTCGAATCCCCACTTGGCCATGGGTTGGGTGACCTTGGGCCAGTCGCTGCCTCTCACCCTAACCTGCCTCGCAGGGTTGTTGTGAGGATTCATTGAGGAGAGGGGCAGAGCTGCACACGCACATACCACCTTGAACTCCTTGTTGTTGCTGCTGTTGTTTAGCCGTTTAGTCGTGTCCGACTCCTGTCTTCCACTGCCTCCCACAGTTTGGTCAGATTCATGCTGGTAGCTTCGAGAACACTATCCAACCATCTCGTCCTCTGTCGTCCCCTTCTCCTTGTGCCCTCCATCTTTCCCAACATCAGGGTCTTTTCCAGGGAGTCCTCTCTTCTCCTGAGTTGGCCAAAGTATTGGAGCCTCATCTTCTCCTTAAAGGTACCCCTGCCCGTACGGGCCAGTCATGTCCGACTCTAGGGTTGCGTGCTCATCTCGCTCTAGAGGCCGTGAGCCAGCGCCGTCCGAAGACACTTCCGGGTCACGTGGCCAGCGTGACGAAGCTGCAGCTGGCAAGCCAGCACCAGCGCAGCACACGGAAACGCCGTTTACCTTCCCGCTATAAAGCGGTACCTATTTATCTACTTGCACTTAAGAGTGCTTTCGAACTGCTAGGTGGGCAGGAGCTGGGACCGAACGACGGGAGCTCACCCCGCCGCAGGGATTCGAACCGCCGACCATACGACCAGCAAGTCCTAGGCACTGAGGTTTTACCCACAGCGCCACCCGCATCCCTGCTCATCTTCTCCTTAGTGGGATCTAAACTCCTTGAACTCCTTAGTGGGATCTAAATGCAATCAACCCATGAGTGAGACAGGTCTTTGTCCCAAGCAGCTTACAATTTGCCCCTCCCTGCTGCTGGCCGAGGAGAAACAGGCGAAGACAGTGTGAGTGTAGTTTTATTAAATTTGCAGATCCCTTCTCGTAGCCATGTTCCGAAGCAATTTACAACAATATAAACGCAATAATGAAAATACACGAATATAGAATCATAGAATCATAGAGTTGGAAGAGACCACAAGGGTCATCGAGTCCAACCCCCTGCCAAGCAGGAAACACCATCAGAGCACTCCTGACATATGGTTGTCAAGCCTCTGCTTAAAGACCTCCAAAGAAGGAGACTCCACCACACTCCTTGGCAGCAAATTCCACTGTCGAACAGCTCTTCCTGTCAGGAAGTTCTTCCTAATGTTTAGGTGGAATCTTCTTTCTTGTAGTTTGGATCCATTGCTCTGTGTCCGCTTCTCTGGAGCAGCAGAAAACAACCTTTCTCCCTCCTCTATGTGACATCCTTTTATATATTTGAACATGGCTATCACATCACCCCTTAACCTCCTCTTCTCCAGGATATATGATGGCTATATGCTGCCTCCGTATATGCTGGGGCAATAATGGTTCTGAATACCAGTTGCTGGAAACTTCAGGAGGGGACAATGCTGTTGTGTTCCCATCCTGCTTGCAGGTCTTCCACAGGCATCTGAGTGGCCAGTGTGAGTGTAGTTTTATTAAATTTGCAAATCACCATTGGCCTGATCCAGCAAGGCTCTTCTTCTTTTCTTAGGTTTCAAAGTGTGGTTTCCGAAAACCTGAGGCTGGCTCAGATGTCACAGCCAGCCACATTTTGGTGAAACGTGAGCAAGGCTTGAATATCACTTTGGGGTTTCTTTGACATCCTCCATATCATAATTCCCTCCTCCCTCTTTCTGCTGGTTTTGGTCTGCACGAGCGAAATGTTTTTTGCTTTTGCAGACCCAGGACTGGAAACCAGTCGCATGCAGTGCAGATTTGCAAGAAAGTGCAAAGCATGTTTTCCCCCTGCATTCAGATGATTTCTCAAAAGCTGTGGTTTGCCTCATAAACCAGGAAAGGGGAAATGGCAGTGAGTGAGCCATTTGGCTGTAGCTCGGTGGTAGAGCAGCCACCTTGCATGCAGGTGGTCCTGGGTTCAATACCAAGGCTCTCCAGTTAGGGCTGGGAAAAGCCCTTTCCCCCAAGCCATCAAGAGCTGCTGCCCGTCAGTGCAGACAGTACTGTGCTAGATGGACTAAGGACTTCAGGCAGCTTCCTATGGTGAGCAAAGTACCAAGCTGTAGATCGGCCTCAATGAATGTCTGAACCAGTCCTTAAGTGTCAGGAAAAGCAGTTCAACAGTGCTTAGTCCGGACAGCGGCTTCAAAGGACCAGCTGTGTACTGTGCTCCTCCTTCAGGGATCCAGTTGCTTTGCTGAAGCTTCGGCTTTTTCTTCTGCTCTGGAGCTCAGAATTCTCCCAGAGGCTGGTTTTGAAGGAAGACTTCTTTCTGAACCAAAAACATCCAAGCATTGACTGTTTTTAGCAGTCCCTCTTTGAATGCAGTGTCTCTCTGTAAGTTGATGGTGGTGTTTATATAACGCGGGAACAATCCTAAGCTTCCAGGAACAGGCCTGGGGAGGACCCAGGTTTATGGAGAGCAATAGACCCATGGTGCTATTAGCTGGTCTCCTTCTTTCTGTAGAGAAGGGTTATGCTTCTGTAGATTATGCTTGGTTGGAGGAAAGAGGAAGGAATTATTCACTGGGCTCAGAAGTCTCCTGACATTAGTCCTGCCTGCTAATAGAAATAATGTACAGCTATGATGCTAGAGCATGGGTAGGCAAACTAAGGCCCGGGGGCCTGATCCGGCCCAATTGCCTTCTAAATCCGGCCCACAGGCAGGTCCCACAAATAACCCAGAGATGCATTTTAAATAAAAGGACACATTCTACTCATGTAAAAACACGCTGATTCCTGGACCGTCCAGATCCAGCCCCCGGGCCTTACTTTGCCTACTCCATGTCCTAGGTCCAATCCTGGACATCTTCAGGTCTGGTTGGGGAAAGACTCTTGGCTGAAACCCTGGAGAGACCTGCTTCCAGCCAGTGTAGGTAGGTTGATGAATGATCTGACTCAGTAGAAGGCACCTTTCTCTGTTCTCCTTGAAAGCCACTTAGCCTGAATCCCACCAAGAGCATCCCATTATGACAGTGGATTCCTGATGTGAACTGGGTGTTTGCAGTTTGTGTGTGTGTGGAACTTCTCTTTAGAACTGCCTTGCTGATCCTTTCGTTGGCGCTGAATATGCTGGTTGTTTCTTCGCTCCTGGCATCTCCCCAGCTGGCTTTTTTTTGGCGGGGGGGGCGGTTATCCAGCAAACCTGGTGGTGTCTCTCTGCGCGTAGTGTTTTTAAAACCTGATCTGTGGGTCTGACCACCCACCGTTGCTCTTCTGAGAATTCCCCTTCCACGCCCTGCCAAAGGCTCCTTCTTGGGACTTAGCAGCCTCTGGCAAACCTTGTTAAGGCATCTCTGAAAGTCCCAGATAAGAGCCTCTTCTCCAAATGCTGGATTCTCTTCCCCTCTCCTTTTTAAATTTCTGAATTTGTCCTTTCTCTCCCTTTGTGTCCTGCCTTCCTCTCTGTTTATCCTTCAGGGTTCGTTGGGCGTTAAAACCTCTTCTGCAGCCTGCTGTATTTTTATTCTTCTTTTTTCCCTCTTTCAGAAGCAGCAACAAACCAGGAACCAAGATGTCAGACTCCAAGTATTTCACCACCACCAAGAAAGGTAATATGGGTTGCTTTTAGATCGTGTGTGTGTGTGTGTGTGTGTGTGTGTGAGAGAGAGAGAGAGAGAGAGAGAGAGAGAGAGAGAGAGAGAGAGAGAGAGAAGTGCGTCTAGAGCCTGATTTCTACAAATGGCAATCCAATCAAGGCTATAAAATTGTTCCAGGACTCTTTCCATGTCAGAGCGGCACGTTAGCCTCTCCCTAATCATAGGAGGAGAAGCCATTCCTTGCACATAGAAAAACATATCAGGGAGACATGTTTGATGTGTTTTTTTAATATTTTAATATATGCTGCAAGCCACCCAGAGTAATATACATTTTTATATATGCTGTAAGCTGCCCAGAATGGTGGCATTATTGTTATCATCATCATTATTTTCTTTTCTTTTTTTATTGTTTGTTGCTTTATTAGTTTTAACAAGAAAAATTACAACCAACCAAAAAGAACCAAATAATACTACGATTTACGAAGGGTAAATTAAATTCTTACAGCATAACTTCCGTTGTGACTTCCAGTCACCCCCTCGAGGGTCCCGGTCAGCATTATTTTCTATGCTTGCCTCCTTCCTGAAATGCTATCTTTCAATATGCAGAAAAATCTCTTTCTCCCCCCCCCCCTTCAAAACAGGAGAAAACTCTCAACCATGCAGGGGAGCTTAAAGAAACATGATTTTTAGTTAGTTAATTTATATTTTTGGTAATGTATATAAAAAAAAGGAGAGAACAGTTATAAAGACAGATGAAAATTATAATTTGAAGAACAAAACAATAAAATAGGCATGCAGAATAAGTGCAGTTGCAGATGGGTTAAAATAGCAAAGGCGAAAGAGGAAAGTGAGAATAATTGTTTCCTTCACATGAATAATATTAGTGTTACTTGGTTGTCTAGTTCGGTTCTGTTGTGCATGTAATTAAAGGAATGGCAAAACATATAACAGGTTTCTGGAGGTTCTAATATTTTCATTTATGAATTTCTATGAATCGCCTTTTGCATATATCTCAAGGCAACTTTTAGGCTCCCCCCCCCCATTTATTTTAATAACTTGCATACCATCAAGCATCGGTATCTCTAAGCAGCTCTTATAAGTTAACGGCCATGAAACCACAAGCAAAATGTAAGCATGCAGCATCAAAATACCAGAAGTAAAATGTTAAAAGTGAAATGATGCCTATCAGTGGCGTAGCGTGGGTTGTCAGCACCCGGGGCAAGGCAAGTAATTTGCGCCCCCTAACCCGTGGATTTTAGCACTCAGAGAGCTGCGAGTGCGAGCGCGCCCCCCCCAGATGTTGCGCCCGGTGCAGCTGGCCCCCCCTGCACCCCCCACGCTACGCCACTGATGCCTATGGGCTTGTTGCAGTGCCTTCAGAGACAGGGCATAGTTCCCCCATGACCCAGGCTGAAACCCTAAACCAGGGGTCAGCAACCTTTTTCAGCTGTGGGCCGGACCACCATCCCTCAGACCATGTGGTGGGCCGGACTATATATTTTTTGGGGGGGGGGGGAGGAACAAATTCCTATGCCCCAGAGATGCATTTTAAATAAAAGCACACATTCTACTCATGTGAAAACACCAGGCAGGCCCCACAAATAACCCAGAGATGCATTTTAAATAAAAGGACACATTCTACTCATGTAAAAACACGCTGATTCCCGGACCGTTCACGGGCCGGATTTAGAAGGCGACTGGGCCGGATCCGGCCCCCAGGCCTTAGGCTGCCTACCCCTGCCCTAAACTGTGGTTAATCTTAACTGCTGCCTGTTGAAACAAGCCAACTTCACAACTGTGCAAAGCACCTCAAAATAGTTTTTTAAGGGGTACGAAAAGCAACCAAAGGTAGCTGTTCCTTTTGCGTTGTTTTTAACCATAAGGCAGAAACCATTTTTCCAGCTTGAAAAGCTGGCCAAAGCTGAAAAATGCCTTCACCTTGTTTCCGCAGGATGGGAGCATGCCATATGTCAACAGGGATGCTGTTCCATGAAACCGGGGCAGCTGTGCCGAAGGATGATGATTATTATTATTTTAGTTTTTCGTTGTTCTTAATCTTTTTTTAAATTGAAGGATTATTACATCCTGCATTTTGTCTGCTGCCTCTGGGATTTGTTCAGATGAGCGGCAATTCAGAAACCTGCAAAATAATTCATAAGCTGGTTGGAGAGCATAGGAAGCAGAATATTGATTCATTTCCCATGTTGCTTTGCCCGCCCCCCCTTGCCAAAGCAGACTCTGAAAACCTGAATCGTGGAGGCAGAACACATGAGCAAGTGGTGGCTCCGTGGTAGAGCCATCTGCCCAGCATCTCCTGGCAGGGCCGGGAGAACCTGAAACCCGGGAGAGCGGCTACCTGTCAGGGTAGACAATAATAATGATAATAGTAATAATAATAATTTTTATTTATACCCCACCCTCCCCAGCTAAGGCCAGGCTCAGGGCACCTAACAAGCAATAATAAAAACAAGTTGAATTAATACAACTTAAAAACAAGATTAAAATGCAACATTAAAATATTGAAGCATTAAAATATTAAAATGCAGCCTCATCACAGGAGGAGAAAGGAAAAAGAAAGAGAGGGAGGAAATCAAATTGGCTCCAAGCCAAAGGCCAGGCAGAACAACTCTGTCTTACAGGCCCTGTGGAAAGAAATCAGATCCTGCAGGGCCCTGGTCTCAAGAGGCAGGGCGTTCCACCAGACCAGAGCCAGTGTTGAAAAGGCCCTGGCTCTGGTTGAGGTTAATCTAACTTCCTTAGAGCCCGGTACCTCTAGGGTGTTGCTATATATGGACCTTAAGGTTCTCCGTGGGGCATACCAGGAGAGGCGGTCACATAGGTACAAGGGTCCTAGGCCGTGAAGGGCTTTAAACCAGCACCTTAAATCTGACCCTGTACTCCACCGGGAGCCAGTGCAGCTAGAAAAGCACTGGGTGAATATGCTCCCATGGTAGAGACCCTGTGAGGAGCCTCGCTGCAGCATTCTGCACCCCCTGGAGTTTCTGGGACAGCTTCAAGGGCAGCCCCGCATAGAGCGAATTACAGTAGTCAAGCCTGGAGGTGACTGTCACATGGATCACTGTGGGTGATACTGGGTTAGATGTGTCATTGGCCACCTGGCATTATCTAATTTTTTGGGTGTTCATAGCTTAAAGGTAGAGCATCTGCTTTATCTTCAGAAGGTCCCAGATTCAACCCCCAGGGGCATCTCCAGGTGGGGCTGGGAAAGACTGGCACCTAAGAGAGCTGCTGCCGGTCCGTGTTTGCAGTACTGTGCTAGACTGGGCTTCCTGTGCAAGCTACTGCACTTGAGTGCTGTCGTTCTGCCTGTTGGGGTACTTTCTCTAGGTGCTGACTGGGACCTCCTGCCACCTTGATTTAAACTTCCACGGTTTTTCCCTTCTCTCCAGGGGAGATATTTGAGCTGAAGGCTGAGCTCAACAGCGACAAAAAGGAGAAGAAAAAGGAAGCTGTGAAAAAGGTGATTGCGTCCATGACGGTGGGGAAAGATGTCAGGTATGTTGCCATTCTGGAGATGCGTTGGTCCAATATCTGAGCCAATCTGGGGTCTCCAAATACGGTCTTGGGCTACAGCTCCCATCAGCCCCAGCCAGCGCAACTGGGACTCAATGGCTGTGCTGGTGGATGCTCTGCCCCATTGCAGGTGCCCTCCCACTGAGCAGATTGCCTTCCCCATGGATTACATGGTAGATTATGCTTCACGGTGAAGCCCCAGCAACCGTTTCTCTTCCCCAGACTGCCTGCAGACTGTCTTACTTGCCAGAGTGGTGCATGCTCTGGTTATCTCCCGCTTGGACGACTGCAATGCGCTCTACGTGGGGCTACCTTTGAAGGTGACCCGGAAGCTACAACTAATCCAGAATGCGGCAGCTAGACTGGTATCTGGGAGTGGCCGCCGAGACCACATAACACTGGTCTTGAAAGACCTACATTGGCTCCCAGTACGATTCCGAGCACAATTCAAAGTGTTGGTGCTGACCTTTAAAGCCCTAAACAGCTTCGGCCCAGTATACCTGAAGGAATGTCTCCACCCTTATTGTTCAGTGCGGACACTGAGGTCCAGCTGTGAGGGCCTTCTGGCGGTTCCCTTCCTGCGAGAAGCGAGGTCACAGGGAACTAGGCAGAGGGCCTTCTCGGTAGTGGCGCCCACCCTGTGGAACACCCTCCCATCAGATGTCAAGGACATAAACAACTGACTTTTAGAAGACATCTGAAGGCAGCTCTCTATTGGGAAGTTTTCAATGTCATTTTGTATATGATGTAAGGCACCCAGAGTGTTCTCAAGAATCACAGCCATGCTTAAAACTACCCAGCCTAATAATAATGATGGTAATAATCATTATTATTAGGCTGGGTAGTTTTAAGCATGGCTGTGATTTTTGAGAACCTAAGAAGGGTCTGCTGATTCAGGCCACTGGCCCATCTAGGCCACCTTGATTCCCCAGTCGGAATCCCGCAAGCAGGACCCGAACACAAGAGCGCACTCCTGATTCATGTGGGAGGGAGTTCCACATTTCCACTATACGCTGCGTGTAGAAATCCTTTCTTTTGCCTGCCCTGAATCTTCTAACGTGAGTTCTGTCCACAAATTCCATTGTCATGAGAGCCGGGCTGAGAGATTCCTGGCCCTCGGCTCGCTGACACCATTCCCAGAATGATCATTTTGGGAATGAGAGAGAGGTGAGCAAGTGGTGGTTCTCACAAGGCCCTCTGCCTGGTTTCATTGACTTGATCTCTGGCCTTCCGCACTTAGCTGCCAACCGTCCCTTATTTGGCGGGAAAGTCCCTTATCCCAGCGCTGTGTCTCGCTGCTGTCCCTTATTGATGATGTCCCTTAAATTTCCCGGGTTTCAATGGAAGCATCTGTGTTGCTTGGCTGTGTTTCTTGGCTGCGTTGCTCACCCAATAAGGAGTCTAAGAACGACTGGGGGGTGGAGCTTGCATGCCTTGTGCCGATCAAATTGGCCGCGTTGCCTGGGGACTCGCCTTTGCTCAGCGCTTCCCAGCGGAGAGGTGACGGTGGATTTCCTTGCTGCATCCCCTTTGTCGGGTTGCTGCGCTGTGGGAACCACTGCTTGAGGTTTCATTTGGCTGCTGGCTGGGCTTTCTGCCTTTGGCTCAGAGGGGCTCAGAAGTTGAAGATACCTGTGCTGGGAAAATCCCTTATTTTGGCTGCTGGTCCCTTATTTTCAAATCTGTAAGTTGACAGCTATGCTTCTGCGCACCAGAGCTTCAAGCCATCAGCCTCTCTTCTAGTTAAAGATGTGTGGCGTAGGAATAATCCGGATTCCAGGCTTCTCTGTTTGGATTAAGGAGGTCGGCTTCGTCCTTGACCTTCAGGGAGCAGGACTCTTCGCACGTGCCGAGCATTTTGCGACTTTGAAATTGGACCAGGGAGCAATTCCGTTCATTTTTATTTATTTGACAAGGCCTGTATACCACTTGGTCATGGCAAAACCTCGAAGCGATTTAGAAATAGAACACTGAAACAGTTGAAAGCAACTATTTATAGAGCCCTCCTGCGGTGCCATGGGGTCAGCGCGTCTGGCTGTTAACCAGAAGGTTGGTGGTTTGATCCCACTCAGGGATGGTTGTGGGCAGAATTCCTGCACTACAGGGGGTTGGACTAGATGGCCCTCGGGGTCCCTTCCAACTCTACAATACTACATTCAAAAATGAATTAAACTCTAGGATAAGGAGGGCTGGGTGGGAAGCCCGCACCGAAATTAAAACACATGTCAACATGCCCGGATTGGCTTGCCTGAACAGAAATGTTTTTAGCAGGGACCAGAAAGTGCACAGCAAAGGCATCTATCTGATACCAATCGGCAGGGAGTTCCGAAGTGTCAGCATTGCTGCACTAAATACCGTATTTTTCGCTCTATAGGACACACACAACCATAGGACGCACCTTGTTTTAGAGGGGGAGAACAAGGGGGGGGGAATCTCCCCCTCTCTGCTCAGCGCCCCTTCAGCGAAGCGGCAGGAGAAACAGAGCCCCTTCCATTTCTCCTCCCGCTTGGCTGAAGGGGTGCTGCGCAGCTCTCCCTCTCTGCTGAAGCCGGGAGAGTCTTGCTCTCCCGGCTTCAGCGAAAGGAACCCGAAGCCTTTGGAGCGCAGCGCGAGGTCCCGCTGCGCTCCAAAGGCTTCAGGCGGCTATCCCTGAAGCCTGGAGAGCGAGAGCCTGGAGAGCGTTGCTTTCACTGAAGCCTGGAGTGTGCACCGACCCCTCTCACTCTCCAGGCTTCAGTGAAAGCAACATGTAGCCTCCGGAGCGCGGAGGGAGTGCTCCCTCTGCACTTTGAAGGCTTCGCATTGCCTTCGCTGAAGCCAAGGAGCCTGCATTCGCTCCATTTCCCCTTAATTTTTGGAGGGGAAAAAGTGTGTCCTATAGAGCGAAAAATGCGGTATATCATTTTCTTACAAAAGCGGAACGTGTATTTTGTGGCACGTGCAACTTTGCCAGTTCTGTAGATCAGAGCAGTCTAGTGGGGCATCAATGGGGTAAGACGACCTCACAGGTAAACTTGGTCCCAAGCTTTCATATACTAATAGTCACAACCTTGCACTTGGCCCGGGAGCAGATGAGCAACCAGTGCAGCTCTCTTGAGCAGAGGAGCTGTATTCCTTCCAGCAATTGCATAAGGGAAGCCCCACTTAGAGCATATTGCAACAATCCAGCCTTGAAGGAACCAATGCACGATAACAAGGAGGGAGGGAAAATGTAGTAGCCGGGGCCAGGAGGAGAGGCCTCTGAATGGTGAAGCCAGAGCAGTGAATCTCAACACAGGTACTGATTTAAAAAATGAGGATGAAAAAGTAACATTTAACTCTGCTTTCTCCAGCCTACTGCCCTCCATCTGTTCTGGGCTAGAAATCCTATCGGCCTCTGTTAGCACAGCTCTCTGGCTGGATTTCTTTGTGCAGGGAATTTTGGTTATGAACGTCAGGAGTGCCGTAGGAAGCATTCAGCGGTGTGATTGTCCAGTGGTCATTCTCTGCAGGAATATTGTAACCAAGCAACAGGCTGTCTGGACAGACTTAAGTTAGCAAAGCAGTTGCAAAGCCTTCAGGCAGATAGTCCAAATCTGGCACGGCAACCTGGGGAAAGTTAATATCTTTTTCTAGCTGGCCTGGTAGATTTGGGGATTCCTCGTCTTTCTCCGGTGGGGCGATGGGAGGAGAAATTGGTTCATCTCTTTCAGTACGGTCTGTACCAGGGCTTCCCAAACATGGGTCTCCAGCTGTTGTTGGACTACAACTCCCATCATCCCTAGCTAGCATGATGGGAACTGTAGTCCAAAGACAGCTGGCGACCCAAGGGAAGCCACACTGTCCTCAGCCGCTTTCTAGGTGTTCCCAGCCCTTACTGGATATGCCACTGGGGACTAAACCTTAGGACCTCCTGCATGAAAAGCAGACGGTCTACACCACCAAGCCCCAGCACTTGACGCCCCTGGAAAGTCTAGAAGCAGGACCTGGGTGCGAAATCAGCCCCCTCTCTACTCCCAGCAGCTGAAATTCAGAGGCATGCTGCCTCCAACATGGCTGCCTGTTGTCTTCCTGCTATAGACATCTGAAGGCTGCCCTGTATTGGGAAGTTTTTTAAAAAAAGTTTGACATTTTATTATGTTTTTATATGTGTTTTGGAACCCAGAATGGCCGAGGCAACTGAGCCAGATGGGCAGGGTATAAATAATGAAATCATCACCGTTATTACTATTATTTCCAAGGCTTACATTTTTCCTGGCCCGTTGACCAGCTGCTCTAAAACAGCACAAGGGTGTATGTGTTTATGTGTGTGTGTGTGTGTGTGTGTGTGTGTGTCCCCATCTGTATCCTGGTTCCTCACGCCGCCTGCCTGTTCTCCATTTCCAGCGCTCTCTTCCCCGACGTCGTGAACTGCATGCAGACGGACAATCTGGAGCTCAAGAAGCTGGTTTACCTGTACCTGATGAACTATGCCAAGAGCCAGCCAGACATGGCCATCATGGCTGTCAACACCTTTGTCAAGGTGAGTTGCAGGAGCAGCACCTGCTCTCTAAAGCATGGGTAGGCAAACTAAGGCCCGGGGCCGGATCCAGCCCAATTGCCTTCTCATTCCAGCCTGCGGATGGTCCAGGAATCAGCTTGTTTTTACATGAGTAGAATGTGCCCTATTATTTAAAATGCACCTCTGGGTTATTTGTGGGGCCTGCCTGGCGTTTTTACATGAGTGGAATGTGTGCTTTTATTTAAAATGCATCTCTGGGTTATTTGTGGGGCCTACCTGGTGTTTTCACATGAGTAGAATGTGTGCTTTTATTTAAAATGCATCTCTGGGTTATTAGTGGGTTATTATCTCTGGGTTTGCTGACCCTTGCTCTAAAGTTTTAAAAATGGAAGTGCCCATTTTCCCCAGTGAAAAAAAATTCACAAAATTTGAAAGCTGCCTGATTCTGAACCTTTTCCCAACTCTGCGATGCCTTTTCCATACCCTACAGGACTGCGAAGATCCCAACCCCCTCATCCGGGCCCTGGCAGTGCGCACGATGGGCTGTATCCGGGTCGATAAGATCACCGAGTACCTCTGTGAGCCGCTGAGGAAGTGCCTGAAGGATGAGGACCCTTACGTGCGCAAGACGGCGGCTGTTTGCGTGGCGAAGCTCCACGACATCAACGCGCAGCTGGTGGAGGACCAGGGCTTCCTCGACACCTTGAAGGACCTCATCTCGGACTCCAATCCTATGGTGATGGACCCCTTCTTGCCTGGGGGGGGAGGGAGGGAGGGGGGCTGTCCAGGCTGCTACTCCTCTGCCCCAGCTGAACCAAGATCCGCTAAAGGCTTTGGGTCCGGAGGGATTCCCAGGTAGTCGAAGGGAGGAGCTACTACTTAGATACTCGCTAAGTAAAGGAACCAGGGACGCGGGTGGCGCTGTGGGTAAAACCTCAGTGCCTAGGACTTGACGATCGCATGGTCGGCGGTTCGAATCCCCGCGGCGGGGTGAGGTCCCATCGTTCGGTCCCAGCTCCTGCCCACCTAGCAGTTCGAAAGCACTCTTAAGTGCAAGTAGATAAATAGGTACCGCTTTCTAGCGGGAAGGTAAACGGCGTTTCCGTGTGCTGCTCTGGTGCCGGTTCGCCGGGGCAGCTTCGTCACGCTGGCCACGTGACCCGGAAGTGTCTCCGGACAGCGCTGGCCCCCGGCCTCTTAAGTGAGATGGGCGCACAACCCTAGAGTCGGACACGACTGGCCCGTATGGGCAGGGGTACCTTTACCTTTTTAAGTAAAGGAACCAGCTGCAAAGAGTTCTTCTCCTCCGGTCCCTTACATGGTTAGCTCAAATGTGTAAGGGCCTTTGGGAATTGCTAGCGTCCATGATGGTTACCAAAAGCAAGGAAAGATAGCAGGTCAGGAATACGTCCCCCCTGATCTGCTGTCTTTCTGTCTGCAGCGCCTGGCCTGGAGCCAAACGTGCATCTTTGAAATGGAAGCAGTTGAGCGGCAAAAGGCTGCCTGCCGTCTTGCACGTTTAAGCAGCATTGGAGAAACGCCCAACCCGAGCGCTGCTCTCCCCCCCCCCGCCCCCGCTCCACGCTTCCTACATTTTTAAAAGGAACGTAATGAGAGAACTATCGGCCGCCTCTGCAAACCAAGTTCCAAATGAATTTTTAATTTAGGCCAAATGGCCTCGGATGCTCCTTGGGCCTGTGGGTTGCTGAGAGGAATAGCGGTCTTGCTAGGAAGCCTTGCTTCACGCAGCAATAGCATTCGGTTTAATTTTCTTTCTTTTTTGGGTGGGGGTGTGTTCTTTTCCACACATCTCTATACCCCCGGTGCCCCCAGGATGCTTTTCTGTGGAGATTTTTTTTTTTTTAGAGGCAAGAGCTGCCGAGAACTATTTGCCTGGTGAGGCCTACAAGACTTAGGCTACATTCACACCCTACATTTAAAGCACTATGGTACCGCTTTAAACAGTCATGGCTTCCTGCAAAGGATTCTGGGAACTCTGGTTTGTTATAGAGCAGGCACTGCCAAACTTGGCCCTCCAGCTGTTTTGGGACTACAATTCCCATCATCCCTGACCACTGGTCCTGTTAGCTAGGGATGATGGGAGTTGTAGTCCCAAAACAGCTGGAGGGCCAAGCTTGGCCATGCCTGTTATAGAAGAAACCTGCATTCCCCTCATGGAGCTACTATTCCCAGAGTTCCTTGGGAAAGAGAGATTGACTGATGGAGCACTCTGGGAATTATACTGAGCTAGACAGACCTGCAGCTGTAGCTCAGGTGGCAGAACATTTCCTTTGTATGCAGAAGGTCCCAGTTCAGCCCTCAGTATCTCAGTGGGCTCGGCAGGACTCCCGCCTGAAACCCTGGAGAGCTGCTGCCAGTCAGAGTAGGCAGTACTAAGCTAGATGGACTAACGATTTGACTCAGGATAAGGCAGCTTCCCATGTTCCTATTTTCACAGACGGGTGCTCTCTTTTGTTTTCCCCCCAGGTGGTAGCTAATGCTGTTGCAGCCCTCTCAGAGATAGCGGAATCTCACCCCAGCAGCAACCTGCTGGATTTGAACCCACAGTCCATCAACAAGCTGCTCACTGCCCTGAACGAGTGTACGGAATGGGGCCAGATCTTCATCCTTGACTGTCTGGCAAACTACATGCCCAAGGATGACCGCGAGGCCCAGAGGTGAGAGCTGCGGATTGGCTCACTTACTCGAGCCCCGTGTCGACCATGCTGCTTTGCAGGCACTGTTGTGTGAGATGCCCTTCCTTGCTCAAAGACAGCCCAGTCTGTGTGCAGTTTGTGTGTCTGTCTGTCTGTCTGTCTGTCTGTCCGTCCCATGCCTCTGTTTTTGTTATCAACGAAGCCAAATTCTTTACTGTAGCACTCTGCGCTTCGGAACACTGTACAGATTTTTTTGAGAAAGGGGAATCATGTTTAGAGGAAATGCAAATAAGAGGAGATATGGAGAAAGTGTTTTTATCCTTCTCTAGAACTCCTGGACAGGGTGGCGCTCTGGGTTAAACCACAGAGCCTAGGACTTTCCGATCAGAAGGTCGGCGGTTCGAATCCCCGCGACGGGGTGAGCTCCCATTGTTTGGTCCCAGCTCCTGCCAACCTAGCAGTTCGAAAGCACGTCAAAGTGCAAGTAGATAAATAGGTACCGCTCCGGCGGGAAGGTAAACGGCGTTTCCGTGCGCTGCTCTGGTTCGCCAGAAGCGGCTTAGTCATGCTGGCCACATGACCCGGAAGCTGTACGCCGGCTCCCTCAGCCAGTAAAGCAAGATGTGTGCCGCAACCCCAGAGGCGGTCACGACTGGACCTAATGGTCAGGGGTCCCTTTACCTTTACTAGAACTCCTGGACATTGGAACATCAGGGAAGATGAAAAAGAAGATTTATTTTAAACTATGGAATGCACTGCCCCAGGAGGCAGTGATGGCTACAGACTTGAATGATGTTAAAAGAGGATGAGAGAGAGTCAGGGAGGGCAAGTCTATCAATAGCTCCTACCCACAATGGCTATTCTTGGCTTCCCCAGTCGGAGGCTGCATGCTTCTGAATACCAGTAACTGATGGAAGCTTTGTATTTTTCTTTCTCCTCTTTCTCTTTGTTTTTTATTGTTTTTCTTTTCGTTTTTGTATTTTATTTTTATTGTATTTTTATTGTTTTTTATATTATTAATTTAAACATCTTTATTGAAAGTTCAAAGAGTACATAGTTATATGTGCACTAAACATGGTGAGACGTAAATAAAAGAGAGAAAAAGAGAAACAGCACCCGTGTAGAAGGGAAAATAAAGGGGAGAGGGAGGAAACCCAAAACTGTATACTTTACAAGGTTGTTATTGTACTTCACCAGATCTTAAACTACTACAGTATTTGTAAGAATGGATTCCAAATATCATTGAATTTATCCGTGGCAAGCCTGTTGTTTATATGCAAGTTGTTCATATGTTGCGAGTTCGTAGAAGTCTTCAATCCAATAATAGAAGGGAGACGCATTTTTATTTCTCCAATACATCAGTATCAGTCTTTTCTTTTTTTTAATAGAAATTTATTAGATATTTTATACTTATAAAAGAAAAACAGTAAAGGCAAAACAATATACACATTCAACAAACATCAACAACAAAAGAAATAAAAAAAAGAAAAAATGCAACAATACAACATAAGAAAAAACCCCACAAAAACACAAATCCAAATTTTTGTATCCAGATCTTTCATTAGCTTATTTCCTTGACTTCCTCACACCTCCCTTTTTTGTATTCTGGTTCAAATTATCTGATTCAACAAATCATTTCCCTCTTCTTCAATTTAGTCTGTAGTTTATCATAACATAATTTAACTTTCAATTTCCCAATTTAACACATTAGCACTTAATGTTCATATAATTCTTAATAACACTTCTGCTAAGACCTTATAATTTCATTCCAATATTCCAGTCTTTTTGCTGTGGTAAGGGCACGGAGAGTGTTTTTATTTGGATTAGTTTGTTTTTTTATTGTATTGTATGTTAAACAGTTTTATTTTATTTTCTTATTTTATTTTATTTTATTTTAAATGAAAAGAAATAGCTGGAAAATGCAGGTCCTGCTTGCTGGTTTCCTGAGCAGGGCTAGCATAGAGCACAACTCTTCATTTTCTTCCATTTCCCCAGATTACCCAATGGCTGCAGTGCAGGACCACAGAAAACAGGGTTTTGTTGGTTGCACCTAGGAGCTGGGCTGGTGGGTCAGTGGCTTTGTGAAAAATCTCCTCTGGCATTTGTCTGCTGCATCATCCTTTTCCTTCTCTTCCCCGCACTGCAGCATCTGTGAGCGAGTGACACCCCGGCTGTCCCACGCTAACTCCGCCGTGGTCCTCTCGGCTGTGAAAGTGCTGATGAAGTTCATGGAGATGCTCTCGAAGGACCTGGATTATTACGGCACTTTGCTGAAGAAGCTGGCTCCCCCGCTCGTCACCCTGCTGTCTGCTGAGCCAGAGCTGCAATACGTGGCTCTCCGAAACATCAACCTCATTGTGCAGAAAAGGTGATGGTGGATGCTCTGTTGGCTACAGGTGGGCAGGGTGGTTGGCAGTAGCACTGCTTCCAGGGATACAGCGAGATGCTCTCAGGCATGTAACTGGGCTTGTTGGGGGTTTTGGTAAAGAGATTTCCTTTTATAACAAATATAAAACAGAGAAGCTGTTGTAGCCACAGGTGAAAAACCAGAAGATGAGAAGGAAAACTATAAAACAGGCACCTGGGTTAAAATACCAAAGGCCATGGGAAATGATCCACAGTGAATTCAAAAAAATGTTTAAAAGTACTTTCCCAAAAAACCCAGAGTCCTTTCTGTTGGGGATAATTCAGACTGAAATTCCCAGGTGTCAAAAAAGGTTATTTATGTGTGCCACTACTTGCGGCCCGTGTTTTGTTAGCCCAAAAATGGAAAACGAGCAAGGTCCCAACCAAAGACGAATGGCAGCTTAAGTTGATAGAATATGCACAGCTTGCAGACTTAACATATTGAATAAGAGAACAAGAAGAACATACGTTTAGAGAAGATTGGAAGACTTTTATTGAATATGCGGGAAATAACTGTGTACAGCTGAAAACGCTGGCAGCATTAAGATAAAGATAAAGTGTAAATAAGTTATGATGGATGTAATAATGGAATACTGAATGCTATAGTTCTGTAAAATATGCAGGGATTTATGTTATGTAAAATGAACCATGGAAAGAGAAGAAGGGAAGTCATTGATATCTTAAGGATGTAAATATGTCAAGTATAGTTTGAGATTTGCCAGGTTTGTGACGAGGGCTGACTTGAAAATGATGGTTCCATTACAAAACGTAATTAAAGGAATTCCAGATCAAATGAAAAGTGTCTGGAGCTTCTAGACCTTGTCGAAATCTCAGATTATGCGTAGTTTTCTCCATTATAGCTATATTTCAGAGTGAGTGGTACCAAGCGCCCGATGTAAGATTTGGGGGCTGTTTTCCATTGAGTTGCAATTGCTATGCGAGCTGTCAAGATCATATATGACCTATGGGCATGTAAATATGTTTGTATAGAAGGTAGATCTTTCAACGGTCCAGAACTGACTTCCAACCTGCAACATGGGACCTACTTTTACAGTTTCACTTTTGATTGCCAATCAGAAGGTCGGCGGTTCGAATCCCCGCGAAGGGGTGAGCTCCTGTTGCTCGGTCCCAGCTCCTGCCAACCTAGCAGTTCGAAAGCACCTCAAAGTGCAAGTAGATAAATAGGTACCGCTCCAGCGGGAAGGTAAACGGCGTTTCCGTGCACTGCTCTGGTTCACCAGAAGCAGCTTAGTCATGCTGGCCACATGACCCGGAAGCTGTACGCCGGCTCCCTCGGCCAATGAAGCAAGATGAGCGCCGTGACCCCAGAGTCGGCCACAACTGGACCTAATGGACAGGGTCCTTTACCTTATAATTACTGTACCGGTGCTAACGAGGCACACGATTCATCCTAACATAACACTTCCGAGAGCAGTGTTGCCTAATAGCTCAGTCAGTATAGCACGAGACTCTTAATCTCAAGGTTGTGGGTTTGAGCCCCACATTGGACAAAAGATTCCTGCATTGCAGGGGGTTGGCCTAGATGACCACCACGGTCCCTTCCAACTCTACCATTCTATAATATTACTAAATGAAACCATCTGATTTATTTATTTTTACTTTGCAATCTATAAGTTGCACAGCTGGGTATGTTTCTTCTCCGGGTCTCTTGATCGCATCTTTTCCTCTTCTCCCAGACCTGAAATCCTCAAGCACGAGATGAAAGTCTTCTTTGTGAAGTACAACGACCCAATCTACGTCAAACTGGAGAAGCTGGATATCATGATCCGCCTGGCATCGCAGGCCAACATTGCACAGGTAAATCCTCTTTTCTCTCTTCCTCCCCACCCCCCAAATTTGCTTCGGAGTCTCCACTGCCCTGCAAAGGTTAGGACTGAAAGGAATTGAAGTCCCGCAAGATCTGGAAGGCACCCTCTGTTGGGGAAGGCTGAAGCCAGCTATTGTCTCTAAAGAACGCATTCCACTCTTCTTTTCCTTCCTGCCCCAATTTTTCAGCGTGTGCATTTTCTAGCTGCCACTCAGCATTCCAAAGTTACTGAGCATGCTCTGTCCTGGGCTTGCTTTTTGCCCCACGTCTTCTGATAAAACGGCCTCGGTCCTGTATACCTGAAGGAGCGTCTCCACCCCCATCATCTAGCCCGGACACTGAGATTCAGCTCCAAGGGCCTTCTGGCGGTTCCCTCACTGCGAGAAGTGGAGCTACAGAGAACCAGGCAGAGCGCCTTCTTGGTAGTGGCGCCTGCCCTGTGGAACGCCCTCCCAGCAGATGTCAAGGCAATAAACAACTATTTTACTTTTAGAAGACACCTGAAGGCGGCCCTGTTTAGGGAAGTTTTTAATGTCTGATGCTGTATTGTTTTTTATATTTGATTGGAAGCCGCCCAGAGTGGCTGGGGAGACCTAATCAGATGGGCGGGGTATAAATAATAAATAATTATTATTATAGGTGCTTGCCGAGTTAAAGGAGTACGCAACAGAAGTCGATGTGGACTTCGTGCGGAAAGCCGTCCGGGCGATTGGCCGGTGTGCCATTAAGGTTGAGGTGAGCTAAGGTGTGGTCCAGAACATCTGGCGGGCACCAGTTTGGGGGAGGCTGGCATCTATCCAGGAGAGTGGCCTGATTCTGCAAAAGGCTTCACTTCAAACATACTTGGCTTTCCAAGCATTTAGAGGCTGCAAGTAGCAAAGCACAAATGAATTTTGCATTATGTGTTGTGAACCTCCCCCCCCCCCCCTTTCTCTTTTTGGGGAGGGTGGGGGCTGAAGACATTAGGGAGAGGAACAGAGAGTGCTCTTGCACTCGAATCGTCCGTGCAGACTTCGCTTTGGGGCACCTGGTAGGCCCCTATGAAAACAGGATGCTGGATTCACTGGCCTGATCCAGCACATTTTTCTGACGTCCGGTCGATCTTGGCTCAAAGGGGGTTTGACCTTTACAGAGCCTTCCAACATTGGCATTCATTTTTCGAGGCAAGCGGTGTCCGTAGTGCTGGAGATCAACACGTCTTTGCGCAGGGAGCCAGCTTTTTCAAAATACAGTGGATGCTCAGGTTGTGAACGTTCGCAACCCGCAGTGCCGCGTCTGCACATGTGTGGGTTGTGATTCGACGCTTCTGCACATGCGCGGCCGCCAAAACCCAGAAGTAACCCATTCCGGTACTTCCCGGTTTCGGCGCATCCGTAACCCGAAAAAACGCAACCTGAAGCGTCTGTAACCCGAGGTATGACTGTAACAGCGTTGGAGGCATTTCTCATAGCATGGGGACCCTGCCTCCCCCTTCCCAGTTGGTCTTCTCTAGTGTGCAGAAGGCTGCATGTGACTCTTGTTTTGTTGCAGCCAGGAAATTCCTGGCTTTCCTGCTGCTGACATCCCACCCTTGCTGGGAGATAACCTAGGTGTCCTTTAACTTCCCTGTTTAAAAGCAAGCATCCGTAGTTTCTCCTAAGCCTCTTGGCTAAACCCCAGTTCCTCTCCACACAACCCCCTTTCTCTTTCTTCCTGCCCAGCAATCGGCAGAGCGTTGTGTAAGCACCTTGCTTGACCTCATCCAGACCAAGGTCAACTATGTGGTCCAGGAAGCCATTGTCGTCATCAAGGACATCTTCCGCAAGTACCCCAACAAGTAAGAAGCCCCCCTTGAAAAGTTACCATCTTGATGACACATGCAAACATTTTATTATTTATTACACTTATTCGTTGCTGTTTTTAAAACTGGTGGTTTGGGATAGCTCAAGTCGGTAGAGCACGAGACTCTTAATCTCAAGGTCACGGCTTTGAGCCTCACGTTGGGCAAAAGATTCCTGCGGTGCAGGGGGGTTGGACCAGATGTCCCTTGGGTGTCCCATGATTCTGTGAGAAGGCAGTAATAATAATAATAATAATAATAATAATAATAATAATAATTTTTATTTATGCCCTGCCCTCCCCAGCCAAGGCCAGGCTCAGGGCGGCTAACAAGCCATAATAAAAACAAGTTGAATGAATACAACTTAAAAACAAAATTAAAATACAACATAAAAATATTGAAACATTAAAATGCAGCCTCATCACAGGAGGAGAAAGGAAAAAGAAAGAGAGGGAGGGAATCAAATTGGCTCCAAGCCAAAGGCCAGGTGGGACAACTCTGTCTTACAGGTCCTGCGGAAAGAAATCAGATCCCGCAGGGCCCTGGTCTCATGAGGCAGAGCGTTCCACCAGACCGGAGCCAGTGTTGAAAAGGCTCTGGCTCTGGTTGAAGCTAATCTAACTTCCTTAGGGCCCGGGACCACTAGGGTGTTGCTATTTATGGACCTTGAGGCTCTCCTTGGGGCATACCGGGAGAGGCGGTCCCGTAGGTACGAGGGTCCTAGGCCGTGATACATGAGCAATGATAATGATACAATGAAACCTATCCAGAAATATAGAGCCTTCGATTTTTCTTTTATTTATATGTTTTGCATCAGAACTGGCTCTTGATGACACGGGATGCCCAGCACATGCAGAGCTAGTTCTTGGCCTTTGAAAGGATCTATCCTGTTGTTCAGAGGCATTCCTATCCTACTTTTCCACGAAGGGCCCTTACATAGTTCTTTTTTTCTCTCTCTCCTTATTTAATCCCCCAGAACAGCCTTGTAAGGTAGGTCAGGCTGAGCAGGGGCAGTCGGCCGAATGGTGGGATTTGAACCCTGGTCCTCTCCCGGGTCGTAATCTGACGCTTCTCTAACCGCTGCGCTGCACTTGCTTCTCCGCTGTCTCTTAACTCCTCCCACCCCTCCTGTCCCCCCGACACGCAGGTACGAGAGCGTGATCGCCACCCTGTGCGAGAACCTGGACTCCCTCGACGAACCTGAGGCTCGGGCAGCCATGATCTGGATTGTGGGCGAATACGCAGAGCGCATAGACAACGCGGACGAGCTTCTGGAGAGCTTCCTCGAAGGCTTCCACGACGAAAGCACCCAGGTGAGACGGGGCAGAGTCTCCCAGGTGGGGTGGCTGAGGATTAGGCAGCAAAGGCTGCAACGATTCCCTCCAGATTTCCCCCCACGGTGCCTTGCCTCCCCCAAGCAGCCAACCCGTGAAGATCTTGCACCCCTCCAGGAACCCTAGTGGTTGTGTCTTGGGCGATGCACCTCTCAGGTTGCACGTCAACTTCATTGGCACCTCCTGTAGATGCCCGTCAACAGTTCTGATAATCAAGATATTTCTCTTCCTTAATTTATAACTAGTATCTTGTAAACTTCGGCTCAACCTTGCATTTGGCACTGCCTAGCCAACCTTGGCTCAGCCTTGCATTTGGCACTTTGATCACCAAAGAATGGATGCTTTTGAGTTACGGTGCTGGAGGAGACTCTGGAGAGTCCCATGGACTGCAAGAAGATCAAACCTCTCCATTCTTAAGGAAACCATCCCTGAGTGCTCACTGGAAGGACAGATCCTGAAGCTGAGGCTCCAATACTTTGGCCACCTCATGAGAAGAGAAGACTCCCTGGAAAAGACCCTGATGTTGGGAAAGATGGAGGGCACAAGGAGAAGGGGACGACAGAGGACGAGATGGTTGGACAGTGTTCTCGAAGCTACCAACATGAGTCTGACCAAACTGTGGGAGGCAATGGAAGACAGGAGTGCCTGGCGTGCTCTGGTCCATGGGGTCACAAAGAGTCGGACACGACGAAATAAATGACTAAACAACAACAACAAAGCAAAGTGCTCAGCCCAGCCCAGCTTCATGCAGCCTCCCAGTTTAGGGGAGTTAGAACAATAAAACAATGAGATAAAACAATAAATGAAAACAACAAAACGAAGCACTAAAAGGAGTTATGAAATAAAATGGAAGAGGGGATAAAAACGAATGCTAAGGGTTGGTTATAGAGCAGAAACTTGCCTTAGAGTTGGCCTTGGAGCTCAAAACCCTGCTTCAAGCATTCAGCAGCCATCTTCCTCCTAGATGCCCCCTTTCCGTCCTGCAGCCTCCCGTTCAGACTGCTTGTGCCAATTTCTTCCAGGATGGTAGCAGTAGAACGCCAGCTGTTGCATGCAGAAGATCCCAGGTTCAGTCCGCCTTTTTTTCTTTCGTCCACTGCAGGTGCAGCTGCAGCTGCTGACGGCCATTGTGAAGCTTTTCCTGAAGAAGCCCACCGAGACCCAGGAGCTGGTCCAGCAGGTCCTCAGCCTGGCTACACAGGTAGGGGAAGAAGAGGTGGCCTCGCTTTGCCTTTGTAAACCTGGAGGCCCCCTTTATGTCCTTGCAGGGGTTCTGCAAGGTAGCCAGTGGTGCCGAAGCTTTGTCAGCCTGGACGACCTCCTGAGGACCACATGCCAGGGGTGGGAGGGGCCAGAAGCAAAAGTGGGCGGAGCTACAGATGCAAATTTGACCCTCTGTACACTAGAGGCTAGTTTCTACGCAACAGTTGCACGCTCCTTTCCCCCCTTCATCCAGGGAAAGCAAGAGGCACGACTGGAGTTCAGGGACACTTCCAAGCCAGGAGAAAACACTCCAAGGAAGGGGGTGGTGACCTGAGGAGAGACTTAAGATCCAGACTTATTCATTTATTACATTTATATACCAAGGGCGGTTCACAGAGTGAAATACAGCCGTACCTCGGAAGTCAAACGGAATCCATTCCGGAAGTCTGTTCTGTTCGACTTCCAAAACCAAAACGTGGCTTCCTGTTGGCTGCAGGAAGCTCCTGCAGCCAATCGGAAGCCGTGCCGGATGTTCAGCTTCCAAAAACCATTCGAAAATTGGAACACTCACTTCCGGGTTTCGATCATTCGAGAGCCGATTTGTTTGGGAGCCAAAGCGTTTGAGATCCAGGGTACGACTGTACAAGATAAAACACAAGCAAATGATTAAACAGTTTTAAACTTGCCCTGGATTTATGTTCATCGCTTTAAATGCTTTCAGGCCTTTTTTTTTTTTTTTTTTGGCAGTCACAAGGACTAGAAACTTTGCTTTCTTTTTAAATGAGAAGTGTCAGCACTCTGACATCTGGCCCCTGCAAGGATGAGAAAGAGTGAGGCAGAGCGGCCTGCATCTATTAAGATATCCAGTGTGTTAACTGACCTCTGGGCAGGTTTGGAGAGCCCCTGGTGTGAAAACACACAAACACACACACATGCTCCTTTCCTTGTCTCCCCCCCCCCCCCCCCTGCGGCTCCCACCACTTAGGATTCGGATAACCCCGACTTGAGGGACCGTGGCTACATCTATTGGCGCCTGCTCTCTACTGATCCTGTGGCAGCCAAGGAGGTGGTTCTGGCAGAGAAGCCACTCATCTCTGAAGAGACGGACCTGATTGAGCCAACTCTGCTGGACGAGCTGATCTGCTACATCGGCACACTGGCCTCCGTCTACCACAAGCCCCCCACTGCCTTCGTGGAGGGGAGCAGAGGCATCGTCCATAAGAGCCTCCCTCCGCGGACAGGATCGTGAGTACTCTTTGGTGGCAGTGGTGGATGTGCAGGGAGAGGTGGTTCTGTTGTTCCTCTCTACAGTCCACTTGGTCTTTGGCTCTCTTTTTTTCATCCTATTTATAAAAATACCGTATTTTTCGCTCCATAAGACGCACCTGACCATAAGACGCACCTAGTTTTTAGAGGAGGAAAACAAGAAAAGAAATATTCTGAACGAAACAGTGGGTGCATGATTTTTGTGGTTCATGCTGTGGCCACAGACATGTGATCTGATGTTGAATTTGGGGTGACCCAATGCAAAAATCCTGAGGATCCACTTGGATCCGTGCTTTGTAACCACGTTTTTGCGCCATTGTGGCCCCAGGCAACAGCGGGTGCGTGATTTGTTTGTTGCAGGCTGTAGCCATGCACATGCTACGTGATCTGATGGTGAATTTGGGGTGACCCAATGCAAAAATCCTGAGAATCCATGTGGATCCGTGCTTTGTAACCACATTTTTGCACCATTGCAGCCCCAGGAAACATTTTTTTGGTGTAGGCTATAGCCATGGACATGCTTACATACCGCCAAAATCTAGAGTGGTTTGCAATGATTATGCATAACGCCATACAAGAGAAAGCATATAAAAAAAGAAACCAGCAAACTGTTAGGGAAAGGAGTGTTCGGCATTCCCTGCAGAATAGGAAGGGTTTTCGGCAGGTGTTGGCACAGATGGCGCCTGCTGGATTTCTAGTGGCAGAGAGTTCCACAGGGCCGGGCCAACGGCACAGAAAAGGCTCAGTTTCCCGCTGTTGCCTTGCCAACTCGAGGAACGGCCAGATGATCCAACTGATCAAGCTTGGGATACAAGGGTTCGGGTGGTCCCTGAGGCACCCTGGACCTAAGTCATTCAGGACTTTACAAATGAATGCCTTGAGTAGTAGGGGGTGCAGCTGGTGCAGGTGCTTTAAGAGCCATGTCTCGTGTTGCTTGCCAGATGCCCCCGTCAGCAGCAGTCTGGCCTCCGCATTCTGCACCAGCTGGAGCATCCAAACCAGGCCCAAGGGCAGCCCTGCATAGAGGATGTTGCAGTGATTAGCCTCAAGGTTACCAATACATTGACTACTGTGGTTGTAGCCAATGTAGCACAAGGCTGAAATCACTTAGCAGTCCATGTGTCCCACGGGCGAAATGTGCTGTGCCAGCAAAACGTCACTGTGCCAGATTGCCGGAAACTTCGCTGCACAGTAGATTTCACAATCTCTTTCATAGCCGGTTTCCGCTAGCCACAACTTCTGCATTGGGTTCCACCCGTCTGCTGGTGCAAGAGACCCTGGGGTAGGGTGGCTGGGTAGCAGAAATAGACACACACTTTTTCTTTTGGGGGGGGGGTTAAAATATTTTTTTATTAATTTTTCACAGTTACATTTTCACAAGTGAAAACAGTAATTAACTCACATTTCTACCAAATCTAAATTTATACAAGTACCTTTTCACGAACCTTCTCTTTGAGTCCAGAGATCCAGAGAAAGACACACTCTTGAGTCAGTGGTTCCCAAACTCCCCTCCGCACCCCACCCCAGGCCACTTGGAAATTGCTCATGGTCTCCGTAGACTGCAGTTGCTACAGCAGGCAGAATAATCATTAAGCCATGTGCTGGACGAGATCCTGTATGGTACATAATTGGGTTTTTATTGCTGATTTTTATTTTTATTCCATTGAATTCGGATCAGGATACAATAAAATGCATTATGAGAAATGAAAAAAGCGATAAAAATGCAATTAACCATCACGCAGCATCTCGCCCAGTGTATTATAATCACTACGGCAGACAGAAAATTCACTGATTATATATGAATACAGTGGTGCCCCGCAAGACGAATGCCTCGCAAGACGGAAAACCCGCTAGACGAAAGGGTTTTCCGTTTTGGAGGTGCTTCGCAAAACGAATTTGCTATGGGCTTGCTTCGCAAGACGAAAATGTCTTGCGAGTTCTGCGGGGGTTTTTTTCCCTCCCCCCCTTTTTCCCAAGCCCCAAAGCCGCTTAACAGCTGTTCGCTAAACCGCTTGACAGCTGATCTAAGCCGCTTATCAGCTGATCTAAGCCGCTAATAGCCTTTTAGCAGCTAATCCGCTAATCCCTTAAACCTTTAATAGCCGCTAATAGCCTTTTAGCAGCTAATCCGCTAATCCCTTAAGCCTTTAATAGCCGCTAATAGCCGCTAAACCGCTAATAGCGCTAATCCGCTAATGGGCTTGCTTCGCAAGACGAAAAAAACCGCAAGACGAAGAGACTCGCGGAACGGATTCTTTTCGTCTTGCGAGGCACCACTGTATTTTATGCAGGCATGCAATGAAACACACGCACACACACTCCAAAAAAATGAAGCATGCAAACCGCTGGTGGAACATGTGCCACAGTTTGCGTACTCCTGATCTGTGTCTCTTTCTTTGGAAGGAAGGAAGCAGGCCATTTTAAAATTGTCGTCTTCGTCTCTTCCCCACCACCCCACCCTATACTATGAACACAGGAGCGAAAGCGCTGAGAGCCCGGATGTTGCTCCAGCGGGCGCCCCCCAGGCTGAGCAGCCAGCGGTCATCCCGACACAAGGGGACCTCCTGGGAGACTTGCTGAACCTTGACCTGGGACCCCCCGTGAGCGGCCCTCCCGTTGCCACCTCGTCGGTGCAGATGGGCGCCGTTGACCTTCTCGGCGGTGGCTTGGACAGCCTGGTAAGCCCTAATCCTGCCCTCCTGAGGATTTGCAACTGAAGAGAGCGTGGCGTTTTCATTGGAGGACTTTGAATCCTCGAAAACAGCAGCATTAAGTGTGGCCGCTGACGTTATGCTCTGTTGCTGTTGGTTCCCTGTCTGCACATGTTTCACGCTGCCTGTGTGTTTTAAGACTGTGTGTAGATATACAGCCGTGTCCAGCTTAAGTAATACTGAGAGGACCCACTGAAATTAATGGACCCAAGTTGGGCCGCGTTCATACATTTAAAGCTATGGGATACCACTCCAAACAGCCATGGCTTCCCCGCAAAGGATTCTGGGAATTCTCCTTGAGAGTTATTACTAAGCCCTTCTATTCCCCTCCGGTAGCCACGGTTTCCAGGGCGGTTTAATGGTCAATCTTCCTTCCCTGGAAACTGGGAATTGTAGCTCTGTGTGGGTAATGGGGGAGTCTCTCCTAACAACGCCATTAACAAACGACAGCTCCCAGAATTCTTTGGGGGAAGCCATGACTGTTTAAAGTGGCACCGAAGGGCTGAAGACATAACCTCTTCGCTCTTGCCTTTTCAGCACGATTTGTATGTTTCAGGAGCTGCCTCGTTTTTTGTTATTGTCCGTTGTTTCTAATCGTGTTTTAATTCAGTAACCCGCTCTGGAACATTAGGGTGGAGGGCAGGTAATAGATAACAGCAGCAGCAGCCTCAGCAGCAGTAACAACAACAGTCGTAGTTAACAGTAAGAATAAAAATAAATAATGTGCAGTCTGAATGTGGACTTAGCCTACATTGGCTCCCAGTACGTTTCCGAGCACAATTCAAACTGTTGGTGCTGACCTTTAAAGCCCTAAACGGCCTCGGTCCAGTATATCTGAAGGAGCGTCTCCACCTCCATCGTTCTGCCCGAACACTGAGGTCCAGCTCCGAGGGCCTTCTGGCGGTTCCCTCACTGCGAGAGGCCAAGTTACAGGGAACCAGGCAGAGGGCCTTCTTGGTAGTGGCTCCCACCCTGTGGAACGCCCTCCCATCAGATGTCAAAGCGATAAACAACTACCTGACATTCAGAAGACATCTGAAGGCAGCCCTGTTCAGGGAAGTTTTTAATAAGTGACATTTAGTGTATTTTTCATCTTTGTTGGAAACCGCCCAGAGTGGCTGGGGAAACCCAGCCAGATGGGCGGGGTACAAATAATAAATTATTATTATTATTATTATTATTATTATTATTATTATTATTAGCTGTGTCCTTTCATTTTCCTACTCTGAATATGACTTAAAACAACTGGACACAATCCATTAATCTTTGGTCCCGTGTGCACAGAGAGGCAGCTGAGGAATCTGTCCTTTCTCACACCTTTTTTGGATCAGGGCGGCCAAAAGGTGCCCGCTAGATGTTGCCCGGGGTCTCATCACACCCCCAGGCAACATATCCCAGTGGTCAGGGATGATGGGAACTGTCGTCTTATCTGGAGGGCATCAGGTTGGCCACCGTCCACTTTAGGACATAAATGGTTAGGTATGCATGGGCAGGGGACGCGGGTGGCGCTGTGGGTAAAACCTCAGTGCCTAGGGCTTGCCGATCGCATGGTCGGCGGTTCGAATCCCCACGGCGGGGTGAGCTCCTGTCTTTCGGTCCCAGCTCCTGCCCACCTAGCAGTTTGAAAGCACCCCTAAGTGCAAGTAGATAAATAGGTACCGCTTTATAGCGGGAAGGTAAATAGCGTTTCCGTGTGCTGCGCTGGTGCTGGCTCGCCAGAGCAGCTTCGTCACGCTGGTCACGTGACCCGGAAGTGTCTCCGGACAGCGCTGGCCCCCGGCCTCTTAAGTGAGATGGGCGCACAACCCTAGAGTCGGACACGACTGGCCCGTATGGGCAGGGGTACCTTTACCTTTACCTTTTATGCATGGGCAGTGGAGGATGAGCCCCTTTTCGCAAGGCTGGCAGGGACACGAACTCAAAGCTCCGCTGGGAGTTGGCAGAGGCGAAACTGTTCAGTGCGAACGATTCCCAGTATAGCTGAAGGAGCGTCTCCGCCTCCATTGTTCAGCCACTGAGGTCCAGCTCCGAGGGCCTTCTGGCGGTTCCCTCACTGCAAGAAGTGAAGCTACAGGGAACCAGGCAGAGGGCCTTCTCGGTGGTGGCACCTGCCCTGTGGAACGCCCTCCCCTTAGATGTCAAGCAAATAAACAACTATCTGACTTTTAGAAGACATCTGAAGACAGCCCTGTTTAGGGAAATTTTAAATGTTTGATATTTTATCGTATTTTTAATACTCTGTTGGGAGCCGCCCAGGGTGGCAGGGGAAACCCAGCCAGATGGGTGGGGTATAAATAAATTATTATTATTATTATTATTATTATTATTATTATTATTATTATTTATAACGGGCAGGGCAGAGCAGAGGGGGTGCTGCGTTCTTCTTGTGGGGAGCTGTCTTGTAGCGCTGTGGCTGATAGCATCTGTGTGTTGTAGTCTTGAGTGACTAACCTCTCTTTCACCCCTTCTTGTTTTGTCTCTTTCCCTCCTCCCCCCCCCCCCCCAAATCCTGGCTATTCTCTCCCTCCCTCCCTCTCTCTCTCTCTCTCTCTCTCTCTGCATGTGGCTGTCTCTTCTCTTCCAACTTGCCTGCTGCTTCTTGGAGATGGGGGACGAAGCTGAAGGGGTATGGTCCAGCCCTCTTACTAGCTTTCCCTTCAGTGAGACACCCCCTTCCTCCCCACCCTTCCCTCCACTCTTTCCTGCTGGGAAACTGGGGCTGGGGGGGCGGGCTGGGGAGGACGAGGTGGATGGTACTCTTAGCAGTATTAATTGCCTTCTACCTGATCATCTCAAAGTGTGAAGTACACTAAAAATGCAACAAACCAGATCTATCTAAATACGTAAATTAGTCTGACCCAACAGGCATGTGTGTGTGTGTGTGTCTCTGTGTGTGTTAATGGCATGTTATTGGGAGAATCCCCCCCCCCCCCGTGTGTGAGTTTATTCATCCTGTGTGTATGTGTAAATGCAGAGAAGGTCTGCAGCTCATGTCCTTCACAAGCTCCCAGATTCCAGCCCTGGTTCGACTCCAGGTAGGGCTCAGAATTTGTCCTGCCTGAAACCTCAAAGAGCCTCTACCTGTCTATATAGACAAGGCTGGAGGTAGATGGACCAATGGTCTGATTCAATATTAGGCAGATTTCTATAAAAGCTTGTGCATTTGCCTCTTCTTGTAAGTCACGAAGTGGCCCTTCCCGAAGGGGTGCCAACTGCTGCAGCTCTGTGTAATGTCTCTTGCTCCTCTGCTCCCTACTCTTAAGCCACCTCCTGTAGGCACATGTCTCGCCCCCCCCCCCCCCCACTGCCTTTGGAGTTGCCTCTGTGAACTTGTAACATCTTGGTGTCTTTGTCTCCCTGCAGATGGGAGGCCCCAGTTTTGCAGCGCCCAGCGCGGTCATGCCCTCCAACTTGGGAGCGCCCCTGGGCGGGGGCTTGGGAGACCTCTTCGACCTGGCCGGCGGCGTGGGAACATTGTCCGGGTCCTACGTAGCTCCCAAAACGGTGAGTAGCACTGGCCCCCGAGGAGTGCCGGGGGCCAAGTGGCTCCCAATACCATTGCTTGTAAGATGCCTAGCACCTCTCTGTGGGTAATGGGCTTCTTTGCTTTGGCTAGACCCAATGGTAGGGCCGGCCACAACAGGGAATGAGAAGGCCTGAGCTCCCTAGGTGCTCCATGAGTGCATTGGACTAGAGAAGGGATGGGGAACGTCTGTGACCCTCCAGATGTTGTTGGACTCCAGCTCCCATCAGCTCCCCCAAGCCGCATGACCCGTGGTGAAGAATAATGGGAACTGTAGTCCAACAGCTTCTGGAGGCCACAGATATCCCCCATCCCTGACCTGGTCTGAGGCTCTCCTGGAGCTCCCAGTGAGTATCAGGTTCTCTCATACGCTGTTGGGGCCGGCCCTACCATTTGGTCATCATCCCTGATTATTGACCATGGTGGTTGGAGCTGATGGGAATTGGAGGACTACATATTCCCCATCCCTAGACTAGTGTGGGGTTATGTAACTTCTGCATTCACTAGTTCCCCCATCAGCAGCAAAATCCACAGATTATTGTTATTATTTATTGCGTCAAAAAGTGCTAAGCACTGTAGAGTAGTTTAAAAAACCAAGCCCTCCTAAGTAGACTTACAGTTGAGAGGGATGAGGTGCTATCCAATGTCAGCCATACTCTGAGCAGTCAGTGGGGTTGTGTTACTAATCCTCATGTCAAATTATAAAATTGCAAGCTCCTCAATGTTGAGGAGGGACGCGGGTGGCGCTGTGGGTTAAAGCCTCAGTGCCTAGGGCTTGCCAATCGAAAGGTCGGCGGTTCAAATCCCCGCGGCGGGGTGCGCTCCCGTTGTTCGGTCCCAGTGCCTGCCAACCTAGCAGTTCGAAAGCACTCCCGGGTGCAAGTAGATAAATAGGGACCGCTTACTGGCAGGAAGGTAAACGGCGTTTCCGTGTGCTGCGCTGGCTCGCCAGAGCAGCGATGTCACGCTGGCCACGTGACCCGGAAGTGTCTCCGGACAGCGCTGGCCCCCGGCCTCTTGAGTGAGATGGGCGCACAACCCTAGAGTCTGTCAAGACTGGCCCGTACGGGCAGGGGTACCTTTACCTTTTTACAATGTTGAGGACCCATCCTGTAGAAGTGTAAGCTATAAAAAGAATGGATTGGGCCCCGGCTAAGTTTGCTGCACTTGGGTGTCCCATTGGAATCGGTGGGGAAAATTAAAGAGTGCTTGTGCAACTTAGTTTTACTCACAGTAGACCCATTGCAACTAACACCATCGTGTTCATTAGTTTCAGCGGGTCTTTTCTCTGTAAAACTGAACACTGCCCTTAGTCTTGACATCGTTCCAGTTGAAATTCACATGATTTCAAAGTGCAACTGACTTAGTCCGGATCGAACTCCAACATTTGGGTAGAGGGGAAGGTTCTTGTTAGGATTTTTTTGTTTTTCATTTTATAACATACAGTTGTACCTCAGAAGTTGAACAGAATCCGACTGTTCGACTTCCAAAACATTCGGAAACCAAGGCGCCATTTCCGATTGGCTTCAGGAAGCTCCTGCAGCCAATTGGAAGCCGCGCCAGACGTTTGGGTTCCAAAGAACATTCGCAAACCGGAACACTCACTTCTGGGTTTGTGGCGTTTGCGAGCCAAAACGTTTGAGTGCCAAGGCGTTCGGCTTCTAAGGTACGACTGTATATAAAAGAGAGCAATTATAACAACAGATGAAAAAGAGAAACTGTAAAACAAGTCACATACGGGTTAAATAACAGAGGTAATGAAAGGGAAAAAGTGGGAATAAAAGTTGTATTTTCACAGATAAATAATAATATTACCGTATTTTTCGCTTTATAGGACGCACCCGACCATAGGACACACCTTGTTTTAGAGGGGGAGAACAAGAAAAAAAAATTCTCCCCTTCTCTGCGCAGCGCCCCTTCAGTGAAGCGGCAGGAGAAATGGAAGGGGCTCTGTTTCTCCTGCCGCTTCGCTGAAGGGGCGCTACGCAGCTCTTCCTCTCCCACATTGCCTTCGCCTTCAGTGAAGGCAACCCGAAGCCTCCGGAGCGCGGCAGAAGTTCCCGCTGCACTCCAGAGGCTTCATCCCTTTTGCTGAAGCCAGGACAGCAGGATTCTCCTGGCTTCGGTGAAAGGAGAGGCGAAAGGAAAGGCTTCAGCGAAAGGAGCAGCCTTCCCACTGCTCCCAGAACTTGTCGGGGCTGGCGGGGGAAGCCCGGGTTCCCCCCCCCCCAAGCCCCAGGGACCACACGTTTGCTCCATAAGATGCACAGACATTTCCCCTTAGATTTTAAGAGGAAAAAAGTGTGTCTTATGAAACGAAAAATACGGTAAGTGTTCCTTGATTGTCAAGTAGAGTTCCCGATTTTCCAGGCTTGTGACGGTGGCTTCATTGCAAACGATGGCCCTGCTATATGTGCAATGAAAGAATCTACCCCCAATGCATCAACTAATGTCGCCTTGCACCATTTCAGGTCTGGCTCCCGGCTGTGAAGGCCAAGGGTTTGGAGATTTCAGGTACCTTCAGCCGGCAAGTGGGCTCCATCTCCATGGACCTCGTGCTCTCCAACAAGGCCCTGCAAGTCATGTCTGACTTCGCCATCCAGTTCAACCGGAACAGGTAAAAGCCGCCGCCTCTTCCCTTCCTGTGCTGTGTTTCAGTGTGGCCTTCTCTCCCCACCCCCACAAGGAGTCCTCCCATACAGAGGGGGCGCCATAGCCAGGGAGCCTCTTGTGATGATCCTTGTGTCACTGAATGGCTGGTTTGATGAACCAACCTCGCCCTCTAAGAAGTTGACTGAAGAGGCTTAACCAGCTAGGACGGGGCGGGGAATATTCTTTCCAGCCCAAGAGCCGCATACCCTCATATATGACCTTCCGGGGGCCACTGGCAGTGGTGGGTGGGGCCAGAGTCAAAACTGGGCAGGGCCACAGATTGAACTGCGCCCGCCAGTAGCATGGCCAGGGATAGCAGTCCCTGACGGAACATTTGAAAATTGCTGAAGTTCTTGGCAAACCGCTTAAGGCAGCAATTCCCAAACTTGGGTCTCCAGCTATTTATTTATTTTTTGACTACAACTCCCATCATCCCTAGCTACTGGGACCCAGTGGTCAGGAATGATGGGAACTGTAGTCCAAAAAAAAAATCAGTTTGGGAAACACTGACTTAAGGGGGAATTTATTTATTATTTTTGCCTTTTGTAATGCACTGTGCTAGAGGCAGTAGGATATTGAATTGGATCCTTATTGTTTCTTGCATTTTGCATTCGGTTGTATGATTTGTCCGTGCCATTTACTAATTCCTGTGCCGGCCGATTTGGAAGAGACGCAACTTGGTTGCAGGGCATGTGCTTGGCGAGCGGACGTTCCCAGGTTCAGACCCCAGCAACTCCAGGCAGGGCTGGAAGTGTCCCTTGCCTGGAGCCCTGGAGAGCTGCTACCAGTCAGTGTAGGCAATACTTAGTGATATGGACCAATGCATCTGACCCAGTCTATAAGGCAGCTTCTTATGTACCCCTCACACTCTTGTCAGTTTCCTGCCTCCCTGACAGAGAGTGACCCGGCATCTAAACTCCTTTGCCAAAGAAAGCCTGTTGCTAGTTTCTTTCCAGTGTCTCTTAAACAGGAGGGTTTTGTAGCATCCCTTTAAATATTTCCTTGTGTTTACACTAACTTGTATCCTTTCTTTACGATATGATAGAGATTTATATACAATAATTTTATTAGGAAATGCACTGAGTACTGTATTCAACAATGGATTATAGGAAGGGAGAATGCAAGAGGAAAGATGTATTTTTGCTAGTAGCCTGTCTTCTGAGATTAAACAAAGCACAACTGTTAAAATGGTTCCAGCTAATCCAGTGAGACTTCTAGGGTTAGTATTTTAAGACGTGTGTATGGGAATATAATGTTTAACCTTCTCTGAATCGTGTGTTGCTAGAGAGGTTTGTCACTGGCTAATGGGAATTTAATGAAGTTCAGACTTCATAATTTAATATTAATTGTCATTAACATCTGTATGTTTGTAAAGTCAAATGTCTGAAGCAGAAGTCTTTTTACCGTTTTTATAGCTGGCAGCATTAAACCTTAAACGTTCATACTATCAATAAAGGTTTTTATTTTTATGATGTGAAAAAATGAAAAGAAAAGAAAGCCTGTTGCTGCTGCTGCCGCCGCTGGTTGCATCTTGCTGTCTTTCCTCGTCCGTATCCCTTGCAACCCCCGGTGTTGCAAGTAAAAAAGGAATACCTGTTGCCCACTCAAAATGTGTCCAAGAATCGACAGACGCAGCAGTGGAGATAAAGAAGGCAAAGTTTATTGCTGAGCAATAAAGACCCAGTGGAATAGTTTCCAGAGTCTGGGCGCCAAAGCCCCTGTGCATTGGGTTTTTATACCTGAGTACAAACAGCATAAAACATGACATATTCGTATGTTGCAGCAAAAATCAAACTAATCAAACCAGCTCTTCCTCTGCCCATGTAAAGAATACTTCTGCTTTTCTCAGATGGTGCGTCAATTTGCCCTTTACCCTAATTTTCAGCAATAAAGAGGAAAAGAAACCTATTTGGCCGTTGAAACCTGAATAACCCCCACCATCTTAGACTTAGAACATTGCATTGTGGCTGACTGCTTTTTCCTGTTCCCTAACTCAGCCCCATCTTGAGAGCCTGAGAAGCTGTCTGGAGAAGGTTCCCTATAGAAAATGCTAACACATCAGATTTATTGTTTCCGTCAAGCACAATAGCAGGGCAGAGAAAGAAATAGGGCAGAAGGCAACTTTTGGATTTTTAAGATTTAAGCACTTTTAGCTCTGCTGAAGCCTTAGTGATTTGAACATCATTAGGATACAGGGATATATAAAAATCATCATTAGGATATATGGTTATATATGGATATATGATTATATAGAAATCATAAAGGTAAAATTCTTCCAGGTGGTCTTGCCACACCGGGGGCCCTCCCCTTCTAACTGGCTGTTCCCTTTCAGCTTCGGCCTGGCCCCCGCCGCACCCCTCCAGGTCCACGCCCCCCTTGCTCCGAACCAGAGCGTGGAGATCTCCCTTCCCCTCAACACGGTCGGCTCGGTCATGAAGATGGACCCCCTGAACAACCTCCAGGTGAGCCAAGGTGGCGTGGGGCCAGCAGCAGGTCGTGTGGTGTGGAGGCCGTAGTTCAGCGGCAGAGCCCCTGCTCTGCATGCAGAAGGAAGTCCCCGGTCATGTTCCAGCTTCAGTCCCCAGCATCTGCAGCCTGGGCTGGGAGAGAGACCTCCCTGTGTAAAACCCAGGAGAGAGCTGCTGGCAGTCAGTGCAAACAATACTGAACTGGACGGACCCATGGTCCGATTCAATATTGGGTAGCTGTTTAACTCAGCTCTAGTTTTTTTAACCACATGGACAAGAATCTTAATGTGGTCTGCAGCTTAGTGGGAGAGCATCTGCTATGCCTATAGAAAATGCCAACCCCCAATGGCATTTCCAGGTAGGACTGTGAGAGAGACCCCTGCCTGAACTCCCTGGCTGTTAGTGCAGACAATGCTGAACTGGACATCTATTTATCATTGGGTATCTATTTATCATTTCTATTCTATTCTATTCTGTTTATTTATATCCCGCCTTTTCCCGTCACAGGGATTCAAGGCAGCTTACAACGAAAATAGAAACTGCGAAAAACATTGGGGGGGGGGGAAGCAATCATTTTATAAAAAAACACAATTAAACGTCAGTAGAATTAAACTTTAAAAAAGTCATCTCTATATCCTCGTTTTAATCCCAAGGGGAAATATTGAAAAAAATAAAAATTCCTGCCTATTGCACAAAAGGTCATTCAAGGCAGTTAACAATGTTAAAAAGAAAAACCATTAACAGTGGCAAACTTGGAGTGATCCAACATCTAAGGATCGTCGGAGACTCCAGAAGCTGTAAAACAACAACACAGCTTTTGTTTGTCACTTGAGGGCCACTTTCCAGAGCTTCTGTCTGTAAGAAATCAGAAACAATCTCAGGACAAAACGCAGCAAGGAAATAATGAAGACAGAGCTCCAGTGGTTCAGGACAATTTGTTCTCCCTATTGAAGGGAATCCTAATATTTGTGCAGGCAAAAACAAAAGAGGAAGAAATCTGGCAGAGAAATAATACATTTCCTCTAGTATTTTTAGATCTGGCCATTTGTATCACACCTTTCCCTCCAGCGAGCTCAAGGTGGCAGGTGTCTCCCCGTTTTATACTCACAACAACCCTGTCAGGTAGGTCAGGCTGAGACATTGTGACTGGCCCAAGGGAAACGCTCTTGTCTGGAGCTCTGGAGAGCCACGCATCAGTCACATTGATAAATAAAAGGACCCCCCCCCCCTTTCGTTTTGCCCATCATCAACCCACACAACAATGTGGCAGGGTGATCCACATGCGACGTTATTGCAAGAACATAAGAAAAGCCTGCTGGATCTTTCAGGGGCCTGTCCTAGCCCAGCATCATCTTCTCACAGTGGCCAAGCAGATGCCTGGAATTGTAGGTGATATGCCGTATTTTTCGCTCTATAAGACGCACCAGACCACAAGACTAGTTTCCTCTAGTTTTTGGAGGAAAACAAAAAGAAAAATATTCTGAATCTCAGAAGCCAGAACAGCAAGAGGGATCGCTGCGCAGTGAAAGCAGCAATCCCTCTTGCTGTTCTGGCTTCTGGGATAGCTGCGCAGCCTGCATTCGCTCCATTTCCCCTTACTTTTTAAGGAGGGAAAAAGTGAGTCTTATAGAGCAAAAAATACGGTACTTGCAATTTGGCAAGTATTTATGTTTGTGGTTCTGTACAGTTCTATGGAAAATCAGTGGAAGCTTTTACACACGCACGTGCGTGCACGTTTATGCAAGCCTTTGCAAGGCACCGGCTTCTGTTTTGGCAGGCTTTGTCCGTAACGCTTTGGAACACATCTTAAGGGCTAGAAACTTGAGTAGTATTCTGAAACAAAGTTCTGTTCTGTGCTCCTGCAGAATTGCAGCTTGCGTTTCTAGCCCAGCTCTGGAATGTCTGTTGGTGGGTCCCCGCCTAGCCAGAGAATTTTATCTTCTTCTTCCCCACCCTGCTTCTCTGTTTGGTTCCAGGTGGCCGTGAAGAACAACATAGATGTGTTCTACTTCAGCACCCTCTACCCTCTGCACATCCTCTTTGTGGAAGACGGGAAAATGGGTAGGTTGGCGAGAGTCTGGGATGCAGAAGACGGGAAGACCCTGAAGCTGGAAGGATGAAAAAAACTTGGGTTCCTCCTCCAGGAGTAGCATTTTTGGCCGCATCCACACCATGTGTTTTAAGCACTGCAATACTACTTTATACCCTCTTGGGATTGCCCCAGAGAATTCTGGGAGCTGTAGTTTGGTGTTGTTAGGAAAGACTCCCTATTCCCCTCCCAGAACTACACTTCCCAGAGTTCCTCAGGAATAATAATAAATTTTATTTATACCCCGCCCTCCTCAGCCATAGCCAGGCTCAGGGCAGCTAACACCAATAAAGTCACAGTAAAAACATAATAGGGGGAAAGGGGGGGGGGGAGAAAAAAAACACAATTTAAAATACAGGTTAAAGTGCAATTTAAAATGCAGCCTCATTTTAAAGTAGCTGATAAATCAAGACCATAAGGGGAGGGAAACATAAGGGTCAGACCGAATCCAAACCAAAGGCCATGTGGAACAGCTGTGTCTTGGAGGCCCTGCGGAAAGATGTAAAGTTCTGCAGGGCCCTAGTCTCTTGTGACAGAGCGTTCACGTCAGGGCCAGGGCTGAAAAGGCCCTGGCCCTAGTTGAAACCAATCTGTTGATGGTTAAATCACTCTGAGAATCGTAGCTCTGGGAGGGAAACAGGGGCCTCCTATCAACTCTCTCAGCACCCTTAACAAACTACAACTCCCAGGTTTCTCAGGGGCTGGGGGAGGCCATGACTGTTCAGAATAGGCTTCAAATGTTGTGGTGTGAAGGTGGCCCAAGTCTTCATGTGCCACAGAGAGTGGGGTTGATTCCCCTAGATCAGTTCAGCAAGCTTCAGAGCAGAGTGACAGTCTGAGCCTGGAGTTCCATAAGAACCCAGCAAGAACCTAGTGGCTGGATCTGACCAAAGGGGGCCTATCCAGTCCAGCATCCTGTTCTCACAGTGACCCAACTGGATGCCTCAATGAGAACCCCACAAGCAGGACCTGAGTGCAACATCCACACACCCTCCCCTTGTGATTCCCTGCACAGCCTCTGGACAGCAGAGCCATGAACATAACCATGGACAGCTCCTACCCTCCATGAATTTGACTAATCCCCCTTTAAAGCTGTCAGAGAATTGGTTGCACCACTTCTGGGGGCAAATTCCATAGTTTTAACTTGATGCTGGTTGGAGGAAGTGTTTCCGTTCATCTGCCCCGAGGCTTCCAACACCTTCCTTATGCTGGACCCCAAGTGAGTCTTGAAGACCACCATAAAGATAGAAGCACCTGCCATTCTACACTCTGGAGTACTAGACCTGGGGAAGAGGCTGGTGATAAAAGCAGTTGCGGACCCAGGTTTCTTAGGAGAGGTGACTCCTGCGTCGCTTTAAAGGAGGGACCCTCTTCTGGAAAGGCTTCCCCCTCTTCCCCCCACATCCAACCCACACTGGAGAGCCAGTGTGGTGTAGTGGTTAAGAGCGGTAGTCTCGTAATCTGGTGAACCGGGTTCGCGTCTCTGCTCCTCCACATGCAGCTGCTGGGTGACCTTGGGCCAGTCACACTTTTCTGAAGTTTCTCAGCCCCACTCACCTCACAGTGTGTTTGTTGTGAGGGAGGAAGGGAAAGGAGATTGTTAGCCGCTTTGAGACTCCTTCGGGTAGTGATAAAGCGGGATATCAAATCCAAACTCTTCTTCTTCTTCTGCTTCTCCCTCCTCCAGAGCGACAAATGTTCCTGGCTACCTGGAAGGACATCCCCAACGAGAATGAAGCACAGTTCCAGATCAAAGACTGCCCTCTTGGTGCAGGTGAGAAGAGAGCTGTCTGATCTAGAATAGCTGCTGACCATGTGCTTATATGCCCTCCTGTTCTCTAGAGAGCTCAGGCCAGCTTCGCTGTGGTTCCTAGGCACATAACGGCGACGGCAAGCTGGAATTTGTAAACTGGTGTGCTGTTGTACTAAGGAGCTAGGGCAGGTTGCCGCTTCCACTTGTATGGACCCAGCAGTAGAGACTCTCCAGTAGAGAGCCTTTTGACCTGTGACAACCGGTGCCCTTTGGGACCAGTAGGGCAGAAGGCAGGGAGCCCAACAGTAAAAGGGACCACTGATTGTTAGGTCCAGTCGCAGACAGCTCTGGGGTTGCTGCGCTCATCTCGCTTTATTGGCTGAGGGAGCCAGCTTCTGGGTCATGTGGCCAGCATGACTAAGCCGCTTCTGGCGAACCACAGCAGCGCACGGAAACGCCGTTTACCTTCCTGCCGGAGTGGTACCTGTTTATCTACTTGCACTTTGACGTGCTTTCGAACTGCTAGGTTGGTAGGAGCTGGGACCAAGCAACAGGAGCTCACCCCGTCACGGGGATTCGAACCACCAGTCTTCTGATCAACAAGCCCTAGGCTCTGCGGTTTAGACCATGTGCCACCCACATAGTAGGTGGCGCCAAAGCCAGTAACATGCAGAGCCAACTCATTCTTAGTTTCTCCTCTGTCCTCCTCCCTTCTGAGTTCTATAGGGACAGCATCGAGACTTAGGAGGAGTAAGACACTCCCATGCCCTTGACTGGTGGTTAAGTAGGAAGGCTTGCAGGTGGGGGCTGACTGAGTTTGGTGGGGCAGTGCCGTTACATTACCCATTGCGGTGTAGCGGTTAGAGTGCCAGACTAGGGCCTGGGAGGCCAGGGTTCAAATCCCCACTTGGCCATGGATCTCACTTGGGTTAGCTTGAGCCAGTCACTACCTCTTAGCCTAACCTCCCTCACAGGGTCGTTGTGTGTATTAAAGAAGGGGAGGAGAAGAACGTGCATTACCTTGAGCTCCTTAAGAGGGGGAAAAGCAGGATGGAAATGCACTGACTAAATTTAATTTTCCTAGGAAGCTCCTTATACTGAGTCAGACTCATTGGTCCATATCTCTCAGTATTATCTACACCGACAGCCAGCAGCAGTGTTCTTCTGCAAACATAAGAACTAGGAACTTGATTCTTTCTTTTCATCTGAGAGCTGGAAGCCTCAGGCAAACTGAAGCTGGTGCCCATTCAGTTTTGTGTGCATGTGCAATAGCGCCACAATTTATTTGCGTGTGTGTGTGTGTTTGTATCTGGTCCCACAGATGCAGTTAGCAGCAAGCTTCAAGGAAGCAACATCTTCACCATTGCAAAGAGGAATGTTGAAGGCCAAGACATGCTGTACCAGTCCCTCAAGCTGACCAATGGCATCTGGGTCCTGGCAGAGCTGCGGATCCAACCTGGGAGCAGTAACTTCACGGTATGGCCCTTCTTGTGCACCTCCCTGCTCTTTGCAGAGGTTCTCTG
Source organism: Podarcis tiliguerta (assembly GCF_965153285.1). Taxonomy (NCBI): domain Eukaryota; kingdom Metazoa; phylum Chordata; class Lepidosauria; order Squamata; family Lacertidae; genus Podarcis; species Podarcis tiliguerta. The sequence goes on from NC_139549.1 coordinate 23,837,648, forward strand.
TATACCGTATTTTTTGCTCTATAAGACTCACTTTTTCTCTCCTAAAAAGTAAGGGGAAATGTGTGTGTGTCTTATGGAGCGAATGCAGGCTGTGCAGCTATCCCAGAAGCCAGAACAGCAAGAGGGATTGCTGCTTTCACTGCGCAGTGATCTCTCTTGCTGTTCTGGCTTCTGAGATTCAGAATATTTTTTTTCTTGTTTTCCTCCTCCAAAAACTAGGTGCGTCTTGTGGTCTGGTGCGTCTTATAGAGCGAAAAATACGGTAGTTCTATCATTGTTTTAGGCATAGATGAATCTGTGATATTAACAGGTGCTTTTAAAATTTGCTGGGTGTGGTGCAAAAATCATTGCCCACCTGCTCACCCCACAGACAGCACCTTAGATCTTCCCTTCCCACCTTATGAAACTCCATTTTCACAGAGTGACCTTTCCGCCCCCCTTTAGAACATTGGAAAACAGCCAACAAGAACAAAGTGATGAAAACCTTGCAGTCTTATTCTATAGTAAGATAAGTCATACCCCAGTCCTGGTGCAAGTAGTCAGCTGGGTTGGGCACTGGCCAAGTGTCCCTCTCCATCCTGACCCGGCCACACCACCCCTTATCAAACACACGCCTTCAGGGCCCACAAGCGCCTGATCTGGCTGACTGCTGGCATCAGGCCTGTGGAATTTCTAATTTTTGCACGGTGCCTAAGAAAGCAGCCTCAAAAAACAACAACAAATAATTAGATGAGGGAGGAGGAATTGGCCAGGTTAAAAAGCTTGTGAATTTCTTAAAACGCAAACCTCATTGGGGAGAGCATTCCATAGTCAGGGTGCCGCCACCAAGAAGTCTCTGGTCCGCCCTATTACTTGGGGTCTCTAGAGAAGGGCCTGTTGTTGAAGCCCCACGCTTTCCATACATCTGAAATGAGACATGATTACCAAAAACATAAGCACCTGCTTCCCTGGCCCATTGGATAGAACTGGTGGCGTGCTCTTGTTTTTCCTTCCTGTTTTGGTTATGAAACATTCTTCCCCCCCACATTTGGGGTGACAATTTAATCTATTTGTATGTGTATGTTTTTGTTTTTCCATGTCCATCCGCCCTCCCCATGGGCCCGCTCCTCCCTGATCTTTCAGGATTTGGAGGTTAGCAGAATATTTGTGTGCTTTTCATTTTATTTTTTTTAAAAAAGAAATCTTCTGACTCCAGCTGCTTACTCTCCACTTCACCCCCTGCCATTTTATTCCAGCCCCTCCCCCTGCCAGCTTGCGCCTGATGTTCTTTTTGGCAGTGCTGCACCACCAAGCAAGCACCATCCTAACAAATAACAGATCGTGCCAGCGGTGGGTGGGGGGGGGAGACTTCAGAAGAGCGACACTGGTGATGGAGGGGTGGGAATGGGTGTTAATCCAGATGTTGTGGGACTCCCATCAGCATCAGCAACCATGTCCACAATGGTCAGGGATGATGGGAGTTGTAGTTCAGCAGGTGGCTGCAGGTTTCACTGTCACTGAAATAATACCTTGCTCAGAACCAGAGTTTCTCCCTTCACCTTGTGTGGCAAGGCTCACCTGCCCTTTCAGTGGGTACTAGGGCGGTTCATAAAAAACTTTTTTTTGAAAATGCCTGCTCCAAAGGTCTTATCTTACCACGCTAGGGATTATATAGCTATATCTGAAATTTCATGCACATCAGTTAATATCTTGACCCTCCTCCACGAAAACACCTGTTTACTTGGCTGTTTTCCTATGTTGTGAAGGCTGAAATTTCAATTCAGTGGAGCAGGGTCAAGATATTAACTGATACAGTGGTGCCCCGCAAGACGAATGCCTCGCAAGACGGAAAACCCACAAGATGAAAGGGTTTTCCGTTTTCAGAGGCGCTTCGCAAGACGAATTTCCCTATGGGCTTGCTTCGCAAGACGAAAATGATGAAAATTTTTGAGGTTTTTTTCCGCTCCCCAACCCCTTTTTCTGAAGCACTAAGCTGCTAATAGCCTTTTAGCAGCTAAACCACTAATCCCTTAAGCCTTTAATAGCCGTTAATAGCCCTTAAACTGCCAATAGCGCTAATAGTGCTAATCCGCTAATGGGCTTGCTTCGCAAGACGAAAAAACCGCAAGACAAAAAAACCGCAAGACGAAAAGACTCGTGGAACGGATTCTTTTCGTCTTGCGAGGCACCACTGTATAGCTATATAATCCCTAGTGTAGTAAGATAAGACAGTTGGAGCTGGCATTTAAAAAAAAAAAAGTTTTTAATGAACCACCCTAATGGGTACCCCTCCCTTTCCCAAGTTATTAACACAAGCTGGACCAGTGCTGTCTCTAAAAACCCCAGAGAGACAAGCTGGTGTAGTGGTTAGAGCAGTTCCACCGACCTGGCAGCTTCCCGATGACGCTGGACTTGCAAGTCCCATCATCCCTGACTGAGTCCCTTGCTGACATCAGCGCCTTTGATAGAGGGAGGGATTGTCTGTGCCCACAATATTCATTTAAAGCACTGTGGTACCACTTTTAACAGCAATGCCCCCCCAGCCCCGCAGAACCCTGGGAGTTGTAGTTGGTTAAGCGCACCGAGAGATGTTAGGAGAAGACCTATAGTTCTGCTCACGGAGCTACAATTCACAGAGATGCCTGGAAAGAGGGATTGACCACTCTGGGGATTGTAGCACTGCGAGGGGAACTGTAAAGCTCTCTCCTAACATCTCTTAATGAACTACAACTCCCAGGATCCTCGGGTGGGTGGAGCCATGACTGTTTAAAGCGGTAAAGCGGTGCTTTGATTATACGGTGCAGTTGTGACATTTGTTTCAGGGGAAGGACGGGAGGGGAAACTTCCAATCTGGAAAAGGCCGCCTTGAGCTAAAACTGCAGCTGCCGCTCTCTTTTCCACCCACTGATAACTTGGCATAACCGTCCTCCTTTTAATCTCTGAGCATGTCGTCTTTTATTTTTTTCCTCTCCCCCCGTCTCCTGGATTAAATATGCTCCAGTTTACTAACACTGCTGGCCTAGTAAGAAACTCTGCACTTCTGCGTTCAGAGGGAGAGAAAGAGAGGTATACATAAATAAATACATATATTTCCCTCTTCCTCCTTTTCTCCTGCAGCTGTCTCTGAAGTGTCGGGCTCCTGAAGTGGCCCAGCACGTTTTCCAGGCCTACGAAACCATCCTGAAGAACTGAAGTCTCCTCCATGCTCTGCTGCTGCTGCCCCCCCCCCCCGTCTCTTTTCTGCCCCTTCCCTCCCGAACCCACCTCCTCCTCCCCGCCCCCCATCCCAGAAGCGGTGGTGAGATTTCATTGGGACCAACAAAGAAACAAAAAACACCCCAAACCCCTCCAGGCCTGCCCCTCTCTTTGTGGAATCGAACCCCTCCCGACCCGAGTTGTGTTTTCAACGCTTCTGAAACGACGGCATTAATCGCCTAGAAATTGGGAACCGGCAAGGAGGGCAGGGGTGTGGGGTGAGGTGGGGGGATGTTGGAGAGCAACTGGGACCCAGTCTTCAGCTTTGGGGAAAACGTAGAGGTGCTGGGAAGAAGATCTCTGCAGAGGGGATGGGAGATTTTTCTGTGTGCGTGTGTGTTGCATGCCAACTTCAGAATTCCTGCCTCCCTGTTCCCCTCGGCTGACGTTCTGCCTCTTCTCGAGAGCCCTGCACTCAGCTCTCTCTTTTTGCCCTTTGTACATGTGCAGAAGTTTGACGATCAGCGTGAGATGTGGCTATGCGAGTCAGGGAGGTTGTGGTGATGATGATGCCCAAGCACCTTTTTAGCGTCTCCCCACCCCCACCCCACCCTTTGCCGTCTTGCTAGTCTCTCATCTGAATAAACAATCAAACGCTCCTAGTGCTGAAAACAAAAGCGAAGTGGTTTGTGCTTTCCTTGCCCAGCCTTAAAAAAAAAACCCCAAAAGATCTCTGTGCATGTTGGGGGTGGGGAAATTAATAACAATAATAATAATTTTTATTTATTCCCCGCCCTCCCCAGCCAAGGCCGGGCTCAGGGCAGCTAACAAGCAGTAATAAAAACAAGTTGAATGAATACAACTTAAAAACAAAATTAAAATACAACATTAAAATATTAAAATGTAGCCTCATCACAGGAGGAGAAAGGGAAAAAAGAAAGAGAGGGAGGGAATCAAATTGGCTCCAAGCCAAAAGCCAGGTGGAACAACTCTGTCTTACAGGCCCTGTGGAAAGAAATCTGATCCTGCAGGGCCCTGGTCTCATGTGGCAGAGTGTTCCACCAGGCCGGAGCCAGAGTTGAAAAGGCCCTGGCTCTGGTTTAAGCCAATCTAACTTCCTTAGGGCCTGGGACCACTAGGGTGTTGCTATTTATGGACCTTGAGGCTCTTCGTGGGGCATACCGGGAGAGGCGGTCCCGTAGGTACAAGGGTCCTCGGTTAAAATGGTGGGTGATCACTTGCTTATAAAGCAAGGGAGGGGGGATCGGTGACCCTGCAGATGTTGCTGCCTGTCATTTATGCCAACAGGTTTGTAGGAACAGAGGATGCTGCCTTATACTGAGTCAAACCGTTGACTCGGTATTGTCTTCAGCGATTGGTTAATCTGCAGAACTCACTCCTGCAGGAGCCACTGACTCGTGTGTGGCTTTAAAAAGAGGGCAGGGCAAATTCATGGAGGAGGAGACGACAAATCCACGGTTACCAGCCACAATGGCTATGCTTCTTTCTCCACAGTCTGAGGCAGCAATGCTTCTGAGTACCAGATTCTGGAAATGGCAAGAGTGATGTGTTCAAGTCCTGTTTGTGGACTTCCTATTGGGGCATCTGGTTGGCTACTGTGAGAGCGGGATATGCTGGACTAGATGGGCCACAGGCCTGATCCTGCACGGCTCTTCTTGTGTTCAGGCCAGTGCCCCATCTATGCAGCATCCAGTTCTCACAGTGGCCAACCAGATGCCCGAACGGGAAGCTTGCAAACGGAATCTCAGCCCAAGAGCATTCTCTCTTCAAGTGGTTTTCAGCAGCTGGAATTCAGAAGTTTTGTTGCCTCTGACAGTGGAAATAGAATGCAGCCATTAAGGTTAATAAGTTCAATAGCTGACATTTCAATTTTTCTTTAAAAGATCTGATTGCAGATTCTGGGCATCTAGGTAAATTTAGACTCTGGGTTTAATGGTCCTATGGGAGGACTCAGTTAGACAGCTGTCAGTATTGCATCAGTGGTGAAGCATACGATGCCTGAAACAGATTGGCCTGGGATTAGGCAATTTTCTATATTTGGGGTTGGAGTGGGGAGTGAGATTTCTCTCCTGCTGGTGTTGGCCTCCATGAAAAAATGGGAACAGTTGAGTCTGTCCCAAGTGTTCAGCAGCTGCCTCAAAGGAGGAAAACGTCTGTTTTCCCTATGTGTTGTGTAGGCAAAGGCTTGGCTGTCTGTCGCAACGAATGTGTGAGGATGTTGTGTGAATGTGCCCACAGGCAGCTGGTGCCAACCATCACAGCTGCCTCCTAGCAGGCAGGTGTTCACACCCACGGAATTCATAAAGAATGCTCAGCAACCCAAGAAATGTGAACTCTAACAGGAAGAGAACGCCTGAGTTCCAGTGAATTCCCATAGATGTTCATGTTGACCTTTAATTTGCTCCAAACTCCATAGAGCGGCAATGGGGTCCTTCTGGGTGATGTCGGGCTCCAGTACCCCATAAGTATCAGCCACTGACAATCACGGATGGTGGGAGTTTTAGCACAGCAACAGCTTGAAGCTGCTTCCTCTGGACTGTCTTCAAGGGTTGTCCCATGTTCAGTGCAGTACAGTAGTCTAGGCAGGAGGCCAGCAGAGTGAAAAGGGAAATGCTCGTAATAGGTGACATGATAGAAGTTTATAAAACGCAAGCATGACATGGAGAAAGGATTCGGACTCGTGGGCATCCCATGAAGCTGAGTGTTGGAAGATTCAGGACAGGATTTCACCACATAGCAGAGAGTTAAAACTATGGACCTCACTCAGGAGACGGTGACGTCTACCAACATAGATGGCTATTGTCTGTCTCCACGATCAGAGGCAGCCCTGCTTCTGAATACCAGTTGCTGGAAATTGCAGGAGGGGAGAAGGTTCTTGAACACAAGACCCCTGTTTGTGGGTTTGGCTACTGTGAGACCAGGATTCCGGTCTAGATGGGCCGTTGCCCTGATCCAGCAGGCTCTTATATTCTCATTCCTGCTCTGGGTGCCCTCCAAGTTCTAGACATTCAGGCTGGGGAGATGATAGGAACCTGAAAGACCTGGAGCATACCAGTTTTGGGGAGGCTGGCCTAAAACAAGGGAGAGGAACTCATCACCCACCCCGAACTACAACTCCCATCATCCCTGATTATTGGCTATGGCGGCTGTGGGGCCTGATTGGAGTCCTCTTCCAGCAGACTACACATTTATCAAACTGCACTACTGCTCAAGTACAACAATCAGCTGGTTCGATATATATATATCTTTTGCATCACTTTCCAGAGTGCTTATTTGCAGGCTGGGTGAAGAATACTTAAAATCTGGCCTTTTCTGTTGGCTCCTTCCGCAAGGGCATCTCTCCCCTGTCTCTCTTTGCATAGTGCTAAAAAGCCATTGCTGTTTATCCTCCTCTCCCACCGCCACTCCTCCTGGCTCCTTGGTATTGTCCCCATCCTATTAAACCTCTCAAACACCTCCTGCCTCTCAGCCTGGCATCAAAGCTCTCACTGTGCTGGGATGCTTGTCCACTGGCCCATTTTTGTGAGCTGCACAGATTTGTGGGCGAGAGCTCTCTATGTTCTGTTCTATTGCAGCAGTTTGGTCAAGGAGAACCAGGCCCTGTGGCAGAGCCTTGGGAGTCCACCAGAGGTCCAGTTGCAAGCCCGAGGATGTAAACAAAGCCCTGCCGAACTGCGCTTCCTGATTCTAGAATTCTGCTTCCAGCCACATCCAGTAGGGAAGGACTGATCTGCCAGTTTGGGGGCACTCTCTTGTCTTTCCACATTTGCACCTCGACTTGCAAACTTTTCTTTAAAAAAAATGGCACAAAAAAAGAAGACAGTGACTCACCCATGGCTGGGTCAGTATTTGAAGTCGGGGTCTCTGGCCCCACCCACCACTGGCATGTGGCCCCCAGCAGGCCCCCCAGTAAGGAGCAGAAAAAGAAAATGTTCCTCAGTCCTGATAGTAGTCTTGGGTTTTTGTTTTCTTTTTTGCCAAACCTGACGTCTCACTCTCCCCGTTCCTCAAACCTTGTTCCTAAAATACTCTTTCCCCATGCCTCTGTTTTATCTTGCCAGCCCGCCTCCACTCTGAACAGTCACATGGTCTGCTTATTCCTCTCCGCAAGTTTTGCCCATCTGCTCCTTAAATGTGCTAATTCCTCCCAGCTACACGTTCAGCTTTTCCATCTGAAACAGCTGCTCTCTTGGCGCAAGAGGTGTGCCTCGTGCCTCCCCAAACCCCAAAGGAGCCCTGTCCCTTTCCTGCTCCTCTAGGAAGCTCCTTGCAGCCTCAACCCAGTTTGTCTGGCCTCTATAAACCGGGATGAAAGCTGAAAGTGCCGTATTGTTTGCACATGCCATTTCTACACTGCTTCGGATATAAACCTTATCTCTGTGTGGTGTGTGGAAAGCGAACACAACGCCAACAATGTGTGGGGCTTCCCTTGTGCTTGATCCAGAAACTGCGGCTGCTGCAAAATGCTGCGACATGATTGCTGGCGGGAGCTTGGCTTGTCAGCATCTAACACCTGTGAAACCAAAGGGTGTGACGGAAGCAGGAAAGCTACCTTTGCTGCCTTCACAGCTACACAGTGATGGTATACTCTTAACACAGTGCTTCTTGCACTTATTCAGGCTAAAAAAAATTATTGTTGTAGGTTTGGGAGATCCTTCTGGATCAGGCATAGGCAAACTTAGCCATCCAGATGTTTTGAGACTACAACTCCCATCATCCCTAGCTAACAGGACCAGTGGTCAGGGATGATGGGAATTGTAGTCCCAAAACATCTGGAGGGCCAGGTTTGCCTATGCTTGTTCTTGATGATCCCCTAAGTCAGGGGTCAGCAAACCTTTTCAGCAGGGGGCCTGTCCACTGTCCCTCAGACCTTCTGGGGGCCGGACTATATTTTGGGGGGGGAAATGAATGAATTTTTATGCCCCACAAATAACCCAGAGATACATTTTAAATAAAAGCACACATTCTACTCATGTAAAAACACCAGGCAGGCCCCACAAATAACCCAGAGGTGCATTTTAAATAAAAGGACACATTCTACTCATGTAAAAACACGCTGATTCCTGGACTGTCTGCAGGCCGGATTTAGAAGGTGATTGGGCTGGATCTGGCCCCCGGGCCTTAGTTTGCCTACCCATGTTCTAAGTCCCTTCTAACTGCTGAGGTCCTGTGCCCAGTGGGGTTAAAATAGGACAAGAAGAGGTTGCTGAACTAGTCAGATGAGTTTTGTGGGACAGTGACCTTAGCTGGGAACAAGTGTCCTCATCAGTATCCCAAAAGAATGAGCTAGGTTGCAAGAGCGACCAATAAAAAGGTTTTTTTTAAAAAAGGGTAAAGGAACCCTGGATGGTTAAGTCCAGTCAAAGGCCGAGGGAGCCAGCGTTTGTCCACAGACAGCTTTCCAGGTCATGTGGCCAGCATGACTAAACCGCTTCTGGCACAACATAACACCATGGTGGAAACCAGAGCGCACGGAAATGCCGTTTACCTTCCCGCCACAGCGGTACCTATTTATCTACTTGCACTGGTGTGCTTTCGAACTGCTAGGTTGGCAGGAGCTGGGACATAGCAACGGGAGCTCACCCCCATCGCGGGGATTCGAACCGCTGACCTTCTGATCGGCAAGCCCAAGAGGCTCGGTGGTTTAGACCACAGTGCCATTCGCGTCCCAATAAGTGACTACCAATAAGTGATGGTGAGCTCCAGGCCAATGGATGGGCCTTTTCTTCACACCCCCTTACCTAGCTGCTCGGTAGAAGAACAGCCACTGTTATGGGGGAACTGGAAGCTGGAGACACAGAGACGTGTTTGCACTGTGCTGGATCCAAAGCTGTGGCTAAGCAAGAAGCAAGATCTGTTGGGGTGTTAATGATGTGAGCCGCTCCATCCTGTGCTCAGGTTGCATATATGCGTATATATATCTTAAAGGAACCACAATCTTTGCTGAGCCTCATTCCAAGGAAACAGAACCCTAAGCCTGAGGTGCCTGGAATCTCTTGACTGCGCTGCGATTGGGGTGGCATGTAACATGCTTAATAATAATAATAATAATAATAATTTATTTATATCCCGCCCTCCCCAGCCGAAGCCGGGCTCAGGGCGGCTAACAACAATAAAATAATACAATATTCTAAAATCATTTCATTATAAAATTAATTCAAATCAAATTAATGGCAACCATTGGGCTAGAGTTCTGTGAGGATTGCCAAAGGAGGGAGTCAGGCTGTGCCTTGGCCAAAGGCCTGGTGGAACAGCTCTGTCTTGCAGGCCCTGCGGAAAGATGTCACGTCCTGCAGGGCCCTAATCTCTTGTGGCAGAGCGTTCCACCAGATTGGAGCCACAGCCGAAAAAGCCCTGGCTCTGGTTGAGGCCAGCCTAACCTCTCTGTGGCCTGGGACCTCCAAGATGTTTTTGTTTGAAGACCGTAAGTTCCTCTGTGGGACATACCAGGAGAGGTGGTCCCGTAGGTACGAGGGTCCTAGGCTGTATAGGGCTTTGAAGGTTAAAACCAGCACCTTAAACCTGATCCTGTACTCCACCGGGAGCCAGTGCACCTGGTATAGCACTGGGTGAATGTGATCTTGCAGCGAGGACCCCGTAAGGAGTCTCGCCGCAGCATTCTGCACCCGCTGGAGTTTCTGGGTCAGTCTCAAGGGCAGCCCCATGTAGAGCGAGTTACAATAATCTAGTATGGAGGTGACTGTCGCGTGGATCACAGTGGCTAGGTCAGAGTGAGAGAGGTAAGGAGCCAACTGCTTAGCATGGTGGACATGAAAAAATGAGTGGAGTGGGTATTTAAAGCTATTGTACCATGCCGGCTGGGGATGATGGGAGCTGTAGTCCAAAGCACTTGGAGGGCACCAGCTTGGGGAAGCCTGATGATGCGATTATCTTTCTCACGTGACATTCCCCCCACGGAGGGTGTTTTTGACTGGCATCCCATGAGGGTCTGCTAAGCCCCTCTTTGTCTGCTCTCTTAATCGCATTCCCACATCGATTTGCCACAGTGCAGACAATGATGAGAGCCTGTCCTCTGGCGAGAGCAGGCTACGCTTTTTGCCGCAATCAGAAATTCCTCCTCCTGATGAGCTTTTGTGCCAAGTGGAAGCTGACAGCCTCCTTGCAGCGAGCAGCCCCCTCTCTGCTCCTTTCAGCTCAGGACAATCAAGTGATTTCAACATTCTGGAAGGAACAGCATTCTCCAGGAACGCAGGCGGACGGGCTTTCTTCCCCTCGCACAAGCCAACGGATGGAGTTCGTTGAACAAAAGGGGCCTGACTTAAGGCTTGCAATCATGGAAACACCAGGCAGAGACTGGCCGTCAACCTTAAACATTGTCTTGTGGTCTACATTCTAGGCAGGAAGATGTACAGACTGTGAGCAACTTCATCTTGTTGCAGAAACAAAGGGATTCAAGGTTGTTTCAGCTGCACAGGCACCTGGGGGTGTTCTTGGGTCATTCAGAGGTCACTGTGTTTCTCTGTAGAACTTGGAGTTCTGCCTGTCCAAGACAATCAAGATCCTTCCCTCCCTCTCCCCCCTCCCTCTCACACACACAAGAGAGGGGGAAATGAGAATTGCTTATATACCAGTAAATCACTGTGGCTTGCAGGAGAGCTTGTTTTGCGAATTCCAGTGTAACCCGGAGCAGAGATTTCAGACTGACAGCCTTGTGCTATGGAACAGCATGCCTGTTGAGATATAACAGGTGTCTCCTCTCTGCACTTTCTGGGAACATCTGAAGACATTTCTGCAAGCATTCCCAGCTGGATGAATGCCTCCCTGGGTATCTGTTTTGAATTTTCTTAATTCTTTATCTGACGTCATTTTCTGTAGCTTTTAACTGTCCTTTAGCTGTTTTACTGAGGTTTCTGCATCACCTTGAGGCATATATGTGGAAGGCAATAAATATATTAAACACACACATTGCTATGTGTCTGCCTGAAGACCAGGAGATTAAGATCATGGGCAAAAAAAAAGAGCTTTAAGCTGAGTTTGTGAATTGGCTATGCCCTGACTGCAAGGACTATTCAGGATCTACAGCAGAGGGTCTTTCCCAATTGGGAGATATTGTATCCCACTTGGGGTTGCTAAGTTGGATGAGGCTGTTTGTTCCCTTGCCTCCAGGTAACATTCAGAGGCTGGCTAAATTGGCAACGTCTGCTGGTGCTGGGCAGTAGCTTGCTGGGAGTCTGTGAGTATGTACAGTTCTGGCCCACCCTAAAAAGTGACTTGGACAGAACTCGATCTGCAACTTTTGAACACCTTTGCCTTGCCTTCTGTAAGGCCAGTTCTAATTTATAGAGGCTCTCAAAGGCTACTAGCCACAACAGCTAAGTTCTACCTCCACCAACAGAGGCACTATGTCTCTGAATGCCACTGGCTGGGAGGAATCAAAAGCAGAAGGAGGGCTGTTGAGTTCATGTCCTGCATTTGGTTGGCCGCTGTCAGAACAGGATGCCGTACCAGATGGCTAAACCTGATCCAACAGCCAGATTTTTCTTATGTTCTTCTGAGTAACAGTAAAGGAGCACTGTTGCCTTCACGCCCCACCTGTAAGTTTCCTGGAGCCGTCGGAAGGGCCACTGTGGGATACAGGATACTGATCCAGCAGAGCTGCTCTAATCTTCTCTTTCATGCACCCTCACCTGGAAAACAGGGGTCTACCCTGCAGGAACAGGAGTAGAACAGTCTCCCATTCATTCAGTTCTCTTCAGTATTGTCTGCACTGACTGGCAGCAGCTCTCCAGGGTTTCAGGCATGGGACCTTGCCAGCCCCACCAGGAGATGTGGCAGATCAAACCTGTGACCTTCTGTATGTTCTACCAATGAGCTACTGCCCTTCTCCCACTTGCATGTTGGAAAGATTCAGGACAGGTAAAAGGGAGGATTTCCTCCCGCCGTGCCTAATTAAACTATGGAACTCCCTCCCACAGTAGGCAGGGATGGCCACCAGCTTGAACAGCTTTGAAAGAGGATCAGACAGATTCACGGAGGAGAGGGCTATTGGTGGCTACTAGCTATGATGGTTATGATCTGCCTCCACAGCAATGCTTCTGAATACCAGTTGCTGGAAACTGTAAGCATCGGGGAGTGCTCTTGTGTTCAGGTCTTTCTCGAGGGTTTCCTATTGGGGGCATCTGGTTGGCTACTTTGAGAACACGATTCTGGATGGGATGGGCCACTGGGCTGATCCATCAGGCTCTCCTCATGTTCTGACATTTGCAAATATTAAACAGTAAGTCTGGGGAGAGTTGCGATGTTCTTGATGGTTCATTAAGACCTTCACCTTCCTGCCAGACTCCTTCATTTCTCAATCAGGCTGAGTCGGGTGTTTTGAGTGCAAGGCTGATATTTCTTTTTATAGCTGCGGTAATTAAATCATTTCGTTAGCAGCAGGCTTAAGGCAGGGAGCTGTTCTCCTACACATTCCACTGCGCTGGGTCTCCAGAGCAGACTTGGGAATGCTGGAAAGTTGTCGTGATTTCCTGTTAGAAACAGCTGCTTGGCGGTGGGGATGTGGGTACTCTATTATTTTTCTCACAACAATTTTCACGGGCAGTGGGAACGCCAAATATGCTTTGGTTTCTATAGTCCTATGAACACATAGCTGGGAAATTAAAGACTTATCTCAGAGTGCTGTTAAATCAACTCAAGGCCAAGCCGTCATGCACGTTCCTCGTTAAAGTAATTATCTTGGGGACTTTTTCTTGTTGAACTATTTTTCTTAGCTCAGTGATAGAGCATCTGCCTTGCATGTAGAAGATCCCATGTTTGATCTCCAATGGCATCTCCAGAAAGGGCTGGGAAAGACTGCTTGCCTGAAACCTTGGAGACTCACTGCCAGTCAGTGTCAACAATACTGAGCTGATATAAGGCAGCCCCCTGTGTTTCCACTTACCCTTAATTAGAATCATGTGGACTAGTACCTTCATTTTCTTTTAAAGCAGTAGGATCATAGCTCACAGGCAGAGAACATGATTTGCAGTCCCAGGTTCAAGACTCAACATCTCCAGATAAAACTGGGAATGTCTCCTGCCTGTAACCCTGGAGAGCCGCTGTCAATCATTGCAGACAATCCTGAGCTAAATGGATCAGTGCTCCGACTCTGTATAAGGCAGGGTTCCTAGGTTCCTGTGCTCTCCTTTAACCAAGGGCACCTTGAGACAACCTATTTACTGAGCATTCAATGAAGGGTGATTAGATGACGCTGGCTTGTATAACAAGCATTCACTCTGATTTGCTTCACTAGAACTAATGCGCATCCAATGAAAGCTGAATGCTGCAAGATTCTGGGCAGATAAAAGGAAGGACTTGTTCATGCAGTGCATAGTTAAACTGTGGAACTCACCTCCACAAGAAATAGCCACCAACCTTTAAAAGAGGATTAGACAAATTCATGGAGGAGGGGTCCATCAATGACTACTAGCCATGATAGTTATGCTCTGCATACACTCTTTGAGTTGGAGTGGGTTTCCCTAAGAGCTCCAAATCTATTTCCATGGCTCAACCTGGATTCACAAGTATGTGACTTAATCTCACCCACCAAATAGTGACCGTCTGGAAGCTTCCTCCATCAGAGGTGCAAAGGAGCCCAGTTCTCATAATGAAGACTGCAGAACTGTGAGGTTTATATCTTCACTGCCCCCCTGAGGTTAGAATGGAGACATACACACCTGCCTCCAGCATAGCTGGAAGTCTTTTTTTTCTTTTTAATATCCCAGTTGGCACTTGCTAATTACTTAATAACTTAAAAACGTGCGAGCTGCTGCCAGTCAGTGTAGACAATACTGAGCTAAATGGCTCAATGGTATGACTTGGGATTAAGGCATCTTCTCCTGTGTACTAAGGGAAGTGCTAAGGCTCATAGTCCCTCTATGGATCTAACCATCAGGAAGTTTAATAGTAGAAAAGTAAGATCAGTAGAAATTCACTCAGGCCCAAAGAATGACAACATTAACAAACTTAAAATTCCCAATTTCCCTGGCAGATCACAATGCTCCTCTTTAAAACGGGGGAGGGGTAGCGTTCCTCTTTTAGTAAAAAGAAATGTTTAAATAAATTAAAGTACAGTGCTTGCATTGGCTGGTACACTTCAGGTGAAAATGAATCATGATCAATTGCCCCCTCGTATTTACAACCTTCACTAAGGAATGCATTTGAGACAATTTGACATTTCTGATGTACATTTATTTCATTCACAGTATAGCACAACTTTTCTCCAAGGAGCTAAATGTAATGTAAATAGTTCTCCCTCTCCTCATTTAATCCCCACAACAACTCTACAAGGCAGCAGGTTAGGCTGAGAGGCTGGCCCGCAAGGTCGCCCAGTGAGCTTCATGGTTGAGTGGAATTTCGAACCCTGATCTCCCAGGCCCTAGTCCGACGTTCTAACCACTACACCACCCTGGCTTTCTTCGAGACACAGCTTATTCCTGTGATTCTAAGCTGTTTTCACTACAGTGGTACCTCGGGTTACATACACTTCTGGCTACATATGCTTCAGGTTACAGATTCCGCTAACCCAGAAATATTACCTCGGGTTAAGAACTTTGCTTCAGGATGGGAACAAAAATCGTGCTCCGGCGGCGCAGCAGCAGCAGGAGGCCCCATTAGTTAAAGTGGTGCTTCAGGTTAAGAACAGTTTTAGGTTAAGAACAGACCTCCGGAACGAATTAAGTACTTAAACCGAGGTACCACTCTATTGTGTTTTGATTGTTGCAACCTGCCCCGGAACCTTGAGGTGAAGGGCGGGTCATTAACAACAGCAAACAAACAAACAAATGTTTATCGTTCATTATTCATTATAATCATTTTATTCATTATAATCATAATACTCCTTGCTTGTGAAAACACCCCACCCCCATCTGGAATGTGAATGAGGCCCGTCAATCAATTACCCATCTTTCCCTCTTCAAATCGTAGTCACCTTAAGTGTAAATACATTTGCAGCTCGTCAAGACCTCGAGCCTTTTCCGGGAAGTGCCGGATGACTCACCATTTCGTACACTTAAGTTCGGAAGACAAAGCCAACTTTTTATACGTTCCCTTCCGTTCCTTACTAGAAGGGACGCCAAAGGACCCGGGCAGCTCCACAAAACAGACTCGGATGCCTTGAGATTGCTCCTCAGTTGAACTCTGCTGCGCGTCTGGATAAGGAAAGGCTGCATTGTAGCGGCGAACTATGAAGTCACATTTTCTGCATCCCTGGGAAGTGAGGAGGGGGGCGGGATGGAGAGAGAGAGAAGATGCAACGCAAACCCCCGCTCCTTCTCGCTCTTCCCACATAGCTCGTCCTCCTACCCTTCCCTCTCCCGCGCTGGATTGCTTAACCGACAGATTTCCAGCCTCCACCAGGCAGAGGCGCCTCCCCTGCTCGCTCTCTCCCCTACACACACGCAACCCGCGCGTTTCCTTCCCCGCCTCGCCCTTCTCACGTGCTTGACCTCTCTCCGAGTAGGCATAGAGCGGGTTTCTGCTTCTGCCGCAGCTTGGAACTCCGGGCAGCGGCGGGGAAAGGCGGGCGCGCAGCACCGCAGTGCTCTGTCCAGGGTGCTGAAAGAGGAGCGATGCGCTCCGCTCCATCTTCGGCGCCCGGGAAAGGAGAGGTAGCAACCGCGGACGGGATCCGCAGGCGAGGCGAGGGTCCAGAATGAGGACAGGGCCGGGAGGGCGCCGCTGGAGCCGGGCAGGCAGCAGCAGCAGCGATGCCCGGCCGGCTGCGCGCCAGCGGGGCAGAGGCTGGCTTGGCGTCCCGTTCCTCAAGGTTGAGCGCCGTTTCGGAGTGAGGATCTTGAGCCGGGCGGGTCTGGATCTGGAGTGACAGCTGTCCGTCTCAGTCTCCCAGCCTCCTCCAATATTTGGGGGAACTTCTCGCCTTCCTTTTCAATTGGATTAGAAGAGCAGAAAAAGTGGGGAGGACCAGCTCGCTGCTGGCACACGCGCTGCCCTTCAAAGCAGCTCGATTCGGATGGAGTTGGGGGACCAGGCTGGCCAACCAGGCATCCCGGAGCGGCTGTCCTTCAAGCTCCGGTCGCCTCTTTCTCCCTTTCTCGACTCGGTGAGTTCATCTCTCCAGTGAATCGTGAAATCTCTTTACCTGAGGGCGGCTCAGCCGGCAGCCTGCGTTCCCGGGACAGCAGCTCGATTGACGCAAACTTGAGAAGAGCTTGGAAGGGTTGGCGGGGGGAGGACTTTTTGATCTTGGGTGGGGGAGAGACTAGATGAGGCGGGCTGAGGAGGAGCCACCCTCAACGAGGTGAGCTTAGGAGAACCCAGCTGAGCGACTGTAGACCCGGGGGACTTTCGGAGTAGCAAAACAACAGTCATAATGAATTAATAGTAATCGGTCCGTTAAGGAAGTGAGCGGGGTTGCGGCTCAAAGCAACGGCACGGATCTGATGTCTTACTGTGAGGAGCGACTGAAGTCAACATCAAGTCAACCCAGTGGTGCAGAGAACTAATTTTAGACTCTGGACTTCATGGTGTCACCGCCTCCCCCCTACTTTAATGGGCAATTGGTATTACTTCACTTACTTTAAAGCGCTGCGTGGAGGGGTGGAGGGCTTCTACTGGTGCTGCTGAGTGGGGCCCCAGGCCTCTGCCCTTAAGTCTTACCCTGTGGGCGCCTTCCGAGACAGCCCCCACGCCCTCAGAGGTCTCCGTGGGCTAATACACGTCTCTCCTCCGATCACTTGCGGGGGACGGGAGTTTGGGAACTATCCAAGGTCCTGAAAGAAGACGATGGTGGAGACTCTGTCGGTGGCTGTCCTGGGAGCCCCGAAGGTGGGCAAAACGGCCATTATCCGTCAGTTCTTGTACCACGACTTTACAGAGACTTACAGCCCGACGGAGCGCCGCTGTACCTACCGGCCTTCGGTCATTTTCAACGGGAACATGTATGACATGAAGATTATGGATGTTCCTTACCTGACGGCGTTCCCAGCAAACAGCTCTCAGGTGGGCTTTTATTAAAACCTTCCCACAACTCAACCCAAATTCATCCCCCCCGAATATATTTGGCTATGCTTGTGAATTCTACAAGTGAACAACAGATCACTTGTGGGATACAGTGTGGCTGTGCTGAGGCCAGATTGGTTCGTTTTCTAATTGGATTGGGGCCCTCCTGTTAGGTAGGATGGAAATATGGTGTGGGTTGTTCAACTAGGGGATTCACTCTACGTATTATTATTATTATTTACTATTATATAATATATCCCACCCTTCTCCCAAGCTAGGGTTCAAGGTGGCAGTGGCGTAGCGTGGGGGTGCAGGGGGGGCCGGCCGCACCGGGCGCAACATCTGGGGGTTAGGGTTAGGGGCACAAATCCACGGGTTAGGGGGTGCAAATTACTTGCCTTGCCCCGGGTGCTGACAACCCACGCTACGCCACTGCAAGGTGGCTTACACATTTGAAAACACCATTATAAAATACTAAGTAATAAAACCAGACTAGTGCAAAACAATAATCAAAGTGCATCAGAGCACATTTAGAATCCAGTTTGCCTTGTCAGCAGCCCAGTGATCTGCACATATGATTATTAATTAATTACCTGCCCTTCACCCTAATAACCAAAGCTCAATATTGAAAACCATTTGAAACCACTTGCAGAAATAAGGCAGACCATAGAAAGATACACCTCAAGTACCCAAAGCCAGGGTGAAGAGGTGTGTCTTCAGCATTCACCAAAAAGTGTCTAATGAAGGTGCCAGTGGCAGCCCTGTGGGGAAGAGGGAATTTCACAGTTTAGAGGCCCCCACAGAATTTCCTCTCCTGGGCCCCCCATCACAGCTCCATAGGGCAGTTCAACAACCAAGAGAGCTCCCGCTGCCAGTCTTAGCACCTAAGAGGGTCTGCAGGGAAGAAGGCAGTCTTTCAGGTAGTGATGACCACCAACCTGGATGGCTTTAAAAGGGGATTAGAGAAATTCATGGGGGCAGAAGGCAATGAATGGCCACCAGCTACCACGGCTATATTCTACCTCTACCATTGGGACAGCATACCCAAGCTTGCTTCGTTTTGTTACTTAACACTGTGGTTTTTCCCCAGGAGTGGCAAACTCAAGCCCACCAGATGTTGTTAGGCAACACGTTCCTTCATGTCTGGCCAGGGCTGATTGGAACTGTAGTCTGCAACACCTGGATTGCACTAGGTCAGGAAAGGTTTGCTGTAAGCATTTTCCTAAACTCTCCTGCGAGGCAGCACAGGGCAGGAGTAAAATGTGCTTGCTTAGCTGGCTGGGTGAGTTGGCAGGCAAGCCTGGAGAACTCCACTCTCCTTGCAAGGCATTAGGTCTGATTTTACACCAAGGCCCTGTGCTCTGCTGTATGTAAGTCAGGTCCATATTTAGGACAGTGCATATCCAGCAGTTCCACTGGAGTGGAGTGGGAAATGGCAGGATGCCATTGGTCACCATCTTCTGGAACCCAAGTCACATTGCCTCCGAACATGGATATTCCACTCCAGGAACCCAGGCTAATGAAGATTGTTGATAGACTTGTTCATTATGATTTTCGACTATCTCACATTTCACATTTTCAAACAACAATGAATACCTCTAGTCCTTATGCATTTTCTGTGGGAGCTCCTAAGAGGTGGAATTCCCTCTCTGCAGAAGGTGTCTTGGCACCTGCACAGTACAGTTTTCTCCATATGCTGAAAATGCATCTCTTTTACCCAGGCCTTTGACACTTGAAGTGCAGGACCCACCTTATTCTTCTGATTGCAATTGGTTTTATTATTTTAATTTGTTGCAACCAGTGGTGTGCTGTCAGTGGACCAGGAGGACTAGGCTAGTCCCTTAAATGCTCCTGGAAAATTAGAGTATTAAAGAATTAAAGCCTGATGCCTCCTTCCTAAAGCCCACGGGGAAAAAAGGAAAGGTTAAGGACCCCTGGATGGTTAAATCCAGTCAAAGGTGACTATGGGGTTGCGGCACTCATCTCTGCTTTCAGGCCAAGGGAGCTGGTGTTTGTCCACAGACAGCTTTCTGGGTCATGTGGCCAACATGACCAAACTACTTCTGGTGCAACGGAACACCGTGACAGAAACCAGAGAGCATGGAAATGCCGTTTGCCTTCCCACCACAGTGGTACCTATTTATCTACTTGCACTGGTGTGCTTTTGAACTGCTAGATTGGCAGGAGCTGGGACAGAGCAACAGGAGCTCATTCCGTTGCGGGGATTCAAACCACCGACCTTCTGATTGGCAAGCCCAAGAGGCTCAGTGGTTTAGACCACAGCACCACCCTTCTGCCTGGCTTAGGCAGGGAGGCATGGTGCTCACAGGCACAACATCTCCCCAGTCCCCACTGCCCTTGCAATCTGGCACCTCTGACCCTGTTTCCCTGTGAAAAACTTCACTGCATGCCACTGGTTGTGATCTACCCTGAGACCTTAAGGTGTAAAGGGACCCCTGACCATTAGGGCAGATAATAAATCAAAGTACGGTAATTATAATAACAGTAGAGAGATACATACGTAGGAAGCAGCCTTATACCAAGTCAGACCATTGGTTCATGTAGCTACACTGACTGGCAGCAGCTCTCTAGGGTTTCAGGCAGGGTGCTTTTTCAACCCTGCCTGGAGACGCCATCAGGGATCGAACCTGGCGCTTTCTACACTCAAACCAAATGCTCTGCCTTTGAGCTGCAGCCCTTTCCTGCTTGAAAGTGTGCCAGTTTGGTCTGGTGAAATCTTGGAACCCAGATGAGCAGCTGATGGAGACAGTCAGAGTTGCTTCCAAGTGGGACTTACAATGCCCACATTGCATCTCCCCCATAGCTAGCAGAATGAGGCAAAATTGAGCGGAAATAGTAACGGCGGTTCTGTTCATGTCTGTGGGATTTGACTGCTGGTCCAAAAATAAAGTAATAGAAAGGGGGGTGGGGGTGGAGTTAACGTGGTTCTTCAAATTTTGGCACTCTCCTCCAACACTCAAGCTGTTTCCCAAAGCTTCCCATCTCCCCGCTCTGGCTTTTAAGAATCCTTAAATAGTAAACCAAAGGGAAGAGTTTGTGTTGGCTGCTGATGAAAATGTAGGCTAACCCCCTCGGCCACACCCACCCTGCAGATGACCCATCTTCACGTAGGGGCGAGATGCGAGTTCTGCTGGACGGCAGGAAGGCAGAGGGTGGGTGGAATCGAAAGAAGACAGAAAAATAAGGGAGATGGGAGATGAGAACAAAAACTGGAAAGCTTTCTTTAGGGTCAGCCACATTTAAAGCATCGCAGATGAGATGCAGGCGAAAGATGGAACTAGTCCTCATGCCTATTTTCCCTCTCCCCGTCAGAGGCAAGTTGGCCTAAAGAAAGTGGATATTGGGGAAGTCCCCCCCCCCCACTCTTGTAATGCTAGAACTGGTGGACATCCAATGAAGCTGAATTTTGGAAGATGCTAGACTGATAAAAAAAAAGTCCTTAGAATGGTAGAGTTGGAAGGGACCCCAAGAGTCATCTAGTCCAACCCCTGCCTAGTTAAACTATGGAACTCACTGCCACAGGAGCAGTGGTGGCCACGTGTCACAATGGCTTTAAAAGATGATAGGCAAGATGGTTGGAGACAGTGACGCTTCTGAATACCAGCTGCTGGAAGTCACAGGAGAGGAGAGTTGCTCTTGGGCTCAGGTCCTGCTTGAAAGTTTTCCATTTGGGGCATCTGGCTAAGTACTGTGAGAACAGGATGCTGGACTAGATGGGCCATTGGCCTGATCCAGCAAGGCTCTTATTGTGTTCTTATGAGGCATGTGCAACACCCTATTGCAAGCAAGCTTCTTTTGTGACGTGCTCTACAGATGTTTTGGCCACAGTGTGGCAAAGGTCGGTCATTGGTTCCAGAGGAGCAGGTGGCTGTTTCAGTGAGAGAGAAGGGAGAGGGGTTTTGGAAGTGGGAATTAAATTCTAAGTGGACAAAAGGAGGTGGAACTGTAGGGAGACTGTACCTTTGGATCAGGCCTGGCAGAAGCAAGGTTCAGGAACCCCTAGATCAGGGACACAGAGGGGGGCTTCTTGCTGTCCTTTGAATCCATTGCTGCCCTTATGGGGGAAGCCACACCCTCATAGGATGTGAATGCTCTGCAAATCCCCTCATCTAGGTGCAGGTTGTATATGTGCAGAGCTCCCCCCCCCCCCGCCCACCAGCTGGAGCTCACTGGAGCTCAGCTTCAGCTCCTTTCAGGTGGGGAACAAGGGAGAAGTTTGTGGTGAGCTCCAGCACCTCTTTTTCTAGAAAAATAGCGCTTTGTGTGTGCGTGTGTACGCAGGTGGCACTGTGGTCTAAACCACTGAGCCTCTTGGGCCTGGCAATTAGAAGGTTGGCGGTTCGAATCCCTGCGATGGAGTGAGCTCCCATTGCTCTGTCCCAGCTTCGAAAGCACACCAGTGCAAGTAGATAAATAGGTACCACTGCAGCAGGGAAGTAAATGGCATTTCCGTTTGCTCTGGCACTTGTCACAGTCCTCTGTGCACCAGAAGTGGTTTAGTCATGCTGGCCACATGATCCGGAAAGCTGTTTGTGGACAAACGCCAGCTCCCTTGGCCTGAAAGCGAGATGAGCGTTACAACCCCATAGTTGCCTTTGACTGTCCAGGGGTCCACCCCCCCTTTTTTACCTTCATGTATATGTATATGTATGCACATATAAAACCATATATCTTAAAGACACCACAGCCTTTGTTGTGCCTCATTGTCCCAAAAGGGAATACAGACCCTGTTAAGTGTGTCTGCAGCCCCTGGGATTTCACACTGCTCATGGAGATGGGTGTGGTGTGTAACACTATGATACTGATCTAATGCAGGCATGGGGGACTTTAGGTGCAGAGGCCAAATGCGGACCTTCAGACCTCTGCATCTGGACCTTGGGACTCTTACCAGGCCACACCTGCTCTTTCCAGGCTACGCCCCTTCACCAGCCCTGCTTTGCACCCTCCTTGAGAGTTTCTGCAAGGCTGGAATGTGCCCTTGAGTTCTGATGATGCCTTTTGCTTGCCTAGATGGAGGGCAGAGAGGCGGGTGGGCGAGTGTTCGTAGAAACTAGCCTTCTGTACAAAGGTAAAATTCACCCCCGTTGCTCTGCCCACCCACTGGGTGGCCGCTGGAAAGTTTCCTGGAGGGGAATGAGCATCCACCCACACACCCAGGTCTGAAAAATATATAGTCCTGAACAAGAGCCTGTGTGATGTTGAACTAGGACCTGGGAGATTGGGGTTCAAATCTCCACTTAGCCATAAAGCTCACTGGGTGACCTTGGGCCAATCACTGCCTTTCAGTCAAACCTACCTCACAGGCTTGTTGTGGGGATTAAAGGAGGCGGATGACCATGTATAGCACCTTGAGCTCCTTGGAGGAAAAGGTGGGATGTAGATGAAATAAAGAAATAAAATACACCCTTCTTCCAAAAGCAGGGGCTCCACATTCCCTGACATCCGTTCTGACAGTTTGCATTTCTTAGTGCAGAAAGCATTGATCTGATGTGAACTTTCCTATTCTAATTAGTTCAAGAGGGTTCTGGAGGCTTCTTTGTGTGAAAGAAGCAAACAGAAGGTTCATGACGTTTGGGTTATACCTTCCGAGAAGCTGAGTACAGCTGGCTGAAACTGGTTCTCTCATCCTTTCTGTCAAAGTCACACTGACTATAAAAATAAGGCCAGATGGAGCCTGGGTTTCACTTTTCTCTTTCTATCTCCCTTCCTTCTGGTGTGGTGGTCTGTACGTAGTATGCTTAGTGTTAAGGTTTAGACTTATCATAAGTTATTGTAAGTTTAAGTTAAGTCTGCTGCAACTGGATTTCTTATGGAGAGTGCCAGTCCTAAAACCCAGCCAGATGGGTGGGGTACAAATATAATAATAAATAATAATAATTGTGACCATTATGCTCATTTCCTTCATTAGCATTAAAGCGCTGCTGGGTGAAATACAATTCCCTCTGGGCTATTTTTTGGGAATCCTGCAACATGTTTAACTTTTCACTCTGCTAACTACACATTGGAATCTGCTCTGGATCACTATTGAGTAGAATTCCACGACACCTTCATCTGAGGAGTGCAGGGCAGGGACGCTTCAGGAGATGATCTCCTTGACTGGAAATAAATGTTTAGGTTCCAGAAATGAGTGGCAGCCTCAGGAAAAGATGACATGATTGTGATCGGCCCCCAGCGCTCCTGCTCCCCAGTTTCATGGTGTTTCATTATTACTATCTGGGTTAAAAATAAACGCTTTCGTTTTCATCCCATCCTCTGAGCTTCAGCGAGCCGCTAATTGCATTTCACAGTTGACTTCAGTTGATGTGGAGGCCCTGCCTGTGTTTTGCAGGAGGTGAGACCAAAGGGAGATCTAAAGATCGAGATGGACTTAAGTTTGGGGGGGGGGGCAGTGTGCTGCTGCAGCAAGATACTGCCCCGCCCACTTTTGCTTCTGGCTCCGCCTACCACTGACACATGCAGGTGGAAATGAGGAGGGTGGTGGCCCCCTGGCTGCAGAACACTCTCCCCAGAGAAATGTGCCTGCCTGGCATTGCCATCATCAAATTTTAGGCACTGGGCAGTTGGTTCTTAATTGGGATGATACAATGCAATAACACCGTAGCCTGTTGTTGAAACAAAAGTTAAAAATTTATTCCAGTAGCACCTTAGGGACGCGGGTGGCACTGTGGGTTAAAACCACAGAGCCTAGGGCTTGCCGGTCAGAAGGTCGGCGGTTTGAATCCCCGTGACGGGGTGAGATCCCGTCTTTCGGTCCCTGCTCCTGCCAACCTAGCAGTTCGAAAGCACGTCAAAGTGCAAGTAGAAAAATAGGTACCACTCCGGCGGGAAGTTAAACGCCGTTTCCGTGCGCTGCTCTGGTTCGCCAGAAGCTTAGTCATGCTAGCCACATGCTGTACGCCGGCTCCCTCAGCCAATAAAGCGAGATGAGCACCGCAACCCCAGAGTCGTCCACAATTGGACCTAACAGTCAGGGGTCCCTTTACCTTTAAGGTGCTACTGGAAGGAATTTTTAAATTTTGTTTCGACTACGGCAGACCAATATGGCTACCTACCTGTAGCCTGTTGTGTTCATCTTTAGCAGGGTGAGGCAGTATTTGTCCTTTTCTATCAAATGGCAGGATGAGCACTTAACGTAAATAATGTGGTTTTATTCTTTCGATGTCGTTTGAAACTTTCCCAGTATGCTTTCAGGATCGTAAGTTGCTTTAAGACATTTTATGTCTAGACCCAATGGCTGGGAAGTTGCCTGCTCTTGATGAGGTTACATTTCCTCTGAAGGAGCAGGTTCGTAGCTTGGGGCTACTCCTAGATCCTTTCCTATCGCTTGAGGCTCAGGTGGCCTCAGTGTCCTGGAGTGCCTTCCATCAGCTTTGGCTACTGGCCCCACTACGCCCCTATCTGGACAGGGATAGCCTAATTACTGTTGCCTATGCTCTGGTAACTTCAAGGTTAGATTACTAAAATGCATTATATGTATGGCTGCCTCTGAAGATGGTTTGGAAACTTCAGCTAGTGCAGAATTCAGCAGCCAGGTTTTGACCTACAGAGCCTTAAATGGCTCAGGACCAATTATCTCAAGGACCGCCTCTTTCCATATGAACCAACCTGGACCCTGAGATGATCATCTGAGGTCCTCCTTCATGTGCCTCCTTCTTGAGAGGTCTAGAGGGTGGCAGCATGAGAACGGGGCCTTCTCTGCAGTGGCTCCCCGTCTGTGGAATGCTCTCCCCAGGGAAGTTCGCCCGGCGCCTTCATTATATGTAGGCGCCAGGCAAAAATGTTCCTTTTTAAGCAGGCCTTTGGTTGATCTGTTTGACACCCTATACCCTTTTAAAATGCAGCTCTTTGGGGGTTGGTGTTATTGGGTTGTTGTTTTTATTTTGATTATATATATACATACATATTGTAGTTTTATGTTGATCTTTTCTGTAAACCGCCCTGAGACAGTGGCGTAGCGTGGGGGGTGCAGGGGGGCCCGGCCGCACCGGGCGCGACATCTGGGGGGGGGGGCGCTCACACTCGCAGCTCTCTGCCCCTACCTGGCTCACTCTCTCTCTCTCACTGCAGTGCTGGCTGTGTGAATCCGATCCAAGCCGCCGGGTCGCCGCCCACTGTGGAGGGGAGGGTGCCAGGCGTGCGGTGCGGTGCGGAGAGAGAGCGAGGGACTATCTGGGGGAGGGACAGTGCAGCGGGGGGGCGCAAATTACTTGCCTTGCCCCGGGTTAGGGGGCGCAAATTACTTGCCTTGCCCCGGGTGCTGACAACCTACGCTACGCCACTGCCCTGAGACCTCTGGGTATAGGGCGGTATATAAATTCAATTAACAACAACAACAACAACAACAACAACAAAATTTATGAACTTGCTCCATAGAAGACAAAATAAAGTGGGGCAAGTAATGAATAAATGTAATTAATAGTGGTAGTAATATAAGTAGTTATTATAGTTATTTTTGTTATCATTAACTTTGAGAAGGTTGGCATCAGGATGAAAATGGTTCCCTACCTGTTCTATATCTGGATACAAATTTGACAGGGATGTACCTCGGTGACAGAGCCTCTTCTTTGCAGGCAAGTTCAATCCCCACAACTCCAAATAGGGCTGGGAAAAGGTCCTTGCCTGAAACCCTGGAGAGCTACTGCCAGTCAGTGTTGACAGTACTGAGCTGGATGGACCCATGGGCCTGGCTCCGCACAATGCAGCTGAGTGACAATGTCCCTTTTTCGTTGCACCAGCTTTCCCCATGTTTTCCTCTCGCCCACCAGGAGTGGTCAGACCTGAAATCCCGAGGGCTGAGGAACACTGATGCCTACGTCCTGGTGTATGATATCTGCAGCCCAGAAAGCTTTGAGTATGTGAAAATGATCCGTCAGCAGATCCAGGAGAACAGGTGAGCAGAAGGGATGGGAGAGGAGGGGGTGGATTGGGTGGGGGGAGCACAGAATCAGGAAAACTGCTTTTCCCTCCAGAGTGAGGCTGCAGTCCTCAACCCACCTCTCGTATGGATCAGTTTCGGGGAATTCAGTGGGATTTACTTCTGAGTAAACACACCACCACCCATCTGGTGGCGCAACATGACTACTCAGAAGTCCTACTATTGAACTCAACGTGGGTTTTATTCACAGGTAAATGGGGTTAGGATTGCAGCCTTAAAGAAGCCCAGTCCCACTTTCAAATATCCAATGAAACACAGCTATTTGCATGGGGAGAAATAAGCCCCAGCTAACATGGCCATTTTGAACCACAATTCCCATCATCCCTAGGCAGAAAGGACACTTTGGACTACAATTCCCATCATCCCACGACAGAATGGCCACTTTGGACTACAATTCCCATCATCCCTAGGCAGAAGGGCCACTTTGGACTACAATTCCCATCATCCCTAGGCAGAAGGGCCACTTTGGACTACAATTCCCATCATCCCTAGCCAGCATGGCTACTTTAGACTACCATTCCCAACAGCCTCAGCCAGCAAGGCCATTTTGTACTACCACTTGGCAGGGGCTGATGGGAGTTATGGTCCAAAATTTCTGGAGGGCCCCAGGCTGGGGAGAGCCTGTAGGTTGGGGGTCTGTGCATCGCTCTGACCTTCTTTCTCTACTCTATGAACCTGGAGTTCTTCTTCCTCCCCTAGGGCGAGCAGCAGTGGCGAAGCCCCCATCATTGTGGTGGGGAACAAGCGGGACCTGCAGCGCCAGCGCTTCTCCCCCCGCCGGGCCCTCTCGCTGCTGGTCAAGAAGAGCTGGAAGTGCGGCTACATGGAGTGCTCGGCCAAGTTCAACTGGCACATCGTCCTCCTCTTCAAGGAGCTCCTCTGCAGCGTCTTGGCCCGAGGCTGCAGGAACAACCACTCTGCCATGCGCCTCCAGGGGGCGCTGCACAGGAACAGGTGCAGCCTGATGTGAGGAGACCCTGCCGGCCACAAGGGGGCGTACTCACCGAACAATGGAATTGCAGAGCCTGGAGGGTCGTCCAGCCCAACCCTTGGCAATGGGGTGCCCCCCCCAAAAAAACACATTTCCAAGAGGTTCGGACATTGGAGCCGTAGTGGGAAGCTGAGGGCCACATCTCGGCCACTAGGGTCGTGTTTGCAGGAGTAACCCCTTGAAATCCCTGGGTGTTTCTGCTTGGTGCGATGAACACCTTGGAGGGGGGGAGTGGAGTTTTGGGGTGCCATCGAGCCAAAATCCACGTAGCCCAGTTTTCTGTCATGGGTGGCGGGTGCCTGTGGCTGAGAAGCCCCTCCGCCATTTTGATTTTCCCACAATGCCACGGGGCAGCCATTGGCTTGGGAAGGATTTAGACACAATGGGAAATTTTAGATAGCAGGTGGATCCCCAGACTCAATCACTGCAGGCAGGTGATCAGTTGTGGGGAGGAGGGAGCCAAGCTGCTGGGGGAATCACTGACTCAAGAGTGAGCCCAGCAGAAGGTGGGGCCTCTGACCTGGAGCCAGCCTTGACCCAGTGGGCAGCTGAAGGCTTGATGGCCGTAGGTCCCAGTATAGCGTCCAGAAATAAGCAGCAGGCACTCTTCGCTTAAAATGCACAGGCCAGACCCTCTAATTTCCAAGGTTGTGGCTCTGGCGCAAAGCACCTGCCCCCATGTTCCATCCCTGGCAGGATCACTGGGGGAAACTCCCCTGCCTGAAACCCTGGAGAGATGCTGCCAGTCAGTGTCGACAACACTGAGCTAGGTGGACCACTGGGTTGGCTAAGCAGAAGGCAGTTTCCTAATTAATTCACTACCACCCCTTTCAAAAAAACAGGAAGGACTAGAATCTTAATTTATTTTTAGGGAGGAAGCAAGAGCAAGAGTTGTAGAGCATCTGCTTCCCCAACCTGCAAGCTCTGGAAAGCCACTGCTGGTCAGTGTGGACAACATTCAGGCAACTGGCCACGTCCTGTAAGCCTACCGATCGGTTCTTCGGCTTGGGGCTCTTACACAGAGGGGCCCAGTTGCATGCCCACTTTTAGCATCAGAGAAGCAGCCGTGTGGATTTTCAGCATCTCAGGCCTGACCTCAGCTAGGTGGGTGATTGTTTCTGCCCTCATAGATGAGATCCAGTCCTTTGTGTGGTCCCATGTGACGCTCCAGAGGCATCTGCTGGGCCGTAGCTCAGTGGTAGAGCATCTGCTTTGCATGCAGAAGGCTGCAGGTTCAATCCCCGGCTTCTCCAGGTATGGCTGGTAAAGAGAGAGACAAACCTTGCCTGAAACCCTGGAGAGCTGCTGCCAGCCAGGGTGGGCATTACTGGGCTAGGGGCTGCCCACGGTTTGATTTGCCACAAGGAAATAAGCGTCCTCTTTCCCTGTATGAAATCTCTGCATGCAAAACGCTTGAAGGAGCTGCTTGCTCCTCGGAAGCCTCAGACGTGCTGCGGGTTCAAGAGGCTTCGATGAGGTCTGTGAAAACACACACACACACACACACACACAGACTGGGAGGGTCCTCCTTTCTAAGACCAGGGAACCAGTTTCGCAACGTCTGCCTGCCTTCTCAGGAATTCATCACAGGCGACCCGTCCACAACCACCACCCCCAATAGCACAATCGCCAATGCCACGTTCATTCATAATCTGGGACGGTCGATGCTGCTTTTGCACTCAGCTGTGACTAATGTGGACTAGTGTGTTGCGAAAACAAAATGGGAGTCGAGGGCGAGTGGGAGGAGAAAAGGTCTCGTTTGTTAAAAGCCACAATTCTCCCCTTCATCCCATCAAACTCTGGAATCAAGTGTTTGGCTTGCTTTTGATTCCCCCCCCCCCCAAAAAAAAAATGTGTTGCAGGGTGGGGGGCTCAAGAGTTTCAGGGACCCCTTGCCCCCTTTCTCCAAAGCTGCCACCATCATCTCTGGGCCAGAGGCTACAGCACACAAGGGTCTCCTACGCCAGCCCCCCCTTTCTTTTGCAAGACACTGATCATCTGTTTAACATAGTCTCCAAGAAAGGGCTCCCCATTCCAGCGGTGCAATACTGGACCATCTATAAAGCATCCTCAACCAGGTCCCTTGTTATGTCTTGCTTGGAAATTGTGGTGCTGGGTTTTTTGGCGGGGGGGGGGGACTGGTGAATCAGGTGATAACGTCCTCTCAAATGCTCCTGAGCAATGGACCTCAGCCAATGGCAATGCTTGTTCTACCACCCAAAGGTAGTTGTACTCCCAAGTCCCATCAGGGCTGGCACTCTTACATGTGCCACGTAATACCCGTTCTGTATCTGTAAGAAAGTGCACCTTGGGAACTCCCTGCCTCTTGATTTCAGGCAGGGGCTGTTCGTTGTATTCGTTTCACCACCTGCTAAAAAAATGTTCTCCTTTAGACAACCCCACCCAGCCGTTTAGAAAGCTGGCAAGAGTTTTAATCTGCTTTTAGTCTATTGCTTTTTAACTTTTCGAAAGCCTTAAATCATTGTCGTTAAGTCTGTATGACTATTTTTATCGTTTTTGTAAACCACGTTGAGGTTTCTTGGGTGGCTGAACGACCAAGCAGTAAATTTTACGAAATTAAATAAATCAACTTCAGCGGGCAGCATGCCCAATGGTTAGGGACAGTTCCGCAACATCTGGAGGGCAACATGTTGCCTACCTCTAGTGGGGGGGACACACACACCTGGGACTGGTTCACATCCACCCATCTTCACACTTCTGCAATAAAGGCACAGAGTCAAAACACATGATTTGTCCTCTTTTTTTTACTTTCTGGGTTCCGAGAGCTCGCGGGTCAGTTCAATTAGCTACATTCGTGGGGTCGGAAGGCGGGCACTATACGGGAGGCAGCGCTCAGGAGGCGAGCGGACACACTCGGTTGTATTTATATAAATATGCATAGATTATTTAAACACACCTACAGTACATTTGGGGGGGGGCAGGGGGTTGGTCTGGTTGAGGGGGAAGGAGTCTTAACGGCCCAGATCCCAGGACGCCGAGAGGGTCTGTCTGAAGAGGAATTCATGTGCAAGACTTCAGCGAGACCCTCTCTCTCCAAAAGCGCAACTCGTTTAAAAAATAGATAATCTGCAGGAAACACTGTCAGCTTGCTTAGTAGGGAGAGGCTCCCCCAGTCTCTGTGTGGGCCCCCCCCCCCCATCCTGTGCACATTAAACACCTTCCCACTTAGAGTCACCAGTATCTGCAAGACTCCCAAGGGTCTATAGCGTCCACTCAGCTGGGAAGGCGCCTTTTTAAAACATCCGCAAGGGGAAGCTGCCCAAGGATGCCAAAGCTGAGGCAGGGGTTACATGAGAAGGGAGCAAGAGGTTTAGAGGTCAAAAGTGCTACTTGAATTGGAAGACTGGGGAAGGAGGTGGAAGGCGATCAAAGCTGACTCAAAAGAATTTTACAACGGCCGATGCGAGCGAATATCGGACCACGTCAGAGGCTCCTCGCTGTGTTATCCAGTGTCCAAAGACTTTCCCCTGAAAGCTTCTCTCTCTCACACACACACATACACACAAATTTGCTACGAAGCCATGCCAGTCTCCAGCCACAATTCAAAACCAAACCCCAATGGAAGAACCACCTTAGAAATTAAAGGCATCTCCACCCACACAATCCGTTCAGAACAGCAGCAATATTGAGGTCACCGAAGGAACAGTGCCCGAGGGACGGGGGAAGGAAGGCTGGGCAACTGAAGCAGCCAGGAAGGAGAGAGGAGGCAGCCGGTTGCCCTCTGGCACCCCTCATGCCCAGGCGCCCTCGTCGGCCACCCCGGACTCCGCCGGGCCGTGGGAAGGCTCCACAAGGGAGGGGAAGACGTTGTGGAAGGCTGCCCAGGGTCGGTACTGCTCTGGAGGGCGCTTGGAAGGGCTGCCTTTGGGCGAAGCGCCCCCTGCTGGAGACTTGCCCACGCCCGCCGCCTTGTAGCTGAGGGGTGTGGGGATTTTCGAAGGGGTCTTGTCCGGCTGGGAATCGGTGCGAGGCTTGATCATGGGGCGCAGTTTGAGTTTGTAGATGGAAGGCACACGGTCAGGCTTCTTGAGGGACGACTTCGGGCGCAGCACGACTTCCTCGCAGGGAGCGGACCCCTCGGCGGCCTCGCGGGGCGGAGAGCCCAGGTCCGAATCAGCCGCCTCCGTCATGCCCCACGGGCTGTCCGTCAGAGGCTCGGGAAGCTCCGCCCCTTCCTGGACCTCCTGCAGGTCATTCAGGCAGACGTAGCAATTGCTCTCGTCCGAGGAGCTGGACAGAGCCGGCTTCCTCCAGCGCGTGGCTCGCTCCAGAGGCACTGGCGAGTCCCACAGCTCGCAGGTGTCGGCCGAGCCGTTGTGGAAGTCGGGGGGCACCGCGGTGCCCGCTTCGGGGACCCCCGGCCTCTGGGAGGCGGCGTTCCTCTTGGGCTCGTCTTTCGCCTCGCCTGGGAGGCCGTACTTGCTGAAGAAGTTGAGGGACGACGAGGAGGAGCTGGAGGAGCAGTAGGCCGAGTCGGCGGCTCCTTGATCTGGGGTGGTTTGCAGGAGGCGGGGGCCGTCGCAGGCCCGGCCCAGGGGCTCTAACTGCTCTGGCTCCCCATCCACCACCAGGCCCATCATTTGGGAGTTCGCCAGGAACTCTTCCTCCAGTCGCCGGAAGAGCTGCTGCTCCTGGCTGGGGTCCAGGCGCAGAGGGGTCCGGAAGGTGTGAGCCAGTTCTTCCAGCTCCCGTCCTAAACTGTCTGAGGGCTGCCGCGAGTGCCCGCTCCCGCCAGGCCGGGGCTGCTGCCTCGTGGCCCCGCGGGGTCCCCCCAAAGCTGGCTGCTTCTGCCTCAGAGTCCCGCAGGCCGAGGGAGGGGGCGTCCGCGGCCGGGGGTCTGTCGTTTTCGTGGCGGGGAGAGACCCCCTGCGGTTGGCAAGCGCCGGGCTCCGAGACCCCACCGGCGTCCCTGGCGCCCACCTGGCTGGGCTCTTGGTCCTG
This sequence comes from Podarcis tiliguerta, assembly GCF_965153285.1. Taxonomy (NCBI): domain Eukaryota; kingdom Metazoa; phylum Chordata; class Lepidosauria; order Squamata; family Lacertidae; genus Podarcis; species Podarcis tiliguerta. The sequence goes on from NC_139549.1 coordinate 23,869,711, forward strand.
GGGGTGCTTCTTCCAGAGCCCCCGGGCCTCTCCTTGGGGTCTTCGGCCCGCACCCAAGAGTGCTGCCCGTCCTTACCTCGACTGATGACCAGAACGGTGGGCTCCCCGCTGGGCCTCCCCTGGCTTCGTGCCCGTGGGCGAGGGCTCTGCTGCACGGACGGCTTGAGGTGCCCATTGGCCATCCGGGGGCGGCCGCGTTCTTCCGCCTCAGTCCTCCGGGGCGCCAGAGATGGCCTTGGCAAGTCCACCCGGTCTCGTGACTGGCTGCGGCTGGCCGGCTGCCTCTTGGGGCTGGCGTGGGCCTGAGGGCTGGTCCCTTCGCCCAGCCGCCGGCCAGGCTCCTTCCTGAGTGCTGGGCCGCTGCTGCCGCCATCTTCATTGTGCCGCCTTCCCAAAGTGCCGCTCTGCGCGGAGGACGCTGAGGAATCGCTGTCTCCAGAAAGACGCCGGGCTCGGGGGGGCCTAGAGCAGAGGGGGAAAGGCCATTGTGGTGGTTAGCAGCGTTAGCATTTATCCATACAAAAAGATTTCTATAATGCCATTCACAATAATGGTGCAAAACGTGGCAGCCGGACCGTTGACTCGAGTTTCTTGCCGTGACACCATTTTTTAAAAAGCTGCCCGTCTACTACCGAGCCAGGTTCAAGTTTCTTGTGCTAATTTAAAAAGCCTGAATCCTTATATCCCAGTTGTATTGCATTGAGGTCATCTGCCAAAGAGTTGTGGTTTGTTCCTGAATTGGTGAGGATCGTTTGACAACAAGGGTGGTGGTTATTGTTTTGATGTTTCAGTTTAATTATTTACTTGTGTTTTACCTTGTATTTCATTCTGTGAACCACCCTGGGATCTATTGATGAAGGGCGGTATATAAGTTTAATAAATTTTAAAACAAACAAACAAATAGTGTCATCGGCCCAGTCCTGTGGAACATTCTGCCACTAGAGATTCAGCAGGCAACTTTCAGCAGGCAACTATTACCCCTAGCCTACGATTAGGAATACATCCTTCCGCAAGGGTTAACTGGTAGCTGCCTTAAACCTTTTAAATAGTTTTACTGTATGGTTTTTATGTTTCATTGCTGTAAACCGCTTTGATTTTCTTAAAACAACAACAACAACACAGCAGCATGCAAATATTTTTATGAATAAATAAGTTAATAAACGTCAGAGCAGTTTACAACAATTACACATGAAACCACATTTTTAATTTAAAAAAACATATAAAAAGTTGAAATTGGAAATCAGCTCAGTATTGTGGAAAGGTGTCAAATGGCATCAGGCTGTGGAAAGGTCGTAGAGGAGACATCTGCCAAAAAAACAACAACATCCTAGTGGGCCAATCCTGCAAGGGCTAGGTGGTCTGATTAGAAAATTTAGATAATTTGTCATGAATCATAGTTAATTAGTGGGAAGGGATCACAAGGGCCATCTACCCTACCTGCCCACGGACTGCCTCGCCAGAGTGGTGCATGCTTTGGTTATCTCCCGCTTGGACTACTGCAATGCGCTCTACGTGGGGCTACCTTTGAAGGTGACCCGGAAACTACAACTAATCCAGAATGCGGCAGCTAGACTGGTATCTGGGAGTGGCCACTGAGACCACATAACACTGGTCTTGAAAGACCTACATTGGCTCCCAGTACGTTTCCGAGCACAATTCAAAGTGCTGGTGTTGACCTTTAAAGCCTCGGCCAAGTATACCTGAAGGAGCGTCTCCACCCCCATCGTTCTGCCCGGACAGAATGCGGCAACTAGACTGGTGACTGAATTGTGCTTGGAAACGTACTGGGAGCCAATGTAGGTCATTCAGGACAGGTGTTATAAGGTCTTGGCAGCTGCCCCCAAAGTGTTGGTATTGACCTTTAAAGCCCTAAACGGCCTCAGCCCAGTATACCTGAAGGAGTGTCTCCACCTCCATCGTTCTGCCCGGACACTGAGGTCCAGCGCCCAGGGCCTTTTGGCGGTTCCCTCACTGCGAGAAGCAAAGCTACAGCGAACCAGGCAGAGGGCCTTCTCGGTAGTGGCACCCGCCCTGTGGAACGCCCTCCCACCAGATGTCAAAGAGAAAGACAACTACCAAACTTTTATAAGACATCTGAAGGTAGCCCTCTTTGGGGAAGCTTTTAATGTTTGATGTATTACTGTATTTTAATATTTGGTTGGAAGCCACCCAGAGTGGCTGGGGAAGCCCAGCCAGATGGCTGGGGTATAAATAATAAATTATTATTATTAGGCTAGGGAGGCAGTCTCCACCATTCCTCCTCTGCCCAGCCCTTGACACTAGGTAAGGATGGCAAAGACCCCTTGTCTGAAACCCTGCAGAACTGCTGCTGGTCTGTGTAGACCAGTTAACTGGACTAAGGGAACAACTCAGGATAAGGCAGCTTCCTCCATCTAGAAAACAACCTAGGTTACCTGAGGGTGTTGGACAGCCGCGAGTCACCGGTGTCCCGCTGAACCGTGGGCCCCCTCAGTGGGCTGGCAGAGCTCTGGCCGGACCTTGAGGGCAGCCCGTCGTGCTTCGTGGTCAAAGGACCCCCTGGCACCTGCCGCGGAGGGGTGTGGTCTCCTCCAGGCCCCTTGGCGGGGTGTCCGGGACGGGTCCCTTTCGTGTGGCTCGGGTCCCCTCCAGCGGAGAGCCGCTTATCCCCGCCACGGAGGGGTTCGGAGAGCTTGTGCTGGCTCATGGCTTCAGCCCGGCGCTGGGCACTGGGGCTGCCTGTCTGGGGGCTGCCTGGAGACACCGTCTTCTGGGGGGAGAATCCGAGCCCCCGGGTCTGGTTCAGGCGGTGGGCTGCAACCCAGAGAGAGAGGACACCAGGATGAGTGAGGAAAGGGAAGTGATACAAAAACGGTCTTCGATCCCCAGGATAGCCAAGCATCCACAAGCCACTGTTAAAATATTCCATTCCACCTTAAGAGGAACAGGCATGACTGTTGCATGTCACATGCCTGTTTACACTCCAGCACAGAAAACAGCTTGCTGGGAACTTCCGTTTGTGTATAGCTTTTGCTTATGCTGCTTGCTTGGACACGAAGGAGAGAAGACATGTTTTTCCCTTTGCCCTGATGCTGAATAAAATGCCTGTAAATACGCTTTACACAGCCTCTATCCGCCCTTCTGTTGTGGAGAGATATTTTCTCTGCTGGCTTGTGTGCTAAGCGTTTGAAGGTTTTGGAGGCTCGGGTCGCAGTTACCTGCTGATCCAGGTACCGGAGATTGCCCGGCTGCCGGCCGCTGGGCTGGAGCCAGCTGGGGGCCTGCCAATTGCCCCCGTTTCCTTGGACGCATCCCAACAGCCACATCGCCTGGGGCGAGTGCTCCCAGACCTGTGGCGAGAGAGATCTCTACCTCATTTCCATTGCGGTTTTCAAGCAAGTACAGAAGAGGAATTGCCCCAGCCAAGCACCAGGAGAACTCTATAGTTTCTTACCTTCTTCTCACCCTGAACCAATGAGGGAAGACCCTCTCCCAAACTCTCAGTGGACACAGGGTGGCATGACAAAAAATGGCTGGCTGGTTAGCCAAGCCAATATTTGGTGAACCTTTTGTGAAACAAAAGAAGTGCCATGGTCAGATCACTTCCTGGTGCAACTGGACTTCTCAGCGACCCTTCCCCTCTGCAGGGAGGTGGGACCAATTCGGATGGTCCGCTCCAACCACTTAATGGATCCAAATGGTTTCCAGAGAGTGGTAGGGGATGCCTTATCCCATGTTGATGGCCTTTCAGCTGATTCCCTGGTGGCCTGCTGGAATGCGGCGTTAACCAGGGCTATCGACTGTCTGGCTCCGAAGCGCCCTCTCCGATTGCATGGATATAGTTGAACTGAGGGACATGGGTGGCGCTGTGGGTTAAACCACAGAGCCTAGGACTTGCTGATCAGAAGGTCGGTGGTTCGAATCCCCACAATGGGGTGAGCTCCCGTTGCTTGGTCCCTGCTCCTGCCCACCTAGCAGTTCAAATGCACGTCAAAGTGCAAGTAGATAAATAGGTACCACTCTGGCGGGAAGGTAAAACGGCGTTTCCGTGCGCTGCTCTTGTTCGCCAGAAGCGGCTTAGTCATGCTGGCCACATGACCCAGAAGCTGTACGCCGGCTCCCTTGGCCAATAAAGCAAGATGAGCGCTGCAACCCGATTCGGCCACAACTGAACCTAATGGTCAGGGGTCCCTTTACAGTTGGACTGATGTACTTTCAGCTGAACATTGTGGAATGTCTGTTTTTTTTTTTTTTTTAAGTCAAGTTTCTAGCCCATAGGATCGCAAGGCTCAGCATCCAAGCCAATCAGGAGGCAGAGAAAAAAAACCAGCAAGCAGGGTAATTCCAGGTCACTGTTTTGTGCAAAGCGCAATGAACCTGTGTGGAAGGAAGCTATGATGGCCACGAGCCACAAGGGGGCACTGCGGGAATGCAGCAAACCCCCGCCTTCAGAAGTCAAAAGTTCCCAGGCTTGATTATGTAGCCGTTTTGAGGTTAATATCGTTTCATGCTCTCCGCTTCCCTGAACAACAGGAAGACTCAGAGTCAGCTGCTGTGGGGTCAGTTTCCTGGGAAGGAAAACAGAAGGCTCACAGCATGACTTGCAGGAGAGCAAGGGATGGCCTCTGTAAACAATGGCAGCCCCTCCAAGGATTGTGCCAAGGCAGGTTCCCAATGTGGGAAAGAGCCAGAAATCTGGGCTTATCTTTATGCGCAAACACTTTCCCCAAGATGGCATAAAAAAAGCAGTCTGCAGGATGAGGCTGCTGATCGATCCAGTCCGCCATCCTTTCCTCACAGCGGCCAAAGGCCCCAAAGAACCAAGTTAGACTGCCTTTGCACCTGGAAGTTCTGAATATCAGAAGAGCCTTTCTGCCGGATCAGGCCCATGGCCTATTCAGCCTGTCACCCTCTCCTCACAATGGCCAATCAGAAGCCCAGAGCAGGATTTGGGCACAAAAGCACTCTGTCCCTCCTCCGTGGTTTCCAAGGACTGGTACAGTGGTACCTTGGTTCTCAAATGCCTTGGTTCTCAAACAGCAAAAACCTGGGAGTGTTCCGGTTTTCAAACGTTTTTTGGAAGCCAAATGTTCGATGCGGTTGTTAGCTATTGTCAGAAGCCGCACCTTGGTTTTCGAACATTACAGAAGTTAAACAGACTGCCGGAACAGATTAAGTTTGGTGCTTTTGTTCTTGCTATTTATTTTGTGCTTTTGTTTTTGAGGCTTTTTCAGTTTTTGTTTTTGTGACTGTGTGGAACCCAGTTCAGCTATTGATTGATTGATTGATTGATTGTGTGACTGTGGAAATGGATAAAAGCCCCCCATCCAAACAATGACTATCATCAGTGCAGGTAAGGAAAAAATGTTAATTTTTATCATCTACAATACCGTCTTATTTATTTTATAGTGCGGTACATTGATTATTGATTTCATTTTATGGATCAATGGTCTCACTAGATAGTAAAATTCAAGTTAAATTGCTGTTTTAGGGGTTGTTTTTGAAAGTCTGGAACGGATTAATCCGTTTTGCATTACTTTCTATGGGAAGGTGCACCTTGGTTTTGGAACGCTTTGGTTTTGGAACTTATTTCCGGAAGGATTAAGTTTGAGAACCAAGGTACCACTGTATTCAGAAGCATCACTCCCTTGGAAAGCCCTGCTGGGTGTTTCATGATGTAGACACACAAACACACACACATTGAAAGCACGCAGCTTTCAAGAATCCTGGGAAGAATGGCTTGTTAAGCGCGCTGGGAACTGCAGCTCTGTGGGGGCAAACAACAGCTCCCACGGTTCTTTTCCTTGTCTTATCTGTTCCTGGCAACCTGCCGTGGGGGTTGGTTCCTCTGCCGCCTGACATCTAGAGATGCTGAGGATACCAACTCATGCCAATACACACACACAGGGCACCACTCTGTGGTCCTGTGCAGAGATGTTGTTAAAGCGTCCCAGATCAGACTTTTGTGCACATTGCTTGGAAAAGGTCAGTACTAACCCCAGAGTCCTCCATACTCACAGAAAGAGGCGCAGCGGCATGGATCGTGCTTGTCCAGATAGTGTTCCAGGGTGTCCCAGCCCCCGCCGACCCGCACCATCACATGGTTCCTCAGCACCTGTGTGGGCAACCCAAAAAAACCCACATCAGGTGAGCAGGTTCTGCCGGTGGGCTCAATAGGGTGCGTCCTCACATGGAAAGGCAAGAGAGGAGATTGCTGGGTGGGGTGCAACAGGTGTAATTGCCTTTTAGATCAGTGGTTCCCAATTAGCTAATTACTGAGAAAAATCAGGGTGTGCTAAAACAGACCATAAATTTTGGGATATTGCCATAAAATTGCAAAAAAATTAGTTTGGGGATGGGGAGGCAAGGGGTGGGGCTCTCTGGGTGCATTCTGCAGACCCCTCATTGGGAAACACTGTTTTAGATTATTGCCCTTAAATTACTAAAAGAACGTCAAGGACCAGCTCTCCAATATAAAACAGCCCTGACCCTGTGGTGTCCATCAGAGGTCCTTGCACCTGACCCAAAGTGAGCTGCTGGAACAGGTGTGGGAGGGAGACATGAGGACAGGTCTGTTCAGGGGTGTTTTCCAGGGAGGTGGGCCTGGCCCCATCCTTGCCAGGCTTGAGGTCCCAAGCTAAGACCGTTTCCTTCAATCAGGTATTTTGCATTCCTCAAGCAGAGGTTGGGTGGCCATCTGTCACGGATGCTTTAGCTGAGATTCCCGCATTGCAGGGGGCTGGACTAGGTGACCCTCAGAGAAGCTTCCAATTCTATGATTTAATTGCCCCCTAGGAGGGTGCTTGGGACGCGGGTGGTGCTGTGGGTTAAACCACAGAGCCTAGGACTCGCCGATCAGAAGGTCGGCGTTTCGAATCCCCGCGACGGGGTGAGCTCCCGTTGCTCGGTCCCTGCTCCTGCCAACCTAGCAGTTCGAAAGCACGTCAAAGTGCAAGTAGATAAATAGGTACCACTATGGCGGGAAGGTAAACGGCATTTCCGTGCGCTGCTGTGGTTTGCCAGAAGTGGCTTAGTCATGCTGGCCACATGACCCGGAAGCTGTAGGCCGGCTCCCTCGGCCAATAAAGCGAGATGAGTGCTGCAACCCCAGAGTCGGTCACGGCTGGACCTAATAGTCAGGGGTCCCTTTACCTTTACTTAGGAGGGTGCTTGTGTCGTAACAAGGTTATACATCACCTTATACATCACTGGATGAGCATCTAAGGGTTTTTGCCTTGCTCACTGTATTAAATTTTCCTCATTGTACTTTGACGCTTTGTATAAAGCTACCGATAGATGCAATCAATGATAATAGTAATAATAATAATCTGATCTCACAGAGTCTAGAGCAGTGGTCCCCAAACTTGGGGGGGGGGGCGGAAGGGGAGACCCCCCCTTGGTTTCATAAACTCATCCCCAGTGCTCCCTACCCTACAAAAGCATTATTCAGGATTGTGGTTTGTACATCCCACTAAGGAATAACACGATAAAATCCGAAACAGTAACAATTAATTGCACGTTTTCTTCAAAATCCAATTAAAACTATGTGGTTTAATTAATTTAACAAATTTGACGGGCTTGATCCAGGGCATTTCAAAGTCTGTTAGTCATTTACACCTCCAGCCCCCCCACCGCCCCATATCTGCTGCCCCCTTGCCTCTTAGCACCATGATAGGTAATCCCACAGTCCTCTAGGTGGTGGTGTACACCCCAGTTTGCAAACCACTGGTTTAGAGCCCACAGAGAGATTATTCTTTTGGGGGGGAGGGGACAGGAAAGCTAGGAGGGGAGGGAAAGAGAGGTATTTGTAGAAGATCTTACTCGAACAAAGATCAGGGCGTTGGAGTCTCCCACTTTATATTTACCCTCTGAGACTTTGACCATGGGGAACTGGGATGGGCAGGTACAATGGCCCAGGATCTCTCTTACCTAAGGGGGAAGGGGGAAGAGGGGGTGGAGAGAAAAAGAAAAGTCACTGATTAGCAACCAACCCATCACAAACAATCCGACACACTGCTCCTTTGCAGCCCACAACAAAATAAAATTGATTCAAGTCCCTGTGCAAAGCCTACCTTGCAGGATTGCAGTGAGGGTCAAACGGGGGCAGTCTCCTTTTCCAGTTGCGATTCCTGCATTGCTGGGGGGTTGGATAAGGTGGCCCTTGGGGACCCTAATAAACCAGCCCCTAGCCAGCACATCTATGGCCCTGAAGGAACCAGGGAGAATAACTCCCCCACCCCCACCCAATGCTTGCAGACTGTCGATGAAAGTGCATCTAGCCACAGACTGAAAGCTGGGGGATGTTTGGGCCTCCCGCCTTGGCAACCAGTTCAAAACAAGGAAGGGGCCCACCCTGTCTGTAGCCAGAGGAGGTGAGGCAGGAGGTGATGCCCTGAGCCAAAAGCTGCTCCCAGATGCTGTGATTTATGCCCTCCCGGCTCAGGGAGACATATCGAAAACAGCAAGGCAAATGCAGTAAACCCAGGCACAGCCCAGTGGTGTAGCGTGGGTTGTCAGCACCCGGGGCAAGGCAAGTAATTTGCGCCCCCTAACCCAGGGCAAGGCAAGTAATTTGTGCCCCCCCCGCACTGTCCCTCCCCCAGATAGTCCCTCGCTCTCTCTCCGCCACCGCACCACATGCCTGGCACCCTCCCCTCCACAGTGGGCCGCGACCCGGCGGCTCGGATCGGATTCGCACAGCCAGCACTGCAGTGAGAGAGAGTGAGTGAGCCAGGTAGGGGCAGAGAGCTGCGAGGGCGAGCACCCCCCCCCCCCCAGATGTTGCGCCCGGTGCGGCCGGCCCCCCCTTCACCCCCCACGCTACATCACTGGCACAGCCTTCTTCCAACCTGTGCCTTCCAGATATGTTGACCTGCAACTCCCACCAGCACTCCAGGTAGGCCTAGGAAAGAGCTGCTGCCAGTCAGTGTTGACAGTACTGAGCTAGATGGACAGATGATCTGATTTGGTACAAGATAGCCTCTCCTGTTCCGACGGATCAGGTCTCTTACTAGAGTGGCCCCGAGGCTGAGGGATGCCCCTTCCCCTCCTTTCTAGGGGCAGGAAGACACTCCCCCTTAATCAAGGGGGGAGAGCAATTTTCTGCCCGAGGGCCACATTGCCTTCTGAGAAAGCTTCTGGGGGCCACATGCCAAGAGGCAAAAGTGGGCGGAGCAATGGATATTTATTTGACCTCTGTGCAAAGAGGCTATGTTCCTACGCACCCCTCTGTATCCAGAAAAGCAAGACTCCTTGGGCACATTCCAGCTAGGCAAAAACTTTGGGCCAGACAGAAGCCTGAAGGGTTGCTTTCAGAGTAGATCCATTGAAATCAATGGGTCTAACTTAGTCATGCCTATTAGTTGTGATGGGTCTACACTGAGCTAACGCTGAATGCAGTGCGTATTTATTTCGGACAGTGTTAGAGTAACCAGCTTCAAAGCTGCCACAATGACCATTCAGTGTTTTATCCTAGTCTTATCTTCCGGGGATTATCCACCTTCAGCAATGAATAATCTGTTTTTCTGGTTTTCTGAGCCACTGTGATCCCTGGGAAAAGTGAGTTAATGATTCTGAAAAGAGGTAAATAAATGGCTTTTAAAAAGGCAGTGGACGGGGAAGAGTATGAGTTTTTATTTTCCCTTGATGGAACAAAATTTAATGCATGGAATTTTACAAGCCTGTATAGAATAGCTCTCTTGCTGAAAGGGGTGGGGTTGTGGGAGCGGAAAAGTGGATTTTTCCTGCACTTAGGAAAAAACAGCAAAAATGACTGCAACTTTTCCACATTTGGTTGGGCTCCTGAAAGCAAGGACAGAGACCTCTGACACAACATCTGTTAGCAGTTTTATTTGAGAGCAGAGCTGTTTAAGCTGAAGAGCCATAGCTAGACAACAGAGCACCTGCTTTGCATGCAGAAGGTCCCAGGTTCAGTCCCCAGCAGGTAAGGCTGGGACAAGACCCCTCCTGAACCCCTAGGAAGCCACTGCCCGCCAGTGTAGAGAAAGCTGAGCCAGATGGACCAGTAGCCTGGCTCTGTATAGCGCAAGGTCAGCGGTAGACCGTCTGCTTTGCACGCAAAATGGCTCAGTTCCAATCCTCAGCATCTCAAAATAGGATTGGAGAACATCTCATATCTGAAACTCTGGAAAGCTGCTGCCAGTCAGTGAAGGGAATACTGAGCTAGGTATATTATGAGTTAGTTTCCAGCCTTCTTGTGTGTTAAGGAAGCGCCAAAACTCAGTAGTTTGCACACATAAGTTCCTAGATTCAATCCTTGGCATCTCCAGGCAGGGCTGAGGATTGCAGTGAGGGTCAAACGGGGGCAATCTCCTTTTCCAGTTGCGATTCCTGCATTGCTGGGGGGGGGGGGGAGAGAGACCCTGCCTGAAACCCTGGAGAGCTGCTGCCAGTCAGTGTTGACAACACTGAGCTAGATGGGCCACTGCGGTGACTCAATCATCAGGCAAATGGCAGGGCCCACAGGTAAAGATCTGACTCTCTGGGCCCAGAAGATTCCCTGCCTCTGGTTTTGCAGACAAGGTTGAGTTTGATAAGACTTATGGCATTTCTTGGTATGAGTCAGCTTCCTGCTGTCCTAGGTGTTAAAGGGAAACCTGCAGCTCATTGGCAGAGCCCCTGCTCTGCTTGCTAAGGTCCCAGGTTCAAAACCCAGGCGTCTGCAGGTAGGGCTGGGAAGGAAACTCTGGAGAGCCGCTGACAGTCAAGTCTTCAACCCTGGGTGTCGTCGGACTTCGAATGCCACAATCCCTGTGCATTGGCGAAGCTCGCCAGGCATGATGGGAGTTGTAGTCCAACAACACCTGGGCAGTGTTCAAAATTCCCCAGACTCGTTTCGCTACTGGCGCAGGTCCAATGGCGACTGCGTGGAGATTTCCGGGCGCCAAAGGTTGGCAACCCCAGTGGAAAAACCCCTTCCTTACTCCATAATGAATACCTTTTCCATTTCCACCATGCATGTTTCTCCTTCTTGCATTCTGGAACAAGCAATATAGTTGAGATCATACCATCATAGAATTGCAGCGTTGGGAGGGACCCCTTGAGGGGCATCTAGGACAAGTTAGGCGCTAAATGGCAGCTTAAACCTAGGTTATGGGCGCCAAAACAGAATGTCTAGGCGCGATTTCTTTCAAAAGCAAGAATACAAAGCTGAAAATGAAAGAACTGCGGCTAAAATATTATGTTGATTTTCACATGGTCTAGTCCAGGGGTCAGCTTGGAAACGTACTGGGAGCGAATGTAGAAGACTACAGTGGTACCTCAGGTTACATACGCTTCAGGTTACAGACTCCGCTAACCCAGAAATAGTGCTTCAGGTTAAGAACTTTGCTTCAGGATGAGAACAGAAATCATGCTCCAGCGGTGCGGCAGCAGTGGGAGACCCCATTAGCTAAAGTGGTGCTTCAGGTTAAGAACAGTTTCAGGTTAAGTACGGACCTCCGGAACGAAGTAAGTACTTAACCCGAGGTACCACTGTACTCCTTTTTGACTTTGGGGAGGGGAACCCAACAGTGGCGGAGGGGAGGGCCAGGAAGTTGGCAGACAGCCAGCTGAAAACCTTGGTCCACCCCTTGCTTAAAAGATCCGGAGGGCACCAGGTTGAGAAAGGCTGGTTTAGCCTGCCTCTCGCTTTTCTAAGAGAAACCAGGAAAGAGATGCAAGGAGCTGAGATGAAGCAACCTGCCAGGGAAGCAACTAACCTCTTGTGCTAAGTGCAGACAGAAGAGGCTTTGGCCCAGCCAAAGCAACTACAAAAAGCATCGGCAGCACAACGCAGGGAATGAAGCCAACAGGGAGGCGAGGGCAGAAAATGGACAAGCTGTAATAGGTCCAGGGAGTCCATTTCCAAAAGCTGCCCTTGATGGATTAGCCGAGTCTTCCTGGCCGCTTGTTCTCCAGCAGAAGTGCCTCGCCGCAATTCTCAGGGAAGAGGGGGCCAGGGTGGAACTGCCGCCCATCATATGCTAGCTTTCTACAAGCAGAGAGGTGGCGCTACTCCCACCACAAGCTAGATTTCTACATGCAGGGAGGCGGTGTCAGGTTTTCACAATTCCGACACGGGGCCTCCCCACCCCAGGTGTTCTGAAGCGGGACAGTCCCAATGAGGCTTGCTTGCCTGTGTTGTTCAAAAGCCCTTCAGATGCCACCTTGCAGAGCAAAACTCTCCCACGGCAGCTTGTAAAATGTAAATACAGTTGTACCTCGGGTTAAGTACTTAATTCATTCCGGAGGTCCGTTCTTAACATGAAACTGTTCTTAACCTGAAGCACCACTTTAACTAATGGGGCCTCCTGCTGCTGCTGCTGCACAATTTCTCTTCTCATCCTGAAGCAAAGTTCTTAACCCGAGGTAATATTTCTGGGTTAGCGGAGTCTGTAACCTGAAGCGTATGTAACCCGAGGTACCACTGTATATAGCAGGATAACTTTGCTTGGGTTCGACACAAGTACCAAGGGCCTCTGGACTCATTCCTCACCTCACGCACACATGCACACAGCACTGATAGACACTCTGGGGTGTTTGAGTTGTGAGTGCCCTTTGAATGCAGATCAAACTGTGCTCCGGTCTATGGTGACCGCCTGCCATGTTGGGTTATCCAAAATGCAACGCCCGACCTGACATCAGCTTCCCATCTGTCTCTCTTTAAAATCAAGTTTCTATTCTTAAGCCTGCTCTGGGCAACGCCTGCCGAAAACTCAGAAGCCAGGGAGGTGGTGAGGCAGGGGGGACGCCTCCCTTTTCCCTCTAATGACCGAAACCAGAATCCATTGAGCCAAATGGTAAGCGTTGTAGAATAACTTGTGCAAATGAGAACATTTATTCGTTTCCTTTTATTAACTTTGTGTAAATGTGTTTAATGTGCATAAATCCATAAATCATGCAGAGGGAGAGCGGAATGTCCCTGGATTTGCAAGACTGCATGACCTGAATGCATATTTCTATTTTTTTTAAGTTCGTGCACACACAGGTCTCATATCCCTCTCTCACTGAGAGCCAGTGTGGTGTAGTGGTTAAGAGCGGTGGACTCGTAATCTGGTGAACTGGGTTCGCTTCCCTGCTCCTCCACATGCAGCTGCTGGGTGACCTTGGGCCAGTCACACTTCTCTGAAGTCTCTCAGCCCCACTCACCTCACAGAGTGTTTGTTGTGGGGGAGGAAGGGAAAGGAGAATGTTAGCCGCTTTGAGACTCCTGAAAGGGAGTGAAAGGCGGGATATCAAATCCAAACTCTTCTTCTTCTTCAATGCCTGCTGCAAATGTTTTATTTTGAGAGATGGGTAACTCGCCCAAAGCCACGTCGCAGGTTTTGTGGTGGAGGCAAGGATTCCAGCCCAGCATCCCACATCCAAAAAAGTCTGCCGCACTACGCCAGCTTTGAGCTGCAGCACTTCTAGATGGGACACCATTTCCCATCCACCCCCCCTGCCAAGCCAGAGAGTCACCCCCCCAAAAAAAAATATTTCTGAATGTGCATGCCACTCTGTGTCACTTCCAAGCAGATGAGGACGCATTAATTCCTCCTGCAGCCGATCCGTTATGAAATGTTTTTGGGAGACCAGCAGATGCTGAGAACTGGAGCACGGGTGGGGTGGGGGGGTGTTACTATTTATATAGCCCCATTGACAGAAACATCTTCAGCAGCACAGGAGAAATTAACGTCCAAAATCCCTCGTCACGCTCCGGGGTCTAATCTGCCAAAGGGGCTGGAGATGAGGCAGCAAGCCGGCCGCAATTATTTTGCAACCGGCTCAAGAGTTTTTTTGCACATGTGGCACAGCCGGCCGGCCTTCCAGAACACATGTGGACGGCCATCGCCACAGCAACCAGATCTCAACAGCTGTTGGCACCGTGCCAGCCCAAAGCTGGAGACAGTCGTGGGGGTCGGGGATGGAAGAGAAGCAAAACTGGTATTTTTAGTTAGCTGCAAACGGGCGCGCTTCTGGTCTCGACATCGCTCCCATCTGGAGTGGAAGCGAGGAAGAGCTGGGAACACTTAAGACGGAGAGCAGATCATTCGCCCCCACCACCCAGGCCGAATTCTGCACCCTAAACCCTCCCAGCCGCAAATGTTTCCAGATTTGCCGGGAAAACAGGGAGGTTGGAAGAGGCAAGGCAAGACTCTACACTCTGCTGTGCAGAGGCAGGAAGTTGCCGGCGGCAACTCTTGGGTTTAAGACACAGATGCGGATGAATTAGGCCTGGCCACCCAGGAATCCCCACCCCAGAGACATCTAGGCATAGCTGTCAACTTACACATTTGAAAATAAGGGACCAGCAGCCTCAAAAATAAGGGATCAACAGCCAAAATAAGGGATCAACAATTACTTTGATAAGATGCATATTTTGTTGCATGCAAATAGCTTTAGATACCTATTTGGCCCATAAATTACCATATAGCATATATTCAACACACACAAAAACCAGCAACAATTTGTTGTTGACAAAGGACAGCTGGACATAGAAAGGGCCCCATTACCTTCAGTAGCTTATTTAAGGGAGATCATCAATAAGGGACAGCAGCTGGGCATGCCACTGGGATAAGGGACTGTCCCGCCAAATAAGGGACGCTTGACAGCTATGCATCTAGGCAGGGAGCAAGCAGTCTTCCCTTTCCACTGGGTCTCAGAAGACTCTGAAAGTCCTGCTTGCACCCATCATACATCTGGGATCAGTGCAGGAGCCTGCCTTGCAAGCTACTCCTTTTCATTTTGCAGAGCTTGCCCAAATGCCGTTTCCAGTGCTCCCTGTCTCTTAGCAAACACATCATTTGTGCACATTTAATAAATGCATGGAAAACTGAATAAATAAAATGTTGCACCACTCATTCTGCAACGTTTCCCCTTTTGCTTATATGATTCCGGTCTCGGTCATCAGAGGGAGAAGGGAGGAAGGAATAGGGATTTTATTCCGCCCACCTCCCCGCCTTATGAGATATTAAGTGCGTTGAACAAACAAACAAAAACCAAGTAACAGCAATGTGTAGAGATGGGTAAGAATCAATATGGGTTACCTGGATGCAAAATGTTAATGGGCTTTTCAAGGAAACAGAGGAGGCTCAGCCCTGATCAGATTCCTCTGCCTGTCGCCTGACACACCCTGCAAATAGATTAGCATCTTTGTACGCCTGTCTAGTCATGCCCTGGCGTAACGTAATCAGCTGCCCATAAAACACAGCCGTCCAGCCGCCCACCCATGACTTCCCCATTCTGCTTTCCTCGGGCAGATGCCAAGAGGTGACTATATTTGGGAAACCTCAAGAGATCTGGGGCAAAGATTAGCTCATCGCACATTACGCGGCAGCCATTCAAGAACCCAGGGTTTTCTCTCTCTCTCTCTCTCTCTCTAACAACATAATTAAACATACACACACCCAATGCAGAAATCCAAGTAATCCAGATATGGGAGAGTTCACCAGCCTTACTGCCAATTCAGCCGCCTTCAGAGACCCAGCGAGGTTCAAACCTCTTCTTCCCTATGTCAATACTGTCATTTATATATACAGTGGTACCTCAGGTTAAGAACTTAATTTGTTCTGGAGGTCTGTTCTTAACCTGAAGCACCACTTTAGCTAATGGGGCCTTCTGCTGCCGCTGCGCCGCCGCTGCACGATTTCTGTTCTCATCCTGAAGCAAAGTTCTTAACCCGAGGTAATATTTCTGGGTTAGCGGAGTCTGTAACCTGAAGCGTCTGTAACCCGAGGTACCACTGTATAGCACTGTGGGTTCTAGTCAGTAAAGTGAATCATTTGTAGCTCAATCGGTAATGCATGAGAGTCTTCATCTCAGGGTTCTGGGTTCGAGAATCGCCTTGGGCAAAAAGATTCCTGCATTGCAGAGGGCTGGATTCGATGACCCTTGTGGTCCCTTCCAACTCGATGATGCTATGATTTAGGGTTTTCTCTGTGGCAGCCCCAAAAGTGAGGAACTCCCTCCCCACAGAGCATCTTCATTGTAGGGTTTTTTTATCCATATACCTCTTGATCCAGGCTTTCTGACAATTAATGTATTTTTGTTTTGCTTTGTGCCTTTTTGTACTGTTTATCAAGCTTTATACTGTTCTGTTCCATTTGGAACTGTTTTACTCATCTTTCTTGGAAGTGCAATCGCGGGGATCATTCTGTGTGCAACCCTAAGGACTAACAGAGTTAGCGTGAAGGTCAGCTAGCCAAGAGGGGGCCAAGTGGAAGCGTTGCTTAGCAACCAGGCAGGGCGGCACGATGCCCGCTGAGGTGGCGCATGCTCTGATTGGCTATACAGTTGTGAGGGAGTTTCCCCTCTGTACGCTTGCTTGAACGACCTCCTTCTGTGTGCAGGGCCTGAGAGAAAAGACAAAACTTCTCATCAAATTATAAGCTGCTTTGTTCAGTTTTCTTCAGGAAAGTGTGTCTAAGGGTTTCTTTCTACTTTGGGCTCCACCTGCATCATCACTGAAGCGGCTTTGCTAACAGTTGTATCCTTGTAATGGCTTTGTCTCCTTTTTATAACTGTATATTCTATTGCCATAACCCACCTTAGGACCTTATGGGCGAGTAAGAAACCTTCTAAATAAATGGCCTAAACTGCTAAGAGGAACCTCCAAATGCAGCTGCAGTATATCAGATGTCTGGGTGGGAAGGAAGATTGCTTGCAGCCACCTGACTCCTGGTCTCTATAGGAAATGGGAAGAAGGCGGAATAGATGGGCCTCTGTTTACACTAATAATGCAATTATTCTGCTCTTAGAAACCAACAGCAATTACAGAGGAAATAGTGGAACAGAGTCAAAACCACAGCGGAGATCACAGGAGGCGGGTGGTTTGAGCATGCAGCGTTTGTTCTGACTGGGAGAGCAGAAACGGGACAAGATGATGTTGAAACAAAACTATGCTAATGCAACCAGTTCATTCATTCCCCCCCCCAACTGTATCTATTTCTAGCTGTAGTTAGAGTAACAATGCAGGCACATACAGCGCATGCATGTTTGTTTATGTGCGGGCCAAGTTACCCTTGCAGCGAGTTTATTTTCATCTGCGAAAAGCTGGACAGTCCAAGATTGTTGGCATTTTATTTCCACTGAGGCTTCTTGCCTCGGGGCTGGTGGCTTCAAAAGAGAAAGGAAAGCAGGAGAGAGTCTGTTCTCAACTGCCTCCTCCTCCTCATCTCGGACAATGTCCATAAAAGCCGAGGGCTGGGCATGGAGCCTGGACATTACGAAGCAGAAAAAAATGCTCCCTGGGACCTCCGAGGAGAGATGGGGGGCTGGGTACGTCAACCAACCTACTAACATACAAGCACCTATCTCTCCCTGGGCAGAAAATGGAGGGAGGGAGAGAGCCAAAATCTGGACCTGTGCTTTTAAGTGCATAAGAAGCAGTGTTAGAAACTCAGATCTACAGTCATATCTCGGGTTACGCACCAGCCGAAACCCGGAAGTACCAGAACGGGTTACTTCTGGGTTTCGGCGGTTGCGCATGCGCAGAAGCGATAAACTGCACTTTGAACATGCGCAGAAGCGTCAAATAATAATAATAATTTATTATTTGTACCCCACCCATCTGGCTGGGTTTCCCCAGCCACCCTGGGCGGCTTCCAACAAAGATGAAAAATACACTAAAATGTCACATATTAAAAACTTCCCTGAACAGGGCTGCCTTCAGATGTCTTCTGAATGTCAGGTAGTTGTTTATCGCTTTGACATCTGATGGGAGGGCATTCCACAGGGCAGGCGCCACCACCAAGAAGGCCCTCTGCCTGGTTCCCTGTAACTTGGCCTCTCGCAGTGAGGGAACAGCCAGAAGGCCCTCGGAGCTGGACCTCAGTGTCCGGGCAGAACGGGCAAATCACAACCCACGCATGCGCAGACACCTCGCC
Organism: Podarcis tiliguerta; assembly: GCF_965153285.1. NCBI lineage: Eukaryota > Metazoa > Chordata > Lepidosauria > Squamata > Lacertidae > Podarcis > Podarcis tiliguerta. The sequence continues at coordinate 23,887,557 of NC_139549.1, forward strand.
GTGGGTTGCAAACACTGCTGGTTGCGAATGTGCATCCCGCACGGATCACGTTCGCAACCCGAGCGTCCAAATGGCTCAAACAAGCTTGCAGTTGCCAAAAAGGAATGTCTGGTTGCCATTTTGGGGTACAACAGCTCTCAAGTCTTATTTTTCAAATGATGGACTGACTGTGATGGATTCTCAGTTAAACATCTGGCTAGTTCAGATGAAAGCCTTGAGCCTTGGTTAAGAAGAAATTTCATAAAGTTCAACCAAAAAAGCAGAAGACCCAGTGGATCAGTTCATTCTCTAGTCAGTTCATGCATAAGGCTTAGGGTGGCGAAACAAGGCTAATATTCTGGAAATCCTTGTCTTAAGACTCTGTGAAAGGATTCTGTGGAACTGTCACAACCCTTCATGTGGATTACTAGACTCTATGAACAGACAGGTGGAACAGACATTTATACATGTGTGGACCTTATACATGAACTTCCGCTGAAATCTACAATTTGATACAATGAAGTATACCTTATTTACTTAAAAGTACAGCCGGTTATGTCTTGTGTGTTTATTGAGTGTGTTTCACGTAACCATAGGTCTGTTGTTGTTTTGCTAATGTTATACCCAAGTCAGACCTAGCTCAGTATTGCGTACACTGACTGGCAGCAGCTCTCCAGGACTTAGAATCATAGAGTTGGAAGGGACCACGGGGGTCATCTCGTCCAGCCCCCTGCAATGCAGGAATCTTTTGCCCCAATGTGGGGCTCAAACCCACAAACCTGAGATTTAAGAGTCTCATGCTCTATCGAATGAGCTATCCCATGGTTCAAATTGTGTTTTCATGGCTGTATCCCACTTTGGCACCTTAGGGTGAAGGGTGGGCAAGAAGTAAATAAATATGTGCTGTGCGAGAACAGGATGCTGGACTAGATGGGCCGCTGGCCGGATCCAACAGAGCTTTCTTCTTTTTGTCTGCCCCAAATCTTCCAACATTCAGCTTCATCTGATAGCCCCGAGTTGTAGGATTATGAGAGAGGCAAGAAGGAAAAACCCTCTCCCTGTCCTGGGGAGCACTGGTTGTAACAGGGAACCCAGTTTACGTCTCCAAGCCCAGAATTTGCACTCGTTTCTTTCGGGACCGTCTTGGCCCAGTGAGTCAATAGCCCTTTGTACGGGGCTGTGTCATCTCCGAGACCACACAGCCCACGGAAGGGATGCAGGGCCTGTAAAAAGCCAGCCGTTTGCCCTCCTACTGCAAAACCCAGTGCCAAATCTGCCCTGGCACCCAACAGTAGCGTCATTGAAGAGGCAGCAGCTGCGGCAACCGGCTCTGCCCACCCCCTGCCTGCCCCCCCCCAACCAGGCACGCTAGGAAGAGGTCTCCCTCCCTGCCATCAGGGGACTTAACAAGGAATCGGGCCAGGAAGGAGTTTTAAATTAAAAAGGGCTTTGAGATTATAGAGTCAGGAGAGGTCAGTCTCTCAGCTCCCCCCCCCCCCTTCCTGAAAGGCTTTTATCACAGGGAGTAATCCAGATGCCGATTCAGGATCTCCAGATAATGAAAAGGGGGTAAAAACAACAGCCACAACCACAAATTGGGCCTCTCTTAGGGTCACCTGCTCACTGCCTCCCTTACTTATCTCTACTAGCTGGTAGGTAAAGTCAGGCAATGCAACAGAATGCAGCAAACCTGCTCTGGGTAGCAGCTGGCCAATCAGAACAAGCATTGCCTTCTTTCCCTTGAATAGGGAGATTTGAATAGCCCTCTATAGGGCTGTGGCTCAGAGGTAGAGCATCTGCCTTGCATGTCGAAGGTCCCAGGTTCAATTCCCCAATCTCCAGGTAAGAGCTGGGAGAGAACCAGGCTGGGTAGCTACTGGGGAGCTCAATTGGTAAATCATGAGACTCTTACTCTCAGGGTTGTGGGTTTGAGCCCCACGTGGGGCAAAAGGTTTTCCTGTGTTGCAGGAGGTTGGACTAGACGACCCTCCTGGTCCCATCCAACTATGATACTAAGTCCTGGAGAGCTGCTGCCAGTCAGTGTCCGCAATACTGAGCTTATTATGTTCCTAGATGCTGCTGGGCTCTGACTTCCATCCTCCTTAGTCAGTGGCCAGGCTGGCTTCTGCTGATATGAGTTGGGAATCCAGTAATGTGGGTGGGGAGGTCACAGTTGTTTAAGTGGCTGGGGGCTCCGAAAGTCAGTCGAAATCAATAAACTAATTTATTTATTGCTTTGTTTTGTTGCACAAAGGTAAGAGTCTCTCTGGACATGTGCAAAGTGCTGGCTCATTTCCCACAGGAGTCTCGTTCACTGTAAGAACAGCACGCTGGATTAGAAGGGCAACTGACACAGCAGATTTTCTAATGTTCTTGCATATCCTTTATTTTAGCTTCCGCATTCCAAGGCTGCAGAGTGGATTGAATACAAATCCATCCTTGTCTTCTTTCAGCAAAGCCCGTCTAGAACAGACAAATCTGCGCTGGTGACTCCTGACTCACATCAGTTCAGCCCACAGCCTCCGCACCATAGCTGGAGGCAGCTCAGAAAAGCCAACAGCTTGCAGGTGTGAATGCCCAGCACATGAGCTGTAAGCTATTTTTGAAACTTCAAAGGAAAGCAGAGTGTTGGCCATAGATTTGTAGGGGCAAATTTGCCACCTTTAGGGTTGCCATACACCTGGAATTTCCTTAACATAGCTGGAATACAGCAGCTGGGAACAGTGTCTGGGCGGAAATCGCTGAGATGTCTGGGAAAATTTGGAGAATCTCCCTAAAAACAGCTCAACAACTTTGGCCCAAAAAAGCTCAACAGTTTTTTATGTCCAGATTTTCACTTTTTGAAATATGGCAACCCTAGAGCTTGAGCCGGGACGCGGGTGGCGCTGTGGGTTAAACCACAAAGCCTAGGACTTGCTGATCAGAAGGTCGGCGGTTCGAATCCCCACGACAGGGTGAGCTCCCATTGCTTGGTCCCTGCTCCTGCCAACCTAGCAGTTTGAAAGCACGTCAAAGTGCAAGTAGATAAATAGGTACCACTCTGGCGGGAAGGTAAACGGCGTTTCCGTGCGCTGCTCTGGTTCTCCAGAAGCAGCTTAGTCATGACCCAGAAGATGTACGCCGGCTCCCTCGGCCAATAAAGCGAGATGAGTGCCGCAACCCCAGAGTCAGCCACGACTGGACCTAATGGTCAGGGGTCCGTTTACCTTTAGACCTTGAGCCACAAAGGTGCTTGATTTTACAGGGGTCTTGCAAAGGAGTAGAAAAGTGGGGGGAGCGCAGGCCAGGGCGTCAAATGTAGCCCTCTCTATCTGGCCCTAGGGACTCTCTCCAGACCCCACCCCCACCAGTCCTGCTTTGCACCCTCCTTGAGTGTTTTTGCATGGGCAGAATGTGTCCTTCAAACTCAGAAAATGCTTGCTTGGATGCAGGAGGCGGGGCAGGCAAGTAAATTAGCATCTTTTGCTCCACCCATTTTTGTTTATGGTCCCACCAACCACTGGCATGTGACACCCCACCCCCAAAAGACTGCCAACAAGGTGATGGGGGAAATACACAGAAAAGTGCGGAAAAACAGTCACTTGACACAAGATCGTAAAACCTCTCTTCAAACAAATCAGAACAAAGTCTTGCAGAACACCCGACTATATAGCTTCCCTGCAAACTCTGTGTAAACAAATCAGGTTCAAATTAACGAGTTGCTTGGAAATAAGTCAAGGCTGCAACCAGGCCCTGAGAAACTGTTTGCCGCAGCAAGCACACATCTGCTTCTGCATCGAACTGCATATAAGGTCGACTCCAACTAAGTTTGGCTCAGGGCAGACCGACTGAAATTAACAAAGCTGTTGAAATTAACGAGCATCGCTCCATCACATCCATTCATTTCGCCGGGAATGCCCCGGGGGAGGAACCAACCCTGGATACAACACAGAGTTTGTAAGTTCCTCGGGGCAGAGGCTTCTACTCTGAAAGCAGCCGTGAGGACTGATTCTGCTCTCTAAAACAGTCAACATAAATGACAAAAAGGAAACCTGGGACTGGTAGAGGGGATCAACAGCATGCAAGGAATCCTGCTGAGATGAAAAGAAAAAGCTAACAGAGGCTTCAGTATATACACTTAAAAGCAGTATTGTAGAACTTTACACAATCATGGCTTCCCCCAGAGAATTCTGGGAGCTGTGATTTGTTTAGGGCGCTGAGAGTTGGTAGGAGAGACCCCTCTTCCCCTCAGATGAGTGGAGGGCAGGTCTATTGATGGCTCTCAACTATTATCAGATTAAAGGGCACAGGGAAGAGCTGCTTCCCAGAGGCATCTAGACAGCCACTATCATAAGCAGGAGACTGGGCTAGTCTCCTTGATCTGTTCCAGCAATTGTCCTTCATTTCCTTTAAGTTTGGCCCCATCAGCACGCCATACATCCACACCACTTTAAACAGTCATGGCTTTCCCCCAGAGAATTCTGGGAGCTGTAGTTTATCAAGGGCGCTGAGAATTGTGAGGGGGCTCCTGTTGCCCTCCCAGAGATAGAATTCCCAGAGTTCCCTGGGAGGAACGATTGATTGTTAAGCCACTCTAGGAATCGCAGCTCCGTGAAGGGAATAGAGGTTTCTTAACAACTCTCAGCACCCTCAACAAACTACACTTCCCAGGATACTTTGGGGATGAGGGACAGGAAGCCATGGCTGCTTAAAGTGGTATGACACAGCTATAAATGTATAGATGGGACCAGAGTTTCTGCCTACGAAGTCTTGGCTAGGAGAGACAGACCGGCTCTTTGGCTGGAGAGCCTCGATTGTGGCAGGCGTCCATTGTGAAGAGAGAACAGAGGCCCCAGTGATCTGCTAAGTGGGGAAGGCCAGCAGTCTCTCGTGTTCTCTCTGTCCTCTTCAGCCGCTGCCCCCCCCGGCCCCCCGTCGCATGCTGGCCACAAGATCCTTTGCCTTCCTCTTGCCAAAGATATAATAAACAAAATGCCACCATCGCAGTGGCGGGATGCTGCTCCGACATTCCCATCTCTCGCCTAACACAGGCCAGACTCCCTGCTCTGATGCCTTCCAAACATTTAGGACTACAAATCCCATCAGCCCCAGGCAGCATGGGCAGTGAATCTATGGGAGTTGTAGTCCAGCGAGGCCGTCTAGGCAGCCCAGGACCTCCATACATAGTGCCCAGGCTAGCACCCCAGGGAGGTCAACTCAGCACTGCAGATGCAGCGGTTTGCCTTCACCCCTGGAGGCGCACTCCATTGTCACTCCAGACAGACAGATGCCAAGAACTATGAGGACTAGGTGTCCCAGCTGTGGCTCAGAGGAAGGAAGGAAGGCGGGTGGTTCAGTAAAGCTCCAAGTAGGATCCTGCGAGCATGCCAGCCTACAGCAGAGAGACCAGGCATGTCAGGGGTTAAATAACACTAGGTGGAATGTTATTAATTTCTGCAAGCTGCAGTACACCATCCTACCAGCTGCAGTGGTGGTGCTGTAGAGTCAACAGCTTCTTCCCCTTGCAGACAACCCTGGTTGTGCAGAGAGAAAATTGCTGGTTCTTGACCATCCTGACTTCTCTTAAGGCCCCGACTACCTGAATTGAACATCATCATGTTAATGATGAGATTAGCAAACACGATTTATATTAAATACCAGGAGGTAGCAATTTCGCTATCAACACTGCAGAGCAAGCACTCCCTGGGCGCCAATGGGAAGCTTAACCCCAATGCTAATTGTTGGTGGGGAGCTATTTCACGGAGATTACAGATTGGGAGGGAAGACTTAAAACTCCCTTCCCCGTGCCAGAATTCTTGATAACCGCTCCTCCTCCTCCTCCTGCCTCTAGGCACCTGGTGTTTACTTTTAAAAAACACATAATCTAATTGCTAATCACCTCATTATAAAGTCAAATGCAGGGAGGCCCTAAGGCTCTCTAGTTGAGGAAGGAGGTGATTTGGCAAGGGAGAAGATGTCTATATGCAGATCCAGAGATACAGCAGCAGAAAACTTTGCCCAAAGGAAAACCGCAGATATTTTAAGTCCAGCTGTGTAATTTTCCAACTGGGATCCAGGGTGAGAGGCGGTGAGGTGTAGTGGTTAGAGTGTTGAACGAAGAGTTGGCAGATCAGGGTGCAAATCCCCACTCAGGCATGAAGCTCACTGAATGACCCTAGGCCATTCATAGGATCATAGGACTGTAGAGTTGAAAGGGACCCGCTCTGAGGATCATCTAGTCTATGGGTAGGCAAACTAAGGCCCAGGGGCCAGATCCGGCCCAATTACCTTCTAAATCTGGCCTGCAGACGGTCCGGGAATCATCGTGTTTTTACATGAGTAGAATGTGCCCTTTTATTTAAAATGCATCTCTGGATTATTTGGGGGGCCTGCCTGGTGTTTTTACATGAGTAGAATGTGTGTTTTTATTTAAAATGCATCTCTGGGTTATTTGTGGGGCAAAGGAATTTGTTCACCCCCCCCCATATAGTCTGGCCCCCCACAAGGTCTGAGGGACAGTGGACCGGCCCCCTGCTGAAAAAGTTTGCTGACCCCTACGAAGCAGGAATATGCAGCTGTTCCCAACAGGAATCGAACCTGCAACCTTGGTGTTACCTGCACCGCACTCTAACCAACTGAGCTATCCAGCAGGGGCGGCAACTTGGGCCTTGGGCTTTGGGTGCCCAATGGCACCTGCGACATAACGGGATGTCATGACATTACATTGACGCTCCACAGTGGCGCTTCTGAGGCCTGACAGGGCCTCAGACGTGATCTCTGAGGCCTCATGGAGCCTAGCAGGGCCTCCGACGTCTCCTCAGTGGTTGTGTCGTGCCTCTGATGTGACTTTTGGTAGAAACTGGAAGTCACATCAGAATCTGCGCTGCGGGTGCTGAGCACCCCTCCCCCCCAAAAAAAATTGTGAGTGCCTAGGCCCCCAGTAGTTGGCGCCTATGTTATCCAGTCACTCTCAGCCTAGCCTACCTCACAGGGTTGTGGAGGGTGGAGAACGACGTATGCCATCTTGAGCTCCTTAGGGGAAAGGTGGAATATAATAAATAAAATCTGGCTTCAAAACCACAGCTGAGAAAAGGAAGAATGCGTTTGCCTCAACCCAAGAGGGATGTTGGCTCTTTCCACCCAAAAGCAGGGTGCAAACAAAGCACTATCTTCTCTAACTTTCCAGTTGCAGAGTAAACAGGACAGGGAACAAAACCTACACACACACCCAGAGCACCAGTTTGGAGTTCATTATTCAGTGTTTTTCTAGTCAAAGGGAGCCTGTCGGGTTGGAGTCATCAGTATGCAAGCGGCAACCCGCCCCAAGAGGCTCCCCCTCAGACGGACAAGAGAGTCCCCCCCCCCTTCATGGAATTTGGAGGCTACCCTGCCTTTACAAAGTGGGCGGCTCACACCTTGCAGCAAGCAGACATTGCTGCAAGTTTCCACTTGAGGAGCCGCAAAAAAACAAGGACGCTGCGTCTAAGAATAAAGTCAGCAATTTATCCAAAGGCATTCATTTCAGACTGCCGGGAGAGGGAGAGGAAAGGAGAGAAAGCGCACAGCTTCTCTACTGAATCCTAACCCCACCAGAAAATTATAGCCTGGCTAATCCATGGCTCCTGTAATGTTATAAATGAGAGACCTGGTGACAGAATGAGAGACCTGGACAGAACCGCAAGCACGGCCAATTCCAAAGTATTTTCTGCTCAAAAGACAGCTACGCAGCACACGGCAGATGCTTTGCAGTGGTGCAAAGCGGGACAGCCAAGGGGAGCTTTCTCAGGTCATTGGCGTGTGCAGGCAGCGTTGGCCCTGATTCAAATATTAATCCGTTGATCATCCGTTTGATCCAAGAAAGAGTCACACGTCTGCCACGGACGCTTCCTTTTCCCTTCAACATTCCCCTCCGCCCTGCACACCTTTCAGTTACTACAATCAAAGGTGAGAGGGAAGAGCTTGCAAAGGAATGGAAAACACAATCTGCTGGATAGAACCTCCAGAGTCAGGGCAGTCTACCAGTGGGGCCAGGCGCTGTAGGCAAACCAGAGCCTGAGAAGCATCACTTTGGGGCCATATTCACACCATCCACGATACCACTTTAGAAAGGCATGGTTCCCCACCCAATAATCCTTGGAGCTGTAGTTTGTTAAGAGCATTGTTAGGAGACCCCATGCCCCTCACAGAACTACAGTTCCCAGGGTGGTTTCACAATCCATCCCTCTTGATAGGGAACTCTGAGAATTGTGGTGTAATGGTTAAGAGTGTTGGACTATGACCTGGGAGACCAGGGTTCGAATCCCCACTCAGCCCTGAAGCTATGACCTTGGGCCAGTCACCATTTCTTTGCCTAACCTACCTCACAGGGTTATTGTGAGGATGAAATTGCACCACCTTTTGATCCTTGGAAGATAAAGGTGGTATATAACCGTACAACAACAACAATTGCAGCGCTGAATTCCTAACAGTGCTCTGCATCATAGCTGTCAACCTTCCCTTTTTTTGCGGGAAATTCCCTTATTCCAGCGCTGTTTCCCACTGCTTACCGCTCCTATCCCGGATTGTTAGATATCCCGTAGACTGTCCCAGGGACGGGTGAGGTTGCTGATCCCTTATTTTCAAATCTGAAAGTTGACAGCTATGCTCTGCATCCCTTGACAAAACTACATCTCCCAGAATTCCTTGGGGTGGGGAAGCCAGGATGGTTTCAAAGTGGTCTCATGTTACTTTAAACGGATGGTGTGACTGTGGTCTCGGTCAAACGGTTGACCCATCATCTTTTTAGCAACTAATAGAGGCTCGCGTCTCCAGATCTCTCCAGATCCCATTACAATATGCAGAACACCCCAGGCTTTGACATCATGCTAGGGCTATTCTTCCCTGCCTCTCATTTTGTTTAGCATCTTAGCCTGATTAAGGGTTCCGGAAAACTTCTAAGACATGCTCACTATTTTGTGACATTTGAGCCGCTCCTAATAAAGGCATTGGCCCTAGAGCAGAGCTTGGGATTTTATTCCCCCCACCCACCCCCCATGGACCACTAGGGTGAGAGCTGCTTTTTGTCATCCCAACCATAAACACTGGTAAGAACATAAAGGAGCCTGCTGGATGAAGCCAATGTTCCATCTAGTCCAGTACAGTGGTACCTCGGATTAAGTACTTAATTCGTTCCAGAGGTCCGTTCTTAACCTGAAACTGTTCTTAACATGAAGCACCACTTTAGCTAATGGGGCCTCCTGCTGCCACTGCGCCACCGGAGCACGATTTCTGTTCTCATCCTGAAGCAAAGTTCTTAACCTGAAGCACTATTTCTGGGTTAGTGGAGTCTGTAACCTGAAGCGTATGCAACCTGAGGTACCACTGTATCTTGTTCTCACAGAGGGGGGGGGGCACCAATAAGCAGGACCCAGGGACGAGAGCCCTCTCCTGCAGCAATAGATATTCGAAAGCATTGCTGCCTCCAACTGTGGAGGCAGAGCGCAGCCATCATGGCATCGTCATGTTGGTGGCAACCGATGCCTCCTGTGGCAGAGAGTTCCGTAGTTTAACAGTCCCGAATCTTCCAACGTTCAGCTTCATTGGATGTGGATCGGTTCCAATGACAGGAGAGGGGGAGAAAATTGCTTTCCCTTCTCCACTTTCTCCATGCCATGCATGATTTTACAAAGTTCTATCTTGTTGCCTCTTACTCGCCTTTTCTCTTAAGCTAAAAAGTACCATACGGTGCCACCTTTCCTTGTGAGGGAGTTGCTCCACCCCCTTGATCCTTTGGGCTGCTTTTTCTGAATCTTTTCCACCTCTACAATATCCGTTTTGAGGCGAGGCAACCAGAACTGTGGGACGCGGGTGGCGCTGTGGGTAAAAGCCTCAGCGCCTAGGGCTTGCCGATCGAAAGGTCGGCGGTTCGAATCCCCGCGGCGGGGTGCGCTCCCGTTGCTCGGTCCCAGCGCCTGCTAACCTAGCAGTTTGAAAGCACCCCCGGGGGCAAGTAGATAAATAGGGACCGCTTACTAGCGTAAGGTAAACGGCGTTCCGTGTGCGGCTCTGGCTCGCCAGATGCAGCTTGTTACGCTGGCCACGTGACCCGGAAGTGTCTCCGGACAGCGCTGGCCCTCGGCCTCTTGAGTGAGATGGGTGCACAACCCTAGAGTCTGTCAAGACTGGCCCGTACGGGCTGGGGTACCTTTACCTTTACCCAGAACTGTACACAGGTTTTCGGTGGGGAGGGGTTATAGCAATGGACAAGCTTCTGGGCACAGAATTGGTCCCTGTCGAAAATCCGGGGCGGAAGGAGATGTTTTGGGGAGTCCAGCTCCTATCAGCCCAAGCCAGCATGGCTATTGGATAAGGATGATGTTGTTCCATAAATTATGGAGGGCTGCCTTGGAAATACCATATTTTTTGCTCTATAAGACCCACTTTTTCCCTCCTAAAAAGTAAGGGGAAATGTGTGTGCGTCTTATGGAGTGAATGCAGGCTGTGCAGCTATCCCAGAAGCCTGAACAGCAAGAGGGATCGCTGCTTTCGCTGCGCAGCGATCCCTCTTTCTGTTCTGGCTTCTGAGATTCAGAATATATATATTTTTTCTTGTTTTCCTCCTCCAAAAACTAGGTGCGTCTTGTGGTCTGGTGCGTCTTATAGAGCGAAAAATACGGTAAACCCTCCTCAGCCAGGGGAGCCCTCCACAGAAACCAGATTTGAGGGACTCTGAGAGAAGGGCCTTCTGTCATCTACTGACAAGCCCTCGTAGGCATCCTGACTTTTCTGAACTCTCTCGTTCATTCAAAGAGCACTGCCTCGATACAGCATCCTCTGTGCTCCTTTGAGACCCAGAGTCATAATATTTGTCCACCTCAGAAATAACCCAGCAGCAAAATGAATGGCGCTGTTATTCCCAAGGTTATGTGCCAAACTATTAGCGAGGTGTTTTCCTGCGTCAGTGTTTCGGGAGGGTGTTTATTAAAAAGCCAAAGTGTCAACAGTAACAAAACAAAGCTTCACTGTTAAGGCACGTAATATTTTACGCTTTCAAAGCAGAAACTGTCCTTAAGATCCAAAGTCAACAAAGCAGGATAAACTCACTAAACCATTTTTAAAATGTTTTTGGTCAATTAATTGTACACTGCAGTGTTTAGAACGCGGCCAGTTTTCAAAGTGGTGAGGACGATAGTTCTCACCTTCCAGGGCTGGCAAGTCCCTTTAATGCTCCCGGCTCAAGAAACATTAAGAGGTCTCAGAGTTAACAGCAAGAGAGTGAATCAGAGCAATTCACCTGACAGCAACCCGCCAATCGTTTCTATAGGAGGCTATCGAATGTGCTTCACTGCACAGAGACTCGTACTCTGATGGATTGTTTCAGCAGGTGAAAAGCCAATTTAACATGGAAGTGCAGCGGTCCACAGATACTGGCTTGCCTGAGCAGCCAGACATTTTTGTGGTCCTTGCTAACCCTTCTCCAGGTCCTCTGCACTTATATCATAGGATTTGTGGAAGCGGGGGTCCCTGCAGCTACGCAGATCCCACAAATCTCTTGTGGGGAGTTTCTACCCGTTTCAGATCTCAGCATAACACAGAGATCTTCTCACTCCTCACCGAATCTGTCGAGCATATCTGTGAGCCTGGGAGAAAAAACTCACGTCACGCTGAACTTTGGAGTGGAAGCCAGTTATTTTCATGCACCAAAGCTCAGCGTGCCATAAGATCTCTTCGCCCAGGTTTTCTGCAGTTTACAACAGCCCAGGGAAGGGGATCTCTGTGTTTCCAAGGATTCTGCTGAGCAGATCTGCAGAGGCTCAGAGAGGCATATTTTGCAGGATGGGCAAAGAGCAAAATTGGTCTCCAACTGTCATTCCATTAGGCCACAGGAGCTGGGACTGCAGAACCTCTAGGCCCGGCATGACCAAACTTGGCTCTCCAGCTGTCTTGGGACTACAACTCCCATCATCCCTAGCCAACAGGACCAGTGGTCAGGGATGATGGGAATTGTAGTCCCAAAACAGCTGGAGGGCCAAGTTTGGCCATGCCTGCTCTAGTCTTTCACTCCCCCCAGGAATTTTTCCTCACTGGGGGCCACATTCCCTTCTGGGAAGCCTTCCAGGGGCCACCTGCCAGTGGTGGGTGTGGCCAGAGACAAAGGTAGGTGGAGCAATGGATGTGGGCTAGATTATCTTGTTCACAAGCTCACACACCCCTCTGTGTCTCTCCAGCCAGGCAAACAAGAGACAAGATGGATTTTTGAGGGCACTTTCCAGGCAGGTAAAGACACACCTGGGGAATGAAGCAGGGTCAGGAAAAGGTGTGGCCTGGGGAGAATTTCAGGGGCCAGATAGACAGGACTGTTTCACTCCTGGCCTGAGGTTGCCCACATCTCCTTTAAGGAAAAAATATATATGTTTGTGTACTTACATATAGTTTTGCAATATATCTATTCAAAATTTTCAGTATTTTTATATACTGTCATATTTTTGGAATGTTGAATTTTTAAAATTATCTGCAAGATGTGTGTGTGCACACATGTGTATGCGTGTATTTACCGCTCTATAAGAGCGTGTATTTTTCGCTCTATAAGACGCACCAGACCACAAGACACACCTAGTTTTTGGAGGAAGAAAACAAGAAAAAAAATATTCTGAATTCCTGAAGCCAGAACAACAAGAGGGATTGCTGCGCAGCGAAAGCAGCAATCCCTCTTGCTGTTCTGGCTTCTGGGATAGCTGCGCAGCCTGCATTCACTCCATAAGGCGCACATACATTTCCCCTTACTTTTTAGGAGGGAAAAAGTGAGTCTTATAGAGCAAAAAATACGATGCTTGAATTTTTTTGACAACTGTATTGATGAACTCATAAACTATACAGTTGTACCTTGGTTTTCGAACAGCTTAGTTTCCGAACGTTTTGGCTCCTGAACGCTGCAAACCTGGAAGTGACTGTTCTGGTTTGTGAACTATTTTTGGAAGTCAAACGTCTGACGGGGCTTCCGCAGCTTCCAATTGAGTGAAGGAAGCTCCTGCAGCCAATCAGAAGTCGTGCTTTGGTTTTCAAATGTTTTGGAAGTCAAACGGACTTCTGGAACGGATTCCGTTTGACTTCCAGGGTACGACTGTATTTGTAAATAAACAGTATAATAAAGAGAGGCGGGAGTCTCCTGCGGGATGGTCTTTCCACATATATGTCCACTAAACCTCTTCAATCTGCGGAACTAGTACTGTGCCAAGTGCCAAGCAATACCTGTTCCACACAGGTAGGAAATTGTTCTTTTAATGCGGCAGCACTTTGGAACTCCTTGCCGACTGAAATCTGGCAGGCATGTTCACTGTACATTATTTTATTTTTTTGTGCCCACTCAAAACGTTTAGGCAAGCCTATTCAAGGCACATCAACGTTGACATGCTTTAATCTCTTTTTACTAATAATTTTATCTTAAACTGTTTTTATTGATACTTTTAATATTTCCTGCAAACTGCCTAGAAGTTTTCCCCAAACCAAACAGTGCAGAAATATTATAAAATAAATTCTATGTCTCTTAAAATAAATAAATAAAAATTCCCTGCATTGCGGAGAGATGGACCAGATGATTTCCTTATGGTCCTTTCCGGCTTTACAGTTATGCGATTCCATAAAAATGTTGAATGCCTAATGTGGAGAGAGGAGGTGGGAAAAGCTTAGCTTTTCTTGAAAATGGGTTTCAGATCCTTAGTGGGGATTTCCCGGCACCACAGCTCTTGTCTGACACTCTAACCACTAGACCACATCGACTCGATTACGATGCCAACCGTTGGCGGGAAAGATGGTTGGGGGAAAATCTGCAGATCTGATAAAGGCACTCTGAAGATGAGTTGTGTGCAAAGGGAGACCAAAGCAAATGAATAAACAAGTGTTCTGTTTAGGGAAACGGCATGCAAAGGAGAATCCCGGATTGACAGCTGCCAAATATTTTTAAAAGGAGGGTTGAAACAACAAGAGGAATTTTCCCATATCCACTGAAGCAAACCGCAAATAGCCTGCAGATCTAAATCACACAACAGCCCGAAGCCTAAGCTTGCCAAGCAGGGCAGCTTGGTTAATCCTCAGTTGGGCATTTCAGTTCAAAGAGGACAGCAATGCTAAGCCCAAACACAGCAAACAGCCGTGCGCTGTCTTCCCTTCATTGGCTCACTTCATAAACACCTTCAGCCTGATCAGCTGTCAATTAATCGAACCATTTCTTGCTGTCCCTCAAAGGTTGGCATCGTCCTAACTAGAGAGACAATGGAGTGTGCCTTCAGGGGTGAAGTCAAACCGCTGTGGTGGAGACCAAAGTCACATTCCCTGGGGCACAAGCCTGGGCAGCGTGTATGGAGGTCCTGGGCTGCCCAGACGACAAGACCCACCTCTCAGCCTCGCTGATGTGTTCCAGCTTGGCAGCAAGGCATCCTCCAATCGTCTTAGGGACTCCACTCTGGATTTGTGCAAGGTTTACTCCTTAGGCTTAGCCTTTTCTTCTCCTGAAGATGTCCCACAAGGCAGGGGAGATTTAAGACCAGAGTTTTCCTTCTCCTAAATGGGCTCCCTTCCCAAGTTGATGAGCCCTATCTGCCCCTCACTTCTCTCTACAGCATGCGCAGAGACTGCCTTCTTGACCATTGGACCCAGAATTGGTCTCGTCCGGAAATCCCTAACTCACCAAGGGTTTGAGACCCATTGGCAAACCTCACTTGGTTTAGCCGCAGTTACAGGTAGGTAGCCGTGTTGGTCTGCTGTAGTCGAAACAAAATTAATTCCTTCCAGTAGCACCTTAGAGACCAACTAAGTTTGTTATTGGTATGAGCTTTCGTGTGCATGCACACTTCTTCAGTAGTATCTGAAGAAGTGTGCGTGCACATGAAAGCTCACACCAATAACAAACTTAGTTGGTCTCTAAGGTGCTACTGAAGGGACGCGGGTGGCGCTGTGGTCTAAAGCACAGAGCCTAGGCTTGCCGATTGGAAGGTCAGTGGTTTGAATCCCTGCAATGGGGTGAGCTCCCATTGTTCGGTCCCAGCTCCTGCCCACCTAGCAGTTCAAAAGCACATCAAAGTGCAAGTAGATAAATAGGTACCACTCCAGCGGGAAGGTAAACGGCGTTTCTGTGCGCTGCTCTGGTTCGCCAAAAGCGGTTTAGTCATATATCACCTATAGAGCGAGATGAGCGCCACAACCCCACTCGTCCGCGACTGGACCTAATGGTTGGGGTACCTTTACCTTTAAGTGCTACTGGAATGAATTTTTTTTATTATGGTTTAGCAGGCCAGTCAAACCCCTTTCCTAGGGTGTGGCAGCTGCTGGAAGCTGACAGTTTCTAGGAGTCGCAGAGAGCTGTCCACAGCAGAGAGCTGTGGACAAAGTACCCCGGAAGGAGCACAATGTGTCCCCCACCAGAGGTACTACCCCTCCCCTAACATCCCAGACACCCCCCTCAAACGTAGACTGAGAATACAAAGGGCTGTGCATACATAGGAAGCTGCCTTATAATGAGTCAGACAATTTGTGTATTCTGGTCAGGGCTGCCTACACTGACTGGCAGCAGCTCTCCAGGGTTTTGGGCAAGGAGTCTCTCCCAGCTCTACCTAGAGATGCCACCAGCAATTGTAGGATTTCTTCTATGCAAAGCAGATGCTTTGCCACTGAACCATTGGTCCATCTAGCTCAGTATTGTCTGCACTGACTGGCAGCAGCTTACCTGGGTTTCTGACAGGGGACATTCCTTGTCCTTCCTGGTAGTTCTGGGGAATGAACCTCAGTCCTTCTGTGTGCAAAGCAAACACACTAATCACTGAGCTTCGACTTTGCAGAACACAGAGAGGATGCAAGATGCAGCTCCAGCCTCAGAATTCCGCTGAATGAAAAAGCTCAGCTTTCCTTTCAAAGCAAACCAACAAGATTCTAGACCTCATGGCTGCAAAAATGTGCTTGAAAGCAGGCACCTGCCAATGAAGCAGTAACTGAAGGAGCTGCAGAATGAGACTGATCCTGATCATGAAGTGTCGTAGCTTCTGTGCCTTTGCCCTTCACTATGACTATCAAAGCAGAATTCAGCAAAACAATGCCATGCAAATATGTAACGTACCCAGGTTGCAGAATTCCATTCTACCTAGCGCAGAATTTAGACTGAAACCTCCACTTAAGCACACCATCCTGAAACCCAGTGGACAGAGCAGCTTTCCCCAACCTGGTGCCCTCCAGATGTTTTAGACCATAGCTCCCATGAGCCCCAGCTGGCATGACTAGTGATGACTGGTGATGGAAGCTGACAGTGCAAAACATATGGAGGGCACCAAGTTGGAGGAGGAAACTTCTGGCTCAGTGTTAGAAAACCCAGATGCATAAGCTAGGTGCCAAATGACATATTAATTCTCAGTTATACTCGCCACAACGGAATGTCTTTTCACCTTCCAGTGCAACAGTTCTATGATCTCAACTACATTGCTTGGCTGTACAAGAAGTCACTTGCAGAAAGGAGAAGCACACACAATGGAAATGGACATGGCATTAACGAGGGACTAAGGCAGAGGTTCTTAAACGGTGGTTGCCAACCTTGGCGCCCAGAAATCTCAACACAGTCGCAACTGGACCTGCACCAATAGCAAAAATTGCCTGGGGAATTTTGAACGCTATGCTGGCTCAGTTCTGTTACTGCTGTAATGCTGGAAATTTCTTAACCAGGTTGGATGCTGTTCATTTATTAACTTGGATTTTTCCCCCAGAAGAGAGTTATATCTGTGTTGTGGCTGTTTGTTACCCGCTGGGATAGAAATATTTTAAAATAACGACATAAACAAACATTTTCATGACTCAATAAATATGCTGGCGCAATTGCTAGTCAGCCCTCCGGAATTACAGCCAGGAGAAGGGTTCAGTGTGTAAAAGGAGACACATTTTAAATAAATAAAGAGGATGCCATCAGGACAGAAGAGACTCACCAGCTCATCCAGGTTCTTGAGGTCACACAAAGTTATCCTCTGGCTTCTGCTCGGGTAAACAGGAGACTTGGGCCCCAGGACTTCGCTCGCCTCCTCCGTCTCCAGCTCGCCATAGGCCACCTGGTCTCTCATCTCCTCCTCGATCTCCTCCTCCATTTGGATGAGCATGGGAGCCAGCATCCCAAATTTGGAGCCCTTCCTGGCCACCTCCAGGAGACACAGGACAAAGTTCTTCTCGTTCTTCTTCAGCACCAAGTCGTTGGTCTCAAACATCACGACATCCTGGATGCCCAGCTCTTGGCGGCACCACTGGATGAAGTTGGAGATGTTGTCCCTGGCGATGAAGGAGCCCGGCATGACGTTCTTGGCCTGGAAGACCACCTCCTTCTGCGGGATCCTCATGCGAGACGCCGCCTCCGGGTGCAGCTGCTGGAACTCCAGCGCAATGCGGTTGACGTTGTTGGCGTGCTGGCAGAGGTCGTAGCCGGTTTCCAGGACATCCATGAAGTTCTCCACTTGGACGTCGAGATCATAGAGGGTGTTGAGCCACTCGGCCAGGTCCTCCTTCATGGCGTAGAGATACTCCTCGCTGGAGCGGAAGGGGCGGATGCTCTTGGAAGCCGCTGATTGGATGTTGCTCTGGTCAGCCATCTTGCATATTCCCACAGCTCATCACTGGCAGGGGAGAAAATCAGGAGATACCACAATTTACAACACACACAGAGAGAGAAACTGACCCTGGACAGCAGGGGCAGGGCCTTAAATCACCCACTTTACATTTCTGAGCACAATTCAAAGTGTTGGTGCTGACCTTTAAAGCCCAGTATACCTCCATCTCCACCCCCATCGTTCAGCCCAGACACTGAGGTCCGGCACCGAGGGCCTTCTGGCGGTTTCCTCACTGTGAGAAGTGAAGTTACAGAGAACCAGGCAGAGGGCCTTCTCGGTGGTGGCACCCGCCCTGTGGAACACCCTCCAATAAGATGTCAAGGAAATAAACAACTATCGGACTTTTTAGAGGACATCTGAAGGCAGCCCTGCTTAGGGAAGATTTTAATGTTTGATGTTTTATCATGTTTTTAATATTCTATTGGCAGCTGCCCAGAGTGGCTGGGGAAACCCAGCCAGATGGGTGGGGTATAAATAAATTATTATTATTATTATTATTATTATTATTATTATTATTATTATTATTCCCAGTGGTTGTTTTTTCTGGGGGGGGGACGCAGGGGTATGCATACCCCTAAACATTTTGTGAATCTAAGTTTGGCCTCATTGAGGGGCAATATTTCAATATGAGTAGGAAAATGAGAGTTCCCCTAAACGTTTTTTTAGGGGGGAAAAGCACTGATTATTCTCAGCCACTGATACTCAGAGGCACATTGTCTCTGACAGTGGTGATAGAACATAGCATAGGAACAGTGTTAGAAACTCAGATATATAAGCTAGGTGCCAAATGGCACCTTAAACCTAGCTTGCAGTCGCCACAATGGACTGTCAATTCAATAGGGGGTTGGACTAAATGACCCTCAGGGATCCCTTTCAACACTACAACTCTATGATCTCAGCTACGTTGCTTGACGGTAGCTTGCTCTTACAGCAATTCACTTTGGACCGTCAAGAAGGAGAAACGCACACAGCGGAAATCGAAATGGTATTAATGATGGACTAAGGCAGAGGGACGCGGGTGGTGCTGTGGGTTAAACCACTGAGCCTAGGGCTTTCCGATCAGAAGGTTGGCAGTTCGAATCCCGTTGCTCGGTCCCAGCTCCTGGCGTTTCCATGCGCTGCTCTGGTTTGCCAGAAGGGGCTTAGTCATGCTGGCCACATGACCCGGAAGCTATACGCCGGCTCCCTCGGCCAGTAAAGCAAGCTGAGCACCGCAACCCCAGAGTCAGCCACGACTGGACCTAATCGTCAGGGGTCCCTTTACCTTTACCTCTGGTTAAGAACTTAATTCATTCCAGAGGTCCGTTCTTAACCTGAAACTGTTCTTAACCCGAGGTACCACTTTAGCTAATGGGGCCTCCAGCTGCCGCCGCACCACGATTTCTGTTCTCATCCTGTGGTAAAGTTCTTAACCCGAGGTACTATTTCTGGGTTAGTGGAGTCTGTAACCCAAGGTACTACTGTAAATCTCAGCGTAGTTGCAATTGGACCTGCGCCAGTAGCAAAACACACCTGGGGAATTTCTAACACTGCATAGGGACATCAGAACAGTCCTGCTGGATCAAGTCATTGGCCCATCTAGTCCAGCACCCTGATCTCATACTGGCCAAATAGATACCTCTTCTGGGAAGTCCACAAGCAGGACCTGAGCATAACAGCCCTCTCCCCACCTTAGATTTCCAGCAACTGGCATTCAGAGGCACGCTGCAAAACTAAACACACACACACAGTAGCCTTATCCTACACAGATTAGCGTAAGCCTTTAAAGCCGCCCAAATTGGTGGCGCAGCTTTTCAAAATTATTGTTATTAAATCCGTACGCCGCCCTTCGTCCATAAGATGTCAGGGCGGTTCACAACATAAAATTACAATATATTTTTTAAACAAACAAAATAAAAATAAGGACAAAAACAAACCAATAATCCCCCCCCCCCAACAACACATTTCAAAGGGCATCAGATGTTCCATCGGCCCAAGGCCTGGCTGAAGAGGAACCTTTCCATCTGGTGCCTAAAGCTGTGCAGTGGTACCTCGGTTTAAGAACTTAATTCGTTCTGGAGGTCCGTTCTTAACCTGAAACTGTTCTCAACCTGAAGTACCACTTTAGCTAATGGGGCCTCCCACTGTCGCCATGCTGCCAGAGCACAATTTCTGTTCTCATCCTGAAGCCAAGTTCTTAACCCGAGGTACTAGCTCCCGGTTAGCGGAGTCTGTAACCTGAATCCTCTGTAACCTGAATCATCTGTAACCCGAGGTACCACTGTATAATGAAGGCACCAGTTGAACCTTCCTGGGGAGAGCATTCCACAAATGGGGAGCCACTGCAGAGCTTCAAGTATTGTGGTCTGCAATCTGGTTGAAAACCTCTCAGCTGAGTTGTTGTGGGGGTGGGTTAGTCTGCACAAATAGGAGTTGGGGGGTCAGGGAGGTTTCCATGGAGGCCCTGGAGGGGGTGTTGCTGGTTCAGGTGCCAACCAACCAACCGGGCACTGAGCCACCTCCTCGCTCAGTGCTTTTCAGGTGCCTAAACAAACTTCTTTCTGGCTCAAGTCCCTCTCTGGTAAGGATGACTCATCCCACGTATTCAGGGGCAAAGTTCCCATTCAGAGCCTGTGAACTTCAGGGAGGGACAGGGAAGAAGGGAATCTCTTTGTACTCAACTCCTCTCTCTCTCTCTCTCTCTCTCTCTCTCTCTCTCTTATTATTCACAGTGGCCTAATCCTGTGGGGGGTGGGGAGTCACAGGACAGAACCTGACCCACCCATTTAGTGGGCTTCAGTTTGAGAAGCAGCCCAAGAATTTAGTTTTCTGCCGTTAACGGCAGCTCAGGGCGGCTCAGCCCTGCTATTGGTAAGAACAAAAGCATGGGTGCATCAGAGTACAGAGGTACCTCGGGTTACGTATGCTTCAGGTTACATACGCTTCAGGTTACAGACTCCACTAACCCAGAAATAGTGCTTAAGGTTAAGAACTTTGCTTCAGGATAAGAACAGAAATCGTGCTCCAGCGGCGCGGCAGCAGCAGGAGGCCCCATTTGCTAAAGTGGTGCTTCAGGTTAAGAACAGTTTCAGGTTAAGTACGGACCTCCGGAACAAATCACCGTATTTTTCGCTCTATAAGACGCACCAGACCACAAGACGCACCTAATTTTTGGAGGAGGAAAATAAGGGGGGGGAAATTCTGAATCTCAGAAGCCAGAACAGCAAGAGGGATCGCTGCTCAGTGAAAGCAGAGATCCCTCTTGCTGTTCTGGCTTCTGGGATAGCTGTGCAGCCTGCATTCACTCCATAAGACACACACACATTTCCCCTTACTTTTTAGGAGGGAAAAAGTGAGTCTTATAGAGCAAAAAATACGGTAAGTACTTAACCCGAGGTACCACTGTATATGCAAAGTGCCCTTCCACAAACAGCTCCCAGGCACTTGGCAGAGGGAGGGTACCGTTGGCAGGTGTGCTTGAAATTTAAAGAGGCTGCAGTTGGCAAAGAGGGATGTCTAGTTGCCATTGGGGGGGGGCAAGACTGTGGGTCTAAAGGACTGGCTGTGATTGATTCTCAGTTAAACATCTGGCTAGTTCAGATGACAACCTTGAGCTGGGTTAAGAGCTTTGAGAACTTAAAGAAGAAAAGTCACTTGATCCAGGGACAGTCCACATATATATACTGGCCTATCCTGACCTCTTTTTCTTAATGGTGAGTGTTCCTGCTCAGGCAGCTCAGAGAAAGCAATTTGGTTGCAGAAATTCATTCTGACCGAAGAGATAAAATATAACTGGTCGAATTCTACAGAATGGGGTATTAGTGTGTGAAAACAGTCCAGATCCAAAGATCCCCAGATGGGGAAGATATCAGATGCCATCCTGGCTCCCAGGTATCTTCACTTGGTTGCAAGTGGTTAAAAGCCAGGTGATTTAGCTGTGATTCCTGAAATGCAGAGGGACGCGGGTGGCGCTGTGGGTTAATCCACAGAGCCTAGGGCTTGCCGATCAGAAGGTCGGCGGTTCAAATCCCCGTGATGGGGTGAGCTCCTGTTGTTTGGACCCAGCTCCTGCCAACCTAGCAGTTCGAAAGCACACAGTGCAAGTAGATAAATAGGTACCGCTCTGGCGGGAAGGTAAACAGCGTTTCCATGTGCTGCTCTGGTTCGCCAGAAGCGGCTTAGTCATGCTGGCCACATGACCCAGAAGCTGTCTGCGGACAAACGTCGGCTCCCTTGGCCAATAAAGCGAGATGAGCGCCGCAACCCCAGAGTCGGTCACGACTGGACCTAATGGTCAGGGGTCCCTTTACCTTTACCTTTATCTGAATTGCAGAGGGTTGGAATAGATGACCCTTCAAACACTCCAATTCATAGCTGTCAACTTTTCCCTTTCCTTGCGAGGAATCCTATTCGGAATAAGGGAATTTCCCTTTAAAAAAGGGAAAAGTTGACACTCATGCTCCAATTCTATGATTCTACTATCTATCCCCAAGTTTACATCCAGTCCCAACTCGTTCATCGGTGGTTTCCCTCCAAGGGATGCGGCTGGGATGCCTTCAACTTGGAAAGGCAGCCATGCAGCTGTTGTCAACCTGGTGGCTTCCAGATATGGCTGGACTACAACTCCCATCAGTCCCAGCCAGCCAGCTGCTGGGAGGTGTAGTCCGACAAATTCTGCAAGGTGCCAAGTTGAAAAGGCCGCTGCTGGGGAGCTCGCAATGCAGAATGAAAGGCACTGTTTTGGCATTGTGAAACGGTGTGGCACAGTGGTTAGAGCACTGGGCTAGGGGGACCTGGAAGACCCAGGTTCAAATCCCCACTTGGCCACGTGAAGCTCAGCGAGGGTGACCTTGAGCCAGTCACCACCTCTCAAGCTAACCCACACTGCAGGGTTTTTGTGAAGATGAAATGGGGAGAAGTTTGTGTGCCACCTTGAGCTCCTTAAAGAGAAAGTGGGATTAAAACGCAATCAATCAATCATGTTATTATTTATACCTTGGATAGCGAATCAGGTTCAACAGCACACAGGGATCTGGGTTCAGATCACCACCTGAACCCCATGACCTCTCTCTCAACCAATCGTTGAGAGGATAAAATGGGGAGAAGCCTCTGAGGTCCTTGGGGAAAAGAACAAAGGCCCCACCTGCGATATAACATTTAAAGCAATGTCATATCCCTTTAAACAGCCATGGCTTCCCCTCCCCCAAAGTATCCTGGGAAGTGTAGTTCCTCGAGGGTGCTGAGAGTCAAGAGAGACCCACTCTCAGAGCTACAATTCCCAGAGTTCTATGGGAAGGATTCCCAGCATTCTTTGGGGGAAGCCGTGACTATTTAAAGTCATATGATACTGAGATGTACAGAGAGCAGGTGGGGCCAAACTTACAACGGAAATAAGGCTGTAAGAAGTAGCTGCTGGAATAGCTCAAGGTCCACTTGGCCCAGCCTCCTGCTTCCGACAGTGGTTAGCCGGATGCCTCTGGGAGCCCAGATCTTCCCTGCAATAAAGCTGGCATGCAGATAAAAAGTTCACTGGGGTTGAAAGTCTTAACTGCAGTAGCTGAAAGTGATCAATAGACTTGCCCTCCATCAATTTGCCCAATCCCTTTCTCGAGCTCCCTGTGCTACTGGCCACGACCACATCCCGTGGCACGGACTTCTGCGTGTTAGATTTATTACTGTATTTAAAGTAAAGGTAAAGGGACCCCTGACCATTAGGTCCAGTCGTGACCGACTCTTTGGTTGCGGCGCTCATCTTGCTTTATTGGCCAAGGGAGCCGGCGTACAGCTTCCGGGTCATGTGGCCAGCATGACGAAGCCGCTTCTGGCAAACCAGAGCAGCGCACGGAAACGCCGTTTACCTTCCCACCAGAGCGGCACCCATTTATCTACTTGCACTTTGACGTGCTTTCGAACTGCTAGGTTGGCAGGAGCAGGGACCGAGCAATGGGAGCTCACCCCATTGCGGGGATTCGAACTGCTGATGGTTGGCAAGCCCTAGGCTCTGTGATTTAACCCACAGCGCCACCCACATCCCTTCATTACCATATTTACTCAAATTTAATGACCACCTTTGGGGGGGGGGAGAAATTTAAATTGTACATTAGGTTCAATGGCACATTTACATTCTCAGAAGTGGCACCCACCCTGTGGAATGCCCTCCCAGCAGATGTCAAAGAGAAAAACAACTACAAGACTTTTAAAAGACATCTGAAGGCAGCCCTGTTTAGGGAAGCTTTTAATGTTTAATAGAGTATTGTATTTTAATATTATGTTGGACGCTGCCCAGCATGGCTGGGGAAACCCAGCCAGTTAGACGGGTATAAATAATAAATTATTATTATTATTATTATTATTATTATTAGCCAGCAAATACTTTTTTTTTCAAGGTTCTGAAAATCGATGTGTGCATTAAGATTTGACGTTAGACTCGTGTAAATACGGTATCTATCAGTGATGTCACCTAAAGGGGAACCCAGATATTGGCTCTGAAGGTAAAGAAGACAAGGACAGGGCTAGAGCATCTGTCTTGCGTGGTTCATTCTCCAGCTTCTCCAGGTGGGGCTTGGGAATGCCTCTTGCCTGAAAGCCTGGACAGTTGCTGCCAATCATTGTAGACAATACTGAGCTAGATAGACCAAAGGACTGACTTGGCATCATTATTTATTACCCTTATCTTACAAGGATCTCAGTGTGGTGAACATGGTTTTCCTCCTCCCCATTTCATTCTTACAACAACCCTGTGAGGTAGGTTAGGCTAAGAGATGGTGTGACTGGTCCAAGGTCAACCAGTGAGCTTCATGGCTGAGTGGGGGATTCGAACCCTGGTCTTCCAGGTCCTAGTTCGACACTCTAACCATTACATCACACCGGCGTAATAAACATCACTGTGTCCCTAATTACCTTTACAGCCCTCTAAAACAGTCAGGTGGTAACAGACCTATATGCTGAAAACTTGGACTACTCCAATTATAAAAGCAGAAGTCAGACTGAGATCAAAACAGGTGTGTTTCATTTCCCACAACCATTTTTTTCTCTGCTGCAGATTGGAACTTAAGAGGAGGAGGAGCACAGATAGATAAACTGGGGGGATAGGGCACTTTCACCCTAAACACCAGAGCCACGTTCTAACTCCTTTTGAATGAAACTGGTTAGAACGTTAAAGGCTGCCTTGTACAAAGTCAGACAGCTGGCCCATCCAGTTCAGTATTGTCTGTACCCCCTCAAAACAAGATAAATGCTAGTCCTTATTATTAAGATACTAGTCCTCATGATTGTAAAAGTGGGGCTGAATTAAACAGGAAGCTGCCAGTCAGGCCACTGATCCACATAGCTCAGTATTATCTACACTGACTGACAGCAGCTCTCCTGGGTTTCTGGTATCGAACCTCTCCCAGCCCTACCGAGAGATGCCATTGGGGATTAAACCAGGGACCTTCCGGCTGCAAGGCAGATAGATGCTCTAACCACTGAGCTACCCATCTCTTGCTCCTATCACGACTTAATTGAGTGGGTGGGCAGGTGCAATGACCCTGCGGCACCTGAGAGACACAATGACAGTATTAAGTTCTCAAACCTGTCATATGAGAAGGAAAGACAATACCACTCGGGGAAGAGTCTGAGGTGGAACCTGAGGACTCATGATAAGGTGAGAACAAATGAGATACAATTGGGGGTGGGAGGAATTTTGTGAGTGTGTGTGTGATCACACTCACACAGCTTAGCCATTTGGGTTGAGACACACAATTTCATATTTCATTCATCAAGTGCTGGATGAGCCACCACAGACAAACCTTGAATACCCATCTCCTCAACCCCACACGCCACGCTTCTGGGGGTTCACACGTGCAAGCTTATCAATCGAGCATCCACGGAAGGCTTGAGCACGTGAATGGGACACCATCCCAGCCAAACTTCTACACCCATCCCACCCACGCGACGCTTTCCAGCGGAACCTGTTCACGGGTTCGGGGGCTTCCACACGGATCACGACGGCTCAGCGCAGGGCAACCGAATGCGCCGAGCCCTCGAGAAAAAAAAGCCACCGTGTTCGAGGCAGAAAGAAGAAAGTGTGACCGGCGAGGGTGACCGCCGCCGCCCCACCCCCATCCTGTTCACACATGCAAGTCATCACTTGATGCGGCAGCCTTCCACCGCGCGGCCCGCACGTCTGAACCAGGGCCAGCCATCCTAATCCGTGCAGATGCCGCCCGCGCGTTCAACAGCTAGCCCCCCCACCCCACCCCCGCAAAGAAACCATATCCTATCATATAAACTCACCCGGATCACCATGACGGACCGGAGTCTTGCTTCTCTCCCCGGATCTGGGCGGGATGGGGAAGACACTCCCCGCGCGGATACACAAACCCAACGTGGACTTTTTTTCCTCCCCGGGGCGGGAGAGAGAAGGAAGGGCGTCGTTCACCCCTCCCCGTCCTTCAAACACCAGCCACGCGTCATCGCACCCGGGTTCTCTCGTTTCCCTTTCCCACGTGCGCCTTTCCCTCGCCGGGAACTTTTTTCCCCGTTTTTGCGCGCGCGGCCAAGGGCGCACGGAGAGAATTCAAAGACCCCCTCGCGGGGCGAAGAGAAGAGAAGGAAGCAGCAGCCTCGGCGACCTGTCTCCAGAGGGAAGGGACAACCAATCGAGGCTTGGTTGGGATGGGGGTGGGGGTCGTCGTCTCGCTTTGGCCGGCCCCCCCTCGAGGAAGCGGGAACGTCTCCAAGGCGCAGCGCGCCGTCGGTGGAGGGAAAAGAGCCGCGCAGCAGCAGCAGCAGCAAAGCCGGGAGGAGGAGGTGGAGGCGCCGCCTGCCGCAGGATCCGATCCGAGCCTGCTAATCGCTTGCTGGGAATTAAGCGGCTCAAAGAGGCAAAGGAAGAGGTGGAGCCGCTGGCCCGGCCGGGAGGAAGCTGGAGAGAGGAGCGCGCCTGGGCGCGGCGAGGTTGGGTAGGTGCGCCCTGGCTGGCTACCCGCCTCCGGGGCTCAGTGCCTCCATGACCCCTCCAGCGGTGATCGGAGAGATTGGGGGGTCTGGAGCAGCCCCGGCTGGCCTGCTCCTGCTTCTCCGCCGCCTCCTTCCCGTTGCCGGCGCCTTGATCTCATCCGGATCAGGGACGAAACACGCCCATCCTTCGCTACTGCTGCTCCTCGTCGGGTCACTGCTTCATTTCTCCAGGGAGAGAGAGAGAGAGGAGAGGAGAGGTGCCGGGGATTGCCAAGCGCGCGTGACGCAAAGGGCCTGCCCACGCGCAGGCTGAGCTCCGCGTGGCGGGGGCAGAGGGAGGCGCTCTGCACATGCTTAGGAGGCGCTCCCTCTTTCCTAAGGACCCGGCTACTGGATCAAGGCCACAATGGACCATCTAGAGTGGCCAAGCAGATGCGTCAATGAGAAGCACTCAAAGCAGGACCGGGGCACAAGAGCGCTCTCCCCTCCTGCTGTTTCCAGGGGGTAGAAGCGTCGCTGCCTAGAGGGCTTCCGAGATACCCTGGGGTGAAGTCCGGCTTCACCTTCTTGGGAGTCCCTCTCTTACGTTCTTGGGGGGGGGTTTGGGGGGGAGCAAGGGGGAAGAATAAGGATTTCCTCCTTATTCTTCCTCCTCTATAGTAAGAGAAATTGGGGCCCAAGGCTACTGGGGAAATGGTGGGTCTCTAACCATAGAGCTCAGGTGTGTAGGAGCAGGTTGGCTCTGCCCATAGGGAGGAAAAGCACTCTGTGCAAGCTCAGAAGCCCTAGCTGAGAGCTGAAGGGATGGTATCCTGGTTTGGATCTGCAGTCGGGGAGGTTGCTTTAAATTGCCGGGGGTTTTCTGTTTTCCCAACATTGCGCTTTGAATTTCTAGAACAGAAGATTCACGAAGGGGGAAAGGTTGAGGAAAGAGCACTCTGCACATGCCCAGTGGTTATGGCATTACCATCATTTCTTTTAAATACAGTCGGGCATTGGAGTTCTTATCTGATCTTTACGCTTTTCCTTGTTTTGTTTTACTGGGTAAGTCACTCTGAAGCCACCAACTTAGATGGCTTTGAAAGAGGATTAGGCAGATTGATGGGCAGGAAGGCTATCAATGGCGGTATCCAGGGGCTGTGCTCTGCCTCCACAGTCAGAGTCAGTAATCCTTCTGAGCTGGAAACTGCAGGAGGAGAGAGGACTCTTGCACTTGCAGGTTTCCCACAGGCATCTGTCGGACCACTGTGAGGACAGGACACTGGACTAGATAGGCCATTGGCAAAGCTACCTTGAATACAAAAATGCAACTGATAAATCATCTTCATTGATGCAGCCAACTCCTGGTTTAAATAAGAGGATTGCAGCTCCCGTGAAATTTCTGCTTTTATGGCTTAAATCAGCCTTGCCAACCTGGTGCCCTCCAAATGCTTCAGAGACATGCTCCCATCACCTCCCAGCTGTGCTGGAGGCCCCCAGAAATGAGGGATCCTGATTTAAGTGTGCTCCACTGCAGCAACCTAGCATTGCAGATCGTCCTCCCAGCTGAGGCCTGGTTCAATGGCGCAAGCCTGCAGGGCTCTGTGCCGGGTTCTCTGTTCCTCTTTGAATCAGGAAGGGGGCGGAGGGGTCTTGTGCTTCCCAATTGCTATGGGAACTCCCTGGGTTTTTTCCCCTCGCGCTCTGAGAAACACACAGGCGGAAGAAAGAGAAACAAGGGTTGCTAAGCGGGGTGGGGGTGGCGGGGATAAGAAAAACATACATCCTCTTTTATTTTCTGCTTGGAATTTGGAAAAGACCCAAATAGGCCTCGAAAGCCACTGCGCCGGGTGTTAAAGAGACAGCAACCTTTTATTTCGCTGCCAACGGCCTGGTTGACATGTGTAAAGGGTGCCCTGCATTCTTCTTGGAGGGGATGCCTGTAGCTCCGTGGTTTGAGCATCTGTTTTGCATGCAGAAGGTCACAGGTTCAATCCTCGGAGCCTCTTGGGAGGTCTGGGAAAGACTCAGGCATCCTGCCGAAATCAGTCCCATGTTCCAAATCCTGAGGACTAAAGTCTTCCTTTATTTTTAAGGGAAGGGTCCTAGCTTGATGGTAGAACATCTGCTCTGTGTGCAGAAGGGCACAGTTTCAATTCCCAGCATCTCTAGGCGCAGCTGGGGGAGAAGGACCAAAAAAAAAACCCCAATCCAAGCAAGCAATACAGAGGCAGGTGGACCAAGGGTCTGAGTCATTATATTGAAGCTTCCTATGCTTCTGCTCCCCTTCATGGATTACTGCCTTGCCGTGGCGAAGGGGCTTGAATAACTCAGAGAAGCTATGAACTATGCCAAGCAGGGCACCCAAGATGGACAGGTCATAGTGGAGAGTTTTGACCAAACGTGATCCACCTGGAGGAGGAACCGGCAAGCCACTCCAGTATCCCTGCCAAGAAAACTCCATGGACAAAGACAACGGGCATATAAAAGTTATGACGCTGGAAGATGGCATCGGAAGGCGTCCAACATGCTACTGAGGAAGAGCGGAGGACAAGTGCAAGCAGATTCAGAGCTGATGAAGCGGCTGGGCCAAAGCCGAAAGGACGCCCAGTTGCGGATATGCCTGGAAGCAAAAGGAAAGTCCAATGCTGTAAAGAAAAATATTGCATAGGAACCTGGAATGTAAGAACCATGAACCTGGGTAAGTTGGATGCGGTCAAAAATGAGACGGCAAGAATAAATATTGACATCCTGGGCATCAGTGAACTAAAATGGACGGGAATGGGCGAATTCAGTTTGGATGACCATCACATCTACTACTGTGGGCAAGAATCCTGTAAAAGAAATGGAGTGGCCCTCACAGTCAACAAAAGAGTGTCGAGAGCTGTACTGGGATGCAATCTCAAAACAACAGAATGTTTCTACTGAATCAGCCCATATTCTGAACCCCGAGGACTAGAATCTTACTTTAAGGATCATAGCTCAGTGGTGGAACATATGCTTGGCATGCAGAAGGTGCCAGGTTCAATCCCATGTAGGTCTGAGAAGCTCTTGCTTGAAACCCTGGAGAGCCTCTGCCAATGAGTGCAGGCAGTGCTGAGCTAGGTGGACCAATGGGCGGACTCAGTGTCCGGAAGCCTCCTCTGCTCCTATTTATTTATTTCTAATAAAAGTATTTATAGATCACCCTTTCAGAAAACAGCAGGGTGGCAGGAGAACATTAAAAAAAAAATCATTAAGAGCAGTACAGAACAATCATTAGAATGACTGGCTGTTCAAGGAGGTTTTTAAATGCAGAGAGGCCTGTCGGAATAAAGAAAACCTCTTTCTTTTCTTTTTCGGTTGGGTTTCTGTATCATCTTCCTGGCAGGCAAATGTTTGTTTGTTTTTTTACTTTGATTTTTCAGATAGGTTTGGGGTTTTTTTGTTTTTTTAAAAAATAACTTTTTATTCAAAATTAAAACAAAACATATTATCCAGAAATATATCATCCTTATTCCCCCCCCCCCATTTTTCCTCCATCCCCCTCCCTCCCCCCACAGAACCACCCACCCACCCACCCTGACTTCCCTCAGTTCCGGTCTTCGATTTCTCTAAAAATGCTGTTTTCTGCATGTTACACAGTTGTATAGATCCTCAAACTATTTGGCTGATTATTATCAATAAAAGGTTTGTGAATGTTTATTCAAAACCAGCGAGTCCAGTTTGCTTTGTTGTGTCTTCAAATGCTTTGTAAAGGGTTCCCATTCATCTTTAAAGTCACAGTTATCCTCCTTTTAATATTGTCGTTGGAATGTTTGCGGTTGCTGATAGCTTCCATTTGATCATTGTTATCATGGATTGCTTTGAAGTCATTTCCACACCAGGGAAAGTAATTTAAAGGCCCCCAATTTCCACCCCTTTTATTTTGCTTGACCTGTCCCGTATTTTGCCCAACCAAAGGTGGCAACTCTACCTGAAGCACCTCTGCTGGAAGAGTCTTCCACAGCATGGAACTGGTGTGTCGGATTCCTGGATGAGGCCTGCTGAGCCTCTCTTAACATGGGGGAGGCCAACTAACAGTGCTTCTGCAGAGGATCTCAGTGATGGAGCTGAGACATGAGGTCTCAGGTGGTCCTTAAGGTATCCTGAACCCAAGTTGTTCAGGGCCTTGCGTAGCAACACAACATCCTTGAATCTGGCAGGGTAAGAGATGAGCAACATGTGGCCTTTTCGCTGCTCATTAAAAGCTGATTTAGGTTAGGGGAAGTCCATAGTTGCTCAAGCAACACACTCACAGGACCCAAGAATGTCACACACAATGCCAGGGGCCTCGCTCACCTGCCAACATGAACTGTGCCACCACAATCTCTGCCAAAGATGCCCTTCTGGATTTCTCACACGGGCAAAGAAGCCCGTCTCTATGCTAAAGAATAAATACTGCCATCATAATGCCGTTGTACAAATTTATGGCGCGGCCACATTTCACCTGCAGATCTCACAACATTAAAATGCAATGTAAAGTTACAAGATATATGAACAAAAAAAGCACAAACCAATAACCCTCCTCCAGAGGGTAGAGTTGGAAAAGATTCAGACAGGGGCAACCCAAACAATCAAGGCAATGGAGAGACTCCTCTGAGAAAAGGTTCCAGCGTTTAGGATTTTTTAGTTTGGAGAAAAGTTTAATAACAATAATAACAACAACAACAACAACAATAATTTATACCCTGCCCATCTGGCTGGGTTTCCCCAACCACTCTGGACAGCAACCAACAATATTAAAAAGCCAACAAAACAATCATTTAAAAACTTCCCTGAACAGCCTTAAGTTGTCTTCTAAAATCAGATACAGTGGTACCTCGAGTTAAGTACTTAATTCGTTCCGGAGGTCCGTTCTTAACCTGAAGCACCACTTTAGCTAATGGGGCCTCCCACTGCTGCCGCGCGATTTCTGTTCTCATCCTGAAGCAAAGTTCTTAACCTGAGGTACTATTTCTGGGTTAGCGGAGTCTGTAACCTGAAGCGTATGTAACCTGAAGCGTATGTAACCCGAGGTACCACTGTAGTTGTTTATTTCCTTGACATCTGAACAGGAGGGTGTTCCACAGGGCGGATGCCACCACTGAGAAGACCCTCTGCTGGTTCCCTGTAACTTCACCTCTGGCAGTGAGGGAACTGCCAGAAGGCCCTGGGAGCTGGACCTCCGTGTCCGGGCTGAACTATGGGGGTGGAGACGCTCCTTCAGGTATACTGGGCCGCGGCTGTGCCACATTTGTACCAGCTGCTGCTAAGTACACAGGCCCAGGATCACAAGGTGTGTTGGTTACTGAAGGTCGGAGAGGGGTGGTGGTGTCAATTCAACACACTTGCCATCTGTGGTAAAGAGAAGGTTCAAATAAAGGACACCCCCCAGCTAGGTGGAGAGAGGACCTTGCCCTTTCGGGTTATTGATCAGACAGGAGAGATTAAGGGTATGGCCCGGGGCAGTGGGCATGAGCTGGCTTTCTCTGGAAAGGAAACAAGGCAGCGACGCCTCCCTATTAGCACCCAGAGTCACAGAATTGTAGAGTTGGAAGGAACCATGAGGGTCATCTAGTCCAGCCCCCCTGCAATGCAGGAATCCTTTGCCCAATGTGGGGCTCAAACCCACAGCCCTGAGTTGAAGAGTCTCATGCTCTACTGACTCAGCTATCCCAGCTTTCTGTTGTTGTAATAATAATAATGGGACGTGGGTGGCGCTGTGGGTTAAACCACAGAGCCTAGGACTTGCCGATCAGAAGGTCGGCGGTTTGAATCCCCGCAACGGAGTGAGCTGCCATTGCTCGGTCCCAGCTCCTTCCAACCTAGCAGTTTGAAAGCACAAAGTGCAAGTAGATAAATAGGTACCGCTCTGGTGGGAAGGTAAATGGCGTTTCCATGCGCTGCTCTGGTTCACCAGAAGCATCTTAGTCATGCTGGCCACATGACCTGGAAGCTGTACGCCGGCTCCCTCGGCCAATAAAGCGAGATGAGCGCCACAACCCCCAGAGTCAGTCACAACTGGACCTAATGGTCAGGGGTCCCTTTACCTTTACCTAATAATAATAATAATAACAATAACAATAATAAACACTAAAATACAATAACCGATTAAACATTAAAAGCTTCCCTAAACAGGGCTGCCTTCAGATGTCTTCTAAAAATGGTGCAGTTATTTTATCCCCTTGACATCTGAGGACATTCTACAGGGAGGGTGCCACCACTGAGAAGGCCCTCTGCCTGGTTCCCTGTAACTTGGCTTCTCACAGCGAGGGAACTGCCAGAAGGCCCTCGATGCTGGACCTCAGTGTCTGGGCAGAATGTTGTAAGAATAAAAGAGCCCTCCTGGATCCAGCCAATGGCCCATCTAGTCCAGCGTCCTGTTCTCATGGTGGTTAACCAGATGCCTGTGGGGAAACCTGCAAGCAAGACCCCTAAGCACAATAACCCTCTCCCCTCCTGTAGCTTCCAGCAACTGGTATTCAGAAGCATTACTGCCTCTGACTTTGGAGGCAGAGCACAGCCATCTTGGCTGGTAGCACCCATTGATAGCCTTCCCCTCCATGAATGTGTCAAGCCCACTTTGGGCCAAGTTACTGGCCATCCCTGCCTCCTGTGGCAGTGAGTTCCGCAGTTCTCGCTCCTCTGAATCTTCCCACATTCAGCTTCCTTGGATGCTCCCGTGTTATGAGAGGGAGGAAAGCATTCCTCTGTCCACTTCTTGCATGTCGCGCCTCAGTTTGTAAGCTACTATCATGTCTCCTCTCTTAGCAAAACCATATAACACCACACTGAAAGACCTACGTTGGCTCCCAGTACGTTTCCGAGCACAATCCAAAATGTTGTTGCTGACCTTGAAAGCCCTAAATGGCCTCAGCCTAATATACCTGAAGGAGCATCTCCACCCTCCGTCATTCAGCCCACACACTGAGGTCCAGCTCTGAGGGCCTTCTGGTAGTTCCCTCAGGCAAGTTCTTAATGCCTGATGTTTCAGAATTTTTTATGTGCTGTAAGCCGCCTGGAGTGGCTGGGGAAACCCAGCCAGATGGGCAGAATATAAATAATAAGTTGTTGTTGTTGTTGTTGTTGTTGTTGTTGTTGTTGTGAACCTCGATCAGCCCTCACTTACCTGTCTTCCTGCTTACACCCAGTCCAGGAGGTGATAGTGGCTGTCAGTTTCTTCCTGCTCCTTTGTCTTATTTTGTCCTTTGTAGAATTTAACAGGTAAGAGGAGGACGGGGACAATACTATCTATCTATCTATCATCTATCTATCTATCTATCTATCTATCTATCTATCTATCTATCTATCTATCATCTATCTATCTATTTATTTATTTATTACTTACTTACTTACTTACTTAGTAAAGGTAAAGGTACCCCTGCCCGTACGGGCCAGTCTTGACAGACTCTAGGGTTGTGCGCCCATCTCACTCAAGAGGCCGGGGGCCAGCGCTGTCCGGAGACACTTCCGGGTCACGTGGCCAGCGTGACATCGCTGCTCTGGCGAGCCAGAGCCGCACACGGAAACGCCGTTTACCTTCCCGCTAGTAAGCGGTCCCTATTTATCTACTTGCACCCGGGAGTGCTTTCGAACTGCTAGGTTGGCAGGTGCTGGGACCGAACAACGGGAGCACACCCCGCCACGGGGATTCGAACCGCCGACCTTTCGATCGGCAAGCCCTAGGCGCTGAGGCTTTTACCCACAGCGCCACCTGTGTCCCACTTACTTACTTACTTACATTTATATCCCATTTTTTCCTCCAATGAGCTCAAGGTAGCACACACAAATGTATTTCTCCTCCTCTAATCCCTACAACAGCCCTGTGCGCCAGGTTAGGCTGAGGCACAGTGAGAGGCCAAAGGTCAGTACCCTGTGAGCTTCATGGCCAAGTGGGTCTTACCTTACGAGAGAGAGGGAAGGATCCTGCACACTCTGTCCCGCAGCAGACAGACAGACACAAACACGTTCTCCTTGGTGCCAAAATAAATACTAAATAATTTAAGCTGCTTTAATATATTTCTTTCACATCGTCTACAGTCCTTTAATAATTTAGCGCAACCTGTAATGGAAGCTGCATGGAGAGGTAAGCCAATCCGTTCCAGAAGCTCCGTGTTGACGGAAGAATGGGCAAGCTTTCGAGTTCACACAGGGTGCTTCATCTTTCAGGGAGGAAAGGAGGCGATCTCCTCTATGAACCAGTGATGATGCTGTTCACTAATGCAATGATTCTCGACCCTAGTGCCAAAAGGGTCCGAAGAAATTGAGTAAGTTCTAGGTACCTTCTGAATATCTGTAAATCCAGTCCTGTGAAGCCAGCGTGGCCTGGCGGTTAGAGTGTTGGATTAGGACCTGGGAGACCAGGGTTCAAATTTCCACTCAGCCATGAAGCTCACTGTGTGATCTGGGGCCAGTCACTGCCTCTCAACCTGACCTACCCCACAGGGTTGTTGTGGGGATTAAACAAGGAGAGGGAGAACCATGTACCTTGAGCTTGGAGAAGAAGGTGGACTATAAATGCATATTTTTTTAAAAAAATCTATAATTCAAGAAAAGCTGGGAGTATAGTGGCAAATCCAGAAATGCAGGATCCCTTTTGTGATAATCATAACCACACCCCCTTCTAAGATTATACAACCTAAGATTGTAAAATAATAATATAATCCTATAATCACATTAATTAGGGTGGCATTGCAACTATCAATTCATGTACAGACGTACCTTGGAAGTCGAACGGAATCTGTTCCGGAAGTCCATTCGACTTCCAAAACGTTCGGAAACCAAAGCGCAGCTTCTGATTGGCTGCAGGAAGCTCCTGCAGCCAATCAGAAGCTGCGGAAGAATGTTTGGCTTCCAAAAAAAGGATGGATGTTCGGCTTCCAAAACAAACATTTGGAAACCGGAACACTCACTTCTGGTTTTCAGTTGTTTGGGAGCCGAGACATTCAGCAACTAAGCCATTCAAGATCCAAGATGCCTTTTAGCTACATCTACTATTTTCTGCGCACATAGATGGGCAAATGATTCGGAGCCTTCATTCAGAGTGACTCGAGTTGTGTTTTTCTTGAACTTCCATTGTACACAACAGAACTTGCACCCCGTTGTCTTGAAACTAGAGAACCCTGTGTTTTCAATGTTTCTACATTGATCAGTCCTGCTCACTTTCTCGAGATTGACCCTAGGAACGCTCTTCTTCAAGAGCTGACTCACCGCCTTTTTGCTCTGGTTGTTCCAATCAGCGCAAAGGGTGATAAGGCCACACGCAGGAAAGGAGGAGGACCCAGAACCAAGGTGTGCCTGCCCTTATATAGACATTTTAAATTGCCTTCCCTGGAGCTCAAGACCACCCCACCATACATCACACATAGATCACAGAAGTGGTGTAGCCCAAGACCACCCCCCAGATATATCATACCTGCATCACAGAAAAGGTGATCTACAACAGAAATTTGAATGATTTTGTTTTTCCTGTCTGCCAGGTTATCTGATAATGCCTTATCTGATTGCTTTTCCTGGTAGTCTGGCCATTCCTTTGAGATGGTGATTACACAATTCCTGAGACAATGGGAAGGTTTCCTCACACCCTCCCTCCTTGCAGAGAAAACATTTGGTCAGTTTGGGAGTCAAAATGGTTTCAGGGCAGTCTTCCTGTGCTGCTCCAGACATGTGGTCCACATATCCATGTACGTGCTTGGTTGGTACATTTATGAACATTATACACACACACACACACACACACACACACACACACACACTGTGGGTTAAACCACAGAGCCTAGGACTTGCCAATCAGAAGGTGGCGGTTCAAATACCCGTGACGGGGTGAGCTCCCGTTGCTCAGTCCCTGCTCCTGCCAACCTAGCAGTTCGAAAGCATGTCAAAGTGCAAGTAGATAAATAGGTACCGCTCTGGCGGGAAGGTAAACGGCGTTTCCGTGCGCTGCTCTGGTTCGCCAGATGCGGCTTAGTCATGCTGGCCACATGGCCCAGAAGCTGTACACTGGCTCCCTCAGCCAATAAAGCGAGATGAGCGCCGCAACCCCAGATTCGGCCCCAACTGGACCTAAATGATCAGGGGTCCCTTTACCTTTACCTTATACAGTGGTACCTCGGGTTACAGATGCTTCAGCTTACAGACGCTTCAGGTTACAGACTCTGCTAACCCAGAAATAGTGCTTCAGGTTAAGAACTTTGCTTCAGGATGAGAACAGAAATCGGGCTCCGGCGGTGTGGCAGCAGCAGGAGGCCCCATTAGCTAAAGTGGTGCTTCAGGTTAAGAACAGTTTCAGGTTAAGAACGGACCTCCAGAACGAATTAAGTACTTAACCCGAGGTACCACTGTATAACCTTAATTTTTTTATTTCAGGGAAGATGGAAGTTGTAGTCCAGCAGGGTTGTTGTGGGGATAACATGGCCAGGGGGAGCGCAAACATCCCCCAGGAGTGGCAGGCCCTCCTCTTTCCAACTGCTTTCCACTCTCTGTCTCCAGCTTCAGACAAACGGGTGGTGACCTCATCCTGCCTGTTGCACAGTAGAGTTGGCCCGGGATTTGTCAGCGGCTGAGTCATGACCTCATTGGCTCAGTCTGAAGGTTTGAAACAAAACAAACCCCGGCTGAACAAAGCCAGAGGAATATGAGGCCCGGATACTAGGAAGCAAAAAATCAGCTGGCGTCCTCCCCTGCCCTTCCGGCAAGTCACAAGCAGCCTTCTCCAACCTGCCGCCCTCCCTCCATGCTTTGGACTACAACTCCCATCAGTCCCCAGCTAGCACAGCCATGGGGCACTAAGGCTGGCTGGGGATGATGGGAGATGGAGTCCAGGACGTAGTTTCCCAGACCATGAAGACAGGGCTGTGTCCATTTCATCATGGCACAGCCAAATGCGGCCCAGGGCATAGAAACCAGAATATCAGCTTTTTATTCCCTTAAAATACGGTAACTGACAGAGCCAGTGGTGGTGTAGTGGTTAGAGTGTCGGACTAGGGCCAGGGAGACCAGAGTTCGAATCCTGCCACTCAGCAATGAAGTTCACATTCAGAGTCTCTCAGCCTAACCTACCTCACAGGGTTGTTGTGAGGATACAATGTCTGTGAAGCAGGGTGAATTGTATAGCACCTTGAGCTCCTTGGAGGAAAGGTGAGATATAAATCTAATAAATAAATTTCCTTGTTTATTTGTTTGTTTGTTTATTTGTACAGAATTGCAGAGTTTGATGGGACCCCCAGGGTCATCTAGTTCAACCCCCTGCAATGCAGGAATCTCAACACTTGGTCCCCCATCCAATTTGAAACCATACCGGACCCTGCTTAGCTTCCCACCCTTCATCCGTAGATCTCAGGGCAATTCACAACACGAATATATGCAGAGCTTACCCCCTAGAAAAATAGGTGTCAGTATTCACCATGAAGTTGTTACAGGAAGTGCCACATGGAAAAAAAAAAACAGTGCTGGTACTGCATGCCATTGAGTACCCCCTGAAAAAAAGCCCTGATAGCGCAGGAAAACAAATCTATCAAGCCAAAAAGCAAAACGGGGGGAACTATTGCAAGCACATTTGTCGTACTTGGTGGTACTAATTCACAAGTTTTACATCATTAATTATTATTTAACTAACTATCAAGTCTGATGGACAGAGAAGTAGCAGAGACTTCCAGTCCGTTCCTCCTCCTCCTCTTAACACCATTCTTGCCTGCTGACAGTAGTGCATT
Organism: Podarcis tiliguerta; assembly: GCF_965153285.1. Classification (NCBI taxonomy): domain Eukaryota; kingdom Metazoa; phylum Chordata; class Lepidosauria; order Squamata; family Lacertidae; genus Podarcis; species Podarcis tiliguerta. Next base: position 23,925,730 of record NC_139549.1, read on the forward strand.
AGCGGAAGGGATGTGGGAGACAGGATTTTAATGAAGGTTTTTTTTGGGGGGGAGGGGAGTGCTTCTGGTCAGTTTTCCATCTGTAAAATGGGTCTCATTTAAGGCAAGGCTGTGTGTGGTGGTGGAGAGACCCCCTGTGGGGATGGGGGCCTTGGCGGCTGCCTTAAACTACCAACCCCCCCCCCAGAGGCACCCAATTCTGTTCATTTAAAGCAACTTCTCTGAGCCCTTCATCTCTCTCTCTCCTCCCTCGCCACTTCCATCTTCTCCCATTATGTTCTCCTTCTAATGTAACATCTGGCAACGGCTTGCACCTTGGCAAAGGAAGCCCCCCCCCCCATCTCCTTTGCGGCTACACTTCTGGCTGGCAAAGCACTCAGATCTATTATTTTTCAAAGGAGAGGAAAAACCCAATGGAGTGGAACTGTATCCTGTAAAATGCTACCACCTGCTGTTGAGATGCCTCTATATGCAGAAGGGAAGGGCTGTAGCTCAGTGGTAGAGCATCTGCTTTGCACGCAGGAGGTCCCAGGTTCAATCCCCAACATCTCCAGGCAGGGCTGGGAAAGAGATTGCTGCCTGTAAACCCTGGAGAGCTGTTGCCAGTTGGTGCAGGCAATATTGAGCTGGATGAACCAATAGATCTGACTTAGTATGCTTCCTATTTAATTCCACTCAATTTTTAAAAAGAACAATAAGGACTAGAATCTTAACTTCTCTTTAGGGGAAGGGTGGTAGCTCAGGGGGCAGAACACCTGCCTTGCATGCAGAAAGTATTAGGGAGGTATGGTTGGGATGTACCTTCAACACATTTAGCGCGTTGTACAAATGGAGTTGTGGGTTGCTGGCCTGCCAGGGCCTATTGCCAAGCAGTGTAGTTTCACAACTGAACACACACACGTTGCGATCTCACACTCCTCTCTCCCGGGATTAATTTTATTCCTTGAACTTTGGGACTCGGTTGAAAACTTGTCTTAAGCCACAGTTTATTGGGCTTCATTAACTGTGGTTTGTTCCAAAGCCACAAGTAGCTATGGTTGGTTTGTAGAATACAAAGCCATGTTTTAATTTGTCATTAAAAGCCCAGTAGATGTGATCATAAGGGATGCGGGTGGCGCTGTGCGTTAAACCACAGAGCCTAGAACTTGCTGATCAGAAGGTCGGCGGTTCGAATCCCCGTGATGGGGTGAGCTCCTGTTGTTCGGTCCCTGCTCCTGCCAACCTAGCAGTTTGAAGGCACGTCAAAGTGCAAGTAGATAAATAGGTACCGCTTCGGCGGGAAGGTAAATGGCGTTTCCGTGCGTTGCTCTGGTTCACCAGAAGCAGCTTAGTCATGCTGGCCACATGACCCAGAAGCTGTACACCAGCTCCCTCGGCCAATAAAGTGAGATGAGCGCCGCAACCCCAGAGTCGGTCACAACTGGACCAGGGGTCCCGTTACCTTTACCTTAGACGTGATCATAATAATAAAAAGCTTCCTTAGATCTAACTAGACGTTCAGCTAAGTTAGGGAGGGATCTGTTCCTGCCTCCTCTGTATCATTTACTGGAAAAAGAGCAACACATCAACACATGAAAGAACAGAGTACAGCGCTTCAATTATTAAGCAGCAACCGAGCCCTTTCAATGTACCCAAGTCAGGTTCCTCGCAGACAAAAGCAATGGCAGGAAATGCCCTCTGTGATTAAAGTGCATGGGGCGCACAACCAATGCAGCATGCACATTTCAGACTCTGGCCATAGTTAGGGTAAGTGGATAAAGAAAATTACAGAGCAAAAGGTGCAGAAAACAGGTCTCTGCTGCACGTAGCTTAAAAGGTGAATTCAAAACAGAGGAGGAGGAAAAAGAGCGACCCATTAGAAACCCAGACACATGAAGAATAGGAACATAAGCAGCTGTCTTTGGCCCATCAAGCCCACAGGGGATGTTTCCTGTGCTACCTGGAGATCAAAGTGAGGACCTTCTGCACGCCAAGCAGATGTTTTATTACTAAGCTACAGTCGTTCCCCATCGCTCCATCTAGCTAAATATTGTCTACACTGACTGGCATCAGCTCCTCTGGGTTCCTTGTGGGGGTCTCTTCTAGCCCTCCCTGGAGATGCCGGGGATTGAACCTGGGACCTTCTGGGTGCAAAGCAGGTGCTCTGCTATGGAGCCATCGCCCTTCGCTCTCAATGTGTGGAGGAACAGAGCCAGAGCCTTAGAAATGTAGAGTTGTATGGAAGGAGAGCAGAGGCCATAACCCATACAGCTTCCTTCCCTGTGTCACTGCCCTCCTGCCACAGTCCCAGGTAGCCCATCCATGGACGTCCTGGGACCACCGCCATCCAATGACTTTGCAAACAGAAGTGGGAGGAGATAGGAATATAGGAATCTGCCTTATAAATGGGGCAGACAATCTGTACAGCTAGCTTTCTTGACACCAGCTGGCAGCAGCTCTCCATAGTTCCAGGCCCAGCTCTGCCTGGAGATACCAGGGGTGAATGCCACAGCAGGAAGAAAAAAAACCCCTATTAATTTCAAATTCTGTAGCATTTTGTGCCCAAAGCACTTTCTCTTTCATTTGGCTCCTTTCTCCTTTCCCTGATTGCTGAAGGGCTCCAAAACCCTTGCCTGTTGGTCCATGCTGGCCTGCCATCATCATAGAGAGGTCACATGACCCCCCCCCCAAAAAAGCATGACATGGCAGCTTTCTGGGTGGGAAGTGATGATGTCATGGCAACACCATCAATCATTGTGCAGGACTTCTCATGATGTCCCTGGCAAAACTTGATACAGGCTCAGGGCTTAATTGTTTGACATAAAATAGTCAACGTATAATACCAGTAATATGAAAAACTCTTTAAGAAAGGATATTTTCCAGAAGTTAGAGCAGGAAGGTTTAAGTATGTCCATGTGTGCCCAGAGCTTGAAATAATTTTGCTTTAGATGGTTTTCAGCTACGGAACGTTTCTGTAAGCTGCTCTCATCCCTTCTGCTCCGGGAAGGCAAAGCTTACATAATGAGGGTGGTGTATCTCTGATCTAGCACGGATGGTACTTCTAAAACTAACAAGCTGCTTTTGTGCTTCTTTTGATGAACAGCTTGCACCAAATTTAGATGAAACAGAAATGGTGCCTGCTTTGTTTATTGTGCACCTGCGGTATTCTTAGCTCTCTCTTTTTTAACATTAGAGGTCTGGGTGCGGAAACCCAGACCTGGGGGGCAATGGTGGCTTTGGACCCCCACCCACCTGGCAGGCAAGTCCCCAATTTGGCAATATTTTCCCCCTTTCATAACATTTATATACCACTTGGGGTTTTTTCCAAAGCACCTTCAAAGGTGATATTGAACTGTGAAAATACTGTTCTTGGTTTGCCTGGATGGAGGATAGAAAAAAAGGTGTAGAAACCAGCTTACTGTTTGATTGGGGGGGAGGTATTTACATGCATTGCTCCGTCCAGTTTGGCCTCTGGCCCCAACCACCACTGGTATGTGACACACACCCACACCTGCAACAGTTGCCAAGAAAGAAGTTCCCCATCATATTAAGGTTCTCAGCCACCCCAAGTTGGGAGCCCCAGCAGGGCTGGAGCATTTATGTATTTGCAAACAATATTCTTGGGCATCTGCTTGTCAAGATTTCTCAGCTGTAGTACAGTTCTGTCACATCCCATCAGGTTCCAGGAAACGAGTGCCCGACCCGATTAAGTCATTTGAAGGACAGAGCTGAAGAGGAAAGGTTTCCTTAGCCCCTGACAATCCTCTATGGATTCTTAGACACACAGGGCAGGGCAAAAGCAGGCAGTTGCAGGAAGCTGCTTTATACAGATTGGTTCACCCAGTTTAGTACTGCCTACACTGACTGGCAGCAGCTGCCCAGGGTTCAAGACAGGGGTCTTTCCCAGCCCTGCCTGGAGATGCCAAAGATTGAACCTGGGACCTTTTGAGTACAAACTAGATGCTCTACAGCTAAACTATGACCCTTCTCTGCTAAAAATGAAGCAAGAATCTAGTGCTCATGATTATGAATGAAGGGATCATTTAAAGGAGAAACCATTGGATCCCTTAGGGACTGCCCACAATGACTGGTAGGCAAGGGAACATCGCCAGCCCTATCGTGAAATGCCAGGGATTGAAACGGAGACCTTCTGCATTCATGGCAAATGCCTGCCACTGAACTATGGTCCTTCACTCTCTTGATAGACCTAGCTCAATTTTGCCCAAACCGAATGACAAGTTCTCTGGGGTTCTCAGCAAGTAACCTTCCCAGCCCTGCTTGGGAGATGCTGCGGGCGGATCTTGGGACCTTCTGCATACAAAGCAGATGTCTACCGCCTGTGGTCCAGCCTTTCAGGCGCACCAGAAAATCAAAGCCCACGACGGAAGCTTATTCTGACATAGCTCAAAAATAATGCTGCATTTCCAAATGACAAACTGCCACCTGGTGGTCATACCACCAAAAGCCACCAGTCCCAGGTTTTCTCTCCACCAGCATCAATTAAAGAACAAAAAACCCACCCAAAACCAAGATTTAAAAGCAAACGAGCTAGAATCCAAGGTGGTTCTTGAAGAGCAAGCTTCACTGGCTCTTAGAAGTTGACTGCCTTTAATTGGAGCAGAAATTATTTTATACCCAATCAGGCCATGGATACCTATCACAGTAACTGCAACTCCCACCATCCCTGCCCATTGGCTGTTCTTGCAGGGGCTGATGAGAGTTGTGGTTCAGCAACATCTGGAAGTACAAAGACCTTTCATCTAGGTATCTATGGATTGGAAGGCAGAGTCCTTTTTCCAGTCCTACCTGGAAATGCCAGTGGTTAGACCTGGGACATTCTGCATGCAAAGCAGGTGCCCTAGTACTGAATGACAGGCAATTTTATTTTGGGACTTGATGCAGCAAGGGCAGCTGTAAACTGATGGATTGTTTACAGTATTATTAGATTTGTATTGTTAAAAATGTTTTAGTCCTTTCTATATTTTTGTATTGCTTGGTACCACTTTGGTATTTTGTGGAAGTATGAACACTTTCATAAATAAGGAAAACAACACAATGGCAAATCTGATTTACAGTGGTACCTCGGGTTAAGTACTTAATTTGTCCCGGAGGTCTGTTCTCAACCTGAAACTGCTCTTAACCTGAAGCACTTTAGGTAATAGGGCCTCCTGCTGCCACCACGCCGCTGGAGCATGATTTCTGTTCTCATTCTGAAGCAAAGTTCTTAACCTGAGGCAATATTTCTGGGTTAGCGGAGTCTGTAACCTGAAGCGTATGTAACCCGAGGTACCACTGTACTCCATAGGTTCCATGATATAAGCAGCCCCAGAATCATGAAACAAAAGGTCAATAGACACCAAATGTTTCCTTCATGTATGCATAAGGATCCTGGCTATGCTTTCATAATAGGTTTGATCCCATAGCACAGAACTGAGTTGCCTTGCAGATGTTGCTTTATAAGGTTGTTTTTTTAAAAAAAATCTCTCCCAGTGGTGTGAGTTGGACTGATTTTTGCTGAGACACTCTCAAGATAAACTCCAAAGTGCAATTACTATCATTCCTCCTCTGCTCCTAGAAGATGCAATAGATTTGCAGCTTAATTTCTTCCTCCCACTACACAGGAACCATAGGAGAGCACACTGAAAGGTAGGCAGCCTCACTGATAAGTCTTCATTGGCAGTCTTTCAAGGCTGCTAAATGTAAGGACAAAGGGTTGTAATTCAAATTCAAAAACACTCTTAAGCCAGGAGACCTGAATACATTCTTCTAGCTTGTGTGTCTACACCAGTAAAGGAATAGACAACAAATGCATGTATAACTGCACTAAGCACAGGCTCCTCCAATCAACACCTTTAGCATGCCTGTGCTATTTGCTGTGCAGCTTTGCAGAGGTCTTACCTGCTAAGCATGGTAGAGATCAGATAAAATAGTTTCTGATAAAACCTTCTAGCAGTCAGCCTGGGCAGCTGATTTTCTGCAGGGAGCACAACACTCCAGAACAGAACTGTAGCACGTGTGGTACAATCCAGTGTGAAGGTGAAATTAAAATGCATCTAAGGAGACTAGCGGTGTGCTTTTATACAGCTTTGAGATAGTAAGGACGAAGGAGCTTTGGAAGCAATTGCTGCCTCTAAATACAGGAAACCATGTACCTACAATGGGTGAAGAACCCTTTTCAACCTGGGGTTCACAGAGCCAGAGGAAGAGGGGTGGGGCAATGGATGTGACCCTTACCTGGGTAAAGTAGACTATGCTCCACCCATGCAAAACATCAGGAGATCTTGAAGGCAGGCAAGAAGCTTCAACACAGCTCCAGGATACTTGAGGAAGACCCAAGGGCTGGGAAGTGAATGAAGGGGCCTGAGGCTTCCCCAACTGTTCACCATGCAGGTGCAGGCTGCATCTTAGCAAGTGCACTTCACAGGCCTGCTCCAGTCCTTCTCCACTGGCAGTGGCCCTGGGACTTTGCAAACCACAGTGTGACACAGAGCTCCTTGGTGAACCCAATGGCCTCCACACACCAGGGAAACCTGAAGGATGCTTGCCCTCCTACTGGAGTCACTGCTGTTGCGAAGACATGCTAAGAGGTGTTGCATTTATAAACATTTGGAAGTTTATTTAAAAAACATCACAACCATTAACATTGTTACAGATTTTAAGTTTCCTTCCTCCTGGGTCTTCCACACAGATTTACTGAGCATGCTCACAACAATGGTTTTCTTATGGGTTTTAGTTTAAACAACCATTTTTTAAAAGGAAAAAGTAAGAGAGAGAGAAAAAGAATAACTCAGCACACTACCATTTAACTTTGTTTTAATGTTTCTCCACAAATGGTGAAAAATACTAAGTACAGACGAGGAATCATCATAATGTTGTGGTCAACATTATAAATATGGAATTATAAATTTAAAACATTTTCTGGTTTAAAAAATAAATCTGGTAGTAAATGCAGTCCTGCAAGGGAGAGGGGGTGGCTCGCCACTAGTAAGGCCGGTCTCTGCGGTCTTGACGATGTTCTCCCCTGGCAAAGGAAAGAGAGGAAAGGGGGTGGGGGTCAGACTCACAACCACATACCCAAAGGCTATTGGATCCCAGGGAGAGAAGGTTTCAAATAAGAGCCAGTGGCTGCTACTAACAGCCGCCGCCTCCTCCAGTTTTTGCAGCCCAGACCTCTTCCCTCCCCTTTGTCAACGCCACTCACTTCCCCCTCCCCAAGCCTTACTTGTCCATCTTTCCTGGTCCTCCACGCCTGCCGCCTCTGCCTCCCATTTGCTCCATAAGAGGTCCAGGTGGGCCCCCCGGTCCTCCTCGCCGGCCTCCTCCGAAGCCCCCTCGATCCATGCCCCGGCCTCCTCGGAATCCGCCTCTGTCTCCACCTCGGCCCCCTCGGAACATCCCTCCAGGGCCGCCGCGATCCATCAGGCCCCCTCGACCTCCTCTCATGCCACCGGGGCCGCCCCTGCCACGATCACCACCTAGTGCAGAAAGACAGCACCACTCAATCGAGCAAAGGGTTGCTGGGAAGGTGGCAACACCAGACAGGCAGCTGAAGGCTTGCCTCGGAAGCGCAGGCAGCAGGACCCAGACATGCCGAGGCCCACAAAAATGATGGCACATGTCTGTGTTGCATAGGTGTGAATGTGTGTGCTACCACCTTAGGGAGTCCCTACTGCTTAAAAATATGGCACCTGTTCTTACAACATGTGACAGAGCAGCAGCAGCAGCCACAAGAAAAGCTGCAAGCAAAATACCATACAGCAAATGCCCACTTCCCATATCGTTCTCACCCTTTCTGCAAGTCCCCGCAAGGAAGGATATCCTCATTTTAATGTGGTTCCCCATAATCTGCCCTAACGGCTGATCAATCCTACTGGAAACAACTGCAGGAAGAGGGTCAATACAAGAAAAGACCCAGATCGGTGTTTCCCAAAACTGGGTCTCCAGCTGTCTTTGGACTACAACTACCATGATCCCTAGCTAGCAAGACCAGTGGTCATAGCTGATGGGAACTGTAGTCTGAAAAAACAGCTGAAGACCCAAGTTTGGGAAACACAGACCTAGATTCACACACCAACCATAGAGGAAGACTGAGCTGCTTCTCCTAATGCAACTTAATGTTGGGCTTTAAAACAGGCTGGCGATTCTTAAACTGATGTTACTGCTCATGGACTGTGTAAAAGTTAGCAGAGAAAAAACAGCTTTGGGGTCAAAACACTTTTAAGGTTCCAACACAGAGCTCAGCATGCAGCCCTCCTCCCACCGGTAATCAGCTTCCAAGTCAGGCTTGAAGCCTGGTGGAAGCACGTGAGAAGGTAGGCTGCGATGACAAGAAAAGGAGAATCAGTTTGCGTAACTCAGCGTGAGAGTGTAGGAAAACATCCATAAGCACCTCCATTGAGACAGAGTAAACAGAGCAGAGAGCAGCTAGGCCACTTTGTACCAGATTCTATAGATCAGGGGTGGGTATGGTGTGCCCCCCCCCCCAGATGTTGCAGGACTCCAATTCTCATCAGCCTCAGCCAGTGGGACCTAGTCAGAATTGATGGGAATTGCAGTTTGGAGGGCTACAACCTTGGCTCTAAATGATGTTTCAAACAGCCACTTCTAAGGGTAGGCAGGTGCCGTTTGTTTTCAAGATTAGCACATAAGGACAACAGTGCCTACAGGGGAATTAAAGTTGCAACTCAAACACACCCATAGAGGGGCACCAATCAAGACGACACCATTTGCCCCTGCTCAATTACTGACTCAAAGCATCTTGCAACATGGCATCACACCAAACTGGCCAGGGCCTGCAATTTGGAGTTGCATGGCATTGGGCAAAGTCCCCTCCCCAACGTCCTCATCCTGCAAGCTTGAAACTCGTCCCCATTAAGCCAACTGGTGAATCAAATCAACAGCTTCTCTTCATGGCTACTCCATAAAGTGATAGGGGTTCAAATTGTGATGGATGGCTCCCCATAGCCGAGAGGCCCTCCAGAATTTTGTGATTTAATTTAACAGAAAGTGATGCTTTCCTGCTTGTTGTTTCAGCGTAGTGTTTCAGAATGTTCTCTCTCATATTTATATATATATGGACCACTTTGAGCAGGGGCAAAAAGAGACGCATACAAGTGATTTCAACAGACAAGCCATTGTACGCCCCATGTCCAGCACCTGCCAGCCTCATTACCCATTTTGTTCAGCTTGGGAAGGTGAGTGAAACTGAAGCCATGCAAAAGAGATTGGTGATGGGAGTCAGGGGAAGGGGAGAGTGTGCCTGATTTAAACAACCCTTAACATTCCCTCCCCCCGATCTCCACATGCAGCTTGCACATACATGGCTGTGAGCACTGAACACCATGTGCTCTCCCAGGCAGACTACGACTGCTGCAGGATAGGGGAGGAATATTACCAGGATAAAAAATTAACTTGTCCCCGCCAGCAAGTAGCTCGATAACTTGGCTGCAACGGGGTACCAACACTGCACCACACTCCCCTTTGCATGGCCAAGCCAGAAACCATGTGCCTGGCTTTTGGTCTGACCAGCCCCCCATGAGCCATGGGTGCAACCCCTGGAGACCCTTGGGCTTTTTTTTTTTTTTCATTTTGGGCACACCGCTCCCCATCAGCCACCCCACTCCCAGAGATTGTGCCGAGTGATCCCTGCCCAAGGTCCCACGAAAAGCTGGAGCCGGGTCTGATCAAAGCAGCTCCTCTACCAAATGTGGCGCCACCCCAGCATAAACCTTGGCAAGGTCAATGTGTCCACAGTCAGTGCTTCCAAGAACCAACAGTGGCCATTTTATGGCGACTGTGAATGGCGCAGCGTCACCTCCCCATTTCACTCTGCTGGAAGTGTATACACAAACGAAGGAAAAATATACCACCTGTACAGTTCCCTTACCACTATTTGTCCCGTATATGAGCCCTCTAAGTGGCAGCGGTTTTCCAAGCAAGAATCCAGGACCTTGTGAACATCACATAAGCAGAGGTCAGTGTCACATATTCCGACTCCCACCCCAGCTCGCGGACAAGAGGAACATACCTGGAGGTGGGAAAGGTGGAGGGAGGAAGCCTTCCGGTTTAGGAGCCTTGCACTGGTTGCATTCTGTTCTCCAGGCAAAATTCTGGTTTCCACACCCCCTGGAAAAGGACCAGTGTTTAGTGAGAGATGCCAAGTGCATTTCTTGGCTGAACATGAAAAAACAACCAAGGCTGGGGAACTGGGGAGGGGGAGAGCCAGCTGACCACAATTTCATTCACAGCTGGGTGGGGAGCACAAGGCAAGCCTCTACCCAGAGGCAAATTCATCTGGACCATCTTTTGAGGATGCTTTCCCATGAATAACTAAGGAAAGGCAAGTCAGCGGAAACAGGCTGCCTAGCCTTTTGGGCCACACAACTGATCAGGCCGAGCAGGAACAAGTGCTTACAAGGAACCTACCAATATTCTAGGTGAGCTGGTAAGTGAATTACTGAGGTGGTGGCTGGTACCCAACAAAAGGGCCTGGGAACTATGTCCACACCCAAAATATTACTCTAAATGGATTACCTAACTGCATCCCGGGGTAACTACCAAGCAGGAGTACACCAGGGCAGCCCAGCCAAGATCTATTTTGACTCTCATATGCACAGAAACTTGGTGAGGGCAGAGAATGAAACACAGCGACTTACGGGTTGGGGCACTGCCAGTCTCCTGCTCTATGCTGGACATTTCCTCCACCAGAAGGGTTTCCTCTCGATCCTCGTGGTCCTCTTGGGGCAAAACCGCCACCCCTGTCGCCACCTCGGCCTCCCATGCGGCCCATGGGACCACCAGGACCGCCTGGGCCCCCAGGACCTGGGCCTGAAAGAAGACACTTGGTGAGTTCATGAGCACACCACAGAGCCCTTGGGGGCTAACAGCGCTGGCCAGCATTAGCCAAAGATTACCTCCACGGAGTGGGGGAGGCATGCCACGTGGCTCACGTGGGGGCATCCCTCCACGCATGCTGTTCAGTGGCAGCTTCTTCCGGGTGAGAGAGACTTTGAGCTTGCTGCCCTGGAAGTCTTTGCCTGAAATACACAAAGCAGAAGTCTCTCTGTGAACAACAGCTTCACTGCTGCAGAGAATGAGCCACCTACAACTGGGCAAGTAGATCTAAGTCACACTGCCAAGGCCTTTGGAAGGAAGTTACAAACTTTGCCGCTTCCATAACTGAGGCTAAAGTAAAGAGAGGAGTATGCAACACTCAACCGCTCCTCCAGCTTCTGAAATTTCAGTAGGTATTGTTCACACACTTGTCCCACTGCCCCAGCCATGCTGCACTCCTGTGGAAATCAAGACACACACCCCAGTATACACCACTTGCAATCAAACTTGATGTAATAAGGCACACTGCATTTGTTTTAACTACATATACATTAGGTTGACATTTTCTAACCTTTTGAGCTACTGAGCATCTAATATATCAGTGCAGAGCTTTCCAAACTGTGTGTCGAGACACATTTGTGTTGGCTGAAGTGTAGGTGTGTTGCGCAAATGCTCCCTACACTTCTCTCGGGGCTGGAAAGGGGTTAGTTTAACCTCTGGTTTGCTAGTAAAACTGAATTATTGTATCACGAAATGATGCATGCCTAAAAAGTGTGTCACCAACATAAAAAGTTTGGAAAGCTCTGTGTTAGTGTTTAAAGCCCCAAAGAACCAAGGCCCCAAATATCTGAAAGAGCACCTTCTTCCCTACTCAGTAGTAGCCCCTAAGTTGTGTAACTCCTTTCCCACAGAGGTGCCTCTCCTTCATTATATGGCCAATGCTCAAGATGCAACTCTTTACCCTGGCTTTTGACACTTGAGATGTGTATTTTTAGGACCCACCTTTCTGTAATTTTAAGCTTTTAATACTGATCAATATTGTGTTTTAATATTAATATTGTGCTTTAATAGTTGTAACCCACCCTGGGACCTTAAGGTGAAGGACGGGTAATAAATTGCAGCAGCTGCAGCAGTAACTGTAATATTCTAATTCACTCACCATCAAGCCATTCTACAGCTGCTTTGGCAGTCGGCGGGTCATCATAGCACACAGTAGCATCTCCTTTTGGCTTCCCTGTGTCCTTGTCAAGGTAGATTGTTATCATGGGTTGTCCAGTTCTTTTGTTCATCTAAGGGGCGATGAGAGAAGACAATCATGCTCTGGACAGGAGTAAATTCCAAGGCTAGACCACCCCCACCCCAAAGTAAGATGCTTCAAATAATATGCTAGAAAGGCAAACATTATGTGACTAATCAACATCGAATTTCACTAAAAAAAAAATCCCACACTGTGCTTTACTGGGCTTAGGTGGTCATGCCACACATTTATTTATATTAATCTTATTAGTCACTTGTCATCCAAAGGTATTCAAGTAACTTACAGTAAAGAAAAATATGCAATAAAAAACACCATAAGGGGAAATAATACATCAATATTTCATATAACCTAACATTTATGGAAAACCCCCCAAAAAAGAACACACCACCCGTATAAATAATAGTGAACAATATTAACAATACTGAAATAATAAACAAAGCAATACTTTGACCCACTAATTAGCAAATAAACAAAATCTCAAACCCTGCCTCCCTAGTCCAAAAATCATTCAGATCAAACCAACAATTTCCCCCCTTTAACCTCCCCACCCAGAATTCTGGCGTCAAGGCCAGTGGTTACTATCAGTGGTTTGTATGTCCAGTGTCTTCCAGGGATGGTCTGGAATCTCTCCTCTCCTTTCAGGGGGAGGAGAATAGAAGGTATTCTTGGGACAATGAAAGACACATGGGAAAACTTAAAAGCCAAATCGAAAGGGGGATTTGTATCGCCTTCCCCACAACTCCATCAAGTAGCAGGACAGGCTGCACCTCACAAATCGTGTTACTTACCTTGACAACGCCACACTGTTTGAAGAAGTCTGTCAGATCCTCTAGGGTCACATTGTCAGTCAACCCCTGGACATACACTGAACTGTTGTCAGCATCATCATCTAGGTCTATGGGTGGGCCTGGGGGGAGAGAGGGGAAAAAATGTGTCACCGAGTACAGGCCACCCCAACAGCTACTGGAAGCAAACATTGCCTCATCCCTTCCTCCAAGAGGGTTACTACCCATTTTCCCCAAGGGTCGGAGGTCAGAGGATCCAAGTAAGGAGAGGCATCAGAGGTGACCACAAATAACAGCTGGCTACCAAGACCGGCCAATACTTCTGGACTTCCAGTCTCAAAGAATGCCATTTAATTGAGCTTCAGCCAGTTTAAAAATGCAGGCTCAATAAAACACAGAAAAGGCATGACTAGCTCCAGGACTGTGTAGGGTGGCCCTCAGCAAAAGGACGCACCCTTAATAACTACTGTCCACAATGAAGGCAAAACTAGCAAGGGGCTGATCCGAGAAGTGTCTGACTCTGTCAATCTCCAACATTAAGATGAACAAGCAGCATTTTACTTTAAGCGAGAGAAGACTGCATTCTGCTGAGGGTGACTAATGACATGGGAGCCGTTCCACAGATTTAAAGAATTATCTGAAATTACCTAAATCGAGATCTGGCCCTTCATCCAGGTGTCCTGCCGTCCAGGAAAGAGAAATCATAGAAGAGATTGTTAGTGCACGCCTTGCAAAGCTACGCTACTGACACACACACAACTACCTATTTACAACCGCCATTTGATGGCATGTGTTAAAACTCAAATTGACCGCACTGCAAAAAAACTTGCAATGCACACCCTTTATGCATTTGCTGCCGAGATCAGCTTGCTATTTTAGCAGCTTTCTAAACCATCACCTGGTATTACACTTGGTTAAAGGGGGCTTTCTTGGGCCAATCAGTGCTTGTTTACCACCAGTTACTTTATTTTTTAAAAAACCAAAGCCGCTTAAAATGATTTCCTTCCCCAAATTAAAGGAGTAGTTCCTCTCATCATCACCCTTTGTTTACCCTTCGTTCTGTAACCGTAGGTTAAAACCTTATAGACCCCTAGGCATTGCCGGCAGTACCCATTAAAAGTCTTGTTGCATATGGAATTTTAACGACTTAAGAAACTAACAAATATTATGGGCTTTTTTATTTTCTGGTTGCATTTTTTTTAAAACACTATCCCATTGTAATGCTCAAAAACTTACCACCAGGCTTATTGAAGCCACCTCGCTCTCCAGCGCTGCTGGGGGGATAAACGAAGAAATGAAGGCCTTTCCCTTTAAAAAGCCAGTACCGCTCGGAGCCTCTGGGGCTCACTGGGAAGAAGGGCACTGGCTAAACATATCCAAACAATGCATCTGTCTGTCTGTCTTTCTTTCTCTCTCTCTCATCTCGTCACTAGGCCTTTCTTCAGGGCAGCTTGTTCAAATCTCCTTTACACACACGCAACCTTTGCTTGCCTGAGTTTGGATGCCCCACGGTGGCAGTTGGACCCTTTTTCACGGCTAATGGTATTAACAATGCAATACTTGGGCCCCCGAGAAGGAAAAATGGAACTTTTCCATTTATTTATTGGCTTATCAAAACACAAAGATTTCATGTCCACTGGTCAACTCCCTCCTAATTTTGCATACATAAAACTGCACCCTCAGCCTCCTGCGAGTGAGGCCAGCAAGCCAAGCTCCTGGGCGGAGGACCTTTAACATTAACAGTTGAGGGGGGAAAGGAGAAAAAGAAGATACAGCAATCCCTAGAACACAGTTCAGATGACAAGTCACTAAAGCCATACATTCAGGTCACTACTGGATTTAACAGTCTCTGTGGAAGGAGAACTTACAGAATATACCAGGGTACAAAGGCCTAAGGGTGCAGCTTTGTGGATACAATCCAACACAACACAACAAATCAGTGCTTTAGCTTTTAGCATGGGGGGGGGGGGAGAGCCAGATAAGAGAGAAGCCACAAAACATAATTTATGGGCAAAAATGTGCCCAATTAATAAAGTGCCACTAAAAATGGCTTTTTGGGTGCATGTGGAAGAATCATTTGGATGGAAGTAAGAAAGGAGGGAGAAGGACCGCTAACTGTTAGCAAGTATTGCACCTTTAACCCATAAAAGATTTAATATACACAATTCCAAGCTGTTGCATGCAGCTTTGTCTCTTTTCCCAAAGTATATATACCATATATGTAATGTTTCCCTTTTTAACACATGTTTTTACACTTTAATTTTACACAATTCTAAAGTTATTACACCTCCCCTCTCGTTTCAATACCAAACATGAAGTACTATATGCAGTTACCAAAGTTACAGAAGGTTTCCATTTATACAATGAACACATTTGGTTAAAAATATTCTATGTATATTTTTTCCTCTCCATATGGACACCGTGTCTAGTCCCACTTTTCATTATGCTGCCGGCTGAGTACTGAGTACGGGTACTTTTTAAGTATTGAAGTGTATACAAGGCTCTCACTTTGTAACCTGTAGCATATAAATGCGACAAAGCATGTTAAAAAGTTTCCATGTTTAACAGCCAGTGAAAATATAAAAAAATATTGAGGCAATGAAAGAGGGCATGTTAAGAACATTGGGCTCCTTACCTGCAGGACAGACACTGAAATGCATCACCACACCATGGAGGAAGGGGACATAGTTCCTCTACCCTGGCCCTTGGTGGCCAAGTAAGTGTTTCATAGGGCCACCCTGGGAATGGGGTCTGCCTAAGGCCTATAGCAGTTACATTCCCTCCCACTCCCCCAAAGCTAAGGCCACTACACATGAGCTTTTGATTATGGGTGCGAAATTGCCCTACTTCTTAGGGAGGTCTTTAGAAAAGAAAAAAGATGTGGTGATAGCAATTTCAAGTGTCTGTGTCTACTTTAAAACACATCTAGGAACACCTAACAGATGAAATCTTTATAATAGAACTAAGGAGCCCTTTTCCATTCAAGCCAATTTGAAAGGGTTACTCTTCAATGTTAAAATGGCTTGGTCATTAACTGAACAGCTTTTGAAGCAATAAAAGCAGTTGGACTTCAATAAAGATTTCAAACCATCTGGATTCATTTTAGTAAAGCTATGCAGAGTGTCTCTTTTGCCAGTCAAGACTGTTACGTGCAGTGGGACTGGAAGGCAACTGATCTGTCAACTGGACCCCATGACATCTTTTTCTGCCCTCCCATCCTCCTAGTCCAAATTTGTGACCATTTTGGTTTTGGGGGTAGCACTCTGCATAGCTCTATATACACATGGGTAGAACACACACAAGGACACCCTTCATTATTGAGCCTCTCAGTTGATCACCATCTCTTCCACCTTAGATAAACCAGTAATGGAAAACAAGTACTGACTAAGCAGGCTTCCCAAACCAGATTCCACCATCAGTTAAAATGGCTGAACTGGTTCGGGACACCTGAAAGCTCCAGCATGGAGCTGCGTCCAGAATTGTAAGCGATTTTTAATTATTATGATTATTATTATTGCACCATGTAGGGTCTCTCCTCAAATTCCAAACCAACCTGAACACACGCGACAGCTACGCTAGAGAGCTCTGGGCTTCAAAGAGCATCTTGACACAGCCTATTCAGCTTTGACATGAGCTCAGAGAGCTACTGCCAAGAGAACACACAGCTAGGGCAAGAAAATGCTTTACAAGAGCAGCAGACACCATGGTACATACCTGTGATATCAAACACCAGCAAGGAGGAATGAATGACATGCGGACCTCTCAGAAGGGGTGTGTGTGTTCAACCCAACAGTTCTTAAACCCGCAGAGAGTTTCATCTCTGTTCATTGTGGAAGGGAGCTGAAAGTTTCACAATTTGAACACCCAGCACTCTCTTGCCTCCAACCCTCAATTAACTGCAGGTAAAATGTATCCTGCCCCTAGTCCCCATTAAGAAAATGTTTCCATGAATTAATTAGTCGTATATATTACTCGCTGTTAATTAGATTATCTCCATGGAAAAGTGGTTTGCATTGACATCTTTCAGCCCTTCTTTCCATTGCACACCCTATGGGGTAAAACCGAATTAGGTGAGAGGAAGAAAAGGTTTGCTCTTACCCCATTCCGCCGCGGCCTCCTCCTCCCCGCCCACCTCTGCTCACGCCTGCACGGTCAAATCCCCCTCTTCCCCTGCCCCGGCTATCAGGGCCGCTTAAGCTTCGGCTTTCTCCTGGGCCCGAAAAGCCTCCCGAGTCCTGGCCATACACCCCCATGCTGCTGGGGTGGTCTTGACGGAATGAACCTAAGGAATAGTCAACATGGCAATTTTAGCAAAGTGGCAAACAGCATTCATTTCCTTCCTGTAGAACGTTAACATGCAGTGACCCTCAATGGTGAATTGAAGCATTCATTAAGATAGTCACAGGACAGCAAAATATCAGCTGGAAAATACTTGACCCCCCCCCCCCCAAAAGCTGGCTTTTACACTTTACTTTACTCTTTCCATCCCAACAGGTCCAACCAGCAAAGCACACAGAGGCATCTTTTCTACCTGCTTCATGGGGGCAGATTTTTCACATATATTCTGGCAGAAATCCAACCATATGTTATATATTATTTGTAAGGTGCCCCAAAAAGGCTTGATCTGTTTTTAGCAAGAATGAATCTAAATTGACAACAAAACATTGACCAAACTAGTGAAAAGAAGTATGACAGAAAACTGTGTGACCAACACTGTACTGCAATATGTTGCTTTATATTGTTTCACTGTGACATAAAATGTAAGCATTGGAAAATATTAAAACAGAAGAAAAAGGAATCTGGGGAAACTGTGCCCCTGCAGATGTTCTTGGGTCACCAACTCTCATCACCCCCAGCAAAGATGGGGGGTGATGGGACAACAACACCTGGAGGGCCAATGGCTCCCCAACAGTGTATTTTTTAAAAAAATAAAGGACAAATATGAAAGGCAGGCTAGCTGAAAAGCAGAAACACAGCACAGGTTTTGAGGTTGTTGAATATTTTTTAAAAAACATCTGAAAGCTTCCCAACGCCACCCTTAAATCAGAACTCCTTGATTCAAAAGTCCCGATTGCCACCTTGGGGTTGATAAGATTTATCTGAACACCCCCCCCCCCTATTAACACTCACTTGGTTGTCCGTAGCTGCTGCTCTGCTGACTGTACTGGCTGGGGGTCTGGCTATAGGATCCAGTCGGAGGTGGGTAGCTGGTGGGGGGCTGCTGCCCGTAGCTACTTTGTTGTCCGTAGGTGCTCTGTTGTCCATAGCTGCCCTGCTGACCATAGCTACTCTGCTGAGAGTAAGTGCTCTGATCATAACTACTGGGCTGCGAAGAAGAATAGCTGAAAAGATATGTCAAAGGACAGGAAAATGACACTTAGTAAAACAGTCTATTTCCACCCATACATGTGCAAAAGCCTAAGCAAACATGCATAATTTGCCCTTGCCCAGGCTGATCTATAACTACAGAAAACCAGACCAGTGCACGCCACTGGCCGCAATAAAATTGACAAAGCTGTGACCAACACCCCCCCAAAAAAACCTAATACCTGCACATTTGCAGACTAAAATGATGCATACTATTAGTACTTTGGCACCAGGTTGCAACAATGTGGGGGAATCAACCAGGGGTCAGCAACCTTTTCCAGCCATGGGCCAGTCCACCGTCCCTCAGACCATGCGGTGGGCCGGACTATATTGGGGGCGGGGGATGAACGAATTCCTATGCCCCACAAATAACCCAGAGATTCATTTTAAATAAAAGCACACATTCTACTCATGTAAAAACATGCTGATTCCCAGACCGTCCGTGAGGGGGAATTGAGAAGGCGATTGGGCCGCATCCGGCCCCCAGGACTTAGGTTGCCTACTCCTGATCAAAACACTATTACAGTGGTACCTCGGGTTAAGTACTTAATTCGTTCCGGAGGTCTGTACTTAACCTGAAACTGTTCTTAACCTGAAGCACCATTTTAGCTAATGGGGCCTCCTGCCGCTACAGCGCCGCCGGAGCACGATTTCTGTTCTCATCCTGAAGCAAAGTTCTTAACCTGAAGCACTATTTCTGGGTTAGCGGAGTCTGTAACCTGAAGCGAATGTAACCTGAGGTACCACTGTAGTCTATTGTGTTTTTGCTGTGGCCACAGATACAGCCCCACTATTGTTTTTCTCTGATGCCCCTATCTGCTGGAGACTGCTTAAGTCTTTTGCCATGGTAAATGGCAGTACAACTAACCAGACGGCTGGCGGGGAAAAGGCAACAAAGAGAAGCAGACCAAGTTGCACTGATCACTGTAGTGCTGCTATGACTGGACGGTCTGCCTAACGCTTTCAATGTCACTCTGAGGAGCAGGTCACCAAGGTAAATCATTATCTATGGTATGCCAATAGATATTAAGAATTGTAACTGTTGCTCCTCTGCATTCCAAGGTGATGTAAGTCGTAAAAAGGAGTTGACGTTTCTAACCATCCTCTAAAGTAGGGGAGGAGAATCCCCCCCCCCCCGAGGACCACATTCCCTCACAGACAACCTTTGTGGGGACTGCCTACCAGTGGTGGGTGGGGCCAGAGGCAAAGGTGGGCAGAACGTATGTGACTCAACTCTGCACCATAGGCACACAAGTCAGAAGCTTCCACACATGCATACATTCCTCCATCCATGCAATTAATCATTGTTTAAGGTTTTACACGGCTCAACGATGCAAAATGCACTCAATGCAGGGCAGGTGAGGGGTACAATCTGAGGAGCTGCAATCAGCACCTGAGCCTGAGGTCCCCCCACCATCACCACACAAAACATCATCCAGTCAGATAGCATATACATAACAGATAATATATACTGAGAATTCCAGTAAACTCACCTGGTGGGAGGATAGGATGGAGGTGCAGTAACTGGCTGCATAGGGTAACTGCCAGGGACCTGGTAGCTGTAGTTACTCTGTCCATATCCTAGACTGGGCTGGCTGTAGCCTGATGTACTTGACTGAGGCTGGGTAGTCTCTGCAGGCTTTGTGCCATCCTGGGCTCTAAAAATTAAATCCATCCGTGAGGATAAATCTTTCAGAAGCTCCTGCCTGCCTTTCATGTCTGGCACTGGCAACCTTATGTACTGCACCGCATGTTAACACTTAACTGCAGGGGGAAATTACATCTCAGAAGATTATTCAGGCATTTTGCCTTCAGGATTTGCCTTAAACCCTAGGCTAAGATTTGAGTTTTGATAACAAATATAAAAACTATTTTAATTTTATTTATATCCCCCCCTTCATCACACAAGGCAGGTCACCATTTTAAATGCACTAAACTTATAAAATTATTATCGATGTTTGATTCAAACATTTAGTGCAATCCATCCATTGACTGCCACAGAAGCCACAACGCTGCTTCATTAACAGAGGGGAAAGAATCCTACTCTGAGTGCCATTTAAACGTCTTGCCAATCAAAGCAGCAACAGCGAAGTACACCAGATGTGTTTTAAGGCGATAGTGCCCAAATACGTTTTGTCTTTTTATCCAGAGTGAAAGAACAACACATAGCTATTATTCAACATGGCGCTTCACTGAAAGAATGTGAGTTCTGTTTCATTCAAGCATTACGTGGAGAGGAGGGGAATGTGCCTACAAACCACAGAATTATCAAAGCTGTAGGGCAGAAGCCAGACCAGAGGATGGTGTTCTCAAATAGAGTTCTTTCCCTTACCCAAAAGTACAAGAATGTATATGTTAATGCATCACATTTTATTTGTATATTACCTTGCAGGTGCAGTTGTTGCTGGCTGCTGCCCATAGGTGGGGTAGGCAGGCTGGGTGCCATAAGCAGATGGGGCAGCATAAGAAGCCTGGGTGGTGGTAACTGTGGCGGTGGTTGTATCATAAGCAGCAGTGCCGTAACCTTGGACAGGCTGGCTATAAGCCTGGGGAGCAGTTGGGGCGGTATAGCCTGCAACAAAAAGAAACCTTATTGAGAAGCTTACACACTTGTGCTTCTCATCACTTTTGATTACTCTGTCTAAGCATTTATACTAAGGACCCTAGTGAAATGTTCTATGAAGTCAAGGGAACCTGTAAACAAAAATGCTTTGTGGGAGGGTAGTGCCTCATCCTCATTAAAAATACCGACAGAGAAGGGGGTAAGTAATAAATTTTGTATTATCAGCTTAAAGAAAGCTACTTTCAGGAAAAAAACCAAATATCCAGAAGCCATCTCTAAATCCAAAATATAGTTAAAAGACTAAAGGAAATGTCAAAGTACTAGGATGATTCCAATAAAACTAGAGCCCTTGCACTTCACGGGAGAAATAACGCAAAAGGAAACCCATCACAAGCCACTGTCAGTGTACGAAGATTGAAGCTTTCACATATTTCAACCATTCCATGACACAAGATGGTTCCCAGAATTACAGAATGGACAGCTACTCTTTGTTAGATTTAAATTTATAGTTATAATGGCTATCAGCTAAGTGGGGGAATGGCAGACTGACTGGATTTTTCAACCTCATTTCAAATGTAAATCAGAGAGTATACTTAGAGCTCTTGAAAATTTCCACATTTGTACAGGTGGATAATAGTTTTGAGAACTAATTCTCAAATGTTACTGTGATACTTGAAGCAGAACCATATTGCACATTATCTAATATGATGTGCTACTATCACTTCCGAATCACTTCCAATTGCAGATAGGGCCACTCTTTTGAACCCTCCAGATAAACAACAAAACTTGCCTTATCAACCAACCAAATCAAGGAGAAAGATTTAAATAGCTCCCATTTCTGATAAGCTATCTTAAGACATGCAGGGAGCTGGGGCAGGATTAAAAAAATACAGCCACTTTATGCACACAGCTGCAATCGCTGTGGCCTGAAATCAAAGTGAAGGAGTTTGACAGCAGCAAAATCACATGCCCATATGTGGTCATAATGCACAAGGTTCTCAGACAAAATAATATAATGCTACAAGGCTCTATTCTCCTTCTCGGCTGCTTTAAAAAGACAGCAGTACTAGATAACCATCACGGTGACACTCCCTCCACAGTGACTATTGTAATGATTCTAACATCCAGCCTTTAGAAGCATATTTCAAGCAACTGGCACTGAACTGTACTGAAAGGTACTTTCTCAAAATGCTTATGAAGCATTCTTCAAAAGCTCCAGGTGAAGTGGAACACAAAAGAACCAAAAAATGAACTGGCAAAACATGGGTAAGGATTGTAAACAGAGTAGCAAGCTTTGTGCAATCAATAACAATTTTTTGCAGCTTTCAGAATTAACTGCAAATGCAAGTTATAAAGAAAAGAAGGTAAAATAGATTTACTCCATATGCAGATCTCTTAGTAAATTTGAATTCATGACTAGTCATGTGATAAATCTTTCAAACATATATGGAGCAGTCTTTTAACCCACAATGTAGGAACACTGATGTCCATTTTCAGTAAACTGAAGCCTTAAATTGTTGGGAAATGTTTTTTGGGGAAACTGAATTATGCAATAATTGTTCTCACTTAACCCCAACTTTATTTACTCTAAGAACACAAACATATGCTATAATTTGGCTTTTGAAACAGTAGCACTGTTGGTTATTCATTAAATATTGTAGCGCATTTTCTTTATTTAAACATTTACTTTATTAGAAATACAGTTAGACATGAAGGAACAAGTGGATGCATCCTAAGCATATTGTTGTAAGCTTGGGGGACGGCCAGACTCTCCATAATCTTTATAGATTCTGTAAAGAGCTTGAATTTGAACAAACTCAAATTCATGAAGCAAGCTAAGTTTGGTTAATTAAAACTAAGCCAATTGCTGTTGCATTCAGTTTAGGATGCCCAAGCAGCTTCACATAGTTTCAGGGATAACATGACAGATAGCCCCTTCGGCCTGGGCAGACAGAAGTTCCCAAGGGTGTTTGTGTGTCAGGAGAAAGTAAGAGTGTGTCTTTGGCAGGAGACTTAGGCCTTTACAAGGTATGCTGGGAAGAAGGAGGGAGAATGACAGAACCATCTTGGCAGGCTCAGAGAGATGCCTTGGATCGACACTGAACTGCTGTGGGGAACAAGCCCCTCTTGAGATGACCATTCTATAAGATCTGGACTCCCTCCATCTAAATTCAGGTGTAAATATGTGAATAAATCATATTTCTTAAAGCTATGACAGCCTCTGCCAAGCCTTGCTTCTCAAAGAAACACAGACCCTGAGTGAGTGGCTGGAACCTTGAATCTTGCCACAGTTTGGAAGAGATTGGAAGTGGTGCCCAACTTTTGTAACAATGTATTTAACAATATGGAATTAAAAAGTTAGAGGAAAAATCGACATTGGGGAGAGGGGAGTGGTCATGTACTACTTCATCTTAGAAATGATATCCAGGATCTGGTGAACAAAACCACAAGCTTCATCACGGAGTCCTAGGGCTCATGTTTTCTAACAGTTGCTTCTAATGCTTAGAAATAACTGAGGATGTACTTTCAAAATCAGTTTGAGAGATGAAACAGGAAATGCTGTCCCAAGGGGGGAAATCAGAAATCCCACTGGGCACTGCTCAAACCCTTGGGGATGCCTGAAGGGAGCTCCTTGGACCCTGTCCAATATATGGACCTAAAAAATCATCATGCAGACCCAACATTTGTAATGAAAAAGCTAATGCCACTACAATTCCTGTGGGGCAATTAAGGTGTAAAAAAAGTTGGACCAACCACAACATGTTGCAGTGTAGCAATGTGCTGCTACTCAGAATTTTAGTCACTACATTATTCTGCTTTATCTCCAGTTAGACTGTGATCCATGCTCACTGACCATACTCATTATTCATGTGGCTGGTTTGGGGTTCTCTCCTCTCAACTTTGTTTACTTACTTACAATATTTGTTTTCCCCAAGACTGCTAGAATCCCATCCCCCTTGTGCATCTGAATATTCACGACCTATACAATAGTCACAGAGGAAAGGAGTGGTATGTTCTAATACTGATGCACTTCATCTTTGTGTAACCAGTGGCCTATTTAACAGACAAACCTAGCTATTCCCAGCATTAAAACAGTTCCAACCCCCCCCAATTTTCCCCCCTTCTTGGGTTTCTGAACAAAGCTTTTTTCAAATGTTTCCATTTCCTTCCAGAGTCTTCAAATCTATCTGTAAACTCAGAACTAGATTAAACAACTGACTCCTCCATTGTTACGCTACCAACTTAATCATTAAAAACAGAGATGGGCCAGTAAATTGCTGATTTGAGAAAAGTAAAGCAATTCTTCCAACTGTATATTTGACATACCTGCATAAGCATTCAGTCATCTTGGCATGCAAGGAAGAATTAGATCCTCTTCCTGCTATGCCTGAGAGAATTTAGAGAGCCTACTTTATATATCAGGTATCTACTTTGCATGCTCAAATGCAGTGCCTCCAGGCAACACCTTTCCTCCATCCCTACCTCTTACTTGTGCAAATGTAGAACTGCAAGAAGTACTGAACTGTTTGGGGAACATATAGGTCTCATAAATGTATGCCAAATTGGAAACATTCTAAAACATCTGCATCGTTAACTACACAGTTATTTTTACTGGCTAAATGTACAACCCAAAACAGTTTCACCATTTTGTTATTTAAAACCTCTATCTGCCAACGCAGTAGTTATTAGTTTTAAGCACAAGGAAAAAACATGCTACTTAAAACTGTAGCCAGGATGCTGTTTGCAGTGTTTTTGCATGCACTTTAAATTCAGACCATAGATCAAGTGGTTGCTGTACAACCTTCAAAAGGTAGGTCTATTTTTCAGACATCAAAATAAAGCATCAGGATGAACAGAACTTCAGTTTTAACACAGTTTAGCACAAGCAAAATAATTTACAGAGCATTTATGACAACACTGAGGTAAATGTCTGAAAGAGGAACCAATAACATGGAACATGCAGAGATGGTGGCTGCAACAGCTGAATGTGTCTAATCATGCTGTTCACCCTTTAGGACACCGGGAAGACAGCTGAGTTTGGTTAGCTTGAATCATCTTTGTTCATAGCTGTCATTTTAATACATAAGCTTTATCCATACAACACAGTAGTCAAAAAGAGCTTATGAATGGCATCCTTTCTACAGCAGATATGCTGCTGCAAAGTAACATGAGCAGCAAACACTGAATGGGCCTGTGGCAACCATATTGCAAGTTTTGCTGCTAGAATAAAACCACCTAAAGGGTTAACACCATAAATTTAGACGAAATGAACAGCATTTCCCATGCAAAATTGAGCAGGATATTCAAACCTGTACTGGTCCCTTCTACTGTGGAAAGCACAAGACAAGAAGTAGAGGGCAGACTATCAGAACAGGCAAGCAGTTTTGTGAACTACTCATCCTTGAGCAATAGAAAGGTTTAAGAGAGTCTTAGTACTGTCACAAAAGGTAGAGTGCCTCATTCCCCAGGTATGTTAGCATCTTGCTAGCAGCATTATTCAGCAATGCCTCAATTTCCATGTGAACCAGTACCCAAAGTGATCCGTAATATTAAAGTCCAATTTGCTTTACAAAAAGTTCCCACCCTCACATTAATTTAAAGTCTCCAAAGCACAATGAAAAAATAAGGAGAGACTGGGTGGGAAAAGACACAGGCACACTTACCAGTTGGAGGCTGCCCATAAGAACTTGCATATGCGGTTTGCCCATAAGTAGCAGTTGTCTGAGGCTGGGTATAGCTGGCATCCGTGGGTTGCCCATAGGTTCCATAGCTTTGTTGCCCATAGGCCTGCTACAAAGAGGGAAAGGGTGTATTTTAACTTTGGGCTCTACACAAGAGATTTTAAGAATTTGATTTGGACAGAAAAAGTTTGTAATCATATGCAACAGAAATGAGACAGGGGAAACCGCACGTCCTGTATCAAATATTTTCCTGCTCAGGCAAAGCAGATTCATAAACCCACAAGGTGCCAGGGAAAATGGAGACAGGTGTATAGTAGAATTGTCAGTTAACAGCTAGTATTATTGGCCATCCCCATGAGTCTAATTCACTGTTTTGTCATCCATGCTGTGTACTGACCACCACCCAAGCAACATGACATAGGAAGAGCTAGCTAAAGGACAACAAAAGTTAATTGAGATACCTCTAGCACCTAGCTAGAAGTTAACAAAATTAAAGGCCTTGAAGCCATCAACTGCTGCTTCTCAGTTCCTTTACATAAAAGGAGGGTTATATTATTCTCTCCTTTTCAGGATATGATGCAGCCCCTTTTAAAATTTCATGTCTGTGCTAAGTCCCTTAATACTTTAATCTTGCATGGCAACTAGCATGTTGCAATTAAGTCGGGTCTGGCAGCCATCACACAGCAGCCCCGTGTTTTGTTTCCATGGCTCAACACGATGGGGGCTGCCCTTATAGGCTGTCACCTCCCACAGGGCTTTGCTGCATTTGTCTTCCAAGGGCTGTGTATACAGGCAGGCAGGAGCAAAATGCATTAACAAGGGAGCAAGAGCAGCGAACAGCCAGCTTTCCACTGCTTGCGCCCAAGGCTATGGCTACTCACTGAAGGAGTGCATACCCTGAATGAATACTTGCAGCAATAGAAATGCACTTTCTAGCAGCTAGTTTTAAAAGCCCCAACAGAAAATATGGGAGTAGATGCAATGCCATTTAGCAACTTTTTCTTTTGCAAAAAGGTTGTGGTTTCATTTGCATTTAGAGGGGAAGTGACTTCTTGGTTCTTTATTACCTGGGTGGTCTGCGCATATCCTTGCGCTGGCTGAGCAGCATATGCAGTGTAGCTGAAGGGAGGGAAAGAAAGAAAGAAAGCTGAAGTTGGAGAATACAATGACTAATGAAGGCAATGCTTTCATGTATAACCTTCAAAACAGCAGTACTAAAACAGTTTGTTATTAAAACTCTGCAATGTCCTTAAAACATAAAATAAAATACATTAAAATACATTATAGGAAATAAAAAATACATTATAGGAATTCTAAACCAAGTCTTATTTCAAGAATAGACTATATTTATCTTCAAAGAAACTTAACTTACCCCTGCTGGGCTGCTGCTTGGCTGTAGGTACTATAATCTGCAGGTGGTAAGAAGACATAAAATCAAGCTTAAGAGGAGATGGGTGGGGGAGGAATCACTCAACACCTCTAAACATAAGCTCGGAATCTAAGGTTACACCCACCCCCTTATGTTTGTTGTATTAAAAACTCCCCTGAGATGCATCAGCTTGTGATTCCCTTTCACCAAGAGAAGCTGGACCAATTAAAAACAACACTATTGCAGACACAAACACAAGTACTGTAGCTGTTGTTACCGTGTGGCTTCCCAATGGAAGTCTGAAATCTGTTGTGCATTAAAATCCAAAATTGGCACCACTTCTACAGCTTTTTCAACCTAAGCCTTCCCCACCCCAAAATCATCTATGACCTCAAATTCCATTTTGGAAGTTACAATTTCTTAGTCCTACTCAATGTAAAAGCCTTTTGAGAGGAGCCAGAGACAATGCCTTTGCTTATTTACAGCCAAACGTCACTTAATATTCTCCACTCCAATCGGCAAAGAGTCTACTTTCATTTATTTTGCTACCAAGCCAGGTTGTCAACATTGAGATTATTCAAATTCACCAAGCTTTTCCTGAAATTTGTCCTAAGATCTTTCTCCAACACGAGCAGCAAATTTTACTATACACAATGTTGAAAAAGGAAGCAAGGCAAAGCATACTATATCTTGCTATGTGTTCCTACTGATATAGTAAATGAACACTTTTGACCTTTCTAACGTGCACAAAGTCTAAAGTTGTATTACTATAGGAAAGTAAGAGAATTTGCAAAACTCTTCACTCAACAACAAAGGAAAGGTCTATGAGAAGATCCATTTTGTACCTTTTAATTTAAATGCATATCAATTAACACAATTCAAGTCTACAACTGTTTTTTCCTCTATCCAAACCTTTATTCCCTGTCTTGTAATTCAAATTGCACAAATATTACAATTAAACATTGTGACACACCATCTTAAAAGCTAATATTTGCAGAAGAGTTTTAGTGACGTAACTTATAAAATTTATTTTGTACTTAGTTAAAATGGGACCAAGAAGGCCTAATCCAATGGGGGCAGGGAGAATTGCATGATCACACTTGAATGAAATTCAAATAAAGAAAACCTAAAAGCTGCAACCTTCTGTCCTGTCCATAACTGACTTAAGAGTTCATCAATTCAGCTATGCACAATGAGTTCTACTTTAAAAGCCATGATGTAACTCTGTCACTTATGAAAATGAGGAACTCTGTGGGCAGTTACTGACCTTCAGGCAGGAGCTTACTATTCCAATCATACTCCCAGCAGACTGAGATTTCAAAGTGGTCACAACTATGATTTGTAAAAATTATGCAAAATAGCATAATCTGATAAAACTGAAGCCTACTCTTCATCATTACACAAGGGAACAGAACAGCAAATGTTACTTAAGAATGCCACGTAGGGCATTCATAAACCCATAGCACTTATCCTCAGGAACCAAGAAGAGTACACAGTTTGTGCCACAAATTAAGAGAATATGGCTTCCAGTAGGAATGAAAAAAAACATTTCAACGTGTTAAAACAGCTGGTTCTCATGTGATACTCTTATTTAAAAATTGAAAAAGCTTTTGATACACATCCAATTTCAGTGGCACTATGGATATGTAAGCTACCTATTCCACCAAACTGCACTATTTAAAAAGCTTGTTTTCACAGTAAGTCATCTTTACTAAATAAATCATTGCACTATTGAACTAGTGAAGACTGGGGATTCTGTTTGGACATACCCCCAAATCAAGCACCACCAAACACACCAGTAAGTTTAAAATACAATATGCACTGTGCTTTACCCATTACAATTTTACCATTCTGCGATCTATCTCCTAAAAGCATTTACACAGCTGCAATCACGGCACAAATTTTACAATTACTACATAAATGACTGATGCAGCAGTCACATGCCAGAAGGCACAATTTCCAACTACCCTAGTCAAGAATGGTGTGTAATTTTTTAATGTGCTAACAATAGATCTGTTGTATGAGTAATAGGGCATCATTATTGGGCAAAGTCCCACTGAACTCAGGACCTTGCAGTAAACATACTTAGGATGAGACACTAATTGTCCGAGCTCTTGCCAGGTTGTTCCACTTTTAAGATTAAGTGGCTGCACTGGTGGAGGAAGAGGAGTGCGGGGGTAGCCCCCCCCCCCCGCTGCGTGATCCCAGCAGGGTACTATCAAGGCTGCCACCCCCCCCCCCAAGTGCCGGAGCATGAAGCTCTGCCACTGAGTGGCTGATTTCCCAATTATAACTGTCTTTAATGGCCAGACCCTAAATGGGACAACACTAAGCCACCTGGAATATGCACATACAAATGCACAAAACTATTCAAGGCTTAAAAAGCAAAAAGTCTACTCTTTCACTACACTACTCTATGTATTTTTAAAATTTACATCCCACCATTCCTCCCAAAGGATCCCTAAAGTAATCAGCACTTGTTAACGTATAATTATTATATTAGATGATCATGAAATAGCAACAGACTTGATCAAATCTGTTAAATAAGGTAGGCCAATATTTGGATAGCCAAGGGTGCCATATTTCCAGTTCAACACACTTTGGGTACAAATGAGGCCGAACAAAGAATGTAAACAGCAGCAGAATTGGAAGGCCCAGGAGTATTGCAAAGTCTCCTTCCAATACTCTCCCCTCCCCTCACTCATACCCAGAGAGACAGAGCACCTTGTCTGAACTAGTCCTTTAAAGTTTTGCATATTTTACATCTGCAGGAATGGGAGGTGAGGTTTTGTTTTAAAGTATTAATGGCATTAGAGTTTATTTTAAAACAAAAAAACCCACAAAATTCTACTAGAGCAGGGAACAGCAATGAGGTTTTCTGGATTGTATGTAGTGGGGGAATGAGTACAGTGGTACCTTGGTTTACGAACTTAATTCGTTCCTGAAGTCCGTTCTTAAACCGAGCCACACTTTCCCTAATGAGGCCTCCCGCCGCGGGTGCCCTTCCACCGTTCAGATTCCGTTCTTAGACCGAGGTAAAGTTCCCAAACTGGGACCAATTTTGTGGAGTTCGTAAACCGAATCGTTTGTAAACAGGGCTGTTCTTAAACCGAGGTACCACTGTACTAAGATGAGAAACTAGTGATTGCTTTTCTTTTTTTCTTCTTGTTCTGGTGCTGTAACTGTTGTTGTAGCAAAAAATGTATTTCTGTACTTTCATCAGAGTACACAGCATCTCCCACAGATATAACTTATCCCCCATCTGCTTTATAGACAAAACATGTGAGAATAACAAAATCCTAGTAAGACAAACTAACAGTAAACACGTATCTTTTTCCATCTCTCCTGTTGGTTTTTTTGTATTTTATGCGGTTTAACATAGCTTAAATGTTAAAATGTTATTTGCACCTTATTTTAATATTCAACACAGACCAAAAAAAAAGAAAAAGAAAAATGAACTTCACCAAAGAAATTTCACTACCCCAAGCCAAATTCTCCATATACCGTAAGCCTGCAACTTACTTTGGGTTTATGATCCAGGGATCATGCCGAAAGCCAAAATAATATATAGTCAAAACACATTGTATTCAATGGCAAGTGGGATTGCTAAACTCATTTTTCCTTGAACCCCACCAGCTTACTTTAAAGCTGAAAGCACACAAGATAAATTTGTTTAAGTTACAGGCTGTTGCTGAATGTTCTATCAAAAGAAAGGAATTCTTCTTCCCTGGATCAGTCTTTGCACCAGAATCAGTTGGTAATCTCTCATGGCATTTTTTTGACCCTGTGGTTTTCAGAGACAGACCTGTATAAGCATTTCATTGCTTCCCTGGATCAGTTTTGTTACAAAAAAAACATTCTAACAGAATGGAAGCCTACTTCTGTACAGACTGCAATGAAAAGTGCACCCTCAGTTGATTTTACTGTAAGCTGCTTTTAAGGACACCACCCTGACAAAAAAAAATGTATACATTGTAATGCATTATTTATGTTTTGTGTGCATAACAAATACACATTTTGACCAGGATTACATACAATTCTTTAAACAATTTATAGGTAGCTCATTTGATTTACGAGTCCCATTGATTTCATTTTGGGAGATGGAGGCGAAAAGCATGTGTTCAACTTTCCCCCTGGAATCCACAGGCCATGTGGCTAAATCTTATGCATCTTCCCTCAGAAGGAAATCCAATGGAATTATTGCCCAAACATAAAAACTGTCGGCAGCATTTTAATGTGCTTAATTCTGTCTGTAATAAACCCAAAATGCTATCTTTGGAGAAAAGAGGCCTGCTTCCCCAGCCTCGTTCATGCACATGTGGGTGGGTATATGCATGCATGCATGCATCCTTATGCATTAACGAAACACATGCAGTCCACCCACAGCAATGTCTAGTAGGGCAGCTGTGTTGGATCTGCTGTGTGACACCCATCGCAAATCTTCTGATACCTTAAGACTAATGAAAGTTATTTTATTTGTGGAATACAGTCCACCTCCATCAGAAGCATACAAAGGAAAAAGAAACTGAGAACAAAGAGTGGTGAAAAGGCAAGGGGCAGAAACGTTTGCAATAAATACTTTGCCCTCCTTCCCCATTATCTGAAAAGCAGGGTGCAGCAGTGAAAAGGAATTCCTAATAATAATCAGAGCAGCTTAGTGATAATACCGCATCTCTTGTATTCTTTTCTCTCCAATTCTCTCTGTGCGCCAGACATTTTTATCATCATTGTTAATTTATAATTATTACAGTAAACAACGTCATCACTGTGAAAGAGGCCAGGAGAATCATGCCACTCGGGGGTGTGCAGCACCCCTCTTCTCTCTCCCCCTCGGTTGAAGAGCAGAGTAAAATAAAAGACGAGAATTTGTCGATTTATAATTTAATGGGAGGACAGGAAGGAAGGGTCTTGAGGCTGTAAGTAATTAGTTTCTAAATAAAATTAACTGTTTGCCCTCAAGGCCCTTCCTACCTCACGCGGCTCCCTTCTTTCCATTCGTTAATTTATAAATTGAATCAAGTTAATTATTTAGCGGGGGAGGGCCCTCTTGCAACCCGTCGATTTGCAAAATAATTTCGTTTTTTTAAAAAAATTGTAATTGAGGAGAAAAAGAGGAGAGGAAGCGTGCATTGAGGCTTGTACCGGGGGTAACACCAGCAGCCACTTCCTCCCACCCCCACACCTTCTTTTTCTCCCTCCCTCCCACGAGGTTAAACGAGGCCTGCCGCTACCAAGAAGAAGGCGCGCGGGGGGGACCGCCCCTCCCTCTTCCTACTGACCCCCCCCCAGCCAATCACGAAGTCGCACGCGCTTCCCGCCGCCGCCGCCCCTCCCCCCACTTAACGGCCGCCCGGCAACCATTCCCCTCCCCCCCCCCAGAGAATGAGAACTTTCCACAAAAGGCCGCGGCTTCCCGGCCTCCCGCCCCGAGCCCCCTTCTAATTTCCCCCCCTCACGGAGGGATCCCCTTTCTCCTTCCCTCCCCGCTCCCAAGGTCTCTCCCGCCGCCCCCGGTTAAGATTAGGCCTCGCCCGGCTCTCCTCACCCGTCGACGCCATTTTCTTTCTCTCTCTTTCTTCCTCCTCCTCCGCCGCCGCCTCCTCCTCCCTCACTAACGTCCTCCCGGTCTTTCTGCCGCCGCGCACTGCGCAGGCGCGAGGTTTTCCACTCGGGTCGGCACCACTGTGCGATGTTAAAGCGGGGGGGTGGAGAGGCAACGCGCCACTTCTTTTCTTCCTCTTCTCCGCTTTGTATTTATCCTAAATTCAGGTTGGAGTCAAAGAAGTCAAAAAGAGAGCTAGGGGAAACATGCGGAGGAGGGGAGCGGTAGGGGCTCTTTGCGCGTGGAATAGAGTCGGACGCTCGCAACCCCCTCCTGTTGAGCGGATGGTTCCGTCCGGGAGGCTTTAGGGATCCTCGTCCAAGAGGCAGAGCGATTGAAAAACGTCGGGCGGGTGTGTGTGACTGATATTAGGGAAGGGGGCGGGCTCTCTGGGAGGATTGGCCCAGAAGGTGATTGGCGGGGGGGGGGGCGAAGAAGCCCCTTTGAAAGTAGAGAAAATGCCTTCGTTTATCTTCTTTGCTCAACATGGCTTCCCTACCCCACTCCCTACTTTATCCTCACAACAACCGTGCAAGGTAGGCTAGGCTGGAAGGCAGTCTCTGACCCCGCCCCAAGCCACCAACTGTGTTTGACATGCCAGGTGAACTAGTCCCTGGGAGGCCAGGGCTCAATTTCCCCTCCGCCATGAAGCTCACTGGGTGCTAACCGTGACAATCACTGCCTCTCAGCCTAACCTACCTCTCAGGGATGTTGTGAGGATAACACTGAGAGGAGGGGAACTATACGTGCCAGCTCTTGGGTGGGATAAGTTAAAGGGAGCCCTGACCATTTGGTCCAGTCATGACCGACTCTGGGGTTGTGGCACTCATCTCGCTTTATTGGCCGGCGTACAGCTTCCGGGTCATGTGGCCAGCATGACTAAGCCACTTCTGGCGAGCCAGAGCAGCGCACGGAAACACCGTTTACGTTCCTGCCGAAGTGGTACCTATTTATCTACTTGCACTTTGATGTGCTTTCAGACTGCTTAGGTTGGCAGGAGCAGGGACAGAGCAACGGGAGCTCACCCCGTCGCGGGGATTCGAACTGCTGACCTTCTGATCAGCAAGTCCTAGGCTCTGTGGTTTAACCCACAGCGCCACCCACGTCCCTTCTTGGGTGGGATAGGAATACAATAAATAATACAATTCCCAATGGCCCATGCCTGCATAGCCAGTGGTCAAGGGTGATGAACTTGGGAGTTCAACAACATCTGGAGGGCCACTGGTTTCCCCTATGGATTACATCAGTAGCTCCCCACTTTGCCCTCCTATGGACCACTTGAAAATTGCTGGAGGTGTTGGCGAACCCCTAAACAATTTCTCTTCCTGTTGTGAGCATTGCAATACACCGCAGCTTGATCCTGCATAGTTTTAAATAACCGTACTTTTCCGTGTATTAGACTAGGTTTTTTTACTTTAAAATGATGTGAAGAACTGTGGGCCGTCTTATACACCTGGCAATCTCCCCCCTATTTTCTTAAATTGCGAGTCCCTAAAAATAGGGAACTCTTATACATGGGGGTATCTTATACATGGAAAAATACGGCATATTTTTACAACCATGCCGTGGGTGAAACTCGCAGGCCGCAGTTTGGGAGCCCCCAGATTGCACCAGCCTGCCAGTTTAAAGATGGCCAGGATGCAGCTGCATTTTGTTACATTATCCAACACCTCTTTCAGTATCTACAAACCTTAAATATCTAGAAGATTTGGTGTCTGAATCTAGTTATTTATCATAGTCTTTGGCCTCCATAGCGGTCTATTCAAAGAACGGGGGTCCTAAATTGCTATCAGCTTCAGGAAGTAGCTCTCATTTGATAATGTCCATTTCAAAATAACGCACATCAATAATGTACATTTCAGAAAAATGTGTGCGCATTTTGATGCACTTGTGGAGATGGCAAATCACAGCACGTGGATGCAGTCTAGTAGGTAAGGCAATGGTGGAGAAACTCTGGTCGGCTCCTCCACGATCTCTGCAACTCAGCAAACACCCAGTGGGAATTTAAAATGGAGCTTGTGCCTATCTGCCCACCATGTTGTGGCTGGGTCCCCGACATGGTCCCATGGCAGCCATTTTGAATTGTGCCACATACATGGCAGCCATTTTGCGGCTGTCTCAAAATTCCAGGTGTGCCCACTGGCTCCCAAAGTTTTGGAAGCCTGTGTTATCTCTCCCACTGCATCTGAGTTCTGAGTCTCTAACCACCTGGAAACCCTGATGGCACCCAGTGGGTGTCATCCAGCAACACCTCCCTCCCAATACCTCTCGAAGCCGCCCTGTTCTTCCATCTCGAGTTTCTTCTGTCCTGTTCCTCTCCTTATTTCCTGACTTTTTAAAGCGTTCCCCTCCTTGCACACCTCTTTCTACGTAGTTTCAGAACAATTAGAAAGGGAAGTGTTTTTAAAAAATATTGTCATTTCCCAAGAACTCAGGGCCTACATACAGTCCTATACAACACAGTTTGGACACAGGTTTTTCACAACGAAACATCCCCCACAATTTCCGTTTTGTAGACCCCAATGTGATGCTAGCATATTTCTTTATGACATATTTTTTTTAAAGAACACCAAAATAAAATATTGATGATTATGTGTTACGCTATCAACTATACTATTGGGACTGTCCTTTCATTTTCTGGAATGTGTTTGGAAAGGTAACTCTTATTTGACAAAACAATCAAGACATCTAAAAACCTTTCCAATACAGATGCAGACTTCTAGTGTGTGTGCAGAAAGGAGTCGTTTTCACTGGCTTGTACCCCATGCTAGTCCTATTCAGAATAGACACATTAAAAATGAACCCAGGTTAGGCATGCCCATTAATTTCAGTGGGTCCATTCTGAGGTCTAGCATTAGGGCTGCTAAATAACTGTGGAGGTTTTCTAAAAAGAAAGCCCAACAACTTTCGGGGTGTGTTGTCTTCTCTTGGGAGACAGAAGCTGTGTACATGCCTTATACTAAAAGTATATGTCTGTAGTTTGTTATGGGCATCCTGTCAATGCTCAGCACCCTTAATAAACTACAGTTCCCAGGATTCTTTGAGGGAGGAGCCACATGCTTTAAACATATACAGTGGTACCTCGGGTTAAGTACTTAATTTGTTCTGGAGGTCCGTACTTTACCTGAAACTGTTCTTAACCTGAAGCACCACTTTAGCTAATGGGGCCTCCTGCTGCTGCACGGTTCAGAGCACGATTTCTGTTCTCATCCTGAAGCAAAGTTCTTAACCTGAAGCACTATTTCTGGGTTAGTGGAGTCTGTAACCTGAAGCGTATGTAACCCGAGGTACCACTGTATTCTTCTTCTTTAGTGATCACTTGGTAGCCGAGTAAGATTGTCTTCCATGAACACAGTCTTAACAGTGAGTCCATCTCACCACGACAAGGTGATGATCCTGCGAGTGAATTTAGAACACATGGCGCATAGGGCAGTCAGAGGACGCATAACAGGAGATCCCCACATGGAAATCGGTTTTGCACTGGCATCATGCTCCATTTTGGGAACAACAACAAAAAAGTCACAACCCCACCATTATCTTTGAGGCTTGCAATCCAAATGCAG
Organism: Podarcis tiliguerta; assembly: GCF_965153285.1. Taxonomy (NCBI): domain Eukaryota; kingdom Metazoa; phylum Chordata; class Lepidosauria; order Squamata; family Lacertidae; genus Podarcis; species Podarcis tiliguerta. Next base: position 23,961,731 of record NC_139549.1, read on the forward strand.
CCTGGAGTCTGGAAAAGTGATGCAAGCGTGGGTTTTTTTTTGTTTGTTTGTTTTTAAGCCCACTGCTGAGAAATTGAAATAAGCAGGTGATTAAGAACTGAGTGACTGCACTGTTTAGTTGCTTAATTCCTTAACCCACTTCCAGGGCAAAAAGCCCACAGAACGAAAGGTGCTTACTTCTAAGTAGACATAAGAAGAGCCTGCTGCTGGACCAGATCGGCCCACCCTGTCCAGCATCCTGTTCTCAATAGTGGAAACCCGCAATCAAGAGTAAAGCCACTCTCCCCTGCTGCGGTTTGCAGCGACTGGCATTGCTGCTTCTGCCTGTGGAAACGAGAACATAGGCATTGTGGCTAGTAGTCAAATTTTAAAGCCAGCCACGTTGGCGGCCTCGCTGCTGAGTAAGCAGTGCCGAAAAGGAGGGACTGCGTAAACCAACTCTGCACAGATCAGCTAAAAGAACAGGGAACTGAAACTCATTCCTACCCCGCACCCTCAAACAAAAAAACACCACTAAGGACTTTGCAGAAGCAGATGAGATCTGAGTTCTAATCCTGCCCCTCAGCCCCGGAGCTCCTTCGTTTCTGGTTCCTCTTTAGCGACGCTCCCTTGCCTCGTTGCAAAAGCATGTGCAAGTCGTAGAGGATCAGCGCCGACCGGCCTCGCAGATCCCAAACTGCCATGTCCAAAATGGCTGCGCGCTGGTCCTTTTCTCCCGGCTGACGAGCTGCCCATCCGGCCGGTGCAACCCCATGCACGCAGCCAGCCTTGCGCTTGGTAAAAGGAAAAGGAATAGGGGGCGGGACGGGGGGGGGAGTGTCCCCCAGTTTTCCCAAGCAGTGTTCTTGCCCAGTGGGAAATTGCAAACAGCAGAGATTGAGGGTGAGAGGCTGCAAATCAAAAAGGAAGGAAGGAAGGATCTGGCTGCCTCAATCCCCGTCGTGAGATGTTGGGCCGGTGGATCTTGTAAAAAATCTTGGATCAGCTCAGGCATGCAAGCTTTGCTCTCAGAAATTCTCTCCTGCGCAATCGTGAAAGGTGCAGGGATCCTCTTTTGCATATGCCCCTCTTAAGTTATGTCATTTGTGTTCAAAACCAGTTGCAGCTTTTTCAAAATGCCATCCAGTTGCATCCTGCAGCAGTGAGTTCCATAAGTGACTTGTTCATCGTGCATCCTTTTTGGGGGCTCTTCTGAACCAGCTGGGTTTCACTCTAAAAGGTAAAGGGACCCCTGACTATTAGGTCCAGTCGGGAGCGACTGGGGTTGCGGCGCTCATCTCGCTTTACTGGCCGAGGGAGCCAGCGTACAGCTTCCAGGTCATGCGGCCTGCATGACTAAGCCGCTTCTGGCGAACCAGAGCAGCACACGGAAACGCCGTTTACCTTCCTGCCAGAGCGGTACCTATTTATCTACTTGCACTTTGACGTGCTTTCGAACTGCTAGGTGGGCAGGACCTGGGACTCAGCAACGGGAGCTCAACCCATCGCAGGGATTCGAACCGCCGACCTTCTGATCAGCAAGTCCTAGGCTTTGTGGTTTAACCCACAGCGCCCCCCGCGTCCCTGGGGTTTCATTCTACATGGGAAGAAAAACTGTGTTCCAGCGTTGATGAGGGACAATCCTCTCACCTATAAGACCTTTAATCGCGGGATTGTGAGGCACCCAAACCAATCAAATGCAGAGTTGGGCGTGCAGTTTGACAATCCAGGGCCTTCCCGATCTTTTGGTGGCTCCCATCAATCAGTTGTGGTCCAAAAAATGTGAGGAGGCAGCCTTGGACTGAGCATAGGTCCATCTAGCTCAGTATTGTCTACACTGACTGGCAGCAGCTCTCTGGGGTTTCAGGCAGAGAATGCTGCCAGCCCGACCTGGAGTTGCTGCTGGGGGAATCAAAGCTGGGAACTTCTGCATGCAAAGCAGATGCTGAGCCGCCGAGCTCGGTTGGTGAGGGCTGATTCATAGGATTAAGCCAGAGCCACTTGCCACAGCTCAGTTGCCCTGTGGCCCAATTCATAATCGGGGTAATTCTGACAGGTTAATCTGGGCAGTCAGCAGGTGCCATTTAGTTAGGAGCTACAAACCTGAGGTTCCCCCCGTCGCCCCCTGCATAATCCCGGGAACCGTAGTTTGTTAAAGGCGTTAGGAATTGTAGCTCCGTCAGGACTAAACTCAGGATTCTTTGGGGTTGTAGGCCTAACTCTTAAAGTGCCGTAAATGTGGAAGCCCCACAAATCCCAGAGTCTTTACTAGGTGTACGCTCCTCTTGAATGTTGTTGTCGTTTAGTCGTGTCCAACTCTTGTGACCTCATGGACCAGAGCACGCCAGGCACTCCTGTCTTCCACCGCTTCCCACAGTTTGGTCAAACTCATGTTCGTAGCTTCGAGAACACTGTCCAACCATCTCGTCCTCTGTCATCCCCTTCTCCTTGTACCCTCAATCTTTCCCAACATCAGGGTCTTTTCCAGGGAGTCTTCTCTTCTCATGAGGTGGCCAAAGTATTAGAGCCTCAGCTTCAGGATCTGTCCTTCCAGTGAGCACTCAGGGCTGATTTCCTTCAGAATGGAGAGGTTTGATCTTCTTGCAGTCCATGGGACTCTCAAGAGTCTCCTCCAGCACCAGAATTCAAAAGCATCAATTCTTCGGCGATCAGCCTTCTTTATGGTCCTCTGAATAACCAGTGATTAAAAGCTTTAGCAAATGGATGGCTTCTCGCCTTCTGGTTTTAATATAACCCTGCCACTTTCTCCCTTGTCTTTTCCTTCCCCTTAGGGCATGCTGATGAAGAGTCTGTGGACCAGGCCATGGGGGTTATGGCGCCCCCCAGTTGCATCGTTCACCCTCATGGTGCTTCTCTGCCTATTCTGGTTGACGGGCGTAGATGAAAGCTTGGCGTTATCGCCCAGCCTCCTGCTCACCAGCCCTTTCCAAGGTAAGCTACCTGAGGCTCCGGCCCCCTGGCGTATTGCGTGTTGCCTTCCTAACCATTCTGGGCTCCTTGGGTCCAGCACACCACTCTCATCCCCACCCCACCCCCTGGAATCCCATGTGGGTTTTTATTGATACAGTGGTACCTCAGGTTACAGACACTTCAGGTTCAGACTCTGCTAACCCAGAAATAGTACCTCAGGTTAAGAACTTTGCTTCAGGATAAGAAAAGAAATCGCGTAGCAGCCCCATTAAAGTGGTACCTCAGGTTAAGGACAGTTTCAGGTTAAGAACGGACCTCTGGAACGAATTAAGTTCTTAACCTGAGGTAAAGGTACCCCTGCCCGTACGGGCCAGTCTTGACAGACTCTAGGGTTGTGCGCTCATCTCACTCTAGAGGCCGGGAGCCAGCGCTGTCCGCAGACACTTCCGGGTCACATGGCCAGCGTGACAAGCTGCATCTGGCGAGCCAGCGCAGCACACAGAACGCTGTTTACCTTTCTGCTAGTAAGCGATCCCTATTTATCTACTTGCACCTGGAGGTGCTTTCGAACTGCTAGGTTGGCAGGCGCTGGGACCGAGCGACGGGAGCGCACCCCGCCACGGGGATTCGAACCGCCAACCTTTTGATCGGCAAGTCCTAGGCGCTGAGGCTGTAACCCACAGCCGCGTCCCTAACCCGAGGTACCACTGTACAAACTTTTTATTCTGCCCCCTTGAAGCGTGACGAAGCTGCAACTGGCGAGCCAGCACCAGTGCCGCACACGGAAACGCCGTTTACCTTCCCGCTATAAAGCGGTACCTATTTATCTACTTGCACTTAGGGGTGCTTCCAAACTGCTAGGTGGGCAGGAGCTGGGACCAAACAACGGGAGCTCACCCCGCCGCGGGGACTCGAACCGCCGACCTTATGATCAGCAAGTCCTAGGCACTGAGGTTTTACCCACAGCGCCACCCGCGTCCCCATTGGTATTTTAAGGCTGTTTAAATGAGTACAGTGGTACCTCGGGTTACAAACACCTCGGGTTACAGACTCTGCTAACCTGGAAGTAGTACCTTGGGTTAAGAACTTTACCTCAGGATGAGAACAGAAATCGCATGGTGATGGCAGCGGGAGGCCCCATTAGCTAAAGTGTTACCTCGGGTTAAGAACAGTTTCAGGTTAAGAACGGACCTTCAGAACGAATTAAGTTCGTAACCAAAGGTACCACTGTATTTTAAATTGTAAAACAGAAAATTTAATAAAAATTATATATATAAATAAAAGGATGAACCTTGGGGTCCCTTCCAACTCTACAATTCTGTATCCATATACAGTGGTACCTCAGGTTACATACGCTTCAGGTTACAGACTCCACTAACCCAGGAATAAAGCTTGGGTTAAGAACTTTGCATCAGGATGAGAACAGAAATTGTGTTCCGGTGGTGCGGCGGCAGCTGGGGGCCCCATTAGCTAAAGTGGTGCTTCAGGTTAAGAACAGTTTCAGGTTAAGAACAGACCTCCGGAACGAATTAAGTTCTTAACCCGAGTTACCACTGTATTGTATTTTACCACAGTTTCAAGCACGCCCCCCCTCCTTTTGACCTCGTTTTGACTTTTTTCCACTTTCTTTCCCGACCGAAAATTTTCAATAGGACGAATAATAATAATAATAATAATAATAATAATAATGGCATGTTGTTAACCACCCCCTGCGTTTCCTCCCCGCAGCGTATCGCCTCATGACCTACTGCCTGTGCCTCACGGAGGCTCCCTTGTTCTTCCTCAACCTGCTCCTCTTTCCATTGCTGAGTTGGCATCAGGAGCGACGCCAGGGCACTCTGCGCTACCTCCACTCTTCGGCACTTGGCGCTTTTGCCTCGGCCCTCCTCTACCTCCTCCTAGCTTGGCTGCGGGGTGCTCAGGCCGGCTCTGCTGTTGGGGGCTACACCCCTGTGCACCTGGCCTTGCTGGGGTGCCCCCAAGGGCGTCGGAAACAGGGAGCGTCCCGGAGGTGGGCTTCCCCTCCTCTGCTGGCTGTCCTGCTGCTGGGTCTGAGCTGGATTCTCTCCCCCAGCTCTCCTTTCCTCCTGAATCTGAGTGGGCTGCTCACGGGCCTGGCCTGTATCCTTTCCAAAAAGATGGGTTTGGGGGGGCATGTTAACTGCTGGTTTATGGTGCATCTTGTTGGCCCTTGTGAGAGCAGGAGGTTGGTCCGGGTGGGTCCAGCAACCAGGGTCTACTTACGCTCTCATTTCCCTTGACACTGCAGTCTGGGCCGGGGTCTTCTCCCCGCTGGAATTATCAGAGAGACGCCTGGAAAAGCTGCATGGCGGAATCATCTTTAAGACCCTCCAGGGGAGAGGTTCTTTCTTCCCCTTTGTCTGGCCCCCGGAAGGACCTGCTGAAATCCTCCCCACCGCCGACCCAGCCGCCAGGAGGGACAGGTGAATTGGGAACCCAAGGCTTGCTCTGTAGGGCTGGGCGGGCGAAGGGGTTGTCGTTGGGGACTTAATAAGAAAGACGAGCAGCAGATTTCAGGCAGGGGACATTCCCTGCCCTCTTTGGAGACGCCAGGGATCAAACCTGGGAAACTTCAGATTACGGTCGTACCTTGGATCCCAAACGCCTTGCGAGTCAAACGTTTTGGCTCCCAAACGCCGCAAACCCGGAAGTGAGTGTTCCGGTTTGCGAACGTTCTTTGGAACCAGAACGTCTCACGCAGCTTCCGATTGGCTGCAGGAGCTTCCAATGGGAAGCTGCACCTTGGTTTCTGAATGTTTTGGAAGTCGAATGGACTTCCGGAATGGACTCTGTTTGACTTCCAAGGTAGCACTGTATTGGGGGATGATTTGTAATGAAATGAAAAAATTGTTTAAGAGCACACCCCCACTCCAAAGGCCCAGAGGCATTTCTTCTGGGTATGATACAGACAGAGGTAGCCAGGGGGTGAAAAAAGCTATTTATGTACGCAACAACTGCAGCTTGGATTTTGTTAGCTCAGAAATGGAAGGTGGGAGAGGCTCCAAAGAGGGAAGAATGGCGGCTGAAAAATGATGGAATATGCAGAGCTAGCAGGCCTAACCAGCAGAGCAGGAGAACAAGAAGAATGGGTATATAAAGAGGAATGGAGAACATTGGCAGAAAAACCATTGTAAGCAAATGAAAACGCTAGCAGGATTATTGTAAATTCAGCGGTATAATTTGGATTAAGATATAATGGAAAGGGGGAAACCAGACGGAGGAAATATAATACAGTCTTACCTTGGCTCCTGAGTGCCACAAACCTGGAAGTGAGTGTTCTGGTTTGCGAACCTTCTTTGGAACCTGAACGTCCAATGGGGCTTCCGCGGCTTCCGATTGGCTTCAGGAGCTTCCTGCAGCCAATCAGAAGCCACACTTTGGTTTCCGAACATTTTGGAAGTCAGAACGGATTCTGTTCGACTTCTGAGGTACGACTGTACTCAGTTAATTTTGGAAGTACAAGGAACCATGGAAGGAGGAGAAAGGAAGTGGTTGGCTGTATTGTTCTATATTTAATTGTGGGGAAATGTATACCTGAAAATATAATAAGTAAATATTTGGGGGGTGGGGAATTGGGAACCTTCTGCAGGCAAGTGGTCCACCACTGAGCTTCAGTCTTCTTTGGCTCAAGATCACAGCCTTGCCTATCTTTTTCTCTCTCCCAGGATTTCTCGTTCTCCGGAGTCGCCAACCCAAGCGTTTCCTCCAGCAGATTTCCCTATGCAGCCTCTCTCTCTGGCTTCGCCACCTGCCTCTTACTGGAGTGGAGAAACGTCAGCGCTGGAGCAGGAACGCAGGCAGTCAGTTGCTGCTGGTTCCCTGCCTCCCTTCCCCGCCCACCATGGGGCTTTAGGTGCTCCTTTCTCGGCCCTCCAAGGATCCCTGATGGATGAAGAGCTGCTCCAAGCTGGAATCCAGGCTTCTCTGCAGGATATGGCTGAGGAAGAGGTGAAACTTTCCAAATCTTCGGTTTCTTCTCTCCGGTAAGGGTTTCCCGGGGGAAAGCTAAAGCTTCCTTCCTGATGGGGTTTGGTGGGGCATCAGAGAGATGGATACAGTGGAATCGCATCTTGCGTGGGGCTTTGGTTCAAAGAGTTCTGCGTGTCTCTGATTGCAGGTCCCCAAACCCTTAGAGCCAACCCTGTGGCTAGCAGGGGTAGGGGGGTGGGGGGACATTTGGTAGCAGGTAACCCCAAGGGGACCAGACGAAAACAGAGCTTTGAAACACTCTGCCTTGCTTTGGAAGGCAAGGCCTGCTCAGCACACCAACTCCGGGAGGCTAGAGATGCTCACGCGAGACTTTCTGGGATCTTGGATGGCTCCAAGAGATCTCACATGAACTTGCTGAGCAGGCCTTGCCCCCCAAGCAAAGCAGAGCTTAAAAGCTCTTTTCGCCCCAGGTAACCCCAGGCAGACAACAGTATGTTTCCGAGCACAATTCAAAGTGTTGGTGCTGCCCTCCCACCAGATGTCAAGGGAATAAACAACTATCTGATGTTTAGAAAACATCTGAAGGCAGCCCTGTTTAGGGAAGTTTTTAATGACTGATGTTTTAATGTATTTTTAATATTTTGTTGGAAGCCACCCAGAGTGGCTGGGGAATCCCAGCCAGATGGGCAGGGTATAAATACAGTGGTGCCTCGCAAGACGAAAAGAATCCGTTCCGCGAGTCTTTTCGTCTTGCGGTTTTTTCGTCTTGCGAAGCAAGCCCATTAGCAGAGTAGCGCTATTAGCGCTATTGGCAGTTTAAGGGCTAAAAACGGCTTTTTAAGGCTTAAGGGATTAGCGGTTTTGCTGCTAAAAGGCTTTTAGCAGCTTAGCGCTTCAGAAAAAGGGGTTTTGGAGCGGAAAAAAACCTCAAAAAATTTCGTCAATTTTCATCTTGTGAAGCAAGCCCATAGGGAAATTCGTCTTGCGAAGCGCCTCTGAAAATGGAAAACCCTTTCGTCTTGCGGGTTTTCCGTCTTTCGAGGCATTCGTCTTGCGGGGCACCACTGTAATTTTTTTTTTATTATTATTATTATTATTATTATTATTGTCATCATCATCATCATCATTATACATAAAGAACTTTTAAGCTCTCTGCCTTGCTTGGGTTCAACTTTCACAATTTCTACCAGTAATAATTATGTTGTTGTTGTTGTTGTTAATATGTCACCCATCTGACTGGGTTGCTCCAGCCACCCTGGGCAGCTCGCAGCATACATAAACATATAATCAAACATTAAAAAGCATTTCCCTTCAGGGCTGCCTTCAGATGTTTTCTAAAAGTTGCATAGTTGTTTATTTCCTTGACATCTGATGAGAGTGTGTTCCACAGGGTGGATGCCACTACCGAGAAGGCCCTCTGCCACATTACCCATAACTTCACTTCTTGTAGTGTGGGAACTGCCAGAAGGCCCTCGGAGTTTTACCTCAGTGGGGCTGAACGATGGGGATGGAGATGCTCCTTCAGGTATACTGGGCCGTGGCCGTTTAGGGCTTTAAAGGTCAGCACCCACACTTTGAATTGTGCTTGGAAACATACTGGGAGCCAATGCAGATCCTTTAGGACCAGTGTTTTATAGTCCCAGCAGTCACCAGTCTGCCAGCCCGCCTTCATCCTCTTATGGTTGAAATTAAGCATGTTAAATGTGCATAAGATGCTATCGAACTGTGTATATCGTTGCTGATTGCGGCCTTCTCACCTGGGAGAGGGCAATGCTTGAAATTTGCCTCCCTAGAATTGAGATCACCTTCCCGCACCCTGCCCTTTCAGGCTCCAGCAGCTCCAGAAAATGGGCTTCCCAACTGAGCGGGCAGTTGTGGCGCTGGCAGCCACAGGCCACGTGGAGGGTGCCGTCTCACTGCTGATCGGAGGCCACGTTGGAGACCAAGCCGTGGTGACGGCAGAGAGCCGCTCTGCTCATCGCTAGCGACCTCTTCTGGGCACCAGCCAGTGAGTGGACAGAGGTTGGCAAGCCAGCCCAAACAGTGCCAGCGTCTGGGCAGAAAACCAGCCACAGCCGGCAGAGTTGAGCAGTGATTCGCTGAGGACTCAACTGGGAAGGAAGGAAAGCGAGACCCGCCATTGAAGCCAAGGCCACCCTGCTGCTATGGGGTGGCTGCTGTACAGCCCAGCCAGGCTGGCGCGGCACGAGGGCAAGAGTGAGAGACACTGCACATATATCAAGGGCTGCAAGTCACTTGGGAAATCCTCCAAAAGGGGAAACCCAGTGGCTTCTTCCGTCCCATCCTGGGGATTCTTGGAATAACAAAGCCAGAGGTTTCTCCTGATTGTGGTCGTTTTCCCACGCGTTCCATGGGTGTTTGTGGAAACCATCTCCCGAGACATGTCAGGAGGTGGTGGGAAGACAGGCAAAGGCTGCCCCCAGCGGCCAATCCATCTGGGCTGCCACGCATTAGGCGTTTGGGAGAAAGGGACCTCTCTCTGTGCCTATGAGCTCTGCCACTCACCTGGGAGTTGTAGCAGGGATCACAGTTCTGGGGTTCCGAGTTTAACCTAAAGCATCCAGCACTCAAATCTGGGCCTTTCCCATACAGCCACTTTGGGGGGGGGGGGGAAGGGTGTTCTCATCCCCATGCAGAACAGAATCACGTCTGCACTGTATGTTTAAAGCACTCTTAAAACGTTCAAAGGAATAACAGAAGACTGTGAATTCTGCATTGCAAGGGAGTTGGGCTGGGTGGGTCCCTTCCAATTCTGTGATTCTATAACAGTTCCCAGGATTCATGTGTTGGGGGTGGGAGCCGCAACTTCTCCTAAATAATCCTAGGGACTGTTGCCTGCCAAGGTGTTCCCAGTGCTTTTTTTCTGGGGGGACGCATACCCCTAAACATTTTGTGAATCTTTGTACTTTTGTCCATTTACTGTATTTATTTTCCTTGATTTGAACTATAAAATGGTGATTTTCTTGAGTCAAAATGAGACTACCCCTAAATGTTTTTTTTGGGGGGGGGGGGAGAGCCCTGGGTGTTCCTAACAGCTTTCAGGGCTGTTTACAAGCTACAGGTGCCAGGATTTTCTGGGGGTGAGCCATGACTCTTAAAGCAGTAGGAGAGGACATTTAACAAAACGCAGCAAAGGATCCGTACAGAGAGCATCATCTTAGCTCAGGCTTTGAGGCAAGGTCCTCCACCCTCCCTTCAATTCAGGCAGAGGCTCGTGTTCAGTGAAGCTTTATTGACCTGGTCCCTGTTATCAGCCAAAATCCCAGAGAGTACATACATTATATGGAGGCAGACACACATAGATAAACACACACGCACATCCTTCTCTCTCCCTGCTCTGCTTTGCCCACAAGACTCTGCATTAAGAGTAGTCTGATCGTCTCCCAGGTGCTTGAGGCTTCATGGCAGCACCGGCAGCACCTCCCCACCTGTTCCAACATCCAACCTCCCTTTGAATCGTCTTCGCAGCCCAGTTGACAACTTGGGATACACGGCTTGCGTGCCGGATCTGATCCGGCTGCTAAAATTGTACCCGGGGATCCAATCACAAAGGACTTGTGCATGCAAATCCTTTGTTGGGACAGCCACTGATGTAGTTCTTACAACGTCCACACAGTTCAGCGCTGGCAACTTCTACCAGGGAAGGGAAAATGTTTGTCCTCTCTCCACAAACGCATACTGCTGGGCATCCTGAGCGAAAGTGAAGCCCTAGAAACCCCTTTGACCTGACCCTACCAGAGCTCCCCATTCTTAGGAAGCGAGTGGGGGACTTTTGTTTTCCCGGCAAAGATATCATGACGTCTTCCACAACTGCGGTTGAAAACAGTACTCCAGAAAAGCCCAGTTTCTCTCCTCAGTTATCCTTGCCCGGGCCAGGCTATGGGGGGAAAGGGGCGATTCAGGAATCGGGAGAAATTTAGTAGAAAAACTAGTTAAATTTCCAGGTCAAAGTCCCAAGCGGCAGAAAAACAGCAAGTTACAGGAGAGGGTGCAGTTGTGCTGTGCAGGGGGGGAAATATCCCCATTAAATAGCACCAAGGGATAAACAAGAGACAATCAGGCGGCCGCAAAGAATGCTTAGCGGCTTACTTGTGGCAACAGTTTGTGGGGTGAAGGCGTGGGGTGCATCACAGCAACCGTTACAGAGACACACACACACATACAAAACCCTTTGCGTGAAATAAATACGGAAGCAGGCTGTCGGCAAGCTAGCGCCCTCCGCAACACACGCCTCTCCACTGCTTCTCCGTGGGGGGGGGGCAGTCCAAAGTGGGAGGAAGAGGGCTGGGTCTTGGGGGGCGCACCCCGAAAGAGGCCTCTCGTGCCCTCCTCAAAAAGGATGCTCTTCGTCTGCACCTGCCAACGGGCAGGCCAACGGCCCCCTCCTCATTTCCTCTCCTCCTCGCTCCTCTGAGAGAGGTGGTGGGAGATCATCTTGTAGGCTGCCAAGCTCTCGTCGCGCTTCCCCCGGTCGTAGCCAGGCATGCTGGTGGAGGAAAGGCCCAGTCCAGATCCCGGTTCCGGTTCTGTCAACGGAGAGGAAGGACATGCAAGAGTCAGAGCTGAGCTGCTTTTCGTCCGCTGCCGAATTTGGCAACCCAAGAACCTCGGTTGTCATTTTGTGAACTTTTTAAAAGAGAAAACAAGTTTCTGGTCCTCATGGTTCCAGAGGTGTCTAGGTGGCTCAAGCGGAGGACCCAAAGCTGCCCAGATGTTGCTGAAGTCCCATGCATGGGTCAAGGAGGAAGGGATTTATAGTGCAGCAACTTCTGGAGAGCCTGCAGGTTCCCTATCTCTGCTCAAGGAGAACAAACAAGGTGTGGGTGCTCCTTAGGGATTCTGGGGGTCCCTCCCGCCATGCCTGTATTCAAAGTTGACTGCAAGATCCAGTGTCTTCCAAGAGCAAAAGACTTGATTTCCTTACTGTAAACTAAACTAACTGCTGTTCCAAATGAATCTGAAGTGGAGAAACTGCAGAAGGAATCTCACCTTAGAATGAGCCCATCTCAGCCTTGGGTTCCCCAAACATTGTTGTGCTACAACTCCCAGCCACCTTTGATTCACCCTGGCTGGTGCTGGTGGGAGTTGTGACATTAGAGGACACATGGGTGGGGGAAAGCTGCCTAACTGGGCATCTAGCAACATCGCCTGGCTGCAGCAGGCAGGTGGAACCCTCCCCTGCAGGGGCAGTGTATCTGAATGATAAGGAACAAGAAGCAGGGGAGAAGCTGCCCCCGTCGTATGTCCTGCTTCAGAGCAGCTGCTGCTGCACACAAAACGCTGCAAAGTCAGTCTCTCAGCTGCGGTCAGCCAGCCGACTCCCCTACTTGAACCTCTGCACTGGTTCCCTGCTAACGTCGTTCTTGGATTGGTTGGTGCATTCCCAGGTGAGTGAAGAGGCAGATCAGTGCTTGAGCCGACTTACTTCAGGCAGACTTAAGCTACAAGGTGCAAGCTGACTTGAAAGGAGACTGCCACTGAGCATGCACAGACTTCCATCGTAAAGGCAGGCCCGCCCCCATGCTGTTGGATACCCAGCAGTCTGACAAATCCAATACACCCTCAAGCTGGCATTAACTTTTGGTGCAAGGCAAGCAATTTTTTTTTACTTCTGAGTTCATGCTTGGAGGGGTGGGGAGGAAGAGGAGCAGTCCCTCTCCACCCCAGCCATCACCAGATGTATCCCCCTTAAGTCTCCCTCCACCCCACCCCAGTGGCTATGGGTCAGGAAAGGCAAAATCCCACATAAAAGCAGCTCTGACTGCAGCAGGGCTATGGAGAGGGGGTATTAAAAACCTGGACATTGTGGACTAGTGGCATGCAGAGTTTGGGATGACGGGGAAGGAGAGAAAGCCCATGTCTGCAAGCAAAATGGGGGAGGGGGGTCTCCTGGCCATGGGCTCTCTGCATTGGTGAATGCAGCATGCTAGGGAAAGGGGGGAGGGAGAGAGGGGGAGCCCCCCCCCTCTGTTGTTACCTGGCCAGATGATAGCTTCCAGCAAGGTGACCCTCCTAGACAAGAGCTTCAGCTGGGCCTGCTGCTCTAGGAAGCTTCGTAAGCTAATGGCCTGATGGGAGATTGAGAAGAGCAGAGCGGAAATTCATTCACCCTCGTTATGGGGAAAGGGTGGAGAGGAGGGGAGAGGGAAAGGGGTCTGAGTCAGGAATCCTTGGAGGGGTGTGTTGTGACTGCGGGTGGAGAATTTGGGCAGGGGGCTCAGAAGATATAAAGGTGGTAATTCCCCCAGTCCTGGAAGGACATGATACAGGGTTCCCTACTTCTTACTTAAAGGGTTCGGGGGGTCATGTAAAAGCCTGTGCCTTTTTAAAAAGGAGGGGTGGTTCTGTTTCTCAAAGTTTCACGCAGAAAAGGAGCTGTGTGCTGGTAGCTAACTTCACTATCGAACTGTAGAATCTTAAAGGGTCATCTAGCCCAATGCCCTGCAATGCAGGAAGAGGTTTTTTTCTTGGAAGGAAATAAAATAATAAAATATAATAAATATGATATAATAAAGCTTCCCATTGGTAGACCTCTGTTCTCTGTAGTGGCTGGGGCAACACAGTCAGATGGGTGGGGTACAAGTATTATTATTATTATTATTATTATTATTATTATTTATTGGAACAGGTACCTCCAGAATCACTAAGGCACATACTGATTCGCTCAATGGCTCCAGATTTACAGAAGCTTTGCCAGTTTCTGATTTGATCCCAGAATGTCCCTCTTTTCCTTAGAATGTCCCTCTTTTCCCTAGAATGTCCCTCTTTTCCTTAGAATGTCCCTCTTTTCCTTAGAATGTCCCACTTTTCATTGGAGAAATGCTGGAGGGTATGGAGTTATGCGACCCCTGAGCTAAGGAGGTAACTATGCAACCTTTAGAAGACATCTGAAGACAACCTTGTATAGGGAAGTTTTTTAATGTTTAATCTTTTGTTATGTTTTTATATACATTGGAAGCCACCCACAGTGGCTGGGGCATAATAATAAATAATACTAATACTATTACTACTAATAATAATGGAATAGGATGCCCCTATTTTCATTGGAAAAATGATGGATCCCAATCCAGGAAACAGCCCTGCTTTCCACCTTCCTGCATCCTTCTCACCTCTAGCACACATCCTGGAATACCCCTGGAGTGAAAAGGTGGGGAAATGAATTAATGCAAGGAGGTTTGAGGTCTGGTAAAAGCCCTTTTTGTTGCAAACTGACCCTAACAAATTGATGGTTGCATTAAAATAACAGCTATACTGATCCAGGGTTGTTATTAGCATTTCAGTTGCAGTCTTATACACATTTGCCTGTGAGTAAACTCAGCTGAACTGGGTGGCAATTACTTCTGAGTAAATGAGCCTAGGATTGCTCAGAAAGTTACGCTCTCCGTTGAAAGGGAGCGCAAGTGGCTGTTCTCTCCTGCTGCCGCCACCAGAGGGCACTAAGCTCCTACCTTATTGGAGGTGTAGCCACCAGAAGCCCACCACCTCCGTTTCCCCACACTGAGAATGCTCAAACTACTGCACATGCTCAGTAGTAGCAACTGAAGCCCTCTGCCCACACTTTGAAAATTTCGCAGTTCAATACAAGACTACATAGGAGACCCGGGGAAATCAAACTGCTTTGACTGCTCTGTTTGATTGTTGTGGTTTTTTGCAAAGCAATTCCCCCCAATATAATGCAGCTTTGTATAGTCTTTTCACGAGGACAGCATTTAGTCCATACACCATAGCAGAACTGTTTTCACTAATGTCATGGTTTATATGCACTCTAATATGTTTTTGAACGCATCACTCAGCAGCAGAACTGCACCGCAAAATTCAGGGGAGTGCAAATTTCACAGGATGTCTGTGTTTGGGTTCACACATTGGTGTGGACACTGCAAACTAGGTAGGCTTGCTTTGAAATGCAGACGGAATCGTATTTCTTCCTCCACCCCAGCTGGGGCTGATGGGAGTTGTAGTCCAAAACATCTGGGGAGGGGACCAGGTCAGGAAAAACAGACTTGGATCTCACAGCCTCGATTCTCGGTCAAACAACAAGAATAAAAGATGCTACTCTGCAGTAGGAAATTCGGAGAGGTGGGCATTTTTTGACAGAAAATCTGCCTTGTGTGTGTGTCTAATTCCACTAGATTCCACCACATCAACAGTCCTTGGTTGTGAGCAATATGGTCGTTCTCTGTACAGTCATACCTCGGGTTGAAGTAGCTTCAGGATAAGTATTTTCAGGTTGAGCGCTGCGGCGACCCAGAAGTAACAGAGCGCATTACTCCTGGGTTTCGCCGCTCGCGCATGTGCTCAAAATGACATCACACGCATGTGTGGAAGCGGCAAATCGCGAGCCACGGACGCGGGTTGTGTTTCCTTCTGGATGTGAACGGGGCTCCGGAATGGATCCCGTTCGCATCCAGAGGTACCACTGTACTGTATTTCTGCTGCCAGGAAAAGGAGGGTGGTGCTTATGGGATTGTCTGCCTCAGGTGTTAACTTCGGGACACTGCATATTCTCCTTTCTTTGGGTCGTTTGTGTGGCCTTGAGCAGAGGCTCGCTCCAAGTCTGGCCCAGACTGGGTTCATCTGTGTCCACTCCAATACCCCATCCTACAAACACCCGCCCCACCCTGGTCCTGATTCCCCACCTGCCTTGTCTGAGTGCTTTGATTGGAAAATCGCTTTTGGTTAGCAATATTCTTTGAATTGTTTTTTATTGTATCTCCCCCCTGATTTTATGCTATGCTTTTGAGGAGAAAATATGTCCCACCCCAATGTGTTCCCCAAAGGCCTCCTCTCTCTGCCTTGAACCAAGTTCAGCTGAGTGATAAGCGTAAGAAGACCTGGTCTTCCTAAGATCTGCAGTCCATCTCTATCTATCTGTCTGGTAGCCATGCTCAGAAGCAGAAAAGTTCATCCCCGTACAAGGAAGGAGGGCAATTTGTCTATGTTTTATCTGAGCCCGATGCTGTAAGAGTACATTTTTCTATAAGGATCCCCTGTTTGGAGAGTTCCTTCTCTATTCCTCTCCCATGACCACTGATTGTACGAGCACAAATAAAACTAACACCGGACTGAGAAATCTTTCTCTGCATGTGTTTTGAAATCCATGACACTCTACAAGTTTTGTTAAGTTGCTTAGAGCCTCTCTATATAGCAAGTGACTAGTAAACTAGTAGACTAGCATTTCCGTGCACTCTGGCTTCGGTCACTGTGTTCTGTTGCACCAGAAGCAATTTAGTCCTGCTGGCCACATGACCAGGAAAGCTGTCTGCGGACAAACGCCGGCTCCCTCAGCCTGAAAGCGAGATGAGCGCCACAACCCCATAGCCACCTTTGACTGGACTTAACCGTCCAGGGGTCCTTTAACTTTTTTTACCATAGTGACTAGTAAAAGTTCAACATACGACAAAAAGTAGTACAGTGGCATCTTGGTACTCAAACACCTTGGTTCTCAAATGAAAACCTAGAAGTAAGTGTTATGATTTTCGGAAGCCAAACGTCCGATGCAACTGTTGGCTATTGTTTCCGGGGCACCTGCACCAATCAGAAGCTGCACCCTGGTTTTCGAACATTTCGGAAGTCAAGCGGACTTCCGGAATGGATTGAGTTTGAGAACCAAGGTACCACTGTAATGTTTTGAAGGACAGTTGGTTTAGAAGTCCCTAACTCAATGGCGCAGAAGACAGTTTCTGTATGCGCTGTAGAGGCAAGTGAGGGGGCGATGAGGTTTGTCTACCTGGGAAGGTATCCCATTTAGGAGAAGGGTAACTCTGGTCCTAAACCTCTGCTGCCTTGGGGGATATCTTTGGGAGAAGAAAAGGCTATGGAGTAAACCCTACACAGATCCAGAATGGAGTCCCTAAGACGGATGGAGGGTGCCTTGCATAACTACTCCTGGCAATTGCTGCAGCCAAGGTGGTACCAAACATCTTGCTCTGTTTTCCTTTGACCACATCAGCGAGGCCAAGAGGGGGGTCTAGCCATTTGGGCAGCCTAGGACCTCCCTACACACTCCCCAGGCTTGCGCCCCGAGGTCACTTAGGTGCTGCTAACGCAGAGGTTTGGGTTTACCTCTGAAGGTGCACTCCATTGTCTCTTGAGACAGACAAATGCCAACAAAAACAACAAAAATTGGGGGTTTTTTTTGGGGGGGGATCTGCTTCTGCCAGCAGACCCTGTGCAACCACTTCCTGATGTCACCATGGACCTTGCCATGGAGACTGTGCCATGGCTGAACTGCCCTCAACACATTGTGCCAGGCCTGCTCCCCACAGGACCCAGAGAGTCAGCCCAGTAGCCAGCCAAGGGCGCAATTGAACCCCTAGATTTTGCAAAAGGCTGCAAGAACAGGGCAAACCGCCCTAAGCAGATCACCATACAGACCTGGGCGGGGTCTCCCCCATGGTGGCCCCCTTTTTCCTGACCCCTCCTGGCCTGGGGGAGGGGCTGCGGGGGAATTTTGTCCTCCTGTCTGTCTCTACTCACCATGCAGCCCAATCATTGTTTCCAAGATTAAAACCCTCTCAGCTAAAATCTTCAAAGCCTCTCGCAGCTGGTGCAAACCCTCCCCCTGCGGACGAAAGAGAGACAGACACGGCCGTGAAGGGGACGCACGTGCGGGGGTGTGTGTGTGTGCATGCGCACAAATACGTGCAAAAAGGAGAGGGAGGCGGGGGGGGGGTGAGCTGAGGCTTGGCATGCCTAACCCTCCCTCCCGTCCGCATTTGTTTCAGCCATCAGAAATGACAACAACACACCCACCCACCCAAGGGGCACAAATGCAAACAGAGCATCTATCAAGTATCTATCATGCATGTGCAGTCCTTTAAGGAGTTTGAGCAAACAGTATCATTCAGCTGGCGCAGCTCGCAGGGAGAAAAAGATATAATCAGAGGGAAAGTGTGTTTTGTCCTGAAATTGGGGCAGCTTCACCTCGCACGCTGGACCAGCTGCCTAATTGCTGCTTTTGTCTGTGACCCTGCCCACCCCAAGCATCCCCCCCCCCCCGCAAAAGGGAATGTGGTTTTCAGGCTGGAGAAAAGTTTCTCACCCCTGCATTACACCATCAGAAATCTTCCTGAGCCAGGGCTGTGTTGGCACCCAAGATTCCCTGCCCTCACTCCAGGTGCCCGCCCTCTGCCCGCTAAGCTAGCCAGCTGCCCTCAGGTGCAGCAGAGGATGCTGTCTTGGCAACAGTGGTACTTGGGTGCCACCTTCTGCATCGTTGCAGGCCGGCAAATGCCTTGGGGAGACGTAACCCCCAGGAAGCAGCGCTGGTGGACTCCCCAACAGATCCAGAAGCTCCAGCAAGCGGAGGGTTAACCCACTGACAGGCAGCGCTGCGCAGTGGTTAGTGTCGGAATAGGACTTGAGAGAGATCAAATCAGTGAAGCTCGCCTCGGCCAGTCCCTCCTTCTCAGCCTAACCTACCTCGCAGGGTTGTTGTTGAATGAGGAGGGGGAGGGCCATGTAGCTGCTTGGAGGAGAAAGGTGGGCTTTAAATGCAAAATAGATAAAGTCACGGGAGACCTTCTGTTCTGCTTTTGCAAATGCAGAAAGCTGGGTTATAGAGAAGCAGGCTGCTGGGTCCAACCAGAAGCTCCCGCAGGAAGGATGCCAAACCAAAGCAAAGAAAATGAACAGAAGAACCACAGTGGCACAGAGCCCCAGATACGGCCGCCTGGGCTTGGTGTCGAGAAGACATGAGTTTTCCCTCCTTGCTCAGGAGGTCAGGTGTGTAGGCACAGCAGAAGCACATGCATGGGAGGTTAGTAGCAGGGGGCGGTCCCAAATGCAGCGACCTCGAGGGTGGCATGGAGGTGGAGAGAGAGACAGGTGCAGTAACCAGATTCCCAGAGCTATATCCCTGAGGCCACATTCCCACCATCCCTTTTAAAGTGCTTTGATGCCACTCGGAACAGTCAGGGCTTCCCCCAAAGGATTCTGGGAGCTGTAGTTTGTTACAGCGGCTAAGCAGTGTTAGGGGAGACCCCCTATTCCCGCTCAGTCCCCAGAGCTCTCTGGGAAAGAGCAATGACTGTTAAACCACTCTGAGGACTGCAGCTCTAGGAGGGAGAGAGGGGTCTCAGCATCCTTAACTAACTACAGCTCCCAGAATCCTTTGGGGGAAGCCGCGACTGTGTGAAAGGTAATGACACTGATTTAAATGTATGGGGCCGAATGGGGCCAAAAACACAGAGCGAGGGGAGAACAGTCCCTCTCACTTCCACCAGGAAGGAGGGGAAACTATCCCAGTCAGAGCTGGGAAAGCAACGTCCCAAGTTGGGGCGAGCGAGACAGCTGAAGCTAAAAGCAGGAACATCTTTCCAGTTACAAGCAAAGGCACGGTAGAAGCTGCTTGCTGGCGAGTCAGAGCATCCGTCCATCTCACTCAGCGCTGTCTGCAGAGGGGGTTCTCAAAGTGGTCAATACTGACCTCCTCCCTGGAGTTTGGTGGGCCTGTGCCGGGGCTGAAAAGGCACAGAAAAGGCACTTGTGGCCTATACAGTCGTACCTTGGAAGTCAACCAGAATCTGTTCCAGAAGTCCGTTCGATTTCCAAAATGTTCGGAAACCAAATTGAGGCTTCTGATTGGCTGCAGGAAGCCGTGGAAGACCAGTTGGATGTTCTGCTTCCAAAAATAGTTTGCAGACCAGAACAGTCACTTCCGGGGTTGTGGCGTTCGGAATCCAAAACGTTTGAGAACTAAGCTGTTCGAAAACCAAGGTACGACTGTAGTGGGAATTAGGAGTCTCAAGAAATCAAGGGCACGAGCATGTACAGAGTGCCAGTGAGGAACCTTTGCATCTAATAAGACGATTCTGCAATGCAATAATACTCATCCTTTTGTTTGTGATTCCTAGCAATGGGGATTAATAAATGTTTGTTACAGATCGATTTTTCTTGACTTTATCTCATTCATGTTGGGTGGGGGGTTGGTGACGACTTCCTAAGCTCACGAAAGGGGTCCATGAAGTTGGGGGGTTGGGAAGCCCGGTCTGCACTGACCAGCAGCAACTCTTTGGGGTTGCTTTTTTTAGACAGGTGGTCTTTCCCATCCACAGGTGGAGACTGAACCAGATGCTCTACCAGTGAGCAACAGTCCTTCCCAAGTCTTCCCCGTTAAGGGGAGGGCGTCTCTTTAACTCAGATTTCCCCAAACTGGTGCCCTCCAGATCTTTTGGACTACAATTTCCATCAGCCCTGGCCAGTGGCAGAGGTAATGCAAAGCGGACTCCCCCCCCCCCCTTTGCACCACATGTAACAACAAACACAGCAGAGGGCTAAGATCTGCCATCCTCCCAGAGCAAGGGTGGGGAATCTCAGTTGTTTCTGCCTGGCTGGAAATGTACCCTTGAAATCTGACCAGTCTCTGGCTTGCCAGAGGGAAGAAACTGGCCTATTGTACAAAGGTGGAATTTACATGTGTTGCCCCGCCTCTGGCCACGCCCACCACTAGTATGTGGTCCCCTAGGGCAGAAAAAGGTCCCAATTCCGTGCCTCAGAGGAACAGACAGAACACAGGAGTTCTGGCACCAGCACACCAAGGCCCTGGGCAGAGTGGGGTGAGGGGGGTTCAGGGGGGGTGGCAGCCAGGGAAAGAGACAGGCAGGCAGGCAGAGAGCCCTTAGACAAGGATTCCCAGATACTTCCCCCCATCTCTAGACTTTGAGTCAGGAGATGGAGAACTTTGAGCCTTCCAGATGTTGCTAAACTACAATTCCCATCATCACCATCCCTGGCCGTTAGCCACGTTTGCCAAGGCTGATTGGAGTTGTAGTCCAGCAACAACATACAGAGAGCCCAAGGTGCCTCCACAACTGTTATCTGTGCTTCTTTTTATGGTCTTTGCTTCTGGCCTGGCTGAGCTCGCAACACGATCCCAGATCGGAGCCTGGCTACTTTCATGAGGAATGGGCAAATTCTCTCCATTTCGTGTTTCCTCAAACTGAAGTTCACTTTCCCTGTCATTCTGCAATTTAATTTTTAAGCCCACAGCAATCTGAGACTCGTTTTCACCTAACGCACAGAGTCTTACACTCCTTTCTTTCCTTACACACGCAGAGTTTTACATGCAATTCTCCCTGACGAATTTCTCAGAAGACTCTTTCGGCATGGAGGGGTATGGCAAATTTAATAACAGTAGTAATACTTAGGCTTTTTTTTTTATGCTTTCCTCCACAAATATATGCATTTTTCTGGACACTTACCCCAGATATATGCAAACCAAACCAAACCAATTCCCACCCCCCAGTTCTTTAGCGTTCATTTGGGCTCACTCTCCAGGAAGAAAATTTCGCATTGCAAAATTTGGATATGTGAAAGTTTTCATGTCTTGTTTTGAAAAATGCAAATCAAGGTAGGTTCGCCTTTAAAATGCAGAGAGTCAAGAGGAGACCCTCTATTCTCCCCCACAGAGCTACAATTCCCAGAATTGTCTGGGAACAAGGGTTCCTAGGGGTTCAACTAGAGCCAGGGCTTTCTCGGCTGTGGCTCCAATCTGGTGGAACGCTCTGTCACAAGAGACTAGGGCCCTGCAGGACCTGACATCTTTCTGCAAGGCCTGCAAGACAGAGTTGTTCCACCAGGCCTTTGGTCAGGGCCCAGCCTGACTCCCTCCTCTGGCAACCTGCACAGAATTTTGCTTAACGGTTGCCATTAATTTGATTTTAATTAATTTTTATAATGGAATGTTTTTAGAATGTTGGATTATTTGACTGTTTGATTATTTAATTGTTGTTAGCTGCCCTGAGCCCGGCTTCGGCTGGGGAGGGCGGGATATAAATAAAATTTAGTATTATTATTATTATTATTATTATTATTATTATTTTAGGTGCGATTCCTGCACTGCATAAGGTAGGACTAGTGAACCTTTTGAGGTCTTCCAACTCTACAACTCTGTGATTGCTTAGCCACTCTGGCAATTGTAGCTTTGGGAATGGGGAATTTGGGGGGTGGTCCTAAGAAACCCTCAGCACCCGTAACAAACCACAGCTCACAAAATTCTTTGGGGGCAAGCCAGGACTGTTAATAGTGATATGATACTGCTTTAAATGGATGGGATGGGTGATGTTTTGATGACTGGAACAGATGTTATTTCAAGGGGCAGCAATGAAACAGAGCACAATACTAAAAAGCTCCTGGAGACTTTGCAAGGGGGGAGACTGGGAATGAGGAAGAAGAAAATATGGACCCACCCACTCTGTTCTTTCAAAAACCCTCCAATCTGCAGAAATCAGCCCACAACACTTTTCGCAGGATGGAGCCACAATCGGTTGCCAACATCTGCACACCAAGCTGCTCCTAAAAGGCAGAGCTGCAGCAGCTGGTTGAAGAGTTGGCAATCCTAGTTGGGATCGTGCCTGAGTGTTCCCGTTCTCTTGCCTATGGGAGGAGAAAGGCAGACCGGTGCTGGTTTCAGATTGCGTTGGCCAGCGGCAAGAAAGCTGTGCTTATTGCTCCCACTGTACCATGCAAAGGAAGAATTCAGCATCTCCAAGATGGGAAGCTTTCTTTTTTAAAACAAAAAACCAAGTTTCTAGTTAAAGCTGTGGAAATAGGCTTAAAAGCCCACAAAAATGTGGACACAAAAGACTTACACAGTCGATATAGATCATCACATGTGGTTTTTCTTGGCAAAGAACTTTGATCATTTTGGTGAACAACAACAAAAATGTTCTGTTCATGCAGAATACGCACTGAGCTCTGAGAAATAAAATGTCTGGTGAAGCAGATTTTGGTTCACGATGGCTGGTGCCACACAATACACCTTTAGGGTAGCCTTCCTTCCCCAATGTGGCCTCCCTGCAGATGGTTCTGGACTTCAACTCCCATCAGCCTCAGTCTTGTGCTGCTGGGGTTGATGGGAGAAAGGTTGTGCTGGGTGGGGCTGATGGGAATTGCGATCCAAAATCAGTGGGTGCTGGTGGGGAAGCTGCTTTCAAGGCGCCGCGAGGCTCTTGGCTGTTTTGCATACCCTGGGAGATCTCGATAAGAAAGCGCCTTCATTTCAGTACCCCTTATATCTCTTGCACGCCCCTAGAAGCCTGCCAGCTTGGCTCACGTCTGAGTAGTGGAAATGGGCTTCTGTTGATGAGGGTACAATAGGGGCAGAGAGCTGGGAATCGGGGCAGATTTTTGCAGGGCCAGCTGGTTCCCAAGACTCAGTGTCCCTTGGTTGAGTTAGAAAGTATCTGGGGTGGGGGAAGAGGAGATAAAAGGACGGTCCCCACCCCCACCCCACAAGCTTACCCAGGTGCCTTTCTCGCCTGGTTCACCTTTGGGCCCCGGCTCACCCTGAAGCGGAAGGAGAAAAGGCATGAGAAAACAAAGGTTTGGGGCGGTCTGTGGTTATTGCAAAAGAAATCTTCAAATAGGAAATTGCATTAGACCCTCTTCTGCTGTTGTTGGAACCTAGGAAGCTGCCTTACACAGAGTGTAAGGCCAGTGGTCCATCTAGCACAGTTTTGCCCGCACTGACTGGCAGCAGCAATCACATGGGGACACTGCCAGACCTACCTGGAGCTGCTGGGAATTGAGCCTTCTGCATGCAAGGCAGATAGATGCTCCAGCTATGGCACTTGCCCCCTTGCTGAATTGTGTAAAACAGCATAGAACGCCGAAGTATCGAATTCAAGAGCCACATACTGTAACAGCAGGGAGAATCTTACATGCAACATTTTGGAAAAGCACACGGGGAACCTAGTAAGATGGATTTATTAAGATAATTCTGGGAGCATTTGAGAATCGCAACATCTCATTGTCATGATTAGAGATGGAGAAAGGTTTCCATAAGCTGGAAGTGGTTGGAAATTAGTAACCAACCCAGCATAAAGAATTTGCAACCTCAGGCAAAAACCAAATTTTAGTGAGAATTGGAAGGGCTCCATAGAGGCTTATGAGCTCACAGAACTCGCATTAGTGACCTATGATGTAAGACGTATGTAATACAATAAAAAGCTTCATACGGGTGTCAGGGAAAACCAAAGCTTTTTTCTTTCCAAGGGTAAGGGTAGTGCAGGGAGAGGGGGTAGGCTTGGCCCACCCTGGGAAAGGCAGATTATGGATGCTGTCTTGGGCATGGAGACAGGCCATTATAATAACTGTGTAATGTTAAGAATCCAGTACCTAGAGGAGGCCTCCCTCTGCCAGACTTGAAATTATATTTTGAAGCCTCCTGTATTTGCTGGATCTGGGAATGGATAAAACTAAAAAATACAGATCTATTAGATTTGGAAGGATATGACAATAGATTTGGCTGGCATGCATGCTTGTGGTACGAAAAGGCAAGGGTACATCAAAGTTTTCGAAATCATATTATAACGAAAGTGATTTTTAAAGTTTGGGAGACGTATAAAAGATTATGAGAACTGTGCTTTTTTTATTGATTTGTACACCAGCCTGGGAACTGAAGAGCTGGGTAAATGAATGAACAAGCGAATGAATGAAAGTCCCATGGAGAATGGTGACCGAGGAAGTTCTCATGTAGTGTAAGAGACATTTCTCAGAATGTGCAGAACTTCCCTGGCTGCTGGAGTTTGCCACTAGCCACCCAAATTTCTCGCACCCACCCTAGCAGGGTATTCTCTCCTCCTCTGCTGTGCCACACTTACGCGTTCTCCATCGAGACCTTGGCGGCCAGGATATCCTTGCGGTCCCTACAGGAGAGACGAAGAAGTAGAAAAAAGAAAACCTGAGTCACAGAATCATAGAACTGTAGAGCTGAGAGGGACCCCAAGAGTCATCTAGTCCAACCCCCTGAAAATGCAGTTCATGGCTATATACTTCGGTTCTCCTGCCAAACCAACCCTCCAGGGACCTGCCTAAAACCCCTTTTTGGTCTTCATCCTCTGCTAATAACAAACAACAACAACAACAACAACAACTTTACACCATACAACAACAACAACTTTACACCATGCCCATCCGGCTGGGTTTCCCCAGCCACTCTGGGCTGCTCCCAACAGATTAAAAACAGAATAAAACATCAAATATTTAAAACTTCCCTAAACAGGGCTGCCTTCAGATCTCTTCTGAAAGTCATATAGTTGTTTATTTCCTTGACATCTGAGGGGAGGGCGTTCCACAGGGCAGGCGCTACCACCGAGAAGGCCCTGGTTAAAGCAAATGCAGGGAACTTCTGGCCTTCCAGAATTTGCTAAACTCCAACTCCCATCAACCCCTTGCTGGGGCTGGAAGGAGTTGTAGATCAGCAACACACGGAGGGCCAATGGGTCCCCACAGTGCTAAAGCAAGCGGGCAGGATTTGAACCCAGGTCCTCCAGGCAAGTATATGAAGACGAGAGCCCACCCCTATGCCCGACCCTGACCTGGAGGGAGGCACCTGCTTCTTTATATGGCTCTGGCTCAGGGAGAAATCCCGCAGGGGTAGTTCCTCCAGCCCCACAGTGCTTTAAGAGCTCTGAGCGCTCCACTGGGTTTCCTGTTCTGGCAGATGGAGGGTTGCCATCTTCCAGCCAGCCACTGTGGATACGCTTTTGAAAACTGCTTGATGTGCAGACGTCAGCAGGGGTAATAACAGCTCTATATCTTGTGGAGAGGAATTCCTAGCTGGCGGCTGCAAATCAAACCAGTTTGATTGGTCTAGTTAAGGGCACCGCAGTTTAAGGAGATCGACCAAGCTGGAAGCTGATTCTTAGCTGTAATTCGTGCATGTATCCAACCACACAATTCTCTGATGCTATGAAATGTGGATGTAAGTCTGAGAGCCCGTGATGCTGGAGGGGGGTACTCACTCTCTCTCCTCTCTCTCCAGGGGTACCAGCTGCTCCGTCAGCGCCTGGGGTTCCGGGGCTCCCCTGAAAGAAAGAACCGTTGCAGCTTCAAACAAGTTCTCCCCAACCCCGCATACGTTTCAACTGTGCAGTAGGGTTGGCGTTTTGCCCCATGCCAGACTGCCCTCCTCCTTGTATTTTCTACCCTCTGCGGCAAAAATAACAACCACACAACCGACAACTAGACTTGTACACCCCCACTTTGAGGCTAATTCCCAAGCATCCAATATCCTTTCACTGAAGATGCTCCCAGGGCCTTCTCTGCCAGGGCTGAGGCCTCCCAGAAATTGCTGGACTGGGACCCTTAAAAGGAGAGGGACTCCTGTTTATTATTGCTCTTTCTTGCTCTCAAGTGTGGGAAATAAACCCACAGTGATAACGAATGCATTCTAACACTTTTGAAAGGTTAAGATTTCCCCTCCCATACAGATGTTTTCAAAATTCTCCCCCCCCCAAGATCTTTATTGAAACTTAACATATATACATAATAACCAAAATTCCCAATGATTCCCTCACAAAAATATAGTATCTAAATTACAACAGCTGCATAATTATACACTTAATTATAAAACCCACCCCCTACCATCTACTTCCCTCCACAGCAATTCAACTTCTTTATATTTCTTTCTACCTTTCTTCCCTTGCGTTCTATAATAAATTATTTTTGTTAAATTCTGATTTTTCCTTCTTTCTTTTATTGCTTTTGTTATTGCTTGCATTTTTTGTTCTAAGCCTGTTAGCATGTCATTTTTAGAACAATATTTTGACATATAATCTTTGAAATACTTCCACTCCATTCTTAACTTTTGATTTGATTGATATCTTATAACTGAAGTTACTTTTGCCAGTTCTATATAAACTCTATAAACTCGCCAAAATTTATAGATGTTTTCAAAATTCTTGAATGGCTGTTTTTTGAGCCTGCTCATTCAACTGTTTTAGTTTATGTTAAACTTGAATAAAAGTAAAGTCCCAATAAAAAAAAGAAAGGTTAAGATTTAGTTTGGTTTTAGTTGTGTTGCATTTGCACTATTGTTATTTGCATTATCGTTATTTGCATATATCTGTTTGCATCTGTTATTTGCTTTATCGTTATTTGCATATATCTGTTTGCATATATCTGTTTCCAGGAGCCTGTTTGAATGAAAGGCGTACAAATAAACAGCAACATAACACGATGTGCCGATGTGCATAAGACGTGATTAATAATAATAATAATAATAATAATAATAATAATAATACAACAATGGATCTCAGTTGCAAGGGACAGTTCTTTTGCAATTCAAGAAAATCTTTAATAAAAATTATTCCAAGTCGGTTGCAAGGGATCTCTCCCCACCCCAAATACGGTGGCAGCTAAGTGTTACCTACAGTTTAGTCCCAAAATACTGGGAGGTTCCAGGCCCTGGAAAAACACCACCTCCTATTCAAATCATGAGCTCAAAATGCAATTGGACTGTTTCTGCAGTGCTGCCCCTCCCAGAAACCCTTACCTCCTCCGGTCAAGATTAAGGCTACTTACATCACGTCCCGGCTGACCTGGGGTTCCAGCTGGCCCTGGAGGACCTACAGGGAGAAAGAGGTTTCACACCCCTGGTCAGCAACTAATTTTTGCTGCTTTGAGAAGGGAGAAGCTGGGGGAAGGGGCAAAAGCCCCCCAGACCTCATTTTCCAAAGTTCATTCAACCAGCAGCACCCACAAGCCTGCAGCTGTAACTACCACCTTCCCACCCTACACTGAGTTTTGTTGTGGCTGTTGCTTCCCACCCCCCAGGGGGGCAGGATTTGGCCCTGATCTGTTGCAACTCCCACTTAATACTGTGATAGGAATTTTGAGGTCTTAGATATATGGTAATGTTCATAACCGCATGTACATAGATCAGCACAGGAAGACCGACCTGAAGCCATTTTGATTCCTAAACTGAGCAAATGTTTTCTCTGCAAGGTCAAAGTGGGAAACCTCCCCATTGTCTCTTTCCTCACAAATCCTGTCTTAAGGGCATATTTAAGATATGAATAGGGTGTGAGCCTGTGGCCTGGCCCAGTATTTATCATTACAAAAGACTAGCCAGGCTCCCCAGGAAATCTAATCAAGTAACCTGCCAGACAGGAGATAAACAAGGACAGGAGAAAAACATTCAAATTTCTGTTTAGACCGCCTTTTCTGTGATATAGGTCTGAGGGGTGGTCTTAGGTTACACCCCTTCCGTGATGTATGTATGATGTTTCTGGGGGTGGTCTTGATCTACAGGGTGGCAATTTCAAAAGTCTTTATAAGGCCTTGCGCGCCATTTTTCTGGGTCCCTCCTCTCTCCTGCGAGTGAGGGGAGCACCCTGTTGCAACAGATCAATAAAGATCAAGCTTACTAGCTGCTTTGCTTCTCAGTATTCTCTGGTTGGCCTCTGTTATTTTCTCCTACCAATAGGGAACCTACGTAAGGACTCTATATGGGCTCTTCGATACCCCATAAGGGAAAAGGGCAATTTTTGTTTACAACAATACTGTGTGACTCCCTTTCCCAGCTGGGCCTAGCAGACTCGTGCTCTAGTCTAGGCGGAGGAAAACAATTCCTACCACGGTCAGAAAACACTTCCAACCACTTTCCTAGAACGGAAAGTGCAATAATCAAACCTGCCACCAGAGGCCAATAGAACGCCAGCTATCAAATCCTTCCTAAAGTCGTTTGACCCATCAGTCATGGATGGCAACAGGTTGTATTGTTTCCTACCAGGACACTCACAGAAAAGGCTGAAAGAAGCACGAGAAAGCTGTTGTGCTGGTTGGGAATGGCAGGTCTGCAAAGACCGGCTGCGGCTGGGTGGGAGTCCAAAACATTCAGAGGGCAGATTGAGTCAACTTCGCTCACATGGTCTCCGGATCATCGGCAAGCCACAAATTTCATTTCAGCAGTCAGATACTATGGGGAGGGGCACTTCAAGTGATCAGGGTGGAATGGCCACATTTCGCGGACCCGGCTTTTGACAGGTATCTGCATGGCGTCACCATCTGGAATATCTCCTGTGGTTCTCCTGTCTCTTCCTAGACTCCCTTTGGAGAAGGGCCGAACGTGGAGGTAGGGCATCTATCCGCCTTGCAGGCAGAAGGTCCCAGATTCAGCCCCTGATGGCATCTCCCCAGGTACAGCTGGGAATGTCCTCTGCCTGAGACCCTGGAGAGTTGCTGCCGGTCCATGTGGACAATATTGTTACCGTATTTTTCGCTCTATAGGACGCACCTTTTCCCCTCCAAAAATTAAGGGGAAATGTGTGTGCTTCCTATGGAGCGAATGCAGGCTCCTTGGCTTCAGCGATAGCAACGCAAAGCCTCCGAAGCACAGAGGAAGCGCTCCCTCCACGCTCCGGAGGCTTCGTGTTGCTTTCGCTGAAGCTTGGAGAGTGAGAGGGGTCAGTGCGCACCGACCCCTCTCGCTCTCCAGGCTTCAGGGATAGCCGCCTGAAGCCTTCAGAGCGCAGTGCGAGTTCCTGCTGCGTTCCGCAGGCTTCAGGTTCCTTTCGCTGAAGCCAGGAGAGCAAGACTCTCCTGGCTTCAGCAGAGAGGGAGAGCTGCGCAGCACCCCTTTAGCCAAGCGGGAGGAGAAATGGAAGGGGCTCCGTTTCTCCTGCCACTTCGCTGAAGGGGTGCTGAGCAGAGAGGGGGAGATTTTTTTCCCCTTGTTCTCCCCCTCTAAAACTAGGTGCGTCCTATGGTCGGGCGCATCCTATAGAGCGAAAAATACAGTAGATGGAACAATGGTCTGCCTGTTTGTCTGCCTAAGGAAGCTTCACATTTTGCTGTTTCTGTAGGAAGGGCCATAACTCAGAGCATCTAAAGTCCCAGGTTTGAAAATGTTCAAACTAACTTTTATTTAAAAACCTGTAGCTTGGCATTACAGGTCAAGAACTGCCAAGAGAAAAGAAGAAACTCTTTATGTATGCTACGACGGCGGCTAGGATATTACTAGCCTAAAGATGGAAAAGCGAAGAAATGCCAACTAAAGAAGAATGGCTTCAAAAACTGATGGGATGGCGAAACTAACAGAAAGAGTCAGAGATAAAGACAATAGAGATTTTTTAAAAGATTGGGAACCATTTATGTTGTATCTACAGAAACAATGTAAAGAAACAGACTCACTAGCAGGGTTTGAGTAAACACCTACAAGCAACAAAAATAAGTACAAAAAACTAGAAAGGTGATGTTAAAATGATAAGAGATAATAACAATTAATATAGAAAATTTAGATGTGATATAATGTAGCAAGCAGGGGAAGACAATATGTTCAAAACCAGAAGAGGAAGTTGAGGAAAGCCGGCAGGGAGGAGGAATTTTGGGGAATGTATTGTTTCTA
This sequence comes from Podarcis tiliguerta, assembly GCF_965153285.1. NCBI lineage: Eukaryota > Metazoa > Chordata > Lepidosauria > Squamata > Lacertidae > Podarcis > Podarcis tiliguerta. The sequence continues at coordinate 23,991,744 of NC_139549.1, forward strand.
TTTGATATGTTGTAATATGACTGGGGGGAAATGTAAAATCTAAAAAAATTTTATTTAAAAAATAAAAATAAAGTCCCAGGTTCAATCCCCAAAGGAGTTTCCAGGTAGGGCTGGCAGACAATGCCACCTGAAACCCCACAGAGCTGCTGCCGTCATTCCCCCATCCCTGGGTGAAGATACAGGGCCAAAAAGAGACTTACCCATGGGTCCTGGAAGGCCAGGTGGCCCAGCTGGCCCAGTGACCCCCGTTTCAATGAAGGTGTTTGACAGAAGTGGGTCCCCTGAAATCACACAAGCAGAGAAAGATCAGGGAATGGATGTCTCTCCTTTGGAAACCAGGCTGGTTATTCAAAGTATTGATTTCTATACCGGCTATTACCAAAATGAGCCTCTGAGCAGTTCGCGCAGTTTTAAAATCCCTCAAAATATAAAACATCTGTCATTATAATAGGCAGTCAAACCACCCCCCATGAAACAGCCTTGGTAAATTGGCACCCTCCAGATGTGGTCTCTTAATTCTTTATTCCAATCCTCCGTTAGTACCTGTATATCAAATTGGTTAGCTAGTAACAAAGATTTATATATGCTGATGGCCGTTTTTTGTTGTTGTTGCGTAAGAACTAATCAACTGCTTCAATATCTCTGGGGGTCCCTGAGGCTGTAAAAGCTGCTGGTCCATAGATGGTGGTTAGCAAGTGTTTTATCTGGAGATATTGCCATTGAGCATTTGTAGGTAATCTGTATTTGACTCTTAAGATGGAATATGTATAAAATTCATCCTCTTCGTTTATCAGCTGGTCTATACAGTGGTACCTTGGTTTACGAACTTACGGTAATCTGTTCCGGAAGTCTTTTCTTAAACCAAAGTGTTCTTAAACCGAGGCGTGCTTTCCCATAGCAGCAGGGGACTCAATTTACAAATGGAACACACTTAACAGGAAGCGGAACATGTTCTTATTCCAAGGCAAAGTTCACAAACCAAAACACCTACTTCTGAGTTTGAGTGTTTAGTTGTTCCTAAACTAAGCTGTGCTTAAACCAAGGTACCACTGTATACCGAAACTCATCCACCTCTTCCATACGACCATTTCTTTCCTGATTTTTAAAGACGGGTTTCCCCACAAAGTCATTTTGTCGTGGGAGAAAAGGTCAAATTTATATTTTTTGGGACATGTGGTGTCACATTGTTCGCACTGATGTTATTGTTTCAATAGCATCGTGAGCATTAATGTATTAAGAACCCAAGTGCTGCCCATCTTTCTAAAGGTGCTACATAGGAATATTCCAAAGTAGCCCAATTTGGACAGTTGTTTTCAGTTATGGGTCTCCAGAATTGTGTACCTGGCAGTAAATATGCTTAGTGATACAATTCTAAGTCTGGGATCCCAAATCCTCCGTCTTTTATCCGTATCTGCATTTTGGCAGAGATATTTCTTGGAACTGAAGAGCCCCAAAGGCATTTTCTAAACACAGATTTAGCTGGGGCTAATGGGAGATATAGTCCCAAACATCTGGATGGTGCCAGTGTGGCCAAGGCTGCCGTAAAATAAAACAGCAGTTCGAACAGGAGACTACAGTAGACAGATCAAGGGGAGAGCGAATGGGCAAAACCATCCCGGACCAAGAGATTTAAGCATCTTTCACCTCACAAAAACAGACCAGGAAATGAGCAGCTAATGCAGGGGACCTTTCTCAGCTCGAAGGCCGCATTCCCTTCCAGGCAACCTCTCAAGGGCCACACGCCAGTGGTGGGCGGGGCCAGAGGCAAAAGTGGGCGGGGCAACGAATGTAAAAAAATTAACCTTTGTACAGTAGGCAAGCTTCTACGCTGCCACAACCCTCTTGGTCCTTCATCCAGGGAAGTAAGATCTGAGTTCAAGGAGACATTCCACTCAGGGCAAAGCACTCTAGAGAGGGTGAGAAGCAGGGCTGCCAAGGGGGCGTGGCCTGAGGAGAGTTCCAAGGGCCAGATAGTGAGGCCGGGAGGGCCGTATCCGGCTCTCAGTGAGGTTCCCTACCCCTGTGGCCAAGACACTTCCCTTGCCTGGGAGGTTACTCACTTTGATCCGGAATGGGCGATATCTTTGGTCCCCCAGGGGCTGGTGGACCTGGTGGTCCCGGGGGTCCAGGGAGGCCCTTCTCCCCGGGGAATCCTCTTGCGCCGTCCCGCCCAGGGGGACCAGGAGGCCCCGGAGGCCCTGGATGAAATGGTGGGAGGGGAAAACAAAGCAAAACAAAACAGCACAATGGTGAGCACTGAGAGCTGAGTCAGGAAAGCTGGGTTTCTTCCAGCACCTGTGGGCAAAAGCTAAGGATGCCACATTTAAAGTTATTTATCACATTTAGACGCTACTTTTTTCTGTCAAGGAGCCCAAGGGCGGTGCACATGGTTCCCCATTCTTCCCATTTCGTTCTCACAACAACAACCCTGTGAGGTAGGTCAGGCTGGGAGACGGTGGGCTGTCCCAGGTCACACCACCCAGTGAGTTTCAGAGCAGAGCGGGGATTCGAACCCTGGTCTCTCACAGATTCGTTTCCGAGCACAATTCAAAGTGTTGGTGCTGACCTTTAAAGCCCTAAACGGCCTCGGTCCAGTATATCTGAAGGAGCATCTCCACCTCCATCGTTCTGCCCGGACACTGAGGTCCAGCTCCGAGGGCCTTCTGTCGGTTCCCTCACTGCGAGAGGCCAAGTTACAGAGAACCAGGCAGAGGGCCTTCTCGGTAGTGGCGCCCGCCCTGTGGAACGCCCTCCCATCAGATGTCAAAGCGATAAACAACTACCTGACATTCAGAAGACATCTGAAGGCAGCCCTGTTCAGTTTTTAATATGTGACATTTTAGTGTATTTTTCATCTTTGTTGGAAGCCGCCCAGAGTGGCTGGGGAAACCCAGCCAGATGGGAGGGGTACAAATAATAAATTATTATTATTATTATTATTATTATTATTATTATTATTATTATTAGAGTCCGACACTATTATGCCACACTGGCTCTCATGCTGAGCATGAGGAACAGCAGAATGTGAGCCGTACAAGCAGGGATTTGCGTGGTTGTCAGAACTGTGTACGACCACGAGGGCAGCACCAAATCTGGCTTCTGGAAAACCTCAGCTTGCATTTAAAAATGAAAACAGGTTTCGCCTCTTGTGTTGCTACTCCTGAATCAGCAACTGGACACAATTCGGCCTGCTTGATTTCACTTATCACCACATCTATCGTTATCAATTATGATGATGATAAATCCAGGGTGCCACCACTGAGAAGGCTCTGCTTCATGTGGCAAACTCCACGTCATCGTTATGTTGTTAATGAGGATTGGGGTTGGCATGGATGTCCTCTGGGGATCTGCTGCAACCCTGGGATTCTGTAGCTGTAAGACTGGGGTCTGCAGAAGAGGGCGGCTGCTAAAACTGTCAACCTAGTAACAAATACCTCCTGGCAGAAATAGAATGATCCTTGTAAAACAACAAATATAATGTTTTTGGATATCTGACGAAAACAAAGAAAGAAATACAATAATCTGGAACTGTGTGTGAAAAAATAGTAGAAATAATAATACAATGAGTCTAATCGGAAGTCAAATGTGTTTGTTTTGTTTTTCTTTTTTTCTTTTTTCCTTTACCCCCTCTCTCCCCCCCCTTCTTCTTCCTCTTTGCTTTGCTTTTTTGTGCCTCCTTTCTTGGTCTTTTTCTTTTTGATTTGTTAAGAAAGAGATAAAGATATAAATGGGTAATATGTAAACTTCAGCAAGTTAAAAGTGATGTTGTGTAAATTTTCTATTACTATTTATATATTGTTAAAATTGGTTAATTGTAATGAACTGATGTAGTAGTTACTGTGGTTTTTTCCCTTTGTTATTGTTGAATTCTAAATAAAGTTATTAAAGAAATAAATAAATTGTCAACCTAGTTCCTTTCGCTAAGTCAATAGGCCTTAGCCAGCTTTATTGAGAACTCCTGCTTGCCATGTAAGCTTGGACAATATGTTGCCATGGGAACCAAATACATAGCTGGCATCTGAAAAAAGGTGGCACCACTCCTGTCTCCTGATTGGAGGTGATCTTCTTGTTATTGTGATAGGAATTTTATGGTATTAGATATATGGCAATGTTCATAACTGCACATACATAGATCAACACAGGAAGACCAACCTGGAACCATTTTGATTCCTAAACTGACCAAATCCTTTTCTCTGCAAGGTTAAACTGGAAAAGCCTCCCCATTGTCTCTTCCCTCACAAGATATGTCTGTTTGAATAAGGTGTGACCTGGCCCAGGAAATAAGTATTTTAACACTACAAAAGAATGGCCAAGCACCCCAGGCAATCCAATCAAGTAACTTGCCAGACAGGAGATAAACTGTGACAAGGAGAAAAACAACATTTAAATTTCTGGTGTAGGTGGGATGTATCGGAGGGGTGGTCTTAGGTTACACCCCTTCTGTGATGTATGCATAATGTTTCTGGGGGTGGTCCTGATCTAGAGAATGGGAATTTCAAAAGTCTTTATAAGCCCTTGCACAGCAATTTTGGGGGTCCTCTTCCTCTCCTGCGTGTGAGGGGAGTACCCTGTTGCAACAGATCAATAAAGATCAGGCTTACTAGCTGCTTTGCTTCTCAATATTCTCTGGTTGGCGTCTGTTATTTTCTCCCACCAATAGGGAACCTATGTAAGGACTCTATAAGGGCTCTTGGATACCCCATAAGGGAAAAGGGCATATTTTTATTTACAACATTATAAGGAGCAAATGGGGAACCTGTGGCCCTTCAGGTGAAACTCCAGTTCTTCTCCGCGCCACCAAGCACGTCCAGACGATGGGAGCTGGAGTTTGACAATATCTGTGGTGCCACAGGCTCCCCCCATCCCATCGCTAAGGGGTTCAGAGGCAGGTTTTTGGCTCCAAGCGGCTTGCAGCTGAAGACCGGGAGCGTGCAGAGACAGGAGAGGAGGAAGCGAAGGGGGAGATCAGATTTGGCAAAGGCAACCCCTTCCCACTCACTCCCTGCTCCCCCCCCCCAAAAAAAAATTAGCTCAGGGAGGTCCAGAACAAAGAAGTGGGATTTACAAGAGAGGAAAGCTAGGCCTAGGAGTGGGGTGGGGGAAAGAGGGTGGTGAATGGGGTCTGTGTGGGGTTGGGCTGGCTGGTTAATGTTTTAACTCCAAACGGCCAGAGGCAGCTTTCTCTGGGAAGCTTTCCAAACCCAATAAACATTAAGCAGACCCAGAGAGTCGGCCAAGTACGACCACAGCTCCACGTGAGCTCAGATCCCCAGCCTTGCTTGCCCGGGGAGGGTGCTTCCACCCCAGCAAATTCCCCCCCCCCCCCAAAAAAAAAACCACTACGAGAGACTTCAAGCTATCCTGCAATGACTGTGTTTTCCTCAGATTTCTGATCATGGAGGCAAACTTCCGATTTAACATGGGAGACACGCTTCACTCTCGTGTCCCCCTCCCCCCAAAAAGAGGTTTTAGACCGGGAGAGAGTAAGAGGGCACACGTACAAACATTTGTCCTGCAAAGGAGCCCATGGCACACACCACCACGTCACTGGAGTGAGAGGCAGTGTGGTGCAGTGGGTAGAGCATGAGAGTACAATGTGGGACAGACCAGGGTTCACAACCCCACTGAGGCACGTGAAGCTCACCATGGGGTGTGACCTTGGGCCAGTAACTGTCGCCTAGCCTAGCCTACTTTGCAGGGTTGTTGTGAGGATTAGATGAGGAGGGGGAGAATCATGTAGGCCAACTTGAGCTCCTTGGAGGGAGAATTCAGTATATAAATGTAATAATGTATACCGTATTTTTCGCTCCATAGGGCGCACTGGACCATAGGGCGCACCCAGTTTTTAGGGGGTGAAATCAAGAAAAATAATCTTATTTCCCCCCCCCCCCCGCCCCAAAGAGCAGCGTACAGGATGCGCACAACCTCTCCCTGCCGGATGGGTTGCGCGCGGCTATGTTACAAGCCAAGGCAGCCAGTGGGATGGATCCTGATGGCTGTTTTGGCTTCCTCTTTAGCCCCACGCAACCTCTCCCTCCCAGGAGAAGCTGTGCGGGGCTAAAGAAGCCATAGCCATGTGCAGCCTCTCCCTGCCAGAGGGGCTGCGCGCGGCTATCCCTAAAGCCTGAAGAGCCAGAGGGGTTGGTGCGCACCGACCCCTCTTGCTCTCTAGGCTTCAGCGAAAGCAAAGCGAAGCCTTTGGAACACGGAGGGAGTGCTCCCTCTGCGCTTCGGCGGCTTAGCGTTGCTATCACTGAAGCCAAGGAGCCTGCATTCGCTCCATAGGACGCACACACATTTCCCCTCAATTTTTGGAGGGGGAAAAAGTCCTATAGAGCGAAAAATACGGTAATTGATGGTCTGTGGACCCCAGGGTTTGTGTGCCACCATTTACATAACAAAAACTAGTGTAAAGATATCAACATTTTCAAAAGTATTAGCTAACTGGGAGCCCCTGGTCTAGTCTTGCCGTTTCTTTGCAAGGCAAGGCAAGCGTAAAGCAACTTGCAACAACATCAGAAAGGTTTCTTCTTTCTTCAAGAATATGATTAAACAAATCATTAAAGGTAAAGGGACCCTGACCATTAGGTCCAGTCGTGACCGACTCTGGGGTTGCGGCACTCAACTCGCTTTGTTGGCCAAGGGAGCCGGCGTACAGCTTCCAGGTCATGTGGCCAGCATGACTAAGCTGCTTCTGGCAAACCAGAGCAGTCCACGGAAACGTCGTTTACTATATATCAAAATGATTCATTTAAAGGCAGCAGAAAAAGGTCCCGGAGACTTGGGAGGGGGGTCTCCCCCAAGGCTGCTAGCCACTGCATTTTTCGCTCTATATGATGCACCCGACCATAAGACGCACCTAGTTTTAGAGGGGGAGAACAAGAAAAAAAATATTCTCTCCCTCTCTGTGCAAAGGCCCCTTCAGCGGAGCAGCAGGAGAAGCGGAGCCCCTTCCATTTCTGCTCCCGCTTCGCTGAAGGGGCGCTGCGCAGAGAGGGAAAGCTGCGCAGCGCCTCTCCAGCGAAGCGAAGCCAGGAGAGCAAGATGGATCAGTGTGCACCGACCCCTTTTGCTCTCCTAGCTTCAGGGATAGCCGCCCAAATCCTCCCACTGTGCTCTGGAGGCTTCGGGTTGCTTTCGCTGAAGCCATGGAGCCTGCATTAACTCCATAAGACGCACACACATTTCCCCTTCCTTTTTAGGAGGGGGGAAGTGCGTCTTATAGAGCGAAAAATACGGTAAGTTGTTTTTAGCTGGAAATGCAGAGGATTGAATCTGGGGCTGCCTCCATGCAAGGAGAAGGTAGAGTTGCACCTGAGGAGCAGCGGGGGCTTACCTTGCGGTCCAGCAGGGCCTTTGACTCCAGGTACGCCTGACGGGCCGCGGATGCCAATGTCTCCTTTGGGGCCCACAGGGCCTGGGGGTCCCTGCGAGGCCAGCCTCCCTGAAACAAAAGGTTTGGAAAGGGAAGGGGGTAACAGTCGAGGAAGATGCGCATTCCCAAGATCACAACATACAATGAAAGCACACAGCTTCCTCCAAAGAAGCTCGGGAACTGTAGTTTGTTAAGGGTGCTGGGAATTGTAGCTCTGTGGTGGGGAGAAACTACAGTTCCCAGGATTCTCTTGCTGGGAAGTTGTGTGCTTCAGATATATGGAGCGGCCATAGCTAAAAAGGGATGTGTTGAGACTGAGATTCACGGCGAATGGTGTGTTGCAGCGAGAATTTCAGTCCTTGAGAAAGCGAAAGTAAATTTGTGAAGATCAGACGACATTTGTCGGTTTGTAAGAAGTTTTGTGAGGAGTATTATTGGAAGTATTGCAAAAATGGAGAAGGGGAAGGGTGATCTAAGAGATGTAAAGGCAATACAAAGTTAAGAAATGCATAAGAAGTGGTTAAAATGGTGGATCATCAGAGGCGCTGATGGAAGTCTAAAAAGATTGTATAAGTGATAAGTTTTGTGGTACATTTTATAATTTATATGTTAAAATCAATAAAAATTATTTAAAAACAAAAAAGAGAAAGCGAAAGTAAAGGGAAATGCTTGAAGATGTCTGATTACAGCAGGAAAAGAAAATATGAATGTAAAATGAAAATTTCACACAGAAATTCACAGTCTCTTTTTATCAATGGTCATCCAAGACGCTTCTTCAAGCGGCCCCTCCTCAAAATGAAAATGGGCCTTTTCCAGAAGTGGTTCCCCCCAACTTGTGCAACACTCTCCCCAGGGAGACTCGCCTGACACTAGTTACGTATCTTTTGGTCCCAGGCAAAAACATTCTTTTTTTTTAGCCATCTATGGCCTTTCTGCATGGGTGGGATGCTTCGATGTAGTTTGTTTGCTTTTTAAAAAACAGAAGTGTCTTTCATAATTTATTTTTAATGCTGCTTTTAATGTATTTGTATGTTTTCTTTTTCCCTTGAAATATTGTAAGTGGCTTGAGTACATACCATCCCGTCCAGGTATGGTGGTCCTCAGCCTCTCTCTGGGGCCTGGAGAACCTGCTGAATACAGAGGGGGCAAGACGTTACATTACCTGGAGCTCCTACAAGCAAGGCTATGTTAAGAGTGTAACACATGTACACCCAACAGTGTCCCTGGTCTTCCTTCTTTCAGGATCTTTGGAATGCTATGTACAAGGCCTGACGTAAGTAAGAAGAAACCTCCCTGTTCCTTTATCCTCAGATCATACACTGCTCTCTGCTCAGTAAATTGTTATCAGGATTGCTTTTCTCTCATTCTCCATCTGTGGTATTTAAGTGACCCTGCTACCAGCTGCAAGGAGACACAAGGACTTTAAACCCTAGGGAAAGTGCTCTTGTGCTTGGGTCTTCCTCGAGGGTTTCCCATTACAGGCATCTGGTTGGCCACTGTGAGAACAGGACTAGATGGGTCATTGGCCTGATTCAGCAGAGCTCTTCTTAGGGGACGCGGGTGGCACTGTGGTCTAAAGCACTGAGCCTCTTGGGCTTGCCAATTGGAAGGTTGGCAGTTTGAATCCCCACGACAGGGTGAGCTCCCATTGCTCTCTCCCAGCTCCTGCCAACCTAGCAGTTCGAAAGCACGCCAGTGCAAGTAGATAAATAGGTACCCCTGTGGCAGGAAGATAAATAGTGTTTCCATGCTCTCTGGCTTCCATCACGGTGTTCCGTTGTGTCAGAAGCGGTTTAGTCATGACCCGGAAAGCTGTCAGTGGACAAACGCCAGCTCCCTCGACCTAAAAGCGAGATGAGCACTGCAGCCCCATAGTCGCCTTTGACTGGATTTCACCGTCCTGGGGTCCTTTACCCTTTTTTTACCTCTTAGGGCTGCAACGCCACAAGTTACAACAGCACTAGAACAAGGACCCCTTTGCCACACAACCGTCTTGAAGCGACTCTGAGGTCCCCCATCATGTTTATCTTCCCGCCGCAGCGGTACCTATTTATCTACTTGCACTGGCGTGCTTTCGAACTGCTAGGTTGGCAGGAGCTGGGACAGAGCAACGGGAGCTCACCCCGTCATGGGGATTCAAACCGCCAACCTTCCGATCGGCAAGCCCAAGAGGCTCAGTGGTTTAGACCACAGCGCCACCCGTGTCCCCTAAGAAGAGCTCTGCTGAATCAGGCCAATGACCCATCTCTGAGGCACCGAAAAGCCTGCCTATGTCAATGTGGGAAGTTCTCTGCAAAGCAGAAACGCAACAGAGGAACAGCAGCAGTTGCTCACGGCGCATCATGTTCAGGGTTCAGCACACCTTTCCTGTTGGGTGTAATGAATGACCAAGCGACGAGGGAAGCCCTTGCACGTTCCTGCCAGGAAATAACATCTCGCCACCCTTTCTGCCCATTGTCCTTTTGCAACTTGTGCAAAGAGGGGAGAGAAATATTCCATCATTAATTATTCCAGTCTTCTCCTCCCCTCTCTTCGCCCAAACCAGAAACACATGTTCTGTCAGAGCGAGGGAAGGACCACTAAACCTTTCCAGCTGCACAGAGCTCCAGCCAAAGCCAGGAAGCTTCGCCAGGCCCCGGGACAGTCCCCGTCAGCCAGCTGCTTTCAATTTTGGCCCCCTCGCCTGGTGTGCTTCTCACCAGTCCCGATGCAATGCTGGCAGCGGACTTGGAGGAAGGAGATGGCGGGTGGTAGGAGGAGAGGGAAGAGAAGAGGCTGGAGCTGATAATCAGAAGCAAAACTCCATTGTCCCTGCTTCAATCCTGGAGAAGGCAGGGCCAGTCTTAGGATGCTGCTGCCCAGTTTGTGAAAACTTCAGCCAGTTTTGCCAGCCAGCCCAAACCGAATTGCTGCAGGTCAGTTACGATTCCACAGAAAATCCACGCAGAACTCTGCTCTCAAAGAATCTCAGCTTCCCCCACGCTGTCCTACTTTAAAAAGTACTGTTTTGGGGGGACAAGGGGCGGGTGGGTGTGGAGGACTCCCTGGTCCTGAATGGGGTAACTGTGCCCCTGAAGGACTAGGTGCGCAGCCTGGAAGTCATTTTGGACTCACAGCTGTCCATGGAGGCGCAGGTCAATTCTGTATCCAGGGCGGCTGTCTACTAGCTCCACCTGGTACGCAGGCTAAGACTCTACCTGCCTGCAGACTGTCTCGCCAGAGTGGTGCATGCTCTAGTTATTTCCCGCTTGGACTACTGCAATGCACTCTACGTGGGGCTACCTTTGAAGGTGACTAATTACAACTAATCCAGAATGTGGCAGCTAGACTGGTGACTGGGGGCGGCCACCGAGACCACATAACACCGGTCTTGAAAGACCTACATTGGCTCCCAGGACGTTTCCGAGCACAATTCAAAGTGTTGGTGTTGACCTTTAAAGCCCTAAACGGCCTCAGCCCAGTATACCTGAAGGAGGGTCTCCACCCCCATCATTCTGCCCGGACGCTGAGGTCCAGTGCCGAGGGCCTTCTGGCGGTTCCCTCATTGTGAGAAGCAAAGCTTCAGGGAACCAGGCAGAGGACCTTCTCAGTTGTGGCGCCCACCCTGTGGAACGCCCTCCCATCAGATGTCAAAGAGATAAACAACTACCTGACATTCAGAAGACATCTTAAGGCAGCCCTGTTCAGGGAAGTTTTTAATGTATGACATATTAGTGTATTTTTGGTCTTTGTGGAAGCTGCCCAGAGTGGCTGCGGAAACCCAGCCAGATGGGCGGGGTACAAATAAATTATTATTATTATTATTATTATTATTAAAATAAAAATAATGCATTGCTTAGTGGTTAAGAGTGTCAGCCTAGAATCCAGGAGACCAGGGTTGGAAACCCCACTTGGCTATGAAGTTCACACTAGGGTGACCTCGGAGGTCAGCCCAACCTGCCTCACAGGGTTGTTGTGGGGATTAATTGAGAGGACAGGGGGGAGAACTGTGCACACCATTTTGAGCTCCCCGGAGGAAAAGGTGGAATATGAATGCAATAAATAAAATAAATAACATGTGCTTGAAAAGGCAACATGTGAGCCCTTTGCTAAAGCCAATGCATGGTGTCTTTGCAGAGGCAAAGTAGCCTCTAGACTTTGGTCACCTCCAGACTGTCAAGTTATTTGCCAGAGCGATGGAAGTGCATCCCAGAAATTTCAGTGTGTGCTATTGAAGTGCTTCGTCCCCCTGGCAGTGCTGGAGTCAAAAAGGGCAGCCTCCCCTTTTCTCTCCTCTTTTCTGCCACACCCCTTTGTATCCTTCTCTCTCTTCCCACTCCCTTTTGTTATGTACTGAAGTTTTCACCCTGGGCCAGCAGGGGGATACGGTAGATAGTTTCACTCAGGTCCACATATGCAAATAAGGGATTGAAAGTGACGTTCAGTGATTGGATAGTTACAGAAAGTGGTTACTGTTGCGTTGTAGTGGAGCTCTATATAAGCAGGCTGGCTGAACCCTTCAGTTCAGTTCTGCTCTGGCCTGTGAATAAACAAGAGCTGTTTGAAGAATCACTGTGTCGTCTGATATGTTCACCCACAACTTAATACCTTTTCTCTCTCATCTCTTCTCTTCTCCTGCATCCCTTTCCTGCCTGCTTCCTATGCACATGAAATGAGGCCAAGCAGGCAGTTGGGCTGCTCACGCCTCTTGAGAGAAAATGGTCATTTGGGGGCATTGTTAAATGTCAAGGACAGTTGCCTTGAACTAGTGAGGGCCTGTAGGCAAGGACCTGGCCTCAACTGATCCACTTTGGCTCATTCAGGGACGAAGAAGCAATGGGTAAAAGGATACTCCCTCAGACTTTTCCTTGAGTTTAGGCTCCGTGCACACACACACACACACACACCCTCTCTGAGCAAACTGGCTTCTTGCTCCATCTTGCTTTTATTTATTAAAACATTTGCCAACAGTGTGGCTAACCACCATCAAAACAAGCACAAAACTCTGGTCCCAGGACTGCCAGAAAAGGACAGACAAAGCAAACAAAGAAGCCGAGGCTTCTCGATGGCCACCCACACAAAATGCACACCTACACTGTCATCTGTTAGCACATCCAGACAGCAGCATCTTAACCTGGCGCCAAAATGGTAGCTGATAGGACTGGTAGAGTGGAAAGTAGGGAGGCTAACAGCAGGGGGCGCCAGAGATTATATTTCTATTGGACTAGACCAGTGGTTCATAAAGTTTTTCGAGTTACAGCCCTCTCTTTAGCAGTTTTGACAACCCACTACAGAAGATAATAGCATAATAAAATTTAAAAGAGTAACAATTAATTACACATTTATTCAAAGTCCAACTAAAACTATTTAGTTTAATTAATTCAACAAAGGTGATGAACTTGATCCAGCAGCTTTTCAAAGTCTGGTGGTCATTTACACCTCCCGCGCCCCCTGCCTCCTAGGTAAACCCACTGACTCCTAGTGGGCAGTACCACCCACTTTGAGAACCACTGGACTAGGTGACTCTTTGAGTCCCAACCGTACAATTCTACGTGGAGCCAACTGATTCTAGTTTTGCACCCTATCAGGGCAACCACTGAGATTGAGCTGAAGGAGAATCACCGATTGGCTGGACACAGAGGATGGGTGGTCAGAGGGAGAAGAAGGAGCAGAATGGGAAGAGGATCTGCCAGAAGCTAAAAAGGTTACAGGGTTTAGTGAGCTGGGGGAGTCTAGGGCAGAAAGAAGTCCAGAATCAGAGGCAGATGTTGAAGCAGGAGGGGAGGGGAGCCAAGAGGCAGAGGCAAGTCAGGCTGGTGTCTCCCCCTCCTGCTGTGACAATCCCCACACCCCCTGGTCTCCCAGAACCAGAAGAAGTATGTTCAGGGAGAAGCAGAGACAAGCACGTCGTCAGCGTAGTCTCAGATTGCTTGGGAAGGACCTGGGGATGGAGATGATTTAGGCAACTGTGGGAAGGCGGGACCTTCAGCCTCCACAACTGCCTACCCAGAAGAGTTGCTGTTCTGATTAGGCCTCACTCCCTGGAGCAGGTCTTGTTTCGTCTAATGGAGAGTTTACTCCGTGTGATTTAGTGCTGGCTCGTTACCTGGCAGGGAGGAAGTCGCTAGGCAGGGCCGCCCCCTGGACTGCTTGTATGTAAGAAGGCAGGCAGGTGAGAGGTTCATGGGGCATTGCCCTTGAAGCTGTCCCAGAAACTCCAGCGGGTGCAGAATGCTGCAGCGAGGCTCCTCACGGGGTCTCTGCCATGGGAGCATATTCACCCAGTGCTTTTCCAGCTGCACTGGCTCCCGGTGGAGTACAGGGTCAGATTTAAGGTGCTGGTTTTGATCTTTAAAGCCCTTCACAGCTTAGGACCCTCGTACCTACGGGACCGCCTCTCCCGGTATGCCGCACGGAGGACCTTAAGGTCCATAAACAGCAACACCCTAGTGGTCCCGGGCCCTAAGGAAGTTAGATTAGCTTCAACCAGAGCCAGGGCCTTTTCAACACTGGCTCCGGCTTGGTGGAACGCTCTGTCTCATGAGACCAAGGCCCTGCAGGATCTGATTTCTTTCCGCAGGGCCTGCAAGACACAGTTGTTCTGCCTGGCCTTCGGCCTGGAGTTAATTTGATTCCCTCCCCCTCTTTCTTTTTCCTTTCTCCTCCAGTGATGAGGCTGCATTTTAATGTGTCAATATTTTAATGTTGTATTTTAATCTTGTTTTTAAATTGTATTCATTCAACTTGCTTTTATTATTGCTTGTTAGCCGCCCTGAGCCTGGCCTTGGCTGGGGAGGGCGGGGTATAAATAAAAATTATTATATTATGATTATCAGCCCTAATGAGGAAGCTCCCACTCCTTGCCAGAGTCTCAAGGCATGAATGAAGTGTGGGAGCTAACCAGGCAAGGAATTCACAGGCGGGGCCACCACTGAAAAGGCCTCGTCTCCTGTGCCCACCCTGCCACACCCCAGATGACCAACGAAGATCCACGGCCTCCCTCCCTGCTTACCTTTTGCGCTTTCGTCCCCAGGGCTCCCCTGAGCAGCCAGAGAGCCCCACAGGGCCACGGAATCAGGAGAGTCACCTCCCTTAGGAGGAAGTCGTCTGCCGGGCACCAGAGAGTCCACAGATTCAGCTGCAGAGAGGGTCGCTACCTGAAGACAAGGGGGAACATCTCCAGCAAAGCAGGGAAAAGGTCTTCACCCCAATACATGCACAGGCAGGGAGACACACGTCCAGAAGTAGTGTGGTTGGGGTTGAGTATGTGATGGTTGTGTGTTCAGATCAGTATGCTAGCTATATTGGCTACCATATGTGATCAGGGAGGCAAGAAGGCATCCTTTTCATTCCCCTCTGTGTCCCCCACATGCAGAGCTGTTTCCCTTCTGATGCTGTTGGTCTTTGATGAAATTGCATATTTATTTATTTTTTTCATTTACGTGCCACTTGATTGAACTAAGACCTCTCAGCGGTTTACAAGAAATATTAAAATTACCAGTTAAGAAACAGTTAAAAACAAGGAAAAGCATCTGAAAAAAAATAATTAACGGCGAACAACATTAACATCCATATGTTTGGAAAGGCTTGCCTAAATGAAAACAAAATAAGCAGGCACCGGGAGGAAAAAATACAATGAAGGCACCTGTCTGATATCAACAGGCAGGGAGTTGCAAACCTGCCACACTGAAATAATGATTTCTGACAAGGCTGGAGAGGTGGAGGAGAGGTATTGGATAAAGCAGCCAGCTGAGACCCACCCCAAACCCACTGCCCCTTCAAGAGTATATAAAATGATATTGAAAGAGACTGACCTTTGCTTCTAAGAAGTTGACCCTCTCCAGCAGTTCTGAGACTTTGCTGCAGTTTAAACAACCTGGGGAATCAGGTGAGACAGGGAGAAGTTAAAATGGGCAGCTAACATTTATTTATTTTTTGGCCTGGAGGCCACATTCGCCCTTGGTTAATTCTCTAAGGACCACATACCATCAGTGAATGTGGCCACCCCACTCTCACACACCCCTGCATCTCCAGGTAAGACTGGCAAACATACTCTCTCTGAAACCCTGGAAAGCCACTGCCAGTCAGTGTAGGAAATGCTAAGCTAGATGGACCAATGGTCTGACTGGGTAAAAGGCGGCTTCATATGCTCCTGTTTAATCCAACCCATAGCTCAGATGCTTTGCATCCAGAAGGTCTTGGGCTCATTCCCCAAAGGCATCTCCAGCTAGACATGGGAGAGACCCCTTCCTGAAACCCTGGAAAGCCACTGCCGGTCAGTGTAGGGCAATGCAGAGCTTGATGGACCAATGGGTCTGCTGCCTATGTTCCAGAAAGTACAAGAACTGGTTTTGTGAGCAGAAGGTCCCAAGTTCAACCCCAGCATCTCTAGGTAGGGCTGGGAGGGACCGGTGGGTGTTGTAGTGCAAAGTCTCTCCTGTACCCAATAGGTCCCTGCAGAAAGTTTCTCCTGCTGGTTCCAAAGATCTCAGAAGCCTGACGCACAGTATCTCTGACCAGGGCTTGTAAGCGTGGCTGCTCCTGTAGCCTCCCTGTTGAAATACAACCAGCACCAACTGCCTGTGCTTTCCAGAAACAACTGAAGACGTTTTATTTTTATTATGTATTTTTTGTGTTTTTTATGTTGTGATTTTATGTTGTGAACTGCCCTGGGTATAGCACAGTATACAATTTATTATTATTATTACTATTACTATCACCATTATTGTTGTTGTTGTTGTTGTTGTTAGTTGTAGCTCAGAAGACAAACGGAATCCATTCTGGAACAACTTCCAAAATGTTCAGAAACCAAGGAGCCAGCTTCCAATTGGCAGCCAGTCAGAAACCACGGACATCGTGTGAGAAGTTCAGGTTCCAAAGAACGTTCACAAACCGGAACACTCACTTCCAGGTTTGTGGCATTCAGGAGCCAAAACGTTCGAGTCGCAAGGCATTCGACTTCCGAGGTATGACTGTATTAATGCTTACCCAGCTGGATAAATGGGTCTTTGTGCCGAGTCTCTATTTTGTATTGTTTAAGTTTTGTCTCAAATATAGAGGCTGTGCTTTTGTGCTTTCCACTGCTTCCCGCTGTTTTTTCCACACGTTGCCTTGAGGCCATTGTGTGGAAGATGATTATTAACAATTATTGATGATGAAGATGATATCTGAGTGGGCACCAGGCTGGGGAAGGCAAATTCACACTACTGCAAAAGCAGTGCCAGAGGGACAACCAGGAATTTCTCAGCCTGCAAAGGGCTGCCAGCACTCTGCCAAGCCAGCTCAGCCAATTCCCACGCAGAGCAGATTAGTGCCTTGCATTGTAGAACCAATTCTATTAGCTCCCTGGTGAGGTGCTGCAGCCATGACAAATATCCCTGCTGTCCTTCTTGGAAAGGAGTGGAAAGAGAAGGATTTTTCACTCATCGCTGAGATCCAACTAATGGGAATCAGAACTGAGCGCACATACAGAGAGACACAGAGGCTGCTTTGAAATATGACTTTGGAACAAACAAGCAAATAAGAGTTAAAAGCCATGAAAGAGATCTCATACGCTCTGTACCCGTGCCAGCGTAGTGGTTAGAGTGTTGGACTAGGAGTTGGGAGGTAAAGGTAAAGGGATCATTAGGTCTAGTTGCGGACAACTGGGGTTGGGGTGCTCATCTCACTTTATTGGCCGAGGGAGCCAGCATGACAAAGCCGCTTCTGGCCGAACCAGAGCAGCGCATGGAAACGCCGTTTACCTTCCCGCCGGAGCGGTACCTATTTATCTACTTGCACTTTGACGTGCTTTCGAACTGCTAGGTTGGCAGGAGCAGGGACCGAGCAATGGGAGCTCACCCCGCCGCAGGGATTCGAACCACCGACCTTCTGATCGGCAAGTCCTAGGCTCTGTGGTTTAACCCACAGCACCACCCGCGTCCCTGGTAGGAGCTGGGAGACCGGGGTTCAAATCACCCGCTCGGCCATGAAGCTCACTCTGTGCTCTCAGGGCAGTCGCTGCCTCTCAGCCTAACCTCCCTCGCAAGGTTGTTGTGGGGACTGAATAAGGGGAGAACGATGTACACCCTGCCTTCAGCTCAAGTCAAAGGTGTGCTAGGATCTGCCATTTCTGCTGTCTGCCCAAAACGCCAAGAGCGAAGGGGAGGAAAGCAACACTGCAGTTTGTGTGGGACAACATACACCAGCCCAAGGGCAAGGGCGCTCTGCTTAGAAACCCTCAGGGAGGGTCTCCTGGGGGAAAAAGCTCTCAGCGGCTACTAGGCACAACGGCTATGCTGTGCCTCCACGGTAGGAGGCAGTGATGCTTCTGAATAAAGGTAAAGGTAAAGGGACCCCTGACCATTAGGTCCAGTCGTGGCCGACTCTGGGGTTGCGGCGCTCATCTCGCTTTATTGGCCAAGGGAGCCAGCGTACAGCTTCTGGGTCATGTGGCCAGCATGACTAAGCTGCTTCTGGCGAACCAGAGCAGCGCACGGAAACGCAGTTTACCTTCCCGCCAGAGTGGTACCTATTTATCTACTTGCACTTGAAGTGCTTTCGAACTGCTAGGTTGGCAGGAGCAGGGACCGAGCAACGGGAGCTCACCCTGTCGCAGGGATTCGAACCGCCGACCTTCTGATCGGCAAGCCCTAGGCTCTGTGGTTTAACCCACAGCACCACCCGCGTCCCGATGCTTCTGAATACCGGTTGCTAAAAGCCACAGGAGGGAAGAGGGTTGCTCTAGGGCTTGGGTGCTGCTTGATGGTTTCCCATTGAGGTGGCCGCCACGAGCACAGGATGCTGAGCCATTGGCCTGACTCCGCAGGGCTCGTCTTAGGTCCTCAACCCTCACCAGAATAAGCTGCAGGCCGGGCTGGCAGTCTGCGCAAAGGGGCAGCCCCATGAGCGGCGTCCTGAGGATCCTGGTAGCCAGCAGTCTCTGAAAAGGAAGAAAAAGATGGGGGAGAATTGTTTAGAATTGAGAGCCAGTGTTGGTGCAGTGGTTAAGAGCGGTGGACTCGTAATCTGGTGAACCGGGTTCACTTCCCTGCTCCTCCACATGCAGCTGCTGGGTGACATTGGGCTAGTCATACTTCTTTGAAGTCTCTCAGCCCCACTCACCTCACAGAGTGATTGTTGTGGGGGAGGAAGGGAAAGGAGTATTTTAGCTGCTTTGAGACTCCTTCGGGTAGTGATAAAGCGGGATATCAAATCCAAACTCTTCTCTTCTTTAGGGTTGTGGCAGGGCACCTATTTCAGCCTGAGGGCCAGATCAGAGCTCACCCAAACTTAAGCACACTTAAAAAATACACAGGCCACGTCGTTGAGTCATTTGACCCTAAGCTAGGCACTGTTCTTCCCACATTCCCACCATGCATTTAAACAATTGTGGCTTTTGCCAAAGAGGTGTTGTTAAGGGCGGTGCGAATAGTCTGGAGGCCACAAGTTCTTCCCCCAGAGCTATAGTTCCCAGATCTCTGCTTAACCACTCTGGGAATTGTAGTTCTATGCATAGCTGTCAACATATCCTTTTTTTAATGGGAAATTCCCTTATTCCGAATAGGATTCCTCACAAGAAAAGGGAAAAGTCCGATCAACTCTCAGCACCCTTAACATGCTACAGTTCCCATAATCCTTTGAGGTAAGCCACAGCTGTTTAAGGCGGTATCCTGGTGCTTTAAATCAGTGTTTCCCAACCTTGGGCCTCCAGCTGTTTTCGAACTACAATTCCCATCATCCCTGACCACTGGTCTTCCTAGCTGAGGATTATGGGAGTTGTAGTCCAAAAACAGCTGGAGGCCCAAGGTTGGGAAATGCTGCTTTAAATATCGTGTGGGCAGAATTATAGGAACAGAACTACCCAAACTGAATAGAAATTTATTCATGTATGCAACTACGGCGGCAAGAATGTTACTTGCCCAAAAATGGAAAGAAGAAGAAGTTCCAGCGAAAGAAGAACGGATACAAAAAACTTACAGAATATGCTGAAATGGCAAAACTTACTGGAAAAATAAGAAATCAAGATAGCAAACTTTTTATAAAAGCATGGAAATGGTTTATTGAATATTTACCAAAAAAAACAAACAAACTGTAAACATATAGGAACATTGGCAGGATTATTTTAATAACCTGCAGTTTTTTTATAAGAGTATATATTTAAAGCAGATGAATAAATGAGTAAGTTAAGTTAATTTGTAATATGCAAAAAATATATTAAAAAATAAATTTAAGGAAGCACAGAAAGAGGACGGGGAAGGACGTCGCGCTTCGAAATGTTAAAACGATGGTAAAATTGTTGAAAAGTATAAAATCGAAAATCATAAACAAAAGTGAAACATAAGTAAATAAATAAATACAGTGTGGTTGTAGCCATAGGACTGTCGCATGCCACTATCAGAGACAGTTTATAGCGCGATCCTAAGCACAGTTGCTCAGAAGTAAGCCCTGTTGGATTCAGTGGGGCTTATTCCTGGGGAAAGTGGAGTTAGGGTAGCAGCTGTATGGCTCTCTGAATGAGGTTCCTGTTGGCATGGGGAACACTGAGGAAATCCGCTGTCTGAATCACTTGGAACTGCAGTTGGCTTCCTCCAGATGGAGGTCTGTCTCCTACACGTGTCCGGAGGGCTGGCTTCCCATGCTGGGATGGGGTGGGAAAGGAATGAGACTGCCGTCTGGTTCATCTCTCTTGAGCCAAGCTTGTACCCCCAACTCTGCTAGGTAACAAAGCCTTTTTGCCGTTTGAGATCCCTAAGAGGAAAAGAATTCCTAGGCTGGTTTCCGTGGAGTTAGCCCAGCCAGGGAATTTGGAAATTCCCCCAAACCCTGACCACACAGTAGAAGGTAAAAGGTAAAGGACTCCTGGACGGTTAAGTCCAGTCAAAGGCGACTATGGGGTGCTCATCTTGCTTTCAGGCCGAGGGAGCCGGCGTTTGTCCACAGACAGCTTTCCAGGTCATGTGGCCAGCAGGACTAAACTGCTTCTGGCGCAATGGGACACCATGATGGAAACCATAGCGCAAGAAATGCCGTTTACCTTCCCGCAGCAGTGGTACCTCTTTATCTACTTGCACTGGCGTGCTTTCAAACTGCTAGGTAGGCAGGAGGTGGGGCAGAGCAACGGGAGCTCACCCCGTCGCAGGGATTCGAACTGCCAAACTTTTGATTGGCAAGCCCGATGGGTGCAGTGGTTTAGACCACAGCGCCACCCGCCACAGTAGAAGGGCTGTTGCTTAGGGGCAGAGCTGCTGCCAGTCAGTGCAGATAGCACTGAACGACATTGGCCAATGGAGACAGGTTGTAACTCTGTGGTAGAGCATCTGCTTTGCAGGCAGAAGGTCTCCAGTTGAATCACAGGTACCTCCAGGTATCACTGGCAATGTCCCTGGAGAGCTACTGCCAGTCAGTGTAGACAGCACTGATGGGCCCATAGTCTGATTTGGTACAAGGCTGCTTCTTATGTTCCTATTTAATGCAACCCTTTATTTACAATGGTGAGGACTAGAAACTTAACCTTTTTTAAGGGGAAGGGCCATAGCTCAGAGGAAGAGCACCTGCTTTGCATGCCTCGAGAAGAGCGATATTTGGAAATGAAGCATCAGATCAGATGGGTCTTGGGAGTCAAGTCACCAGAGATATTTTCATTCTGTCCATAGCTACTATTTTTTTTTTAATAAAAATAAACACTTGCTGGTCGCTTAATACAAAAGTGTGGCGGCCGCCTCTAAGCAACTTATGGAATAATTAAGAGCTAAAGGCATAGCATAAAGGAAAAAGCAGGACCTAAGCATACTGCCTCCAACAGTGGATAGTATGGAACACATCAATAAGGGTAAGTAGCTGTGGACAGCCTTATTCTATAGTTTTTTTATTGTACAGGCAACCAACCCCCTGTTTACGCACCTTCAATATCTGCATAAAGATGTCACTGAAATGCCACCAAAAGGGCGTAACAGGGGTTTTGAAGGGTTTTTCAATGGGTTTCAATTATATGCAATTTCACATAACCGCTGCATAAGTGGGGGGCCACCTGTAATGGAAGCCGAACGCTGGAAGGGCACCGGTGGCAGGAGGCCTCATTAGGGAAAGCACGCCTCAGTTTAAGAATGGCTTTGGTTTAAGAACGACTTCCAGAACGGATTAAGTTTGTAAACCGAGGTACCACTGTGTGTGTGTGCGTGTGTGTGTGTGCTGGCTGGTTGGTTGGTTAGTTTTAATTCTACTAATGTTTAACTGATTTTTAATGACACACACACACACCCCGCCCATTTTTAGCTGTTCTTATTTTATCTGTAAACCGCCTTGAGTCCCTGTCAGGGAAAAAGGCAGGGTGGGGATGAACATAACAATAATAATTATCCTTCACAAATTTGTCTAATCTTCTGTTAAAGCCATTCAAGTTTGTTGTTCTTTACTGCCTCTTGTGGGTGGGAATGGATCCCAGAGTAGTTGAACCGCTAGTTTGATTATCTGCTGGTAGATAGGAGAAGCTTTCTTCAGCCTCCCAGTACAGTACTTATTTGGTGGCACGCTGAGACAAGGTCGTCTCCACAAGGCTGTCACAACTGGGTGGCCAAATGGATGTCATCAGCCTTGTCCCCACCCACTCACCCCATCCTGATTTCAAGTCACACCAGGTCAGAGCATCATCAGCTGTCCCAACCAATAAGGGAACACGCTGATCTCTCGATGGCTCATTCTGAGACCACCCTGAGGACCACGATCTCCCCTTTCCCCCCCCCCCTTTCCCCTTAATCTGAACCGGAATGCATTTGGCAATGTAAATATTTGCTTTGAAAGGAGGGGAATGGAAGAGAAAGGAGGGTGGGTGTTTGTGCAGATCACAGGCATGAAGCGATGCAGCTGGCAAGATAGAAAAAGGAGGCAGTGAGAAATCTCTAGGCTTCTAGGGGCGGGGGTGGGGATTACTGGGGGGGGGGCACTAAGAGGTAAGGGGTGACGGGGCGTAAATGACCATCAGACCAGTTTTTTAAACTGGTATCACTGGATCAAGTTCATCAATTAAACTAAATACAGTGGAACCTCGGTTTTCGAACGTAATCTGTTCCGGAAGTCCATCTGACTTCCGAAACGTTCGAAAACTGAAAATCAAGAAGCTGTAGTCAAAATGAATGGTGAAAACGGAAAAACGCGCTGTGGAAGCCATTCGACTTCCAAGGTGCGTTCAAAAATGGAAGCATTCACTTTCAGGTTTTCAGCGTTCAGCTTCCGAAACGTTCGGCAGCTGAGACGTTCTAAAACCGAGGTTGTGCTGCAGTTTCAATTGGATTTGGAAAAAAACGTTCAACTAATGGTTGCTGTTTTGAATTTGATTCTGCAATTATCTTCCTTAGTGGGTTGTGCAAAGTGCTGTTCTGAATAATGCTTTTTGTAGGGTAAGGGGCACTGGGGATGAGTTTATGGGGGGAAGTTTAGGAGCCACTAGATGTTCCAATGGGGTTCCCCTAAACAGGACCCAAGCACTACAGCCAGTTTCCCCACTTGTGATTTGCAGCAACTGGTATTCAGAAGCATTACTGCCTCTGAGCAGAGGCAGAGTATAGCCATTGCATAGCCTTATCTTCCTCATAGCCTTATCTTCCACCATAAATTTGTCTAATCCTCTTTTAAAGCCTCACAAGTTGGCGGCCATCACTAGCCCTGGTGTTCCATCATCTTAATTATATGCTGCATGAAGAAATTCCTCCTTTTGTCTGTCTTCAATTTTCCAACCTTCAGCTCTCTTAAATGCTGCTTTACTAGTATTTTAAGCCATGGGACGCGGGTGGCGCTGTGGGTTAAAGCCTCAGTGCCTAGGGCTTGCCGATCGAAAAGTCGGCGGTTCAAATCCCTGCGGCGGGGTGTGCTCCCGCTGTTCGGTCCCAGCGCCTGCCAACCTAGCAGTTCGAAAGCACCCCTGGGTGCAAGTAGATAAATAGGGACCGCTTACTAGTGGGAAGGTAAACGGCGTTTCCGTGTGTGGCTCTGGCTCGCCAGAGCAGCGATGTCACGCTGGCCACGTGACCCGGAAGTGTCTTCGGACAGCGCTGGCCCCTGGCCTCTTGAGTGAGATGGGCGCACAACCCTAGAGTCTGTCAAGACTGGCCCGTACGGGCAGGGGTACCTTTACCTTTACCTTTACCTAGTATTTTAAGTGGGGGGCCTTTTCTGTCCGCTTACTCCAAGCCATGCACTATTTTAAATATCACTAGTTTGTTCCTCCCTTACTCTCTTTCCCCCCTAAACTGAAAAGGAAGTTTAGTTCCTGGATAAGCTACAATTAACTGGAACACACAAAGGCACGGTAGCTCTCCCTTCTAATTATTTGTTTACACATTTGTTTGGCTGATAAATCTGCATCCTGTTTTTCTACTAGACTCCTCCAAGTAGCTCCCAAGCTAAATGCAAGGAATACACGGAAGGTCACCCTTTCCTTGCATGACTCCCTCGCACTCAGCCCTGTTCTCATTTCACACTCAAGTTTCCAGACCTCATGATCACAGAGGCTAGCTGCCAAAGAATCAATGCAGGGACAAGCTAACCAGGGAGAAGACTTGCCAGGACCAGGTAAGAGTTACGTGTCGTGGCGTTAAAGCTGTTTGTT
Organism: Podarcis tiliguerta; assembly: GCF_965153285.1. NCBI lineage: Eukaryota > Metazoa > Chordata > Lepidosauria > Squamata > Lacertidae > Podarcis > Podarcis tiliguerta. The sequence goes on from NC_139549.1 coordinate 24,015,680, forward strand.
GGGAGCGTGGTGATTTCTAACCTGCTTTTGGAGAGGGGGTGCCAAATGGTAATAATAAGGAGTGGGGAGAAATGTGGCATGCTTTATTGCAGGGGGGGTCCAAATGTGGCCCCCAAGTCTCTCATTCAGGCCCTCAGGACCTTACCCGTACCATCCCCCTCTCTTGTTACACTTTTCTCCCCAGACCACACCTCTCACTAGCACAGCCTCAGTGCTTTGGCCTAGCTGGAAAGTGTCCTTAAACTCCAAAGTCTCTTGCTTGACTGGCAAGAAGGTAAAGAGGTGGAATAAGCCTCACATAAGCAGCTCTGCTAACATTTGTCTCTGGCCCTACACACCACTGACATGTGGCCCTTGGGAGGTTGACCAGAAAGGAACACAGCCCCTCAGGCTGAAAGAGTTTCCACACTTGTACTTTATGGGAAATCCCTGAAATAACAGAATCAAAGAATTCAAGACTTGGAAGGTAACCCCAAGAGTCATCTGGCTTAGCCTATGCAATCACAGCTAAAGAAATCCCTGACAGATGGCCTTCTGGCCTCCATTTAGAAACCTCCAACAAAGGAGAGACCATCAACTTCCAAGGTTGTCCATTCCATCTCCTCAGAGTATTGCAAAAGAACAACGTCAATCAACATTTGATGATCTTCTTCTACCGGTCCACAACAGAAAGTGTCCTTTCATACTGCATCATGGTGTGGTACTCTGGTTTGACATCAGCTGATAGGAAGTGCCTACAGAGGGTGGTGAATACAGCACAATATATTATGGGCTGTCCTGTGAATCCGCTGGATTAAATAGCAGAAGAACGTTGCCTCAGGAGAGTGAGGAAAATTCTCAGGGATGATTCACACCTTGGCTGGCACTTTCTTGATCTCCTGCCCTCGGGCAGAGGATATTGAAGTATGATTAGTCGCACCAACAGGGTAAAGAACAGCTTCTGTCCGCGGGCTGTTAGGCTGCTGAATGAAAAGATAACAACAGGGCAACTGACTTTCAGGTTTGGTGGGTGTGCGTCAGTAAACGAGGGGAATTAAGACTAAGAGAGCTGAGTGGGGGGTGCTTGTGTAATCGCACTGTATACAAGTTGTACAAGTGACAATAAAGTATTTCAATTTCCACTGTCAAACAGCTCTCACAACCAGAAAGTTCTTCCTAATGTTTAGCCAGCATCAACTTTCTTGTCATTTGAACCCATTGCTTCAGGCCCTAGCCTCCAGAGCAGCAGAAAAGAAGCTTGCTCCATCTTCCATGTGACAGCCCTTCAGATATTTGAAGATGACCTCTCAGCGATATCCGCATCTGCCAGCTGTTACTTCCTGCGTAAGTTGCAGTGGTGTAGCGTGGGGGTGCAGGGGGGCCGGCCGCACCAGGCGCAACATCTGGGGGGGGGCGTGCTCGCACTCGCAGCTCTCTGCCCCTACCTGGCTCACTCACTCTCTCTCACTGCAGTGCTGGCTGTGCGAATCCGATCCGAGCCGCCGGGTCGCCGCCCACTGTGGAGGGGAGGGTGCCAGGCGTGCGGTGCGGAGAGAGAGCGAGGGACTATCTGGGGGAGGGACAGTGCAGCGGGGGGGGGGGGGGGGGCGGCGCAAATTACTTGCCTTGCCCCGGGTGCTGACAACCCATGCTACGCCACTGGTAAGTTGAATTGAGCTGCCTCTTCCCTTCGTCCCCGGAATGCTTTATTAAAATGTGTGCGGCTTTCGCCATGAAATGGGCTGAGATGACCACAGCAAGCAAAGGAAATGAGGTGGGCCAACGGGATCTCGAGGAGGGCGGCCGTGCTGCTGACCCAGCAAGGGACACTCAACAAACAGGAAGGGCGAATGATTTCCCATGGAGGCTGTCAGTTGGTTCAGGAGATGAAAGGATGCCGTCACAGAAAGACAAGCGACACGCCTAGGAAAACAGATCGCTTATCAAGCAGGCAGGGGCTGTCAAAAGAGGAAGAGGAGGGGTCCCTGCGCCTCTTACCTAAAACGCACTCAATTACCTCCGTCACTGGAGTACAGGAACAGAGTGCCTTCTACCGAGTCACAACCATTGGTCCATTTAGATCAGTCTTGTTTACACCATACCCTCCAAGTGTCCCTATTTTCCAGGGGCAGTCCCGGAATTACAGAAGCCGTCCTGATTTCGATTCCTCTTTTCCTTTTTTCCTCCGCGTCTCAGAGAACAATTAAAAGTTGCAACGGAGGCAAAAGATTGCCTGTCATCGCCTGCAGCCATTAATATCCTTTTCCTCCATGAATTTGTCTAATCCTCTTTTAAAGGCATCCAGGTTGGTGGGCGTCACTGCCTCCTGTGGCGGAGAGTTCCAAAGTTTAAGGATGTGCTGTGTGAATAAAAGCTTCCTTTTCTCTGTGCCGTTACTGAGTCTTCGACTCAGCCAGTATAGCTCATCTGACTCGGCAACCCACCTCCAAACACAAACAAGACAGCTCCTCAGATAGCTTAGTCCAGGCATGTCTGAAGTCCGTTTCGGGGACATAATCCGGTCTGCCAGTCGTTCTAATCTGGCCCCTGTGGCAATTTCAATCGTAAAAAAGGTCAACAACTTTGGTTGGCCCTCACTCATGTTCATTTCAACAAATCTGGCCCTCTTTGGAAAAAGTTTGGACACCCCTGCCTTAGTCGGTAGAACCTGAGATTCTCAACCTCAGAGTCATGGATTCGAATCCCACATCAGGCAAAAGATTCCTGGTTTGCCAGGGGGTTGGACTAAGATGACACTCATGGTCCCTTCCAACACTACGATTCTGTGAAACCACACTGCAACCAACCAGGCTCTGGACACCCTAATCTCTCACAATGCCAATAAAAATAAATAAATATGAAAATAAGGGACCTACTCACATGATGCTCACACAAAACCCCCCTGCACAAACACTATGCAATAGAACAAAAGATCACTATTCCCATTTCCCTCCCTCCATTCCTCTCTCTTTCCCATCTTCCCCCCCCCCATGCACAATGTCCGTGACAATAGTGTCTCATACCAAATGTAAACTGACCCTACGAATCAAAAACAGAGATGCTATATGTACTTTCTTTGTTTATTTGTTTGTTTTTAACACAAGAAAATCTTTAATAAGAGCTATTTTTAAAAATAAAATAAAAAAACTCCCATCAGCTCCAGCCAACATAACCAATGGCCAAGGATGATGGCAACAGCTTGCGGGCACCAGGACCTGAACGAGGGGTATTTATTTATTATTTATTTTTATTTATTCATTTTGTATACCACCTTTTACCCGCAGATCTCAGACCTATTTGGTTGTTTCTGCACCTTCGACCATTGCCGAACAGAGTTTAACCACACAGAAGTAGACCAAGGCTGCAGAAACTGAAATTAACTTGGCCACAAATAAACTACAGCACGTTGAATTTCCTTGGAAGGTCAACTTTAAGAAGGGAATTGCGCTTAATAAATATTAAAATGACTAAAATAAAAGGGGATCCAAATAAAAATTATGTTGAAACCAAGAGCCAATTAAAAAACAAAATTATAATCCTGAATCTCCCTGGCAAAACAGAGCATTCTCTCTTAAGGGTTTTCTTCTCTTGCCAATGTACCTCCCTCCAAAGTTAGCTTATTTCTCTCCCTCTTCTCCTCTCTCCCCCCACCAGCCCCAGTCAGCCTCCCCTCCACCACAGACCTCTCTCATTTCCTACTATGCTCTGCCAAACTCAATACAGGGAGTATCCATCCACCGGGTAGGATTTCACAATAATGGGATTTCGCACCAGGTGTCCTTTTATTTTATGGATCTACTTCTGACATCTTGGCTGCCTGCCACCTGTTATGATCTGAGCCTGCTGTTTGGAGTTACCGACACTGGTCCCCTTTTCCATGCGCAGTCAAGCATAGCTGGGTTTGAGGGGCGCTACGCAACCCTTCACTAAGGCTCAGGAAGTGTGTGGAGTGGTTTAAGTGGAGCTTACCTACCAGCCACAAACCACTCTTCCGTCTTGTCACCACAATCAGTGGCATTCACAGGGCCGGCTCTACCATGGGGCAGAGAGAGGAAGCTGCCTCTGGCCACTTTTGCTTGGGAGAGGCAATGCAAGACAGACCAGGTTGTCCTGTATGCCCCATGCAAGCCCCGCTGCCTCCAGGTGTGATGTCCTGCAGCCAGTTTTAAATAGAGCCACTGCCTCTTGTGGCAGAGAGTTCCACATTTTAACCATGCGCTGTGTGAAGTGCTTTCTTTTTTTAACTGTCCTGAATCTCCCAACATTCAGATTCATTTGATGTTCACGAGTTCAGGCATTATGACTGAGAAAGAAAAGCTTTTCTCTATCCACTTTCTCCATGCCGTGCATTATTTTGGACACCTCTAAGCGCTGTGGGTTAAACCACAGAGCCTAGGGCTTGCCGATCAGAAGGTCGGCGGTTCGAATCCCCGCGACGGGGTGAGCTCCCTTTGCTCGGTCCCTGCTCCTGCCCACCTAGCAGTTCACAAACACGAAGTGCAAGTAGATAAATAGGTACCACTCCGGCAAGAAGGTAAACGGTGTTTCCGTGTGCTGCTCTGGTTCGCTAGAAGTGGCTTAGTCATGCTGGCCACATGACCCGGAAGCTGTACGCTGGCTCCCTCAGCCAATAAAGCAAGATGAGCGCCGCAGCCCCAGAGTCAGCCACGACTGGACCTAATGGTCAGGGTCCCTTTACCTTTACCTATCTTGTCGTCTTATATATCCCATCTAGATAGCTAGGGTATCTCAGTTGGTAGAGCATGAGACAAAAGACAGGGCATGCAAAGAGAAAGGGCTGGGCGGGGAGGAGGAGAAAAGCAAGCTCAACTCAACCAGTAGAGCATGAGACTCTCAGTCTCAGCATTGTGGGTTCGAGTCCCACGTTGGGCAAAAGATTCCTGCATTGCAGGGGGTTGGACTAAATGACCCTTGTGGTCTTTTTCAACTCTACTGTCTCCCTGTGTTTTTATAAATAGACTACTAAAGTTTCGCTTCCCAGCTTTCCCAGCACACTCTCCCGGCTTTTCACTTGGGGATGTTCCATTTCTTCTTTGCCCATGTGCAGCCCTCCAGAGCATGCATAGGCAAACTAAGGCCCTGGGCAGGATACGGCCCAATCACCTTCTAAATCTGGCTTGTGGAAGGTCCGGGAATCTGCATGTTTTTACATGAGTAGAATGTGTGCTTTTATTTAAAATGCATCTCTGGGTTATTTGTGGGGAATAGGAATTCGTTCATCCCCCCCCCCCAAAAAAATATATATATACTGGCCCCTCACAAGGTCTGAGGGATAGTGCTGAAAAAGTTTGCTGGCCCCTGCTCCAGAGCATCTCAGCATCTGGGAGTCTTGGGTCCTTGCTCACATCCTTCCTTGCTTCAAAGACAAGGGGAGGGAAAGAGACAGGATGAATCGGTCAGCTCCGTTCTGGGTCATCCTGAGTCATTGCTTCCTTCAACCCAAACCAAGCGGACATTGAACTTCCCCCTGCCATTTGGGATTTGGAGCCCGGACACAAGATCAACACGAGTCGTCAACTAGAACCACCTCACCCAGCTCCTGTCACATCACAGAAACATTAATTTAAAAATAATTAAGCGATTTATAAATGCCTTCGATAAGCAAACACTCTGAGAGGATTCTAAATCGTACTGCTCTGTGGTAAAAGGTAAATGACCCCTGGATGGTAAAGTCCAGTCAAAGGCAACTATGAGGTTGCAGTGCTCATCTCGCTTTCAGGCCGAGGGAGCCGGTGTTTGTCCACAGACAGCTTTCTGGGTCATGTGGCCAGCAGGACTAAACCGCTTCTGGCGCAACGGAACACAGTGACGGAGGCCAGAGTGCACGGAAATGCCGTTTACCTTCCTGCCACAGCAGTACCTATTTATCTACTTGCACTGGTGTGCTTTCGAACTGCTAGGTTGGCAGGAGCTGGGACAGAGCAACGGGAGCTCACCCCATCGCGAGGATTTGAACTGCCAACCTTCTGATCAGCAAGCCCAAGAGGCTCAGTGGTTTAGCGCCACCCGTGTCCCACCTGCTCTGTGGTAGCATCTCACAGCACCCTCAGCAAACCACAGTTCCTGGGACACTGCTACTCAGCCTTCTGGAAGGTTTGCAAATTGCTGCAGGAGGACCATGAACAACATCAGGGGAGGGGTGTCTGTCTCTAGAACCGAGGCAAACCTGACCAGCAACCTTAGTATTTTGGCTATTGCCAGGAAGTTTGACATTGTTAATGCAATCTTACCATATTCATAGTATTGAAATGTTGTGGGTTTCTATATGTTGCCGAACAGCACAGTCACATCTTATGTGCATTTAACTTGCGCGCTTTCAAGGCTGAAAATGCGCAAGCTAAATCCAAGCAAGGCAGAGGGCAAGTGGGACCTTTCTTGCAAGCTCCTTGGGACGACTCCTTGCAAACCACAATCACAATTCCCTTTACTGAAGGAGGTGAGGACAGGTGACCCCACCTAGGCCCGAAGTCACCTAGGCCCCGCCGCCAAACAGGCCTCAAAACTGTCCAAAATTCATTTCTTGTCTTCTAAAAATCCACAGCCAAAGTTTCCCTCTGTTTTCTCACAATATGCTGTGGCACAGGCTAACAGTTACTTTTATCAGTATGAGAAGGCTTCAAAAAGCTAACAAATAGGCTCTGTTCAAAGCAAGCCTGAGAACTGACTTTTATCTCATTCAGCTGCAACATCTTGGACATGCTAAACCGCAAGGCTCCTCGACCCCCTTGGCTTCTCACCCCCTTTCCTGGGAAGTCCAAAAGAGTCCCAAGACAGGAGCTTTCTGTTCATGCTCAGGAAACACATGGGGCAGGCCTCCTGAAGAGGAGGAGAAAGGGGAGGGAACTGGAAGGGGGATATATGCTCTGTGCAAATGACTGTGAACTCGTGCTTGTTTTGTGAATCTATCACACTTGCTCCTTCTGCCAGTTCATGGATGGTAGAAATAAAGCTTTTTCTCCGAAACTATTCCTTGAGTGTCTGTTGACTCCCTCTCCCTCTCCCGGGTGCAATACTTTTTCCCACCTGAGAGCAAAGCCTCATAAGGCTACATTTCAATCATGTGGCACATAAATTTTGCGAAATAAATAAGACAAATAAGTTACATCTCACGGGGCTGCACTAGACAGCGGTGCATAACTTTGCCCCACACATCCTTCACTTTCCCCTTCCCCACTGTTTCAGACCGTAAGGCCCTTGGAGGACCTGTTTATTTGCTTACGTACCTGTACAAAGCAGCAAGAATCACACAATGGTCATATCAATGCCAACAACCATAGATGTGATACTTGCATTGCAATAAGTTGCATGACCCTCGAGGTCCCTTTCAGCTCCACAACTCTATGGTTCTATGAACCGTAAGACCCTTGGAGGACCTGTTTATTTGCTTACTTACCTGTACAAAGCAGCAAGAATCACATAACGGTCATATCAATGCCAACAACCATAGATGTGATACTTGCATTGCAATAAGTTGCATGATTCTTGAGGTCCCTTTCAGCTCCACAACTCTATGAACCGGGCCTTATCTCTGCGCCCACCCCAGCCGGCTGCCTCGTACCTGCCTCGCAATTGGAACCCGTGTGTCCCGGACAGCATTTCCACTCCAGAGCTGTGACCGTCTTGTAGGCCTGCTTGTACGTTGGCCTGACGATCGTTCTATAGCTGAGGAGAGACAAAAAACAAAATGGCTTCTTCAGGCAACAGGAGCTACAAGCACGGAGAGCCTGGGGCTTCTGTTGGGGCCCAACTCCTAAAATAAAGTGTGGGGCTGTGGAGGGAAGAGCGGAGTGGGTGGTTGGAGGGCCAAGGGCCAAGGAGACCAGGGTTCAAATCCCCTCGCAGCCATGATACACTCAGTAGGTAAGCCTTGAGCCAGTCACTGTCCATCAGCCTAACCGAGCCGGCAGGGTTGATATGGGGAGAAAATGCAGGGAGGTAAGATTTTCTAGGCCACCTTGAGACCCTTGGGGGGAAAGGAGGTATTCAGTTTTATTGTTTTATTCTTTTTGTAAACTGCTTAGAGGTTTGCTTTTACAATCAAGCTGTACAGTGGTACCTTGGTTCTCAAACGCCTTGGTTCTCAAACGCCTTGGTCCTCAAACACCTTGGTTCCCAAACACCGAAAACCCCAAAGTAAGTGTTCCGGTTTGCAAACATTTTTCAGAAGCCGAACGTCCGATGTGGCTGTCAGCTATTGTTTCTGGGTCTCCTGTACCAATCAGAAGCTGCGCCTTGGTTTTCAAGCATTTTGGAAGTCAAACAGACTTCCAGAACTGATTAAGTTTGGCACTTTTGTTTTTGCTATTTATTTTGCACTTTTGTTTCTGAGGCTTTTTGGGTTAATTTGTTTTTGTGACTGTGTGGAACCCAGTTCAGCTACTGATTCTGACTGATTGTGTGACTGCGGAAATGGATAAAAGTCCCCCATCCAAATAATGACTATCATCAGTGCAGGTAAGAAAAAAATGTTAATTTTAATTTTTATCATCAACAATACTGTCTTATTTATTTTATAGTACAGTAAATTGATTACTGCTTTCATTTTATGGATCAATGGTCTTGTTAGACAGTAAAAATCATCTTAAATTGCTGTTGTTTTTAAAAGTCTGGAACGGATTAATCCGTTTTGCATTACTTCCTGTGGGAAAGTGCGTCTTGGTTTTGGAATGCTTTGGTTTTGGAACAGACTTCTGGAATGGATTAAGTTTGAGAACCAAGGTACCACTGTATGCACATTTTACGAAATAAAAAGAGTAAATGTAAGGATAAATAAATAAATGGCATTGGCAACAGAGGCCTTAAAGCAAGGAAACCACCAGCCAGTGGGCCTCAACGGACCCACCGCACCTCGTAGTTTGACCTGTGGGGCCATTTTGGCCAAGCCCCACCCACCAGCTGTAGATATGACACTGGGTGACTGGCAGGTGTCAAGCCCTACCGACCCGTCAAACGTGACCCACTCGTTTGGAAATGGAGGCAGGCAGAGCTTGGTTTCCATGTCTCAGGGTGTATGGGAAGGCAAACAGGCTGGAAAGGACGTGGGAGGCTGGTCCAATGCTTTCGGCTTCCTCACCTGCCCCCCGTGCAAGTCGTGGGCCACCAGCAGCTCTGGAACACTCTCTGGAGGTAGGTGCCATTCTGGATATGACAGGAAACCGTCCGGGTGACAGTGTAAGAACACCAATTCCTGAAAAGAGGCAAGAGACACAGGATGGATCACCAGTTGCCGAAGAACAGCAGCGGAGGCAGAATATGCCTTTGCCCTCGTGTTATGTGCCTGGTCTAGAAGCTTCTGGAAGCTCCAGCTGCAGCAGAATGTGGTGGCCAGACTGCTGGTAGGGGCATCTGAGTGACAACATGCCGCACCACCATTAGAACCCACTTACAGCCAAGCCAGGTTCAAGGTCCTTGTATTAATTGACAAAGCCCTAAACAACATAGGTCCGAGGTACCCCAGGGATCTCTTTAGTCCTTCTATCCCAGCTCCATCGCCATCTATCATGGATGCCGTAGCTGAGATTCTTGTATTGCAGGGGGTTGGACTTGGGGTCCCTTGTAGCTTTACAATTCCCCCCCCCCTCTCATATATATATATCTATTGATCAATCGATTGATCTATCAATTGATCGATAGATAAATATATATATACATCTGTTTTACAATTTAAAGTACTCACTTTTACATCCTTAAGATATCAATGACTTCCCTTCTTCTCTTCCACGGTTATTTAACATATCATAAATCCCTGCATATTTTACAGAAACTATACCATTCAGTATTCCATTATTGCATCCATCATAACTTATTTACACTATTGAACTTATCTTAATGCTGCCAGCGTTTTCTGCTGTACACAGTTATTTCCCATATATTCAATGAACATTTTCCAGCCTTCTCTAAACGTATGTTCTTCTTGTTCTCTTACTCTATATGTTAAGTCTGCAAGCTGCGCATATTCTGTCAACTTAAGTTGCCAATCTTCTGTAGTTGGGACTTCACTCGTTTTCCATTTGGGGGCTAACAAAACACAGGCCGCAGCAGTGGCATACATAAACAACCTTTTTTGAAACCTGGGAATTTCAGTCTGAATTATCCCCAACAGAAAGAACTCTGGTTTCTTTGGGACAACTCGATGATTCTATGAGATTATCTACAGGAGCATCATTGATCGTTCCTCACCATTACCATCCTTGCCTTCTGACGAGGATGCCTTGGGGTGGAAGGTGCAAAACACTTGCGCGAACAAGCAGCGCTGCGTCTACCCCTGAGTCCAGGATTCCGGGCTACACGGGGGGTTGACCTGACCCAGCCGCTAGGCCAGGGGTTGGCAACGTGCGGCCCATGGACTGGATCCAGTCCACAAAGACCATTTTACTGGCCCACGAGCCACCCCCAAACTGAGCCACCCGCTAAACAGGCACAGTGCGGCACAGGGACTCACCAAGCAGTGCCAGAACCACATCTATGCACGTGCAGATACCAGAAATCACTTCTGCGCATGCCCAGATGCAAAAAATTGCTTCTGCGCAGGAACTATTTTCGGCATCTGGGCATGCGCAGAAGCAATTTCTGGCACCGCGGACATGCGCAGATGCAATTTCTGGTATCGCGCTGCACTAGTCCGGCCCACGGATGATCTCCACGGGAGTGATCTGGCCCATGGCCAGTGAACCTTGCTGACCCCTGCCCTAGGCTCTTATGTTTTTGGCTGTTCAGATGACCTCAAAGGTCCCTTACAAGTCAATCATTTCATCTTCCCCCTACTCTTTTGGTTCCCCCACCCTAACGAAAGAAAATTCAAGGCAAGAGCTGGAATCTCAATGAGGGGCAGGGGTGCCAACCTGAATAAAATATTGGGAAGGGGGCAGGTAAGTCCTGCCCTGTATAACGGATCACATGACGGGGGTGCACTCACACTATTTGAATGGCAATGCTGGGCCCCCTCAATTGGGGGGGGCGAAGGGAGCTTGTCCCCTAGGAGTTGGCACCTATGGTGAGGAGACCAGCACCCTCCCACCAAGCCCCTAATGGCTACAACACCGAAGCAACAACATACAGTTAAAACCAGTGTACGAAACCTTCGTGACCCCAGGAATACTCCCAGCCCAGACTTTCCCTAGTTCGTGATTGACACCTTACTCGGTCCAAGAAACCAAAACACTGCGAGTTGCCAGATGAACACCCCGCTGGCACTGAACTGAACTGCCTCTCCATAGTCTGAGCAAGGAAGAGGGTGTGTGTGTGTGTGTGTGTGTGTGTGTGCGTGTGTGTGTCTGTGCGCCCATAATATAGGGGAGGAGAGAGCGAGAACTTGAAAAGGCTGGAAAAGGGCCCTGGAGAGGCGATTAAGCATTCCAGAGAGCAAACAGGAAGGGGAATTCCCTCCAGCCCCAGAAACCTGGTGCCAAGTCTTGCTCTTGAGAGGTCTGTAATTTTCCGTGCCAGAGTCATAAATCCCTGACTGGCAGGATGGAGAAAGGAAATACTCGCCTTGTGGGGGGTTCACAGGACCTAGCATTGCTACTCTCTCCATCTGTCTGGCGTGCATATATGAGACACGTTAAGTCTCTGAATTCCAGGCAGCGGCAAGGTTTTCCAGGAGAGCCGGCAAAAGGGTCAGGTAATGCGAGATCCGGAGGTTGCCAAAACACATGGAATCTGGAGGTCACCTTTCAAGCCCTGATCTAATCTAAATGGAGACCTTTCAGCAGGTCAGGAGCTGGGGGCGGCCGAGAAGGCTCAGAACAGCAAGGGCCTGATGTCAGCGATGTGTTGAGGCATCACTCCAAGGGGTTCCGATTTATCAAAGGCTTAAGAACACAAGAAGAGCCTGCTGGATTAGGCCAACGGCCCATCTAGTCCAGCATCCTGCTCTCACAGGGACCAACCAGATGCTCCAGCAGAGAGCCTGTAACCAGGACCTGCATACAAGAGCATTGTGGTTTCCAGCAACTGGCCTTCAGAAACATCACTGCCTCCAATTGTGCCAGCAGATCTTGGCTAGTAGCCTTCCCCTCCCTAAGCTGCCCCAGTTCGGTGGTACATGTCCCAGCAAATCCCAGTTTGCCCTTCCAGGGGGAGGGATGCCTTTTTAAAAATCTCACAAGTATGAGCTGATAGACCTGCTGCATTCTTCGGGATTCAGCACCACCACCGTGGTTTCTGGAAAATAAGGGTGCCATTCTGTTTTAGTAAAGATAAAGGGACTCCTGACCACTAGGTCCAGTCATGGCCGACTCTGGGGTTGCGGTGCTCATCTCGCTTTATTGGCCGAGGGAGTCGGTGTACAGCTTCCGGGTCATGTGGCCAGCATGACTAAGCCGCTTCTGGCGAACCAGAGCAGTGCACAGAAACGCCGTTTACCTTCCCGCTGGAGCGGTACCTATTTATCTACTTGCACTTTGACATGCTTTCGAACTGCTAGGTTGGCAGGAGCTGGGACTGAGCAACGGGAGCTCACCCAGTCGCAGGGATTCGAACCCCCGACCTTCTGATAGGCCAGTCCTAGGCTCTGTGGTTTAACCCACAGCACCACTCACGTCCTGCCATTCTATTTTAAGCACGTCCAATTGATGCATGAAGGCAGATCAGAAGCGGAACGGGGCAGGGACACTTAGATGCTCTCCGTCAACACACTCGAGAGCCGGGAACAGAACCCTCACGCAAAATGGTTGCTGCCCGCATAGAGACACTTACCTGGGAATAAGCCACACGGTGACAAAGTGCAATTTGCACACGAGTAAGTTTGCAAGGATTGCACTGCCATGTCTCTGATGGAGGCAACAGACATTTCAGGCCTGTAGGGCAAGTGTGTAAATAAGGCACGGGGACCCTGTGGCATGCTCAGCTGATGTTATTGGACTCCAACTCTCATCATCCCAGGATGTTGGACTGGAGGGTGTTGGGAGTCTAACAATATATGGAGGACCACAGATTTTGCCATTGCTTGTGGGCTAGAGACCTGCTTCCTTATCATTACTGTAGCAGCAAATTCACAACTGCAGGGTCCCGTCATGGGAGACACAGTCACTCCCCCTTCTTTGATTATACAGTGGTACCCCGGGTTACAGACGCTTCAGGTTACAGACTCAGGTTACAGACCCAGAAATAGTACCTCGGGTTAAGAACTTTGCTTTAGGATGAGAACAGAAATCATGCAGCAGTGGCGCAGCGGCAGCAGGAGGCCCCATTAGCTAAAGTGCTGCTTCAGGTTAAGAACAGTTTCAGGTTAAGAAAGGACCTCCAGAACAAATTAAGTTCTTAACCCGAGGTACCACTGTACAACCATTTTACAATTATTCGATAATAACAACAACATTGCAACAGTCAATGCAGATCTCGATGCGTTGCCTTTCAGCTAGATCGACTATTCCCTGCGCACGCAGATGGGCAAATGATTTGGAGCGCTCCAACGTCACCTTTAAGAGTGACCCGGGCGGTGCTTTCTGCAAAGTTCCATTGTACGCAGCAAAATTCACATGCCATTCTCTTGAGACAGAAGCCCCTGGTTTGTTTTTCAGGGTTCCTAAATACCTCCTTGGTGTTCTTCCCACGCCTCTCCTCCAGAAGGACCATAGGAGCCCACCCTCATTGGCTGGCTCACCTCCTTGCGCTCTGATTGGCTCCTATCAGCACAAAGGGGGAGGAGATGGCTTCTTAGTGGCTAGAAAACTCCCCTTTTGTGCAGATTGGGTGGTTCTAAGATGCTGGAGGCAAGATCTCTGCTGGGATGCTGCAGCTGCAGAAATAGTAAGGGGTCTTTGACTCCCCCCCCCCCATTAGCCTGGACCACTTCACCAGTGTTCCTCTTGCAGTAAATTGGTGGGAGCTGGCAGAAGGCAGTTTCACACGGGAGCACACTACCCAAAAGGGGCTGAGGGTCAAATGGCAAATCACATCAAATGCATCATCTGTATGGTTTTTAAAGGGATTGTAAAATAGAAACACTACTGACAAAATTAGGACTTTGGAGCCCAGTTAATATTTGCTTCCCACACCACAGCCTTGAGAAAAATTGCCCCTCCTGGGACCAATAGCAGCTGGGGGGGGGAGATTTTTGGTGAGAACACAGTGGGTGGAAGGAGTTAAAGCCCCCTCTGTGCCCCATTCCTGAACTTGAACTTTTTAGGCTTATAGAAAAGGCAAGAAGGAGGTGACACGATAGAAATGTATAAAATTACGGAGAAAGCGGATTAAGAAAAAAATTCTCCTTTTTGCATAAAAACAAGAATTCGTGGAAGTCCAACAAAGCTGAATATTGGGAAGGACAGAACAGATAAAAGAAAGGACTTAGTCACACCATGCATTGTTAATCTGTGGAACTCTCTCCCACAGGAGAAAGTGACAGCCACCAACTTGAACGGTTTCAAAAAGTGGGTTAGACAAATTCCCGGAAGATAAGGTATTTTGTTTCCCCCTGACCTTTCCCTAGTCAACGTGGTCAACGGTGATGATGAAGTTGTAGCCCGATGCCATAGCAGTAGCCATATACTGCCATTTCAGTGGGTCTACCCTGAGTAGGGCTAACATTGGACGCGGCAACCCTCTATTGCTTTCGCTTCAATCCCTCTGGAAAAGCTTTCCCTCAGAGTTGTTGAGCTTCCTGAAATTCACCACTTAAAACAACAACAACCCACAGGTTTGTTGAAAATGTTGGCTTGACACTTTGCTGACTCACCATAAGCCAAATTTATAAGGGCTGGGGTCTGTCTCTTCCCCTACACACCAGTTCAGCCCCAAATCATGCATTCCTCCACCTTTTACACAACCCCAGAGGCTCAAGCAGAAGCTTCATTGTGTTGCAGCCTCACGGATGGAGCAAGATCAAAGGAACCTCAAGCAACTTCTGTCATTCCACACAGCATGAGAGGCAAGGATTCGGCTGCCCAGCAACCACTGCTCCGCACAGTCCTTCAACCAGAAGAGACCACCTACAGACAGGGCTCCATTCATTCCCAAAAGGAAATGGCCTGTCTACATCACTGAAATGCATGCATATAGGGAAAGCATGGCAAAAGACAGGTCCCTTCCAACTCTAGGATTCTATGACAGCTGAAAGGAGAGGAGACCTTCATGATCAAGGTGTCTCCCTTGCCAAGTAAGTAAGGAATAACCTTATGAAGTGAAAGGATAAGAAAGAGGGATTTATATCTGGATGCTAGGATAGATATGACAAGGAAAGAAGACACAATGAGAGGTAAGGGAGGCACTGTGGGATTGGTGGAAGTCAATGTTTGTTTTTCTGTGTTTATATTATTAACTTGTAAGATATGGATTTTTGTTTGTTTTTTGAATGTCGGTTTTTGTATTTTGTGTATTGTTATTTTTCGATATTTTTCATGTAGCAAAGCTACAGGCAACCAGGCAGAAGGCCTTCTCGGTAGTGGCCCCCGCCCTGTGGAACGCCCTCCCATCAGATGTCAAAGAGATAAACAACTACCTAACATTCAGAAGACATCTGAAGGCAGCCCTGTTCAGGGAAGTTTTTAATGTGTGACATCTTAGTGTATTTTTGGTCTTTGTGGAAGCCGCCCAGAGCGGCTGGGGAAACCCAGCCAGATGGGTGGGGTACAAATAATAAATTGTTGTTGTTATTATTATTTTATTATTATGTTGTGTGGAAAATACTAATAAAAAATATATTTTTAAAAAAAAGAAAGGAGAGGAGACGAGACCTGATGGAGCAGGCCTGCCACAGCAGAACTAATGGAGTGAGGTTGCCATGCTCTGACCCCTGTGTGCCTTCTCAGTCTGCTCTCCAAGGGCTCAATGAGGACGGGAAACTTACTAAGTTGCTCTGATACATTTTTTTGGGGGGTGGGGGAGAGTCTCACAGGGGTCAAGGTGCTTACTGTTAAAGGCCGACAGAGCCCCATCTCTTGAGCACACACTTGCCCAGGGACTGGTTCCAGTCCGGGGTTGATGAAGGGGGACGGACGACGACAACTCCCCTACTTCTAACATTCTTGTCACATTCCTCCTCAGCATCACGCCAGCCCCACGGCCACCACCTACCTCCTGGAGCGAGGCCATGCGACACCCTCGCCACTGCCCGCCCCCGGAGCCCATCACAAAAGCCTCTTTATGCCTTGCCTTCCCCCTGTCAATCAGGCCTCTTCTGGTCCTGATGCTGCAGGCTTGCGGGTGGGTGGGTAGCTGGCCAACAACCGCTCGCCCCAAAGCAGCTGGAAGGGGTTGTCCCTCGCACTCGTGGAATGTGAACACTCAGCATCAGGGCCGCCCCTGTGGCCAAGATCCCAGCCCGCCAAGAGGGACGGGCGCCAGTGGCCAAGTGGAGTTAATGAGTAGATCTCCCTGATCTTCTGTTCCCTCCCCCCCCAAAAAAAAACCTGGGCCCACCGCAAGAAGCGCTCTGCGGCTGTCTTGATTCCGCTCTCCAGCTGCAAGACCTCCCTAGACACGGTTCCCATGACGCCTGGGAGGCAGGCTGCCTGGTCTGGGGAGAAACGTCATCTGGCCAGCATTGCTGCTGGCTGAAAGGGATGCTCTCCCTTAAGGCAGGGCTGCCCCTCCCCAAGAAAGAACGTAAACACCCTGCTGGATCAGGCCAATGGCCCATCTAGTCCAGCATCCTGTTCTCACAGTGGCCAAACAGACACCTGTGGGAAACCTGCAAGCAGGATTCAAGCACAAGAGTCCACTCCCTCCTGCGGTTTCCAGCAACTGGTACTCAGAAGCATTGCTGCCTCCGTCTGTGGAGGCACAGCACAGCCATTGTGGCTGGCAGGAGTGCTAGAAATTCAGATACGTAAGCTAGGCACCAAATGGCTCCTTAAGGCAGGATTGCAGTCGCCAAAACAGAATGCCTAGTTGCCATTTTTGGCCCAGACGGATACATGTCATATTTTTCAACAACAACAACAATTTTATTATTTATACCCCGCCCATCTGGCTGGGTTTCCCCAGCCGCTCTGGGTGGCTTACAAAATATATAAAACATAATAAAGCATTAAACATTAAAGACTTCCCAATACAGGGCTGCCTTCAGATACCGTCTAAAAGTTGTATACAGTCATACCTCGGGTTACAGCCACTTCAGGTTGCGTTTTTTCGGGTTATGGATTGCCGAAACCCAGAAGTACCGGAATAGGTTACTTCTGGGTTTTGGCAGTCGCGCATGCGCAAAAGTGCTAAATCGTGCATTGGGCATGTGCAGAAGCACCGAGTCACAACCCGCGCATGCGCAGATGCGGGTTGCGAACGCTGCAGGTTGCGAACGTGAACCAGAGCATCCACTGTAGTTGTTTATCTCCTTGACATCTGAAGGGTGTTCCACGGGGAGGGCACTACTACCGAGAAGGCCCTCTGCCTGGTTCTCTGTAACTTTGCTTCTTGCGGTGAGGGAACCGCCAAAAGGCCCTTGGAGCTGGACCTCGGTATCCGGGCTGAATGATGGGGGTAGAGACACTCGTTTAGGTATACTGGACTGCGGCCATTTAGGACTTTAAAAGTCAGCACCAGCACTTTGAATTGTGCTCGGAAACGTACTGAGAGCCAATGAATATCCTTTAGGATCAGTGTTACATGGGCCCAGCGGCCACTGCCGGTCTCCAGTCTAGCTGCCGCATTCTGGATTAGTTGCAGTTTCTGGGTCACCTTCAAAGGTAGCCCTATGTAGAGCATTGCAGTAGTTTAAGTGGCAGATAACCAGATCATGCACCACGCTGGTGAGACAAGTATGTGGGCAGGTTGGGTATCAGCGAGTGTACCAGGTGGAGCTGGTAGACGGCTGGCCTGGACACAAAACTGACCTGCGCCTCCATGGACAGCTGTGAATCCAAAACAGGACTTTTTGGCTCCTGAAATGCATTGTGATTGTGCAGATAAAATATCATGGGTAGAATTCTACAAGATGTGTTGCTAGTAGAGTCATACCTCGGGTTACAGCCGCTTCAGGTTGCGGTTTTTTTGGGGGGTTGCAGACCGCCGAAACCTGGAAGTATCGGAACAGGTTACTTCTGGGTTTCGGTGGCTGAGCATGCGCAGAAGCGTTAAATTGGGCTTCGCACATGCGCAGAAGCACCAAATCGCAAACCGCACGTGCACAGACACACAGACGCAGGTTGCAAGTGCTGTGGGTTGCGAACGTGTATGTGGAAACAGTTAAGATCCAAGGATTCCCTGACATGCAGCTGCAGGTGGTGGAGGTGTCAGGTGCCATCCTGGAGCCTGGGCATCTTCACTTGGTCGCAAGTGGCCAGTAGCCAGGTGCAAAATGCGCCTGGCACCTGGCTAATTTCAAACACTGGCTAGTAGCCACCAGAGCAGACAACTTTTGTTCCTAGGATTCGGGGCAGGGGGGAGAGATGACTATTAAAGTCCCTTAAATGTATAGCATGGATATGACCCAAAAGTGCATGCATGATGCAGCCTGTGCCATTTTATTTAATTGAAATATTTCTATGTCACCATTCATTTACAGAGGAAAAAAATGCCACCAAACAAGTCACACCTTTTAAAAAGTTAATGCTCAGTACAAAATCTAACTTATCAGGAAAACCAGCAAGGCATTCAGGGGAATGGCTGTAGCTCAGTGGCAGAGGATTTGCTTTGCAGAAGGTCCCAGGTTCAATCCCCAACATCTCCACATAACGCTAGGAGAGAATACTCTCTGAAATCTAGCCAGTGTCGACAATGCTGAGCTAAACAGACCAATGGACTGACTCAGATCATGTCAGAGTATAACTTAGCAAGGATTCACACAACCCACTTATCTGGCTCTGTCAAAGGCGACTATGGGGTGCGGCACTCATCTCGCTTTCAGGCCGAGGGAGCCGACGTTTGTCCACAGACAGCTTTCTAGGTCATGTGGCCAGCATGACTAAACTGCTTGTGGCGCAAGGGGACTCCGTGACAGAAGCCAGAGCGCACGGAAATACTGTTTACTTTCCCACCGCAGCGGTACCTATTTATCTACTTGCACTGGTGTGCTTTCTAACGGCTAGGTTGGTAGGAGCTGGGACCGAACAACGGGAGCTCACCCCGTCATGGGGATTTGAACCGTCAACCTTCTGATTGGTAAGCCCAAGAGGCTCAGTAGTTTAGATCACAGGGTCCTTTACCTTTACCTAGTAGGGTTTCCACTCTCCCCCTCCATTTGACTGCAGTGTTTACTGAAGGCCAGAGCAGAACCCCCTTGAAACACAGCAAGCAGAAATCAGCATACATGGCTGCAATCAGCTTGGCGGTTCAGAAAATTCCGTAGCCCGACTCCTGCATTGCCATCACAGGCAAGTGATGGCCCAGAGTGAGCCAGGATGCTCCACCCCCAACATTATCAGGGCAATGCCTATAATTAGCTGTGGTCATTCAAAGAGTAGGAAATGCTTCCTTTCCTGCCTCCACATTCTTTTCCCCCTCTCAACCCGGTGCAGCAGACTTTGTAGCAGGAGCCCAGAGCCTTTTTCAGCCTGGGGGCTGCATGCTGGGAATTGAGAGTGGGCAGAGCAACAGGTATAAATGTCTCCCTTTGTACACCAGGCTGGTTTCTAGTGCTACAGACTCTCTGTCCTCCATCCATCCATCCAAGCAAGCAAGCATGAATCATCATCAGGCTTCAAAGACACAGCCCAGCCAGGCAAAAACACTGGAGGAAGGTGAGAGGCAAGGCTAGGGAGATTCCCAGAGGCCAGATAAAGGGGAACAGAGGGCCACATTTGGTCCCTGGGCCTGAGGTCGCCAATTTCAGTGTTAGAGCCTGCCCAGGCTAGGAATGCCAGTGTAGTATAGTGGTTAGAGTGTTGGACTAAGACCCGGGAGACCAGGGTTCAATCCCCCGCTCAGCCACAGAAATTCACTGAGTGACCTAGGGCCAGTCACTGTCTCCCAGCCTAACCTACCTCACAGGGTTGTCGTGGGGAATAAACGAGGAGGGGGAGAACCATGTATGCTGTCTCAAGCTCCTTGGTGGGACAGAAATGTGACAGATAAATAAACAAAGAGCAAATGACCCCTGCATTTGGAGATGGGCCACCCTTCCTTAACTCGCCTTGTTGTTCTCTGTCCATTGGTAAATGTGTCTTTTGCTTTATTTATTGCTAGCCAATGTTGCTAGCAAAACCTTTGGAGAGTCCTTTCACCAAGACTTGCTACCCCAAAATGCATGTCACAAATAAGGATGGCAGAGAAATATGATCCGGTTTGTGTTTTGATGCAAGCCTACATAGCTTGTACAGTGGTACCTCAGGTTACATACGCTTCAGGTTACAGACTCCGCTAACCCAGAAATAGTGCTTCAGGTTAAGAACTTTGCTTCAGGATGAGAACAGAAATCGTGCTCTGGTGGCACGGCAGCAGCAGGAGGCCCCACTAGCTAAAGTGGTGCTTCAGGTTAAGAACAGTTTCAGGTTAGGAACGGACCTCCGGAACGAATTAAGTACTTAACCCGAGGTACCACTGTACTTCCTAAGCCAATGTGGGAACCAAAACTACAGCTACCCTTTGCCATTTATACCTAAATTCAGTAGCTAGATTAGTCATTACCCTGCAAGACGCCCAATATAGATTTGGAGTGCTCTAAAACTATATTCAAATGGGGGTGGGGAGGTCCTACCATCTCACCATTTCTTAATTTCCTTCACTGCAAGTATAAAAGTTATGATAACTTTTATATGGTTATTAAAACATGCCTTCAGATCTAGCCCTAACCTCAGAGCTGACAAAGCACAATTAATTTATGGAATTCACTGCCACCAGACCCATTCATGGCCAGCAGCCCAGGTGGTTTTCAAAAGCTGGTGCAAATTCACATAGTGTGAACACATCCATTACTCTCTCCATCCCGGCTGGTTGGTATATCACAGAATCATGGAACTGCAGAGTTGGAAGGGGCTATGAGGTCCAACCCCCTTGCAATGCAGGAATCCTTTGTGCAACGTGGGGCTTGAACCCACAACCCGGAGATTAAGATTCTCCTATTCTGCTGATGGAGTTGAGCTTGCTTTTTTCCTTCTCCCTGCCCAGCCCTTTCTCTGAGTGTGCCCTGTTGTTTCTCATTTCATTTTTATTTCTTATACTCTTTGTTTCCTCTATTCGCTGCCCTTCATCCATCAGGGTGGCAACAACAGCTAAGACAATAAATATCAGTGAGGGAGGGTTGCAGTTCAATGGCAAAGCAGCAGCTTTGCATGCAGGTCCCACATTCATTCGCCAGCTCCCGTCTGCAGATGTGGCAAGGAAAATATTCCCTGCCTGAAACCCTGAAGAGCTGCTGCCTGTCAGTGTGACCATCACTGATCTGCAAGGGCCAATGACCCGCCTTGGTATTGAGGCAGCTTCTTATATGTCTTGTTCATTAGCCACTCTGGAAACATTTCTGAGGAAATAACATGACTGTGTGGCACAATGGGTAGAGCATCAGACGAGGACCTGGGAGAGACCAGTGTTCCAATACCCACTTTGGCCAGTCACTGCCTCTCAGCCTAACCAACCTCACAGGGCTGTTGTGGAGGGTTACATAAAGCTGCAAAGGGGGAAGCATACCACAATAGGTGCCAACTCCTTGGGACCCTGAGCACCCACGAAATTCCCCACGAAAGGGCCACGCACCCACAAATTTTGGTGCCAGGGCCATGCACATTGCATGATGCCCACAGCCCCAGGCACCCACAGTCACAGGGCCAAGCTGGCCCTCCTGCACACCATTTTGAGCTCCTTGGAGGAAAAGTTGAACCTATGAATGCCATAAATAAAATGGAGCTCCCCTGTGTAGGAGCAGTCTATCTGCAAAGAGATAAAGCAACAGGGCTTGCCAGCTTCCCAGAGGCATCTGTCTTGCTGGGAAAGAAGGATGAATTAGATGGGCCTAGCCCAAGGAGCTCTGGGCATTAAAAAGCACAATCCACATTAACACCCCCCCCCGGAGTAACCACACGCCCGCCTTACCTCCGATTGGCGTACTGGAGCCCCGCGCGGTTCCAGGTGCAGCTGACCGGCGCCGGGAGCAAGCAGCAAAGCCACAGCGCAGCTCGGAGGCAGCCCGGCCAACGCCGCCGCCTTCTCCCGGCCGTCTCCATAAGGAGCCGCGGGGCAGCTGGAGAGCCGGCCAGTACCTCTCCAGGCAACCGTGTTTCTGATGGCGGGCAGAAGGGGTGGAAAACCTCCGGAGCGAGCCGTGCGTCCTCCCCGACGCGCAAAAGGCTCCCCGGCTTAAGGAGCCCTCATTGAGACGCCCAGCCAAGGCAACCGCGGGAGAGGAAAAGTCCTCCGCTTGGCAAAGGAGAGAGAGAGAGAGAGAGAGAGAGAGAGAGTATGGGTGGCTCCGTGCCAAGCACAGCCGGAATAAATCCAGGGGTTTCAGCCAAAACAGAGCGAGGAGGGGAAAGAGCTCAGCTGCGCGCTGCTGCTGCTTACAAGCTGCAAACCCCAAATAAATAGAAGAAGAAATGAGATCTATCTTTTAAAAAAGAGAAAAGAAAAGCACGGGAGGAGAAAATGGCATTCAACTCCTTTCTCTCCGCATCCAGCTTGGCTGCAGGAGGGCGCTGATCAGCTGCTGCGCGCGCGTGCAAAAGCGTGCAGGCTGCGCCGGATAGATCAAAAGAGCGCAAAAGTTAAAGGAAAAAAAAAAGGGCCTCCTCTTTCCTCCTCCCCCACATGTTGGAGGGCCCCGGCCATGGGGAAGGGTAGCCTTCCAGGGGCTGGATTTCCAGCAGAGGGGTGGGGGAGAACTTTGTCTAGCCTGAAACTCTTAACCCTTCCCACTTTTGGTTCAAGGTACCTCTGTCTTATTTGCAAAATATTTAATATCTTATTTGCAAAAAAATGTTGCATATCCAATGCACCATGTATCTATCCATTTCACCTGCAGATCCCTTCCCTTTTCTCAAGCCCCCCCCCCCCACTTCAACTAGATTAAGGAAACCAGAGAGAGAGAGGCTGAGGCTTTTGCAAAGGGTCCCCTCCCTCCTCATTTGCCCCCTCCCCCTGCTCAGTCTTTCATGTTCAAACCCTGGAAAAGTTCCCCTATTCACTCTTGGCCTTGTTAAGCAGAAAAAGAAAGGACTTAGGGGGGTGGGGTGGATGTGTTGAGATCACACACACACACACACACACACAAGACCGACTTTTTTCAGGAAGCCAGCTCGCTCCCCCACCTCCTGTTGCCAAGGAGTTGCACCTCAAAGGAGGCCTTTACAAAGCAGAGGGGGGCTGAAATATACTCAGAGTGAAATATACTCAGAGTCGCAAAGTGATTTCATGCTCTTTATTCAGCTCATAGTGGTGAGGAGGAATGAATGAAAGTCCCCTCAAAGTATCTGCTTTATATACATTATTTACACAATGGGCTGCACATGATTGGCTAATTCTGGAATTCTACTGTAAGCCAATCAGGTTGTGGATTCACTTATATCTGGAGCATGATTGGGTGGTTCCTGCTAACCAATCATACTGCTGCATTGTTCTAGGACCAATCAGACTGCTGCATTCTGAATCCTATTGTTCTAGGACCAATCAGACTGCTGCAGTTTGGATCCTATTCAACTCAGTACATAACAGGGGCAGATTCGGCATGTCATGAAGGGCACCCCAAATCTGCCCCCCTTCCTTTGTGTGGAAGACACAGCAAGCTGCTCCAAGAGGGTACCTGCACATAAGAGCTGCAAAAAGAGCCAGCAGTGTGTGACCCTTGTTTAACCTGTTATATATATATTTTCACCTCTGTGGGAGAAATACAGCTCAAAGGAGGACATCTCAAGGGGGGAGAACAACCAGGGGAAAAGAGAAGGGTTGAATTGCCCCATCATCATTATTTCTCCACTTAAGTTCAGTAAAACGTACGCGGGGGGGGGGGGGGGAGACCCATTCACCAGTGTAATGGTTCTAGGGGTTGCTCGTGCGTAAACCGGTGCTTATCTCCCCGGCTGGGTGCAAACACCTGGCTGGGTTGCCTAAGTGAACCTTTTCTCTCCGGACAGCCACTCACCCGTGGCTGTCTCAATCGCTGGCAGAATCCGTCAGTGGGCGTTTCTTAAACTTCTTCCAGCAAAGAAGCTCTTCGACGCCTAGTCTTCTCCTACTCTCTCTGCGCGAAAGCCTTCTGCGCAAGGAGGGCGTGGGCAGCGGAGGACCCCTACCCTCCCCGCTGGTCCCAGGCAAGGAGTCATGGGACCGCCTCGCCGTTTCCCCCATCTGCCCCCCTTCTCCACTGGTGCTACGCTGATTCTCTTCCCCAGAAGATGGCCTGCTTCTCCCAATCCCTGGATGCTCTCTGGAATCCCTCTGGCTTTTGCTCTCTCCCTCCGGCACTGATGGCAGTTCCCTGACAACCAGTTTTCCCCAATTTGGTTCACTCCATAGGTTTTGAAGTACAACTCCCATCATTCCCAGCTGCGAAATCAGCTGGGAGCTGCAAAACCTGGGAGGCACTGAGTGTGTGCTGCAACATCTTTCTCTTCTCTCTCTCCCACACCACATCATCTTCAGGGCAGGATGCTGTTCGTCAGCCCCCTAACCTGCTGCCTGGAGCCTGTGCTACCTCAGGGGTCAGCAAACTTTTTCAGCAGGGGGGCAGTCCACTGTCCTTCAGACCTTGTGGGGGACTGGACTATATTTGGGGGGGGCACAAATAACCCAGGGATGCATTTTAAATAAAAGCACACATTCTACTCTGGGACGTAGGTGGTGCTGTGGTCTAAACCACAAAGCCTAGGGCTTGGCGATCAGAAGGTCGGTGGTTCGAATCCCCGTGACAGGCTGAGCTCTCACGTCAAAGTGCTAGTAGATAAATAGGTACCGCTCTGGTGGGAAGGTAAACGGTGTTTCCTTGTGCTGCTCTGGTTCGGCAGAAGCGGCTTAGTCATGCTGGCCACATGACCCGGAAGCTGTATGCTGTATGCTGGCTCCCTCGGCCAACAAAGTGAGATGAGTGCCAGAACCCCAGAGTCGTCCATGACTGGACCTAATGGTCAGGGGTCACTTTACCTTTACACATTCTACTCATGTAAAAACACGCTGATTCCCGGACCGTCCACGGGCCAGATTAAGAAGGCAATTGGGCTGTATCTGGCCCTCAGGCCTTAGTTTTCCTACCCATGTGCTACCTCTTTCTCTCTCCTCAATCTAGGCTTGCAGTGCCCCCAACCCTCAGATCATGCAATGCAGCTGCTTTGTGGCACTGTGTGTGTGCTAAAGTGACTTAGGGGCAGCTTCTGGTAGTCCTGGGTGGAAGGAACATCATCCCAGCCTTGGGGGGGGGGGACAGTTTATGGAGATGCACCAAAGGGTCGAGGTTGGTACTAGGAGCAGTTGAGGTGCCATCTTGCATGGAGATAACATTGTGCGTTCTTCTATGGGAGCAGTGCATGAAGAGCAGTTTTGCCTGGGAAAGGCCTCTTGCTGAGCAGCCAAGAACCCCACTTTGTTCTGCTTCCCTTGCTCTCTTCATTCCCTCCCACCAGGAACAAGAACATCTTTATCTTCGGGGGAAAGGAGCTCGCCAACGCCAAAGTCACCGGAGGCTGTTGAGATGACTCTCATTCATCACTCTACCTTGTAACAGCTCCAAGAGCCTTGTTGTCTCTAAGATCTATGTGTGTCTACTCCTGTCTATCTACATGTGATGTATGGGCATGTGTATTTATAGATACGTATATACACACATATATACGTATCTATAAATACGTATATGTATTTATATATACCGTATTTTTTGCTCTATAAGACTCACTTTTTCCCTCCTAAAAATTAAGGGGAAATGTGTGTGCGTCTTATGGAGCGAATGCAGGCTGCGCAGCTATCCCAGAAGTCAGAACAGCAAGAGGGGTTACGGCTTTCACTGCGCAGCAATCCCTCTTGCTGTTCTGGCTTCTGAGATTCAGAACTTTTTTTTTCTTGTTTTCCTCCTCCAAAAACTAGGTGCGTCTTGTGGTCTGGTGCGTCTTATAGAGCGAAAAATACGGTACATATATTTATATGTATATGTGTATTTATAGATACGTATATACACACACATGGGACGTGGGTGGCGCTGTGGGTAAAACCTCAGTGCCTAGGACTTGCTGATCGTAAGGTCGGTGGTTCGAATCCCCGCAGCGGGGTGAGCTCCCGTCGTTCGGTCCCAGCTCCTGCCCACCTAGCAGTTCGAAAGCACCCCTAAGTGCAAGCAGATAAATAGGTACCGCTTTCTAGCGGGAAGGTAAATGGCGTTTCCGTGTGCGGCCCTGGTGCTGGCTCGCCAGCTGCAGCTTCGTCACGCTGGCCACATGACCCGGAAGTGTCTTTGGACGGCGCCGGCTCCCAGCCTCTTAAGCGAGATGAGTGTGCAACTTGTCCTCCGCTCTTCCTCAGTAGCATGTTGGACGCCTTCCGACCTGAGGGGCTCATCTTCCAGTGTCATAACTTTTATATGCCTGTTGTCTTTGTCCATGGAGTTTTCTTGGCAGGGATACTGGAGTGGCTTGCCGGTTCCTGCTCCAGGTGGATCACGTTTGGTCCAAACTCTCCACTATGACCTGTCCATCTTGGGTGGCCCTGCACGGCATAGCTCATAGCTTCTCTGAGTTATTCAAGCCCCTTCGCCACGGCAAGGCAGTGATCCATGAAGGGGTACACACATAACATATATGCACTTGATTACTGTTTTTCTAATTCAGCAATCTCAACCAAGTACATGCCCAGAAGGACAGTGGTGTATATCTACTGTGCATGGAATCAGACTCCAAAAGGGAGGGTAGCATGTCACAAAGCAGAGGAAAACACCCATCAACAGTGCAGCATGAGTCCACAGATGCAGAAAAGGACCTCGTTGACCTCAATGTTTACGGCCCCCCCATGTGTCTCCATGGGGTTGCCATATTTCAAAAAGTAAAAAACAGGACACCCTGAAAGTTGTTGAACTTTTTTAGGAAAACCTGAAAGTTGTTGAGCTGCTTTTTTTCCTTGTTTGACAAAAACGTTAAAAAACAAACAAAGCACTACATTTCCTCCAGGCCTTGCTTCATTTAATGAACTTCTATCATGTCACCTTTTACAGCAGAACCTCAGTTTTTGAACAAAATCCGTTCCGGAAGACCTTTCAACTTCTGAAACATTCGAAAACCAAAAATGGAAAGCGGAAGCCTGAAGTCAATAGGGAAACTCAAAATGGAAGCTGCGTCAGACATTCGGATTCTGAAAAACTTTCAAAAACCAGAACATTGACTTCCAGGTTTTCAGCGTTTGGGAGCCGAAACGTTCAGAAATGGAGCCGTTTGAGAACCAAGGTTTGACTGTACTCAACATTTTAAAATAAAATAAAATACTTACCTCCCCCCTCTTGTGATTTCCAGCAACTTGCATTCAGAGACATACTGCCTGAGACAGTGGATTGGAAACAAAAATGGGAAACGGAGAGAATGTGAAATTGACGTCCATTTGGTGACACGACAGTTCCTGGACTTTAGAGTGAGGAAAAGGTTGACTGGCCCAAGGTCACTCAGTGCGCTTTATGGCTGAGTAGAGATTTGATCTCCGGACTCACATTCCAATGGTTTCACACTCTAGTCCAATGCTCTAACTATTGCACCACGGTGATACCCCTGGGTAAGAGACTGAAGCCTCTTAAGGAGCCAAAGCACATCTTCATAATAAACTCAATGTGAGATTACTGGAAATCTCTAGATAACTTTTGTCCATAGATGATGGATGTAGTGCAATACACCTAATATGTAACTCTGGCCATAATGTCGATTTTGGCGTCTGGTTGAAAAAGCTTCCCCAGCAGCATCAGACAGCTCCCCAGCACTGGTACAGAAACTCTCCAGCTGCACATAACAGTGGTAGCAAAGGAAAGTCACCTTCTGAAGGTCATCCATCATTTCCAGCACTCTTCCTGTGATCACCTCAACCAGTGCCCCAGCTCTAATCTGAATTAAGAGCACTAGAGTGTGTACTCATTTAAGGAGAGACAGTGCCCCCCAGTGGTTAATACAGGAAGCCAACTCAGCCAAAGCTGGCCAGGGATGGCCATTCCCCAAAGCACTACAGTACTCATTCAATGTTCCCTGAAAGCAGGATGGCCACATTCTTTCCCATGTGTATTAATAAATGCTACATCCCCTCCTAGACACTGTGCCATTCTTGCCTGCAGGAAACAATGTCAGGCTTGGGGGGGGGGGGCTTTTGGGGAAGCTGGGGCATATAAGGCCCACTGCCTGGAGAGGTTCCCTATCCCTGCTTCAAGAAGACCTCCATGCCCTCAAAACCTTTGAGAACTGATGACTTCTGGTGTCATGGAGTGGCTTTGATGCAAAGGAGTGGTGGGGGCAACCAGCTGGGAACTCTCTTCAAGTCAAGAAGGCTCAGAGCCAGGGGGTTGGTGGTAGGAGGACAATGAGTGGTCAGAGGGAGAATAAGGAGGAGAGTGGGGGGGGGGAGAGGTGTCGGAAGCTGAAGAGGCAACAGGGTTTAGTGAGCAGGAAGAGTCTGTGGCAGAGAGCAGTCCAGCCTCATAGGCAGGAGAGGAGGGGGGCCAGGAGACAGAGATGAGGCAGGCTGCTGAAGAAGCCAGGGAGACTCCCCGTCCTGCTGCGACCAGCTTCCCTCTTCCCTGGTCTCCCAGAACCAGAAGAGGTATGAAGAGGGCGGAACAAAGGCAGACAAAGCAAGGAAGTCTCAGATTGCATGGGGACGACTCGGGGAAGGAGGAAATTTAGGGGGCTATGGGAAGGCAGGGACCTTCGGTCCTTGCAACTGCAAAATCTACTGGGAAGAGTTGCTGTGCTCACTAGGCCTGAGCTGCTTTGTTTCTTTGAATCAAGAGTTAAGTTCATGGACACCTTGTGAGTTATTGCTGGCCTGCTCCTGACTCCCGCCTTGAAAAGTAGCTGGAAATCACAACTAGGGAGATTGCTGTTGCACTTGGTTCCTCCTTGTGACCTCCTGTAGGCATCTAGTTGGCCTCTGTGAGGATGTTGGACTGAAAGGGCCTTTGACCCATTCAAAGCAGGGCTTTTCTTACATTATTGAGGAGCATTCCTAGTTCATATGTAGCTTCAGTGATCAGCAGCAGGAACAAAGTTTTAATGCTCATAACACTCAAACTCAGAGTCACCTGAGAGCGTCGTTTGGTAGCAGGTTTAAAGGTAAAGGGACCCCTGACCATTAGGTCCAGTCGTGACCAACTCTGGGGTTGCGGCGCTCATCTCGCTTTATTGGCCGAGGGAGCTGGCATACAGCTTCCGGGTCATGTGGCCAGCATGACTAAGCCGCTTCTGGCGAACCAGAGCAGCACACGGAAACGCCATTTACCTTCCCACTGGAGCGGTACCTATTTATCTACTTGCTCTTTGTGCTTTCGAACTGCTAGGTTGGCAGGAGCAGGGACCGAGCAACGGGAGCTCACCCCGTCGCGGGGATTCGAACTGCCGACCTTCTGATCGGCAAGTCTGTGGTTTAACCCACAGCACCACACACGTAGCAGGTTTAGGATAGACAAATGTGAGTCAAGTCAAAACTCAACAGATAAAGTTTGCCACAGCTGCACCTGTTGAATGTTGGCTTGTTTAGCAGCTAAAAGGAGGAAATTGGAATATGCAGGAGCCCAGCCAAAATAAAAGGTGACCACTTTCTGATAAATGTAGAGCTAGCATGGGCTAGGCTGTTCAAAGACAAGAATACTATAGGCAACGTACATGAAAAGCTCAATCGGTGGGAGGTTTTTAGCCTGCCTTGCAGCTATCAAAAAACTCCTGGCAGGCACCCAGGCAGAAATTTTGTGTGAAATTGTGTGTGAGAGACCGATAAGTACATGGGGAGGGGATGAAGGCTGGGGAACCCCTGTGGAAGAAGGCCCCCGACGTGTCTTAGATTGTTTATGTATATAATTTAGCTCAATTAAACTAATTATGGCATGCTCATTTCCTTCAGTTTTTCAGCCAGTTGCCAAATTCTGGTCCCCAGATCTGGCTACCTCTGATTGCAGTGCACAATCCCTCATTGTGGAAAGAGCTCCGATGTTCCAGGGACGGTGCCAGAGGGCTCGCAACGCAGATGAACACCTGTGTTGTCTGTAAACATCGTCTGGCAGCATCGGGAGGAGGATAGGCTCACAGACAAGTGAAGGGAGCATCTCACGCCCCACATCCATCGGAGATGCATCTCAGTCAATGAGTCCTTCAGTTATTCCCCCACCCTTTTGTAATGGTTGCTTGGAGAGGGGAGGGTTCATAGCTCAAGGGTAGAACAGCTGCATTGCATGCATAAGGTCCCAGGTCCAGCCTCCAGTGGCATCTCCAAGTAGGGCCAGGAGAGACTCCCTGTTGGAACCCTGGAAAGCTGCTGCCAGTTTGTGCAGACAGCACTGAACTAGATGGACCAGTGGTCTGATTCAATAGGAGGCAGCTTCCTCTTAAATTCAGCTCTAATTTCTTAATTTATTTTTAGATGAAGGGCAGTAGCTCAGTGGTAGCGCACCTGCTTTGTATGCTTAAGATCCCAGGTTTAATCCCCAGTATCTCAAAGTAGGGCTGGAAGAGACTCACTGTCTGAAGCCCTGGAGAGCTGCTGCCAGTTAGTGATGGCAATACTGAGCTAGATGGACCATTGATCAGACTCTGTATAAGGCAAGTGTTCCTGTATTCCTAGGAGGAAGACATTTTTCTTGGAGAAAGGTTGTAACTTAGGCTCCATCTGCACGATAGTTTTAAAGCAGTTTCATACCACATCAAACAGTCACGTCCTCCTCCAAAGAATTCTGGGAACAGTAGTTTCTCCTCCTTTTTATTTTTTTCTATTTTATTAAAGTAAATCAAACAAATCAATGCAACAAAAATATCTGCTTTCTCTGCACCATGCACTAAACCGGCAACCCTCCGGATGTTTTGGACTACAACTCCCAGAACCCACCCCCACCAGCCCAAAAACTATAGCCCAAAACATCTGGCGTGTTGAGCTTGGCAAAGGCTGTCTTAGAATAGAACCTCCCCAGCCATCTTCTGTAATTGCACAGATCAGCAAGCACCCCTTATCTTCTGCAGAACACAATGTGAACAACAGCCTTCTAGGGCTGGGCCCTGCCTCACACTAAGGTTGCAGTCCATACACACTGGATCGGCCTGTATTTTTCTGCTATCCTTGTGTATGGGCCTGGTTCTGCCAAATTTATAGGGCGTGGGTAATTCTCTTTTGCTTCAATATTAAAAAGGCCTGGCCATTTCATGCCCTATGGAATGTATTTTATATTTTCCTTTCCTTTCCACCCCAGTCGCGAAGCAAATTCTCACATACCCTGCTGCGGGAGGTATTTGGAAGAGCTGAGCTCGGCAAACAGGGCAAGGTGCAGCGAGGAGCCAGTTCCTTTCATCTTATTTTCTTTTCGTCGAGTCTCCTGCAAATCAGCACAAGAAGGAAGGGAAAGCAGATGGTGTTTATTACGGCGGACCGAGTGCGAGGAAAGAAAAGCGGGGAGACGGGGGGAAAGAGCAGAGCCCGTCCTATTGTGCTCTAAATTAGTTGCAGGCCGATGGCTGAGCTGTGACAAATTCCATATGCAGCCGGGGCTCATTGTTGTGTGAGAAAGGGCGACAATTTATTGCCAGCCAAGAGGGACAAAGGACTTTGCAGAGTCGAATGCCACTTTCATGGGATTATGTGTGTCTTGTGTGTACGTGCGTGTATTATTCATGTGTGTTTGCATGTACGTAAGAGATATTTGTGAGCTGAGTGGTTTTGGAGTGTTTTTCACAAAGGCCCATAATGGCCAACAGACTTCCATGAGAAACAGCTTCCCCACCATTATAGAGCTCTCCATTTCGGTCATGTTTTGCCTCAGGAGAGGGCGATGTGCGTCCCCTGCTAGGTTTAAGTAGGGTGGACCTGAAGCCCCACAGGTCAGCCTCATGCCCTTATTGAGTGGCCCGAGATTGTAGGCCAAAATGGGGCAGCCATGTTTGTGGTCCGCACATCTTCCTGAAGTGCATCGTTAAACTGGAATTCCAGACCTTCCAAGTGTCCCTATTTTTCAGGGACAGTCCTGGATTTACAGAAGTCACCCTAGTTTCTGATTTGATCTCAGGTTGCGGGGCGGGGAAAGGATAGCGGGATCTAAGAAATTTGCTATAGGGACGTATGGATCTGAAATTCCAATACCATGCTGAAACGCTGTACAGTGGTATCTCAGGTTACATACACTTCAGGTTACATACGCTTCAGGTAAAGACTCTGCTAACCCAGAAATAGTGCTTCAGGTTAAGAACTTTGCTTCAGGATGAGAACAGAAATCGCGCAGCGGCGGTGCGGGGGCAGCTGGAGGCCCCATTAGCTAAAGTGGTGCTTCAGGTTAAGAACAGTTTCAGGTTAAGTACGGACCTCCGGAACGAATTAAGTACTTAACCTGAGGTACCACTGTACTGGAGGAAAGGCCCCTTGGGAATTTGGGACTCTGCATGAAAAAGTGTGGAGCAGCGGTGGCTTCAAGGTTTTCATGACAATCCCGGCATTTTCAGGGCAGTTGGAGGGTATGATATGGATGTCAAAAGGTAGATAGCTTGGAAGCTACTGTGTTAGGCTTGGTGCCTCCCCCTCCCCGATGGGCTGCTGATGGTAGGGACCATTTTGTGCTCCTGTTTTTGTTTTGTTTTTCTCTCTTTCAGATGCAGCAGCCATTCTGTATTCTGCCACTTCCTGCACAGCAGCCATTTTGTGACTGGCGCCCACGCCGCCCTCTCAAAATCCATAATGTGTCCAGTGGCCCCAAGCTTGAACCTGGACTGAGGCCTTCATAAAATGTATCTTCAAAGGTTTTCCATCTTTTATCATGTCACGAGTTCTGGTCCAAGAATACAGCTGAGATGGTAGCCTTGGGCTCCTCAAATATATGACAGGCTTCCTTCCTGTATTTTCTGAGCTTTCCCAAGGATAGGAGTCAGTTTTTAAGCCTGAAAGGTGTGCTGGCTCCCTCGGCAAATAAAGCGACATGAGCGCCGCAACCCCAGAGTCATCCGCAACTGGACCTAACGGTCAGAGGTCCCTTTACCTTTTAAAATCAGAAATATATAGCAAAATGTGCGAGAGGAATTCTACCAAAGTTCCTCAGGAGGGATGAAGCCACAGAAACACACATCCCATCATATATCCTGGTCCTGCAAAGTCTCAGGCGTGATGACCAATTTGTTACTTTCATTTGATTGAAAATAGATAATACATTAAAATACTTGTTTATTTAAAATGTTTAGAAAGCTCATATGGAGACTCTGGCTTCTTCACACTGATACACCTCATTCAGTTGTACAGTTGGCCAGAAATCCTGTGTTTTGGACTATAAAGAACTCCTATTGGTTCTGACCACTGTCTGTCTGTGTGGGAGAGATGTGGTTCAAACATGTGGAGGGCATCTGGCACATATTTTTGGTCATGATGCGCTGCAATGGCCTTCCATGAGAGAGCTATGCCTGGGTCCCTTCCTATTTTTATGCAGGCCCTGTAGACGTGGATATTTCAGTCTGTTTTTAATTGATGCTTGCTGTTTGTACAGTTATTGCTTTATTTTCTTTTCAACTTGGAATGTTGTTTTAATACTGTTGTTTTAGATACTTGCAACAAAAACACACGAACACACAGAAAGTTTCAGGTTTTACATTACATATTGCCTTGAGAATGTTTTGACCTTTAAAAGCTGTATAAAAGTACAGTGGTACCTCGGGTTACAGATGCTTCAGGTTAGACTCCGCTAACCCAGAAATAGTACCTCGGGTTAAGAACTTTGCTTCAGGATGAGAACAGAAATTGCGCAGCAGCGACGCGACGGCAGCAGGAGGCCCCATTAGCTAAAGTGGTACCTCAGGTTAAGAACAGTTTCAGGTTAAGAACGGACCTCTGGAACGAATTAAGTTCTTTACCCAAGGTACCACTGTATTTTAAATAAACATGGCAAACTTCCGTTAGAAATGACTGCTGGTGTACTACATGATGATAGTGTGTGTGTGTGTGTCATTTATATACAGTGGTACCTTGGGTTAAGAACTGAATTCGTCTTGGAGGTCCGTTCTTAACCTGAAACTGTCCTTAACCTGAGGTACCACTTTAGCTAATGGGGCTTCCTGCTGCCGCTATGCCGCTGGAGCACGATTTCTGTTCTCATCCTGAAGCAAAGTTCTTAAACCGAGGTACTATTTCTGGGTTAGCGGAGTCTGTAACCGGAAGCGTCTGTAACCTGAGGTACCACTGTATTTGTGCATTTGGGGCAAAAATGCACCCCCCCCCCATAATTTAGCTCTTAAGAAAACCGCAAAGGGAAGCAAGGGATTAAGAGCAGAAGAACAACAACAGGAACAATTCACCTTTGAAAAAGCACCCCAGAATTGCCTCAAAAAGCAGGCAAGGAGAATAATTGGCCAATGACAGAGTCCAGAAAGCTGAGATTACCACTGGCAAGGACAAGATAAGAGCCTGCTCAATCAGGCCAATAACCCATCTAGTCCTCACAGTGGCCAACAAGATGCCTATGAGAAACCTTCAAGAAGAACCCAAGCACAAGCGCACTCCCTTCCTGTGGCTTGTTATTTAGAAGCATCGCTGCCTCCAAAATTAAACAGGCTCCATGATCACTGCAGATGGTAACAGCAGCCACGAAATTAAAAGACGCCTGCTTCTTGGGAGAAAAGCAATGTCAAACATAGACAGCATCTTAAAAAGCAGAGACATCACCTTGCCAACAAAGGTCCGTACAGTTAAAGCTATGATTTTCCCAGTAGTGATGTATGGAAGTGAGATATAGACCATAAAGAAGGCTGATCGCCGAAGAATTGATGCTTTTGAATTATGGTGCTGGAGGAGACTCTTGAGAGTCCCATGGATTGCAAAAAAGAACAAACCTATCCATTCTTAAGGAAATCAGCCCTGAGTGCTCACTGGAAGGACAGATCGTGAAGCTGAGGCTCCAATACTCCACCTCATGAGAAGAGAAGACTCCTTGGAAAAGACCCTGATGTTTGGAAAGATGGAGGGCACAAGGAGAAGGGGACAACAGAGGACGAGATGGTTGGACAGTGTTCTCAAAGCTACCAGCATGAGTTTGACCAAACTGTGGGAGGCAGTGGAAGACAGAAGTGCCTGGCGTGCTCTGGTCCATGGGGTCACGAAGAGTCGGACACGACTAAACAACTAAACAACAACAATCAGAGCATATACAAAGTACATGTATAATAAGGCAAGGCGACGGGTGGGTTGCATGATGACTCCATTTCTTCCAGCCACACTACATCAGAGACATGTAGGAACCACGCTTGGGTTCTGCTTCAGGGCTTTGTCTGGAGCTCTCATTCTACTCAAAGCAACATTTTGCCAATGTTATCTGCACAATTTGCTGTTATACACAGGCGCGTCTCCCAGAGATGCATGTTGTTGCATAGATAAGCATCTCTTCCAGATTTTTATCTTCAGTCTCCTAATTGGGCTGGGAAGAACCTCACAACTTGCATGTGGGTAGTTGTGGGCTCACATCCAAAAGGCCTAGCCAACCAGGGAACAGCACGTCCTTTGTGGGTGGATTGGGATGAACAATACACGCCCAGCGGTTGGCCACAACCATCTACTCTCCCTCGCACTGGAAGCTAAGCAGATTTCAGGTTATCTATTTTGCATCCGACATCAGCCACAAAGGTGGCTCTTTTGCAAATTGTCTTGTGAAAACAGCCGGTGTGTGTGTGTGTGTTTAGAAAGCCGAACCCACCTTTGTGTGAATGCTCACGCAGGAGAAGCAAATTTGTTAACTCAAGAGTCAATGCAGGATATGGTAAAGCAGATCCAGCGGCAACGCTCCCAGAGGGCATAAAGTACACTCCTTTGGGTTACATTTTAAAGGTGTCCTTAGCACCCTAAAATAAAAGGATTTCCACGGTGGCTCACCATAACAAAAAAAATGCCCATCCTTGAATACTGCCGAAAAAGCAGTCATTTTAAGAGTGTTTGTGACAGTGCCTTTATTAACACCTCCCAAAAACTTGTCTGCTGGATTAGGCCAATGGTTCACCTAGTCCAGCATCCTGTTCTCACAGTGGTCAAGCAGATACCTTTGAGAAACCCTCAATTAGGACCCGAGTTTAACAGCACTCTTCCCTCCTGCAGTTTCCAGACACTGGCATTCAAAAGCATACTGTCTCCAACACTGTGGTAGAATGATATATCCATCAGGGTGAGTAGCCACTGATAGTCTCATCCCCCTTGAATTTGCTTAATCCTCTTTTAAAGCTAATAGTCTAACCAGAGTGTTGGACTTCTGACCTGAGAGACCAGAGTTCAAATCTCCACTCAGTCATGAACTGGGTGACCTTAGGCCAGTCACCCTCTCTCAGCCTGCTCAACCTCACAGGGCTATTGAAAAGATGAAATGGGGAGCAGCAGAACCATGTACACCACCATGAGCTGCTTGGAAAAAAATATGGTATATAAATGTAATTAATAAAATTGTAAACACAAGACAATTTCTCTCCCTTTCTCCACTCTTTTGTACCTATGCTGCCCTTTCCAAGAAGTTGCTGCTTTCAGATCCTGTTTGTAACGTTCCAGAAACACAGTTGAACACATAAAAAACAAAAACCAGAAAGCTGGAATATAGATGGAAGTTTGAGGCCTGATGATTAGATACAGTCATCTTTGTTAGTTAGCCTCTTAGTGTCCCACGTTTGCGAAGAACTTAGTTGCTGTTTTTTAAATGCAGTATTATTGTAGCATAGGTAAAGGTAAAGGGACCCCTGACCATTAGGTCCCGTCGTGGCCAACTCTAGGGTTGTGGCACTCATCTCGCTTTATTGGCCGAGGGAGCCGGCGTACAGCTTCCGGATCATGTGGCCAGCATGACTAAGTCGCTTCTGGTGAACCAGAGCAGCGCACAGAAACGCCGTTTACCTTCCCGCCAGAGCGGTACCTATTTATCTACTTGCACTTTGACATGCTTTCAAACTGCTAGGTTGGCAGCAGCAGGGACCAAGCAACAGGAGCTCACCCCGTCGCGGGGATTCGAACCGCAGACCTTCTGATCGGCAAGTCCTAGGCATAGAATAGTGGTAAACCACATGCTTTGCAGATAAAAAGCCGTCTATGAACCATGACAGCTACATTGTACCTCCACTGCTGGAAAGGAATACGCCACTGAATACAAGTTACCAGGGAAACACAAGTGGGGCAAGTTCCGCTTTTGCACTCAGGTCCTGCTTGCAGGCTTCCCAAAAGAGGCCTCTGGTTGGCCACCTTGAGAAAAGGATGCTGGACTAGTTGAGCCTTTGACCTGATCCAGCAGGGCTCTTGCTTTCAATGCCCAACATGTCCACCCATGAGATTTCAGGAGAGACCGCAGCATCTGGAACATCAGACCAGGTGCGGGGGACCTTTCAGATGAGGTTGCTGAACGACATCTCCCACCAGCCCAAGAAAGCATGGTCAATATCCACAGATGATGCGATTTGTAATTCAACAACATCAGGAGAGCTGAAGGTCCCCCAAACCTGCCCCAAAGGGAAGCCACAGCAACCAGAGCAGGGTAGATGGGCCACAGCCTGACTAAAAATGAAATCTACATAAATCCCAGCCAGCAGAGAAATGTGTGTTTTTCAGAAAAGACCTGCAAGTGATTAAGTTGTCTGAAATCAGCTGAAGAACTGCAATAGGGCAGATGGAACCAAACATGGTTACAAGACTGTTCTGAGAGACTGGAATCTATCACCAAGGCTTCCAAATAAAAGGTTTCTGGGTGGCTTTGGCAGAACCCAGGCAGCTGCCTCTCAAAGCTCAATTGCAGCCGGGTTTGTTCCATTCCCCAGGCACAGCACAATCATATATACGTCAGCCACATTTGTTCCCAAGGGTCCGCTCAAGCTGTGAGACTGCAGAGCCTGAAGACTTCCATAAACTGGGGTGTCTTCACTCTTTGGCAGCTTGCATTCCAGCCCATGCTAGGAGACCGACTTCCACCTCTCTCCTCCGGGCCATCCTCCAGCTCACGGAGACCCTAAGTCTGGGACATCAACTGCCACCCCAAAAGGGATGCATAGACAGGTTAAAGAACAATCATTTGGGCCAGGGACCAGGGAGTTAGCAAAGTCAATCTAGTCTACAGTATGAGTCCAGCTGATTTTGCAGAGAACAAGGAAGTGTGCTGAGAACACAGGAAGTTGCCCAATGCAGTCAGACCATTGGCCCATTTAGTTCAGTACTGTCTGCACTGACTGGCAGGAGCTTTCCAGTATTTCAGGCAAGGTACATTTCCCCAGCCCTACCTGCAGAATGAAAAGGAGACTCTGCAAAGGAGACACTCTGCCAAGAGAATGAGGTCATTCCTCTAAAAATAACGATCTGAGGTCTCATGATTGTTACAAAACAGATGGCTTAAACAGTAAGGTGCCTTATACCCAAGTGAGATCACTGGTTCATCCAGCACAGGGGTCAGCAACCTTTTTCAGCCGTGGGCCGGTCCACCGTCCCTCAGAGCATGTGGTGGGCCGGACTATATTTTGAAGGTGGGAAAAATGAACGAATTCTTATGCCCCATAAATAACTCAAGAGATGCATTTTAAATAAAAGCACACATTTTACTCATGTAAAAACACCAGGCAGGCCCCATAAATAACCCAGAGGTGCATTTTAAATAAAAGGACACATTCTACTCATGTAAAAACACAATGATGCCTGGGCCATCCGCGGGCCAGATTGAGAAGGCGATTGGGCCTTAGGTTGCCTACCCCTGACCTAGCACAACAGTGCCCAAACTCCTTTTTCAGGCAGGAGGCAGTCTCAGCACTATCTTGAAGTGTTGGGGATTCTTCACATTCTGCATGCAAAGCAGGAGCTCTGCCACTAAGCTTTGGCCCAGTGGAAAGCCGAGAAAGAAAAAGTAACTCTGCTTTTGATAGCCATTTAATTTCAACACTCTTAAGGGAAGCAAGCAACAACTCTCTAATGATCAGGGGTATGGGAGGAAAAGGCTGGAAGGGGGTGCCTCTAGCTGTGAGCACCTAAACAATAGGTGCCAAAGATGCAGGGGGGATTTGGAGCATGTAGAGCAGGAGACTTTCAAGACCTGGCACCCAACATTAGCCCAAGCATGCCCTATGGGACTTGCTTTGTAATATTTTTACCATCTATTTGCATAGTAAACTGCCTCAACAGTTGAAAGACCAATGATTTAAACAGCTTTCTCTAGGACGGCGCCTTCTAAATGATTTGGACTCAAATTCTCATCAGTCCCAGCTAGAGCAGCAATGCTGCCTGGGGCTGATGGGAGATGTAGTCCAAAACATCTCTAGGGCACCAGCCTGGGACAGGCTAATTTAGAACCTACAGTCATACCTCGTTACGTTCTTTTCAGGTTACGTCTTTTCAGGTTGCGTCCCGCGGCAACCCAGAAGTACCGGAAAGGGTTACTTCTGTGTATCGCTGCTCGCGCATGCGCAGATGCTCCAAATGACGTCACGCACATGCGCAGAAACGGCGAATCACAACCCACGCACGTTCAGGTTGCGTTCTGCTCATGTTGCAAGCAGGGATGTGGAACAGATCCTGTTCACAACCAGAGGTACCACTGTATTGTGTAACTCTTTAGCCGTGATAAGGAAAGGCTCCAAAAGCCTCTGCCACCAAAATTACAGCCTTTGATTATCAAAAACCTAGACTCAATAAGCAAGTGTGGCTGCACTGCAGGGGGTAAAGATAAGAGACTTGAACAGCATCTTAATCTACTGCCCTCTGAAGGCATCTTTCAGCCTTTAGTAGGTCTTGGGTTGAAAGACAAGGAGCGATTTGCAAAAAAGACACACAGATTTAAAATCATTTCCATATTTTGTATTGAAGTCAGTGAAAGTGTGTTACACTTTTGTCAGGTTCATATTGTTTGTTGAGTAATCTCCCAAACTAAGAGGGTTAAATCTTGGCAAGATTCTGAGGAATCTAGCACAAGCCCCTTGAAGCTCATGTGTTGGTCAAACACTTAATACAGAAGGCCAGGAGCCAAGAACAAAGTGACTTCTTTTTCTCTCAACTCAAAAGCAATGCAATGGAGGAGGTAAGTTGCTCCAAAGCAGGAGGGTGGGGAGTAAAAAATTATGCTGGGCTAATGCAAGCCGCTTCCAGGAATCCTTTCCGATTCCACTGTTCTGAATAACAGCTCACACTGCAGGTTTACTGTGTTAACAGCTTCTTCCATCTCTGTTGTCTGACCATTCCCAGGAAACCCAGGTCATTGCAAAAGACATCAGAGCTCAGAGATTTCACATGGAAAATCACAAATGCTTTTATTACACTAGTTATTTGGAATAAGGAAGTTAAACTGAAATGTTTCATCCAGAAGGTATCATTCTCTTATATGCCAGCAAGCCCCTTCCAAAAGTTTAATGTACATGGTCAGATCTAATCAAAGCTAAGAGAGATCTTAGCCGCAGAGGCAAAACGTTGCAAGAAATTAAAACACAAGACCACTGAAAAGAAATGCTAGCCAAGCAGCGATTCTGATAACATTGTGAATATATAGCACGAGCCGCTGAAATATACACACATCAACTTGAAAAATAATTCACAGTGACTCCAAGGGCATCAACAACTTTCTCCAGCTGAAGGGATTGCCAGATACAAGCTGAAGGTACAAAGCATTGCCCATGTGGGAACGCCATGCGGATGTTACTCAGGAGCTGGTTATTCTGGCAGCTTGTCTTGTGCCATATGCTGTGTGGCAGCTGCCTTGCCAATGGAGTCCTACTTCTTTCTACCTCCTCTTTCTTTGAGTGCTAAGTGGATCACTGACCCGCTGGTCATGTTGTAATAAGCCAGAGAGTTGGAATCTTTGATGAAGATGCCCTGAAAAGACAAGACACGAGAGGGTATCAACAGTGCTAAGCCTTTTGCTTGGCAAGGAAAACAAAACCCACCCGTTGCACCAGAAGGAAACCACAGGAAGCTGCCTTGCACAAAGTCACACAGTTGGTCCATCTAGCTCATCATTGTCTACACTGACCAGCAGCCCCACCTGGAGATGCTGGGGACCGAATATGGGGTTTCCTGCATGCAAAGCAACCGCTCTACCACTGAGTTATAGCCCTTCCTTCATATCTCAGCATGGAATGAGAATCATGGAATTTGCAGTTTAAGCTTGAAAAAGGCAAGGGAACAGATAAGGCACAGGGCTGGGATCTTAAGACACTCAGGGTTAAGTGGAATGCTCTCCCCAAGGAGGTTCAGCTGGTGCCTTCATTATATACCTTTAGGCGCCAGGCAAAAATGTTCCTCTTCAGCCAGGTCTTTAGTTGATTAACATGCTACATACCCTTTTAAATGTGTTTGTGGGAGACGGTGGAGAGGAGAGAGGTTATTGGTTTGTTTTGTTCTTGTTTTTATTATTTATTATCTTTTGTATCTTGTATTTTTATGTTGGGAACCCTGAGACCTATGAATGAAGAACGGCAAACTAACTAACTAACTAACTAACTAACTAACTAATTAAGGGCCAACGGGACCACACACCCACCTCATATTGGAGCTTTTGTTTCCCAGCAGGCATTCCAGTGGCCTCATGAATCTTGACCTTGATAACAGAAACCTAGGAACCAGAAGAAACCCACAAACACCTTCAATGAAATTGGGCACTATACAAGGGACTTCTACAGCACATGCTTGGGAAACATAACATGATAGATAGGAAAAGGTTTGCAATGACTGTCATAAAAGGAAAGCTGTATCAAGCAAGAGAGAAATGAATCAGGGAGAAAGGATGCCAAATGGTGACTCATCAGTTAAATCTGATCAGGTATTTTACACCCAGGAATGGTAAAAGCTTTGCCTGCTGCTTCATGGTTATAAACAGCCACACATTTTTCCCTCTTTTAATACCTGCTGTGCATCTTTACATGTTAGCATTATTATTATTATTATTATTATTATTATTATTATTATTATTATTATTATTATATTTCTGAGGTGCTTTTCCCAAGCTGGCTTATAGAAATATAAAATACATGTAAATATACAGTGTTTAAAACTAAGCAGTAAAAGAGCAATCCAATATTTAATACTAAACACATATACCCCATTAAAATCAGCAATATACAATGGTGCCCCGCAAGACGAATGCCTCGCAAGACGGAAAACCCGCAAGACGAAAGGGTTTTCCGTTTTCAGAGGCGCTTCGCAAGACGAATTTCCCTATGGGCTTGCTTCGCAAGACGAAAATTGACGAAAATTTTTGAGGTTTTTTTCCGCTCCAAAACCCCTTTTTCTGAAGCGCTAAGCTGCTAAAAGCCTTTTAGCAGCTAAACCGCTAATCCCTTAAGCCTTTAATAGGCGTTAATAGCCCTTAAACTGCCAATAGCGCTAATAGCGCTAATCCGCTAATGGGCTTGCTTCGCAAGACGAAAAAACCGCAAGACGAAAAGACTCGCGGAACGGATTCTTTTCGTCTTGCGAGGCACCACTGTAAAAACTGGAAGAATATACAAGCAGCCTTTCCCCCCAAAATTAAAAACTGATGATCAGGAAAAGCAGCCCATTAGATGACATCAAATGCTTGAGAACAGAGGAAAGTTTTAAACAGGCGTCAAAAAAGATAGTATCAGCACCATGTGGGTCTTGCTACGGAGTTGTTTTTTTCCTACAAACAGGGAGCAACTCTCTGAACCTCTCCAGAATGAAGAGAGAGTTTGGTGTAGATTTTAATGCATGGGTAGATTCATATTGGGAGAGACATTCCATTAAGCAGTGTGGTGCTGAACTGTGTAAACCTTATAGCACGTTGATTTGGGCCTGGAAATGCACGGCCTGCCAGTAAAGTGCAGCCAGAACGGGTGTTAAAAGGTACAATCACCAGCCTGCAACAATTAATCTGGGTACTGCATTCTGCAGCAGCTGCAGTTCCTGAAGAGTCTTCAAGGGCCGCCCCACATAATCTAACATTTTTATATGTAACTCTCTGCTGCAACACCTGCACTCCACAAGTAGTAAGACAA
This sequence comes from Podarcis tiliguerta, assembly GCF_965153285.1. NCBI lineage: Eukaryota > Metazoa > Chordata > Lepidosauria > Squamata > Lacertidae > Podarcis > Podarcis tiliguerta. The sequence continues at coordinate 24,058,597 of NC_139549.1, forward strand.
TATTTATAGATTGTGATGGTTTTATTAATGGCACCTGGCCGCTGATAAAGATGGGGATCATTTTATGCAGCAAAATACTCTTTCCAAACCCCAGATAACTGTCTGAAGAGCAAAGCAGTCACTGGCAACAGAGAAACTGGCCACCCATTGCTTGGGCAACATACCTGGTCAGAGAGAGGGAGGGTGAACACCAGCACCTGGCCATTCAGCTTCCATTCAGTCTTGTCCTGCATGTTAGGAACTTGAACTTTGACTGTGACTGGGCCCTAAGGGAGTAAGCAGAATTACACTGTTAAGGGTGTGTGTGTGCTTAAGAATACAAGAAGAGCCTGCTTGATTAGGCCAATGGCCCACCTAGTTCAGCATCCTGTTCTCACAGTGGCCAACCAGACGCCTGCAGGAAATCCACAAGCAGGATTCGAGCTCTCTCCTGTCCTGTGGTTTCCAGCAACTGGCATTCAAAAGCATTACTGCCTCTGACTGTGGAGGCAGAGCATAGCCATTGTGGCTTGCAGCTATTGATAGCCATCTCCTCCATGAATTTGTCAAATCTGACAAAGGAGAAGAAGGGAGAACCAATGAGAAAATAGATAAAGAGACCTCTGCTTCTTCCTGGAAGGCTGCCCTTCCACCTTTTGAATTCCTTTCCCTTGCAAATTCCCCCATTCAGATTGCAAGTGGAGAACTTCAGGCTGGCAACCCAGCTTAATCGGAATGTGAAGGGTCGGTGATCACCCAACCCGCTAGAAGATTCCTCTGGCCTAAGATCAAAGCACCACTATTTATTTAAGCGCACACCTTGTTTCTGCGCAGGAATTCCTCTTCCGGCATCAGGTTCTCTTCAGATTTCAGCTTCTTGGAGGCCGGCTCATCATCCATGGGAGGTGGAGGGTGGACAGGAGGCATAGGGGCTGGAGCGCTCACTGGCGCCACTGGAGGAGCTGGAACAAAAGCTGAAGTGGGGGGGGGGGGGAGAGTATTTATTCTGAAAGAAAATCACTAGTGTGGCGTTTGGAGCAAAAGACGTGGACAGAACCCCAAAGCAGTGGTGTCAAATGTACAAAAAGCCTGGTATAGTCCCATCTCCATTTCTGTTTGAGAAGGCAGCACAGGAAGCATGTGTGGAAGCATCTTCCAACGCTAATCAAGGGCAAAACAACTCACTTATGAGCTTGCTTGCATGAAACTACTAAGGGGGGGGGGGTTATGTATCTGCTCCCCACCTCCCGGCCTTTAGAAATAAGGTGATTTTATGTTTTTGGTGTATGCTAAAAACCTTTTCGTTCACCAAAGCACTTTCAGAATGGTGTTATTGGTTATGCATAGTACTAGTCACTGTGAAGGTGTGGAGTTGTATCTTTTTTAAAAAAATGTTTTACTTCTCATGTATCAAATGCCTTTTATTCTTTTGAATGCAGCTTTAGTTACTTTAAAAATTAAAGCGTTTTATATGGGGGTTTTTAAAATGTAAGCAACAATTTTGCTTGATTTTTATAGAAAGGCAGGGTATAAAAATAGCAGGGTTTTAATAATAAAAGTTTAATGGCTCTGGAGGGACCAGTGGCCTTTGCAATCTCCAATGGTGTCTGTCCCTGGCACCAGAGAGAAGTATGGATCCTTAAAATACATTTCCGGGTCACAAGAAGGTGGAATGGAAATCTCTTGAAAGAGTTACATTTGACACCATTGCCTTTAGGGAAAGAAAAGAGACCAAAAGAAAAAAGAAAAGCAACAGTAAGTAGAAACTCCCAAGGCATAAAAGCTGTGTTAAAATGAGATTAGTTGAGCTAAAAAGCCTAGGAAAATTGTCAGCTTCTCCTATCCAAGCACTGCGAAAGTCAGGACATCACACCTGCTGGAAGTCTAAGCTTCAGTGCTTCTAAGTAAGGAAAATGTGCGAATGTAGAAAGCTCTGCTTTGTAGCAATAAAACGAAGGTTAAATAAATTGGGGGGGGGGGGGGGAGATGAACGCACCTAAACACATGTGATGCATCTGCTATCCCAGAGTAGGCTGAAGCCCCTTTCCTAGGCTTTCCTTCAGCTGCGTAGGAAGTTAATGCTAGTCTTGAGCTTTATGACGCAAGTACTGCTATGGTCAAGTTGCCCTTGTTTCCTTAAGGGTCCCCATGAACTATCCTGGGCTGCAACTGCAATGTGCCTGACCAGAAGTGTACAGCTGAAAATGAAATGTGTGAATTTGGCCTTGCTCTGTTCCCTGGGTTTCAAATACTTGGGTCTGGCGACTACTTTCCACCCACGTTGTTGTTTTTTTAAAAAAATCACAGATCTTTCAACTCCACTGTGAACTCTTTCACTTGGAATTGCTGGGATATTAAGCATTTAAGAGAATTACAAAAATTTCAGACAAGAACACTTCCACGTGACAGCCAGGGATCTAAGTGACTCGACAGCATCTTATTTATGTACCTTGAGCTACTTATCTCAAACTTGGATGGCGGTCATTGAAAAGAGGGAGAGCCACACACAAAGCAGCCAAACCATAAAGGCGAGATGGGGGGGGGGGGGGCAGGGCTTAAAGCTACTTTGCAACAACTATAGTGGGTGTGAAGCAACTGAAACACAGACAGAAGACTCTGGCTCTTTCCAAGGGCACAGAGTGGCTCTTCCTCTAGTCCTGCCTCTGTTTCTCTTGCAAAACAACAGTGTCTGGAGAACTGGCGCCCAAGCTAGCATGCAGCCACAAGAATCTTTGAAGAGCGGCGACAATCAGGCCAAGTAGTCTACAAAAGGTCAAGAACTACTGACACACAGAGACGCAACACCACAGCCAGAAATCCCCGGTACCACTCTGGACAGACAAGAGAAGTGAAGGCATGCAAATTAAGAGCTCGACTTGAAGGTTAGTGATTAGCTGAGTTACCTCCGAGGTCACAATGACACTTAAGAAGTTACCTGGACTGCTGACTGGTCCCTGTCTGTATCCTATATTGTAACAATTAAATATAATTAGTCAATGGCTTAGCTCACCTGAAACCTATGAGATAATAAAATAGTGCCTATTTAGATTTCATTATTTAAAACGGAAAACTCTACAGGAAAGCACAAAGGTTCCAGGCCGCTCCTTTGTCCCACACAATGGTCAAGAATATACTGTAATGTCGCAGAGCACACTTATTGGGTTCAAGAACTGGGGTTGGCAGTGTGTGCTTTTCCATACCTATGTGGAAGAACAGGTCTCTGATTTAGACAGAAAACTTGCAAGCCAACTCCTGTGTAAATGCAGCCAGCACCACAGACAGTCTTTGTACATCAGTGAAGCATCCTAGAGGATTGAAATTGCAAGATCTAGTCTACCCTCATCCCTGTAGATGGTGGGAAGAACGATATTGGGCCATGGAAGAAACTGAAAGCAGTCTGCCTCAGTTTCTCTGTGGAAAAAGGGCTATGGGTAGGGAAAGGTCATGTGAGAAAAGGAATTGGAAGGCCGGGGAGAATGAGGATGAAATTCTGAGTTCATTTTGGGAGAGGGGAACAATCAATTTGGAACAAGGAGGAGGAATTCTGTTTCTGCCCAACATTTCCTCTCTTCTTTTCTAGACTTCAAACTTTTGGGAGAAAGGAGTCACCTGTATAACTGTTACCAACTACAGATTTTCTTTTAAAAAGGACACATGGTGACCATCACAAGGCAATACATAAGAGTAAAGCTGTCACTGTGGCATTGTATCAAACCCAAAGATGCCACCAATTTTAACACAACTGTTATTCAGCAAATGCAGTAACTAAATTTTAGCAGAGTATTGACCTCCAGGGCTTAATTCCATTGCAGAAACGGCTTTTTGGTACGGAGAATCCCAATGAAGCTGCAGAAACTTTTTAATCAAAGACTTGCAGGTAAAGTGCAACTGCTTAATGCAGTAGCTATAGGACCACTGAGGAAAATGCGCCAACAGAAGCAAATTCTGAGACCAGGAGCAATCATGACGGGCTTCCGTAATTCCCAAAACTTATTTAGCCCGAGGTGAGATTGTTCAGCACTGACCTGTTGGCACAATCATGGGAGGGGGCCGGGGAGCCATGATAGGCGGGGCCGAAGGGGGCATTGGAACCACGTTGATCCGAGGGGCATGTATGATCGGTGGCATCGGAGCAGCGATGACGGAGCCTGGAGGTAAGCGGACCACGGAAGTCATTGGTGGGCGAGGCATGACGGGAACAGCACTGACAACTGTTGTACGGACAGGTGGTGGCATCTAGAAGACGTAAGAACACAGGAAGTTGCTTTATGCTGAACCAGGCCATGTTGGCCCATCTAGCTCAGTATGGCTGGCACAGACTGGCAGTAGTTCTCCAGGGATTCAGACAGGGAATTTCTCTCGGCTCTACCTGGAGATGCTGGGGATCAAACCAGCGGCCTTCTGCATGCAAAGCCGGTGCTCTACCACTGAGACATGACCCTTCCCCAAGCAAGGCAATTCAGCTGACAAGACGCAAATTAAAAAACTATTTGGCAGAGGGAGCCAGAAGAAGTCCTCCGTTAAGCAGAGGAGCTTCCTATGGAGCAAGTGGGGCTTACCGAGGGCGGGCGAGGCACTGATGCGATTGGCGGAGCGCTGGTTTGGATGTTTGGGGCTGACGAGAGGGGTGGGGGCTGGGGCATCTCATTGGGTTTGCTTGGGCCAATCTTCTCCTTGCTGTCATCCTCTGGCACCAGCCCTTTGGCCTTATGGATAGCCTCAATCTGCTCCTGAAGGGTAATGTTGGCCTGAGCTGCCTGCTGAGTTCGGGCCATGCTGCCAGAGTGGCCATCCCAGGTCACCTAGAAAAACAGAAAACAGGTGAGTCTTAGTGCCTCTTGCTTTCACACTAACAAAAAAGTTAAGCCTTTTTAGCCTGGCTCCCTGCCATACCTTCTCTTCTGGTTTCTGGATCTCTTCTTCCCCAATTTTCTTGCCGATAGCTGTCTCTTCAACACCAAAAATATCGGTACGGCGCTCAGCCAGCTGTTTCAAGCTGCTTTCAATGTCCAAGCCTGGAAAGTATGAGTAAAATGGGAGAGTTTGCCATGGTGGTTTTTTTTTGTTTTTGTTTTGGTCTTTCAGGATAGGGCACTGTTCATAGGTTCTAAGCCATCTGTTGTCGCTACTCCCATAATATGGGCAAACAGAAAAATTTAGCCATCTGAAAATTTTGGCTGCCAAGATAGTGTTCTACCTTCTCCATTCACTACTTTGTCAGGGCTGTGGACAACCCAAACCAGACACAGGTTTTTATATATTTCTTATGCTTATAAAGCCCACTCTTTCATCAAAAAACTCAAGAGCAGCTGACATGTGGTTGATCTACAAATGTGTAATTGTCGTTGATTTTAATTCTGTTTAGAATACAGTAACCCTGGTCACTTAGACTGTCATTTAGTGGTACATACTGCATTTTGAATTATTACTATCATTTTTTCTTTTATGTACCTTTATTAGCTGCTTTGAACATCCCCGTTTGAAGAGGAAAATATGTTAAACATTTTACTACAGAATCAAATGAATTGCAGTGTAGTAAACACACCTGCCCCCAGAACGTCTTTTGAAATTTGATGCCTACCTGTCGCTTGATAGCTGTCCTCTTATAAAACTAAAGTTAATCCAACGTAATTCATTTATCTATTAATTTAGTAACACTGAATGATTCTAATTATTTCAGAAGAGCATTTTAGTATCTGACTAGTTTCCTTCAGGCACGCATAAACATGTAATCAAGGTTAACACAAGGGGGGGAAAATGTTGATAAAAGACTACTAAAACCTTGCTGAACTGACCTGGGGCATAGACCTCATCATCGCTCTGCTTCTCCCGGAGAGAACGATCCCTTTGCTCCAACCAGCGGGGATCCAGAAGCCCAATCCGCATATGTTCTTGCATTTTGCTGGCAGGGATTTTCTCCCCCGTGATGGGGGAGACAAGATACTCATCCGGGGCTGGAGTTGGTGGCAAAGGCTTAGATGCTGGAGAGAGGAGAGTGAGAGAAAAGAGATATATATACAGTTAGAAATGTTTTACATGACCACTGGATCTGGAATGTAACCCATTCACCAGTCACAAAACCCCACTTGATCTTAACCCCAAACTTACCTTTAGGGTCATAATCTTTCCTGACAATGACTTGGTCTGGAGTAGGAGGAAGAGGTGGTGGCATTGGAGTTTCTGGAGGTGGTGGAACTTTCTGACTCTCATCTTCGTCATCAGAGCCCTTCAAAATATTTTTTTAAAGTGAAGGATCATGAAACAGGATTCTCTTGAAAGGCTCAACTCAGTTTTCTTAGTAAGAAGACAAACCAGGCTTAAGCAAGTCCCTTCCTTGATTTAAGCTGGCACCAGTTAGCTCAACTGGTTAGAGCATGGTGCCAATAACACCAAGGTCATGGGTTTGATCCCCATATGGGTGAATATTCCTGTATCGCAGGGAGTTGGACTAGATGATCTACAGAGTCCCTTCCAACTCTATGATTCCACCATACCTTTGGGGCTGGCTTGTTCAAGTGTTGAGCTTGTGAAAGGCTGCACTTCGAACCATCAACAGACTTGTGGGAATATGAATGTGCAGCATGTTATGCAAAGGACCCTTACGGGACTCGGACTAGACTGTTTTCAGAACCCTCTCTCATCCCTTGTAGGTTTACGGCTAAAGGACAAAGATCTTCTAAAACTTTTGGAACCTTCCCCTCCCCACCAGACGTTAAAACTTGAGCCCCAATTTAAGTTCAGCAGAGCATTAAGGTCCAGGACACCAGCTATGAAGCACAAGGAACAAACTCTTATGAACATTACTGAGTACGGGGATTAAGAGATTCAGAAAGACTACTTTCAAGCTTCGCCACACCAAAAAGGCTTTCCCACAGACTAACTGCTCACCTCATCCATGTCCTGCACTTGGGTATCCTGGTCCAACTGAGATGGTGCCTCCTCAGTCTTCTCTTGTTTCTCATCTTCATCATCTGACTCCACTTCCATCTCCACTTCTTCACTTTCGCCAAACTTCTCATAGCGCTCCTGGATGAGAATTCGAGCACCTAGCTCCTCGGGAGTGGTGGGAGGAGGGAAGTTCCCTGCAAAAAAGAGGGGGGCAGAATCATACCTTTGGTGAAACAGGTTACACAGCTGAAAAAAAGCATCATGTGTCTTCCCTAGACAAGCTCCTTGTTAAGGGTCCACCTCGGTAGGAAGTGACTGGACTTATGGGCTGTGGGCTCTGTTCGCTTCACTTTTTTCTGATATTTGTAGGATTCAAGAAGCAGAGTTCAAATGCAGGTCTTGCTTGCTGCTTCCATTTTATTTGCACCTGCTTTTCAAGTATATTAGTCTTTTCCAGGACTCCCCGTCCGAGGGAGGCTCAGAGAATGACGACAAGGGAAAGAAGGGCCTTTTCAGTTGTTGCTCTGTGTGTGTGTGTGTGTTTTACCCAGCAAGATCCACCTGGTACCTTTAGTGATATCTATCTTACTATCACGTAAAGACATATATTCCGCCCCCCCCCCCCAGGCTTTTAATAGGCTTGAGAGCTTAATAAGTTTACTGCCCAAGTTTTCTGTGGATGTTTCGTGGGTTGATGTGTTCTATTTTTGTGGTATAATGTGTTTATATTTATGTTTTTAAATGTAAGTAGCTTGGAGACCTTTGAGTAACAAGCAGCTAACTACAATAATAATGATAATGCTGCTGCTGATAATAATAATAATAATAATAATAATAATAATAATAATAATAATGTAATATACAGTTGGTGGAGGACTTTGTTGGAAAGGAGCTATATAGTGCTTCCTTGGAGGGATAACAGATGAGTTATTCAATATTTTCATTGAGTCTAAGTGGCTTTTCCCTTCCTGACATATGCACAGAGCCTTCTTATGTTGTATTCAATGAGGCTTTGAGAGAGGTCAAGCTATGCATTTCAGCAAAGTAAATGACCCAACCTTGCTCGGAGGGCTGGAAGTCCACGGTTTCCACCACCACAAAATCATGCCAATCAATCTGGGCATAAGCAACGCGCTCTCGCTCCTTTTCCTCCTCTTCCTTCTTCCGCTCTCGCTCCTGAAACTTGGCCCACTCCACTCTGTAACACGCCTGCACAAAGCATCAAGTAACTTTTTAAAAAAACCAGTAACTGTGTTTTTGGATATATTCTCGATAAGCATCAAGGTCGACTGCTTTCAAGTGCCCCCGAAACTCAGCTTGAAGGCATTGACAAGGCCATATCCTCCCACTTCAGGTCATGGGAAGAGCTGGGTTGGTGGTAATTGCAGATTTTGGCTGGCTACCAAGGCTAGTTCAGATTAATTGGATCACTGCACTTAAGAACCTGGTGATGGTAGACTCATTTGAAAATTATACATTGTGGGATATTTTGAGAGGCAGTGTAGCAGTTAAGTATGCTAGACTGTGTCCTGGGTCCAAATCCCCACTCAGCCATGAAATTCACTGGGTGACCTGGGCCAGCCATTACCTCTCAGCCTACCTCACAGAAGGTTTGTCCCTTTGCAGGAAAGGTGAAATAGATATGCAATAAATAAAATAAAAAGGTCTTTGGTAGTAACGTGAAGTGATACAATCACAAAAGGAGAATCAAAAGTCCACCTTGCCTCTATTACAAATAAGGCCACTGAGATGTAAGACTGCAATCCTACACTTGCTTACCTAGGAGGAAGCGCCACTGAACTCAGTGAAGCTTACACATTTTCAGATTATTTAAACCTAGCAAAGGGCAGTCATGTAAAATACTCTTAACTGCTTACCTGATCCAATACTTCTTTGGGGTTTTCTGCCTCCTTCTTAAGTTTTATGATCAAACCCTTGGGTGGAATCAAGATCTAGGGGAAAAAATTCAATAGCTACTGAGACATCAGTTCCAGTTAGGGTTTTCTTCTTGCCCAAGCAATCAATAGTCTGCATTAAGAAAAGCTTGCAGTATGTATAATTTATGCAAAATAACTTTTGCCAGTTATTTTTATAGTTTATTCCAGGTTTGCAAGTCATAGTAATGGGCTGGGAGGTATGTGTGACACTTGAGGTCTTATTAATCCACCCACTCAGCTTCTGAGATATCAGCGGGAAACGCCACACATTTTCAAGCATATCTTAGCAGCCATGAGGACTAGAAACTTGTTTGTTGAGTTGTCAATGTTTCAAAGAAAAGCTTAATTCTGTGCTTTTTTTTCTCTCTCCAAGTCTATGCACAGCTTTGCCTAAAAGTAGGAGCACTTTAAGGAACAGTACATGTGCACAGGATGCAGGGAAGATGGCAACTATTTGCCATAATTGGCAAGGGATATAGCTATGACTTAGGCAAGCCAGCTACTATTAGACAAAGCCTCCATATTTGGAGGCAGCAGTGTTTCTGAATGCCAGTTGCTGGAAACCACAGGAGGAGAGAATGCTGATGTTCTGCTTGTTGGGTTCCCACAAGCACCTTGTTGGCCACTGTGAGAAGGACTAGATGGGCCACTGGCCAGATGATCTAGCAAGCTATTCTTTATGTTTTTAACAAAAACAGAACAATTCTGCTATCATTGCCATTGCTTCCCCTGTTTGCTATGGAACAGATTTTGTTTTTATCTTGCCATGATCATACAAAGAATGTGCAATCAATATTAGGACACCTTAATGCCTGGGGCGTCCCTACTTTCCCCTCCAGGATCCTTGCAAGCACTTCTCTTCAACCTAGACAGGAAGTCTTCAAAGTTTGTCACTTTGAAATGCACATGTTGCTCTGCGTAAATAGCACTATCCTCCAGCTTGTTCAAATGAATGCTCCTGGCACCTGAGATTTGTTACCTTAGTGTACTGTTCAACCAGTTTGGTGAAGTAGTTGAAGAGACTGTGCTGCGGGCGCAGGAAGTCAAATTGATAATTCCTCTGCTCTTTCTGCATCAGCTGGGTGAGGAACTGCCTGCCGTTCCGAGCAACAAACTGGGCTGTCAGCTTTACCACGTCCAAGTCGAAGGCTGAGATCGAGGGAGGGTCTGCAATGAACTCAAATTCCGGAGGAGGCTCTTTCGGAACCACAGTCTCCTGAATCACCTGGGCTTGTACCTGCGGAAGGAACACAGAAATGGATCACCACTCATACCCAACCTCACTTAGGTGCACAGGTCAGGTGTCCCTGTATTTGCTGCTCTGTGGTTTAGAACCATTCCTAGCAAGCCACTGCCAACCGGGTGCCCTTCAGATGGCTATGTTGGCAGGGGCTGATGGTAGTTGCAGTCCAAATCATCTAGAGGGCACCAGTTGGTGAAGTTTGTTCTTACCTCCACAGTGAGCTGGTGTGGGGAACCTGTGGCCCTCCAAATGTCGCTGAACTACAATGCCCTTGGCCACTGACCCTGCTTGCTAGGGCTGATGGGTGCTGTAGGTAAGCAACATCTAGAGGGCCAAAAGTTCCTCACTTCTGCCAGTGAGGCATGAATGGAAGGAAAAGGCCAAGAGAAACTTGTTGGCAGTTGGCCTTCCCTCCTGCAGCACCATGAAAGATAAGAGACAGATGAAGACAAGAGAGGAACCGCTTACCTTTTGGGGAAGCTGCTGTTGTGCACTCTGCTGTGCCTGCATGACTTTGGGAATGGCTGCTGAGGGCTCCTGTGCCTTCCCTTCCTTGAACTCATTGACTTTGTGGCGATAGTAGGCATGGTAAGGATCGTTGGGGTTCAAGAAGTTAAATTTGGGATTGTTGATTTCATTCTGCCTGATACGGGCTTCAAACTCAGGACCATTTCTGGAAAGGTTATATAGCAAAAATCAGCACCAAACCAAAATTTAAAATTCCTCAAAAGCCATCAAGGACAGGCACAGTATGCAACCCGCACAAAAAATTACTGCCAATCCTGAGTCCTCACTGCCATTGTCCCTTAACGAATTTGATTAGCTATGCATGCTGAGGCTGCCTCAACCATCCTTTTAGCTTATCTCTGCAAGAATCTGATATTCTAAGAATCCAGTCTAAGGTGACCTACCTGGCTACAAAGCTGGCTGTCTTGTCCACAATATTCCGAACCTCTGGAGGAGGATAAATAATTCCCACGACGGGCTTGGCTGGTGTTGCTTCTTCTTTCGGTTCATCTTCCGGCTGCAATTAAAAGTGAATATGGCATAAAAAGAAAGCAGACCAAGGATCTTTCAAAAACCAGTTTGCTGAGGAAAAAAATCAAGTATTACCTCAAAGCAATAGTCTCTATTGCAGGATTGTTCTGTTGTGAAAGAACGAGCTAAACATCAAAGCCCCTTGTTTAAATCTCCTTGGTGGGATGGCCTTAGAAATGTATCTATCACCTCAGTTTCAGGCCCACATCCCACCCTTTGTTATCTTTCTGCCAGCAGATGAAGACTGTTTTATTCCAACATGCTTTGGGCGGTGGTTTTTAAAGCACTTGGGTGTTTTTTTTTAATAGTGCTGTGCTGTTTTCACTATGTCTTTCAATGGATCTGCTTTTATATTTTTTTATAGTTGAATTACTCTTATCTTAAGTATTATATTTTATATGTTGTTAATATTCTGCATTTTATCTGTGTTGTTCTAATTTGTTCACGTTGCCTGGAGTCCTGGTCTGGGAAAGAATGCTCTGTGTTTGTTTGTGTGTGTGGATAGATATAATAATAATAATAATAATAATAGTAATAACGTAGTAGTCTAGAGGGTGGCAGCACCATTGTTATAGATCTTCGGGCACCAGGCAAAAACCTTCCTTCTTAAACCAGGCCTTTGGGTTTTAATTATCTATGGCCTTTTAGAGTGGGTAGGATGTTTTCATGAACCAGTTGTAATGTGTGCATGAATTTTATTTTTAACCCGTTTTTGAAAGAGGCTTTGAGCTGTCATGGCAAAAAAAAAAAAAAAAAAAAAAAAGGAGCTTGTAAATTTAATAAATAAATAACCACATTTCCCATCATCACCAGCCAGAACGGCCAAGGATGATTATAATAATAATTTATTATTTATACCCCGCCCATCTGACTGAGTTTCCCCAGCCACTCTGGGTGGCTCCAAATCAAGTGTTAAAAACAATACAGTGGTACCGCGGGTTAAGTACTTAATTCATTCCGGAGGTCCGTTCTTAACCTGAAACTGTTCTTAACCTGAAGCACCATTTTAGCTAATGGGGCCTCCTGCTGCTGCTGCGCCGCCGGAGCACGATTTCTGTTCTCATCCTGAAGCAAAGTTCTTAACCTGAAGCACTATTTCTGGGTTAGCGGAGTCTGTAACCTGAAGCATCTGTAACCTGAAGCGTATGTAACCCGAGGTACCACTGTACAGCATCAAATATTATAAGTTTCCCTAAACAGGGCTGCCTTCAGATGTCTTTTAAAAATAGGATAGCTGCTTATTTCCTTGACATCTGGCGGGAGGGCATTCCACAGGGCAGGCGCCACCACCAAGAAGGCCCTCTGCCTGGTTCCCTCTAATCTCACTTCTTGCAGGGAGGGAACCGCTAGAAGGCCCTCAGAGCTGGATCTCAGTGTCCGGGCTGAACGATGGGGGTGGAGACACTCCTTCAGGTATACTGGGCCGAGGCTGTTTAGGGTTGAGGGGAGCTGGCAGTCACGCAACCTGTGGGGGGCATAGGTTCCCCATTCCCCACTTTAGAAAATTTCCATTCACGCATCCGCGGACTGCAAACTACGCCTCCCAGCATGCACCGCTCTCGTCCCGCAAGGCATCCTGGGAGGAGGACCTCCCCCTTCAGGAGGCCTTGGACATTAAAGGTGTTGGGGGGGTGGAAAGATGAAGGAACCTCAGAGAGTGGGCTTCTGCTAAACGGACTAGGCCGAAAAGTACCTGTTTCGCTTCAGGGGGCGCTGGCTGGGCAGGCGCCATTGCCTGCACAGGCCCGGCCGGCATGGCGGCTCTTCGCTCCGACGTTAGACGAGCGGCGCTCAACAAAACACCGAGCTCGGCGACAAAATGGCGTCTCCGTCGGCCGTGGCTGCGCGCGCATGCAGAGCGGCCACGTCAAAGGAAGGAGGAGCGGTATAAATATGGAGGTGGGGCTGTTTGGCGCATGCGCGTTGTCCTCTTCGAGTCCGTTTGAGGCACAGGAGACGATGAGAGTCCGCGGCTCCCCTGATTCTTCACATAAAGTTAAGGCAAATACTTTCAGAGCCTTTAACATGGACTTCCGGTCCCCAGCCCATTATTTGTTTATGTCCTTCCAAATTAAAACATGATTTTAAAATAAAATAAAGGATACACCTGACCTATGCATGTTTACTCGAAAGTAAGTCTCATCCTGTTCTAATATCAAGCACAGTTATAGATGAGTTTCACCCTGAGGGATGTCAAGGGAACACCTCCTTCCACCCAGCACTCCGTAGAGAATCCTGGCCAATATCGTTGTGAGCGGGGGCAAATGCGATTATTATTATTTTTGCGTGCATCTGATTTTTAAAAACAGTTTGTCAGACTTTTTACGTTTTTGCATTCTCTCTCTCACATCCCTCCCCCTCCCACCCGGATTTCGTTCTGATCTAGCGGCCCAATTATCTAACTTTCATGCATGTGATCAAGGAAACTCTGCTATCGCAGTATGTACATCTCTTAGGTCTTTAAAATGCCACAATAAATATCTTGGATCTTCGAAGTGCCGGAAGAACTTGACATCCCCCTGCCCTCCCGGATTCCTTCCCTAACATGGCTCCGCTTTGCATACAGCGACTGGTCAAACGCGAACCGAACGTTTTGTGAATCGCAGATTTTCCTATAGAGAAGGCAGGAGGGCGGGGCTTATCTGCTGAGTAGCAAAGAGGGCGGGGCTTATCCGCTCAGTTGCAAAGGAGGCGCGCCTAAGAAGCTCTCGGGGTTGCCATGGCAGCGGTGGCTTGGGAAGAGCGGAAGAGCCTGGCTGCGGCGGCGGCTGTTTGGCAGGTGGGTCTTGCCCACCTCGTCCCTCCTTTGGGCGGGAAGGTGAGGAAGTCTATTATTCTCGCCAGCCTAGGCTACTCGGGGCACTGCACCCCAGTCAGGACCCTCCTCCCATCAACCCACCTGAGAGGAGATCCACTCCACCCCCCCCCCGCGATAGGGACCCTTTAATGGCACTTCAGCAAGAGTGTGTCTAAGCATGTGCAGAGTGCCTTCCTTCCTTCCTTCCACCTCCTCCCACCCCCAGGGGTGCTGTTAACAACCCTAACAAATCATATTTAGCATTTATAGGAAATCCTAACCTAGTACAGTGGTACCTCAGGTTAGATACGCTTCAGGTTACATACGCTTCAGGTTACAGACTCCGCTAACCCAGAAATAGTGCTTCAGGTTAAGAAGCTTGCTTCAGGATGAGAACAGAAATCGTGCTCCGGCGCCGCGGCAGCAGCAGGAGGCCCCATTAGCTAAAGTGGTGCTTCAGGTTAAGAACAGACCTCCAGAACGAACTAAGTACTTAACTCGAGGTACCACTGTATGCACAAAGGTATACAAAGCGCGGGTGGCGCTGTGGTCTAAACCACTCAGCCTCTTGGGCTTGCTGATCGGAAGGGCGGCAGTTCGAATCCCCGCGAAGGGATGAGCTCCTGTTGCTCTGTCCCAGCTCCTGCCAGCTTAGCAGTTTGAAAGCACACCAGTGCAAGTAGATAAATAGGTACCGCTCCAGCGGGAAGGTGAACGGCATTTCCATGCGCTCTGGTTTTCGTCTTGGTGTTCCATTGCACTAGAAGCGGTTTAGTCCTGCTGGCCACATCACCCGGAAAGCTGTCTGTGGACAAATGCCGATTCCCTAGGCTTGAAAGCAAAATGAATGCCCCAACTCCATAGTCGCCTTTGACTGGACTTAACCGTCCAGGGCTCCTTTACCTTTAGTATGCACAATGTCCTGAGAATTGGTTTCCTTGTGTGAAGGTTGCTTCCTAATAAAATGTGTGTAGGAGGATTGCATTCCATATTATACAGTAGCATGCCTGCCAAATGCTAGTTTTAAGAGGCCGTCTCTTCAGGTTGCAAGACGCAGCACAAATTTAGCAAGCAGGGAGCAAATTAAGTTAATCATGCCTACTTTGCAAGTTTTTGAGACTGCTGACAAGACAATGTGTTTTGTACACTGCTTTAAAGTAACGGAGAAAAATAGTGTTTATTGGGGAAATTTATGCTGCTGCAAACTCTAGTGGCTCACAATTTTTTCTGGTTGTACAACCTAGTGAAATCAGGGTTAGGGAGGAATGTGGCCTGGGGAATGTTTTGAGAGCTGGATAAGGGGTGGCTGAAAGGCTACATTCAAACCTGAGGCCGCAGGTTCCCCAAGCTTGTAATACGGTTGGGGCATGATTTGTAAGGAACTCAGGAAGGAAACTTGATGGGGGCTTTGCTTCTGCACATGAGTTTGACAAATGGTTCTGAGCTGAAGCATTCCGTGCTCACCCACCCTAGAATGTTCGGTTCATATTGAGTTCATGAAACATTGTACCCTGACCTGTTCTTAATGCATGGTTGACCACATCTATGAATGCGATGGTTATGCCCTTTTAAGTTTCCCTATATCAATCATTAGTAATAAGTTTAATAAGGAGGTTTTCATACCTGTCCAACTCTGTGTTCCTTTCCCAACCTTTAATCTATTGGTGATTAATGCCTATATGCAACCCTTGGGTATGATTTGTGTCAACCAATCAGCAACAAGCACATACGTGGCAATGCTGTAATATTCAATAAAAGGGACTCTCTGAGACATGCTTGAGAGATGCCTCCCGTATGACACTGGTCACTCGTCTGTCGTTTATTTCAACCCAACAGAAACTTAACCTTTCCCCTCTTGCGACTTTCCCCCTGCCTTGACTAGCCTGATGAAGGTAGGTGGCCTTGCTTGTACCTTTCCCAGGAACATCTGCCCTAAGACCCGGTTGGTGGTTGGTGGAATGACATCAGCGTGGCAACATGGTGACCTTGCTGGTTAACCAAAACTACATGGAGAGTCTGCGGAAGGACATCACGGATCTGCAGGGAACCGTCCTCAGCGTCTTCACCCGAGCCGGGGCTGTTCGCTACCCGTCCTGGAAGTTTCCTGATAAGTTGTCCTGTGACCTGGACTTGGTTGCTTTGCTTGAGCACTACGACTTTGCGCAGAATGACCCTGAGTTTACCCATCATTCCCACGTGGTTCTTCTGGAACTAGTGATTGACAGGTAAGGGTAGGTCCGGCAGTTCTGCAATGATTCCTTGTTGAGCCACTCTTAACTTGGAACGGAAGTAAACCCCAATGAATGCGCCAGGTTTTGAATTAGATTACTGCATCCATTATATATGTGGGAATGTTGTGGATACTAGGAGAGGATATATTGATTAAATGTTATCCTTCCTAACTCACACTAGTGAGTCACACACACTTATACCGTATTTTTCCCGCTATAACACGCAGATTTTTCCTCCTAAAAAGTAAGGGGAAATGTCTGTGCGTGTTATTGAGCGAATGTGTGGTCCCTGGAGCTGACAGGCGCGAGTGAAGGCAAAAATCAGGCAAATATCAAATTGTCCAGAGAAGGGAAGCCTTGAAAAGAGGAAGCTGCTGCTTTCCTGCATTCTGCCTCAGGGTCTTACTGCCCACCCGCTTCTGTTTCGTTACTGTATTTGCTCAAACGGAACAAAGAGCAGAGAAAACCCCTCCCCTCCAGGCAAGCAGAGGGGAAAGCAGAGCGTCCTTCCTTGCTGCTGCGTCTAGGGACTCGGACTCTCAGGCAACATGCAGGTGGGGAGGGGGGAGAGAGAGAGAGCTGGCTGGCTTGGGTGGGAGGTTGGGGGGAACTTTTGCTTTCCTTTCCTCCCTCCGGTAAAACCCCTCTCCTGCATTCTTAGCCAGCTGCTTCTCCGCACACCCCTCTCGTTGCTCCTTGTCCCTTCTATGTTTTTCCTTCCCTCCCCACTTAAAACGTGGTTACAAAGCACGGATCCACATGGATCCTCAGGATCTTTGCATTGGGTCACCCCAAATTCACCATCAGATCACATAGCAACGATCTGATGCAAAAACAGGGCTGCAATGGTGCAAAAACGTGGTTACAAAGCACGGATCCACATGGATCCTCAGGATCTTTGCATAGGGTCACCCCAAATTCAACATCAGATCACATAGCATATCCATGGCTACAGCCTGCACCAAAAAAATCACGCACCCACTGTTGCCTGGGGCTGCAATGCTGCAAAAACGTGGTTAGAAAGCACAGATCCACATGGATTCTCAGGGTTTTTGCATTGGGCTACCCCAAACTCACCGTCAAATCACATGTCTGTGGCCACAGCATGAAGCACAAAAATGATACATCCACTGTTTCATTCAGAATTTTTTTTCTTGTTTTCCTCCTCTAAAAACTATGTGCGTGTTATGGTCAGGTGCGTGTTATTGAGCAAAAAATACGGTATATAGCAGAGCTCATCCCCCTTTACACAGTAGAAAGCTGGTTGGTAGATTTGTTTGAATCTCTTTACTTAAACAATCCAATCTGGCTTTGTTCAGATTGGAGTATATTCCTGGTAAGACCCCTTTTATCCCTCCTAAAAAGAATAAAGACACAAGAAGCTTCTTTTAAAAGTAGTAAGTTTACTCACATTCAGTTCACAGTTGGATTCCTGAAGGCAGGCTTTAGCTTGTAGTTACAGATACAGTGTGGCTTACATCCTTGTAAGGATGGGCCCATGTGCTGCTGGCAGAGAGCCAGCAGTGAAGTCCAAGAGAAGAAAAGGCATCAAGAGAGGAAGGTAGCTGCGAGACTTACCTTTTGTGAGATCTCCAAGGGTCACGCCCACCTACCTGGTCACATGCAGGGGGAGGATGCTCCAGACCAGGTGTAACAGGAAGTTCAACTGGCTGGATCAACGTCCCCATCTGTGTCCACTCTAGGCAAACAGGAAGCGTTGTACTTGACTGCTTATGTTATATCCCACTGTACATGGGGTTTTCTTTAAAGAAGAGGGGCTGTAGCTCAGTGGCAGAGCAGTGCCAGGTTCCATCCCTAGCACCACCAGGTAGGGCTGGCAGAGACCTCTGTCTGAAAACCCTGGAGAGCTGCTGCCAGTCAGTGTAGACAGTACTGAGCTAGATAGACCAATGGCAGCTTCCTACAATCCTGTCTGGAAACTTCAGCTGGCTCAGAACACATTTGAGGGTGTGGTGGTTGGTTTTGAGAACATTTTTTGGTCTGCTGCCAGTAGCTGCTTTGGCCTTCCTTTCGGAAAGAAAATTGGGGTTCAAACGCAAACTACAAAACTAAAGCAGGATGTCCTTTCTGTCCTCTGAAGGTTGCTGCTGCTGCTCCAAAGCTTCACCAGATACACAGAGAACCTAGTCAGTGAACAAGGCGTGCCCCCATCTAGAACAACAGGACCATGCATGTCTATCGGGCTGGCTGTGAAGAAGTACTGGAACAGCATGCTGAAATTGGGATCCCTCTACCAGCAGCTGGCTTCTGAGGTAGGCTGCCCAGGTGGGCTGGTCTGCTTCTGCATGTACACTGACCAAACGTTCCTCTGGCCAGATAGGTGTGGTTTATCTCCCTTCTCCAAGCAGTGGGAAAGTACCAAGAATATTTCCATGCAAATCTGAAAGCACTAGGGAAGTCTACTGCTGAAAGACACCCCCCCCCCCCGAAGATGCAGGGCTGGCTGTACAGGTGCTTGAGGTTCCAATCTGATCTTCTTCTTTCTTCTTTGGCGATCACTCGTAGCTGAGTAAGATTGTCTTCCATAAACACTGTTTTAACACTGAGTCTGTAAGTGACTGTGGAGGCTAACTCTGGATCCACACATCCTTCCACAGTGGGGACATAGGTTTACGGGTGGGAGTTGACCACGGTGAGGGTTTGCCAAGCGTGCCTTCCTCTTAGCACATTTCTCCCTTCTGTCCTGAGTTTGAGCGTCTTCAAAGTCCAAGATAGCTTGGTAAAGGCTGTTCTCCAATTGGAGCGCTTGCAGGCCAGTGTTTCCCTGTTGTCGGTGTTTATACAACATATTTTTAGATTTGCCTAGAGAGAGTCTTTAAACCTCTTTTGTTGACTGCCAGCATTACGCTTTCCATTTTTAAGTTTGGAATAAAGTAGTTTCTTTGAAATACAATAATCAGGCATCCAAACATCACCAGTCCAATGAAGTTGATGTTGAAGAATCATTGCTTCAACACTGGTGATCTGTGCTTCTTCCAGTATACTGGCATTAGTTTGCCTGTCTTCCCATGTGATGTGTACAATTTTTTGTAGACAGCGTTGATGGAATCTTTCGAGGAGTTGGAGATGGCGATACCCACCCGTCAACATAAATCACACACTTAGGCTGTAGTCTCAGGCTGCCAAAATCAGTGACAGGGAGGTTTGCTGTTTCACAGGCTGCAGGATTGCCCTTTACAGCAAGGATGGGGAATGTGTGGCTCTCTGGATGTTTCTGGACTACAACTCCCATTATCCCCGAGTCAATCAGTAGTAGCCTTGCTGGCTGGGGCTGATGGGAGCTGGACTTCCATTGACATCTGGAAGGTCGCAGGGCCCCATCCACGCCTTGTTGTGTTGATCACACTAAAGGTAAAGTTACCCCTGCCCATACGGGCCAGTCTTGACAGACTCTAGGGTTGTGCGCCCATCTCACTCAAGAGGCCGGGGGCCAGCGCTGTCCGGAGACACTTCCGGGTCACGTGGCCAGCGTGACATCACTGCTCTGGCGAGCCAGAGCCGCACACGGAAACGCCGTTTACCTTCCCGCTAGTAAGCGGTCCCTATTTATCTACTTGCACCCAGGAGTGCTTTCGAACTGCTAGGTTGGCAGGCGCTGGGACCGAGCAACGGGAGCGCACCCCGCCGCGGGGATTTGAACCGCCGACCTTTCGATCGGCAAGCCCTAGGCGCTGAGGCTTTTACCCACAGCGCCACCCACGTCCCGTTGATCACACTACAGCACCATAAAGCATTGCAGGTATCCAAACAGGCAGGCAAGATACAAATGATCTTCCATCATAAGCTCAGTGCTGGAAAAGCTCCTTGAGCACTTCTACGGGTGGAAAGGTGGGGTCAACCATTTCTGCTATCAGCACAGGCCGAGCTGCCGTCATTTGAATCCTTGGGAAGAGTTAAGAGTCACAGTCACAAGGGCATGTGGTAATGGCTGCCAAGATGGATGGCTTTAAAAGAGGGTTTGACCAATTTATGGAGGATCATCAGGCTGTCGGTAGCTGCTAGCCACAATGGCTATGTTCTCCCTCCAGTGCCTGAGTCAGTACGCCTCTGAATGTCAGTTACGAGGAATCGCAAGTAGGTTGGGGGCTCTTGCACATACACCCTGCATTCATGCTTCACATTGGGGCATCTAGTTGGCCATGGATGCCAAACAAGATCTAGCAAGTCTCCTTTTACGTTCTTATATTTCTTATGTTCTTAGTATCAAACCATGTCTGATCACGGGACATGGGTGGTGCTGTGGTCTAAACCACAGAGCCTAGGGCTTGCCGATCAGAAGGTTGGCGGTTTGAATCCCCGCGACGGGGTGAGCTCCCGTTGCTCGGTCCCAGCTCCTGCCCACCTAGCAGTTCGAAAGCACATCAAAGTGCAAGTAGATAAATAGGTACCACTCCGGCGGGAAGGTAAACGGCATTTCCATGCGCTGCTCTGGTTCGCCAGAAGCAA
This sequence comes from Podarcis tiliguerta, assembly GCF_965153285.1. NCBI lineage: Eukaryota > Metazoa > Chordata > Lepidosauria > Squamata > Lacertidae > Podarcis > Podarcis tiliguerta. The sequence continues at coordinate 24,079,177 of NC_139549.1, forward strand.
CTTAGTCATGCTGGCCACATGACCCAGAAGATGTACGCCGGCTCCTTGGCCTATAGAGCAAGATGAGCGCCGCAGTCCCAGAGTCATCCGCAACTGGATCTTAATGGTCAGGGTACCTTTAGCTTTACCTTTACCTTTATGTCTGATCACAGCACATGCCCAAACTTCCTTTCCCCCCCAAACCTCTCCTGTGATCCTCCCAAAATAAAATAAAAACCTGGAAAGTTAATGCCGCCCTTTCTCTTTTATACCTTAGAAAAAACGCAGCAGAGAGGATGCTGTTGGCACAAATGCTTCCTTCCAGGAGGCGAAAGCTGAGAACGAGTCTTTAAAAATGTGCTTCTCGGAGTCAGATGTGACTTTGCCCAGCTTTCGGTCCTCCCCTTTGACCTCATCGGCCAGCAGCAGGCTGCTGGACGGTTGCCCCGCCACCTCCTCAGAGGCACCGCCAGCCCAGGGGGCCGCCAAGCCCATCTGCAGCACCCACTGTCAGACCATCGAGTCATCCCTGGTGCCTTGCGACGCGTGCGAGAGGGCGCAGCTCAGCCTCCGGGAAGTGGGCAGCGCCATCATCGGCATCTGCAACAGCCAGAACCTCCCGTCGTCTCTGAGCAGGTTCCTGGAGATGGTGGAGGAGACCCTGGGCCGCAAGCCGCTCACGGCTGTGGACATCAGCTACTGGGCGTCCGAGCAAAGCAAGGACCTCTCCCGGATCAACAAGCACCTCCGGAAGCTGATGGAACTTATCAACCCTCTGAAGGGGGAGCTGGAAGAGTCCGAGAAGCAGAAGGGCGAGCTCAAGAGGCAGCTGGAGACTTTTGACAGCCGCCTTCAGAAGGAAAGAGAGGAGCGGGAGCAGAAGAGGAAGGAGGCGGAGCAGGCATTTGAAAGAAGGAATACGGAGAACCTACAGATGATGGCCACCCTGCGGATGGGCAAGGAGGACCTCCAGAAAAGTGAGCATCCTTTCCCGTCTCTTTCTTTCAGCCAGCTCGCATCCACGCCATGTATTTAAAGCAAATTTGTACCATTTTCATAGCCATGGCTTCTCTCAGGGAATCCCTGGGAGCCAGTGTGGTGTAGTGGTTAAGAGCGGTGGACTCGTAATCTGGTGAACCGGGTTCGCTTCCCCGCTCCTCCACATGCAGCTGCTGGGTGACCTTGGGCCAGTCACACTTCTCTGAAGTCTCTCAGCCCCACTCACCTCACAGAGTGTTTGTTGTGGGGGAGGAAGGGAAAGGAGATTGTTAGCCGTTTTGAGACTCCTTAGGTTAGTGATAAAGAGGGATATCAAATCCAAATTCCTCCTCCTCCTCCTCTCAGAAGTGAAATTCTATGTCACAGACTGGCTGGATGCTGAGGAGTGGTGGGAGGCAGCAGCTGGGGAATCCCCAAGGGAACCCCCAGGGGATTGGAGTAGGGTGAGTGGTCAGAGGGAGCAGACTGGGGGGGGGGGGAGGTGTCAAAAGCCAAAGAGGCAACAGGGTTAAGTGAGCAGGGAGTCTGTGGCAGAGAGCAGTCCAGCATCAGAAGCAGAAGCTGGAGAGGAGCGGGACAAAAATTCTAGCACTTGTCATGTATGTTGAACATAGTCGTATCTCGGCTCCCGAAAGCCTTGGGATTCGAACGTTCCAGCTCCTAAACGATCAAAAAACGGAAGTGAGTGTTCTGGTTTCTGAACATTTTTTTTGGAAGCCGAATGTCCGGCGTGGCTTCCGCTGTTGTTTCCGGTGCACCTGCGAAATCGGAAACCAATTGGAAGCTGTGCCTTGGTTTCCGAACATTTTGAAAGTCAAACGGACTTCCAGAATAGATTCTGTTCAAATTCTGAGGTACAACTGTGTAGTTAGTCCTATCTTGAAACCTGCCCTATGGGTGTTTTTTGGACTCCGACTGTCAGGCAGGTTTAAGGGAGCGCAACTGGTTCGGTTGAGTTGCACTAGGTGTGGAGCTTTGGGGGTGCCACAAATATATTGTAGACAGGAAAGTGCAAGGCGGGTGTGTGTGTGTGTGTGCTAAATTTTGGCATTGCACAGGGCACCGCTGAAATTTGAGACCCCAAGGACTGTGACTGTCAACAGCTACAGCCAGCACAGCCGGAAAGATGGGAATCATAGAATCATGATGGAAGGGACCCTGTGGACCATCGCGTCCAACTCCCTCCAATGCAGGAATGTGCAGCTATCCCTTACGGGGATTGAACCTGCAATTTAGGTGTGCAACATCATCCGGAGGGCAACAGGTTGCCCATTCCCCATTCCAATACCTGCCAGGCTGTGGCTGCACATACGTATCTTTAGAGCACATGGCTTCCCCCAAAGAATCCTGGGAACTATAATTTACCCCTCAGAGAGCTACACTCCCTCAACAAACTAGAGTTCCCGTGAGTCTTTGAGGGGAACCATGTCCTTTAGATGTATGGTATGGATGTGACCCCCGTCTGTCCCAAACCTTTGATTCCAAAGGGCTCCTGCATTTCCGTCTCAACAACAGGCTGTCAGTGCAGACACACCGAGCTACATGGATCGATGGGTCTGGCTCAGCATAAGGCAGCTTCCTGTCTTCCTCTACGGTCCATGCTGACCAGTGACATTGTTTGACTACTTCCAGAAGCCGCTGCCTTGGAGCAGAACGTTTCCACCTTGAAAGAGAAGCTCCAACGGCAGGAAGACACCATCCAAGGGCTGGGTAAGAGGAACACCAGGCAGCATTTTTCATACAGGCCGCTCCCAAGATTCAGAACATTTAATCTAATTTATTTCACAAAATGCACTGCTTGACTGTAAAAACAAACCAACCGGTATCTTGTTGCAGTCCTGCTAACTGTCCCAAATAATAGTGTCATTTTCTCTGTACTGCAGATGGAGGAAAGAGGGATCATAGAGGTATAGAACTGTAGAGTTGAAAGGGGTCCCAAGGGCAATCTATTCCATGCCCCTGCGATGTAAGAATCACAGTTAAATAAAGCTGGGCAGATGGCCAAAGAGATGTCAAAGAGATAAACAACTACCTAACATTTAGAAGACATCTAAAGTTCAGGGAAGTTTTTAATGTGTGACATTTTAATGTATTTTTAATCTTTGTTGGAAGCCGCCCAGAGTGGTTGGGGAAACCCAGCCAGATGGGCGGGGTACAAATAATAAATGATTATTATTATTATGGCCATCAAACCTTGTTAAAAATGTCCTGTGAATGAGAGGCCGCCACCTTCCAAGGGAGTCTGTTCCACTGTCCTTTTGCCATCGAGAAGTTCTTCCGAATGCTTCGTCAGAAACTTCTTTCTTGTCATTTGAATCTGGTGGTTCAGATCCCACCCTCTGGAGCAGCAGAAAACAAGCTTGCTTCCTCTTCCACGTGGAGGCCGAGAGAGGGTAGCCAGCCCCCCCCCCCGCCTCAGGTGAATACCTGAAGGAGCGCCTCCGCCTCCGTCCTTTAGCCCCGACTCTGAGATCTAGCATTGATGGCCTTCTGGCAGTTCCTTCCCTGCGAGAAGGGAGGCTACAGAGAACCAGGCAGAGGGCCTTCTTGGTAGTGGCACCCACCCTGTGGAACGCCCTCCCATTAGACGTCAAGTAACTATACAATCTTTTGAAGGCATCCTAAGGCAGCCCTGTATAGGGAAGTTTTTTAATGCTTGATGTTTTATTATGTTTCTGGATATGCTGCAAGTTGCCCAGAGTGGCTAGGGCAACCCAGTCGGATGGGAGCGGTACAATTATTATTATCATTATTATTGTTATTAATTGCCAAAGTGGTCTATAGTGGGGAGCCTTTTTCAGCCTGCTGAAAGAATGAATGGAAATGCTACGGCGCTTATTTCCAAGTAACTGTGTTGGATTGTGGCCACTGCTTTTTGCCATTTAACTTTGAATGTACAGCCGTACCTTGGTTTTCGAACGCCTTGGTACTCGAACGGTTTGGCTCCTGAATGGCGCAAACCCAGAAGTGAGTGTTCCGGTTTGCAAACGTTTTTTGGAAGCCGAACGCCCGACACGATTTCCGCAGCTTCCAACTGAGTGCAGGAAGCTCCTGCAGCCAATCGGAAGCTGCGTCTTGGTTTTTGAACCATTTCAGGAGTTGAACAGATTCCCGGAATGGATTAAGTTCAAGAGCTAAGGTACCACTGTATTTAAGAGCCAGCCTCTGGGACCAGTCTGACTCTTGCTTCCTTGCCTGAAATCTGAAATTGCAAACCACTAGTGTGCGACATGCTGCTCTTGAGCTATTGTGCATTCCCCAGAGCGAGCGAAGCGCGAGCTGTTGCAGGAGTTAAGGGAGACGAAGATGTGCAAAGCAGAGGTGGACAAGCTGAAAGACCAGCTTGGGGTCCTCACGAGCCAACTGGAGAGTACCAAGCAGCAGCTGAACGGGGCCATCACTGAGCTGGAGAAGGAGAAGGCCAAAGCTGAGAGCGTGCTCCGGCACAAAGAGGTGTGGCTGGGGGCATCAGGGTGGGCAACCTATTCTTGATGCTCTTACTTCTTTCATTTATCTCCCACCTTTTCCTATAAGGAGCTCAAGGTGGCTTACATACTAGTTCTCCTCCCCACAAGCAACCTACAAGGTAGATAGGACTGGCCCAAGGTCACCCAGTGAGCTTCACGGCCAAGCGAAACCTGGTCTCCCAGGTCCTAGTCCAACACTCTAACCAATACACCACCCTGACTCTAACTCCCAGCAGCCCCATGGCGGAGGAAGCGGGTCGGATCTCATTCCCCGTTGCAGCGCATAGGAATCTTCTTAGAATTACAGAATCATAGAGCTGGAAGGGCGCACAAGGATCATCTAGTCCAGGGTTTCCCACTTGGGCCTCCAGCTGTTTTTTGTTGTGGGTTTTTTTTTTTTTTTTTTTTGGACTACCAATCCCATCAGCCTTGCCCACTGGTCCTGCTAGCTAGGGATGATGGGAGTTGTAGTCCAAAAACAGCTGGAGACCCAAGTTTGGGAAACACGGATCTAGTCCACCCCCCTGCAATGCAGGAATCCTTTGACCAAGGTGGTGCTTGAACCCACAACCCTGAGATGAAGTCTCATGCTCTACCAATGGAGCTATCCCAGAGTGAAACCACTGGTCCATCTAGCTCAGTGCTGTCTGCACTGACTGGCAGCAGTTCTCCAGGGTTTCACGCAGGGAATCTTTCCCAGGCCTACTTGGGGATTGAACCTGGGACCTTCTGCAGGTGAAGCAGGTGCTCTACTGCAGAATGACTTTAACCTGTCACCCCCCACCGTTCACAACCTGCCCCTTCGACGTGACCAATCGGCCGATCATTGGCTTTCCACTTTGGGTCTGTTGAGTCCAAACTAACAAGATCTCCCCCTCTGGTGCTGAAGTCCCTGCAGACCAAGCAAATGACTCTGATGAAGCAACTGGATAATTTGGACCAGGAGTGTGAGCAGCTGAAGACCAGCCTGGCTGACAGGGAGGAGGACCAGTACATCTTGAAGGAGAGGCTGAAGGAGATGCAGGAGGAGAAGTGGGAGATCCAGCACCAGCTGGCAGCCCAGCAGGTCTGTAGGAAGTGGGCAGGGTGGGGATGCCTGCCATGGGCTCCTCCGGCGAGACCCCGGCCATGTCTCCCCAGCGCGGGACAAATTGCACAGAGAAGGATGAGAATTCTCATCAAACTGCAGCGAAAAATTTCCTAGCCGTTTTGCCATGTTAAATTTTTATACGCCATAATCTACACCAGCTTTTGCCAACCTGGTGGCCTCCGGCTGTTTTGGACTACAACTCCCATCAGCTGTGCTCCTGACAGCCCCAGCATCCTATGGCTGTGTTGGCTGGGGCTGATGGGAGTCGTAGTCCAAAGAAAAGTGAGCATCCTTTCCCATCTGTCTCGCTGCAGAAGCAGACAGAGCGAGCGCAGAAGGAAAAGCTGAGCCTGGAGCAGCGTGTGTCTGAGCTGCAGACTAGCGTCTCTGAGCTGAAAGAGCTGATTGAGGAGCTGAAGGACAGGGAGAGGCTGCTGGTCCTCTTTCCGGACCTTCACATCCCTGTCGAGGCACAGTATGAAGGTAAGGAGGCCAAGGGAAGGGAGGTCCCCTGTGCAATGGGGAGGAGCTAATGGGAGGAAGGGGAGGGGCTTGGAAGTTGCACCTAAGAACGTCAACAGAGTCTGGGTGCTGGATCTGGCCAAAGGGGACCCATCCGGTCCCAACATCCTGATTTCGCAGTGCCCAACCAGATGCCCCCAAGGGAACCCTGCAAGAAGGACCTGAGCATTTCTCCCTATCTGTGATTCCCAGTCACTGGCATTCAGAGGCAGACCACAGCTGTCATGGCTAATACCTCTCACCATTAGGTAACGTCTCCTATCATTTAGCAAAAACTGTTTCCCTAAACAAAAATAACAGGCTCAGTGGCAGAAGGTCCCGGGTTCAGTTTCCAGGGGTTTCCTGCCTGAAACCCTGGAGAGCTGCTGCCGGCCTGAGTATGCAATACTGAGCAAGATGGGGCAATGGTCTAACTCGCTATCAGGAACCTTCCTGTGTCCAGATGTGCTCCTATTGCAGGCCAAGGCCTCCTTAGTAATCTGAAAGGGATAGTTTAGGGAAGAGGAAGAGGTTGCCGAGTTGAGGGTCCGACCTTGACCCACCCCCCTGCCCCCATTTCAATGCTGTGAGCCCGTAATGCCCGTTCCATCCTCACTGGCTCTGTCACAGGCACTGGGGATGTCATGGAGGACATGGGCAAGCAGCTGCAGGCCAACAACATTCGTATCAGCATCCTGGAGGAAGAGAACTCGCGCCTCCGAACCGCAGTGGCCAAAATGAGAGAGGCAGCGCAGCAGGAAGGGCCTAAGGTAGCACCAAAATGGGAAGAGCCATTGCGACGGGCGGAAATTGGGGGGTTGGTTGTATATAAATTGTTTTACAGTGGTACCTCGGGTTACAGATGCTTCAGGTTACATACGCTTCAGGTTACAGACTCCGCTAACCCAGAAATAGTACCTCGGGTTAAGAACTTTGCTTCAGGATGAGAACAGAAATCGTGCAGAGGCAGCTGGAGGCCCCATTAGCTAAAGTGGTGCTTCAGGTTAAGAACAGTTTCAGGTTAAGAACGGACCTCCAGAATGAATTAAGTTCTTAACCAGAGGTAAAGGTAAAGGAACCTCTGACCATTAGGTCCAGTCGCGGACAACTCTGGGGTTGCGGCACTCATCTTGCTTTATTGGCCAAGGGAGCTGGCGTACAGCTTCCAGGTCATGTGGCCAGCATGACTAAGCCCCTTCTGGCGAACCAGAGCAGCACATGGAAACGCCGTTCACCTTCCCACCAGAGTGGTACCTATTTATCTACTTGCACTTTGACGTGCTTTTGAACTGCTAGGTTGGCAGGAGCTGGGACCAAGCAACGGGAGTTTATCCCGTCGTGGGGATTCGAACCACCGACCTTCTGATCGGCAAGCCCTAAGCTCTGTGGTTTAACCCACAGCGCCACCTGCGTCCCAATTAACCAGAGGTACCACTGTATAAGTAAGTAAAACAGAGGTGTCATCCATACCCGAATTTAATATGGAACTCCTCTCGCCGCAGCTTGTTCCTCCAACCCAGCTTTGGAATCTGTCCTCTCCCCAAGACGGCGGGACATACACGCCAACCAGGTGAGCGTTCTGGTTTGAAGCATCCTCCGACCATGAACAAAGAAAGGCCCTTCCTCAGCCCCCTCTTTGCTTCTGTTCCTTCTGCAGGCATCCCGCACATACGAGTGCCCAGGGAGCAGCGCTGAGGCCTCCTGCCAGCCCCAAGAGCCCAGGGAGCCCGACCCCACACAGATCTAAGAGCACCCGCAATGCCTCGAAGAACGGCTCCCCCTTCCGAAGCCAGCACTCAAAGCCGTCTGCGGGAGAGGCCGCCCGGAAAGCGGCATTCATCTTCGCCTCTGAGGAACAAGCCATCCGAGCCCACGCCCGGGGGAAAGGGAAAAGCAGGACCCCAGGCCACTCGGCCCGTTGCAACAGGAAACACCAGAAATAACAATAAAAAGGCCCTGAAGAGCAAGTTCAGAAGGCTGCCACATTTCCAAAGCAAAGCGGGGGGGGGGGGGGGCGGCAAAGGGAGACCAAATGGCTGGAGCTCTTCCTGGCCGCAAATAATCACCAGTGCAATGCTGTTCCTGTGCTCAGGTGATCATGCACCTTTGCAATGGTGACTCCTCCAGGTGACCCTCACCAAAGTCTTTATCGGTAATTGATGAGTTCACTAAGGCAAGGATGCAGAAACCACCTTTCTGAGTCTTTTGCCCTGCTCTGAGTTGCCAGGTGTAGTAACCTCCCTGCAAAAAAAACCCCACAATAGCGTGGGGAATTTAGCTTCAATTTTAAAAAATCAACCCCCCTCCCCCCAAAAAAACCAATTACAGTTTGTAAATGACAGAGAGGCGCGAAAGATAGGATATTAGCTTCTTTCCCCTGAAATCCAATCCATTGTGGTAGGACGGTCACCTGAGCACAGAACTGGCATTCTTTGGCAGGGTGAGGAAGGTTCGCCAAGTGTGATTGGACCAAAAGCAGACTAGGAAGGTGGGAGTAAGAACCTCAACAATATGCATGTCACAACTGTGATGGCCAGGAGGGGCTGCGGCCAGTGGAACTTCTCCCTAGTTAAAGTAATTTGTGTGTTTAGCTCTCCTGCATCTTCCAACAGGAAATGCAGTGGCGGAGGGGATCCTCAGAGGGGAAGTGGATCCCCTGCAGAAAAGTCAAGGATCAGTCAAGGATCCCCTGCAGTCAAGGATCCCCTGCAGAAAAGAAGCAGATCACTGTAACGCAGATGTCCAATTTTTCTTAGCTCCTTTTCTGACCTTGGGGGTAAAGTCAAATGCTCTTTGTCTTAACTTGGGTGGGAAAGGCCAAGAACTCTCCCCTGCTAAAGGATGCGTGTGTATTCTAGACAAGAACACACAGCAAAAAAGCAGAGTAAACGGAGTTCAACATTTGGAGAATCTCAATGTTGTTGTTTTTAAAAGCATGTTTCTAAACCTGTTTGCTGCAAGTACAGGCCTTCTAAGCCCCTCTGCCTTCCAGCTGCATCGACTGCTTCCAGTTCCCCCTTGAGCGAGGCTTCCTAGAATTATTTTACAGTATTTCTGAACCTTATAACTCGTGCTTCACAAGAACAAAGTAGCTTCCATTAATTACAGTTGTGGACATAATTAAAATAATACCATGTGCAATAAAATTATGACATCAATCAATCGGTATGAGACAACTAAACATGGGGGGGTTCATGCAGGGGGATCATATTTTTAAAAGTGTTTTAAAAAAACAACAACCACCCCAAACAGAATCTCAACTTATTTGCAGCCCAGGGATGTGCTCAGGACTGTCCTCTGTCCCATCAAGGGATCCCTGCTGTCTCTTCCCCGCACTGACAGAGGCCCCTGCAAGGCAAGTGGGGGTCAGGCTGCGCCACCTGTAGCCCTTCCATTGCCAAGGGGAATGTTCTAGGCAGAGGGAAAAGACGGGGTTGCAATGGAATGCTGCTGAGTCAAGCGTCTTGTTGCTTAGATTTTTTCCCTTCTTTTTATTAGTACAGGTGGCTCTTTATACACCCCAGTAGTGCCTCGAGTGCCGCGACGCTCTCCGGAGAGGGCTCTGCGGCCCCTCCATAACCCCCTGCAGTCTTGCCCAGCCCCTTCTCTCTAATAAGTTAGTATAAATAAAGCAAGCATTTCAAATTCCCCACCCTCCCCAACCCTAAGCAAGCGAAGCCTCCTCCCATCAGGAACAGTGGAAGACTTGCAAGGTGGCAAAACAAGGTACAAGCAGAGTTTCCTCAGCACACACATACACCCTCCTCCCCGGGTTCATACTGCACAGATGCTCCACCAAAGGTGCAATTGATTTAGCCCAGCACAGAAAAGGCCAGAGAACAAAGACATTATTATTTTTACACACACACACGCTTCCCATCTCAAAGGAGCCCCAAGTTCCAAGAGAGTAATTTCCTCCATGTCCCGAGCAGCTGCCATGGCATCCAAACGCTCTGGAGGAAAAGTGCTCTCTCCCTTGAAATACAAGCAGATTGATCCGTAAAGGCGGGCAATCGTCGTGCTAACTGTCTTGACAGCAGTTTCCTAGGCAGGGAAGGAAACAAAAGAGAAGGGGGTATTTTACTAGAAAGGCAGAGATCCCCCAGGCCATGAGGCCTGTTGGTGAGACAGCGCTCCGGCCGCTATTGCGAAGCTGTGGTCCGTGGGGTCATGCGGGCTGGGAGTATAGAGTCCCAGAATCTCAAGGGCTGCAAGTTCCCCAACCTTGCTCTAAGAGCCGCAGGGTTGGGGGAGGTAAGAGGGGGATGTGCAACATGGATCCCAGGAGGGGAAGTGGATGGACGGCTAGCATGGGCAGCGGAAAACAAAATAGAAGAAGAGTGCCTCTGATAAAGAGCAAAACTCCCCGAATGGAGAATTTGCTTGCTGTTCTTTTTAAAAAGACCCAAGAGCAAAAGGCCTGAGTCTTCAGAGAGAAAGCTGTTTTAAAGAAAAGAAAGACACACAGACCCAGTGGCGTAGCGTGGGGGGTGCAGGGGGGGCCGGCCGCACCGGCCGCATCTGGGGGGGGGGGCGCTCGCACTCGCAGCTCTCTGCCCCTACCTGGCTCACTCACTCTCTCTCACTGCCGTGCTGGCTGTGCGAATCTGATCCGAGCCGCTGGGTCGCTGCCCACTGTGGAGGGGGGGGTGCCAGGCGTGCGGTGCGGAGAGAGAGCGAGGGACTATCTGGGGGAGGGACAGTGCAGCGGGGGGGCGCAAATTACCTCCCTTCAACGGGTTAGGGGGCGCAAATTACTTGCCTTGCCCCGGGTGCTGACAACCCACGCTACGCCACTGCACAGACCAATACCAAGGCTCAGTGCGTTTGCTTCCTCCACCCGAGAAAGGAGGCCACTTCCCCCTTTTAAGGGACACACACTTAAGAAATGAGGAAGTAACAGCAAACATCATTATGGCTTTCCATCCTCCTGTTCCGGCGGCTGAATGGGAAGATGAAATTCTGGGCTTGGTAGGTAGGGCAGAGTGTGGCTCCCACCTCGGCAACTAGATCACCAAAGCCAATTCTAGGTTGCTCTTCTAGCTGCAGTAATCTCTGGCCATTGTGAACTCACAGGAGAGCATGAATTGAAAAGACAAAGTGTGGGTTGGCATTTGGGGCTCAACCCAATTTGTGATGCTGGGAATGTAAAGCAAGACCGCCTCTGAGGATATGCAGAGTGCCTTTCCCTTGCCGCCAAGTATGTCAGCCTCCATGCAGCCAGGATTAGAGGATGCGACTTCCAGACAAGACTCAAGACGGGGCAATTCTCTGCTGCCCATCAACGCCAAGGCGGGGCACTGGAAAGGGAGAGGGCAGCCAACTAGGTGTTTCAGCTCCCAAGTTTGTGTAACCTTCCCAGCCCCACGTCTGCAGAAGTGGCTGGTGAAAAGCAGAAGTGGGAAGATCTGGGCAGCAGCTGGTTCTGTGGTGGGTGGGGAAGGCGGCTTACCTAAAATATTGTGTTTGCAGAGGGGGCAGGTCTGCTGCAAGAGGAGCCACGGATCCACACAGTCCTGGTGAAACTCATGCAGGCATGGAAGCACCCGGAGACACTGTTGGGCAGATTGAGACAGTTTCAAGAGCTGCATGTCCCACTTGGAAGAGCTCAACCCATAGAGGCTGTGGGGCAGGGAAGAAGGAAAGAGTCTCACCCACCCCCCAAACACTGGCTCCCATTTGGAAAAAGGGAAAGATGACCATATGGAGAAACTACAATGTAATGCACATTAAGCAGGGCCCGTTACCTGATTAGAGAAATCTTAAGTAGGTTAATTGTGTGGGCTGGTCGACTACTCTAAGGGAAGAGCTGTAACTTAGTAAGAGAGAACAAACTCTGAACACAGAAGGTGTGGGTTCACTTCCCAGCAGACCCGATTTAAGTGGTCAGATAGCCTTGGACAACTTAATGCTCTCTGTCAAAGATGGGGACAAGATGGACCAATAGTCTGATCTGTTCCCCGTCTTATGTCTCTTTCAAATTTGCTCAGGGCTAGAGGGGGGTGGAAGAGCACCCTTCTTTTGCTGTTACATTAAGCAGGCACTGAGTTCTAGCAAGCAGCACTGCAGAAGGCTTGCGGCCTGAAGGTTTTATAAATGCATCCCTGAAAACTCAGGTATCTCGGGTACCTGATGGAGGACAGACCACTTCTTTCTTCACACAGCGTATAGCTGAACTATGGAACTTGCTCCTGCAAGAGGGAGCGATGGCCGTCAAGCTGGATGGCCTTAAAAGGGGTTTAGACAATTTCATGGAGGATCCGTCTTTCAAAGGCTACTAGCCACAATGGCTATCTTCTGCTGTTGTGCTCAGGTCCTGCTTGCAGGCTTGCCACAGACAGCTAGCTGGTTGGCTGATGTGAGAAAAGAATCTGGGATCAGACAGGTATTTGGCTTGATCCAGCAGGACCTTTCCAATGTTCTTATGTTCATTTTTAGTGGCTAAAATAACCTTTTAATCTACGTGGCGGTGAGGTCTATGAAAGGTTGCAGCTGCAATATTAAGGCACACAAGTTGGGAGGTTGGTGATGTGCGAGTTTGCGCATGCAGGGTTGTGGCTGCGCTTGCACCATGTCTGACTAGATACACCATAGGCTTCCAGCTCCACTCAGGGCTTCTAGATACGGACTTTACAAACACAGAGGATGCAGAATCCCTCCCACAGAAACCCTGCTGCATCCTGTGAGGCACCGAGACGCGTCGGTCTTTCAGCAAGCGCTACCTGGTTCTTGTGGAACCGGTCCAAGCAGATGGCGCAGCTGTCGATCTCGTGAGCCCAGCTCCGGGGCAGCTTCCCGGGGTGGTAGCGCCGAGTCTTCAGTGCTGAGAGCCTCTGCACGATGTGCTGCTTGAGATCAAGCTGCAGGAGTAAAGGCCAGGGTGAGCCTCAGCCTGAAACCCAAATGGGAGCTTTCTGCCAGGGGTGAGCAGGGCAGAGAGCAAGCTCACCTCGGAGTCCTGGTCGAGCCGGCTGTGCCGAGACTGTCGCTGTGCCTGCATGATCACGCCTGTGCACAGGATCAAGGCAATGAGCAAGATAGCGTTCCACAGCTGTTGGAGATACTTCTGCAAGGAGGACACACACACACTGCATAAGAAGCATGGCCCCACCACATACTACGGTTCTTGGTCAGGAGAGAAAGGAAGCAGCTGACTGTTGTTTATTACAAGGGTTGGTGGACTGACCCCGGCACCAGGTCTACCAATGCAATTTATACGGCTCAAGATGTTTTCCATGGGCATCTGGTTGACAACAGTGAGGACAGGACGCTGGATTAAGTTGGACCATTGGCCTGATTCCAGGAGAATCTTCTTGCATTCTTATAGCAATGGTGCAGAGGGGCGCATCATTTTCATTTTAAGGGGGGCACCAGAACCGCCACTAAATACAAGGGCATTTCTTAAAAGCATAGCAAGAAAAACTCCACCTGTTGATAGTTAAAAAGAATAGCCGTGCAATGCGCTTCCAGGTACTGGAATACTGTTGAGATACTGCAGTTCCCTGAAAGACAGCCAGGTGAGGTGCTGACGGGAATCCCAAGCTCTGTAAAATGCCTGCGATTTATGCAAACGCACGGCACGTTGAAATGCAGACCGTACAGATTTGAAAGTTTCCCAGTCAACATACCCCAGAACTTGTCCTATGAAGGGAGATCTTTAATCTAGAATTTTAGCCCTTCTGCTGAACTATAGGGTTCCTAGAGATCTTTTGAGGAGAGCCACAATACTGAAACTGGTTTCATATCAGAGTAACATCTGTGGTGTGCATCTGCAAAGCCTAGGTGATGTTAAATGAGCTAATATTATTTTAACTTGAATGGACAGTGTATGTGTGTGTATACTATACACACACACACACACACACACACACGGGTGCTAATCTTGCTCTTGCCAACCACATATCTCTCAACAGCTTGCTCCTCCACTGACTGACTGATTGATTTTAGCAAGATTTAATAGCATCTCATTTTTACAATTTTTGCTTTTAGCAAGGAATAAACCCAGAAAATGCACTTGGTCCATGTTTGCAAAGCACCAGTTTTAAAAAGAGAGAGGAACGCATGCAACAGCTGATGCAAGAACAGATCTTATATGTTTCCTATATGAGTTGGGGTGGGAAGACAGTAATGGAATACAAGATTTGCTCTCACTATCTTCTTGGAAACCATTTTTCCCAGGAGTCTGAGCTGAACGCAAGTACTTTTTAAAGACACACCTACAGCCCTACCCCACCTCTCTGTCACAAAATGAAATTCCTGCACATCATCTTGTGCAGTACTTTTGCCATTGGCGTATAACAAAGTAATCTTAATTATAGTAGACGACTGCTGCTCTCATTTCCTGGTCAGGGAGGCCCTTCACAGAGCAGCTGGCCCAATTCGGCTATGGCGCAGGGATCAATATGGTTTTAAGCAGAATGCCTGCTTCCTTCGATCCAGGAAGGGGTACCAACCTGGACTCTCGAGCTGTTCTCTCCTGTGCAGATGACTCCTTGCCACTCTCCATAGAGACCGCCCCGGGACAGGCCACAGGTTGACCACAGAGTCAAGGTCACTCCCTTGTAAAGAAAAAACACACAGAGAAAGTTTTCAGGCTGAAGTCCAATCATGGAAGCAGACAAAGGGGAGGCACCCAACAGGCAAGAGGATAGATCGCAAATATTTAACCCATTGGATGACCAGCCCACCCATCTTGTTCCCCTGCTGAACAATGAGGGAATTGGGGGTTTAATATATGCTGTGCCAACCAGAAGATAAGCTCCCATTTCCCTTGAGGATGACATACCACGTTTTCCAGTAGCACCGCTTGGTATGTTATCTTTGCTGTTGCCCGAAGACCTCTGCAGGCAAAAATTAAGAAGAAAATTAATAATTGTCAGATCAGGGGTCGCCAATGCAGCCCCTGCAGGGACCAGTATGTCTGCCAGGACCTCAAAAGGGTGCCCACAAAAGGTCTCCGTACAAATACCCTGGAAAATCCTCAATGCGTAAGAGACACCAACCCCTTCCTTCTGTTCAGAACAGAGGAAAGGTGCAAAGAGCTTCTCTCTGTGAGAGAGCACTGTGGGGGTGATGGGGTTGCCTTTCCCCAAAGATGCCTGCCTGGCTCCATCCCTAATCATTTTGCAATGCCAGGCCAAGACAGGTTCTTTCTAAGAAGCTGGCTTCTGCTGCTGTGATTGGATGGGTGGGAGGAAGGATAATGGTGCCTATTGATGTCATTTCCTGCTTCATCTCTTAATTTAGCAACATTCTCCATTGCTTTTAAATTGCTCTCATCAGCTGCTCTGGATCCTTCAAGAAAGTAGAACAAACCAACGTTGACCTGCCTGCCCGAGCCAGCAATGGGAACCTCATGTAGGATCTCCTGCCCTCCCCAAAACCCAACCAGTCTCACCGTAGCAATGCTCCGAGGAGCTTGGTAACGTTTTCTGAAGTCTGGACAACAATCACAGGCTTGGAGAGGACCTGGGATACATCCAACTGCAGCGGGGAAGAGGAAAGCGAGAGGTTAAAGAGGCAGCTGGGAGGGCTGGTGGCTCCTTCAGGCCAACTGAGGTCCAGCATCCAGCCAGAAGGACAGGGAGGGGTGCTGCTCACCTCACGGATGGCGTTCTGATTCAGCGCGAGGATGAGCAAAGCCGAGGCCCCCAAGACAAGGGCGCGCTTCATCTGCAGAGGGAGAAACCGCAGAGATACAGTAGGCTAGTTTTTATATACCGTATTGGCCTGAATATAAACCACACTTTTTTTTCCAAATTCCAACCATGAAAAGGTAAAGCGCGGCTTAAATTCGTGACCTTACAAAAACTGGCTTTTTTACGATATCACTGCTAAAACAGACACATGGAACGGGTGTGAGTGCCTGCGGAATTTTAAGGGAGTGGCTTATATTTGGGTATTGCCTTTTTCTTTTCTCTCCCCCCCCCCCCTTTGAATTTTAAAGGTGCGGCTTATATTCAGGTGCGGCTTATATTCGGGCCAATGCAGTACTATACTCAACCCAGGCAAGCAAGAAGCATGATCAGAGCTCAAGGACAAATTCCAGCTTGGCAAAAGCATTTCTGGAGGGTGTGACATGGGGCCAGTGAGGGGTGTGGCTTTGTGAAGTCTCAAGGGCCAGTCAGAGAGAGCTGGAAGGCCACATTTGGCCCCCAAGCCTGAGGTTCCTCACCCGTGCCTTATACCGATAGTCTCTTGCCGCCTTTGCAACACACGAGAAAATGTATCTCAACACACAAGAATGTTTAAAACTCCAGCAATCTGAGAAGTACTCGATTCTGGGGGACAAATCAGAGGAATGTGTTACGTAACACCTCACTACTGACAGGGTTGCCATATAGTTAAATGTTCAACGCTGACCCTGTCTTGAGAAACAGCAATTTTCCCTCACTCAAATAAGAATGTAAGAAGAGCCTGTTGGATAAAGCCAATGGCCCATCTAGACCAGTATCCTATTTCCACAGTGGCCAACCAGATGCCTCTTCAAGAAGCCTGCAAGCAGGACCTGAGCACAAGAGAATTGTCCCCTCCTGTGGTTTGCAGAAAATGGTATTCCAACTGCAGCATGCATATCACGCTTAGTAGCCACTGATAGCTTTCTCCTCCATGAATTTCTCGAACCCTCTTTACTATGCGCTACGTGAAAAAGCACTTGCTCTCTATCACCTGTACTGACTTTTCCAAGATGGGACTACAAATCCCATCATCCCTAGCTAGCAGGACCTGTGGTCAGGGATGATGGGAATTGTAGTCCAACAGCAGCTGGAAGACCCAAGTTTGGGAAACCATGCTCTAAACCAGGCATGGTGAAACTTGGCCCTCCTCCAGCTGTTCCTGGTCCTGTTAGCTAGGGATGATGGGAGTTGTAGTCCCAAAACAGCTGGAGGGCCAAGTTTGGCCATGCCTGCTCTAAACCAAGCTAAAATGGCATGCAGAAGGTCCCAGGTTCAATCCCCAGCATTTCTAAGTAGTGCTGGGAAAGTCTCCCGTTTGAAATCCAGGAGGGCTGCGGCCTGTCAGTGTGAACCATAATGAGCTGGATTGACCAATGGTCATCTGATTCCGTATATGCAGCATCCTAGGAACCTGCCCCAAAAGAAGGAGGTTGGGTCACAGCAACAGGAGGAAAAATAGGAGATTCACCTTGTTCACCACAGCAGCGGTAAAGGACTCTTCCTTGCTTCCTCGTGGGAGATCCGCCTGCTCCTCGCCCACAGGGACGACACCAATCCAACTGTCATCATCCTTCACCTTGGGGTCGGTGTCCCCCACCTAGAGAAAGAGGTGAGCACTCAAAGTTAGGGTCTGTAGCCACCCATGGTCATGACCAGCTTGCCAACACTCCCAAGAGGAAAGGGATATGACTGGCCACTCTCTCCGTAGCCTTTAGACTAGGGTCTTCACTTAATTGATGGGGAAGAAAGGGGAATCCCCAGTGAGGCAGCAGCTGTTTGGTTTTTGGTGGGAGGGACCAGGGGGTTCACAGTAGATATTGGAGGGTTATCACTTAACTGAGGGGGAGAATAGAGGGTTCATCTGGGGCAGCAGAAACCCCTCTTACTGATAGGGAGTGCAGACTCCAGCGGGCCTATCTGCAGGGAAGGGGATGCCATTTGACTGACAAGTTGCAGAGGACAACCTCCAAGGGGGTTCTAGCAGATATTGGAGGATCACCATCACCACTCAACTGAGCGAGTGGAAGGCAAAGAGGGGTCCACCCTGACCTTTGACACCTGAGATGGGAGCTTTACGGCCCACCCTATTCCTGTGACTTGTTTTAACTGTTTTCAATATTGGATTTTAAATTAGGGTAGTCTGCCCCGGGGGTCCTGATGCTGAAGGGCGAGTTGCCGTCATTATTCTTATATTACTATTATTACTATTTACATGGAGCAGATTCCTACCTAATCATGGGGTCTGTTGGGGGGGGGAACAGTATTTGTTGCTGCTATTATCATTATTACTATTATTTAACAGGAACCGGTTCCTACCTAGCCCTTTTGTTGGGGGTGGGGGGAGAGGCAGTTGTTTTTGTTCATGTTGAGCAGGTTCCTACCCAGTCATTTTATTGGGGGGGGGGGGGAGAGAAAAGGGTATTTGTTGCTGCTGTTGCTGCTGTTGTTAACAGGGAGCCTGTTTCTACCTAGTCCTTTTGTTGGGGGGTGGGAGAAGAGACAATGGTTGTCATTAGTACTACTACTACTATTACTACTACTACTACTACTATTATTATTATTATTACTACTGCTACTAATATCTGCAGGGTGCAGGTTCCTACCCAGCCATGGGAAAGCGAAAGAGAATGGTATTTGTTACTGTTATTGTTTTTATTACTGTATTATTATTTACAGAGAGCCTGTTTCTACCTAACCCTTTTGTTGTGGGGCGGTGGGGGGAAGAGAGAGAGAGACAGACAATGGTTATAATTATAATTATTTGCAGAGAGCAGCAGGTTCTTACCCAGCCATTTTACTGAGGGGGAGGGAAAGGGGATGGTATTTTGTTGCTGCTATTATTCTTATTCCTATTCTTTACAGGGAGTGGAGGGGTTGGGAAGAGCCCTGAGGGTGGATCTTTAACGGGGAAGGGGGGGATCCCCAAACAGATCTGGGGAGGGGAGGGGGGTTCATTGAGAAGGGCGACGGGGGGGGGGGAGCGGGTCGCCCCACTGCGAGAGGGTCGTCGGGGGGCCGCCGCTCACCAGGACGAGGCTGCCCCGGATGGCTTCCTCCTCCGCCGCCTCCTCCTCGCCCTCTTCCTGAGGCCGCTTCTCCCCGCGCTCCGGCTCCGGCTCCAGGCCGGGCCTGCCCAGCAGCGCGCCCTGCAGAGTGTAGCTGCTGCCGCCGGGGCCGCTTCCCTCGGCCTGCGCCGGCTGCTCTTCGGGCGCCGGCGGAGAAGGAGGAGGCGGCAAGAGCAGCACCTCCACCTGCGCCTGCCCCGCCGCCGCCGCCACCAGGAGGCCGCCCAGGTGGCTCAGCAGGCACGAGAGCAGCACCGGCGCCCGGCCGGCCGAGCCCGAAGCCGCCGCCGCCGCCATCATCGCGTCGTCGAGCAGCAGGCCCGCCTCTCTTGCCCTTCTTCGCCCTGGAGCGGAGAAGGAGGAGGAGGAGGAAGAGCAGGAGGAATCCGCCTCCCTCGCGGAAGCAACGGCCCGAGAAGGGGAGCCCAGGCCGGGCACAACGAGCAAAGTCTGCCCGGGAGCCAGACGGGTGCAGAAGCTTCCGGCAGCCAAAGGAAAGGTCTACTCGGGAGTAAGCCCGGTGTAGAGCTCAGCCGGGCTTGTGTTCTCAAGCAAAGAGGGCGCGCGGGATGGCAGCGCAAAACGGTGCGCAAGCCCCCCCCCCCCACTCCCAAGTTGGCTTTGAGTAGGATGGGTAGCCTGAAAATGGGGCAGATCTTGGTGGTGCCTTACTCGGAAGTAAGCCCGGTCGAGGTCGGTGGGGAAAGGATCATGCGCGCGATCTGGGCGCAGCAGCGGCAGCAACCCTTTTTCTGTGTTGCTCAGAAAGTGAAGCCGTGCGCGCTTGCAAGGCGACTTGCTTGCTGTCAGGTGAAGTGCTGGGAGCTGCCTATATAAACTATAACTATTATAACTATAAAACAAGCACGCACAAAAAGAGATCACAGCTGAAAAGGCTGGCAGCATTCAGATCATTTCAGCAGTGTAGACAAGTTTTGATGGATGCAATAATGGAAGGCTGAATGGTATAGCTTTTGTAAAGTATGCAAGGATTTATATGATGTGTAAAATGAACCATGGAAAGAGAAGGATGGAGATCTTAAGGATGTCAAATGAATATTTGAAATTGTAAAAAAAAAAATTAAATAAAAAGTAGTGAGCGAGAGAGAAAGAGATGAAAGGATGATAAAGAATATAAAGGCGGACTGGGAAATGTTTGCTGAATATTTTCAGAAACAGTATAAACAAGTGAATAACCTAGCAGGTCTTGAGTAAATCCAGCAGAATAGAAGTTAATGGGATTTGTAACTGATGAAGAAATTTGAATATTTCTGCAATATGAAGAATTTGGAATATGCCTTTTAATAGAAAAATAAAAAGAACCAGGAAAAGGGTGGAAGGGAAGTCACCGGGTATTGAGTTGTATGCCGAGATTGATATGAAAGTTGTACAACTGGTGGGGGAGGAAGGGGGTGGGGGATGTGTTTGTTTCTTTTTCTTTTTCGTCTCTGTATTAAAAATGCAAATAAATAAATAAATAAATGGTTTGATATTAAAAAAAAAAACCAAACAGCACAATCCTGTTGTCTACTCAGAAATAAGCCTCAACGGGACTTATCCCTAAAGAAGTGGGGGTATATGGGGTTTTAACTGGACCGTTGCTTGATTTTGTCTTACCTGGCTCTGATTTTAATTGTGATTGTTGTTTTTTTTAATTTGTATTACTTTTATTTGCTTTAGAAACCAATCTGGGACCTTTCTTTAGGGTAAAAAGCATTTTTTTAAAAAAATATCTCATAGATTAAAAGCAATAGGGATTGCATCCTAGCTCAACAAATTGGCTAGGGAGGAAGCCCCATGGGCTACAGTGAAACTTAATTTTGAGTGAGTAGGACTCACTAGGTCAAATGAGGTTTATTTTTATTTCTGACGTATATTTCCCCTGCTTTGGGATAGACAGACACCAGCAGATGCTGATGATCTTTCAATATTTGGTTATTCTCAAAATTTGCCTCAGAAGCTCAGTGATATATGTTAAATGTCCCCCTTTCTCCCATCTCTTTCCATTCCACCAAAAGCAATCAATCAATTGTTCCTATTGACACAATCTTCCTACTATATTAATTCAACTGTATCAATATTATATCATCTAAAACACTCTGAATGAGAGAGTTGGAAAGAGTCTAGCTAGGTTGGACTACCCTGAATCAAGAAGGATAAATACCAGGCCTCACCAACATGGTGGCCATATGACCACATGGCCATTCTCCTACTGAAATTAGGCTTCAGAGAAGCATGCTATTGTACCACTGCTTGGTTGCTATGTGTGTGCTGTGCCCCCAACAGTTTCTCCAGTTTGCAAAAGTGCCCATGGGCCCAAAAAGGTTGGTAACCACTAACATTTGTTGTTGTTGTTTAGTCGTTTAGTCGTGTCTGACTCTTCGTGATCCCATGGACCAGAGCACGCCAGGCACTCCTGTCTTACACCGCCTCCCGCAGTTTGGTCAGACTCATGTTTGTAGCTTCAAGAACACAGTCCAACCATCTTGTCCTCTGTCGTCCCCTTCTCCTTGTGCCCTCAATCTTTCCCAACATCAGGGTCTTTACCAGGGAGTCTTCTCTTCTCATGAGGTGGCCAAAGTATTGGAGCCTCAGCTTCAGGATCTGTCCTTCCAGTGAGCACTCAGGGCTGATTTCCTTCAGAATGGATAGGTTTGATCTTCTTGCAGTCCATGGGACTCTCAAGAGTCTCCTCCAGCACCATAATTCAAAAGCATCAATTCTTCGGCGATCAGCCTTCTTTATGGTCCAGCTCTCACTTCCATACATCACTAGCCACTAACATAGAAACCACTAACATAGAAACATATAAGATTATTAACTGGATGGGGCTCCCTTCTATGAAGCTGTTGTGGAATATATAACATTATATCCCAGTTCCATCACTGAGATCATCTTGAGAAGCATCATTGACCATTCCCATCATTGACACTGAGGTCCAGTGCCAAGGGCCTTCTGGTGGTTCTCTCACTCCGAGAAGCAAAGTTACAGGGAACCAGGCAGAGGGCCTTCTCAGTGGTGGCGCCCGCCCTGTAGAACACCCATCAGATGTCAAAGGAATAAACAACTTTATGACGTTTAGAAGACATCTGAAGGCAGCCCTGTTTAGGGAAGTTTTTTAATGACTGATGTTTTTAATGTATTTTTAATCAACTGTTGGAAGCCACCCAGAGTGGCTGGGGAAACCCAGTCAGATGGACGGGGTATAAGATGTTGTTGGTGTTAAAAAGGTAAAGGTACCCCTGCCCATACGGGCCAGTCTTGACAGACTCTAGGGTTGTGCGCCCATCTCACTCAAGAGGCCGGGGGCCAGCGCTGTCCGGAGACACTTCCGGGTCACGTGGCCAGCGTGACATCGCTGCTCTGGCGAGCCAGAGCCGCACACAGAAACGCCGTTTACCTTCCCGCTAGTAAGCGGTCCCTATTTATCTACTTGCACCCGGGAGTGCTTTCGAACTGCTAGGTTGGCAGGCGCTGGGACTGAGTGACGGGAGCGCACCCCGCCACGGGGATTTGAACCGCCGACCTTTCGATTGGCAAGCCCTAGGCGCTGAGGCTTTTACCCACAGCGCCACCCGCGTCCCACCGTTGTTGGTGTTATATTACTATTATTATTCCCCAGGTTGGTGAGGCCTATCTGACAACAGCAAGAACATCATTCAGTGTCATTGTCCCAGGCCTGTAGAATCTTCTGCCAATAGAGATTCAGCAGGTGTCTTCTGATTTGACTTTTAAACACCTGCTGCTATGCTTCTGCGAGCGATTAAGGATAAATCTTTCTGCAGTAATTAGCTGGTTTATGTTTCTAACTTTTTAATGTGGTTTATTGTATGGCTTTTATGAACTGTTGTAGCAAACTGCTCTGGTATTTTATAAAATGAATGACAGTATATAAATATTTTATCAATAAATAAAACATGTGGGTTTGGTCAGAAGGTCGGCGGTTCGAATCCCCGCAACGGGGTGAGCTCCCGTTGTTCGGTCCCGGTTCCTGCCAACCTAGCAGTTCGAAAGCATGTCAAAGTGCAAGTAGATAAATAGGTACCACTCTGGTGGGAAGGTAAATGGCATTTCCGTGCGCTGCTCTGGTTCGCCAGAAGCAGCTTAGTCATGCTGGCCACATGACCCGGAAACTGTATGCCGGCTCCCTCGGCCAATAAAATGAGATGAACACTGCAACCCCAGAGTCGTCCGCAACTGGACCTAATGGTCAGGGTCCCTTTACCCTTTATTATGTATTATGTACATGGATCTTAAGAAATTGCAGTGAATTTCAGAAGAAACTTCTTAATGCACTGCCATGGCTTGGAGCTGAAAATTGTCCACTAAGCTGAAGAATTGTTTTAGATTCAATTATCATCACTTATTATTTATACTTGTTCATTGTTGTTTGCAAAATGCCTCAAAGTGATTTACAGAGCATTAAAACAGAAAACTTCTCAAACATTTAAAAACCCTAACACAGAATAAAACATAAGAATATAAAAGTATTAATCCATTAACCAAAATAAGAAGACTGACTCGTACTCCACTAAAAGGTGGACCAGTCCACACTCACACGGTGTTATGATTACGGTAAATTAATATCCAGACTGCTGGGTAAACCGGCATGTTTTTGCTTGGTACCTAAAAATGGACAGTGTTGGTGCCCGGCGAGTTTTTCTGGGGAGAGTGTTCCAAGAATGGTCTCCCATGCCCTAATGGGGCCTTTTTGACAATGCTACCTTCCTATTTGATCCCAGCGAGGGATAAATGTGTCAGGTAGTAGATGGGTCATGTGAGGGATTTGTAGGGGATTGGAAGGGAATTAAATCCGAGTCTGATCTTGGGCGTGCAGTGCAGGCTGAAGCGATAACAACTTAGCAGAGTTGCGTTAGGAACCAGTGAGATTTAGCTCAGCAGGCAAAATCAATGAGCTGTCCACGTGAAGTAGGCAAGTGGAAAGACAGAAACAGGCAAGCTGGTACAGCTATCCATGGCTAGGCTACTAGCCCTGATGGCTATGTTCAACCTCCATGGTTGGAGGCAATACGCCTCTCAGTTAAAGTTGCTGGGAATCGCAAGTGGGGAGCTGTTTCTTACAAGCTAACAGCAATAGAATATACTCTTGATTATCCTTATGCGGAAGGCCCCAAATTCATTCTCCATGCAGGGCTGGAAGCGTTCCCTGACTGAAGTCTTGAAGTCGCTGTAGGCAGTATTGAGCTAGATCAAGGTTTCCCAAACTTGGGTCTCCAGCTAGGACTACAATTCCCATCATCCCTGCCCACTGGTCCTGCTAGCTAGAAGTGATGGGAGCTGTAGTCCCAAAAACAGCTGGAGACCCATGTTTGGGAAACCCTGAGCTAGATGGACCAATGGTCTGGCCCAGTATGAAGCAGCACCCTGTATTCCTAACAGTTCTTCAAAGTGGGTCAGTATTGCTCTCCACCCTGCAGGCTTGAGAGAGCAGGCTGGTCCCCTCCAGATCTTTGTTGTTGTCGTTTAGTCGTTTAGTCGTGTCCGATTCTTCGTGACCCCATGGACCAGAGAACGCCAGGCACTTCTGTCTTCCACTGCCTCCCACAGTTTGGTCAAACTCATGCTGGTAGCTTTGATAACACTGTCCAACCATCTCGTCCTCTGTCGTCCCCTTCTCCTTGTGCCCTCCATCTTTCCCAACATCAGGGTCTTTTCCAGGGAGTCTTCTCTTCTCATGAGGTGGCCAAAGTATTGGAGTCTCAGCTTCATGATCTGTCCTTCCAGTGAGCACTCAGGGCTGATTTCCTTAAGAATGAATAGGTTTGATCTTCTTGCAGTCCATGGGACTCTCAAGAGTCTCCTCCAGCACCATAATTTAAAAGCATCAATTCTTCGGCGATCAGCCTTCTTTATGGTCCAGCTCTCACTACACAACTCTCATCAATCATCCCCATCCAGCAGGGCCACACTGACAGGGGCTGATGATGGGAGCTAAACTCCAAACGATTCAGAGGGCGCCACGTTGGTGAAGGCTGGCCTACTACCTTGAATCGGAGGCCACCTGGTCACAGCTACAGCCGCTCAACTGAGCTGCCAACAGAAATCGTGCAGGTGTGTAAATCCCCCATTGTGGGAAGAATTTTGAGAAGGGTGGGAAAGCGATGGACGTGTTGGAAACCCAGAAGAGAAGTAACCCAATAGGCAGACGTTCTGGAGAAGGACAAAACAGAGGAGTGGGGAGCTGTCTTGCGCTGTTGAAGCTGGTCGGATAAAGGAGGGACATTGCAGTCAGAGGCGGAACTGCAAAGAACAAAGGCTAAGCCTGCAATTTCTGTAGGGATGATCTTCCTGGTCTTAATCGGAAAAATGTAGAGCAGGGGTTCCCAAACAGTAGAACACCTCAGATTAAGGTTCCCAGATTTTTTTCAATGAATCCAGGGACACTTTTCAACTTCAGTCAAATTCAGTGGATTTTGTCAGGGGACAAAATCCGGGGACTGTCCCTGGGAAACGGGGACGTCTGGTAAACTTACCTCAGATGCTCTTATCACTGAGCTACACCCCCCACCCCCCAAAAGAGTATTGTAATTAGCAACCCAGGAAACTGCTGTCTACCTATGGTCCATCTCACTCAGTATTGTTTACACTGACTGGCAATGGCTCTCTAGGGTTTCAGGCATATTATCCCCACCCTCCAGGCCTAGCTGGAGATCCTAAGGATTGGTCCTGAGACTTTTTTTGAGCACAAGTGAACGACAGCCCTTCTTAAAAACAATAAAAATAAAAATCAGTGTGGGGTATCATTGAGTGTGGAAGGTATTCTCCTGAGTTTATCACTCTACGGGACCGCCTCTCCTGGTATGTCCCACAAAGAATCTTACAGTCTTCAAACAAAAACATCTTGGAGGTCCCGGGCCACAGGGAGGTTAGGCTGGCCTCAACCAGAGCCAGGGCTTTTTCGGCTGTGGCCCCAATCTGGTGGAACGCTCTGTCACAAGAGACTAGGGCCCTGCGGGACTTGACATCTTTCTGCAGGGCCTGCAAGACAGAGCTGTTCCACCAGGCCTTTGGCCAAGGCACAGTCTGACCCCCTCCTTTGGCAATCCTCATAGAACTCTAGCCCAATGGTTGCCATTAATTTGATTCTGAATTGATTTTAGAATGCATTGATTTTAGAATGCATTTCAATTAATTGATTGTGATTTTATGTAAGCTGTGTTACTTTTATTGTTGTTAGCCACTCTGAGCCTGGCTTTGGCTGGGGAGGACAGGATATAAATAAAATTTTATTATTATTATAATATTATTATTATTATCTCCTGGCTATAGTTCTCTTTAGAAGCAGAGTTTTCTTCCTTTTACTACCAAGTTCTCCAGGTCTTAAATCTAAGATGTCTATCAAGAAAGTAAGAAGAGTTTGCTGGATCAGGCCAATGGCCCATCTAGTCCAGCATCCTGTTCTCACAGTGGCCAACCAGATGCCTGTGGGAAATCTGCAAGCAAGACTTGAACAGAAGAGCACTTGTAGTTTCCAGCAACTAGGATTCAGAAGTGTTGCTGCCTTTGACTGTGCAGGCAGAGCATAGCCATCTGATAGCCTTCTCCTCTGTGAATTTGTCAGGTTCTGTTTTAAAGCCATCTGGGTTGGTGGCCATCACTGCCTCCTATGTGCTGTGCGAAGAAGTCCTTTCTTTGATCCATCCGTAGTCTACCTCAGAAGAATTCAGCTTCGCAGGTTGGCTGTGGTCTTCAAGCCTGATGAGAGTTGCTGTCCCAAAAAATCTGCAGGGTGCCAGATTGGGGGAGGCTGGTGGGCACCATATCATGAAACATGACACATGATGCAAATGAGGAAAGCAGTGCTCATTTACTCTGCTTGACAATTGCCCCGTTGGTTCCAAGAAGCACATTATTGTTTATGGCCCTACTAAAATGGGTTGCGTGTTGTGTTCCACATGCTGCCTTATTGCTGGGCAGAGTCCACGCCCCTATAGATCCTGCGGAGTCAGTTGTCTGCTTAGTGACACCCACAAAGTGTAGCTCTACCGATTAGTTCAGTTTCTTGGGAAGGAAAGCGCTGTTGAAACGCCAAAAGCTTTTGGGTCATTCTCAGTTTCGCCTAATGAGGCCAACACCCATCTGAATCTCCCTTAGTCTTAAGGTTTGGGGGCCAACTCCCATACTTTCAGAAGGAGGCACCTCATTTTCTTAAGCTGCTCCTCCGCCTACCGTCCTGGCTTAGACATTTGATCTCCTGAAAAATGGCACCTTCTGCTGAGGTTGGTATCCTGCAGAAACAGGATACTCGCTGCTGCAAAACATGAGCACAGATTTGGAAAAATTTTGCGCAGATGCAAATTTAGAAACCAGTGTTATCCATTTAAATAGGAAAGCCCCTTAAACAACCCATTAAAAACCCGATGTAAAAATAACCAGCACTCACTGTCGCTCTCAGACCACCTCCATGGTCTCTCTAGGCCCTGACGCACACTTCAACTCTCTGATGACACCCAAACAATCTCCCAGGATGAGTGCAATGGTTGATGGCAATGCCAACTGTGGACTCTCACTCTCCCACCTCCTTTTGACATTTCTGCTACCACATCTTTTAATTTCCCCCACGTTTCCCCAATTATTTATTTTTCGATTGCCTGTGTAAGGTTGCGATCACCTAAGAAACGTGAGTGTTAAGTTGCGGGCTTACTGTCCATTAAACCTCACCGTGGTAGGAAGGAATTTGACTGGGTGAGCAGTGGATGGGCTTGGTTCAGGTGTCAACCACTGAAAAGTTTTCTTACAATCAGGTGATGTATAAATTTTGTAAGGGTGGGGAACTAAGACAAACCACAAGGGGTGACCAAACAAATGTGAAGGTGTTACTGGGAGCATTAAATCTTTGCACTAGACACAGATTGGACAACGTTTCAAACAGAGGACTAGCCTATGCCAAGTAGGAGGCAAGACCACCCTCAACTACAAAGCCCTAACATCGGAGCCATCTCTTTGATCTGAGCTCAGCTGATGTCAGAACTGGCCAGGGATGATGATGGGAGTTTTAGCTGAGCAACATCCAGAAGACCAGAGGTTCCCCGCACCTTGTCTCCTCTGTAACCTGACCATCTTTGCAACGTGGCCTTTGACCGTGCTGACAGTGACTGCCTCCAGCCCTTTGGATCTTGGTCTGCCTGCAAAATTGTCTCCACTAGTTGCTCTGACTTGGCCAAAACTATCATCGTCATTGTTATGTACTGAGTTGAATAGGATCCAAAATGCAGCAGTCTGATTGGTCCTAGAACAATAGGATCCAGAATGCAGCAGTCTGATTGGTCCGCAGGAGGCACCCAATCCAACCCCAGATGGAAGTGAATTCACAACTTGATTGGCCTACAGGAGAATCCCAGAATTAGCCAATCACGTGGGGCCCATTGTGTAAATAATGTATATAAAGCAGACATTTTGGGGAAATTCCATTCCTCACTACTATGAGCTGAATAAAGAGCATGAAATCCACACTCGACTCCGAGTATATTTCAATCATCATCGTTATTATTGAAGATCACAGGGCGGTGCCCAACATAAAAATACAAAACGAGAACACAAAACACCTAATAAAAACAAGCCAATAACCCCCCTCCCACAAACACATTAAAAAGGCCATGGAATTTTTAATCAGCCAAAGGCCTGGTTAAAGAGAAACATTTTTGCCTGGCACCTAAAATATATGTAATGAAGGCGCCAGGTGAGCCTCCTTGGGGAGAGTAGACCACAGATGGGAAGCCACTGCAGAGAAGGCCCATTCTCGTGTTGTCAATGTATCATAGAGGAGGCACACGAAGAAGGGCCTCAGATAATGATTGCAGAGTCCTGGATGGTTCATATGGAAAGAGGTGGACCTTGAGGTTTTGCGGTCCTGAGCCGTTTAAGGATTTTATAGGTCAAAACCAGCACCTTGAATTGGGTCCGGAAACTAACTGGCGGCCAGTCAGTGCAAGTCAGGCCAGAATCAGTGTAATATGCCCAAACCGTCTTGCCCCAGTCGGCAACCTGGCCACCAAATCCAGCTGAAGTTTCCTGACTTCAGAGGCAGCCCCATGTATAAGCGATTGCTGTAATCTAACCTTAAGGTCCGTATATGAAATATACTCAGAGTCGCAAAGTGATTTCATGCTCTTTATTCAGCTCATAGTGGTGAGGAGGAATGAATGAAAGTCCCCTCAAAGTATCTGCTTTATATACATTATTTACACAATGGGCTGCACATGATTGGCTAATTCTGGAATTCTACTGTAAGCCAATCAGGTTGTGGATTCACTTATATCTGGAGCATGATTGGGTGGTTCCTGCCAACCAATCAGACTGCTGCATTGTTCTAGGACCAATCAGACTGATGCATTCTGAATCCTATTGTTCTAGGACCAATCAGACTGCTGCGATTTGGATCCTATTGTTCTAGGACCAATCAGACTGCTGCAGTTTCGATCCTATTCAACTCAGTACATAACACCCCTCCCCTCTAAGTTCCAGTCCTGCCCGGGAGGTCACATTCATAGTCCTCGAGGTACGCCGGCGGCCTACGTGTACGTTGCGGCCTGTGGTGTTCCCTGGTCCGGGGTTCAGGTTCTGGCTCGTGTTCCACGGATGCTGGCTGTGATGGGCCTGTTTGGTCTGGCGCAACTGGCTCGCTCAGTCGTGGTTCTGGTTCCAGTGTCCTTTCGGCCTCGTGGGTCCTCTCTGTATTTACTGATTCTGCCTCTCCTGCTGGCCCCTCCTGCTCTATGGGCCTCACTGCCACTCTGTTCCCTTGGGACTCCTCTGACCTTTCCTCCTCCTGGTTTTCTCCCGGGAATCGTCGCCGTATCTGGTCGCAGTGGCGGCGCCAGCATTGCCCCCCATCCGTTAGCACCTCGTATGACACGGGGCCAGTGACCCTGGTGACTGTGGCGGGTACCCATGCTGGGCCTGCCCCAAAATTCTTTGCGTACACTGGGTCCTGGGCCTCGAAGGTCCGGGGGTTCCTGCCTTCCCCCACCACTACCTCATCCTGAGCTCTATCGGGGTGAAGGCGGTCCAATCTGATTGCAAGGCGCCGACCCATTAGTAGTTCAGCGGGGCTCCGGCCAGTCGTTGAGCTGGGGGTGCTGTGCTGTGCTAGGAGGAATGTGGCAAGGCGGTACTCCCAATCCCCTTGCGTCATGCGGCGAAGGGTGTCCTTGGTGGTCCGCACCATGCGTTCTGCTTGGCCATTGGTGGCAGGGTGGAATGGCGCCGAACGGATGTGGCGGATGGCGTTCTGCGCTGTGAAGGTTTGGAATTCTCCTGACGTGAATGCAGTCCCGTTGTCTGAGACGAGAGTGTCAGGGAGCCCGTGAGTTGCAAACAGCCTGCGTAGTATCCGGATGGCTGCGGACGTAGAAGTGGACGGTACCAGTGCGACTTCCAGCCATTTGGTGTAGGAGTCCACCACTATGAAGAATGTTTTCCCCTGAAAGGGGCCAGCGAAGTCCACATGCAGGCGTGACCATGGTGCTCGGGCGGACTCCCAGGACTGGACTGGGGCCCTTGGGGGATCTGGGCGGGATTCTTGGCAGGCCTGGCAGTGTTTGACCCAGGCCTCTATCTCTCCGTCGATCCCCGGCCACCACACATAACTCCTGGCCAGGGCCTTCATTCTTACTACCCCTGGGTGTGTCTCGTGTAGGGCTGTGAGGACCCTTTTGCGGAGGGGCTGGGGAACAACGACCCTGCTTCCCCATAACAGGCACCCCTTGTGGGCCGACAGTTCATGTTTGCGGGTTGTGTAGCCAGCGAATTCTGGCCCAGGGCTGTTGCTGGGCCATCCCCTCCACACCCAGTCCAGGACCCGGGAGATGACCCTGTCTTTCTTGGAATGGTGTGCAACTTCTTGTGCCTGAATGGGGCGGTCGGGAAGCAGCTCCAGGCTCATAACCTCTTGTGCAGGTGCTGGGTCGGGGCCTGTTTCCGGTAGTGGTAGCCTGCTGAGGGCGTCCGCATGGCCCATCGCCTTCCCAGGTCGGTGAATCAGTGCATACTGGTAGCTGGCAAGGAAAATTGACCACCTGAGGACGCGAGGAGACAGCACTTGGGGGGTCTGCTTTTCGGGGGCAAACAAGCCAAGCAACGGCTTGTGGTCAGTCACCACGGTGAAGGGCCGCCCGTATAAGAAATCATGGAATTTTTTTACTCCCTTCACAATTGCCAGCCCCTCCTTGTCTATTTGTGAGTAGTTCCGTTCAGTTGCGCTGAGTGTCTGGGAAAAGTATGCTACTGGTACCTCTCTTCCATCCGGGAGTTGGTGTCCCAGGACAGCGCCAATGCCATAGGGTGAGGCGTCGCATGCTAGCACCACCGGCAGCCTCTCGTCGAAGTGTGCCAAGACCGAGTTTGAGACAAGCAAGTTCCTTGACTGCCTGGAATGCAGCCTCCTGGCGCTGGCCCCACACCCAAGGGGCCCGCTTGTCCAGAAGTCTGTGTAGGGGCTCTGCTACCGCCGCTTTGTGGGGAAGGAAGGAATGGTAAAAGTTCAATAGTCCCAAGAAGGCCTGAAGTTCAGTCTTGTTCTTGGGCGCTGGGGCATCACAAATGGCCCGTACCTTGTCCCCAGTCGGGTGGACCCCTTCTGCGTCCACCATAAATCCCAGAAAGTCCACCTGAGGCACTCCTAGTAGACATTTTTCCCGCTTTACCTTGAGACCCGCCGTCTGGAAACGGTGCAGAACAGTGCGGAGGCGGTCCTCAAACTCCTCTGGTGTGGGCCCGGCAATCAACACATCATCGAAGAAGGGGGTGACGCCAGGAATTCCTTTAAGGAGAGAGTCCATTAGGTTCTGGAATATGCCTGGTGCCACACTGACGCCGAATTGCAGCCGCTTTACCCTGAACGCTCCTCTGTGCGTCACAATCGTCTGTGCCTCTGCTGTGGCCTCATCTACTGGTAGCTGTTGATATGCTTGGGCCAAGTCCAGCTTGCCAAAAATTTTCGACCCAGCCAGGGTGGCAAGGACATGGCTGACCACTGGCACTGGGTATGCATGGGCCGTGAGGGCCTTGTTTATGGTACATTTGTAGTCTGCGCAGATGCGGACCGAACCATTAGGCTTGACGGGTGTGACGATTGGGGTTTCCCAGGGGGCATTAGGCACCGGCTCCAGCACTCCTTGCTCCACGAGCCGGTCCAATTCCTCGTCTATACGGGGTTTCAGGGCGAATGGGACCCGGCGGGCCTTGAGCCTGACTGGTCGTACTGTGGGGTCAAGCTGTAGAGCAATGGGGGGGCCCGTATACTGTCCCAATTTCCCATCAAAAACCCCCGGAAATTCCTTGCATATGGCGTCCACGTCCACTTGTAAGCTAGTGTTGTTCACCCCGGTGACGGCTAGCCCCAGTGGTCCAAACCATGCCAATCCCAGTAAGCTAATGTAGGGGCCCTTGACCACAAGCAAGTCCAGTTGCCGCGTCCGCCCTCGGTATTGTACCCTGAAGGTCCCCACCCCCATTGTGGGGACCTTACGTTTCTGGAAGTCCCGGAGGGTGAAAGGGGCCGGCCTGAGTTTGGGACCCCCAGTAGGACACAGTTTCCTTAAGGTCTTTGCCGAGATTATGGATAGATTTGAACCCGTGTCAAGCTCCATGCGGCATGGGGCCCCCTCTATCTGTACCTCTACATAAATTTTCTCTACGTTGGGGTAGGGCAACTGGTATACCTGGAGGTCCGTGAGCTCCGTTGAGTTGCCTTGGTGCGTTGGGCCCCGGGACCTGGGGCTCTTGGAGTGGTCATCTGATGCCTGGCGTCGGGTAGGCCGAGCCCGACACACCCGGGCGATGTGTCCCGATTTTCTGCACTGCCTGCACTCTGCGTTGCGGAAACGGCAGGTCCTCCTCTCGTGACTTTCTCCACAGCTTGCGCAGTTCCCTCCTTCTCGTCGAGGCAGCTGTGGTATGTGGGCTGCTTGAGTGCGCTGCTGTACACGGTGCACCTCCTCCCTGTTGGATCCTGAGTCGTCGGTGAGGTCTTCGTGGTGGACCCTCGGTTGGGACGGCTGGCTCGGCCGTGCCTCTTGCGTCGACCTCTCAGCAGCTTCCGTCGCCAGGGCCTCCTCCAGAGCGACCTGGAACGTTAGGTCCTTCTTGGCGTAGAGGCGTCGTTGCAGCTTCTCATCCTTCAGGCCACCGACGAGGCGGTCACGAAGCATGTTCTCCAGCTCTGAGAAGTTGCAGAACCGGGCGGCTTGGCGGAGAGAGGTCACAAACCCAGTTATGGTTTCCCCAGGGGCTTGCCGCTTTGCGTAGAAGGCATTTCGACGAGCCACCACTGAGGGCTGTGGCGAAAAGTGCCCCTTCAGCTGTTCCATTATTGTTTTGTATGGAACTGTAGCAACGTCTTCAGGCGCAAGGAGAGCCCGGGCGATTTCAAACGTCTCCTCTCCACAGACGCTGAAGAATATTGCCCTCTTCTTGGCGTCTTCTTCATCGGTGACCCCTTTGGCTTCTAGGAGGAAGGTGAAACGGGAGGCGTACGCTTCCCAGTCTCCAGATGCTGGGTTGAACGGCGAGAAGCTGCTGTTGGTTGCCATTCTGAGTTCCTTGTGTCCCGGAGCTGAAGCCTGGATACACGGTGCGAGGCAGCGGTGCGGCAGGTGGCGGTGCTGCGGTGCGGTGTGTGGCAGTCAGCTCAGCGGGATCCCATCCTCGTCGCCAGTGAAATATACTCAGAGTCGCAAAGTGATTTCATGCTCTTTATTCAGCTCATAGTGGTGAGGAGGAATGAATGAAAGTCCCCTCAAAGTATCTGCTTTATATACATTATTTACACAATGGGCTGCACATGATTGGCTAATTCTGGAATTCTACTGTAAGCCAATCAGGTTGTGGATTCACTTATATCTGGAGCATGATTGGGTGGTTCCTGCCAACCAATCAGACTGCTGCATTGTTCTAGGACCAATCAGACTGATGCATTCTGAATCCTATTGTTCTAGGACCAATCAGACTGCTGCGATTTGGATCCTATTGTTCTAGGACCAATCAGACTGCTGCAGTTTCGATCCTATTCAACTCAGTACATAACAGTATAGTAAAAGCTATGGTTTTCCCAATAGTGATGTATGGAAGTGAGAGCTGGACCATAAAGAAGGCTGATTGCCGAAGAATTGACGCTTTTGAATTATGGTGCTGGAGGAGACTCTTGAGAGTCCCATGGACTGCAAGAAGATCAAACGCATCCATTCTTAAGGAAATCAGCCCTGAGTGCTCACTGGAAGGACAGATCCTGAAGCTGAGGCTCCAATACTTTGGCCACCTCATGAGAAGAGAAGACTCCCTGGAAAAGACCCTGATGTTGGGAAAGATGGAGGGCACAAGGAGAAGGGGACAACAGAGGATGAGATGGTTAGACAGTGTTCTCGAAGCTACAAACATGAACCTGACCAAACTGCGGGAGGCAGTGGAAGACAGGAGTGCCTGGCGTGCTCTGGTCCATGGGGTCACGAAGAGTCGGACACGACTGAACGACTAAACAACAACAACAACAACAAACCTTGAGGTTACCAGAGCCTAGACAACAGAAGTTAGGCTATCCCTGTGAGGGTAGGGGCTGAGCTGTGCCACCAGCTGCCGTTGATGGAAGGTACTCCATGCCACCAAGGCCACCTGAGCCTCGAGTGACAGCAAAGGATTCAGAAGCACCCCAAAGTTATGGACCTGCTCCATCAGAGGGAAGGTAGCCCCATCAAGAGCAGGCAACCTCCCATCCATCTGGTCTAGGGAGCCACCCACTAACAGTGTCTCTGTCTCATCTGGATTGAGCTTCAGTTTGTTGGCTCTCATCCGGTCCATTACCCAGGCAAGACATCAGTCCAGCACATCCTCAACCACACCTGCAGATGTAAAGGAGAAATAGAGTTGTGTGCCATCGGCATATTGCTGACAACCACCCTCCAAAACTTCGGATGACCCCACTCAGCAGTTTCATGTTGTTGTTCAACAGCATGGGGGATAAAATCAAACCCTGAGGAACCCCACATGGGGCTGAAGAACACTCCCCAAGCATCACCCTCTGGAGATAACCATCCAAGTACAGTGGTACCTCGGGTTACAGATGCTCCGCTAACCCAGAAATAGTACCTCGGGTTAAGAACTTTGCTTCAGGATGAAAACAGAAATCATACTCCGGCGGCACAGCGGCAGCAGGAGGCCCCATTAGCTAAAGTGGTACCTCAGGTTAAGAACAGTTTCAGGTTAAGAACAGACCTTCAGAACAATTTGTCCTTTTTTAAAAAAACCTGTTTTATTAAATTTGCTTAGTAACATAACATTATTATATATATTCTATAAGCCAAAGAATACAAAACAAAATTTATTCATACTACAATGCATAACTACATAACATTAATATATATGGTTTCTGAAAAAAGGCTTACATAACAAAATCAGTTCAAATTACCATCCGGTTTACCATTTTAAAAAATTATTATTTATTTAAGTTCCCCCCTCCCCCCTCCAACCCTCCCCCCTAGTCAGGCCTTCCTTCTTCATATCTTTATCCATGTACACAGTCTGTTCAGGAACGAATTAAGTTCTTAACCCGAGGTACCACTGTAGGACCAGAACGTCTGCAAAACAGTGCCACCCACCCGCAACTCAGACAGCTACTCCAGAAGGATACCATGGTTGAAGTTAGCGAAAGCCATTGTTCTTTCTCTCTGCAGCCAAGCCTGCACATTTATGTTTTGGCCCCGAGACCAGACTAACATAATTCCACACCACACTTCACTTTGCATTCCTATTCAAGGAGACGTTCTCCACCCCTTTCAGACACTGGAACAAAAGCGTAGGGTCAGACACGCTAAAAGCGACAAGAGGGTTCAACAAACTGGTTTGATAGGGTCGGCATTCCAGGGTGCAGCCTCTATACTGCCGGAGATCAGTATTTTTGAGAGATTAAACTTCTCAGACTTCCCTGGGGAAGAGGGATTGACGGTTAAACCACTCTGGGAATTGTGTGCATATAAATGCAAATATTAATGAAAGTTGCGCTAATGTATTAAATTATAGGCAACTCACCACTGATGTGCGTTCAAGACACACATGACTGCGCCCATGCGCATTACTGCAAACCTGGAAGTGGCATGAAAAGGGGCAAAAATGGGCCTGAAAGAGCACAAAAATGGCAAAAGTGGCACGAAAATAGGATCTAGCAATCTCTTGAGCCTTTGCAAGTGCAATCCCATGATCCTTTGCATTGACATTTGAGGCCTGTGGAGAGCAAGGAGGTTTGTGGTGGAGTTTGGTGGATTTTTGTTCTTAAGGGGTTTTCAAAGGTTTCCAGAGGTTTAAAGGGTTGTTCAAAGGTTTTTTTTCCCAGTGGTGTTCCCAATATATGCATAAATGGGGAGTTGCCTGTACAGAAAATTGCTTTGCAAAAATTTGAATATTAGGGGAAATTCGCTGTCAAGCTTTTTTAAAATTTTTTTTAAAGTTTTTTATTTATACAACAAGAAAGACAAACAAACAAAAAAACACAAATACCAAATTATACACAAATTACAAAAATAACCATAGACACATAATATTCTTAGCAAACAATAAAACATCTATTGGTCTTAACACTAAAGACCCAACCTCCCGTCTATTCCATACTTCAAATTCATATTACTTATTGCCAATACACATTTTTTTTATAATTAAACTTATCTCATTAAATCTAATTTCTTATATCTACCTTACAACTATTACTGAAGTTTTTTTCCCAGTGGTGTTCCCAATATATGCATAAATGGGGAGTTGCCTGTACAGAAAATTGCTTTGCAAAAATTTGTATATTAGGGAAAATTCGCTGTCAAGCTTTATTAAGGATTCTTAAAAAAAAAAAAATCAAAATTGGTTTAGAAAAGTGCAGAAAAAACAAGAAGCATAGAGAAGTGATACTGATGGATCAATCCATGCCTAGCTCAGAGGATCCCACAGTCCTGTTGAAATGAGATTCACCTGCCAGCTTTGGTTCCTGGAACTGGGGCAGAAACCGTTTGCAACATGGCCCTTTGCCAGCTTACAGAACGGTTAGGACAGGCCTGCTGGGCACCCACTGCTATTTCTTCATCCCCAGCCAACTGCTTCTCCTCTCCTGTCAGAAACATTTTGAGTGAGACAATGCTGTCCGTCTCTCTTGGGCTCCTTTCCAAGGATTTCCTCATGACTGCAGGTCTGATGCTCCGACAACAACATAACAAATTAAGTCTTTGTGGTGCTGTTGCGCTAATGAGGGTTGCTTGGCAGTTTCGCCCTGGGAGTAGTAGGTCTGCCATCTCTGGATGTTAACCATTCTGATACCTGAGCAGGTTTCAAAGGGAGAGTCACCCGACAGGAGCTAACTGTAAACATTCTCTGCCATTATTTATTCATATTGAAACAACCAAGCTAATCATTAAACCAATTAATAAGGTAAAGGTAAAGGTAAAGGTACCCCTGCCCGTACGGGCCAGTCTTGACAGACTCTAGGGTTGTGCGCCCATCTCACTCAAAGAGGCCAAGGGCCAGCGCTGTCCGAAGACACTTCCGGGTCACGTGGCCAGCGTGACATCACTGCTCTGGCGAGCCAGAGCCGCACACGGAAACGCCGTTTACCTTCCCGCTAGTAAGCGGTCCCTATTTATCTACTTGCACCCAGGGGTGCTTTCGAACTGCTAGGTTGGCAGGCGCTGGGACCGAACAGCGGGAGCGCACCCCACCGCGGGGATTCGAACCACCGACCTTTCGATCGGCAAGCCCTAGGCACTGAGGCTTTAACCCACAGCGCCACCCGCGTCCCTAAAAACCAATTAATACAGCCAAACAAAACAGGCCAGGAAGGTGTTTCAAGATGAGGGGCACATTTCCTTCTTGGCAAGCTTCTGGGGGCCGTTTGCCAGTGGTGGGTGGGGCTGGAAACAAACGTAGGTTGTCTAACAAATGTCTAATTTACCTTTCTCCAATAGAATAGTTTACACCCACCCACAAACCCACACCTGTCTCTATGCTCCAACCAGCAAGGAAGGGGTGTTATCAGAGTTCAGCCAGGCCAACACATTAAAAGGGCTATAAAGGACACGGGTGGTGTGGCGCTGTGAGTTAAAGCACAGAGCCTAGGGCTTGCCGATCAGGTCGGCAGTTCGAATCCCCGCAACGGGGTGAGCTCCTGTTGCTTGGTCCCTGCTCCTGCCAACCTAGCAGTTTGAAAGCACGTCAAAGTGCAAGTAGATAAATAGGTACCACTCCGGCGGGAAGGGAAACGGCATTTCCGTGCACTGCTCTGGTTTGCTAGAAGCAGCTTAGTCATGCTGCCCACATGACCCGGAAGCTGTACACCGGCTCCCTCGGCCAGTAAGGAAAGATGACCGCCGAAACCCCAGAGTTGGCCACGACTGGACACGTTTTGCGCACGTGGAACTGAAGCGAAACTCTTATGGGGTTAGAGATAAAGTTTTATGCTGTTTCCGAAACCATTTTGATTAAAAAATCAAGGACGCCATCTTCCCGTGTTGTTTAATCTCCACCCACTCAAATCTGGACTGGCTTTAAATTGAGCTCCTTCTTTTACGCTAATCACAGTAAGTTCATGGGTGCAAGAGTTGGGGAGGAAAGACGCCACTCCCTTCTGAGGTTGTTTTGATGTTTACCTATACAGTATTCACACCTGAAACAAAGGGCAGCGTGCCAACAGATTAACATGATGAACAAGGCAGATGAACACACCCACCCACACGAATTAATTACGCTGTGATGGTTTTGAGCCATCCACTGTGGATCATTCCCTGTGTTAAAATGGGCAACTGCTGCCACCGACAACAGCAATAAATTGTTACAGCATGGAGCATTCGCGATTCTGGTTGTTTCATCCTGTTCTGCAACACTGTTCATTTGCCTAAGTCTCTGCTATAGAGCTTTGGGCGTATCCATCAGAAAGCCCAGCGTAATTGCTTCTGTAATTATTTTTAAGCCTGGTGCCTTGGCTGATTTAAAAGTTTTTATCCAGTGGACACATAACAAGGGACGCTATTCCCAGAGAGATAAGTGGGACTTGAATTCATAAGGACTGTGACACACGATGATCAAAAAGACATAGCTGAATTGTTTTAGAGTTGTAGGATATACAGTGGTACCTCGGTTCCTGATCGTCTCCGTTGACTAACATTTCGGAACCCAAACGCCGAAAACCCAGAAATAAATGGTTCCGTTTTCAAACACGCTTCAGAAGTCGAATGGTTTCCGCTGCATGTTTTTCAATTTTCTCTGTTGCATATACATATACAGCCAGTCCTTTGCGCCTCAGTTTTCGAATGTTTCGGAATTCGAACGGTCTTCTGGAATGGATTACAGTCAAGAATCGAGGTACCACTGTACTATGAACAGGGCTGGCTTCACTGCTAGGTGATGAGGGGTGGGGAAAGAGACTGCTATGCGCTACATGACCTGTCCTGTATGGTACCCCCACCAAACTAGGTCTATTGACCTCAGGTGTGGTTCAGGATGCTATTTTGTCACCTGTTGGTACTGGTGCAAGGGGGAGAATCTGTAACATGGGGATAATCCTTAGTGGCCAGATGGAAAAGGGAACAGGTGACTATACATTTAAGAAACCTTTAGTTTCATCCAGTCCTGTGGAACTCTCTGCCACTAGAGATTCAGCAGGCCCCTTCTCTGCTAACTTTTAAACAGCTGCTGAAAACTATTCCGTTCTGCCAGGCTTACACAGGCACATAAGAACAACACATCCTGCCACAATGGTTGAGGTCTGATTGTAATTTTTTAATATATATTTTTCAATGCATGGTTTTATGTATTATTCTAAAGCACGTGAATATTTTTCCTATGAAACAGTGACATATATATATATAACAAATATATATAAATGTAAACAAATAAATGAATGTGAATTGAATTGAATTTCTCCCCACTCACTTTCCTGGATCAAAGCAGTTTATCCATGAAATGTGTGGTGTGGCAGGTGGAAAGTGACTTTTATCTGGGAGGCCAAAGCCCAGAGAGTCCAAGGTTAAAGCAGGGGGCGGGTGTTGTTTGGCTCAGGGGGACTGTCTAGCTGGGTAAGAGTACCTCTGTTGTTCCATCTGTGAGAGCTGCCAGTCACTGCAGGCTGGTGGGGGAGCCAAAGGACAGCAGGCCGCACCTTTGCAACACCCCTCCTAGGATGCCAACTTTGCCTTTGCTCTCCCACCTTGAGCCGCAGTTTCATGTACAGACACTGATCCCATGATAATGCTTATCACATCTGCCACTGATTACTGCACATTGACCTGCTGTTCAAGCAGGAGGAGATAGCAAAGCTGATCTCTGGGTTTTCGCTTCACACACACACACACACACACTTCCTTGGCAGTCCAAAATGTAGGCTGCACCAACCGGCAAGCAATATTTTGAAAAATGATGCAAGAGAGGCTGTGTGGTATAGTGGTTAGAGCTGGGGTCGGCAAATTTTTTTTTTTGGGCCACGGGCCGGTCCACTGTCCCTTAGACCTTGTGGCAGGCCAGAGAAGTGGCATTGGAGGGGTGGGAAGCTGGAAGAAGAGGCAAGGGGGGCAAGAAGTCCTCCTCCCCACCCCACCCCCATTCACTGCGCTTAACTGCCAGGGGCTGCAGCCGCCACCGCCACCTGACCCACAGGAGCACCAGGGTAGCGGCGGAGGGAAGATGAGCAGTGCGAAAGGGCTGGCTCCGGGGAGGGGCTGCTTAAAATCACGGTCCGCCAGCTCAGCCTTGCCCCCTTTCTCCTCTAGGCAGGGCGGGGAGAAGCCAGGAGGAGGGAGGGAGGAGGCGCCGCCACGGGGGGGGGTGTATGTGGGCAAATAGAAAGGCGCGGGGGGGGGGAATTGTTAAGTTGTGGGTGAACATATCAGACGACACAGCGATTCACAGGCCAGAACAGAACTGAACCGAAGGGTTCAGCCAGCCTGCTTATATAGAGCTCCACTACAACGCAACAGCAACAACTTTCTGTAACTATCCAATCACTGAACGTCACTTTCAATTCCTTATTTGCATATGTGGACCTGAGTGAAAACTATCTACAGTATCCCCCTGCTGGCCCAGGGTGAGAACTTCAGTACATAACAGAAATGGCGCAGCCCAAATGAACAGAATCCCCACGCCGATGCATGGACAGTCCGCAGGCCGGATCCTGAAGGCAATTGGGCCTGATCCGGCCCGCAGACCTTAGTTTGCCAACCCCTGGCTTAGAGTGTCAGACTAGGATCTGGATGGCCAGAGTTCAAATCCCCACTCAGCTCACTGGGTAGTAACCTTGAGAAGATTTCTGCAACCTATGCCTACCTCACAGTGTTGTTTTGAGGATGGAATGAGGAGGGAGAGAACCATGTATGCCACATGGAGCTCCTGGGAGGGGATAAAAGGCAGAATATGAGTGCAATAAAAATAAAAATAAAAGGTTATCCAGATGCATTTCAAGCAGGAATTAGATTTCTTACCTGGAGTCCTAGGGTGGGTTACAACAATATAAAAATACAAAACTACAATCAGTTAAAACACATTTATTTACCTCTATACCTCTGACTCTATTGATCTCTGCGCGTTTGGGGCTTTTCAGTTTGGAACAAAAGGCAAGGAAGGGGTGACAGACAGAAGTTCACAAAATGTGGCATGGAGAGCATGGATAAAGGAATGTTTATCTCCCTCTATCATAACCCTAGAACTCGTGGGCATCACATGAAGCTGAAAGTTGGCAGATTCCACGCAGATCCAAGAAAGGACTTATTCATGCAGCACTGTTAACCTACGGAACTCACTGCCTCAGGATGCAGCGAAGACTGCCAAATTGCGTAACTTCAAAAGAGCAACGGACAAATTCACGGACGATAGATGGCTACTAGCCACGATGACTATGCTCTGCCCCCACAGTCGGAGGCAGCATCGCTTCTGAATACCAGTTGCTGGAAACCCTCCTTGAGGGTTTTCGCATTGGGCCATCTGGTTGTCCGCTGTGATGCTGGACCGGATGAGCTGTTGTTGGTCTGATCCAGCAGCCTCTCCTGATGCTCTTGTCCACCTCCCAAGAACAAGGCCAGGCTCCTTCTCTGCCCGGTCAGTTGGCAACCCTGCCAGCTCTTCTCCCTTCCTGCGTGTGCCTGCGCTTAGAGCACCCCATAGCTTCACAGAGCGCGAAAGGTCAGGCCTCAGCTGCAGCCCCTTACCCAGGGCTGGATTTAGGTTTGATGAGGCCCTAAGCTACTGAAGGTAGCTGTCCTTTGTCAACAACATATTGGTGCTGTTTTTTGTGTTGAATATATGCTATATGGTAATTTATGGACCTAATAGGTATCGAAAGCCATTTGCACATACAGAATGTTGGCACCCTACGTATACAGTGGTACCTCGGGTTAAGTACTTAGTTCGTTCCGGAGGTCCGTTCTTAACCTGAAACTGTTTTTAATGTGAAGCACCACTTTAGCTAATGGAGCCTCCTGCTGCCGCCACACCGCCGGAGCACAATTTCTGTTCTCATCCTGAAGCAAAGTTCTTAACCCGAGGTACTATTTCTGGGTTAGGGGAGTCTGTAAGCTGAAGCGTATGTAACCTGAAGTGTATGTAACCCGAGGCGTATGTAACCCGAGGTACCACTGTATAGAAATGAGCAAACCAGCGATATTTTAGGGAGCAGGCTAACAGGCGGAGCCCATTACTTACATCATAGGAGCCTACACAAAACAAAACACTGTTGCTGTATGTAGTTCCTGTACGTATATTGCTGTACAAGGGGATACGGGTAGCGCTGTGGGTTAAACCACAGAGCTTAGGACTTGCCAATCAGAAAGTCGGCGGTTCGAATCCCCGCGACAGGGTGAGCTCCCGTTGCTCGGTCCCTGCTCCTGCCAACCTAGCAGTTTGAAATCACGTCAAAGTGCAAGTAGATAAATAGGTACCACTCCAGCAGGAAGGTAAAGGGGGTTTCCGTACGCTGCTCTGGTTTGCCAGAAGCGGCTTAGTCATGCTGGCCCCATGATCCGGAAGCTGTACACCGGCTCCCTCGGCCAATAAAGCGAGATGAGCGCCGCAACCCCAGAGTCGGCCACGACTGGACCTAA
Organism: Podarcis tiliguerta; assembly: GCF_965153285.1. Lineage (NCBI taxonomy): Eukaryota > Metazoa > Chordata > Lepidosauria > Squamata > Lacertidae > Podarcis > Podarcis tiliguerta. Next base: position 24,122,023 of record NC_139549.1, read on the forward strand.
TGGTCAGGGGTCCCTTTACCTTTACCTTTACGTAGGTTTATTTATTTTTTTTATCTTATATTTTGGAAATGTACATCCAGGTGTTTTTTCCCCTTTAAATTTTCTGGGGCTCCCAAGAGAGTGGGGCCCTAAGCTATACCTTGTTTAGTTTATGCAATACGTCAATCCGGCATTGGCCGAGTGCGCAGAAAGAGACCCGCGCCCGCGCAGCTTGCCAAGAGGCACGTCCCCTTTAAGGGCCGGCCCGGGGCGGGGCTTGGGAGCCTGGCAGAGCCCGGCTGGCCATGAAAGCCTTCGGACCGGAGCACCGGCTCGGCATTCGCCGGTTGGATCAGCTGCAAGAGCGCGGGCCACCATGAGCGGGTACGTTGGCGACCTCAGCGCCAAGCAGGAGGAGGCGCTGGCCAAGGTAAGGAGAAGAGATGATCAAGCGGACTAGGAGCATGAACCTCATCCATCCATCCATTCTTTCTCTGCGTTACGTTTACTTCGCTCAGTTCTTAGGGGGCTGGCTCAGATCCCCCAATTCTGAGCCCAGCGTAGCCCCACTTCTTGAGCACACGTAAGCAGTAGCTATGGGGACCGATTCTCCCCCCCGCGCGCCGTGATTGACTTATCCGGTTTCAAGCATCCCGCCCCCGTCCTTGGTGCTGCAAAAGACGCCCTGCGATCTCCAGGGATAAAACTGGCCACTTCCCTTAAGCCTAGGCGATGTCATGCTCCGCAGCCTGACTCTCTGGATATGTTTACTCAGAAGTCGCCGCCGCCGCCGCCGCCCTCCTTTGATTTCTAAGGGAGGGGTTTCATGGGCGTAGCCAGGGGGGGTAGGGAGGGTAGCTGCTTCCCCCTAAATCAAGTTAAAAAAATAAATTACTTAACTAAAAGTAGAAACTGTAGGAAGATTTTGACAGGTTTTTTTCTGAGCACTTGGGGTCAAAAGAAAGTTATTTTCAACAACTGTTGTTGAAACGTTTCCGTCCGAATTTGCTAGACAGAGGGTGACAGGTGCCCCACATTAGCCCTGGCCACCTGCTCCCCTAACATAAATCCTGGCAATGCCCATTTTGGGGGGGGGGGGCTATGCACATGCAAGGTCGGAGTGCTTTTTTTGGGGGGGGGAACCCTCTGCAATCATCCTGACCGGTCTACCTTGCAATGTTGTCGTGCAGTTGTTCTTTATCTCCCTTGTCTCTCTCGCCTCCTCTGACCCATATTTACCTAAGAAGTAAACAGTGGGTCATGATAGCAAGCGAGATCGCTCTCTGGCACATACGGTACCTCAAAGCTCTTCAGTAACGTGCAGGTGAGAGAGAGACTTTCCCCGGGGGTTAAGTAAAGGGCAGGCCATTTCTTAACCAGTGTCCAAGTGGGTAACTTACATAAGGTTGGCCCGGCCAGGCCAAAGGTCCCTCTAACTAATCCCATGTTTTGCGTCCCAGTAGGTGCCAGGCAATGAATTTCTGGGGAAGTTTTTCAAGCAGGGGAGGAAATCACAGCATCTTCTGTCCCCCTCGCTTCCCACTAGTGGTTCGCACCCCCAGTATCTGAGACTTAGAGGTGCAAGCAAGCCCTGCCACAAATGGTGCTCCTCTTCAGGCCTCCATCAACTGTTAAAAGGAGACTTGTGGAACAGTTTTGGGTCCCCTTGCCTGCTATGTTCAACTGCAGCCTAGCTCATTTTGCCCAGCTTCTAGTTCCTCTACACCAGTAGTTTTCAAAGCAGGTGAAATGGCCCCCATTTCATTTCTACTATGAAAGCTTCAGGGCCCTGGAGGGGCCCCAGAAGTGACTTTCAGCCACATGGTGTTTTCTTTTTTTTAATTGTTTTGAAAAGTGCATCCTCCATGTAAATAACATTTCCCTAGTTTTCACACCTCCCCCCGCCACCATAACTCAAAAACTATAAGGCATAAGGGGTTTTTTTTATTCACACCAGTGTCTCCGACATGTGAGATAATCCAGTATAGCGATTTTAATCAAAATCTGACATGTAGTAGTTAATTTAAAAAATAATTAAATTGTGGTGATCTGTCATGGAACAACCCTGCTGGAGAAGATAATGGTAGTCACTCAGAGCTCACTGCTGGTGGCAAAGGGCCCTCTCTGTAACAGTTCAGGGCGCCCAAAATGTAGGTCCACCACTGCTGCCACCTGGGGGGCGGTGGGGTCAACTTGTGCAAGAAGCTGGCAGGGAGCACAAGAGGCGTGAATTATTATCCAACTTGCTGGATTCCCTGGCCCAAGTTCATCAAGTTTCTTGAATTAATTAATTAAACTAAATAGTTTTCATTGGATTTTGATTATTGTCTTTCTTAGTGGGTGAGCTAGGAGACACTGGGGATGAGTTTATAGAACCTGGGGGGGGGGGCAGCCTGAAAAAATGGCCTGCCCTTACCTCACTCCGCATTTTTCTGCTTGTTTAAGCTTAGAGGACCTTTGCTGGACCATTTAGGGATTTAAAAAACATAGAGTATCCTCCATGTAAATTTGCAGACTTGTGTACATTTGTGTCCTGGTTTGGATGAGAGAAGAGTCCCCTTCGTATGTACTGTAGAAGTTTCCACCTTATTTTGGAACGGTCCTGTTTTTTTTGCTTCCGATGTGATTGGCACTCAGCCGCCTGAGTTTGCTCTTAGAGCAACAAAATGGACAGTGCAACGAAATGTTGCAATCTATTCTTACCTTTTCTTAGAACTGCTCCTACTCAGGGTGCAAACCAGCCAGTTCTCCTCCAGCAGGCTTAAAGCTTTGCGCAAGAGCTCGCCAGGTCCTCCTCACTTGAGTGTCTCTTAATTGCTTCTCCACTTTTGCAAAATCTCAGGAACTGCCAGTGCATTCAGGTTGTTCCCTCTTTTGTTTCTCAATGGCCTCGTTTTTCTCAACATCTCCAGCTGGCATTCACCACCTGAATTTGCTGTTGGAGTGAATTAAGGGGATTTTGCCTGTGTGAACACAGAGTTTTGGCTCTGCTGTTGTGCTCCTGGCTCATTGACCTCTTGGCCCTGCAAATTTGCATCCTTCAGTTGTTTTAAAGTTGATTTAAACCTAGTGCCTGTTGCCATATCTTCTGGCTGCAAATTTTGTAAACCGTATCTACTACTTTGTTTTTATTTCTTGTCCCCCCCCCCCAGCAAATTCCCTTCCTAGGAACATAAGAAGATGCCAAGCCAGACCATTCATCCACCCAGCTCAGTATTGTCTGCACTGACTGGCAGCAGCTCTCCAAGGTTTCGGGCAAGGGATACTCCCTGTTCTTCCTGGTAATGCCAGGGATTGAACTTTGGGACCTTCTGCATGGAAAGCAAATGTTCTGCCTCTTGGTTGTGATCCTTCCCTTAATTCACAGGAACCCAGGAAGCTGTGTTCTGTTGAGTCAGATTCTTGGTTCATCCAGCTCAGTATTGCTACACTGACTGGCAGTGACTCTCTAGGGTGTCAGGCAGAGAACCTGACTGGAAGATGCTGAGGATTGAACCTGGGACCTTCTGCATGCAAAGCAGATGCTCTGCCACTGAGCTATGGCCCTTGCCCAAATAATTCTGGTCTTGAAGTTTGGTCTTTTCCACTGAAAAGACCTTTCCACTGCTGCACCTTTGATCAGTTGTAAAAGTGCAAGTGCATAAGGAGAGCAGGCTGAATTATGACCTCTAGTCTGGCACCTGTTTCCCACAAAAAACATGGTGTACCCTCACAGATGCCCTCTTGAGAAACTCACTTGAAAGAACATGAAGGCAATAGCTTTCGCTGGCACCTGGTGTCCATCAGACCTGCAGAAACATTTCCTACAGCAAAGGTCTATGGTTTACCGGTAGAGCAAGTGCTTTGCATTCAGAAAGTCCGAGGTTCAGTCCTTGGCAGAGCCACTGCCAGACAGAGTAGACAGCGCTGATTCAGATAGACCAATGGTCTGACTCAGTCCAAGGATGCTAAACCAGATGGGCCATTGGCCCGATCCAACAGGCTCTTTTTATTTTCTGAAGAGGATGGCTTTTAAACACTGCTCAAGTAGGCTGTGTTTAAAGTCGCGTCCACACTGCACACTTGTTCCCCTGTAGAATGCTGGGAGCTGTAGTTGACTGCTTGCAGAGCTAGCATTCCTAGCACCCTTAAACTACAGTTCCCAGGATTCTATGGGGGACATCATTTGCTTTAACTGTATGCTGTATATATGTGGCCTTGGACTTGCCGATCAGAAGGTCAACAGTTTGAATCCCCGCAACGTGGTGAGCTCCCGTGGCTCGGTCCCTGCTGCTGCCAACCTAGCAGTTCGAAAGCACGTCAAAGTGCAAGTAGATAAATAGGTACCACTCTGGTGGGAAGGTGAACGGCGTTTCCGTGAGCTGCTCTGGTTCATCAGAAGCAGCTTAGTCATGCTGGCCACATGACCCGGAAGCTGTACGCCGGCTCCCTCGGCCAGTAAAGCGAGATGAGCGCCGCAACCCCAGAGTCGGCCACGACTGGACCAAATGGTCAGGGGTCCCTTTACCTTAAATAATAGGTTTGCACCATTGTTCTCTCCAATTCTCTCCATTTTTCTTGTTGTAAGAGTTTCTGTAAAGGGAAATAACAGAGGACCTGGAAAAGGCGACTTTTCTCCCTTAAAGACCCGAAGAGGAAGAAAGTCACTGGGGAAAGGCCAAGACTCTGGGGGCGTCTATTGCCATCATCTGCAGAGAGACATAGAGCCTTGCAGCCTTTGCCCTGGAAAACACAGGCAGCTGCCCTGGACCAAATCAGATCATTGGTCCATCTAGCCAACATGGCTAGTAGACATCAATTGCCCCCTCCTCCATGATTTTGTCCAACCCTCTTTTAAAGCCATCGCTGCTTCCTGCAGGAGTGAGTTCCATAGTTTATTATGTGATGCATGAAGAAGCCTGTCCTGAATCTGTGGCACAATGGGTCAGCATGTCTGGCTGTTAACCAGAAGGTTGGTGGTTCGAGCCCACCTAGAGATGGCTGTGGGCAGGATTCCTGCATCGCAGGGAGGTGCCCTGGATGCCCCTCAAGGTCCGTTCCAACAGGATGAGTCTATGATTCCAGCATCAGTGGGCACCCGCTTCTTACAATAGGCGCACAGCCAGCCAGCCAACACAGGAACATAAGAAGCTGCCTTATACTGAGTCAGACGATTGGTCTGTCTAGCTCAGTAGTGTGTGCTCTGACTGGCAGAGGCTCCCCAGGGTTTTGGGTAAGGGGTCTCTCTCCTTGCCCTGCCCGGAGATACCCTTTGGGATTGAACCTGGGGCAGATGCTCTAAGCACTGAGCCAAAGCTCTTCCCCAATGCTTTGGAAGATGGAAAATGTTTATGACTGACATTGGGGAAAATAGTATGTGATTGTCCCAAGCGGGTAACTTGTGAGACAGCATTTCACAAGAGTGTGTACCACTACAAAGTGGGTCTTGCTCTGCCCTGAAAGGTTGCATGTAATAATAATAATAATAATAATACAGTGGTACGTCAGGTTTCAGACGCTTCAGGTTACAGACTCCGTTAACCCAGGAATAGTACCTCGGGTTAAGAAATTTGCTTCAGGATGAGAACAGAAATCGTGCAGCGGCAGTGAGAGACCCCATTAGCTAAATTGGTACCTCAGGTTAAGAACAGTTTCAGGTTAAGAACTGACCTCCAGAAAGAATTAAGTTCTTAACCCGTGGTACCACTGTAATAATTTTATTTATATGCCCCAGCCACTTTGGACAGTTCCCAACAAAAGATTAAGGTAAAGGTACCCCTGACTGTTAGGTCCAGCTCGCTCTACTGGCCGAGGCGTACAGCTTCTGGGTCATATGGCCAGCATGACTAAGCCGCTTCTGGCAAACCAGAGCAGCACACGGAAATGCCATTTACCTTCCTGCCGGAGCTATTTATCTACTTGCACTTTGACATGCTTTTGAACTGCTAGGTTGGCAGGAGCTGGGATCAAGCAACAGGAGCTCACCCCATCGCGGGGATTCAAACCACCGACTTTCTGATCAGCAAGCCCTAGGCTCGGTGGTTTAGACCACAGCGCCACCCGTGTCCTCAACAAAAGATGAAAATGGTTGATAATATATTGTGTTTTTAATCTTTTGTTTAAAAACACAATAAATCATCAACCATTAAAACCTTCCCTGAACAGGGCTGCCTCCAGATGTCTTCTAAACTTCCAGGCACAAAGCTTATTGGGTGGCTTCAAAGAGCAGAGGAAGAACAATTGCAGTAGTAATTAAAACCGGATTACCGTAATTGCTTTTTTTTAAGGCCTCGTACAAGTTCAGGAAGCCTCGCGTAGCATTCTCATGCTTTCTTTTGCATAATTGGCAATGCTCAGCCTGCATTCTGAAATAACAGAGTCTTGCGGAAGCAGGTTTGATTTATTAATGCAACTCCCCACTTTTTTTAAAAAAAATGACATCATGTAACGCTTAAACAGACGAGGGCAGGTTCCCTTCGTCACCAGGCTGCAAGCAATGCATCGCTCTGTGGGGTGTCCCACAGGGTGGAGGAGCTGGCACTTTTGCCAGGGGAATGTGGTTGCTTAGAGACTGGTGGAAGGGGAGGCATACAGAGTGCTGCATTCTTGGGGTTTGGGCACTGGGGAAACTGCACAGGCTCGGTATTTTGTGACCAGAACTTAGTGAACTCAGAACTTAGAACGGGCACTCCTTGCTTCGCTTACACTCACCTTTGCCAAGCCCCTTTTCTACCTGGGAGGTTCAGACTGGTAGGGGCCAGAAAGTAAGCCAGGAAGTGCCCAATTGAAACCTTGCCCAGGCTAGCCATTATCCTCCCAACCTCAGTTTTCCTATCTGCAGTATGGGGATAAGGATACGGCAATTTACTTTGTTTGCCAAAACTGTTTGCACATTCCAGCTCCAAGGGCCTTCTGGTGGTTCCCTCTGTGCGAGAAGTGAGGTTGCAGGGAACCAGGCAGAGGGCCTTCTCGGTGGTGGCGCCCGCCCTGTGGAACGCCCTCCCATCAGATGTCAAAGAGATAAACAACTACCTGACATTCAGAAGACATCTGAAGGCAGCCCTGTTCAGGGAAGTTTTTAATGTGTGACATCTTAGTGTATTTTTGGTCTTTGTGGAAGCTGGCCAGAGTGGCTGGGAAATCCGAGCCAGATGGGCAGGGTACAAATAATATATTATTATTATTATTATTATTATTATTATTATGCCATGTATCTGGAATCCTAAATGTGATAATGTGTGGGGGGGGGCTTTTGGGGGGGACTGTTTATGGGGGTAGGTGAATTGCCTGTTTAGAGGGCGTTTTAACATTATCAGTTTTTCTTCTGTGAAATGGGTATTCTCTGGTATCCACAACAATTTCCTTGGGTTTCCAAATGTGCCACAAGCCCTAGCCCCCAAACTGGGGACCTTCAGCCCAATATAAATCCTCCCCCTGTAATAGTTGAGGCTACTGTTATATGAAATATATCCCAGTAGCTATAGTTCCCCCTCTGCGTACCTCTGCGTTTTGAATACTGTAATCTGTCTTTTTATGAGAAACTGTATCGTTGCATTTGTGTTGCCATTGGGGTTTCCAGCAGCTTCTGGAATCAGCTGCTGTAAATTGTCCATAGGTAGCTCTAAGCTGCCATATCACTAAATCAGTTCTAGATGTCGTGCAATAATGTCACACATGTCACAAGCGCTACTGAACTGGTTGTATAGGGGCCCATCAAATGATTTGAACTACAACTCCCATTAGCCCCAGCCAGTGTGGCTGTATGATGCTGAGGTTGATAGGTGTTGTAGTCCAAAATATTCGGAGGGCCTCAGGTCAGTGGCCCCCACTGTAGGGGCACTGAGCAACTCTGCACCTAAGTGTAACCTCTCCCAAATATTCACGGCAGGATCCAATTCTCACAGCCAGTCACCTGTGTTGCAGTTGCCTAGCAACCAGAATAAGGTAAAGGTAAAGGGACCCCTGACCATTAGGTCCAGTCGTGACCAACTCTGGGGTTGCGGCGCTCATCTCGCTTTATTGGCCAAGGGAGCTGGCGTACAGGGTCATGTGGCCAGCATGACTAAGCCGCTTCTGGCGAACCAGAACAGCGCACGGAAATGCAGTTTACCTTCCCGACTTAGTGGTACCTATTTATCTACTTGCACTGGTGTGCTTTCGAACTGCTAGGTTGACAGGAGCAGGGACCGAGCAACGGGAGCTCATCCCATCATGGGGATTCGAACCACCGACCTTCTGATCGGCAAGTCCTAGGCTCTGTGGCGTAACCCACAGCGCCACCCGCATCCCTAGCAACCAGAAGACATCTTCCTTATTCAAGAAATATTTCTTTTTTAAAAAATATATGTGGAGTACCGGTTACATGCCTAGAGCTTTCAAATCCTCACACAACCGTGAAGCTCACTGAGTGACCGGTCACCATCTTTTAGCTTGACCTCCTGCACAAGGTCGTTGTGAAGCTCCTTCGGTGTGGCAGCAACTACTGTGGTACCTTAGTTCTCAAACTTAATCCTTTCCGAAAGTCTGTTCCTAAACCAAAGCGTTCCAAAACCAAGGCACGCTTTCCCATAGAAAGTAATGCAAAACGGATTAATCCGTTCCAGACTTTTAAAAACAATCCCTAAAACAGCAATTTAACATGAATTTTACTAACCAGCGAGACCTTTGATCCATAAAATGAAAGCAATAACCAATGTCCTGCACTAAAAAATAAATAAGTATTGTAGATGATAAAAATTAAAATTAATTTTTTATTCTTACCAGCACTGATGATCAGTTTGGATGGGGGGCTTTTATCCATTTCCGCAGTCACACAATCAATCAATCAGTAGCTGAACTGGGTTCCACACAGTCAGAAAAACAAATTAACCGAAAAAACCTCAAAAACAGAAGCGCAAAATAAATAGAAAGGGGAAAAAAAGCACCAAACATAATCCATTCCAGAAGTCCGTTTGACTTCCGAAATGTTTGAAAACCAAGGAGCAGCTTCTGATTGGTGCAGGCACCCCAGAAACAATAGCTGACAGCTGCATCGGATGTTCAGCTTCCAAAAAACGTTAGAAAACCGGAACACTTACTTCTGGGTTTTGGGCATTTGGGAACCAAGCTACACTTTGGAACTCCCTGCAACTTGACCTTAGGCATGTGCCTTTGCTGTATCATTTTTGGTATTTGTCAACATCCTTTTTTTTGTCCAGGCAAGCCTCCCCAGGTATGTAGAGCTGACATGCATTTTTATATGTCTTTTTAAAAATAATGCATGTTCCAAACTGTCAGTTTTATTTATATTTTGGTGTTGTTGTTTTTTTAAGTCTGCCTATTTTTAACTTCAGACTCTTTATTTATTGCTTTAGTGTATATTTTATGTAAACAGCTTAGAGGGTCCCTCCCACACCTTGCCCACCCAATTAAGTGGTATACAAATTCTGTTATATAAAAATACATAAAATAATATTTCCAAGCGGCTTTTCAACAACTTTCCCAAGCTGGAAACAAATACGTAAATCCCATATGAAAGTAAACATTAAAATATAGTAATTCAAATCACAAGCCAATTAAAAAATTCCCTGTACCAGAAAAATTAATTAAGAGCACTCCCAGCTGCATGTACAATAAAATCTTTGATTGAACGCCATAGAAAAAAAATATTCATCCCTAGCAACCAATGTGCCCAGGCACTTTTATTTTTTCCTCTGCAAAGATTGGAACTAGAAACTTAAAAGGCAGGGAGAAAAGGATATCTAGGAGTTACGATAATCTGCATTGGATACCATTTGTAATTTCTTTGAGATCCTGTAGGTGGATTAGAAATTTTGGCAAACTAAACTTCTGCAGGGAAACATGCTGTGCCCAATATAATCCATGCGCTTCTACTCTCTCCTTCCACCCCATGGCATAGAACATTTTAAGAACTATATAGGCGTTGCCCGTGAGAACATGCTGGGAAGCTGCAGACCAAGGTGATTGCCAAACTTCTTTAATTTCTGACACCTGTAACCCAGTTTCTTTTCTAACTTTTTTCTTTTTTTTCTTTTTACCACCACTAAATATAATTAAGAAATAAAAATTACAGTGGTACCTCGCAAGACGAATGCCTCGGAAGACGAAAAACTCGCAAGACGAAAGAGTTAATCGTTTTCTGAGTTGCTTCGCACGACGGATTTCCCTATGGGCTTGCTTCGCAAGACGAAAACGTCTTGCGCCTTTTTTTTTAAACCGCCAATGCATTCCTATGGGAAACCGTCAATACGCAGTGGTGCTTTGCAAGACGAAAAAACTCGTAGAACGAAAAAACTCGCAGAACGAAAAAACTCGCAGAACGAATTAATTTCGTCTTGCGAGGCACCACTGTACATACATTGATATTTAGTTTATTTGTTATTTACCGTCTTATTTCCTCCCAAACATTGCATACAACAACACACATATGTGCAGAAACCCCCACCCCCACACAAAATGATAATAGTGAAAGTAAATATTTTTTCCCCTTTTATCTTCCAAAATCTTTTCTTCAACTTTGACTTCCTGTCAAGTCCCTTTGCGTATATTTTATCTTACATTTGAATTTACACAAAACAATAAACCTTTCTATATAATATTTCTAATACATTCTGAAAACATAATAAATCCTTAATTGTTATCCACCTCCTTTTAGTTCCTTTATCACTCTAATGCTAGCACGGAGTCAAAACTATTAGTGTATTTTTGAACATCATCCCATTTTTCCGCAAATTTTTGCTTTGAGTTTCCTCTGAGTTTACTAGTCAATTGAGCCGTCTCCACCAATTCCTGCAATTTGATTTGCCAATCTGTTATTTTTGGAGCCATCCCTTGGCCACAAGTATACGAGCCGCTGTGGTTGCATACAAGAATAACTCCCTTAGATTTTTTGGGATCTCTTTATCTATAATACTTAATAGAAATGCCTCCTTTTTTTAAGTAAAAGTTATCCCCATCGTCTTTTTAAATTCATCATATATTTTCCCAAAAAAAGTCTTAATCTTTTCACACGTCCACCACATGTGGATCATGTCTTTTCTAACTTTTTTCTTATGAGCACTTCCAAGTTTTATTTCCAGGTTTGGGGGTTCCGAATCATTGCTTTCGGAAGCGGCGCTGATGCATTAGCACGGCTTTTCCCAAAGTGCGGTACATGTGCCCCTGCCCCCAGGGTTCTTAAATTGCATCAGCCTCTTATCATACGTTTTAAAACTTCCTCTGGGTTATTCTATACTTCCAGTAGTTCATCACCTTGAATTTTGCCTCTAGGTTTTGTTGACTGCAAAGAATATATGTCAGGTCGCTGACCTTTCCACACTGCCGGGTGGATTAGCTTCTAAGTCTTGTACGTCCTGTAGATCTTGAGCCTCGTCTCAACTCCAATAAGGCCTGTAGCTGGAGGGATGCCTTTTGCATGTGCTGGTGGCATAAAGGTAAAGGTAAAGGGACCCCTGACCATTAGGTCCAGTTGTGGCCGATTCTGGGGTTGCGGCGCTCATCTCGCTTTATTGGCCGAGGGAGCCGGCGTACAGCTTCCGGGTCATGTGGCCAGCATGACTAAGACGCTTCTGGCGAACCAGAGCAGCGCACAGAAACGCCGTTCACCTTCCCGCCAGAGCAGCACCTATTTATCTACTTGCACTTTGACGTGCTTTTGAACTGCTACATAGGCAGGAGCAGGGATCGAGCAACGGGAGCTCACCCCGTCGCGGGGATTCGAACCGCCGACCTTCTGATCGGCAAGTCCTGCTGGTGGCATAAATCTCTGCAAAATTCTCCCAACTTCATATCATAGCTGTCAACTTTCAGGTTTGAAAATAAGGTATCAGCAGCCTCGAAAATAAGGGATCAGCAGCCTCACCTGTCCCGGGGACAGTCTACGGGATATCTAACAATCCGGGATAGCAGCGGGAAGTAGCGGGAAACGGCGTTGGAATAAGGGAATTTCCCACAAAAAGGTTGACAGCTATGTTTCATATCCCTTTTTCCTCTTTGCACAACCCTTCCATACTGGGCTGTTCCCAATGATACAGCTGGCAGTAGCTGGGCTACTTATGACCCAGTTCTAGGTGCAATAATCTAATTAGCTTCATTAAGAAAAGAAGATCCTCCAGCACAATTTGGTGTTTCTCGAGGTCTCTTTTTGCACCTTGGAGTTGTGCAGACCTCTGGAAGCTGGCTGGCGTCTCTCCAAGTGCTGGATCGATTGTGTATGTTGCAACAGGTTCCTTTCCTGCTGGAGTGTGCAGGTTAATTATTTTCTTTGTTTACAATCTCTTTATTCTGCCCAGTATAAATGAACGGCATTCATGCTAGAGCTAGAAGGGACCAGGGGTGTGTGTGTGTCATGGTAGTATCAAAGCATAATGCTGTGCTCAAAAGGATGTACCCCAGAGGTTGCGATCATGTGCGATTCTTGCAAATGTTGAATTGTGTGGCAAGAAGGCTGAATCAGAGAGATCTACCTGGCAGAAGAGGCATCTGATGCAGAAAAGCATTGTTTGCCTTGGAGAGAGGTGGGACTTTGTACAATGGGCATGACCAGATATTGTAATTAAGAGCTTTTGGCAAGTCAGTTTTGCTGGCTACATCACGGCTTTCTCGGTGGCAGCTCCCAGACTTTGGAACTCCCTCCCTGGAGAAGCTAGATTGGCTCCCTCCTTGCTGTGAAGACCTCCTTGTTCCACCAGGCTTTGGGAAACAGACTGCTCTTAATTAATGGGCTGATGTGCTGTTGTTAGTGTTGCACGTCAATTCCGATCTCCGAGCACTGAGAGATTCCAGGTGCAATTTCCTAGGGTCCATGGTTTATTTACACATACCGTACTTTTCCATCTATAAGACGCCCCGTGTATAAGACTCAAATTAAAGAAAATGGGGGGGGGGGGATGACACAGAGTTGTTGAGCTTTTTTGGGAGGGATTACCCAGGGTTCTTGAGCTTTTTTTAAGGGGGATTGCTGAAAATCGCTCACCTGCACATGTCACAAGATCCGCCTCCCTTATGTCCCACCGCCGGCAGAAGCTGCCAATCACCCGCCCAACTGCCGGAGCATCAGCCAATCAACACCACCCATTAACGCAGCAACCAATAACACACACAATAGCCGCTGACAACCACAGCAACAACCAATCGAATGTCCACCCTACGCACTGCCCATGTGTAAGACGACCCCCACTTTTATTTTATGAATGGGGAGGAGGAAATCTTATACATGGAAAAGTCAGTATATACAACCTGAGGCTACAATGCAGGGGTTCCCAGCGTTACACTCAGAGAAGGTCTTCCCAGTTCCATAGGCACAGTCCTGGATCCAAACAGACAGCAGACAGCAGCCAATTCATTGTGTTGTCCTAATACAGGGATAGTCAACTTTTTTATACCTATCGCCTACTAATGCATCTTTCTTGATGGTAAAATTTCCTGACTGCTCACCAGTGCTCGATGGAAGGAGGATTCAGCTTGTCCCGTAGAACCCCCTACCGCCCACCTAGAATCCTGGAATGCCCACTAGTGGGCGGTAGGGACCAGGTTGACAACCCCTGCCCTAATAGCACATCCCTCGGCTATTGCCTAACACAGGTCAGCCTGCCTTAATTCGCACCTGACACTTGGCTTAATTAAAGCATCATCAATGTCTAGCACACACTGGGTCTGTTTACCCAGTTTTAACAGTCCAAACATTGATTACTGTATTTTTTGCTATATAAGACTCACTTTTTCCCTCCTAAAAAGTAAGGGGAAATGTGTGTGCGTCTTATGGAGCAAATGCAGGCTGCACAGCTATCACAGAAGCCAGAACAGCAAGAGGGATTGCCGCTTTCACTGCGCAGTGATCCCTCTTGCTGTTCTGGCTTCTGAGATTCAGAATATTTTTGTTTTTATTTTCCTCCTCCAAAAACTAGGTGCGACTTGTGGTCTGGTGCGTCTTATAGAGCAAAAAATACAGTAAATTTTAACACTACTGGTTTCGGGAACTTGGGGTGTCTGGCACCCACAAACTTACAACATTATTGTAATTATTTGTGTGTCTTAAACTGATTTTATATATGTATATAGTTTTAATTCTAATAATGTTTAATAGTTGTTGTTTTCTATGTTTTTCGTGATTCTTGTTTTTATCTGTTAGCCGCCTTGACTCATGTTAGGGGGAAAGGCGGGGTATAAACAAACAAACAAACAAACAAAAACACCCCCCTCGTGGAACTACAATTCCCAGAGTTTGCTGGGAAGAGGGATTGATTGTTAAGCCACTCTGGGAACTGCAGCTTTCAGCACCCTTAACAAACTATAATTCCTAGGATTCAGGGAAAGCCAATGGTTGTTTAAAGTGGTACGATACTGGTTAAAATGTATAGTGGAGATAGCTATTTTATTTGGAAATAAGTCCCACAGTATTCAACAGGACTTAACTTCTGGGGATGTCTTGGTCGAATTATAGAAAAGTGTGAGAGCAAAACTCTGTAACGGGATCCTAAATCTTTACACACCCACCCTCTGTGTTTTTCATTTTTCTCCTCAGTTCCGTGAGAACATCCAGGATATCTTTCCTCTGATGCCTATCACAGAGGACTACTATCTCTTGAAATGGCTCCGAGGTAAGAAGGCCTGGGGGGCTGTTTGCTTTGTGCCAGGAAACACTTGATGTAGTGGTTAGCTCAATAACATCTGCACCAACTGGCCGTGACTCTCTAGGATTCCAGGTGGCCCTTTGGTCTAAACCAATCAGAAGGTCAGTGGTTGTAATCCCCGTGACGGGGTGAGCTCTTGCTCTGTCCCAGCTCCTGCCAACCTAGCAGTTTGAAAGCACACCAGTGCAAGTAGATAAATAGGTACCACTGTGGCAGGAAGGTAAACGGCGTTTCCGTGCGCTCTGGTTTCCGTCACGGTGTCCTGTTGCGCCGGAAGCAGTTTAGTCATGCTGGCCATTGGACCTGGAAAGCTGCCTGTGAACAAACGCTGGCTCTCTTGGCCTGAAAGCGAGATGGGCGCCGCAACCCCGTAGTCACCCTTGACTGGACTTAACCATCCAGGGGTCCTTTCTCTCCCAGCACTACCTGGAGATGTTGGGGATTGAACCTGGAATCTTTTGCATGAGCTACAGTCCCTTTTCTCTGGTTCTTTGGTGGTTTTTGTAGACTTGCCTCTGCAAGTGCTCCCAAGTGTAAATATATCGGCTGCGGCCTGGAAGCTGGTATGGAGAGCCACCCAGGCCATTGCAGGAACAAGGGGGGGGGGGGGGAGAGAGAGAGAGAGAGAGAGAGAGAGAGAGAGAGAGTGCTTATCTTCCCTAACTGGGATGAACGGAGAGAGTTGTGTTCTTTTATCACCCAAGATTCCTTTGCTTGCACTTTCTCTGTTTGGTAAAGTCCAAAAACCAGAACGTACCAGGCACGGGCTTTGCATTAAACACAGCGGGTCCACAAAGAGGCAGATCAGAACTCCAAGGCCGGGCCCAGGTGACTGAGTGCTCAATCCAGATAACATTTTTATTAATGTGTGCAGCTAGCCATGGTCACGCAAACTCGGTACAGATTCCCCTGTTCTTTTTTAAACGGAGACACCAACCTAATATGTTTCAGGTCTGATATGAGTGTTTCTCAACCTCTTCCAGCCCATACCCCCTTTTAGCTAACGTAAAAATCCCACATTTCTCTTTTAAGCCTGGCTCCTCTAATTATTTTATTTAACTTTTCCAATGGATTGAAGTTTTGTGACTTTTATTTCTTACGTATATCTGCCTATATACATAAAAACGTAAGGCTGTTGCCATGATGCAGTTTGTGCGGCTGCCAAGTCCCACAGGAGGAATGGCAGGCCGGCAAGCGAGTGAACGGGGAGGAGCAGGGGTGCTTCACACAGCGGTTTAGCTTTGTGAAGCGGTGAGGCACTTTGTGAAGTGGCTCCCCGGTCATTTAAAAGGGGGGAGGGCCTTGGATTGAGCTGGGGAGGGGAATAGGTGAGGGGGTGGGTGAGGTGTAAATGGAGTGGAGGGAGTCTAGCAAAGGAGCAGGTGGGTTGGTGACCGGAGTGAGCAGGGGCAGCAGTCCCTAGTGGTACAATTTTTTTAAAAAATGCTTACCCCACCCACCCTGAGATCTTCCTACACCCTCCTGGATAAGAAGCACAATGCCAGATGCTTTAGACCAGTGTTCCCCAACCTTGGGTCTCCAGCTGTTTTTGGACTACAACTCTCATTATCCCTCACTACTAAGACCAGTGGTCAGGGATGATGGGAATTGTAGTCCGAAAACAGCTGGAGACCCAAGGTTGGGGAACACTGCTTTAGACTACAGCTCCCATCATCCCAGGCCATTTCTTCTTCTCACTGGGGCTGATGGGAACAGATAGTTTTGTGGGGTTTTTTGTTAACCTGATTTGGGAATGTTTCCACTTGCTTCAGGAAATTTCCTGTTGCTTTAGATCAAGGCTAGTCAATGCGGTGAACGCCAGACATTGTTGGACTACAACTCCCAGCAGCCCCAGCCAGCCTGGCAAAGTGGGCCGAGGCAATGGGAGTCGTAGTCCAAAACATGTGGAGGGCACCAGGTTGGGGAATGGGGGACTTGGAGCGTATTTTTATTAGGCGACTCATAATCAAAAGAAACTGGATAATTTTTTAAATCTCTCTTTCCTTCCCCATGATGGCTCACCACATTGCTGTCTCTGTTTTATTACGTTTATATGCCAGCTTTGCTCCAAGTAGCTCGAAGTGGCACACACGCTTCCCCTCCTCCCCACTTTATCCTCAGAACAAATCTGTGAAGTAGGTTAGGGCTGAGCTGCGTGGCAGGGAAGAGCTTTACAGTAAGTGCAATTACACCCACAATTAGAGTTTCTCCTTCAAATCTGCCAGACTCTTATTTCAACCAGTTCTGCCACTTGAGACTCTGCCCTGGAGTTTCTGCCTGTTAGGAAGATAAGGCTCTCCAGTGAGAGATTAAAAATTATCAGACTGTTATCGCAGCCTTATCTTCCCTTCCCTGACCCCTGATATTCTCCAAAGTCCTATTAGCCCTGTGCTGCAATGGAGAGATGTTGCAACACAAGGGGCCGGTCCTACCATTAGGCGTCAGTAGCCATTCCCCATCTTTCTCAGCTGATGCCCTTGTGAACATACCACTGAGCCGTGTCCCTTCCTCAAATGGTGATGCTCATAACATATATATTAGAGTATTATTAGGAGTGTACGGAGCTGCCTTATGCCGAGTCAAACCAAAGGTCCACCTAGCTCAGTATTGTCTACACAGACTGGCAGCAGCTCTCTGGGGTTTCAAGGCAGGGGTCCGTCTCAGCCCTAAGTGAAGATGCCAGGGATTGAACCTGGGACCAAGGCAGGTGCACTACTGCTGAGCTATAATCCTTCCCACTAAATCACTTACAGGGGACCCAATTCACTCCCCAAGAGTGAAAATGTGTGTTTAAGGCCCTCAGGTGAGCCAGGCTGGATCAGGCC
This sequence comes from Podarcis tiliguerta, assembly GCF_965153285.1. Taxonomy (NCBI): domain Eukaryota; kingdom Metazoa; phylum Chordata; class Lepidosauria; order Squamata; family Lacertidae; genus Podarcis; species Podarcis tiliguerta. Next base: position 24,139,436 of record NC_139549.1, read on the forward strand.
AAAGACCCATCTGTTCCAGCATCCTGTTCCCACAATGGCCAACCCACAGTCTCATTGTTGAGCAACAGCCTGCAGCAGCAGAAGAAGAAGAGTTTGGATTTGATATCCCGCCTTTCACTCCCTTTATGGAGTCTCAAAGCGGCTAACATTCTCCTTTCCCTTCCTCCCCCACAACAAACACTCTGTGGGGCTGAGAGACTTCAAAGAAGTGTGACTGGCCCAAGGTCACTCAGCAGCTGCATGTGGAGGAGCGGGGAATCGAACCCAGTTCCCCAGATTACAAGACTACCGCTCTTAACCACTACACCACACTGGCTCTCGAGAGCTTAGTGGAGTGGGAGACCAGCCAACTGTAGAAGGTGTCTCTGAGGTGTCCTCATCCAACGTCAGGTCCAGTCCTAGGGTCAGCCAACAGCAATCCATGTGGTCAGGGAATGCGATGATCAGGTGGGGTCAAGGGTCAAGATGAGCAGAAAACAGTAAGGTAGGGTGGGACGCAGGTGGCGCTGTGGGTTAAACCACAGAGCCTAGGACTTGCCGATCAGAAGGTCGGCGGTTCGAATCCCCGTGACGGGGTGAGCTCCCGTTGCTCGGTCCCAGCTCCTGCCAACCTAGAAGTTTGAAAGCACATCAAAGTGCAAGTAGATAAATAGGTACCGCTCCGGCGGGAAGGTGAACGGCGTTTCTGTGCGCTGCTCTGGTTCGCCAGAAGTGGCTTAGTCATGCTGGCCACATGACACGGAAGCTGTACGCCGGCTCCCTCGGCCAGTTAAGCGAGATGAGCGCCGCAACCCCAGACTTGTCCACAACTGGACCTAATGGTTCTGGCGGTTCCCTCACTGCGAGAATCCAAGTTACAGGGAACCAGGCAGAGGACCTTTTCGGTAGTGGCACCCACCCTGTGGAACGCCCTCCCACCAGATGTCAAAGAGAAAAACAACTACCAAACTTTTAGAAGACATCTGAAGGCTGTTCCTGTTTAGGGAAGCTTTTAATGTTTAATAGGTAATTGTATTTTAGTGTTTTGTTGGAAGCTGCCCAGAGTGGCTGGGGGGACCCAGCCAGATGGGCGGGGTATAAATAAATAATAATAATAATAATTAGCTGCCTTTTTCTGAACCTGTTCCAGGCCTTGCCACCTGGCCTACTTGCCTGTTTGGTCTGGTTTTAATCAGGGAAAACCTTCCAAAGGATAAGAGTCCATAAATCAGATTCAGGTGCTCTGCCTGTCACCTGAAATCTGCCAGAAAGGGTTGGCTCTGGCTGGGAAGCCTCTGACTTGACCTGACCAGGACATCTCCCTCCCCTACCCTCCTTCTCTCTCTTCCTAAGATGGGTCCTGACCTTTGAAATAAACTTGGTTCTTGCAAGCTGCTTCCCTCTGGCTCATTAGCATTCCTTGGGTGTGATCCTACTTGCTGAAAGGAAGATGTTGTTGAGGTGTGATTAATCCTTGAAGGTGCTGGCTGTGAAGAGCCGCCCTCTTAATCCCTGATTATGTTCCACTGAGAATAAAAACTGGATCAGGCACGCCCCATCTGACGCCGATACCCTGGGGGCTAATTAACAGGTTGCACCAGCTCCTGCGGCAACGTATAGTGACCAGATGCCTGCTTGTCCTAGAAGCAATTGTACGACTGATATTTATAAGGAGGTCAGAGGTGAAATGGTGACCTCTGCTGCAGGATTTTGTAATGGTTTTGCAAACATCAATGATTATAGAACAGTAGAGCTGGAATTCAGCCCTGAGTGCTCACTGGAAGGACGGATCCTGAAGCTGAGGCTCCAATACTTTGGCCACCTCATGAGAAGAGAAGACTCCCTGGAAAAGACCCTGATGTTGGGAAAGATGGAGGGCACAAGGAGAAGGGGACGACAGAGGACGAGATGGTTGGACAGTGTTCTCGAAGCTAGTAACATGAGTTTGACCAAACTGCGGGAGGCAGTGGAAGACAGGAGTGCCTGGCGCGCTCTGGTCCATGGGGTCACAAAGAGTTGGACACGACTAAACAACAACAAGAGCTGGAATGAACCTCAAGGTTCATCTACTTCAGGGGTTAGCAAACTTTTTCAGAAGGGGGCCGGTCCAATGTCCCTCAGACCTTGTGGGGGGCCGGAATATAAGCCGCCACCCCCCTCACGACTCTCCCCTCCCTTCTCCACGGCACTGGATGAGCCCCAGTGGCTGCTTACCTGTGTCTTGCGAGTGGCAGGGGCTGGCGGCTGCGGCGGTGGGGCGATGAACGGCGCACAAAAGCATTCCGGAGAGGGGCTGCTTAAAATGGAGGCTGCTCAAGCGCTGCCGCTGTTGGCACCAACAAAGCCCAGCTCCCTTCCTCCTCTAGGCAGGACGGGGAGAAGCCAGGGGGGAGGGAGGGAGGAGGTGCCGCCACCGCCCTGGGAGGGAGAGGGAAAGAACGTGCGCGCTGCTGATAGATGCGGCGATTCCCGGAAAGTCCACAGGCCAGATCCGGAAGGCAGTTGGGCCTGATCCGGCCCGCGGGCCTTAGTTTGCCGGCTTTCAACCCTCTGCAAAGCAGGAATTGCAGCTGAAGAATTCCACTGCTAAACAGCTCTTAGCATCATTCCTAACGTTTCGCCAGAATCTCCTTTCTTGTCATTTGAATCTGTTAGTTCGGGTTCAACCCTCTTGAGCAGCAGAAAACAAACTTGCTCCATCTTCCACGTGGCAGCCCTTCAGATATCTGAAGATGAAATGGTCATGCATTTATTCAGAAATAAATAAAAGTGGAGACTCTGGGGCCAAATGACGCATGCTCAGCATGTCGCTTTGAAGTTGGGCGAATCTTTGTTTACCGCAAATGGCAGCTGTGGGGAATCCGTTTTTGAAATGTAGCAACCTTGCTTGTTTATTGGAAGGATTTGCCCTTCAGATAGAAGCACATCTGGAAATGGGTGCAAATAGGGCGCAAGCCAAAACAGCTGGGTTCATATAGGTGCTGTTACCTTTTAGCACAGGTATTTTGCAGGTTGGTCTCTAACCATTCATGATCTTCTTTGCAGCTCGGTGTTTTGACTTGCAGAAGTCTGAAGCTATGCTCCGGAAGGTAAGAGGCTTCTTCTTATAAATATCAAAACAGATGCATGCAAATCGTAAACTTCACACTGATAATTTGTATAATGCAGTAGTTCAAAAACAGTGGTCTAAGTGCCTCTTCATTCAAGTAGTCAATATGTTGTTTTACATATTCATATTGATTTTTAATTGCATTTTTAATGCTTGTGTTTCTTTACCTTGTATTTTATGACATTGTATAAAATACCGTAATATTATTTTATTTCTTTGCATTCTCTGGAATTGTAATACAGCAAAATGCACTATATATGAGAGAGCAATAAAAATACAATTAAAAATCAGGCATCCCCTAGTATAACATTGCACCACATCCACAACAGGCAGAAAAATCATTAGGTGGTCCATCAAGCCCCTCAGGAATTTTTAATTTTTAATTTTGGGTGTGTGTGGGCGGGAAGGTCGAGGATCGTTGATATAATGTATCCCAGCAGGCTCAACGTATCATAGAATACACTGGGTCCCAAAAGGCGTTGTAAAAGTGGCCTCGTTTGCATATAACAACTCAGGGGCTGTTAAGGGGAGGCCCTCTCCTGGGCTCCCACCCCCCTGAACTTTTGAGCGCTGTAGGGTGTGTCTGTAGGGAAGGAGATGGCCTTTCTGAAAATTGGGCCATAAGAATTTAGGACTTTATAAACACCTTGAATTGGGCCTGAAAACAGACCAGCAGCCAGTGCTGCTGTGTGAGAACAGCGGTTGTATGAGCTCTAAGGTTAACGCCAGCCCATAATCTGCCCGCTGCATTTTGGGCCAGTTGCCATTTCTGCATTGTCTTCAAGGGCAGCACCACGGTGTGTACTGCATCCCAGTCGTCTGGAAGAGGCCTAAGATGACCTATGTCTGACCACCATTTGTCTTCTTCACTAATAGCTTTCTCTTTTTGGTCCGTCCCCCCGAAACAGCATATTGAAACCCGGAAGCACATGGATGCGGATCATATCATAGAGTGGAAGGCCCCAGAGGTGCGTTCCTAATTTATTGGCTTCGTCCATACGTCTGATCCTGTCCCAGATTTTCCTCTTACGCATAACCAGCTGCCTCTTTACCCTCGGCCTGCTCACCTGCTTGTATCTTGGCCCCCACAGGTCATTACAAAGTACATGGCCGGGGGAAGATGTGGTTTCGACCGGGAAGGCTGTCCCATCTGGTACGAGATCATTGGACCTCTCGATGCCAAAGGAATCCTCTTCTCGGCTTCAAAACAAGATTTGCTTAAAAAGAAGTTCCAGGACTGTGAGATTTTACGGCAGCTGTGTGTGGAGCAGAGTGAGAAGGTAAGGCCTTGGTACCCAGCCTAGAATGCCTGATTTCATGTCTGCCACATTCATGTCATGCAGGCAACAACCAATTTTACATGCGTCCGATTGATGCGTGACCGCGCATGCGCATCCAATATTTCTCCAATGAAAATAGGGACATCCAATTTCATTATTATTTTATTTTATTAATTTAATTTTTTATACATACATACATACATACATACATACATACCACTCTGCCCATCTGACTGGGTTGGCCCAGCCACTCTGGCCTGCTTCCAACATATATAAAAACATAATAAAACATTAAACATGTTTCCTATTACAGCGCTGCCTTCAGATGCCTTCTAAAGGTCGTATCCTTATCTCCTTGGCTCAGGGGTTGCATAACTCCGTACCCTCCAACATTTCTCCAATGAAAATAGGCACGTCCTAAGGAAAAATGAGACATTCAGGGATCAAATCAGAAACTGGGACTCCAGCTTCTGTAAATCCGGGTCTGTCCCTGGGAAATAGGGATGCTTGGAGGGTGTGCATGCGTGCTCCACAGTGACCCGGAAGTGGCTGAAAAAGGGGTCATAACAGGACAGGGCATAATGGGCTTATGCATGCACCACCGTTGCACATGATGCCCTGGAACACAACCCCCACGCAAATTGGAGATTGCCTGCACTTTTAAAACACCACGACGTGACTTTAAAACAGTCATGTTTTTTTCTTCCCCTTCCCCTCACAAAGCTACAATTCCCAGAAGTGTTTGGCAAGCTTTCCCTCTTCGCGGGGAACTCCAGGAATGGTAGTAGCTCTGTGAGGAGGAATATTGGGGTCTCTCCTTACAACTTTCAGCACCCGTAACAAAGCCACAGCTCTTGAAGCGCACTTAACAAACCACAGTTCTGGCAGGCTTGTCTTAACATTCTTAAGAACTCTCCTTTAAAACGTAGTCCTCTGCATGTGGTCGCCTGTTACATTTGCTATGAATTTTTGTGCGGAATTTTTCAGCACAGTCACCTACCAACATTCTGGCCATGGGATAGAATCATAGAATCATAGAGTTGGAAGAGACCACAAGGGCCATCGAGTCCAACCCCCTGCCAAGCAGGAAACACCATCAGAGCACTCCTGACATATGGTTGTCAAGCCTCTGCTTAAAGACCTCCAAAGAAGGAGACTCCACCACACTCCTTGGCAGCAAATTCCACTGTCGAACGGCTCTTACTGTCAGGAAGTTCTTCCTAATGTTTAGGTGGAATCTTCTTTCTTGTAGTTTGGATCCATTGCTCCGTGTCCGCTTCTCTGGAGCAGCAGAAAACAACCTTTCTCCCTCCTCTATGTGACATCCTTTTATATATTTGAACATGGCTATCATATCACCCCTTAACCTCCTCTTCTCCAGGCTAAACATGCCCAGCTCCCTTAGCCGTTCCTCATAAGGCATCGTTTCCAGGCCTTTGACCATTTTGGTTGCCCTCCTCTGGACACGTTCCAGTTTGTCAGTGTCCTTCTTGAACTGTGGTGCCCAGAACTGGACACAGTACTCCAGGTGAGGTCGGATGGCGGGGTATCCGATCTCAACTGCTAAATTTAAAGAATAGTCACCGTCCTGCCACCCAGATGTTTTTGGACTGTAATTTCACCCTAGCCAGGACAGTTTTAAGACATTGTCCAAAACGGATTCTCGATTGCAGGGGGTTCGGTCCCTTCCGACTCTACAATTCTATGATTCTGAAATATCAGAATCGGAGTCGAGAGTGGATTTCATGCTCTTTATTAAGCTCATAGTGGTGAGGAGGAATGGAAGTTCCCCCAGAATGTCTGCTTTATATACATTATTTACACAATGGGCCCCACGTGATTGGCTAATTCCGGGATTCACCTGTAGGCCAATCAGGTTGCAGATTCACTTCCACCTGGAGCTGGATTGGGTGGCTCCTGTGGACCAATCAGACTGCTGCATTCTGTACCCTAATGTTCTAGGACCAATCAGACTGCTGCCTTTTGGATGTTTTTGTCTAAACCATGTTTTGTCTTCTCTCTCTCTCTTGAAAGCTGGGGAGGAGAATTGAAACAGTCATGATGATTTACGATTTTGAAGGGCTGGGCCTGAAGCATCTCTGGAAGCCAGCTGTGGATGCCTATTCTGAGGTGAGAATGGCAGGGAACTTACCCCATTGCATCTCTGAATGATTGTATCTGCCGTCTGGGGTGCAGTTTTAGTCCTGTATCTTTGTCCCAAGAATTCCCTCCCCACAGAATTGTTTGTGGCACCTTCAGTATGTCATATGCTGGAGACACATCTCTCCCCCCCCACCCCCGTTTAGATTTATTTGATTTTCCATATTAAAATTTACATTCATCACACATCGTATTACAGTCGTACCTCGGGATAAATACGCTTCAGGTTGAGCGCGTTCGGGTTGCGCTCCACGGCGACCCAGAAGTAACGGAGCGCGTTACTTCCGGGTTTCGCCGCTCGCGCACACGGTCAAAATGACGTCACGTGCATGCGCGGAAGCTGCGAAACGCAACCTGCGCATGCGCAGATGCACCTTACATTATGTTCAGGATGTGAACGGGGCTCCGGAACGGATCCCGTTCGCATCCCAAGGTACCACTGTATCTACATACTGGATTCCTCAAATCCCCTTGACTTCCCACCTCCCCTTTGTGGAGACACATCTCTTTGTCCTTGCCTTTGACCTCTGAGATGTGTATTTTTTAAGGACCCAACTTATTCTTGCAACTGTAATCCGCCTCAAGCTGTTTTTAATAATTGTTTTTTTTAATTGTTGCGATGTGTGAAGGGCAGGTAATTAATCAAATAAATATTATGAGCAGTGTTAGCATTCACAATATGGACTGATTTTTCTGTCTGTATTTCGAATTTGCAAACAAAGATAATTGGGATCCTCCCAAAATGGCGTCGTTAGTGGTAGCGCCGACTTGAGCTCCGCATCAGTTGATGCGGTTTTTTATTATTTTTATCAGTCTTTTTTTAGCTTTTATCAGCCGCAGTATCTCGTCTCTATCATTTGGCAGCTATTTTATTCACAAAAGCTTGAGTTAAGGGCTTGAATTAAAAGTCTTAGAGAAAGTCCTGGAAAGTCTCGGAGAAAGCCTTAATTAGCTCCAGCTCAACTAAACCTACCAAATACTTATCAGCAGGAGTGGAGATTAAACATCCTACCGGGGGAGGATGCTGAAATTCCTGATTTACAGCAGAAATTAGTAGCGGCTCTATCTCTGGGAAAATGTCTAGGAAAAAGAAGCGACCGGCCTCATCTCCACATGTATTTCATATTTTTAATACCGTTTGACTGATTGCAGTGGCTAGTGTGTTGGACTCTGGACCTGGGACACCAGGGTTCAAATCCCCACTTGGTCTTGAAGCTCACTGGGTCAGTGGTGTAGCGTGGGGGGTGCAGGGGGGGCCGGCCGCACCGGCCGCAACATCTGGGGGGGGGGCGCTCGCACTCGCAGCGCTCTGCCCCTACCTGGCTCACTCACTCTCTCTCACTGCAGTGCTGGCTGTGCGAATCCGATCCGAGCCGCCGGGTCGCCGCCCACTGTGGAGGGGAGGGTGCCAGGCGTGCGGTGCGGTGCGGAGAGAGAGCGAGGGACTATCTGGGGGAGGGACAGTGCAGCGGGGGGGGGTGCAAATTACTTGCCTTGCCCCGGGTGCTGACAACCCACGCTACGCCACTGCACTGGGTGAACCTTGGGCCAGTCACTGCCTCTCAGCCTAACCTACCTCACAGGGTTGTTGCAGGGATTAAATGAGGAGGCAGAAAGCCATGTATGCTGCCTTGAGCTCATTGGGGGAAACAGTGGGATGTGAACGCAATAAAGAAATAAAAAATGTGTTCTTAGAGAAAGAATAAAACTATGGAATAATAAGTATTTTTAAAAACCCACTTAGAAACAACCACTCAAAAATTTCAGAATGAATTAAAATCAACAATAAGCTAACCTCAGAGCTACAAACACCCCGTGAAAGAAGGGGGAAGTAAGCTCACACAGATATTTCTCTCCAGTGTTTCTCAAACTTGGGTCTGCAGCTGTTTTTGCGCTACAACTTCCATCCTCCCTAGCTAGCAGAATCAGTGGTCAGAGATGATGGGAATTGTCGTTCAAAAACAGCTGGAGACCCAAGTTTGGGAAACTCTGTTCTAGATGGAACTGGGCAGAGTAAATGTTAGAGAAAGGGACGCGGGCGGCGCTGTGGTCTAAACCACTGAGCCTCTTGGGCTTGCCGATCAGAAGGTTGGCAGTTTGAATCCCCGCGACAGGGTGAGCAACCATTGCTCAGTCCCAGCTCCTGCCAACCTAGCCGTTCGAAAGCATGCCAAAAAAGTGCAAGTAGATAAATAGGTACCGCTCCGGCGGGAAGGTAAACGGCGTTTCCGTGCGCAGCTCTGGTTGCGCCAGAAGCGGCTTAGTCGGAAAAACTGTCTGCGGACAAACACCGGCTCCCTTGGCCTGTAAAGCGAGATGAGTGCCACAACCCCAGAGTCGTCTGCTACTGGACTTAACTGTCAGGGGTCCTTTACCTTTACATGTTAGTGAATCTAGATACATCAATTGCTTCCATAATTTGGCATATAAAGCACCTCTGAAATGTTTTCCTGACTCATTTCCCCCCCCCCTACCCTTTCAGCTCCTTGCCATGTTTGAAGAGAACTATCCCGAGTCCCTTAAACAAGTCTACGTTATAAAAGGTGAGCTTTGGAAGCAAAACTTGGGGTGGAAAAAAACCCTTTAAACCCTGAGGACATCATGGGAAATATCTGGGGACCACATGCCACTCAGTCGATTTCTTTGCCCCTGTTACAGCTCCCAGGCTCTTCCCCGTGGCTTACAACCTGGTGAAGCACTTTCTGAGTGAAGATACTCGCAAGAAGATCGTGGTCCTAGGAGGTGAGTAAGATCTGCCTTTGCTGGTTTCAATATTTCTAAGAAACGAGAAACATAACAGAGGGAGAGCCGAGTACTCCCCCTCCCCCCAAAAGACCAAACCGTCCCCCCCATAAAATGTGGCAAGCGAAGCAAATACAAGCATGTTAAGCCCCTGCCGTTTGGACTCTGCATTTAATATCTTGCTAGTTTCTCCTTGGGTGCATATCACCCATTTCTTTCCTGGTAGTGTACACAGCACATGGAAATCATAGGAACATAGGAAACTGCCTTATACAGGCTTGGATCATTGGTCCATCCAGCTCAGTATTGTCTGCACTGACTGGCAGCAGCTCTCCAGGGTTTCAGGCAGGAAGTCTCTCCCAGCCCAAGCTGGAGATGCTGCCTTTGGGGATTGAAGCTGGGACCTTCTGCATGCAAAATGGATGCTCTGCCACTGAGTCATGAGCCATTTCCCTACAACAGCTATAAAGGTAAAGGGACCCCTGACCATTAGGTCCAGTCGTAACTGACTCTGGGGTTGCGGCGCTCATCTCGCTTTATTGGCCGAGGGAGCCGGCGTACAGCTTCCAGGTCATGTGGCCAGCATGACTAAGCCGCTTCTGGCAAACCAGAGCAGCGCACGGAAACACCATTTACCTTTCCGCCGGAGCGGTACCTATTTATCTACTTGCACTTTGACATGCTTTTGAACTGCTAGGTGGGCAGAAGCTGGGACTGAACAACGGGAGCTCACCCCGTGGCAGGATTTGAACCGCCAATCTTCCGATCGACAAGCAGGGGGAGGGGGAGGCTCCCACCATTCCTCATCAGAGCAGTACTCCTTAGCTTGATCTCTGAGAATTATATTGTTAAACAAATCAAGTGGGAGACTAGAAATGGATTTGTGCGCACCCAGCTCTACTGCTCAAAAGTAAAACTCTGCTTGGAGTCTTCTAAATCGGAGTGTTGTTTGCTCCTGGCTCCTATTCGTGGATCTGGGGAATTCTACTCTAGTAAAGCAAAGCAAAGTTGATCCCGAAAGCCTGATGTTTGCCCAGTGCTTACCCATGTGAGCCAAGCTTATTCTGTATTTGTTTGGGAATTTGGTTCCTCTGAATTTCAGCCAAGGCTCTGTGTCTGTCTGGAGGCATACATGACGTCTCTTCTTAGAAACAGTTGCTTGCTCTGTAAATCACCACCCTGAAGTCCCAAGCTGGGAGGAAAAGGTTCCTCCTCCTTTCTCTGGGACCTATCCTTCCTCTGTATGGCTGAAGGGAAATTTAAAGCAGATTGCCTAAGGCTCCTCCTGCCGCTGCCTGGCTAGGTATGTCTTTTTCCAAGCCCCTTGTTTTTACCCTGCAGCAGACATCATAAGGCTTCCCTGTAGTCTGGGCAGCAGAAATGAATGAATGAATGAATGAATGAATGAATCCATTCAGAAAATCTGCCCTTAGCTGTTTAAAACTCCACTCCACAGTCATATATGGGAGCAGAGCTGTTAGCCACAGGAAGACAGAGCAATTATTCCACTCACGCACCACCTGCCTCATATTTTTTTAGCTTCCCCTATAGAAATAAATATGCCATATCCCTATCTTCTTTTAACTTCCGGCAATGTAAAACAGCAAATGCACACAAGCAGTGTCCCTGCCCCGGTTGCCCAGCGATCTTCCACGGTTCTGGCCCATCACTGCAAAGGTACAGGGATGGCTGGGAGCTGTGGTTCAAAAACATCTGGATGACACCAGCTTGGGGAAAGGCTTGGTGTACGCCTCTTTATTTATTTAGAGACATTTGCGGCCCGCTCTTCAGCCCAAGGGGGGGGGAGCTCTTGGAGTGGCTCACATCCAATCACTTAGAACAAGACAGTCTCCGCCCATGACACACAAGGGAAAAGGGATGGGGAGGGAAGAGGAAAAAAGCAAACTCAGGCCACCAATTCTTAAACAGTTGTTTGTATAGCAGCCAGCCTGTAGTTTATATTGTGAACCACTCTGTGATCTTCGGATGAAGGGCGGAATATAAATTTAATAAATAAAAATAATAGAAATAGTTCTTGGGTGGAAGGTGCCTGATGGAGCTGGTCTTTTGGCAGAGCTGATGGAATGGCTGTTGACAGGTGCTAGTTAAGGGAGAGGAGGGCTGACAGATTGTCTTTTTTTTTTTAAATGATATTTTATTAGTTTTACAATCAATAAACACACAATACAAATAAACAGATACAGGAAAAAAAGACAAAAGCAATACATACAAACAATACAACAACAAAAGAGTACAAAAGAAAAAGTAAAGAAAAGGTTAAAATCAATCATTGTGTCTTTGCATTATTTAACATTAACCTGAGTCTGCGACTTCCCCAAACCTTCCCACTCTGTATTCCAAATCTTATATTCTGACAGTAAATTCTTTCCCTCTGGCTTGTCTTTAGTTCAACATATTCTTAGTGTCTTAATATAATTACATTTCCATAAATCTTAAAACATTAGTCTTTCTTAGTCCTTAAATTTTTATGCTAATAATCTTTTAGGTTCAATCTGATGTCGTCAAACATTCATTATCTTGTAGTGTTTCTGTAGATAGTCTTTAAACTTCCGCCAGTCTTCCTTCACCGTCTCTTCTCCCTGGCCTCTGATTCTGCCAGTCATTTCTGCTAATTCCATATAGTCAATAACTTTCATCTGCCATTCTTCCAGTGTGGGTAATTCTTGTGTCTTCCAATACTGTGCGATAAGTGTTCTTGCTGCTGTTGTGGCGTACATAAAAAATGTCCTGTCCTTCACCTGAACCTGTTGGTTGACCGTACCCAGGAGAAAGGCTTCTGGGTTCTTCTGAAATGTGTATTTAAACACTTTTTTCAGTTCATTATAAATCATCTCCCAGAAGGACTTAATCCTTGGGCACGTCCACCAAAGGTGAAAGAAAGTGCCTTCAGATTCTTTACATTTCCAACATTTATTATCAGGCATATGATAAATTTTTGCTAGCTTGACTGGTGTCATGTACCATCTGTAAATCATTTTCATTATGTTCTCTCTTAAGGCATTGCTTGCCGTGAACTTTATTCCAGTGGTCCATAACCGTTCCCAGTCAGCAAACATTATATTATGACCAACATCTTGTGCCCATTTAATCATTGCAGATTTCACTTCCTCATCCCGTGTATTCCATTTCAGCAGCAAATTATACATTCTAGACAATGTTTTTGTTTTGGGTTCTAACAATTCTGTTTCTAGTTTTGATTTTTCCACCTGGAAGCCAATTTTTCTATCCATTTTAAATGCCTCCATTATTTGATAATAATGAAGCCAATCTCGGACTTTGCTTTTTAATTTGTCGAAACTCTGTAGTTTCAATTTGTCTCCGTCTTGTTCTAAAATCTCCCAATACTTTGGCCAGTTGGCCTCCATATTGAGTTTCTTTAAAGCTTTTGCTTCCATTGGATAGATTGTCAATACCAAATATAAAAACATGCACAGAACATTATTGTTGTTTTGGAGGTGGGGGTGGTTAGAAAGTATTTGGGGGAGGGAACTCTAGTATGTTACTATCCGCCTCAACCAACCAAGGCTGAAATCACATAGCAGTTCTCATCTTATATTTGAACTTTCTCACCACGTAAAAGCCATTTCCAAAAAAACCAATGGAGTACAGTGCATCTTTAGTGCTCTTTTCTGCATTATCTGATTCCAGGGGGAAATCTTATTAGCAGACCCCTTAAGCCGGAATATCATGGGAGGAAATTGATGGCATTTGGGGCAGTTCTTTCCTGCCATTTTTGAGGGGATCACAGGGGAACTGAAGCCCATTTGTGTGTGAAAAGGGTCGGGGTAGTGGCGTTGACATTCACCACTGTGTCACATGACGCCCGCAAGTGTGATTAAACAACGTACCAGTATATTATTTTAAAAGCCACAATTACCAACAGCTACTACAGTGCAAAGGGACAGCGGGTGGCGCTGTGGGTAAAAGCCTCAGCGCCTAGGGCTTGCCGATCGAAAGGTCGGCGGTTCGAATCCCCGCGGCGGGGTGCGCTCCCATTGCTCGGTCCCAGCGCCTGCCAACCTAGCAGTTCGAAAGCACTCCCGGGTGCAAGTAGATAAATAGGGACCGCTTACTAGCGGGAAGGTAAACGGCGTTTCCGTGTGCGGCTCTGGCTCGCCAGATGCAGCTTGTCACGCTGGCCACGTGACCCGGAAGTGTCTTCGGACAGCGCTGGCCCTTGGCCTCTTTGAGTGAGATGGGCGCACAACCCTAGAGTCTGTCAAGACTGGCCCGTACGGGCAGGGGTACCTTTACCTTACTACAGTGCAAAAGGAACATTAGAAAGCCATACCAAAGCACCCATGTTATAATTAGGAATGCTAAAAGTATCTAACGAGCAGAGTTCAAATGGCTGTTTTTTAAATATATAAAACTGTTGAATATTTTTGTTTTTATAAAACTCTATAAAGGGAATCTTTGTATGCATTACTACTTAATAATCTGTGTACACTTGTCCTTTCAGACTATGATGCTTTGTTGTTTAATTTTTAATTTTTTTGTTTTCTTGTTATATTTGGTTTTTGTTTTTTTGTTAACAAAGCAATTATTAAAATAAAAACACTAACTAACGCAATATTCCACAAATGCACCCCAAATCTTGCCAAGGCTTTGTGTTGAGACGCTGGCTAGGATACGACACAGACAGCTAGCGGCTTATACAAAATCTGGCAGATTGGAGGAGGGGAAAACATTGGTGGTTTTTGGACTGTGGACTCCAGGGACTTTTGCTTACCTGGTTAGTGAGACTAATGTTTGCCCTCAGAGGCCCACCTGGGCCAGCGACCGAGGAATGTTCCCAGAAAAGTGACCGCAAGGTTGCTGACCTGTTCAGCCGCTGCGTTCTCAACAGCAGGGATGAGAGACAGAAATGAGCTGGCTCAATGAATCATAAAATTGGAGAGTTGAATGGTACACCAAGGTTCATCTAGTCCAACCCCCTGCAATGCAGGAATGACAGCTGATGAATCCCTGGCAGACGGCCTTCCAGCCTCTATTTAAAAACCTCCACTGAGGGAAAGCCCACCACTTTCCGAGGTAGTCCATTCCACTGTTGAAAGGCTCTTACCACCAGAAAGTTCTTACTGATGCTGTTGGAATCTCCTTTCTTGTACAGTGCTACCTCTGGTTACGTACTTAATTCGTTCCGGAGGTCCTTTCTTAACCTGAAACTGTTCTTAACCTAAAGCACCACTTTAGCTAATGGGGCCTCCTGCTGCCGCCACGCGATTTCTGTTCTCATCCTGAAGCAAAGTTCTTAACCTGAGGTACTATTTCTGGGTTAGCGGAGTCTGTAACCTGAAGCGTATGTAACCCGAGGTACCACTGTAATTTAAATCCATCGCTTCTGGCCCTAACCTCTGGAGCAGCAGAAAACAAGCTTGCTCCATTTCCCACATGACAGCCCTTCAGATATTTGAAGAGTAGACGTCAGCTCTGGAGAATATTGACCTTTGCTGGTTAATCTCCAGCTTTTTCATAATCCCCTTAGACCAGGGGTCGGCAATCTAAGGCCCAGGACACTGGCCTGCTTCCTATTGGCTGCAGGAAGCTCCTGCGGCCAATGGGAAGCTGCGCACACCTCCTCCGCGCCGGAAGACCAGAAATAGCGTTTGCGCATGTGTCTGTGGAACCGTGAACCGGCCCAAGCCACAAAAACTTTGCCGACCCCTGCTTTAGACAAATTGCTTGCCGGTTGTATTGAGTCGGTTGGAAATCAATTTCTGTCCAATAAACGAACCCTCTCGCTTTTCTCCCAGCTAACTGGAAGGAGGTTTTGCAAAAGCACATCGACCCCTCACAGATCCCCACGGAATATGGGGGAACCCTCACAGACCCAGATGGAGACCCCAAATGCAAGACTATGGTATGGACACTCATCAAGTAGCACTCGGGGTATCACCTTAGCCCTTGGGCGGGGCGGGGCGGGGGTCTATTCCCAGCAGCTAGGGAAGTTTGGTGGCCTAAATTTCCCCAGCCACTCTGGGCAGCTTCCAACAGAATATCAAAATACAATAACCTATTAAACATTAAAAGCTCCCCTAAACAGGGCTGCCTTCAGATGTCTTCTAAAAGTCTGGTAGTTGTTGTTCTCTTTGACATCTGGTGGGAGGGCGTTCCACAGGGCAGGTGCCACCACCGAGAAGGCCCTCTGCCTGGTTCCCTGTAACCTTACTTCTTGCAATGAAGGAACCACCAGAAGGCCCTCGGCGCTGGACCTTAGTGTCCGGGCAGAACGATGGGGGTGGAGACGCTCCTTCAGGTATACTGGGCCGAGGCCGTTTAGGGCTTTAAAGGTCAGCACCAACACTTTGAAAAGTCCAGCAAAGACTGGAATCTGGATATAGAGGAACAAGACACAAGTTTGCAAGACAGGAAGCAGTTGGAAAGAGCTGGACCCAGACAGCCACGCAGAGGGGATGCTTACTTTGCCTCCTTCTGGTTTCCAAGGCTTGTGACCCACCTATAAATTCTCAAAAGCACGTTACTGCTTTGCACACACTTGCTAGAGAACTTGGTGTGAGCTGATTACAACCCAGTCAACATCTAAATAACAAGCAAATTATCTTTTGTTTATGGGAGTGCTTCTTTGACTGCTAGGTTAATTATCAATCCCTCAAGATTTTCTAGGCTGTACTAAGACAGACCACTAGAAAGGTAACAATTCAGAGCCAATTACGTAGGCTCCGAGTAGAATGGCTTTTATAGAATTAAGACTAGGGCCACGTTTACACCATTTGTTGAAAGCATCATGACACCACTTCCATGGCTCCCCCCAAGAATCCTGGGAGCTGTAGTTTGTTCAGGATACCGAGAGTATCCTGAGCATAGCTGTCAGCTTTTCCCCTTTCTTGCAAGGAATCCTATTCGGAATAAGGGAATTTCCCTTAAAAAAAGGGGAAACGTTGACAGCTATGATCCTGAGGAGACCCCTATTCCCCATCCAGAGCTACAATTCCCAGAGTGGCTTAACAATCAATCCCTCTTCCGGGGGGGGGGGGATGGTGGTGGGTGCCCATTTGGACCGATAGGGCGGAAGCCCAGGAGGTGAACAGTAGGTGGCACCAGAGACACTGGCAGGTGGAGCAAACTGATAGTAGATTTGTCCGCACCTTTCTCTTCCTTGCTGAGTTCTACCAGCGCAGCACTAAAGAAGAAGAAGCCAATATCCAGGACACCCACTTAAGGCATGCAGGTGGAGGCTGGCTGAGGTCAGGCTGAGGGGCAGTGCCCCATTTGCCCTAATGGAGCTGCCATCAAGAGATGTTGGGAGTTGTAGGGCACCTGCATGGGCTACTCCTGGAGCATAGGCCAGGTTTAGGGCTATGGCTGTCCGGACCCAAAAAGGCCTTAGGCTTTGTTCCAGGCCGCTGAGGCGGAAGCTTCTAGATGCAAGACATCACCACCTGCCAAGCAACCAGGCTTATATCGATATAGGGGGAAGCAGCTCTTTCAGTCTCTGAGCTCGATGCATCGGAATAGGGAGTGTAGAGGACAACAGCAGGGAAGGAGCGTTGAGCAGGTGTTGTCTCAGCAGCCGCAGCCTCAGTCTCCTCACCGATGTGGTCTTGTGCGCAGCTTAACCATGGTGGAGAAGTCCCCAAGAAATACTACGTACGGGACCAGCTGAAGCAGCAGTATGAGCATTCGGTGATGGTGAATCGGGGCTCCTCGCAGCAGCTGGAATACGAGATCCTCTTCCCGGGCTGTGTCCTGAGGTAAGCCGAGGCAGGAGCAAACCCTGGGCTGAAGGAAGTAGAATTCTGGAAGTGCACCTATTTTAATATTTTCCTGGCCCACCTTCCAAGGAGCTCAGGGTGATGTGCGGTTCTCTCATCCCATTTCACCCACAGGACAATGCTGCCAGGTAGGTTAGGTCCAGAGCGAGTGACTGTGGCCTAAGGTCACCTGGTGGGTTTTGTGGCTGGGTGGGGATGTGATCTCTGGCCTTCCAGGGCCTAATTGAACACTCTGGCCACTCCACCACCTGAACTACAACTCCCATCATCCCTGGCCATTGGCCATGCTGGCTGGGGCCGATGGGAGTTGGTGTTCAGCAGCTTTGGGCAAGGGGGTGGGTGGGCACACACACTCCAGTCCAGCAGTCTAATCTAGCCATCACCTCCCCAAACGAGAACTGACATTAAACAGGCTATTTCATCGTTAATCCCATTATTGTTCAGCGGTAAGCTTTTAATAAAAGATGCAAGGGACCTTTGCTGGACAATACAGTGGTACCTCGGGTTAAGTACTTAATTTGTTCTGGAGGTCCGTTCTTAACCTGAGGTACTGCTTTAGCTAATGGGGCCTCCTGCTGCTGCTGCTGCGCCGCCGGAGCACGATTTCTGTTCTCATCCTGAAGCAAAGTTCTTGACCTGAAGAACTATTTCTGGGTTAGCGGAGTCTGTAACCTGAAGCGTATGTAACATGAGGTACCACTGTACACACTCTGCACAAACATCACAGGAGGACTTTAGACATGGGGATGGGGGCATTGCCAGGCAAAGTGGGGCACAGACTGTACCACTTCAGAATGAGGAGGAATGAATGCTTCTCATAATTTGTAACCGTCCTTCACTTCTCCCCTCTCCCCTCTGATATCCCTGCTTATAGGTGGCAGTTCATGTCGGATGGGGCCGATATAGGATTTGGCGTCTACCTGAAGACCAAAGTTGGGGCGCGCCAGCACGCCAGCGAAATGGAGGAAGTGCACCCCAACCAGCGTTACAACGCCCACATGGTGCCTGAAGACGGCTCGCTCACCTGTGCGGATCCAGGGATCTGTAAGTGGTACCCAGATCTCTCACTTTCCAGCTCCTCCCCCCCCCCCCCGGTCTTCCCTGAATGGACTTGAGTTCATCTGGAGGGATGTACTTTATTTTGCATAGAATTTCATGGGGAATTGCGACCTGCCCCCCGCAGGTATCATGCGCTGTAATAACGCTCTTATGCAATATAGCCCCCCAGTGTACCATTTCTGCACAGCATGTACTTACATAGAATTGTAGAGTTAGAAGGGACCTCGTGGGTCATCTAGTCCAACCCCCTGCAATGCAGGAATCAGATAATATTATACATATTACAGTGGTACCTTGGTTTTCAAACTTAATCTGTTCTGGGAGTCCGTTCGACTCCTGAAATCGTTCGAAAACCAAGGCGCGGCTTCCGATTGGCTGCAGGAGCTTCCTGCAGCCAATCGGAAGCTGCGGAAGCCATATGGGACGTTTGGCTTCTGAAAAACGTTCGCAAACTGGAACACTCACTTCCAGGTTTGTGGCCTTTGGGAGCCGATTTGTTCTGGAGCCAAGCCGTTTTTATTTATTTTTATATATATTGTTGTTGGAAACCATGGAGTCCCCTCAGGCCCTCCAGCCCTCAGGCCCTGCTTGTGGGTTTCTCATAGGCACCTGCTTGGCCACTGTGATAACAGGATGCTGGCCTAAATGGGCCTTTGGCCTGATCTGGGAGGTTCTTCTGACGTCCTTAAGGCCTGGAAGCCTGTAGTCCTCTCTTTACCAGCTGCCCAAGGCAGCAGCCTCACTCTGCCTAATAGTACAGCTGGCTGCGCTCCCTGCGAAGAGGCAGAGTTTGGCTGTTCAAAAGGCTTCCTTCCTCCAGCTAGGGTGGAGCTCAGTACAGTCGTACCTTGGAAGTCGAACGGAATCCATTCTGGAAGCTTCTGATTGGCTGCAGGAAGTTCCTGCAGCCGTCGGACATTCCAAAGAACATTTGCAAACTGGAACAGTCACTTCTGGGTTTGCGGCGTTCGGAGCCAAAACATCCGGGTACCAAGGCACAACTGTACCTGCTCGGTGGCACTCTGGGCTCCCGGGAGTTTCGGAAAGGGGCGGTGGCAGCCCTGACATGACACTTTGCTGTCCTTTTTCTCTGCCCACGCAGACGTCCTGCGGTTTGACAACACATACAGCTACATCCATGCCAAGAAAATCAGTTACTCGGTCGAAGTGCTACTTCCGGACAAGAAAGTGGAAGCAGACTTCCAGAAGGTGGAGGAGCAGACAAAAGAGCTGAAGATTAACCACGCCTGATGGAGCTTTCTCTCCCCTCCACCCGCAACCCGCCCCCCCCCACATCCTAAAAACGCTTCTTCCCCTTGGGAGGGGTGGGTTTATGGGGCAGAGGAGTGGAAGGAACATTCCCAAGGATGGTGGGGGAATTTAATTTGGGGCGGTTGGGGTGGATTATTTTTGCAGTTGGACACGGAAACCTACTGGTCTCTTCCAGTCCCTACTGTGGGACGTTGCCCACCAGCAGGTTTTTTTAGGATAGTGGGGATTAATTTGGCAACGCTAATGGGCAGAGGAGAGCTGCCTTCTGTCTCTCAAGCTCTGTAGCCCTGCCTCTGTGTTTACATGGCGCCTGAGACCTGGCGGGCCTTCCTTCCCACGTGGGGCTGCATTTCCTCAAGGCTAATTGGTCACAGGCCACTGACCAGTAGTGGGCAGGGCTACCCCCTTTCTCCCCCCCCCCCCACTGCTTCTTTCTCTTCCTCTCCCCCCCCCAACCCACCAGGCTGCTGGGATCACAATGGATTGCTCATGCCAGAGGTCTGAACTGGTTGCATGCAGGTGGCTTCTGAAATTACGCTGAGGGCCGCCTGTGGCCCTCGGAGCACAATTTCCTCACCCCTGCAGTAGGCATAGGGTTGAAAGAGCAGGAGGGAGTTTCAGGACACCTTGCCGGACTGGACTGAGTACTCTCCAGATGCTTTGGACTACAACTCCCATCAGCCCTGACCCAACACGTCCACATTTCTCTACAACAGGATTTCCCAAACTTGGGTCTCCAGCTGGTTTTTTTGGACTACAACTCCCATCAGCCCTAGCCAGCTGGACCCAGCGGTCAGGGATGATGGGAACTGTAGTCCACAAAAAGACCCTGCTCTGGTGTGTCCTTTACCAAAATAACAAATCCCTTTCTGGCTGTTTTAGAGTGAACCTGGGGCCCTCCAGATGTCGCTGGACTACAACTCCCATCATTCCTGACCATCGGCCATGCTCCCAGATGAGACTGGTGGGTGTTGGGAATCCAACGGCATCTGCAGGGCCGCAGGTTAGCCACGCCTGCTCTGTGGATGTGTTTAAGCCTCCCTCCGCTTCCTCAAAAAGCCACCTCCCCTTACTGCCCATCACTGCCCTCTGCAGTGAATTCCACAAGCGCACAGAGCACGGGGCAAAGTCCTTCCTTTCAAGACCAGGCCTGCGTAGCCCAGGACTCATCCGTCGGAAGCAGCTGCCATCAGCCGTGTACTGGAAGGCGCTGCTTTTCCGCCCTCGTCGTTCTGGCTGTTCCCAAGAACAGCAAACCCTGGGAAGGTTTCAGCAAAAAAATGTATTGGGGGGGGCAAGATGGGGTGGCTCTCTCCACGCAATGCATGCTTCTATTAATGGATTGCCTTAAATCCACCTGCCTCGTTTACGCTCCATGCACCTGCAACAGGTGTGCCAGACCTGCCTGCATGGCACTGGTTCTGAATGTCTGAAAATCCTGCACATTTTTTTAAAAAGCAGTTTACAGGGTAGGTTCTCACCTCAGTTAGTTTTTGTTGGGGTGGTTGTGGGATCTTTACTCAGCAAGGGGGTTTCAAGTTGTACCTGCGACACATTTTCAGAGAGGGAGTGAAAAGCTTAGGAAGAGGCCACTTCTTCCCTGCCTATCTCTTTGCTTATGAACTTCTCTGTCGAAATTCTTGAGTGCGTGGAAAACCGGAGGCCCAAGGAAATAAACTTTTCCCGATGGACACGTTCACTGTGGGCTCGCAGCTAAGCCCAAGTCTCAGCCAGAGTGTCCAGAAACATAGCACTTTTGTTTTTCTCCCTCCTGCACCTCAATTTTAGTTTTTCAGTTACCTTGAAGATGAGAAATGTTAATAAACATCTGAGTTGGTATGCATGGCTACGTCTGTTCATGGTAGGGTTTTTCGGGAAGGGGGGAGGGAATAAAAACAGGACCTTGCAGAAAAGATTAAGAATGAGACAATCTCTGTTCCGCAAGCTTACCATGCGCAAGTTGCATCACGAAAGGAAAGGGGGATGAGGAGGGATGAGAAAAAGAAGCAAACTCAAACATATGTTCAGCACTTGAGTCATTTGTTACAGTTGGGGTTGTGGGGTATAATAATAATAATAATAATAATAATAATAATATACTGTCCTATACTCGGAGGTCTCAGGGCAGTTCACAGAACAAAATCAAAATATAAAACCACAAAATATATCATCAATAGTGTAGAACTTCCTGAGGAATCATTCCCTATGTTGACTTATTTCTCTCGCCTAAGGAAGTTAATAGTCGCAAACCCTAAAAACAATGAAATCAAAATGATAAAATGAAACATGAAGCTAAAATATAAACTGATAGAGAGGCACTGTGAATTTTCTGCTCTAGGCCTTCCCTTAACTGGTGCCAGTGTGGTGTAGTGGTTAAGAGCAGTGGACTCGTAATCTGGGGAACCGGGTTCGATTACCCGCTCCTCCACATGCAGCTGCTGGGTGACCTTGGGCTAGTCACACTTCTTTGAAGTCTCTCAGCCCCACTCACCTCACAGAGTGTTTGTTGTGGGGGAGGAAGGGAAAGGAGATGGTTAGCCGCTTTGAGACTCCTTCAGGTAGTGATAAAGCGGGATATCAAATCCAAACTCTTCTTTAGTTGTTCCTGGACCACAACTCCCATGACCCCTAACTCTTAGCCCCATTGGCTGCTAGGGCTGATGGGAGATGGAGTCCAACATATGAAGGGCTACAAGGAAGGACTACAAAACTTCAGGCAATGGGGAAAGGTGTCTTTGTGGTTTTTAAGTGCTCTTACATTGGGGGGAGGTGAGCATGACAGGGCTCCTCTGAATCAATTGCAATGTGCTCAGTTACTATTTGTGGCATGTATTTCTGAAAAAGAAAACACGAGAGTGGAATATTCAAAAGTGTACTCCCCTAAATGTAGCATAAAGTGGTACAGTCCAGAAAAACCGCTACCCGGTTTATTTAAATAATTTTTATCCCACTCGTCAGCTGGAAGGGGGAAAGTCTCCCATCATGGCTTACAGATCATTGAAAAAAGGCACTTCTTACTTTCTGTCTTGCAATCTTAAACAAACAAACATATATACATGGAACAAAAGAAAAAATAAGCGGGGAGGGAAGAAAAAAAAATGCAAGCTCAGGTATGAGTTATTGGTTACAAGTTCTGATGACCATTCTGCAATCTCATTTCCATGTCCTTGTTTAGGAGGAGAGAGAGGTGTACAGTGGTACCTCAGGTTAAGTATTCAATTCGTTCCGTAGGTCAGTTCTTAACCTGAAACTGTTCTTAACCTGAAGCACCACTTTAGCTAATGGGGCCTCCTGCTGTTGCCGCGCCACCGGAGCCCGATTTCTGTTCTTATCCTGAAGCAAAGTTCTTAACCTGAAGCACTATTTCTGGGTTAGCAGAGCCTGTAACCTGAAGTGTATGTAACCTGAAGCGTGTGTAACCAGAGGTACCACTGTATACAATAAATCCAGTTGAGTTGGGTGGCCGAAGTTGGGGTTAAGGATGGGGTTAAGGAGAGACTAAAGACCTCTGTTCTAAGCGAATGGAATGGCCTCAATGCGACTGCTTGGCCTCCCAGATGGGAAGCTGAGCAGACACTACTAAAAATCTGTTGTTTAAATTGGCTGACATTAACACTGGACTCAGAAATACTAGCCAGATAGAAACATAGCAGATCCACAGGGTGCAGAAACCGGTTGAGCAGGTTCACAGTTTGCCAACCAGACAATGCATTTTCCATCTGCGTTTTCGCTACCCAGCTACTTCCCTGTCACTACCAATATATTTATAACTGGGAGTCAGATTTAGGGATCCCTGTATCCTTAGCACTTATATCTGCCCCCCCCCAAATGCCATAACACATAAAACCAGGAAGCTCTAACTCATACATTATGGGGAACAGTGCCCCCATGTGTAGGGGAGGAGGGAGAAATGCAATTCAGTTCATGTTTTAAAGGTGTATCTTCCAAATCTGCATTTTCCAGAATGGAAACACAGCCATTCTTTGAAATTTGCACTTCTCTGGATTTTGTAGTGTAAGTCTTCAGTCAAGTAACTTGTGCAAAATACATATATATGGGTACAGAGTGTGCAAAATGTATCTCTTAGTGAAAATGCCATACAAATATGAAGGGGAGTGGATTTACAAAATTGTGTATATTAGGTAAAATTGCATATGAACAGGTGTATATAAAGTGGTAAAAGGCTCTAAAAGGCTGAGGAATTCTCATGAGGGCTGAAAATAAAAATGCCAAATGGATGTGGAAATATGGAGAACTCAGCTTAAGAAAATGAGGCAATAAGAGGAAGCAAAATAGATAATCGTCCCTAGTAATGAGCTTCCAGGAACTAGTGAGAGGCGTATTTGCTAATTACACAACAGGCAATTCAAAAACAAAACAAAAGCCTATTGGGACTTATCATCCTCAGAATCTGCACACACACAGAGACACACACACAGACACACACACACACACACACGTGTGTTTGTGGGTGTGTTGCACAAAGATCTGATAACATTTCTCTTAGCAGCTGCTAATGATTCCTAGAGGTTAGAAACAACCTCTAGGTTCTCATTACAAGTCTAGAACATGAGATGTGGGAACAGTCTTGGCCAGCTTAAGGAAACATCGACCACTCTCCCACCCAATGTTTTGTACTGGTTGTAGCTGATGGAAGCTGTAGTTCAAAATACCTGATGGGCTGTCAAAGGCTGGTTTGGAGCATTGCTCTAGCTGAGAAGTTGACGCTCAGATGATGACACAGCATGGCAAATTTTATAGAAAATGTGCTTTTCCCAAATATGTGCTCCTCTTTCCGAAAAGGCAGAAGTACTACTCTGTATTGAAGATGGATTGTTTTTCCACTTTCTCCCTTATATACATAAAAATGTAAGTGGTCATCACACTCGACAGTTCACAGCATGAGGAATGGCAGGCTGCCCCAGTGTGGTTTAACAGAGGGAGGGAGGCTCTCTATGCAGCAGCTTAGCAAGTGCCCCCCCCCTTTCAAAGGTTGTGGGTTTGGGGCAAAGGGGTGTTTGTTGGCAGTCACAGCAAGCTGGAGAAGCAGACCCTAATTGTATTTCCTCTTTGACTTGGTCTACCCACCATTTAGAAAATGTGTGAAGTTTCTGACGTCCAAAGATCTGTTTTGCTTTGTGCTTACTATTCCTGAACAAAATATTTACAAATAAAACTCATTTGTTAAAAATATAAATGCATGCATGTGCTCTTTACTATTAATTTTGTGCATCTAACTGGCTTCAGGGCTTGGAGGTAGTGATTCCTGTTTCAAATTAAGCCGGAGAGAGCAATCATGCACCTTCACTTTTACAGCCAAGAAGACAATGAATTGGATTTCAAGCAAACCAAGCTCTGACAAACCACATGACGAAAACAAAGTACTGTACCTTTCAATGGGAGAGATCATATTATCTCTACAGTTCAGTGGCAGGCTGCATGCAATCCTGTTCCTTGCAATTCCAGTTTTAAAGGGATCTTGCATAGGAAGTGGTGGAAATACCTCTTTAAAAATACTGTAAATGAAAATCCGTTTCTGATTTACTTCTTGAACTGTGCATGCAAACAGATTTTTGTATCTTCATATCTGGTTGTCACTCAACATAAAGTGCCCACCAGCCTGTGCTTTCATAGGCGGACCTAAATGGGACGGGAGGCATTTCCGGCTGGTGTGTTAGCCATCTTTGTTAAGGGCGGAAGAGTGATTTAGGGATCATGCGCCAATTCCTGTCTTTGTCTACAATTAGCCTAAACCTGGAGTTCCGCTTTTTCATTAAGAAAAACGAGAGAGACACTTGTGATACCTTGAAGGCCACGCCTCTGTTGTGGGACATGCTTTTGTGGGAATCAGGGGCAACTGGTCAAGAAGGTTTTGCTCCTGGCATAACACACAAGTTATGATCTCCTTAAGTACATTTAATACCCCAAAATTACAAACACGTCTGATATCTTTTTATGAGCTAGGATCTCTTGAGGATAGCATATTTCTGAGTGGACAGAGACAGCCTTTTTCTAGAATGCTGTCCCAGCTATGGAAATCTGCTAAGTGGCAGCTGAGTTTATAATCTGTTTTGGTGCTAGAAGAAAACATTTTTATTTTCTGACGTCTGTTAGATTTTGATTCCTGATTTGGGGGTTTATGTGGTCAGTCTGTTGCATGGGTTGTTTTTTATTTTTTAAAAAAACTCATTAAAATTAGTTTGCTCATTGTTTTGGAAACCATCCTGAGAGTTTTTAACTGAAATGAAAGGGCGGAGGATGTCAAACGTGAACATGAATAAGAAATTAGGACTCGGCCCTACCGTTAGGCAGCGACTTCTGGGGAGCAGAGAGAGCAGATAGAGTCTGCCTGCCCGGGAGCCCCTCAACTCGTTTCCTGCCCTAAAGTGAACTGGAGAATTTGGCAGCTCGGATTTCAAACACAGCTGCCTCGGCCTAAATCTAATCCCCATTTAATCCCCTGCTAGATAGTGTTAACAAGTGCGCCATCTCGTGGTCTGAACGGACTCGTCTCCATCACGAGATTCAGATTTGAGCCATCAGCGCCCTTTTCCGGGTTTCATTTCTGTTCAAGCTGCGAACACACCGTGTCCCGAAAGCACATTACTGTATTTCTCCCCCAAAATAATCTTGAGGACTGTAGTTTTTTTAAGGGTGTTGGGAATTATAGCTCTGCGGATAGTCAAAGCTGCAGCTTCCTGGTTTAATTGTTATTTATTGCATTTATACGTCCCAAGGAAACTCAAGGTTGTTCTATGGCTGGATCCTGCTCCATATTATCCTCACAAGGTAAGCTAGGCTAAGAGATGGTGACTGGGACCCAAGGCGAGTAAGCAGTGAGCAGCACAGAGCCAAGTGGGAATTTGAACCCTGGTCCCTCACAGCTCATAGTATGACACTCTTAATTTATTCTTTGCCTGTAGCCTGCACCCCACCAGACGTTGACCTCCCAGTATACACCAGCCCTGGCTAGTGTGACCGCAGAGAACCTGGAAGACCCACATCCAGACATTAACCCCTCTGGGTGACCTTGGGACAGTCAACTGTCTCTCAATCTAACCTACCTCACGGGGTTGTTGTGAGGATAAAGTGGAGAGGGAGGGAAAGCATGAGCTCCTTGGTGGAAGGATGAGATATAAATGTACAGGTATACCTCTGGTTACATACGCTTCAGGTTACAGACTTGGCTAACCCAGAAATAGTGCTTCAGGTTAAGAACTTTGCTTCAGGATGAGAACAGAAATCGTGCTTTGGCGGCGCGGCAGCAGCAGGAGGCCCCATTAGCTAAAGTGGTGCTTCAGGCTAAGAACAGTTTCAGGTTAACCATATGTCAGGAGTGCTCTGATGGTGTTTCCTGCTTGGCAGGGGGTTGGACTCGATGACCCTTGTGGTCTCTTCCAACTCTATGATTCTATGATTCTAAGAACTGACCTCCGGAACAAATTAAGTACTTAACCCGAGGTACCACTGTAATAGCTAAAGTTAAAGGGACCCCTGACCATTAGGTCCAGTCGTGACCAACTCTGGGGTTGCGGCGCTCATCTCACTTTATTGGCCAAGGAAGCCGGCGTACAGCTTCCGGGTCATGTGGCCAGTATGACTAAGCCGCTTCTGGCGAACCAGAGCAGCGCACGGAAACGCCGTTTACCTTCCCGCTGGAGCGGTACCTATTTATCTACTTGCACTCTGACGTGCTTTGAAACTGCTAGATTGGCAGGAGCAGGGACCGAGTAACGGGAGCTCACCCCATCGTAGGGATTCGAACCGCCGACCTTCTGATCGGCAAGTCCTAGGCTCTGTGGTTTAACCCACAGTGCCACCCGCGTCCCTATAAATGTAATAATAATAATAATATTCTCCTCCAGCATGCTGCTTTGATAAATGACCTGGAGGAGGTTCACCACCGTATTGCCCACCCAATCATGCAGCGCTTGGGGAGAGAGAATTTAGTGGAGGGAGCTTCGCCTGCTGGATTTCTGCCTGCTGAGCTGCTGTGGGAAGGAAGTGGTGCCAGTATATTTATTGCATTGATATCTCCCCTTTCTCCCCTACCCCCTCCTCCAAGGAATGAATGAATAAATCTTCATTTGCGTCAGCCATCAGCCATAGCAATAAAACAACAATACGATATACAAAGAATAGAAATAAAAAGTCAATTATATAAAATACATTTTAGGGTGAGTTTTTTTTTAATCAATAGTCAAATAGTGGATCTTATTTGGATTGCCCCAGCTAAAAACCCTGCAACCTTTGCTGTCCCCTGCTCATCTTGATCTGCCAAGAGAAAGGACACTGTGGCAGTGTTTGGGCAACCTGGAATGGACAAGAAAAGAGGGGCGATAATCTCATCACCTCCTGGCAAATAGAAGGGGAAGAAATGGAGGCAGTGAGAGATTTTACTTTCTTGGGCTCCATGATCACTGCAGCTGGTGAGAGCAGTCACGAAATTAAAAGACGCCTGCTTCTTGGGAGAAAAGTGATGACAAACCTAGACAGCATCTTAAAAAGCAGAGACATCACCTTGCCAACAAAGGCCCTTATAGTTAAAGCTATGGTTTTCCCAGTAGTAATGTATGGAAGTGAGAGCTGGACCCTAAAAAAGGCTGATTGCCGAAGAATTGATGCTTTTGAATTATGGTGCTGGAGGAGACTCTTGAGAGTCCCATGGACTGTAAGAAGATCAAACCTCTCCATTCTTAAGGAAATCAGCCCTGAGTGCTCACTGGAAGGACAGATCCTGAAGCTGAGGCTCCAATACTTTGGCCACCTCATGAGAAGAGAAGACTCCCTGGAAAAGACCCTGATGTTGGGAAAGATGGAGGGCCCAAGGAGAAGGGGACGACAGAGGACGAGATGGTTGGACAGTGTTCTCAAAGCTACAAACATGAGTCTGACCAAACAGCGGGAAGCAGTGGAAGACAGGAGTGCCTGGCGTGCTCTGGTCCAGGGGGTCACGAAGAGTCGGACACGACTAAACGACTAAACAACAACAACAATCTCATTCCTCAAGTCTTTATCAAGAGTGCAAGCCAGAAGGGCATGCGCCACCGATTCCAAGAAGCTGACAGTGCCCACAGACATGGTTCTCCCCCGCCCCACTCAATCCTCACAACAGCCCTGCGAGGTAGGTTGGGGCGGAGAGGCAGTGCCTGGAAGAGCCACCCTCGAGGTCCCCACGCGCGATCGCGCGCTCTCGTGGGCATGAAGTGAGCTTCCCGCGGCGACAGCAGGCAGCCTTCCTTCTCCTCCTCCTCCTTTGGGGCCGCCCCTCTCCGCGGCCAGGCGGCCAGTGGGGAGGCGGCTCGGCCGGCTGGGCTCGGCACGGCCCGGTTCCATTGGCCGCTGGCTCCGCGGCGCCGTGCGCTCTGCTGCGCGCTTTGGAGAGGAGGCGCGGCCTGCGCTGGCCCGCCAGCCCGGGACTCTTCCTCGATCCCCGTCCTTCCTGCTCCTGCCCTTGGCGCCCCGGGGCAGCCGGCCATGGGATCGCCGGCCGAGAAGCCTCCGGCGCCGGACCTTTACCGCGACACGTGGGTGCGCTACCTGGGTGAGTGGCTGCAGGGCGATCGCCGCGCCGCGCGCCTCCTCGCCAGTCCCAGCCTTCGTTAAGGGCGGGAAATTTACTCTCGAGGAAGCCCGCAGGCGGCGGAAGAGCGCTTTCCTCGCTGGGACTGCGTTCAACAAGAAGTTGCCGGACGGGACGGGACGGGGGTGGAAATCGGGCGGAGACCGATCAGAGTAAAAGGCAAGGAACGCTGTTCTCAGGATTGGGCAGCGGAGGTTGCCAACTGCTTTTCTGCTAGGGCTCCTGTGCCTTCAAGCTGTTGCGCCTTCGTCCCAATTTACCGCCATTAAGCGTCGTTAGTGCTATACCTTTCGGTGAAATAATGTTAATAATAGATGTTTAGCTTTCAGGGCACAATCATGCCCTGAAAGGTAGCGTATACATGGGCAGTGATGGTGTATTTCTAGGTAAAGACCTCAGCACCTGAGAGATCTGGGTTCAAATTCCCCACTGAGCCATGAAGCACACTGGATGACCTTGAGGATTTGCCACTTACCTTTTAATCCAAACTACCTCACAGAGCTGTTGTGCGGATTAAATGAGGAGGGAGAGAAGCAAGTCTGTCACTTTGAGCTTCTTGGAGGGAAAAAAAGTGGGATAGAAATGCAATAAAATGGCATACTGTCACCTCCCTGAAGGTACTTCCAGCAGGGCAGTTGTGTACTGCTCAGAAGTACAGTGGTACCTCAGGTTACATACATTTCAGGTTACATATGCTTCAGGTTACAGACTTCACTAACCCAGAAATAGTGCTTCAGGTTAAGAACTTTGCTTCAGGATGAGAACAGAAATCGTGCTCTGGCGGCGCGGCAGCAGCAGGAGGCCCCATTAGCTAAAGTGATGCTTCAGGTTAAGAACAGTTTCAGGTTAAGAATGGACCTCCGGAACGAATTAGGTACTTAACCCGAGGTACCACTGTAAGTCCTTTTTAATTCAGTGGGTCTTACTCCCAAGAAAGTGGGGTTAGGACTGTGGCTTTAGTTTGGAGCAACAACAACAACAAAACCCAACAAGCAGTCTTGTGGCACCTTTTTTTTGAAGAAGTTTATTATGGCGTTATCTTAGGGTCCACACTCAATTCTACAAGAGCTTCTGCAAGCCTTAAGCCTCCCTGCTGATGGGAATACTGTTGATGAGAATACTGTACACCCTTCTCTTTCAACACAAAAGATACACAAGAGACACAAGAGATACACAATTGTTCTCATAGATAGTGGGCATCTCCAAGACTATGATTGGCAGGTGTGGAGGCCTTGTCTGGCTGGCATATACGCATGGTAGGGTCTTTTGAGTGGCAGTTTTCTGTCTGATGAATGCCCTCCCTGGTGAGGCACATCTGCCCCTCTCGTTACTGACTTCCGAGAGGAATTTGGAAACATCCTAGTTTAGATCCAGGCATTTGATGGCGACCCTGAAATCACTGCTTGAGAGAATATTTTAAACTCTTTTTATATGTTGGTTTTTATTGATGCATTTTCCACCATGGGCTCCTTCACCAGGAGGAAGGATGTGATATTTAATTAATTAATTAATTAATAAATAAATAAATAAATAAATAAATAAATAAATAAATAAATGAGGAGTCCAAGGATGCGATATATATATATATATATATATATATATATATATATATGGAACAGGGAAAATAAATTCCCCACATAAGCGTTTGGGTACAAACAACATGTTCTGAAGTCCAAATGATGCATTACATGCAGCTGAGTATAACTTTCCAGATATACTCCTTATAGCTATATTTATCTATTGTACATCTGCTATATATTTTGATGTTGTTTCTCACGGAAATGCAAACAAAATTCAGTTTCTCCTTCCTTCCTACTTGCTGTCTCCAGTGGGCAGCTGGGCACTGCAAAGGGGAAGAGGCTTCTTAACTTTCTTGACAGCTTCCCTATTAAAATCTATCACTCTCCTTTCAAGTTGTTTTCCCTCTTGTTGAGGACAGCCATTTTAAATAGATAACAACAATAACGGGAAAGAATTAAGGATCCCCTTGATTTTCTGTGTTGTTCTGTATCATTGCTACATAAATGACGTTATCTTCAAAGGAAAAGTATTTTTATTTATTTCATGCATTTATATCCCCCCCTTTTTTCCCCTCCAAGGAGCTCAAGGTGAGATATAGGGTTCACTCTCTCCCCATTTTCATCCTCATAGCAGTCTTGCGAAGTAGGTTAGCTTGAGAGATTGTGACTGGTCCAAAATCAACCTTCAAGGCCAAGTGGAGATTTGAACCCTGGTCTTCCAGGTCCTGGTCTGGCACTCTAACCACTACACATACTGACTCTTTTTTTAAAAAAAGAAAGAAGAAGATTTGCAGCAGCTCCTACAGGTTTGCTGTTGGGGGACCACAGCTTCTGTGACTATATTTTGGTGTCCTTGTCTTTAAAGATGACTGCGAGACAAAACTTTGTACAACCAAATGTGTGTAACTCTTGACCTTGTGGCCAGAGTGACTAGTTTGCATGCCAAAAGCCCTTGCTTAAATCTCCCCAAATCCAGCTGGGAAAACTGCTGCCAGTCAGTGTAGACAGTACAGTGGTACCTTGATTCTCAAACTTAATCCGTTCCAGAAGTCTGTTCCAAAATCAATAGAAAGTAATGCAAAATGGATTAATCCATTCCAGACTTTTTAAAAAAACAACCCCTGAAACAGCAGTTTCACATGAATTTTACTATCTAACCAGACCATTGATCCATAAAACGAAAGCAATAAACAATGTACAGCAGTCACACAACCAATCAATCAGTAGCTGAACTGGGTTCCACAGAGCCACAAAAGGAAAACAAAAAAGAGCTGCAAAAGCAAAAACGCTAAATAAATAGCAAAAACAGACAGACCTCAGCGTAATACTCAAAACGGAAGTGTGGCACTCAAATTGGAGCACGTTCGGCTTCCGAAAAAAGTTTGCAAACCATAACACTTACTTCCGGGTTTGCAGTGTTTGGGTTCCAGGTTGTTTGAGTATCAAGGCGTTTAACAACCAAGATACCTCTGTACTGAGCTAGAAGGACCTGTGTTCTGACTCTATACAAGGCCGTTTCCTGTCTTGACAGTCTTGGACAGCTATTGAAGACACAGCTCAAAAATGCCAGGAACATGGGGTGAAAAACTGGGCAGGGTGGTAGTGATGTGGCAGCTTCAAGGATGAAATGTCAGCTTCCGTTCAGTGATATTTGAGAAGCAGGATCCCTCGTGCAAAGTGCTGTTTGCCGGAAGTTTCTGCCGCGTTGGGTGGCAGGCAGCTCCTAAGGTGACTTTCTCTGGACCTTGGAAAAGGGCTTTGCTAGGGCATCAGGAGGAGGAGACTGCATCCTCTGAAGAGTGTCAAGCAGCACAAAATGGCTGCATTGCTGCCCCTCTTTGCAGCGCAGCGAAATTTAATCCTGTAGGAACAGCTGCGGCAGTCAGGCACGCAGGAGCGAAACGGACGGTGGAGGTTATCGCCAGCAAAGAAAGTTAATGCAGTTGTTTTGCTGCTGTCTTTCTGGTGGTGCTTGGAAGGTCAAACACCCTCCATATCTTACTTTCACAACAACTATTCGTGGCGGGTTAGACTGAAGAAAATATTGGATAAAAAATAATGTTGTTGTTGTTTAGTCGTTTAGTCGTGTCCGACTCTTCGTGACCCCATGGATCAGAGCACGCCAGGCACTCCTGTCTTCCACTGCCTCCTGCAGTTTAGTCAAACTCATGCTGGTAGCTTTGAGAACACTGTCCAACCATCTCGTCCTCTGTCGTCCCCTTCTCCTTGTGCCCTCCATCTTTCCCAACATCAGGGTCTTTTCCAGGGAGTCTTCTCTTCTCATGAGGTGGCCAAAGTATTGAAGCCTCAGCTTCAGGATCTGTCCTTCTAGGGAGCACTCAGGGCTGGTTTCCTTAAGAATGGATAGGTTTGTTCTTCTTGCAGTTAAATAATAATATAATAATAGTAATTTATTATTTATACCGCGCCCATCCGGCTGAGTTTCCCCAGCCACTCTGGGCAGCTCCCAATCGAGTGTTAAAAACAATACAGCATTAAATATTAAAAACTTCCCTAAACAGGGCTGCGTTCAGATGTCTTTTAAAGATAAGATAGCTGCTTATTTCCTTCACATCTGAAGGGCAGGCGCCACTACCGAGAAGGCCCTCTGTCTGGATAAAATTTGAAGGATAAAATTTTGGCGTGACCTTGTTGAGTTCCTTGGAAGGAAGAAGTGTGGTGCAGTGGTTGGAGTGCTGGACTAGGACTTGAAAAACAAGGGTTCAGATCCACACCATGAAGCCTCATGGGGTGACCTTGGGTCAGTCACCAACTCTTAGCCAAGCCTACCTGACAGGGGTGTTATGTGGTTAAAATAGGGAGAGGGAGAAATGTGTTGAGTTCCTTTGGAAAAAAGATGGGATATATATCAATACTTAATGTAATATATGAACTGGGTGGGTTGGCTTCAGTTTTTAGGATACATTCATCATATACCAGGCTTGGTGTTGGTTGGTCCCCCAAACCGTTACCCAGTTCTCTGCAGTCCAGTGAAGCTTAAACTAAAAAGAAGTGCTTAAATTCTGCTCCTATACACTTTCCATAAACAGTACGCAGTTAAGATGTTTGTGCGCATTCTGTAACCTCACATACCTCAGGCAATGATGGGGATGTTTTCCACATTGAGGCACAAGCCCCTCCCCTCCCTTTCCATATTAATAAAAGATGCTGTGGTTTAGACTTAGTGGCGCTAAATGGATCACATTCTTCATATTTCAGTTTTATTGACAGGTGAATTAAAAATAGGGCTTTGGCAGGATGTTAGGCGACTCCCTGCTTGAAATTGAAAGTATGGACTTTTACAGCTGCAGTCAGATGAGTTGAGAACAAAAGAGACAGATCTCTCCAGAGTAACACCGAGTCAAACGAGCCATAAGGCACAAAGGAGATCAGGAATAATCAATATGGACATAATATTTGATAAAGAAATACAGTGGTACCTCGGGTTACATACGCTTCAGGTTACAGACTCCGCTAACCCAGAAATAATACCTCGGGTTAAGAACTTTGCTTTAGGATGAGAACAGAAATTGTGCTCCAGTGGCGCGGCAGCAGGAGGAGGCCCCATTAGCTAAAGTGGTGCTTCAGGTTAAGAATGGACCTCCGGAACGAATTAAGTACGTAACCAGAGGTACCACTGTAAAGGAACAATTGATGGAAATTAAAACCTCACACAGGAAGGAGAAAGGAGAACTTCACTTGCAAATTTACAAATTACTAAATGTGTCATAATAATTATACAGTGGTACCTCGGGTTAAGTACTTAATTCGTTCTGGAAGTCCGTTCTTAACCTGAAACTGTTCTTAACCTGAAGCACCACTTTAGCTAATGGGGCCCCCTGCTGCTGCCACGCCGCCGGAGCATGATTTCTGTTCTCATCCTGAAGCAAAGTTCTTAACCCGAGGTACTATTTCTGGGTTAGCGGAGTCTGTAACCTGAAGCATCTGTAACCTGAAGCGTATGTGTCAGAGCTGGCTCCGGGTCCCAGCTCACCAAGGACCAACGCTAGCCGATCGTACAGTATCCAAGTCTTTATTGAAGAATAGTCTCCATTTACAAGTCTCAGCGTCCCAGCCCTACGTCTGGACTTTAGACCGGCGAAGCTCTGTCTGGATCTCCACCCCCTGTGCACCAGTTTAATACTCTAATCTTACTCCACCTCTTCCTTCTCTCTCTCTTCCTCTGGGTCTTACTACCCCCCGGGGTCTCATTCCTCCTGGACTCTTCCGACGCAGAGCTTGACCCCTCTGACTCCTCCCCCTCTCTTCGGCGGGCTTTAGGACCTGGCTCCCTACCCGGGCTGCCCACCTTGCCGCCCTCCTGTACATTTGAACTTGGCGCGCGCGCGCGTTTTACTTTCCGGATGACCGTTTCCTCGCTCCCTGACGAGGGTGTGGTCAGTCCTGCCTCACGTTCTCCCTCTGCCTGCGCGCTCCCTGATCCCGATGCCTTGGACTCCTCCCCCCTACTGCACTCTGGGGGGGACGCTGGCCCGGATTTCCAGCTGCTACTCTGTGAGTCCCCTCCTTCCCGAGGTGTCCCCCTGGGCACTCCCCTTGTCCTGACCATGGGGGCCCCTTTCTGTGAATCCTCCGAGTCACTGGAGAGGCTCAGAGACCTCGGACTACTGTCGCCGCTGACATTTCCTTCCGACTCCTCCCCCTCGCTCTCCGTTTCTTCCCTCTCCTGTGACTCTGCTCCTGAACCCCTGACATCCATCCCCCCCTCGAAGCCCCCCCTTCCCCCCTCCCCTTCCTCCGGCGGGGGTGCTGGGTGCTCCGTCGTTGTGGGGGTGAATGGTGGATACAGTTCGTCCCCCGTGGCGTGCATCCAGTTAGAGAAATCCGGCTCGTCCTCCATGTCTTCGCCGACCTCGTTCTCCTCTGCTTCCATCTCCGTGCCGCCATGCTCGAACCCAACGTCCTCCCCCATCACGTCCATGTCCCTCTCACCCTCGTTCCCCTCTGGGTCCGTTGCCTGCCAAGGGCCCCTCAGCCACCTCTCCTCTCCTCGATTGTCCCACCAAAAGGAGCGGTCTGAGGCAAACCCCGAGGGCGAGCCCTCCGGTGAACGTGTTTCTAAAGCTGGTTCTTCGTCCGAGGTGAATCCCTGGAACGTGCTGGTAGAAAGCGTGGGTGTGAAAAGCCAGTCGTCGAAATACTCGGCTGGCATGGGCCTGTGTGGGAACAAGGCATGAAACTCCTCTTTGAGGAGAGGCTCGTCCAGGGCATAGTCCGGCACCCAACTGTTGGCGCTGGCCGGGGTACCTTCCCTTGCGAGAAAATATTCTACTCCCTCTTCCCCCCATCTCGAGTCCAAAATCTCTGTGACCTGGTTGATGGGTTCCCTTCTTGGCGACTCCCTCCTTGGGGGGATCTCCTTATACTGGTCTGATGCCGTGCCCTGCGCCTGAAATCGGTGAGGTGCTTTGTAGGGCGTGAGCACCGACCTATGGAATACTGGGTGCATTCTGGATCCTTCCGGAAGTGTCAACCGGAAGGCCACCGGATTGATCTGTGCCTCAACTAGGTAAGGTCCTAGCTGCTTATGTCCGAGTTTCTTCTTAGCTAAGGATCTTGTCGGCACTGCGTGGGCCGCTAACCACACCCAGTCTCCCACCTGTATGTCTTCACCAACCCTCCTGTGCTTGTCAGCCTGCAGTTTGTATGCGTGCTTTGCTAGCTCTAACTGCCTCCTAAGCTGCTCGTGGACTTCCTGCAATTCCGCCGCCAAGACTTCCGCTGCCTGTGGCTCCCCCTCCCCCAGTCTCTCTAATCCCGGGAAGGTTCTGGGATGCCTCCCGTTGTTGGCGAAGAACGGCGTCACCCCTGTGGACACGTGCTTCGTGTTGTTGTAAGCGAACTCAGCGAGCGGCAGGTAGTCCACCCATGTCGTCGGCTGTTGATTTGCATAGCATCTCAGGTACTGCTGCATGACGGCGTTGACGCGCTCCGCTTGTCCGTTGGTCTGCGGGTGTCTCGCCGACGCTAGGTTGATCTTGACATTCAGGAAACCCATCAGCTTCTGCCAGAAGCTCGAAATGAACTGGCGCCCCCTGTCGGACAAAATAGACCGTGGCAGTCCATGCACTCTGAAGACGTGGTCTATGAACAGCTTGGCGGTCTGTTCTGCCGTGGCCACCTTCGCGCACGGAATGAAGTGGGCCATTTTAGTGAACATGTCCACCACCACTAGCACTGCCGTTTTACCCCTTGAGCTGGGTAAATCCGTGACAAAGTCCAGGGCCACCCTCTCCCACGGTTCGCTCGGAGTCTGCAGCGGTTCGAGCAGTCCCGCCGGAGGTTTGTGCACTGACTTGGCCCTTTGGCAGGTGTCGCACCTCGAGACGTACTCCGCGACTTCCCCCCGCATCTTGGGCCACCAAAAATCCCTGGCAACGAGGTCTGCCGTCTTCTCCTTGCCAAAGTGCCCGGCGGTGGGTGCGTCGTGTAACTGCTGCAGTACCTTCGCCCGGAGGTCGTCTCCCGGTACATAGAGAGCTCCTCTGCGGATGAGCAATCCGTCTCGTACTTGGAACTCGTCGTCCTTCACCGTGCCCTTGTGCACCTCCTCCATCTTGGCTTGTGCAAAGGGGTCCCCCTGCAGTGCTCGACGGACCGCCTCCAAGTCCACGGTTGCTGCAGCGCACGCCCACGCTTTCGGAGCGAAAATGTGCTTGGCCGCTGCTGGTGCCGCCTCTTCAAGGTATTGCGGCTTCCTGGACAGTGCATCCGCCATGATGTTGTTGTCGCCTGGGATGTATTCTATCCTGAAGTCGAAATCCGCGAAAAATTCCGCCCATCTGATGTGCCGCTGGTTTAGGAATCTTGCCGTGCGCCAGTACTCCAGGTTCTTATGATCCGTGCGAACCTGCACGGTGTGCTTGGCCCCGACGAGGAAGTGCCGCCACGCCTTGAATGCTGCATGAATGGCCAGCAACTCCCTGTCCCAGATGGTGTAGTTTTGCTCCGACTTGCTGAGCTTCCTAGAGTAGAAGGCACACGGTCTCCAGTCCCCATGCGGGTCCTCTTGCAACAGTACGGCGCCCACGGCTCTGTCTGAGGCGTCTGTTTCAACCCTCAGCGGTTTGCTGGGATTCACATGCAGTAGCTGCCCTTCGGACGAGAAGAGACGCTTAAGGTTCTGAAAGGACTGCTCCGCTTGCTCCGTCCAGATGAACTTCTTCTTCTTAGAGCTGAGCGTGTCCGTAATGGCCGCCGTCTGCATCGCGAACCCCTTGATGAACTTGCGGTAAAAGTTGGCGAACCCCACAAACCGCTGGACCTCCTTCCGATTGCGCGGGCTCTTCCAGTCCAACACTGCGCGAACCTTGGCGCTGTCCATGGCAAGCCCCTTGTCCGACAGCTTGTAGCCCAGGAAATCCACCTCCTTCCTGTCGAACTGGCACTTCTCCAGCTTGGCATACAGTCGATGCTCCTGCAGTCTCTGCAGAACTTCCTTGACGTCTCTCTCGTGGGTCTCCTCAGATTCTGAGAATATCAGGATGTCGTCCAAGAAGCAG
Organism: Podarcis tiliguerta; assembly: GCF_965153285.1. Taxonomy (NCBI): domain Eukaryota; kingdom Metazoa; phylum Chordata; class Lepidosauria; order Squamata; family Lacertidae; genus Podarcis; species Podarcis tiliguerta. Next base: position 24,177,420 of record NC_139549.1, read on the forward strand.
ACGCATGTCTTGTAGAGGAGACCCGCCAGGACATGATGCATGAAAGCTTGAAAACAGTGGGCGCCATTTTGTAAACCGAAGGGCATAACTCTGTATTCATATGTGCCCAGGGGCGTGAACATGGCAGTCTTCCACTCGTCTCCTTCCCGTATGCGAATCAGGTTGTACGCCCCTCGCAGATCCAACTTTGTAAAAACGCGTCCTTTCCTCGCCGTCGCCAGCAGGTCATCTATCTTGGGCATGGGAAAGGCCGCGGGCTTGGTCTTTGAATTTAAGAGCCTGAAGTCTACCACAAGTCTTTTTTGGGGCGTGTCCCTTTTCTTCACAAAGAATACAGGACTGCCCCCCGCTGCCTTCGACTCCCGGATGAAACCGCGCTTCAAGTTGAGGTCTATGAACTCCTTGAGCTCCTGCAGCTCGTCCTCAGACATGGAATACAATTTCCCGGCTGGCAGCGTCGCTCCTGGCAGGAGGTCAATCTTGCAGTCATAGGGCCTGTGGGGAGGCAGCTTGTCCGCTTCCTTCTCGCAGAAAACCTCCAAAAACGCTGCGTACTTGCGCGGCACTGCTTGCAGCGTGCCTAATTGTAGCTGCGGGTCGTCCCCTCCTTCTTCCGGGCTAGGAAGGATGCAATGTTCCGCGCAATAGGAGGAGCCGAAGGTCAGTTGCCGCTGGTACCACGCCAATGCTGGGCTGTGCCTGTGCAGCCAACTCATGCCCAGGACTACAGGCGTGTCCGACAGGTGGGTGACGTTAAAGCTGATGACTTCTCGGTGATTTCCGATCCGCATCACCATTGGTTGCGTTTGTTGCACCACCTGCCCCCCTAACAAGTCTCTGCCATCCACCGTGACAACGTTCAGGGGCAGTGTGGCTGGTAGCAGTGGTATATTGTGCTGCTGAATGAATTCCAGTCCTATAAAGTCAGCGTTGCTGCCGGAGTCAATGGTGATCGGCACCTCCAGAGTGCGTCCATTGGGCAGTTGGAGAGACGCTGTAAGCTGCACCACTGGTTTGGGTGGGAGGGGGTCTGTGGGTTGCAAAAGTGCTGGGGATTGTTTCATTGACTTGTCTGGCTGGACCCCAGTACCTCTTCCTCCAGCCAGACTCCGTCGTTTAACTGTTGCTGCGTTTTCAATTGAGCTGCTTCTGCGACTGTTGCCGAGGCTGCAGTGTGCTTGTGGAGCCTCTGGGGACACTCTTTCGCCATGTGTCGAGCACTGTCGCAGATGTAGCACTTCCTGTTCCCTCTAGGAGGCTTCGTTTTGGCTGCTCCCGGTGTCAGGGCTCTGTTAGCTGACTGAGCCCTGGCACCTCCTATCTCCATCGGCTCTTCTCCCCCTCCCTGCGAGGGTGTGGAGTGCGCACGCGCTGCTTCTCTGGGAAAGAAGGGAGGTGCTCTGGCTGGTGCCCTTCCCCAACGCCCTTCTTCCCTGTTGCAAGGACGTTCTTCCAGATGCACCCCGATCTCCAGAGCCCTCTGGACTACCTGCTGGGTGCTCCTTGGTCTCTCCCCTCTTCCAATCTCCGCTTTTACATCTGCATTCAACCCCTCCCAAAAGAGGTCTCTGACTGGCGCAGAATCTTTTTCCCACCCCAGGGCATGAACCAGTCCGAAAAACCGAGTATGGTACTGCCGCACGCTGGCTTTGCCTTGTTTAAGTCCATGTATGTCCCTCCTGGCAATATCGACGTCTACCTTTGATAAAAAGCATGAGTCCATTGCTTTAATAAAAGCCTTCGCATCTTGGAGCGCTGGATCATTGTCCCTCCATAGATTCCGCAGCCACGTTTTGGCTTCCCCATGCAAATGGGACAGGATAAACCCCACTCTCTCTCTCTCATCTCTAAAGTCTTTGTCCAGGAGATCCAGCGCAAACAGCAGGTCTGCTCTGAAGTTGGGGTACTGCTGCAAACTCCCGTCGAAATGCGATACCAGGCTGCCTCCCCAAGCCAATGCCTTCTGCCTTGTATCCCGTTTGCCCCTGTTTAGAAAGCACGTCCAACCTGGCTTGGAGATCCCGGCAGGAGGTAACCATTTCCTCCTCTCTCTTCCTGGATGCAATTACCTCCGTGCTGAGGTGCGTCACCGCTTCTTGCAGGGCTTTTATCTGCTCTTCCGTCGTCATCTTGCCTGAGTTTTGTGAGCTCTGTAAGCACCCCTCCTCTGTCCTCGCTGCGTCGACTCACGTGGCGAGGTTCTTGGTGCCAAAACTTTAAAAAAGGAGACAGAGCTTACTGTCAGAGCTGGCTCCGGGTCCCAGCTCACCAAGGACCAACGCTAGCCGATCGTACAGTATCCAAGTCTTTATTGAAGAATAGTCTCCATTTACAAGTCTCAGCGTCCCAGCCCTACGTCTGGACTTTAGACCGGCGAAGCTCTGTCTGGATCTCCACCCCCTGTGCACCAGTTTAATACTCTAATCTTACTCCACCTCTTCCTTCTCTCTCTCTTCCTCTGGGTCTTACTACCCCCCGGGGTCTCATTCCTCCTGGACTCTTCCGACGCAGAGCTTGACCCCTCTGACTCCTCCCCCTCTCTTCGGCGGGCTTTAGGACCTGGCTCCCTACCCGGGCTGCCCACCTTGCCGCCCTCCTGTACATTTGAACTTGGCGCGCGCGCGCGTTTTACTTTCCGGATGACCGTTTCCTCGCTCCCTGACGAGGGTGTGGTCAGTCCTGCCTCACGTTCTCCCTCTGCCTGCGCGCTCCCTGATCCCGATGCCTTGGACTCCTCCCCCCTACTGCACTCTGGGGGGGACGCTGGCCCGGATTTCCAGCTGCTACTCTCTGAGTCCCCTCCTTCCCGAGGTGTCCCCCTGGGCACTCCCCTTGTCCTGACCATGGGGGCCCCTTTCTGTGAATCCTCCGAGTCACTGGAGAGGCTCAGAGACCTCGGACTACTGTCGCCGCTGACATTTCCTTCCGACTCCTCCCCCTCGCTCTCCGTTTCTTCCCTCTCCTGTGACTCTGCTCCTGAACCCCTGACAGTATGTAACCCGAGGTACCACTGTATTGGACTTTTGTCCAATATTGGTATCAAAATAATATGGCTTATATTGGACTTTTGTAATTGCAAATTAATAAAAATTATTCAACAACAAAAAACAGGTTTTTGGGGGCTGCCACACATCTGGGTTTTCCCAGACATTTTAGCTGCTTTTCCAAAATTCTGCCCGGAGGCAATTTTCAGCGGTTGAATCCCGGCTATGTCCAGGAAATCCCTAATTAAAATGACAAAGCAGAGACAAAGCGAGAGAAGCAGGGAGTCCCCCCCCCACAGTGGCTGCGGACACATTGACTCTTGAAAGTGGCTGTTGGACTCTTCCTGCCTAATGGGTGGAGCTTGAAACTGTGGGAAGGGCTTTTGCGCCCCTGCTGACCTTTGACCTTCGTTACAGGTTACGCCAATGAGGTCGGGGAGTCTTTCCGGGCCATCGTACCCGTCTCGTTGGTCTGGGCCAGCTATGGAGTAGCAACTGCCTACGTGGCGGCCGACGCCATCGACAAGGGCAAGAAGGCGGCTGCTGTGAGTACAGAGTAGGGCACGAAACCATTTCTCAAGTCAAGGGCCACGTTCCCTTCTGGGGGCCGCAGGCTGGTAGTGGTGGGCAGGGCCAGAGGTAAAAGCGAGTGGAGCAAAGACTTTACTTTTATATAGGAAGCAAGAGACATTATCAGAATTCAAGGATTCATTCCTGCTGGGGGAGAAATGCATAATGTCGTCCGGCAAGGGTTTTGAGGGCTAGATAGGGTTGAATGTTGGAATATGCGCAGCTTTGCAGATCTGTCAAATTGAATAAGAGAACAAGAGGAACATAAGTTTGAAGAAGATTGCAAAGTGTTTATTGAATATATGGAGGGAAATTGTGTTGGACAGCATTAAAATAAGTTCAGCAGTGTAAATAAGTTTTGATGGCTGGGGAAACCCAGCCAGATGGGAGGGGTATAAATAATAAATTATTATCATTAAATTATTATCAATATTGGAATACTGAATGGTTTAGTATATATAAAATATGCTGGGATTTATGTTAAGCAAAATAAACCATGGAAGAAGGGAAGTCATTGATATTTTATGGTTTAAATGAATATTCCAAAATTAGAGTTACAGATTTCAGATAGGGTTGAATGTTGCCCCCGGGCCCAAGTTAAACACAGTTATGTTTTAATGTTTCAAATGTTTCGCTGATAATTTAGTTCTTTTACTCTTTTTGCAAACTGCTTTGAGGTTTTCTTTTTAAACAGTCAAGAGGTGTGTGGCTTTTATGAAACAATAAATAAACAAAAACAATGATTCATATAATTTATATACCTCCTTTCATTTCAAGAAGAAGCAGTTAACAAGCACATGGATAAATTAGGTTTTAGGTGTTTTGTTTTGTTTTTAAATTACTTGTTTGGAAAAAGGGCGGGATGGGAAACCTGAAAGGGATGAAGGTCAGTTTCTTTTTCGGCTTTAAACGTTTTAAGTCCGCACCCCTTTCATCCTTCCTCCGATTGACAGGCGAAGGCCGTGGATGAAGGGAGGAGCAAGCATGCCGCAGTGGCAGTCGTGGACACATTTATATGGCAGGCTCTGGCTTCCGTGGCCATTCCTGGCTTCACCATTAACCGCATCTGCGCAGGGTCACTCTACCTCATGGCCAGCATGACGCACTGGCCTCTCTCGGTCAGGAAGTGGGCCACCACCGCCGTGGGTCTCTCGGCCATTCCTTTCATCATCAAACCCATCGACAGGTACGGGCAACTTCCACCCCTTGAGCACAGCCAAGGATGAGCTGTATCAACCTTGAAGAAGCCCTGCTAGGTGCTGTGTACTTCAACCCTCATCAGCCCCAGTCACCAAGGCCATTTTGGTCTACAAATCCCATCAGTCTCAGCCACTGGGGGCCATTTTGGTCTACAAATCCCATCAGCCCCAGCCACTGGGGGCCATTTTGGACTACAAGTCCCATCAGCCCCAGCCACTGGGAGCCATTTTGGTCCACAAATCCCATCTGCCCCAGCCACTGGGGGCCATTTTGGACTACAAATCCCATCAGCCCCTGCCACTGGGGGCCATTTTGGACTACAAATCCCTTCACCTCAGCCGCCAGAGCCATTTTGGACTACAAATCCCATCAGCTCCAACCAGCAGATGCTATGGTTGATGGGAGTACAGGCCTGCCAGCTGGGGTTGAACGGAGTTGTAGCCCTAAACACCGGATTGGGAAAGGTTATTATTTGAGGTGGTGACCTTGAAAGGGCAACTTGCCTTGCAACAGTAGTGATTAAGACGGCCTCACATTTTAAACCTCACATCCATACCATATATCTAAAGCACTACGATGCCTCGTTAAACAGTCATGGTTTCCCCCATAGAATCCTGGGAAATGTAGTTTCTGCTGAGAATTGTGAGGAGGCCCCAGTTTCCCTCACGTTCAATTCGTAAGTTTACTGTTCTAGCCAAAGGCCATGACAAACTTGTATTAACAAAATAATACAGAACACATGTCCATAATATAAAAAAGACTCACAGAGCTACAATTCCCAGTGTTTCCTGAGAAGATGGATTGCCCGTTGAACCTCTCTGGGAATTGTAGCTCTCTGAGGGGAATATAGGGGTCTCCTGCAACTCTCGGCACCCCTAACATACTACAGGTCCCAGAATTCTTTTGAAGAAGCCATGACTGTTTAAAGTGGCTTCCTAGTGCCATAAATGTGTGGTGTGAACATGGCCAAAGTACTCTGACATAAGCATGGCTGAACAGCCGCCTTTTCAAACTAACATTCCTTAGGGGAACAGAGCAATTATGTCAGAAATGGGTCTTTATTTAATCTCCCACTGGGATACTTATTTTCAGAATAGGGTATCTCACCCCTGACCCCACTTTTCTCATTTAAATTGTGTCTCAGCGTTCTCTTGGGTAAAACAATGTGAATAAATTCAATCCCTGGGCAAGAATTCAGTCTGTCTATAAATAAACATTACGCCCAGAGAGAGTCAGCGACATTGTGTTCTCTTTGATTGATCGATGCAGAATGTCATGCCCTAAGGTCCTGGTTTTTTAAAGTAAGTGGCACCCCCTGCTGCCAGACCCAAGGAAGCACATCTTCACTGAGAGACTAATTCTGCTGTTACTTCCTAAAGTAGTCACCCGTCGCTTCTTTGCAGAATCTGTTTGCCTACCTTAGATTTCCGTTTCATTCCTGCTCAGCTTCTAATCCTTATTCAGACATGCATTCTCCTCACATGATAACAGTCACATTGGGAGAGGCAGGGAGGGTGCCTTCAATTTGGGGTTTGGTCCAGATTTTCTACGAGAGCATCAAAAAACAACACATGTGCCCCAAAAGCCCTGGAGGAATTTCTTGCCTCCATGGAAATGCCAGGCAAATACAAATACAGTGGTACCTTGGTTTTCTAAAGTACCGTATTTTCCCATGTATAAGACTAGGGTTTTTCCCTAAAAAATAAAGTCAAAAATTAGAGGGCGTCTTATACTCTGGGCCATCTCTCCCCCCCCCCCCCATTTTCTAAATTCTGAGTCCCCCAAAATAGGAGGCGTCTTATAGACGGAAAAATATGATAATCCATTCCGGAAGACGAAACATTCAAAAACTCAAAACGGAAGCCTCAGTACGGAAAACTTAAAACAGAAAACTCAATACAGAAACTGTGTTTCATGTTTGACTTCTGAGGCATCTTTGAAAACCAAGGCACTTACTTCCCGGTTTACGGTGTTGAAAAACCGAAACGCTCAACAACGGAGATGTTAGAAAACTGAGGTACCGCTGTAGGTTTTTTGTGGATCGCACTATTGCTTTACCTGTGAGTGTGTCTCTCTCTCTCTCGATTCAGGTCAGTGGATTTCTTGATGGACTCCAGTCTCCGCAAACTCTACAAGACAGAAGAGTAAGAGGAAGTCCTCCTTCCCCTGGCCTATCAGAGCCTCCGATAGCAAAACCAGGCTATCATCCACCCTCAAAGCCACTACCTCTTTCTCTCTGGTCTCCACGTTATCTAGACTTCTAAAATATTGAAATCCAGCTTAGTGGGACCTGTGCTGAACCAGTGCAACTTGGTACTGTGGATCCAACGAGGATGGATCTTCTGGACAGCTCAGGATGTGTCCTAAGAGCCTGTGTAGAGACTGGTCCATTTCCCATGCCAACATAACTTGCATGTGGCCTTCTAGAAATCCTTTCACATCCTTGTTCAGGTCAATGCCACCCCAGATAAGGGGGGGTGGTGGCGCTGGGATGTACTTAAGGCACAATCTCTTTTTTTTAGGGTTCCTGGCAGCTGTTTCCCAGTAGCAATGTGAACTAGCCTGGTGACAGTTTATTTTGCACTCCCAGCTATGGGAGCGGTTAATTGCACTAACCATTAACAACTTAAGTAGAGCCAGTTCTAAATGGCTCCCGTTACTGCTGCTCAGCTGAAAAAAGTTATTTGTAGTTCCTTCAATCTGGCTTAATGATAGTGACACTGTACACACTACAGTGGTGCCTCGCAAGACGAAATTAATTTGTTCTGCAAGTTTTTCATCTTGTGAATTTTTTCGTCTTGCGAAGCACCACTGTGTATTGACGGTTTCCCATAGGAATGCATTGGCGGTTTTTTTAAAAAGGCGCAAGACGTTTTCATCTTGCGAAGCAAGCCCATAGGGAAATCCGTCTTGCAAAGCAACTCAGAAAGCAAAAAACTCTTTCGTTCTGCAAGTTTTTCGTCTTGCGAGGCATTCGTCTTGCGAGGTACCACTGTATGCATTTAAAGAATGACACCCCTCAAAAAATTCTGGGTTTATAGTTCTGGGGTAAACTGCAGGAGATGGAATGGATTCCAAGGTTCATCCTACTCCAGCCACCTGCAATGCAGGAATCTCTAAGTATGCTTCCAATGCATGGTGTGTACCCAAGCCAGTGAGAATTTTGGCATATAAATAAATGAAACAACTTTCCGTATCCGATTTCCTTTCTGGGTAGCTCACGCAGTTGCACCATTTATGAGCCCCTTCAGCATTTACATGGCAGTGCTAGAGCTCCAAGGCACTTCAGACTATCAGATGCCCTGTGCACTAAGGTGGTCCTCACTAGTTGCATAAGAAAGAACTCAGCTGTACTCCATTAACCTGCCTTACACAAAAACTAAAGTTTGGACTGATTCCTCTATCCACTTTTGCTTCTGGCCCCCATCGCCACTAGCATGTGGCCCCCGCAATGTTGCCAAGAAGCGAATGTGGCCCTCCGGCTGGGGTGGGGTGGAAAAGTTCCTTCAACCAAGGGGAGAAAGTTTGACTATGGCAGTAAAGCTACACAGCGAGAAACGGAAAGCTTTCAACACACATTTTATTTTTGCTTTTAGGATTAGAGAGTTAGGCCTTCTCTGGCGTGTCACTCTTGATCTTGCAGTAGTCAATGTTGGATTCCTTCTCCACCTCTTCGTCGACGGTCAGGTCCCCAAGGACCAGCTGGAGCTCCGTCTGGAATTGCTGCTCCTTGCGGTTCTTCAGGGGTTTGTGGCCTTTGCTGGTGCGGGAGTAGCGGAGGACGGCCAGGCCTAGCGCTATCGTAGCCCCGCTGAAGAGGGCCGCCAGCACACAGCTGCCCCCAAAGGAGATGCTCACCAGCAGGAACGTCTTCATGGTGTGGCATCGTCCTGGAAGGGAAGAGACGTTTAGGGAGCCATTTTGCCTAAGTAAGATTCCCTCACTTCAGGCCCTCTGGCTGTTGCTGAACTACAACTCCCATCAGCCCTAGCAAGTGTGGCCAATGGTCAGAGTTGTAGATCAGCAAAGATCTGGAGGACCACAGGTTCCTCACACCTGCCATAGATAGAGTATCCCCTTCATTACATTTATATCCCACTTTCCCTGCAGAGACCCCCAACTGACATATGTGGCCCTCCCTGCTCATTTCCACACACCCTCCCTTTTTTTTATATAAATATTTTATTCGATTTTACATAAAAAACAAAAAAGAGAAACAAAAACAACAAACAATACACAAGAAACATACACAATTACACAAACATAAAATACCAAAAACAACAGAAATAAAAACAATCTTATCTTCATAATAGTCTTGCATTAACTTATTTCTCTGACTTCCCCAAATCTCCCTTCCCTGTATTCCAAATCATACAATTAAACAACAAATCCCTTCCCTCTGTCATATTTAAACTCGTTTCTTAATTTAAATATCTTAATTTAGCTTGTTCAATGCTTGTAACTTAAAATATTGATTCTTCCAATCTTTAAAATTTTAAACCAATAACCTTATACATTCAATCTGATGTTGTTCTAACATTCATTAATCTTGTAGTGTTTCTGTAAATATTCTTTAAACTTCCTCCAGTCTTCTTTCACCGTCTCTTCTCCCTGGTCTCTGATTCTGCCAGTCATTTCTGCGGATTCCATATTCCACACACCCTCCCCAAATCCTGAGAGATAGATTAGGCCGAGACTCAATATTTGGGCCAACAATCACCCAGTGAGTTTTCCTGACCAAGAAGGGATTTGAACTCCAGTCCCCCAGATCCTAAATCTGCTCCACTAAGGTATAGGTATAGCACCCCGGACGGTTAAGTCCAGTCAAAGGTGACTATGGAGTTGCAGCACTCATCTCGCTTCAGGCCAAGGGAGCCGGTGTTTCTCCACAGACAGCTTTCCAGGTCATGCGGCCAGCAGGACTAAACTGCTTCTGGCCCAACGGAAACGCTGTTTACCTTCCCACTGCAGCGGTACCTATTTATTTACTTGCACTGCTAGGTTGGCAGAAGCTGGGACAGAACAACGGGAACTCACCCCGATGCGGGGATTTGAACCGCCAACCTTCTGATCGGCAAGCCCAAGAGGCTCAGTGGTTTAGACCACAGTGCCACCCGCATTCACTACACCACACTGGCTCTGATGGGCCTCGGATGTTGTAGGCTACAACTCCTAATAATAATAACCACCTGTTGGATCAGACCACTGACCCATCTAGTCCAACAGCCTGTTCTCATGGTGGCCAACCAGATGCCTGCAAGAAACCTCTCCGCTCTGGCTTCCAGCAATTGGTTTTCAGAAACATTGCTGCCTCCAAAGTTTGAAGGCAGAGCACAGCTATTGTGGCTAGCAGCTATCTTCCCCGCAGATTTTGCCCACCACAATTTCAGGCCCCCAGATCAGATTGTCGGTGAAAACCCAGATTGTGGAATGCTCCCCCCCCCCGGGAGGTTCTGCAGGCGCCTTCATTATACACCTTTAGACGCCAGGCAAAAACATTCCTCTTCAACCAGCCCTTTGACCAGTTGACATCTGATGCCCTTTTAAATGTGCTGTGGAAGGGAGGATTATTGGTTTTTGCCTTTGTTTTTCTTTTTATTATGTATTTTGTTTTGTTTTTTAATATTGTGATTTTATGTTGTGAACCACTCTGAGATCCACAGGTATAGGGCGGTATACAAATTTAATAAAAATGCAGTGCAATAAATAAAAACCCAGCAACCCACCCTCTGAAACTTTAGCAGCCCTTAGCATATGCAGATTTTTCCCCTTTAAGCAACTAAACCAATGCTTTGGGGGTTGCCTATTTTGAGTGACTTTCCTGGAAGCTCTTGAGCATGATTTCCAGCCCCAGAAGAGACTAAGGTATTCAGAAATGAGAAACACAAAAACCAACCTTCAAACCAAGGTACGTCTTCCTTGTGCACTCTCAAAGGGCCAACCACTTTCCTGTGGAGCTTTCCTTCACCCCAAAATGCTGTTTGGAAGATGGGATAAATAGTTTTAGAAGTAGGGAAGATAAGATTCCTGCAGGAACCCAACAATTGCTTATACAGTGGTACCCCGCAAGATGAATGCCTCGGAAGACGAAAAACTTGCAAGACGAAAGGGTTTTTCGTTTTCTGAGGTGCTTCGCAAGACGGATTTTCCTAAGGGCTTGCTTCGCTAGACGAAACGGCCCTGTCTCTCGTGTCATGGCGACGGTCACTGCACGCACGCTCGCTCCTCCGGCTCCCTCCCACCTTCCGGCTGACGGTTAGTGCCTCGCGCCGCTGCCCACCCCCCTCGCGCGCTCCCCTCAGAGAGCCGTTGCTGCCAGCGCCTCTCTCTCCCTGGAGTCGCGCTCCTGAGCCCCGCCGCTCTCCAGCAGCCGCATCGCACGGTGGCCACAACGTGCGGGTGAGTCTGAGGTACCGGCTGCGGCAGCTGCCCTGCTTCTCCCCGCAGTTGTCAGTGTTTAAATGCAGTGGTGCTTCGCAAGACGAAAAAACTCGCATAATGAAAAAACTCACAGAACAAATTAATTTCGTCTTGCGATGCACCACTGTATACCAGTCTCCAGTGTCCTTCCAAAGTTGGGGCTCCCCCTCCCAGTTCCAGCAGCCAGCATTACCAATGGTCAGTCCTAACACATCAGAATGGCACTCAGCTGTGGAAGGCTCATGTGCACAGCAATGGTGCTACAGCAATGTAGCACAGGATTAAATTCTGTATTGCTACCTTACCCTAGATAGCTCAGCTGGTTAGAGTGTGGTGCTGGTAACACCAAGGTTGCAGGTTCGATCCCTGTATGGGACAGCTGCATATTCCTGCATTGCAGGGGGTTGGCCTAGATGATCCTCGGGGTCCCAACTCTACAATTCTCTGCTCTATATGATCTATCCAAAAAGTGGAAAATGGTAGTAGTGGAAATGAGAACCCATAAGAGCCTGCTGGATTAGGCCAATGGTCTAACCCAGTCCAGCATCCTGCTCTCACAGCAGCCAACCATATATACCTTTGGGAAACACAAGGCAGAATTAAGGCTTCCCTTAACATATGCAATTAGTGTTTTAATATTGGTTTAAGAACTTCACTGCCAAATTTGGAGAAGGGCAAATTTCAAAGGGCAGCTGCGTTTCAGTTCAAGAATTTTTTTCTGGAAGGTGCTCACATTAAAATGCGATTTGAACTAGATTCCTAGTTGCCACAGATCAGTGTGAATGGTAAAAATTCACCACCCACCTCTTAGCTGGCTACTTGCGTTGCAATTATTGATTTGGTTTACTAGACACAAAGGCAAGCGTATGGGTACCTTTCTCGCTTCCAGGAGTGGGGGGCTCCAAAGGGCAGTAGCTGCTGCAGCACTTGCAGACATAATTCTTGGATGGTTCGTCTATGTTCTTCCAGCTAGAAGGGAACAAAATCACTATAAGTAATAGGCAGCAACCGTTAAGGAAAGCTGTAACTTTGCACAAAACTTACCAAGGAAGTACAGTGGTACCTCGGGTTAAGAACTTAATTCGTTCCGGAGGTCCGTTCTTAACCTGAAACTGTTCTTAACCTGAATCACCACTTTAGCTAATGGGGCCTCCTGCTGCCACCACGCTGCTGCTGCATGATTTCTGTTCTCATCCTGAAGCAAAGTTCTTTACCTGAGGTAATATTTCTGGGTTAGCGGAGTCTGTAACCTGAAGCGTCTGTAACCCAAGGTACCACTGTACAACCGTTTAAAACAATGCAACTTCATAGGAATTGTGCATCATGCAGTAAGTTAAGCAGATATAAGAAATTCACCTTTGTATCTAGTTGTTAGTCCTGCTCAGAGTAAACACATTGAAATTAATGGCCATGATTAATTTACGTAGGTCCATTAATTTCAGTGGGTCTTAAAAACCTAATTGGATTTACAACCGATTGTCTCTTGTGTCAAATTCACCACGGCAAACAAACCAAACAGGGTGTCTTCAAAACATCTGGCCAGACAAAATAAGTGCTTAAGGATGTGATCAACAGATTTTAACTAATATCGAATTTATTCTTGCTTTTGCTTGCAAGGTATTTAAATAAATTTAGCCTGGGGGTGGGGGAAGGTCAAGCAAGGATTTAGCAATAAAAGGGGCTTAGAGCTGACCTGGAGGAGATGCTGTCAAAGTAACAAGCTTTCTTGCCAAAGCTCGAGGAAGTCTCTTTGCTCCATGCTGACAGGAGGCAATGAATATAGATCTAGAAAAGGAGGGAAGTTATTTTTTTGCAGCAGATTCAAAACTGTCACAAATATTTATTTGCTAATTACATCTACTTCCCAGGAGCTCAAGGCGATATTTGTGGTTCTCCCCGCCCCTCCCCATGCTGTGTTCACAACAACCCTGTGAGGTAGGTTAGGCTGAGACTTAGCAAATGGCCCAAGGTCACCCAGTGGGCCCTAGTCTGACATGAACCACTACAACTACGCTGGCCAATGAAAGTGTAAGGTAAAGGGACCCCTGACCCTGCTTAGCAGGCGGTTGGACTTGATGGCCCTTGTGGTCTCTTCCAACTCTATGATTCTATGATTCTATAACCCTTAGGTCCAGTCATGATTGGGTCCAGTCATGACTGACTCTGGGGTTGCGGCGCTCATCTCGCTTTATAGGCCGAGGGATCCGGCGTACAGCTTCCGGGTCATGTGGCCAGCATGACTTCTGGCAAACCAGAGCAGCACACGGAAACGCCGTTTACCTTCCCACTGGAGCGGTACCTATTTATCTACTTGCACTTTGACGTGCTTTCGAACTGCTAGGATGGCAGGAGCAGGGACTGGGCAACGGGAGCCCACCCCGTCGAAGGGATTTGAACTGCCGACCTTCTGATTGGCAAGTCCTAGGCTCTGTGGTTTAACCCACAGCACCACCCGCGTCCCTAATGAAAGTGTTTAGGTGCTTTATTCAGTCTGCATCGGCGCATCCCTGCAGAGGCACCAACTCACACTTGCTCTATGAACAATATTTAAGAATTAAGGGCTTCCCCAAAGAATCCTGGAGATGGCAGTCAGAGGAAAATTACGCAAGAAAACCAGGAATTCTCTTGGCAGAACATCAACGGCATCCCAGAACACAGATAATTACTCCAGAGAGATTCCTACCTCCTCCGAGTCACCAGTTAGCAAGAAGGCAGGTATTGTGAACAGCATCACAGAGTCTTCTCTACGGAGCCACCTGACCTTGGGGCCGTCACCGTACAGGCACCTGGCAAGTTAACCATGAAAGTGGGAAGAGTGTGATTTTGAGTGCCGGAATCATTTTTTAGGTATTGCGGGGCGGGGGGCATCTTTTTTCAGTTTTGACCCAATTTTCCACACTGAGCACAATCCAGTTTTGATGTTGCTGGATCCGATATCTGCCAAATGCACTGTCAAAATATTGTTTTTTATTCAATGATGAACTCATTTTAACACACTGCCCCATTTTTGCTTTAGTGAGGGTGGGTGGAAGGGCACCCACATTGAAACACCTTTGTTGTTGGTATTATTATTATTATTATTATTATTATTATTATTATTATTACTACTGCTACTACTACAGTGGTACCTCAGGTTAAGTACTTAATTCGTTCCAGAGGTCTGTACGTAACCTGAAACTGTTCTTAACCTGAAGCTAATGGGGCCTCCTGCTGATGCCACGCCGCTGGAGCCCAATTTCTGTTCTCATTCTGAAGCAAAGTTCTTAACCTGAAGCACTATTTCTGGGTCAGCGAAGTCTGTAACCTGAAGCGTATGTAACCTGAAACATATGTAAACTGAGGTACCACTGTATTATTATTATTATTATTATTATTATTATTATTATTATTCCCTGCCCATCTGACTGGGTTGCTCCAGCCACTCTGGGCAGCTTCTGACATATATAAAACCATAATAAAAGATTTTCCTATACAGGGCTGCCTTCAGATGTCTTCTAAAGGTTGTGTAGCCACTTATCTCCTTGACATCTGACGGAAGGGCGTCCCACAGGGTGGGTGTCACTACCAAGAAGGCCCTCTCCATCTGTTAACAGAACAGCACACCACTCACCCGTGTTTATCTGCGAATATGTAGACCCTCCTGAAATGGCCGTGGTGCCGGGCATCCGTGCCGTAGCACTCGTCAACGTAGAGCTTGGGGGACAGGCCTGGACTCGCCTGGACTCTGGCCTCAAGGTGGATCAAAGCACCTTCAACGTACTCCCCAGGTTCAGCCGCAACACTGTGGTTTTCTGGGAGAGAAGTCGGAAATTGTGTGCGGTGCGGACTAGACCATGCAGATGTTACATCCTGCCACACAGATAGCATCTTACACCTGCCTTTCTCAATCTGCTGCTCTCTAGACCAGTGTTTCCCAAACTTGGGTCTCTAGCTGGTTTTGGACTACAACTCCCACCATCCCTAGCTAGCAAGACCAGTGGTCAGGGATTATGGGAATTGTAGTCTGGAAGCCCAACTTTGCACAGGTGGGCAGGCAGCTGAGCCCATCCCCACTTTACTCTGGTGGAGATGGGGTCACTCCAGCAACGTCAGTGGCGAGGGTGGGCTGGCGCTCCCCTGTCCGGCACATGTGCATCCTCCTCCCGGCATGCATGTGCACGCAACCCCCGGGCACCAGCAACCAACGCTATGCCACTGGCAGAGCCTATCAATGGCTACTAGCCACAATGGTATCAGCCACGTGTGGATCCAGAATTGGCCTCCACAGTTACTTACGGACTCATTGTTAAAACTGTGTTTATGGAAGACCATCTTACTCGGCTACGAGTGATCGCCAAAGAGAAAAAGAAGTAGCCCTCCAGAGGCTGGCATTAGTCCTAATCTCTAGGCATTCCAGCCGAGACTGATGGGAACTGTAGTCCAGTAACCTCTGGAAGGCACCACTTTAGGGAAAGACTGGCTTAGACCAATGTTTCCCGCCTTCCAAGTGCCCTGCTTGCAGTTGAGCATTAAGATGCTGGTACCAAGAAGGACAAAAAGGATTTGGGTGGCACTGTGGGTTAAACCACAGAGCCTAGAATTTGCTGATCAGAAGGTCGGTAGTTCGAATCCCCGCAACAGGGTGAGCTCCCGTTGCTTTCGAACTGCTAGATTGGCAGGAGCAGGAACCGAGCATGTCAAAGTGCAAATAGATAAATAGGTACCGCTCCAGCGGGAAGGCAAACGGCGTTTCCGTGCACTGCTCTGGTTAACCAGAAGTGGCTTAGTCATGGTGGCCACATGACCCGGAAGCTGTACGCCAGCTCCCTCGGCCAATAAAGTGAGATGAGCGCCACAACCCCAGAGTCAGCCACGACTGGACCTAATGGTCAGGGGTCCCTTTACCTTTACCAAGAATGACAATCTTTTGCTATGGCACAACTGAAGCCCAAAATCAGGGTGCTAAGGGAAGCAACCATTGACTCTTGTGAGTGGGAGAGTCATCTTACCCATATCTGTCAACTTTCAGATTTGAAAATAAGGGATCAGCAGCCTCACCTGTCCTGGGGACAGTCTACGGGATATCTAACAATCCGGGATAGCAGCGGGAAGCACTGGGAAACAGCGCTGGAATAAAGGAATTTCCCGCAAAAAAAGGGAAGGTTGACAGCTATGATCTTACCATTCAACACTCTCAGAGAGATATTAATCTTTGCATCACTGGCCTGAGCAGCTTGCAGAAGCTGGACGCGAGGCTCTGCGCTGGCTGCCGTGGAGCGAGGAAGCGTTGGCAAAGTGGTTGCCGTGGGCTCTGTGGTATCGGCATTGCTGCTCCACACTAGACCCTTTGCAGCTGGAGACAGAGAGGGAGAGAAAGAGACATTAGCTGGGCTAACTCCCCATGGGCATCTCCCATCGCAAATTTTAGCCTGAAACTAAAGCCAATATGCCTTTGTTGCCAGGATTCCTGCACTGATCCTGATGCTCCCTCAAATACTGTATTTTTTGTTCTATAAGACTCACTTTTTCCCTCCTAAAAAGTAAGGGGAAATGTGTGTGCGTCTTATGGAGCGAATGCAGGCTGAACAGCCATCACAGAAGTCAAAACAGCGAGAGGGATTGCTGCTTTCACTGCGCAGCGATCCCTCTTGCTGTTCTGGCTTCTGAGATTCAGAATATTTTTTTTCTTGTTTTCCTCCTCCAAAAACTAGGGGCGCCTTATGGTCTGGTGCATCTTATAGAGCGAAAAATACGGTATTTGTGACTAGGAGTCGATGGAACTGTCCATTTAGGTTTCTCTCGAGTTCTTAGTTTTTCCAGTTGCAAGTTCCACTCTCCACATTTCTACAGTTTGCATTAAAAACCCCCAAAAGGTTATCATGAGACTCTACCAGCATTTTAGTGTGAGCTTCTTCTAACCTGCCCATTTTTGTATGCAATTTTGTTTAAAAATTTTAAGCAAGGCCCCCTAATGTGATGCATTTTTTTAAACGTTAGTCTCACTAATACATGCACATTTCCATGCTTCCTTTACCCTAGCCTATGCAGTTTTATTCGCGTTACTTGGCTAGCAAACTGCATCGAAAAATTCACAAAAGTCTGAATTTCAAAAGATGGCTGTGCTTTCGAAAGTTCAAATCAGATAAATTTGCCTTTAAACGTGACCTGAATTTAGACTTCCGGAGGCGGCGCGACCGGTAATGGCTGCCTTCTCCGAGTAAGGAGAAGGGAGCTTCGCTGTAAACGGGTCGTCCGCTACGGCGAAGCGGAGACCCATTCAGGAAAACCACAGGTGGCAGAAGCCTGTGGTCTCGGGACCCGGCGGGCGTCAGAAGCAGCCCCCAAAACGCTGAAGGGACCCCGTAAGGGGCTCCGGATCGCGGAGGGGGTAGCGGCGCTGTGGGTCGTTGCGCAAACAGCGAAGTGAAGCCGCGTTGCTGTGGCCGGTCAGCGCTGTCCTTTCTTCCTGCAACTTTTCTGAACTTTGGAAACTACAACCCGTGAGTAAATTTGGACATTGAAAACTTTCTGAAACTTTTGTCAACTTTCTGAAACTTTTTGAGAACTTTCTGAAACTTTTAAAACTTTTTTAAAAAAGTTGAAATCTGGCTGAAAACGGAGTGAGGATAAGCAGGAAGCCCATCTCCCGCTATACTGAACTTTAAGCAAAGAGCAGGAGGAGTGGAGACAAAAAGTTATGCGTTAACTAAATGCTGGCACCCTGTTAAAGCAGTTTTCTGAGTGAAAGACTTTGAGCTATTGACTTTTGCTGGTCATATTGGGGGTGCATTGATATCCTTCTTCTGTGGCACCAGTGGATTACAAAATAAATAAGAATCTCTGGTGCTGGAGCTGCCTGGATGAACACCAGTTTGCAACTTTGGATACATTGAATTCAGGTTTTGAAACATTCTGAGTTGGAACTGGATACTTTGAAACTGTTGCAGTCAAGGCACTGTAAGAAACACTGTTTTGCTTTAAGTTTTACTCTGCTAAAAATAATACATTGTGGAGGCGATGGACATGGATTTAAATTTATAAGTTTAACTTGGATTTGATCTTTTCCCTGAAGACGTATTGGATTTGATCTTTTCCCTGAAGACGTATTAAGCTCCCTCTAGAGGATTTTGGATTTACAGCAGTGACTTTGTTTTACTTTCCCTTTCCCGGCCTCTGTTTGACTATTGTATCTGGGACTCTGCTTTCTCATGAGAACAACTTGGATTGACCTTGGATTACAGATAACTTTGGAATGAGTGGCGCAAGGAGAAGAGGAAGGACCAAACAAACAACTCTAACTTTATCTGCAGCCTCACAGCGTAGATCTTCTGTGCCGGCCTTGCCTTCCACTTTGCCTCCAGACATAGAGGCGGTCTCCCTAATACAGGCAGGGGAGGGTGAGACAGAGGAGCTGCACCTGGGAGATATGGCTTCAGGGACAAGTAGCTCTGTCTTGGAGAAAATTTTGGAGAAACTGGAGGCTCTGGACAAGAAGGCTGATTTGCATACAGCTAAAATTGAACAGAACACAGAAAGCTTGAATAAGCTGACTGGACAAGTTGCACAGAATGCCCAGTCTATTGGAGAATTAAAGGAGGCTGTAGGTGAAAATCGTAAACTGGCTGAAGATACTAGTCAAAGACTGGAAGAACTTGAGAAAGAAGTAAGACCACTCAGCAAACAAGTTGGAGAACATCAGATTTACTTTTCGATGACAGAACTGCGAAACAGGGAGACCAACTTGAGGATACGGTCAATACCAGAGGTGGAAGAAGATAATTTTATTGAATTTCTAACTAAGGAATTTGCCAAGTTTTGGAAGTTAGAGGAAAAAGACTTTAAAATCGTATCTGCTTTCAGGCTTGGCAGAGTCAGAAGGACAGAGAAGCCCAGAGATTGTTTGATAACACTGAGATCAAAGGAGGAAAGGGACAAGATTTTGGGCCTGCACTACGAAAAGTCACTAGACATTTTGGGCAAGAGAATTGAAATCTACAAGGACATTCCTAAGCAGTTGCTGGACCTTAGATCTAACTACACGGAATTGGCAAGACTGTTGAGAAGCAACGCAATTATCTTCAGGTGGGAGTTTCCACAAGGATTATCCTTTACCTACAGAGGGAGAAAGATCAAAATCAAAACAGTGGAAGATAGAGACAAGTTTTTGGGAGCACACGGAGAAGACCTCCACAAAGGACTTGGATTGCCAGCGCCAGAACTTCCAGGGGAGCCCGCCCCCTCGGATCCTCAAGGACCGGAGAACAAGGTACCACCCCAGAAAGAATAACCAGACCTATCCAGGATGTCTCTGCAGCTTTTGAGCTGGAACATAAATGGCTGTAACAGTCCTGAAAAAAGGTTTAAAATTTTTCATATTTTAAAAAAGGAACAATTGGACATTATATGCTTACAAGAAACACATGTGATTAGGCTCCATAGAAAGGTGTTAATAAATAAAAGGCTTGGTCAAGAATTTATATCATCGGATACAGTTAAAAAGAGAGGTGTAGTGATCTATGCAAAAGAGAGCCTTTCACCAAAATTTCTTTTTAAAGATGAAAGTGGAAGAATCCTCGCAATAGAAGTACAGTATCAAGGAGAAAAAATTTTGATATTAGGAATTTATGCTCCAAATGAAGGTAAATCGGATTTTTATAAGAAGTTGCACGAGACTATGCTGGATTATCTGGATTACAACAACGTCATCATGATGGGGGACATGAACGGGGTCGCATCAACAAATATGGATAAGTCACAGAACCAGAACATTACTAAAGAGGGAAGACTACCTAAGACCTTTTTTGAAATGACTGACAATATGGACTGGGTTGACATCTGGAGAGTTAGAAACCCCTTGGGAAGAGAAGGAACATTCTTTTCTGAAGCTCAACTGACTTGGACACGAATCGACCAAATATGGATAACTAGAAGTCTGGCACCTAAGGTGAGGAAGGTGAAAATCTGCCCTAAAACATGCTCCGACCATAACGCCTTGAGAATGGATATGACATTGATCCCAACCGGCTCCTTTAGATGGAAGATGAATGATGGCCTGTTTAGAGACCAAAGAATTGTAAAGAAGGCCCAAAAAACTTTAAAGGACTATTTTGAGATTAATTTGAACACTACGGTGGAAAAAAGAACTATCTGGGATGCAAGTAAAGCTGTGATGAGAGGGTTCTTGATTCAACAGAATTCTTTAAAGAAAAGACTGCAAAATGAAAAGAAAGATAAAATTCTGGAAAGTATCAAAGAGTTGGAGAAGAAGTTAAGATCTAACCCGAAGTCCCAACCGATTCTGAGAGAAATTAAACTTTATCAGGCACAATATTCCAAACTGATAAATCAGGAAATAGAATGGAAGATTAAAACAATGAAACAAAAAACTTTTGAATCGGCAAATAAATGTGGGAAACTGCTAGCCTGGCAGTTGAAAAGGAGACAAAGACTAAATACAGTAACAAACTTAGAGGTTGAAGGAAGGAACATTCAGAACCCGGGAGAGATTAGAAAGTGCTTCCAGAGGTATTTTAAAAAGTTATACACTCAAGGGCCACAAGATGAAATAGAGATTACACAATTTTTGGAGAGAAATGGATTAGCAAAGCTGTCAGAAGAAAATAGAATAATTTTGAATGGCAAAATAACACGACAAGAGATTGAACAGGCCATCCAGAGTCTGAAACAGGGCAAATCACCAGGGCCAGATGGACTGACCTCTAACTACTATAAGACATTGAAGGATTATTTGATACAACCTTTGTTGGAGGTCAGTAATGAAATAATGGAGGGGAAGAAGGCGCCTGAATCGTGGAAAGAAGCATTTATCACATTGATTCCAAAGTCAGAAACTGAAAAGACACAACTCAAGAACTACCGTCCCATCTCCCTTTTAAATGTGGATTACAAAATATTTGCAGATGTTTTGGCACGAAGATTTAAGAAAGTTTTAAGTGAGATAATCCATAAAGACCAGGCAGGCTTTCTCCCGGGCAGACATATGTTTACTAACACGAGGAACATTATAGACATATTGGAACTTTTACAAACAAACATAAACACTAAAGCAGTTTTAATTTTTATAGACGCGGAGAAAGCCTTCGACAACATATCTTGGAAATTTATGAAGGGGAATTTAAAAGAAATGGGAGTGGGACGGGGGTTTGAGAACGGGATTGAGGCAATATATTCAGAACAAAAGGCTAAACTGATAGTTAACAATGTGGTTACAGAAGAGTTTAAAATTGAAAAAGGTACACGACAAGGCTGCCCGATTTCCCCATTACTGTTTATTTCGGTTCTGGAAGTGCTCCTGAATATGATTAGGGGGGACCGGTTGGTGGAAGGGATTCAGGTCGGAGCGAAACAATATAAACTTAAAGCTTTTGCAGATGACCTAGTTCTGACATTACAGGAGCCGGAGTCTAGTTTGAAAAGAGTACTACAACTGATTCAAAACTTTGGTCGAGTGGCAGGATTTAAGTTAAACAAGCAAAAAACTAAAGTTTTGGGGAAAAACTTGACAGATACTGAGTTGGAACAGCTTCAGAAAGAGACAGAACTAAATGTGGTTAAAAAAGTTAAATACCTAGGGGTAAACATAACAGCAAAAAATCTGAGTTTATTTAAAGATAATTATGAAAAATGTTGGTCAGAGATTAAGAGAGACTTGGATAGTTGGTCAAGACTAAATCTTTCTTTGTTAGGCCGAATAGCTGCCATCAAGATGAATGTATTGCCAAAAATGTTATTTTTGTTTCAGACACTGCAGATTGTAGACAAGACAGAGTGCTTTCGGAAGTGGCAGAAAGATATTTCTAAATTTGTCTGGCAGGGCAAAAAGCCCAGAATCAAATTTAAAATATTAACAGATGCGAAAGAAAGAGGGGGCTTTGCCCTGCCAGATTTAAGGTTGTATTATGAAGCTGCAGCTTTCTGCTGGTTAAAAGATTGGTTACTTCTTGAAGATACGGATGTCTTGGATTTGGAAGGTTTTAATAATGCGTTTGGATGGCATGCATATCTATGGTATGATAAAGCTAAGATAAATAAGGCCTTCAAGAACCATATTGTCAGAAAATCAGTTTTTAATGTCTGGACAAAATATAAAGACTTACTGGAGAATAAAACTCCGAGGTGGCTGTCACCCCTGGAGGCTAAGGCTTGGAAAAGAGCCAATATGGAGGCCAACTGGCCAAAATATTGGGAGATAATAGAAAAGGATGGTGACAACTGGAAATTGCAGAGTTTAGAAAAGATGAGAGACAAAGTGCGAGACTGGTTACAATATGCTCAGATTAAAGAAGTGTTTAAAAATGACAAAAAGCTAGGATTCCAAGTGGAAAAGTCAAAGTTAGAAACTGAACTGTTAGAACCTAAGACTAAGGTACTTTCAAGAATGTATAACTTGCTGCTGAAATGGAACACACATGACGAAATGGTAAAATCAACAATGATAAAATGGGCGCAGGATATTGGGTATAATATTATGTTTGAAGATTGGGAAAGGTTGTGGACCTCTGGGCTGAACTTCACTGCATGTAATGCGTTGAAGGAAAATGTGATGAAAATGATGTATAGATGGTACATGACCCCTGTTAAACTGGCTAAAATATACCATTCGTCTGATAGCAAATGTTGGAAATGTAAGGAAAATGAAGGAACATTTTTTCACCTCTGGTGGACCTGCCCTAGAGTGAAGGCCTTTTGGGAGAAGATATATAATGAATTAAAAAAGGTGTTTAAATACACCTTTACTAAGAAACCAGAGGCCTTTCTCCTGGGTATTGTCGGCCAGAGTGTGTTAAAAAAGGACAGAACATTCTTTATGTACGCAACAACAGCAGCAAGAATATTAATTGCCAAGAATTGGAAAACTCAGGAGCTACCCACTGTGGAAGAATGGCAGATGCAACTGATGGACTATATGCAATTAGCCGAGATGACCGGCAGAATTCGAGACCAGGGAGAAGAAAGGATGGAAGAAGATTGGAGGGAATTTAAGATTTATTTACAAAAATATTGTAATTTGGCTGAGTGTTGAATTGGATGCCAGTGCAGATAATTGTCTACCACTAAATTAGATTTAAGGCTGAATTATATGTCAAACCAAATTAAGATTATTAATTAAGATGAGTTAAATGATAATTTGTTTGAAATTAATTTAATAATGATGTAAGTGTATGCGGGAGGTGTGGGGGAGTCCCATGTAACAATTGAGAGATGTTAAATGGACAATGACAAGTTGTGCTTATCTAATATATGCTTTATTTGAAAACTTCAATAAATATATTATAAAAAAAAAAAAAAAAAAATTAAACGTGACCTGAATTTAATTTCTTCTCCATCTCTAGTAGAGATATCCAGTTTCCATATTCAGAAAACCCTCTTCTTCCCAGAGTGGTTTGGCAAGCAATCCCTCTTCACAGGGAACTCTGGGAACTGTAGTTCTGGGAGGGGAATAGGAGTCGCTTCTAATAATTTCCAGCATGCTTGAACTACAGTTCCCATGATTCTCTGGGGGAAGCCAGGACTGTTTAAAGTGGCAGGATCGTGCAAATGTTGGAGGCTATGTTTGGTCCCTTAATTTCAGTGCCCCACATCACCTTTCTGTACATTAAACAAGTCACCTCACCATGAAATACCCTATTGAAGAATCCCAGCTCTGCAGTTGTCACTTGAGGAGTGTTAGAACCCACTGTGGCTCGAGAAGCCAAGCCTTCTCCTTGGGCCAAAACTGGGATGGCTGAGGAATAAAGGAACAGAATTACCTGATCAGGAATTTTAAGAACTTGACCCTCAACCCATTGCACACTCTTGGACTGCAAACACATTCGGGTCATATCTATTTTACAGAGAAGTTTGTCAAAAGACAGTACCGTGGTACCTCGGGTTAAGAACTTAATTCGTTCTAGAGGTCTGTTCTTAACCTGAAACTGTTCTTAACCTGAAGCATCACTTCAGCTAATGGGGCCTCCCGCTGCCGCTGCACGATTTCTGTTCTCATCCTGAAGCAAAGTTCTTAACCCAAGGTAATTATTTCTGGGTTAGTGGAGTCTGTAACCTGAAGTGTATGTAACCTTAAGCGTATGTAACCCGAGGTAATATTTCTGGGTTAGCAGAGTCTGTAACCTGAAGCGTATGTAACCTTAAGCGTATGTAACCCGAGGTACCACTGTATTTCATAAGAAACAGCAGGATGAGAACCTCAGGATTGGTACAGGATAACTTGATCTGGAAATGCATAGCCAAAGAACTGGACTGTAGCAGGCTGTGTGCACCAAATAGCTTAATGCCACCTCTATTAATCTAACCTTGCTCAGAACGTATTTGGGCAGTAACAAAGCCTTACTTTCATTCACAGCTGAGAACATAAAGAGAGTCCACCTGCTGGATGAGGCCAATGGCCCATTAAAGCACAGCATCCTGCTCTCACAGTGGTCAAACCAGACACACAAAGGGAAGCCGATGAAAATAGGGACATCCCATTTCATAATGATAATTTTATTATTTAAACCCTACACATCTGACTGGATTGCCCCAGCCATTCTGGGCAGCTTCCAACATGTATAAAAACACCATAAAACAGAAAACATTAAAAAGGTGGGACATTCCAGGATCAAATCAGAAACCAGGATGGCTTCTCTAAATCAGGGACATACCTGGAAAATAGGGATACTTGGAGGGGCTGCCAGAAACTTACCCAACACTTCAATAAACACAGCCGCCCACCAGAAGCCAGTCATTATTGTTCTGAAGAAAGACAAGGAAGGAGAGAAAGAAAGGGGAGAATACACAAATTCTCTCTTAAATAGGCTGAGAGAGAAAATTAAACACACCTGGGCCTTCCTTAATTGTTCCAAGTCTCCTGTTGGCCAGCAACCCTAATTTGGTACCTGAGAGGGATTTACTTCTGAGTAAACTGATTTGGGTATACTCACATAGCATGCCTAAATTTTCAGAGGGTTCCTGATTCCAAAGCATGGGCGGTGCATATCCAATACAATACTTACAGCCTGCGCTGGTGTAGTGGTTAAAGTGTCAGACTAGGACCTGGGAGACCAGGGTTCAAATCCCCACTCAGCCATGAGGCTCCCTGAGTGGCCTAGCTGCAGTCGCTGCCTCTCAGCCTAGCCCAGGCATAGGCAAACTCCGGCCCTCCAGAAGTTTGGGACTACAATTCCCACCATCCCTGACCACTGGTCCTGTTAGCTAGGGGTGATGGGAATTGTAGCCCCAAACATCTGGAGGGTCAGAGTTTGCCTATGCCTGGCCTAGCCTACCTCAGAGGGTTGTTGTGGGGGGATTAAATGGGGAGGGGCAGAACCATGTACACCACTTGGAAATTCTTGGAGAAAAGGGTTGAATATAAATGCAATCAACCAACCAACCAACCAACCAATCAATCAATCAATCAATCAGTAAACTAAGTTCTACCTAGTGGAATGAACGGATCCAAGTTCGCCATGTTCACTAATGTCAATGAGTCTGAGAGTATGACTAATGTTTAGGGAAGCTTTTAATGTTTAATAGGTTATTGTATTTTAATATTCTGTTGGAAGCCACCCAGAGTGCCTGGAGAAACCCAGCCAAATGGGCGGGGTATAAATAATAAATTAGTAGTAGTAGTAGTAGTAGTAGTACAGTGGTACCTTGGTTTACATACGCTTCAGGTTACATATGATTCAGGTTACAGACTCCGCTAACCCAGAAATAGTACCTCAGGTTAAAAACATTACTTCAGGATGAGAACAGAAATCGTGCTCCGGCAGCTCGGCAGCAGCAGGAGGCTCCTTTAGCTAAAGTGGTGCTTCAGGTTAATAACAGTTTCAGGTTAAGAATGGACCTCCGGAACGAATTAAATACTTAAACTGAGGTACAACTGTAGTAGTAGTACAGCCCAACATTCTTCATCGGAGACAGTGCTGTGCATCATTTCTCGTCATCCCATTGAGAACTCACTTGGGACTGACAGAAGGCATCCCTAAGTAACTTAGCTTGCTTCCACTGCCGCCCCAGCTGACCCAGTCACAGGGCACTTCCAGGTAACCCATTCATTCATCCTGACTCGTTTGCAGGGAGGCAAGATGACATTGGGTCAAAAGGAAGTGTTTCCTCCACACTTTTTCTTGGCACTTCCGTCATCACTAGGGATGGAGGAGAGATTTAACAGGCATTTCCAAGGCAAATCTACCTCATTTGAACTCTCTGAAACCATGCAACAATCCCTTGTCAACCACAGCAGCAGAACCTGAATCTGTTGTTATGTGATTGAATCCCACCCGGAAATAAAGTCTGGAAGTGGCCACAGGCTGCACTTTCCTAGAATGTGTCCCTCCCTAGTAAATGGCTGTCCCCATTTTGTTCTGGGTGTTGGTGTCAGGAGTTGCTAGGCCTCATTTTCCAGGGTCTCCTAGGAAAACCACCCCTAAGTTGTGGAACCCCCACAGAAGCAGGTGTTGCACCATGCCTGTATAGCTTCCTTGTACGCTGGAGGTAAAAGGGACGCAGGTGGCGCTGTAGGTTAAACCACAGAGCCTAGGACTTGCCGATCAGAAGGTCGGCGGTTCGAATCCTACAACAGGGTGAGCTCCCGTTCCTCGGTCTCTGCTCCTGCCAACCTAGCAGTTCGAAAGCACGTCAAAGTGCAAGTAGATAAATAGGTACCGCTCCGGCGGGAAGGTAAACGGCGTTTCCGTGCGCTGCTCTGGTTTGCCAGAAGCAGCTTAGTCATGCTGGCCACATGACCCGGAAGCTGTATGCCGGCTCCCTCGGCCAATAAAGCGAGATGAGCGCCGCAACTCCAGAGTCGGCCACGACTGGACCTAATGGTCAGGGGTCCCTTTACCTTAATAACCCACTCTGGGACCTTATGGCGAAGCAAGGGTAAAAAAATCTAACATATTATCGTGGTTTTGGGAAGGGGATCAGTCTGGATGAAGCTCCAAACCCCAATTTTTGGTGTCCAGTACCAAGTGAAGGCTAGAATCTAGCAGAGGAAATTCCTGAACTAGTCAGACACATTTTTTTAAAAAATGGTTTTTATTTGATTTTACAAATGTAAATTTATAACAATACCGAATATTTATCTGTATATATTTCTCTGAATCGCAAGACTCCCCCCCCCCCATCCCCTCCATGGGTCCTATTGTCAACATTTTCAACTGCAAATTACAGTCATACCTTGGGTTGAATGCGCTTCGGGTTGAGCGCGTTCGAGTTGCACTCCGCGGCAACCCGGAAGTAACAGAGCCTTACTTCTGGGTTTCGCCGCTTGCGCATGCGCAGACGCTCAAAATGACGTCATGCACACGCACAGAAGCGGTGAAAAGCGACGTGTGCATGTGCAGACATGCTGTCGCTAGTTACGTTTGCTTCTAGATGCGAACGGGGCACTGGAATGGATCCCATTCGTATCTAGAGGTACCACTGTATTTCATAATCTCTATTTTATATCTGTCCATAGTGTTTGTTACATTACAAGTGAAATTAAAATCCTGCCAATGCTTTCGTCTGCTTGCAGTGGTCTCCTAAATTATAATCCCCCCCCCATTCTTTCTTGAAGTTTTTGTCTTCTTGGTTCCTGAGCTTTCGGGTCAGTTTTGCCATTTTGGCGTAGTTTAACAGCTTAGTTTGCCATTCCTCTCTGGTAGGGACTCTTCCTTCCATCTCTGGGCTAGTAGCATCCGTGCTGCTGTTGTCACTTACAAAAAAAGTCTTTTCTGCTCCTTTGGGATGTCGGTACCTTAGTCAGACACATTTCTTTGTAAGGCAATGACTTTATTGGTTGGCATCTGTCTGTCTCTGGAGACAAGGGTGTGCCAGTTAAGTACCTCCATCAACATCCCAAAATAATGAGCCAGGTTACAGAAGCTAAAACCAAGTGATGGGGCCCTCCAGGCAAATGGATGGGCCTTGACACCCCTAAGAGGACAAAAGCCAGAGAATTGTATAGGAGATGAGCTGGAAGCAGGCTGGGAGTTGGAGGCCAAGACACACTTGCTCTGTGCTGGATACAAAGCTGAGTGTTAATGCTGCAAACCCCTCCGTCTTATGCTCAGGTTGCATATATGTGTAAACAAAACCGTACAGTCATACCTCGGGTTAAAGTTGCTTCAGGTTGAGCGTTTTCAGGTTGCGCTCCGTAGCGACCCGGAAGTTAACGGAATGCGTTACTTCCAGGTTTCGCCGCTCACGCATATGGTCAAAATGGCACCACGTGCATGCGCAGAAGTGGCGTATCACGGCCCACGCATGTGCAGACATGGGTTGCATTCGCTTCAGGATGCGAATGAGGCTCCGGAACAGATCCTGTTCGTTTCCAGAGACAATATAGTCTCCGCTGACCTTCATTCAAAGCAAACCAAACCCTGAGAAAGTTCTAGTTCACTCCAGCGGAGATCCCTCCATGGGCCAGATTGTGCCCACACCAGTGATTTCCGGTGTCTGCGTCTGCACAGACGCGATTTCCAGCACCGCAGAAGCATGCTGGGACTTGCCGAGTGGGCGGCTCGGTTTGTGGGCAGCTCGTGGGCCAGTTAAACGAGCCCGTGGGCCGCTTGTGGCCCATGGGCCTTAGGTTGCTGACCCCTGCCCTAGATTCTCCAACTGCTCAGAGATTGGGATAATGATAATAAAGAAATAAATACCTTGTCTCTAATGTACATGTGCAAATGTTTAGTGCCACATGCATGAGTCTCAGGCTTAGGGGATCTTCGGGGGGCCCCTTGCACCCCCCCCAAATCAATGAGCATTGCCATTCCAATGGTGTGTAAGATGTATTAGCAACATTAAGTAGCACCTACCTGCATTGTATATTTAATCAAATGCAAGTATTTGTTATTTAAACTTTAAAAGAGAATGTCTTTTGTAGTTTTTATAGGAGCGGAAAGGAAACTAAAGGGTCCAACGACCAGGTCTCTCCCGGTAAAATCTAATTCTCACATTTCTGCCCCCTAGTTTCACAGTCCCCACCCAACCCAATATTAACCTTTCACTCGCCATAGCTTCTGATTTTTCAGTCATACTGAACTCTGTTTAGCTGCTCAGGTCCTTGGAAAACTCAAGAATTGAAATCGAGGAAGAACATCTGAAGTGTCAGCTGGATGAGGCCCAAAATATGGCAACCCGAGTGTTGACCCAAAAGAGAAAGAACAAATGCTTCCCATTCTTAAATCACCATCTCTAGATCTTCTGGATTAGAGAAGGGCTCTAAAACCAGGATAGGCTCATTGCCTCCATATTGACAAGTTTTTCTTTTTTTAAAAGCGCTGGGTACATTAAGACACCACCGTCCTGTGTAACTAAGCAAGGTTCGTTTTTTTTAATCAAGCATATTCTACACTGGCATTAATGCTGCCACAGTTGTGCTCAGCATTCAACAGCGCCCGAGTCATCAGGTCCCCGACTTCCCTGCGGTGTAGGCAGAGTCTCTTCTGATAACCGTTGTAGAAGCAGAAGCCCAGAGACAGGACAGCCAGCACAGCCAGCTCCAGGAGAAGGGCACCCACAGCAGGCGGCATTATATTTTGTTTTCCACCTGCCAAGAGAGAGAGCGAGCTTAGGAGTCTGCTTAATATAGAGTCAGAGCATTGGTCCCTCTAGCTCAGCACTTCCACCGACTGGCAGCAATGCTCCAGGGTTTCAGAGAGGGCGTTTTTTATTTCCATAATATTACCTAGAGATGCCAGGATTGGACCATTTGCAAGAAAGGCAGGTGCTCTGCCGCTGAGTTACAGCCCTTACCATCACCACCCCTCCTAGCATTTCTGGCATGCTTTCAGCTATTCAAAAACACCCAATTTATCTAGTGGTAAATGGCTGCCAGCTCACTTCTGGGCCCAATTCAATTAACCTTCAGGTAAACTGGTCCCAAGCCACTGAGGGCTCTACACACTGTTGTAAGATTTTAAGGTCTCAAATATAGAATAAATATTCAGAAATGCACACATATCTAAATATATGAACCGTGTGTCTGAAATAGTATGGGAGAGCAATCCTGAAGCCATTTTGAATCTTCCAATGACCTCAAATATTCCTCTGCAGTAAGGGAGGCCAATGGGGAAAGCCTTCCCATTGTCTTTTCAGTTATAAATTCTGTCTTAAGGGCATATTTGTGTATGAATAGGGTGAGCCTGTGACCTGGATTCAGGAACTAAAGTATTAACCATCATCCAGGCTGCCCAGTTAATGCAATCAGTGACCATTATCAGGTATTCTGGCAGGCAGGATTTCTGCTGTAGACTGCCTCCTTCTGTGATGTATGTATGATGTTTTAGGCGCGTGGTCTTGGGCTACAATTTCAAAGGTCTATAAGTGGTGTCCTCCTTTGAGCTGTACAGTGGTATCTCGGGTTACATACACTTCAAGTTACATACGCTTCAGGTTACAGACTCCGCTAACCCAGAAATAGTACCTCGGGTTAAGAACTTTGCTTCAGGATGAGAACAGAAATCGTGCTCCGGTGGCGCAGCGGCAGTGGGAGGCCCCATTAGCTAAAGTAGTGCTTCAGGTTAACAACAGTTTCAGGTTAAGAACGGACCTCTGGAACGAATTAAGTACTTAACCCGAGGTACCACTGTAAAAGGGCTCGCGCACCATTGGTTCCTCCTCCCTCCTGTGTGTGGTAAGTGGGGACCCTGTTGCAACAGTTCAATAAAGATCAGGCTTACTAGCTGCTTTGCTTCTCAATATTCTCTGGATGGCCTCTGTTATTTTCTCCTACCGATAGGGAACCCACTTAAGGACTCTATACGGGCTCTGGAATACCCCGTAAGGGAAAGGGAGCAGTTTTTATTATAACACAAACACACACAAACAGAGAGAAAGGGGGGGGGGGAGAGGAGAGAGAGATAAGACCACCTTGGTTTTAGCCCAGTGCATATTGTTGGATGACTTACCTTACCTTTGCGACTCCTCCTGACAGCAAGAGAGCCGTTTGCATCCAGCTCTCCATGGTCTCCATTTTGAGCCAGTTTCTGAATTGTGAAATGAGTCACCACCACGTTCGATTGCCGTGGACGGGCTTCCACAGACAGACCTGAAGAGAAGCGATGGATGCAGATTTTGGTACGACCAGTTCAATTGCTGCCCTGTCCATTTCCAGGGATGCGTTAAACAAACAAACAATTAAAAAGGTGTCGCAATACCTTCCAGATCTCTCTGGTGGCGAGACCCAGTCGCTCCACACGTCGAGTCACAGCAGCTGCACACAGAACTGGAAGGATCATCTAGGAGCTCCCATCTGTGGAGAGACGAAAAGCCGTCAACTTCTGAATTCAAGGGCTCATTGACACTTGCTTTTGCGCCACATTTATAGGCACAGCTGCGGGCTTTCCAGGTCTGTGACTAAGCAGGTTCTTTTTATTCCACCACTTTCATCTGGGAAAACCCGCATTTTACTGCTGAATTGACACAGGCGGCAGTTGGGTTTTCTGCTGCTTGCAGTTTGCTCCAATTCAGCAGGGGGGGAAATGTGGGTTTTCCCAGAGAAAGCAATGGGACGAAAAATGAAGAAGAAAAAGAAAAGGACATAGAAAGTCCAGAAAACATGGAGCAAAGGAAAGTGTGGATGAGGCTTGCAAAAGTCACAGACCTCACAGTATCCACACGCATGCTGGACTGATTCTTTCACCAAGCATTAGGATGAAAGGAAACTGATTTAGTCTTGCTTCCGGGCTCCGACTGCAAGCCTCATGTCTCTGGGAACTTTCTTCTGATGCAGCGCCTGCTTACATCAGGGGTTGGGGAACCCCAGGCCTCTGCCTGCCCCAGAGACCATTCCCATCACTAGTCCTGATCCACACCCTCTTAAAGGGGCTGGGCCCAACCGGAATGTGTCCCTGGAACTGCGATCCTGCCTCTTGCTTGCCTGGGATGGAGAAGGGTATCTGTGTGCAGAAACCTCTTTTGAATGGCTTGGAATGACAGGCTCCACTCCAAAAAGGAGTTGCTCCACCCACTTTTGCCTCTGGCCCCACCCACCACTTGCATCTTCTCCACCCCTCCCCTCAGAAGGCTGCATATGAAGAAATGAGGTCACTGGTCTGAATAAGGTCCTCCTGCCACTGGCTCATAGGGGATGACCTCCCAGCGATGTACCAAATGGGGTTTCCACAGCAACTGCAGATTTTGCATTGAACCCTCCTTCCTTAGCAGGGCCTGATGATGAGACCACTCTGCTCTAGAAACAGGCTCTTTGCCAGCTTGTTATTTCGGAGCAAGTCATAGACGCCCATGGAATGTTTTTTAAAATTTGAAATTGAGGGCCTGCCCATTTTGTGCGTGTGCACATACACATAGTCCAACATCCCTGGAGCGACATACCCGCCAACATTTCTCCAATGAAAATAGGGACATCCCATTCCATAATGATAATTTTACTATTTATACCCTACACATCTTACTGGGTTGCCCCAGTCAGTCTGGTAAGCTTCCAACGTATATAAAAAACACCATAAAACATTAAGGAAACTTCCCTATACAGGACTGCCTTCGGACAACTGAGGGGGCGGATAACTCCATACCCTCCAGCATTTCTCCAATGAATATAGGGATATCCTAAGGAAAAGTGGGACATTCCAAGATTTCTATATTCTAAGATTCCACCTAAACATTAGGAAGAACTTCCTGACAGTAAGAGCTGTTTGACAGTGGAATTTGCTGCCAAGGAGTGTGGTGGAGTCTCCTTCTTTGGAGGTCTTTAAGCAGAGGCTTGACAACCATATGTCAGGAGTGCTCTGATGGTGGTTTCCTGCTTGGCAGGGGGTTGGACTCGATGGCCCTTGTGGTCTATTCCAACTCTATGATTCTAAGATCAAATCAGAAACCGGGACAGCTTCTCTAAATCAGGGACGTCCCTGGAAAATAGGGACACTTGGAAGGTCTGGAACAAGCCTCTCAGTATTGGTCTTACTCAACACCCACTAGCCAAAAGACTCAGCACTCACAGATCCCTTCAGCAAAAACCTCTAACGAACAACCATTCCCCACATTCCTTACTTGTTCGTATCTCTGTGAAATGAGCAGGCCTTCCTCATGTGGTCGGCAGGTACAGCTGGGTCCCAGACTAAAACTTGGCAGTGAAGGTACACCTGCAAGAGGAATAGATTGTGTTCCTGGTGCTATTGGGACAGTCATACACAACCATGCTTAACTATTACAGTGGTACCTCAGGTTACATACGCTTCAGGTTACATACGCTTCAGGTTACACACTCTGCTAACCCAGAAATAGTGCTTCAGGTTAAGAACTTTGCTTCAGGATGAGAACAGAAATCGTGCTCCAGCGGCGCGGCGGCAGCTGGAGGCCCCATTAGCTAAAGTGGTGCTTCAGGTTAAGAAAAGTTTCAGGTTAAGAAAGGACCTCCGGAACGAATTAAGTACTTAACCCGAGGTACCACTGTATTTGTTGCTGCAGAGGAGGGCAACCAAGATGCTCAAGAGCAGGCCTCCTCAACCTTGGCCCTCCAGATGTTTTTGGCCTACAACTCCCATGATCCCTAGCTAGCTGGACCAGTGGTCAGGGATGATGGGAATTGTAGTCTCAAAACATCTGGAGGGCCGAGGTAGAGGAAGCCTGCTCAAGGGTCTGGAAATCAAGCCTTGTGAGGAACAGTTGAAGGAGCTGGGTGTGTCGAGCCTTAAAAAGAGGAAACAGAGGAGATATGATAGCCATCTTCAAATTTCTGAAGGGCTGTCACGTGGAAGATGGAGCAAGCTTGTTTTCTCTTTCTCTGGAGGGAAGGACTGGAACCAATGGCTTCGAGTTACAAGAAAGGAGATTCCGACTAAACATCAGGAAGAACTTTCTGGCAGCAAGAGCTGTTTGACAGTGGAAGGGTCTCCCTCAGGAGGTTGTGGACTCTCCTTCCTTAGAGGTTTTTAAGCAGAGGTTGGATGGCCATCTGCCACGGATGCTTTAGCGGAGATTCCTGCATTGCAGGGGGTTAGACTAGATGACTCTTGGGGTCCCTTCCACCTCTACGATTCTATGACTCTAACTGTTACACTGCTCACTTGTAAACTGCTTAGAAGTCATTTTAGCAAGTATAAAATAAAATATAAAATATCTACACATGCCTTCAACGCCACACGTGCCTGCAAAAGTTTTGAAGAGGACATCCTTCCCTTCGTTACATTACAGCCCCTCCAAGCAACAATGTGGTAGCATTGTGCCCGAGCACCACAGAACTAATAAAGTAGGATAAACCCACCACCTGCAGACCCCCTGCCATACTAGAACAGCCGGGAGCGGTCCCTGGCACCGCCCAAGACCAGTACTGCCATGGCTTGTGGCTTCCTCACAGGGATGTCGTATACAGCATAACCCAGGGTTCAGCAAACTTTTTCAGCAGGGGGCCGGGCCACTGTCCCTCAGACCTTGTCGGGGGCCGGACTATATTTTGGGGGAAAATATGAGCGAATTCCTATGCCCCACAAATAACCCAGAGATGCATTTTAAATAAAAGCACACATTCTACTCATGTACAAACACACTGATTCCCTGACCGTCTGTGGACTGGATTTAGAAGGCAATTGGGCCGGCTCTGGCCCATGGGCCTTAGTTTGCCTACCCATGGCATAACCCCTTATTTTGAAGGGTGCTTCCATGCAGTACCAGTGAGACCCTCAAACACAGGTGCAAGCTGAGAGTCTCCTTGCACAAGCATTACCAAAAGTGGTCTATTGCATGTTGAATGCAAGAAGTCCCGGGTTCAATCCCCACCATCAGGTTTATTAACTGCAAACACCCAAATTTGGGACCCCCTCCAAACCTGTGCCAAAGTTTCGCAGTCACTTTGTGGCATTTTACAGTGATAAGTCCCGAGTTTTGCAGCACCTTACAAATGGAGTAATTGATACAAACATGGGGTTCATAGTTAACACCCAAAAACTATTATAATTACAATTATTATTTCATTATTTATACCCCACCCATCTGGCTAGGTTTCCCCAGCCACTCTGGGCAGCTCCCAACAGAACACTAAAAGCAGAATAAAACTTCAAACATTAAAAACCTCCCTAAACAGGGCTGCCTTCAGATGTCTTTTAAAGATAAGATAGCTGCTTATTTCCTTCACATCTGAAGGGAGGGCGTTCCACAGGGCAGGTGCCACCACCGAGAAGGCCCACTGCCTAGTTCCCTGTAACCTAGCAATGAGGGAACTGCCAGTGTCTGGGCTGAACGATGGGGGTGGAGATGCTCCTTCAGGTATACTGGGCTGAGGCCGTTTAGGGCTTGAAACGTCAGCACCAACACTTTGAACTGTGCTCGGAAACATACTAGGAGCCAATGCAGGTCTTTCAGGACCGGTGTTATATGCTGTCCAAATCCCTTCAAACCAGTGCCGAAGTCTTGCAATAGTTTTGCAGCGTTTTGCAGTGAAAACCCCCATGTTTTGCAGTGCCCCACAAACTGGGTAACTGCTACTCAAACCTAGGGTCATCATAGCTATCCACATCTCCAAATAAGAGCTGGGAATGCTGGATGCTCAAAACTCTGCAGAGCCACTGTCAGTCACCTTAATGGGCCAACGCCGTGACTCAGAATAAGGCGGCTTCCTGGCCACGATGCAAAAGTACAGAATGTAGTACTGGGAGCGGAGTTCCGCCTCCATTCAAATAGGTTCCTAGCCCTGAGGCTACACAAAGCATGCATTAATGAGTCAACAACTGCCTGCTGAACAGCGGATGAGAGGTATCACTGCAAAATTGGAGGTTATTTCAGGAAATACTGGCGCAAGGCCTTTTAAGAGTTCAGTTACTTACATCAGTATCTATCTCAACGAATTCAAAGGCTTGCAGAGAAAGATGGAGCACTTCCGGAGTCTGTCTAGGGAGGAACCGGGAATTTGCAACCCTGCTGTCAACAAGGCACCTGCCCAAAACCCAACAAGAAATATATGTTTTAAAAAGCACATCTCATTCAGAGGACAAAATGCATCCAAAGTTTTTTTTTAGCAGATGCTACACAATTGTCTCTCGGGGCAAAAATCCAGGCGACACTGGCAGCTTCAAACAAAAAAATAACCGGGCACTTAAGTTTATTATGGATTGATGGCATTAATATCCCATCTTTTCTCCAGGGGTGGCAGGCAGAGGCCCCCCCTTGCATTTCATCCTCAAAACAACCCTGTGAGGTAGCTTATTTTATTTTATTTTCAAAAAAAATTTTATTAGTTTTCCAAATTTATAACAAACAAATCCACAAACATAAAAAGAAAACGTCAAAAAACAAACCAACGAACGAACATTTATCCTGATTGTAATAATTCCACTTTTGTTAACATTGTTGGGTGACTTCAATTCCCCTGGCTGAGTTTCCATATAAATCATTGTAGCAGTTTTCAAAACTATTTGGTAAGCTTGGTAAGGCTGTTCCCCTTCCATCCACAGAACTCAAAACCCCCCACAGTGCAGACTCACCCATGGTTTGCAATGACGACGTAACTCTGGGGCGATGTGCTCAGGTCTGGAGTTGTGGCAGCCACACACTCGTCCACAAAAACCTGCAAAGGCTGGTGGAAGGAACGCTGTACAGCAAACTGAATGTGGATCTGAGAGCCCAGGGAGAAGACGCTGGAGGATGAGGGAGCGCTGAAGTCCGCTGCAAAGACAGAAGAGGCAGCACTTTTAGGAGCAACGAATGGAAACAGTTTCCTACATTCTTTTGGGGGAACCCTCTGAGGGTGGGCACATGCCAGGGATGGGCAGAGCAAGGTGGAGCAAAGGGCAAGATTCTTTCTACAGCTGCCTATATTTCCCCAGATGCAACTCAGAGGGTGGCATTCAACTGCTCATGAGCAGACCCACTGGAAATAATGGACATCATGAAGGCCCAATCTGCACGATACATTTATAGCACTCTTATGACACGTCCTACGGGACCGCCTCTCCTGGTATGTCCCACGGAGGACCTTACGGTCTTCAAACAAAAACATCTTGGAGGTCCCAGGCCACAGGGAGGTTAGGCTGGCCTCAACTAGAGCCAGGGCTTTTTCGGCTGTGGCTCCGATCTGGTGGAACACTCTGTCACAAGAGACTAGGGCCCTGCTGGACTTGACATCTTTCCGCAGGGCCTGCAAGACAGAGCTGTTCCACCAGGCCTTTGGCCAAGGCACAGCCTGACCCCCTCCTCTGGTAATCCTCACATAACTCTAGACCAATGGTTGCCATTAATTTGATTTGAACTGATTTTATAATGAATTGATTTTACAATGCTGTATTATTTTACAGGGACACGGGTGGTGCTGTGGGTAAAAAGCCTCAGCGCCTAGGGCTTGACGATCGAGAGGTCGGCGGTTCGAATCCCCGCGGCGGGGTGCGCTCCTGTCGTTCAGTCCCAGCGTCTGCCAACCTAGCAGTTCGAAAGCACCCCGGGTGCAAGTAGATAAATAGGGACCGCTTACTAGCGGGAAGGTAAACGGCATTCCGTGTGCTGCGCTGGCTCGCCAGATGCAGCTTCGTCACGCTGGCCACGTGACCCGGAAGTGTCTCCGGACAGCGCTGGCTCCCGGCCTATAGAGTGAGATGAGCGCACAACCCTAGAGTCTGTCAAGACTGGCCCGTACGGGCAGGGGTACCTTAAAAAAAAAAATTTATTTTACTGTTGTTAGCCGCACTGAGCCTGGCTTCGGCTGGGGAGGGCGGGATATAAATAAATTTTTTTATTATTATTATTATTATTATTATTATTATTACATTGCATTTAGGCAGAGACTGGCCCAGGGTCACCCAGTGAGACTCATGGCCAGTGAGGATTCACAGCCTGGTCTCTCAGGTCCTGTCAGGCACTCTAACCAGACTCCAACATTGCACCACACTGACTGTCCACTTTAAAAGGCAATGGTTTCCTTCAGAGAATCTTGGGAGCTGTAGTTTGTTAAAGGTGCCAAGCATAATTTGAAGACTCCTGTTTCCCTCCAAAAACTACAATTCTCAGGCTTATTGAACAACCATCTTCTCTTTCCAGGGAACTCTTGGAAACTGTAGTTCAGGGAGGGAAATGAAGGCCCTTCTTAACAACTCTCAGCATGCTGAACTACAGTTCCCTGAACTCTCTGGGAGAAGCCACAGCTGTTTAAAGTGGTACGATACTGCTCTAAATGTATATAATACAGAGGGGGTCTAAGATAGGTCCGTTAATTTCAGTGTGCCTGCTCCAAGTAAAATTTAACCAGATGCCTCCCAGAGAATATTATACTTCTCCATCCAGCAACCAGGCAGAATTACCACAGTTCGATCACACATGCCACTGGAATTAGGAGGCTGCGCCTATCATTGGCTCCACCTATCAATGCATCTAGCTCCGCCTACTGTGAGCCTCCCCACCCCCACCCCACCCAGCTGGATCCTGTTGCTTACCATTCATTAAAGTGCCGGTGAACATTAGCCCACTGGAAGCAGAAAGATGGCCGGTGACCGTTGTCACTTGTGGAGGAGGAGTCGTCAAGCGCCCTGCGCTGGAAGAGAAGAGAGTCAGTCTCTCTTTGCGAGTGTTACAGCGAGCCACCTCAATGTGGACTAGGGGAGTGAAGCGACGAGATGGGCGCTGTGCATTCACCACTTCGAAGTTCCAAGTCGCAGCGCAACTGGGCTTATTTTCATGAGGTTGGAGAGAGCGTGGGAGCCTTACAATTCACTTGCATGTTTTAATTAAACATTAGGAAGAACTTTCTGAGGTTAAGAACTGTTCAAACAGTGGACTGGAACTTCAGTGGTACCTCGGGTTACTGGTACCTTGGGTTACAGACGCTTCAGGTTACAGACTCAGCTAACCTCAGGCTAAGAACTTTGCTTCCAGATGAGAACAGAAATCATGCAGTGGCAGCGCGGCACCAGCAGGAGGCCCCATTAGCTAAAGTGGTGCTTCAGGTTAAGAACAGTTTCAGGTTAAGAACAGACCTCAAGAATGAATTAAGTACTTAACCCGAGGTACCACTGTACCTCAGAAGTTGGTTGACTCTCTTGGAGGTTTTAAAACAGAGGCAGGATGGTCTTCTGTCAGTGATTATTTAGCTGCGATTCCTGCATTGCAGGAGACCCTGACAACTCTACCATTCTGAGAAATCTTCCAAACATGCCCCAAGTCACCCTTCCCTGTCCTGGCGCCCTCCAATCCCAGCTAACTGTGTATAAGATGGCAGCCTCAAGTCACTGAGGTCCAGCTCTGAGGGCCTTCTGGCGGTCCCCTCCCAGCGAGAAGCGAGGTTACAGGGGACCAGGCAGATGGCCTTCTCGGTGGTGGTGCCTGCCCTGTGGAACGCCCTCTCATCAGATGTCAAGGAAATAAACAACTAAATGACATTTAGAAGACATCTGAAGGCAGCCCTGCTAAGGGGAGTTTTTAATGACTGATGTTTTAATGCATTTTTAATCTTTGGTTGGAAGCCGCCCAGGGTGGCTTGGGAAACCCAGCCAGATGGGCAGGGTAGAAATAATATATTTATTATTATTATTATTATTATTATTTATTATTATTCATTTGTTCCCCCTCCTGCTCCAAGGAAGTAGCCCACATGCTTTTAAGAACTACTATATGAGAATTTTATTTTTTAAAAAATCAATTTGCTGCCTTAAGAACGCTGTGTTTCACCAATGGAAAGCTTTCCTGGTGGCTTTTGCAGATATCAGACTGTAGGTATATTCTTTGCAGATTTCTGCTGCAAAAGGGGGAAAACACTTTACAGGAACATTCCTCCCACAGCTGAACTCTTAACAGAGACGTGTTTGGATTCACAGCTTCAGCTCCACTTCTGACATCCATCCTCTTCACCCCAAATTGCCTTTCCCATGTCCACACATGCAGTGCTTACTCATAATTGGTACAGTTAATCCTCTCCATGAAAGGGCTCCTGCTGTAGAGATCGGACCGGGTGGATGGCGGCCTGTAGACCAGGCTACTAGAATACTCTACCATTGCGCCACAGATCTGCAAGAATAAAAAACTGAGACGTTAGCATCCAGATAATGGATGCTCAGCCAAAGCCCACATTCACACCATACGTTGAAAGCAGCATCATACCGCGTTAAGCAATCATGGCTTCCCCTAAAAATTCTGTGAGCTGTAGTAGTTCATGAAGGGTGCCAAGAATTGCTAAGAGACCCCACCTCCCCCCAAATTTCCCTCTCAGAGCTACAATAGCTAGAATGGCTTTCAGCTCAACCTCTCTTCCCAGGGAACTCTGGGAATTGTAGTTCTGCGAGGGGGAATAGGGGGTCTCTTCACAACTCCCAGCACCCTTAATAAACTACAGTTCCCAAAATACTTTATGGGAAGCCATGACTATATAAAGTGGAAATGTGATGCTTAAATGTATGGTATGAAAGTGAAGTGAGTTGTCGAAATTTCTGACTTTGCATCTAGATATGTAAATTTATTTTAATGCAGCCCATTTTGTAATTTTTAGGTATGCAATTGTTTTAAACCGTTTAATATAGGTTATTGTATTGCAAATCAATGCCTCGTGGAAAGTAATTCAAAGATGAAATAAATGATAATTCCCTGTTTAGGGAAGTTTCTAATGTTTGATGTCTTATAGTGTTTTTAATATTCTACTGGAAGCCGCCCAGAGTGGCTAGGGAAACCCAGGCAGATGGGTGGGGTACAAATAATAAATTATTATTATTATTATTATTGTTCTTAATTCAGCATATGCAAAGTTTAGTACTCAAATGTTCTCCCTTCAAGCCCCCCTCCCATTTCCTCTTTTTGGCAATGCATAGACGACAGGCTTTTACTATGGAAGTAATACGTATAGGTAAAGGTAAAGGGACTCCTGACCATTAGGCCCAGTCGTGACCGACTCTGGGGTTGTGGCGCTCATGTCACTTTACTGGCCGAGGGAGCCGGCGTACAGCTTCCAGGTCATGTGGCCAGCATGACTAAGCCGCTTCTGGTGAACCAGAGCAGTGCATAGAAACGTCGTTTACCTTCCTGCCAGAGTGGTACCTATTTATCTACTTGCACTTTGAGGTGCTTTCGAATTGCTAGGTTGACAGGAGCAGGGACAGAGCAACAGTAGCTCACCCCGTTTTCGATTCGAACCGCCGACCTTCTGATCTGCAAGTCCTAGGCTCTGCAGTTCAACCCACAGCGCCACCCGCGTCCCTATGGAAGTAATATACCCACCTTGAAATGGGAGCCCGCTTCAGTTCTTGAGACACAGAGAAGCTTCCGGGCATTTCTCTCCAAACCTCAATGAGGATCTTTCCTGCAGTTCACTCAATGGAGGCTGGTCCATTAGAACAAAGGGGGCATTGCCCCACCAACCTCAGTCTGTCCTCAGCCAGCTCCCACCAGCCTGCCTTCTTACTCACAGCTAGTCCCAGAGGCTGACTTGGAGTTCCCCTTCCGCCTCCTTATTCTCAGTGCTGCCTTTTTAGAATTCACGAGGGAAAAGGAGGAGGAGGAGCACAAAACAAGAATTTGTTAACTCATTCTGACATTGGCTTTGGTGCCACCTACTGTTGGGCTCCCTACCTTCCGCCCTACGAGCAACATTCTTCAGCTGCCTCCTGAGTGACCAGCAAGTCACCACAGCAGCCTGCAAAATCCTGGCCCCTCAGAACACTCACCAGCCGTGCAAAGCCACATTCCTTAAAGTGGTACTGGAAGTGGAAGAAGCCCTGCCGGTTGTCCTCAAAGGAAGGGGAGCAGCGGCCGAGGTGCAGATATTGCGGTTCCAGCCTGAGACCTGTGTCCCAAGGGTCCATCTTGACCA
This sequence comes from Podarcis tiliguerta, assembly GCF_965153285.1. Classification (NCBI taxonomy): domain Eukaryota; kingdom Metazoa; phylum Chordata; class Lepidosauria; order Squamata; family Lacertidae; genus Podarcis; species Podarcis tiliguerta. The sequence continues at coordinate 24,219,294 of NC_139549.1, forward strand.
CTAGATGGATGCTGGTCCTGTTGCATTTATAGGGCATGGAAGTTGCAGGTACTGCAGGGGGAGGGAGAAGAGTCAGAGCCGACAGATACCTAAAAGGCTTGTAATCGCAGGCAGATTGTAGGAAGGAGCTGGGCCTCTACGCCACTACTCTTAACCACAGTTCCTTGTTGCATCAGTGCTAACCACAGTGAAGGCTGATGAGATTCCTCCTCCTAACTGCCGGAAACAGCCCCAGACCCTGGTTTCAAGCCTTGGCTAAGAGAAGAGGCAAGGAACCTTTTTCAGAACGAGGGCCACATTTCCTCGTAGATACCCTTCTGGGGGCCACATGCCAGTGGTGGGCAAGTGTGGAGGCAAAAGTGAGTGGGTGGGGCAATTGATGCGGATGTTACCTTTGTGCAGTAATTTAACTTCTACACACACTTGCATACCCGCCTCTGGGCAAGCAAGGGGCATTACTGGTGTTCAAGGACAAATTCCAGCCGCGCAATAACCACTCAAGGAGGATACAAAGCAGGGCCAGTGAAGGGGTGTGGCCTGGCGAGAGTTCCAAGGGCCAGATAGAGAGGCTTGGAGAGCCAGATCTGGCCCCCGAGTCTAAGGTTCCTCTCATCTGGTTAAGGCTGGCAGGAAAAATTTGAGCCAGAGAATAAAAGCACACAATCCCATAGGGCTCCTTATTTTGTAATGTGCACCCCGCCCCAAAAAATGTGGATATGTTGCTATTTAAATACAGTGGTACCTCAGGTTACATACGCTTCAGGTTACAGACTCTGCTAACCCAGAAATAGTGCTTCAGGTTAAGAACTTTGCTTCAGGGTGAGAACAGAAATCGTGCAGCGGCGGCGGTGGGAGGCCCCATTAGCTAAAGTGGTGCTAAGAACGGGTTAAGAACAGTTTCAGGTTAAGTATGGACCTCTGGAATGAATTAAGTACTTAACCTGAGGTACCACTGTATTGGTTTATAGATTTTAGGTAAGCTGCCCTGTGTACTTTTGTAGATAGGGTATAAATGCAATAATAATGCCATAACGATATTTTGAAATGCAGGAACAAAACAGGTCTAGATGCAAGGGTAGGAGAGGGGCTGTTCTGGGTTCAAGTGCCTTCTCAGCCCACATTGGCCACTGGAGGGCCTCAGCCCTATTGTTTTCAACATAAGCCTCCCTCAGAGGCTTGTAGAGGGCAGAGAGTAAGAAGAGATACCCATGGTCACCCCCTCAAGCCTCAAAACCCACAGCAAAGGAGATGCAAGCCCAGCAAGGAGAGAAATGCAATTTGCAGGAGAAAAGATGATGCAACTTACCACTCTGAGCAGCAGCAGAAGCAACCAACAAACTCCAGGCAAATACCACCAAGCTCCTCTTCTGCAACCACATATTGACGCTCTCAGCTTCCAGTTCAGAAAGAAAGTAGACACCAGCCTTTCAGCTTACTCTGAAGCACCTGTTTATACCTGCTCCCACCTTCTGGGGGCGGCTTGAGCTACTTTCCCAGGGCACAGGTGCTGAGGATTCCTTTTGATCAGCCTCCCTCTCCATCAGGAAGGAAGCAACTTTCCCCAGAGGTAATCTCTGAAGACAGTGGTGATAAAAGGGCATCTGAGCTCTTCTGTTGGCTGAGTGTTTGTGTGTGCAAAAGCTGGATGCCACCCCCATCAAACGGTTAGTCTTAGTCTATGTGCACATTACAGGCTTAAAATGCAGCTAACTTTTTCCAATTCAGATTTAAGTGGGTTTGGGAAGGAATGCATCAAAATGTAGCACATTTCATTTAAAACAACAAAACACATCTAGGATTGATGTGGATTGTGGTTAATCGTGTGGACATACCATTTCCCAAACCGGTGGAGGGAGCACACCAGATGTAAAATGTTGTTTCCCCCTCCACAATCACTTTTCTTATTGCAAACAGCCCGTTTGGGGTCTGTTCTGCTAGAAAAGCACTGTTGAGTTTTATCACCATGTACCTGCTTTAATGGGGGTGGGCTGGGAACATGTATCTTCCCAAAGGGGTGAGAGAGATGCAACCTGTTAAAGGGAAGGATGACCCAATGGTTACAGCAATGGCATTATCTGTTTTATTTATTATAAACTTCCTTGTCCACTCTTCAGCATAAGGTCCCAATGTAATATATACAGTTATTACAAAAAGAGATAAAACTATTGCAATGATAAAAGCAAGTAAAACTGGGCAATATACTTTCAGCCCATACAGAGCTGTTTAGAATCGCCAGCTTTTTCCACCAGCCACTGTAACTGTGTCTTTAGCAATAGTCTGATGTGCAGATGTTAGCAGCTGATGACACTTATCTCCGTGTGGGTCATCTAACAATATTCACAGCACAACAGCAGCATTAAAGGCACAGAGCAAACTTCGTGCTCTCCCCCCCCCCCCCCGCCTGGTCAGTTGGCAACTCTAGCAGTGGTGAAAGGCTGGTTTGAATTTCTGGGTGGTGTACAAAACACCCCATAAGCTATCAGCTTGGAGAAGCTTCACTCCCAGATAGATTATTGTGTTCTCAAGGAAAACTGAGGGGTTGTGTAGGTGCCAGAGGCCCAGACCCGTGTAAAAGCCTTGCTCTTTAATTCTGCATGTGTGGTAAGTAGCAAGGAGCCTGCAGTTACTCTCTGAGGAGAGAAAGGCTCTCTACATGTGCTCAGAGGTGCTTTTAATTCTCATTTCATACTTAACTGCAAATGTATGCAAATACAGGCCTTTATACAGATGAGGAGTCGTGGCGGAAGACTCAGCTGGTCAACACATTTTATGTACCACTGAGTTCAGCAGACTTTGCATCCTAATAAAGCCACCATTGTAAGTGCACTAACTTGAGAGTAAGCTGCCTGGAACACAGCAGGAATGACTTCTGAGTGGAAAGGCTTGCGATCATATGGCATGCATTAGGACTGTCACCTGGGCCTTTGCATATTTTACACAGGCTTTTGAATCTTAATGTACAGAAGAACATCCTGTGCTTTAAATGTGTGTGGGATGATGTGTTTTAAATATATGAATGGGGTGGATCCACTCTCCCCATTGATCCACCCCCTTGGCCCAGCGGTCTCTGCTGCTCAGAGCCAGCGCAATGCAATTTGGTGCCTGAGGCAGAAAATTCAAATGGACCTCCCCTAAGCAACTGGGGTTGCTTCTCAACAAATTGTTTATCAAGCGTTCAACCTGATTTACTTGCAAAAAGTTTGCAGCAAGATTATGTTGGCTAGTTATGAAACATTTGTTTTGATTTGTGCATGGGGAGGTTAGACGATGGTACACCAAGCAAATATTGTCCTGCACTTTGCGGTGCCTTTCCCCATTGCCTTCCTTATCACAACACATTCGTTTTGATGGGTGGGGCGAAGAGACAGGTTGATTGTGGAAGAGCACCAATTCAACATCAGTTGTGTACCCTGAAATCGCCAGTATGTGATTGAATCCCACTCCCCAAATGGCAAATGCCTGGAAGTGTCCTGATTCTCATGGGACACCGAACACAGGAAAAATTGCCATTTTGGCAAGAGAGGAAGTGGGGTCTGAGCTCCATGTGAGCTGGCTGTGACAAAGAGACACAGAGAACATGGCTGATTTCTCTGCTTGCAAACCCAACTCTGCTATGCCTATGAGAGACGTATAGGGGCGCTTTTGGGGTGCTAATGCTCTGAACCCCTCCATAGTAGGCTCAGGTTGTATATATGTGTAAATAAACCATGTATCATAAAAACACTACAGACTCCACTGTGCCTCCTTATTCTAAAAGGAAACACAGACCCTAGTAAGTGTGCCTGGTACCCCTAGAATCTCTGAGAGAGATACATGCTCACCACATTTTCTTAACTGTAGTTTGCTAAAAAAAATGGGAGGTGCAGAAGGCCTTGGTGGGCACCGAGAGGTGACCGAGGGTGCTTTGAGGCTACAGACGCCACATTGGAGATTCCAGAGGGACATATTCACCAGTGGCAGAGTGGACTGTACCAGTACAGTGCTTTCCAGCATTAACCCTCCCACACAGTATGTGATTGAATCCCACTCCCCAAATGGCAAATGCCTGGAAGTGTCCTGATTCTCATGGGACACAGTTGTCCGTTGGGAGGTTCTCCTGTGATGATGTCACTAGATAGGCTCTGCTGAGCTCCAGAAACACTGCTCTGCAATTCCTTCGCTAGCTGGTATCACATAGGCTGCCTCATACCGAGTCGGTTCATTGGTCCATCCTGCTCAGTATTGTCTACACTGACTGGCAGCAGCTCTCCAAGGTTTCAGACAGGACCGCTGAGCCATGGTCCTTCGCCACACCCACACCCCAACCCACCCCAGTTCTCGCCACCACTACAAGTGGGGGAAAAGGAATCAAGAGTCTGAACAGCTCAAAGACCTTTGTATTATAAACAGCCTTACATTATAATTATTTTACAAAATTATAGTGATTTTTAAAAATTTCTCATCTTTACAAGTGGAGAACATTAGACATCTATACTGAGTTAATGGTGTGTGTTTGTAGGTATATATACACAGAGAGAGCGAGAGAGAGAGCTGTGATGGAACAGACAGGAAGTGATGCTGTTCTGAACTATTGTTATCAGTCACAGTAGGACCAGCAGTAGCCAACAGGGTGCCCTTGAGTTACTGGTCTACAACTCCCATCATCCCTAACGGTTGCTGGCTGCAGGTGCTGGTAGCAGCTGAAGCTCAATGGCTTCTGGAGGGCCCCACCTTGGCTGTCCCTGAAGTCATACATGGGGCAAAGGGGGGAGCCCCAAAAGGATCTCCCTCACCGTACCCTTCTGAGTACACTCCCCACATTTTGGTTGCCTTTTAGCACCACCCAGTTCCTAAGCAACTCCTTTGTGGTGGAAATACTCACTTGTGCACATTTAAAGAACATGACTTCTCCCAAAGGATTCTGGGAACTGGACGTTGTTAAGGGTGCTGGGAACTGCGAAGGGTAATCTACAGCTCCCAGAATTCTTTGGGGGAAGCCATGTGCTTTAAATGTATGGTGTGTTGGCAGACGCCTCTCCTGAGTTTTGTTTTGCTTTTTTGTTGCAGTGAGAAGCAGCAACCGGGAAGCCTCCTCCCTCCCCCCATTCCTCTCTCGCATTCTGAGTAGAGCCCTCCCTGTAAGCACACTAGTCCTCATCAGATCCCGTTGCTTGTCAGGGCTGACACCTCCTCTTTGAGGAGAGAAACTCCAGGACCCTCCAACCAGCGAGGACATTAGCTCTGGCAGGGACGGCGGAAGTTTGGAGGAAGACAGCAAGCGACATTCTGCATCCTGTGGACCAGCCCCACAGAGGTGTCTGGAAAATGGCTCTGCTGGGTGATGAAGATGATGACAAGGGCCACATCCACACATCATACATGGAAATCACAGCGCTTTCTCAAAAGAATCCTGGAAACGGTAGTTTGTCCAGGGGGCTGGGAATAATGGCTCCGTTATAGGTAAACGGTGGTCCCCAGGATTCTTTGGGGGAAGCCGTGTGCTTGCAATGTGTGGTGTGTACACAGCCGGAGTCCCAGGCCTCCATAATCGCAGAAAGAGGTACATCGGCACAGATTGGGTTTGTCCAGGGTGGAGAATTCAACCTGAGTTGATGAGGAGCACTCAGTCTGAAAGGACTCCGCTCCCAAGGACCTTTAACTGACACTGTAAGCACACCATACATTTAAAGCACATGGCTCCCCCCCTCAAGAATCATGGGAACTGTAGTTTGTTAAGGGCGCTGGGAATTGTAGCTCCATAGGGGAGAAACTACTTCTTTGCAGGAAGCCATGTGCTTTAAATGTTGAACGTGCTTTGCATGTATGGCGTGCAGTCCTGAGGTCTTCCAGCTATACGTCAAGAGGGTCTATAGTTTTATGTTCCCCAAGAGCCTTTGCTCACGTGAGGCTGAGGGTTTAGGGCGATGTGGCACTTTTTGGTTGGTCACCTTCACACCATACATTTAAAGCGTTATGATACTATTTTAAACAGGCATGGCTTCACCCAAAGAATTCTAGGAGTTGATAGAAAACCCCCCCTATTCCCAATTCCAGAGCCACAGTTCTCAGCATGGTTTAACAATAAACCGTTCTCCAAAGAGAGCTCTGGAAATTGTAGTTTTGCAAGGAGGAATAGGGGTCTCCTAACAGGGCCTGCAACAAACTACAGCTGCCAGAATTACCTGGGGAAAGCCATGACTGTTTAAAGTAGTAGCATAGCACTTTAAATGTATGTTGGGAATGTGGCCTTTTTCTTAGTTGCTTACTGTGGTTTGAATGTCTTGGATTGGCGATGGCAGTGGATGGAGAGCATTTCAACCCTCATGCCATTTGCTCAGCAACATACTTAGTGGTGCCTTCTGTCCTAACAGCCCCATTGCTGAAGCTGCTTTTAAAAAAACAATACAACCCACCCACCCCCCACTTCTTGCTAACTGCTAAGCAATTTTTAAAAAGTTTTTATGAGCAAAAGAGAGGGAGCATAAGCAGATGAAACCAACCACACACACACACACACACACACACACAGAGAGAGAGAGAGAGAGAGAGAGAGAGAGAGAGAGAGAGAGAGAGATGGCAAGAACAGCCTTTGCTGGCAAACCCGAGTCCCAGTTTTACTGGGCATTTTATTGTATACCTCCAAAGCAGCTATTTGTAAGCACCAGAATGTGATTAAAAGAGGGATCTGCTAAGGACATGGCTGATCTTTCCCCACCTATAGAGGATTAAGAAAGTCGAAGGTGCCCTTGATGGTTCTCCTAGAACTAAAAGGAAAGGAAGTGTGTCAATTCTGGCATTAATGTACTCTGTACATCAGCCTTTGCCTACCCTGGGCCCTCCTGATGTTCTTTCTGCACTGCAACTCCCATCAGCCCCAGACAGTGGTTGCCGTCTGGGGCTGATGGGAGCTGTGGTGCCAAACCTCTGGAGGGCCCCAGGTGGGCAAAGGCTGCTGTCCAGTCTATCGCTGCCAGGTGAGTCAGTGCAATCCACAGTTTCTTGTTGCCTCTCACGCATTGTGGCTTGCGCAATCCTGAAACAGAGGCAGATTTCAGTGCACAAAGGAACACACTCGATCATCCCCCCCCCCCCGGAGCAAAAGACACTGGGCTGTTTCAGTCTTAGGAGTGCACTGCCAACAACACGCAGGGGCGAAGCGCCACCTTTGTGTTGGAGCTTAACTTGCATGTGCAATTAACATATACAAACACACACACTCATTCACAGTTAATCTGTTTGCAGTAATGTTTCAGTCCCCCGCATGGACAATATCTACACTACACATGCATAGCAGTTGGCTATTGATTTAACTGCTGAGGGTGACCACCCTGGGAGCTCTCCTACAGTGAGGTTGCTAACCAGGGTCTCTGCCTCCCTCTCACAGAATTACAGTGCCCCGGATTCTCAGGGGAATTACTATTTAACATGGGGTTAGCCAATGTGGTGCCCTCCAGATGTTGTTGGTTTCCATCGTCCCCCATCAGAATTTCCCTATCAGCCCAACCACATCTGGAGGCAAGGTGTTGGCTACCCCTGATTTAACTAGTTTTAAGTCCGTGGTATAGATATGCCCATAGACAGACGTCCACTATTTGCGTCTTCGCGCACATGTTCAGAAACGTGCTGCCCATCCAGCACATCCTTTGTCCACCCCTGCAGATGTGAGCAAATTACACGTGCGTTGACTTCCCTTCTTTAGAAAGGAGCATCTGTCAATACATGCAAACGCATACATGTGCGAATAGCCACACAAGCACAAACAAGCAGCCACTTCCCCCAAGTTTCTCCCAACCAGGAGGACACAGGAAGCAGGGTGGTGGCTGCTCATCCATCACTGTTCACAGCAGTTTGAAACGAGAGTCAAGAGGAAGAAAATCAGAGCTCTAAAGAGTTAGCAAAATGCTGCAAATTGGCAGAGGTGTCCTGATGCCGTTGTCTGCGGCTGCTTGCTCTGCTCTCAGCTGAAACAGTGGGGCCGGCTCAAGTGTTTGGACTCTGCATGGCACCCAGCCCTTGCCTGTGCCGCAACATCCCCCTCCTGGCACAGCCTGGGCCCAAATGGATGATTTGATAGTGCCTTGGCCATTCCTCTCCTTTTAACTGCTCCAGCTTGCTGTCCCTTTTCATTCTGAGGCTAGTTCAAGCATTGGCTGGTGGCAAGCAGGAGCTGTATCTGACCAGCTAAGGTAAAGAAGAAGTGTGGGTAGGGAGGGGGGCGGATGGTTGGGAGGACCAAAATGAAAGCACCTGGTTGTTCTCTTGGACGGGGCACGTTTGTCAGGAACAGGGGTTGTGCGGCCCCCCTACCACTTGAGGAACTTGCGCACCCAGCTCCACAGCTTGGTGACCCAGATGTTGGCCCCCAGGTCCGTCAGGTACTGGATCTCAGGGGTTAGCATCTTGCGGCAGAGCTTCCGGTGCTTCTTGTTGATCCTCTTTTTCAGATTGTAGCCCAGGATGGTCTTTTTGCCAAACGGCTGCCACGGTTGCATGCCAGATTCCTGGATGGCGCTGGCGTCCACCGGGCGGCCCCCGTCAATGCAGATGTTCTTCATCTTCTCATTCTCTTCCTGAAGCCTGGCCACGTCCCTGGCCATCCTCTCACGCCCATAGGCTTCCACCTTGCGCCAGAAGGTGGCGTTGAAGTAGTGGTAGAGTTTGGCGTCTATGAGATTCCAGGCCGTGGCCTTCTGGTAGAGCTCATCCGTCAGCCTGGAGACGCTGGAATCATTCCGGGCGTTGAGCTTGAAGTAGATGATGTCTTCCAGCTCCCAGCAGAGTAAGTCCTTCAGAAGCACCAATGACTCGTCAAAGTACTCTACCAGCATGACCAGGTGGAAACGCTCGTCCACTTCACGGATGTACTGTTCAACTAGAGGGCTGTTGGCATTCATGCTACTGTCATAGCCCAAGTCGAAGAAGAGGAGATTCTGGAGGTAATGTGCACCAAATCCATTGGGATCATAGTAACGCCAAGGGTCCTGAAGGAATTCGGCCAGCTTATCATCGTCTGACAACTTCCAGGTCATGGGGATGAGGCGCCCAAAATAGTGGAAGGAGGACTCAAAGAGGTAGGCGGGGTCCCGTAGCACGGTGACAAAGATGGTGTCGGCTGGTAGCAGCTTGCGCACTTCCTCATAATGGAAGCGCATGTGGTTGCAGATGATGTTGAAACACATGCCAGGCTGGTAGTCCTGCACTTGACTCCGCTCAAAGAAGGAGGGGTAGTAGAAGTCGCTGCGTCCGCTGGGAAAGGCGAACTTCAGGCGGTGCTTCTCCCCAAAGCGGAAGAGGATGTTGATTATGGTGCTGCTGGCTGTCTTGTGGGTCTTCAGGAACATGATGTCCAGCTTGGGATGACACTTCTGTGGACTGTGGCTACCGTTGGCCGAAGCCAGCAGCCGAGCCTGGGAAGGGTAGGAAGAGCACGAGTAGGGGATTGGGACCCTAAGGGGAAAGCAAGGTAGTCAATGAGTAGTCCAGGAATGCATAAGGAGCTCTCTCACTATTTTCCTTAACTGCGCTACGCTTGGCAAAGGTCCCAGACCTTCCTCTAGCTTCCAGTTTCCACTGGACATTCATTTTCAGGAGTTGAATGTGGTTTCCTAGAGGAGGTAACTGATTGCCAATGCGTTCTGGGCCCAATTCAAGATGCTCTCAATAGTACTTAAATCCCTAAATGACCTAGGCCACAAATATCTGAAAGACCATCTCCATCACTACCAAGATCTTTGTGTGTTAAGATCTGCAGAGATAGTTCTGCCACCCTCCAAAGTGCAGAGAATGGTGGCCCAGGAGAGGACTTTCTCTGTGGTAGTCCCTGAATTGTGGAACTCCCTCCCCACAGAGGTGCATCTGGTGTCTTCATCAAACAGTTTTCACCATATGCTCAAGATACACCTCTTTACCATGACCTCTGACACCTGAAATATATTGTTATAAGTTTGTGGGGGGCAAGACTCCCCTAAAATCTCTGGATTAAGTAAAGGAGTTAGAATTAAAGCAAACCCCTAATTCCTGGCTTTAGTAATCAGTGGATTTAACATTGAACCTTTCTGAGACCTGCAGTATATATATATGCAGTATGTAGAGTCATTAACCCATAAAGAAAGCCATCAACACGGGGGGGGGGGGATACCTTGAGCTCTAGGTATTTAGCAAAAGTCAATCACAGAGTTGGAAGGGGGAAGTTTCCAGGGTTACAGTGGGTGAAGATGTAGCAGATAAGGAAGGAGGGGTCCCTCCTTCAGTTGTGTGCTGGTGGGCAGAGATGAAAGGGGTTTAGGATTTCCAAGTAGATGACTTAACTGAACACAGGAAAAATTGCCATTTTGGCAAGCAGTTGCCATTTTGGCAAGAGAGGAAGTGGGGTCTGAGCTCCATGTGAGCTGGCTGTGACAAAGAGACACAGAGAACATGGCTGATTTCTCTGCTTGCAAACCCAACTCTGCTATGCCTATGAGAGACGTATAGGTGCCCTTTTGGGGTGCTAATGCTCTGAACCCCTCCATAGTAGGCTCAGGTTGTATATATGTGTAAATAAACCATATATCATAAAAACACTACAGACTCCACTGTGCCTCCTTATTCTAAAAGGAAACACAGACCCTAGTACGTGTGCCTGGTACCCCTAGAATCTCTGAGTGGTGCAACAGAGATACATGCTCACCACATTTTCTTAACTGTAGTTTGCTAAAAAAATGGGAGGTGCAGAAGGCCTTGGTGGGCACCGAGGGGTGACCAAGGGTGCTTTGAGGCTACAGACGCCACATTGGAGATTCCAGAGGGACATATTCACCAGTGGCAGAGTGGACTGTACCAGTACAGTGCTTTCCAACATAAACCCTCCCACACACAAAACCCGGTTCCTTGAAAACAGAAAGCTAGCATATCAAGGATAACATTTCTTGCCCAGCCCCCACATATGTCAAGTTTTCTACTTGCAGGGAATTTTCCTGCATGCCCCCAAAAGAAAGAAAACAGATCCCCCCCTCCACCTGCCGCCTGAAGTGGTACAGTCCATTCTACCACATCAGGGCTCAATCCCTTCACTCTCCTTTGTGCATCTATTCTGTTCTGAGAGCCTTTCAGTGGAGGCAGAACAGACTGTGGTTCCGCTCATGGTTTCTTGGTCCACACGTCTTCTCCTATGTGCACCAGACTCACTCACTCTGTCATGCTGACTTGTAAGGGTGGGACGGCGTAGGAGTACAGCAGCAGCATGAAGCTGGTTAGGAGAGTCCCCAGGACAAGGCCCTTACACATCGACTTCCAGTTCTTCCCCTGATGCACCATCGCGATCACCTGAAAAGGAAAACAGAAAAAGGGCAGTGAATTCATGGGCAGATTACTAGAAGCAAGAACACAAGAAGCTCTTTGCATATGGCCCTCAGAACTCACCCCAGACCACACCCTTCACTGGTACTGCTTTGAACCTCGAGTGTTTTATTTACCTGCCTGGAAGGTGTCTCTGAGCTAAAGATCCCCTCACGCCTTATATACCCAACTGATTGCTGAGGGTTTCCTGTAGATACCATCTTAGCAGGAGGTCCATTCCATACAATGTAGGTGTGGCGGCGGCGGCTGCCCCCCTTTGGTATTCTCTCCCTCCCGTCTCTGTTGCCTCTTCGGCACCTGCTGAACACCTTCCTCTTGAACTTGCAGGTACTGAAGTGGGAGGGAGAAGAGTCAGAGCTATACCAAAGAGGCTTGTAATCACGGGCAGATTGCTTAACTATAGTTCCCTAATCCCTGGTTTCAAGCCTTGGTTAATTAAGAGAAGAGGCAAGGAACCTTTTTCAGAATGAGGGCCACATTCCCTCGTAGATATAATAATAATAATATTATAATAATTTCCTCAGCCACTCTGGGCAGCTCCCAATCAAGTGTTAAAAACAAGACAGCATTAAATATTAAAACTTCCCTGCCATCAGGGCTCCCTTCAGATGTCTTTTAAAGATAGGATAGCTGCTTATTTCCTTGACATCTGATGGGAGGGCGTTCCACAGGGCAGGCGTCACTACCGAAAAGGCCCTCTGCCTGGTTCCCTGTAACCTCACTTCTTGCAATTAGGGAACCGCCAGAAGGCCCTCAGTGCTGGACCTCAGTGTCCGGGCTGAACGATGGGGGTGGAGACGCTCCTTCAGGTATACAGGACCGAGGCTGTTTAGGGCTTTAAAGGTCAGCACCCTTCTGGGGGCCACATGCCAGTGGTGGGCAAGTGTGGAGGCAAAAGTGAGTGGGGCAATTGATGCGGATGTTACCTTTGTGCAGTAATTTAACTTCTACACACACTTGCATACCCGCCTCTGGGCAAGCAAGGGGCATTACTGGTGTTCAAGGACAAATTCCAGCCGCGCAATAACCACTCAAGGAGGATACAAAGCAGGGCCAGTGAAGGGGTGTGGCCTGGTAAGAGTTCCAAGGGCCAGCAGAGAGGTTTGGAGAGCCAAATCTGGCCCCCGAGTCTAAGGTTCCTCTCATCTGGTTAAGGCTGGCAGGAGAAATTTGAGCCAGAGAATAAACAAAGCACACAATCCCATAAGGCTCCTTATTTCGTAATGCGCTCCCCCCCCAAAAAAAAAATCCTACACACACACACAAAACACAGACATACACCCCTCCTCCCTCTAGTCTATCCTAACAATTTGCTCAGCAACCTCCTTGCTAGCAGTGAGCAAAGATGAAACATGAAAAGGCTACAGCACCTGCCTGCTGTCCGCAGGAGGAGTCTGCTGAAATCAGACCTCAGAGTTGCTCCAGGAGCTTCAGTGGCTGGATGGAGCAAATGCCTGGTCCTTTCTGAGGCAGAGAGAATGCCTGAGCACCCGGTGTGTGAGTGTCTGCAATGCAGCAGCATTGTCCTCTGTGTCAGGCCAAGGAGACATACTTCCTGGGGCCTTGCAGTGGCAGAGCTGACAATGGGCACGGCAGGCAGGCAGAGTTTGGGGAGAGAGTGCAAATGGGTTGCTCCCTGGCTGGCAGCCAGGAAGGTCTGATTGAAGGAGCTCTGGGTATCCAACCAGCCTTCCCCAACCTGCTGCCCTTCATGTGTTTATTTTTTACCCCCTGCCAGTTTAAAGGGCCTTAAGTTGTTAATTAGCCAAAGGCCTGGGGGAAGAGAATTATTATTATTTGCCTGGCAACTAAAGATACAGTTGGGTGCCTTCCCCTCTCTGCCAAGCAAGAGCGCATGGGATTCCAGGCCCTCACCCAGGGTTTGTGCTTCTTTGGCAGAGACCGTTGTAGCTTTAAGAAATGTGATTTATTCACATATGACACCTTCAGTTTGCATGGGGGTGTAATAAAAAAATTTAAGGTCTTATGTATATAATAAATGTTCATAAACGTACCAACCAAGCATGTACATACAGATATGTGGACCACATGTCTGGAACAGCACAGGAAGACCGCCCTGAAACCATTTTGACTCCCAAACTAACCAAATGTTTTCTCTGCAAGGAGGGAGGGGGTGAGGGAACCTTCCCATTGCCTCAGGAATGGGTAATCACAATATCAAAGGAATGGCCAGACTACCAGGAAAAGACTACCAGGAAAGGCATTATCAGATAACCTGGCAGACAAGAAAAACAACAACATTCAAATTTCTGTTGTAGACCGCCTTTTCTGTGATGTAGGTATGATGTGTCTGGGGGGTAGTCTTGGACTCCAGGGCGGGCAATTTAAAATGTCTAAATAAGGGCAGGTGTGATAGGAATTTTGAGGTCTTAGATATATGTTAAATGTTCATAAGTGTACCAACCAAGCACATACATAGATCAGCACAGGAAGACCGACCTGAAACCATTTTTGATTCCCAAACTGACCAAATGTTTTCTCTGCAAGGTCAAAGGAAAATGGAAAAGCCTTCCCATTGTATTTTCCTTCACAAATCCTGTCTTAAAGGCACATTTAAGATATTAATAGGGTGTGAGCCTGTGACTTGGCTCAGGATCTAAGTATTTATCATTACAAAAAACTGGCCAGGCTCCCCAGGCAATCCAATCAAGTGATTATTAAACAAGTAACCTGTAAGACGAGATAAACAACATTCAAATTTCTGTTTTAGACCGCCTTTTCTGTGATGCAGGTATGTTTGTGGGGTGGGTTACACCCCTTCTGTGATCTATGTATGATGTATGGAGGGGTGGTCTTGAGCTCCAGGGCAGGGAATTTAAAATGTTTATATAAGGGCAGGCACACCTTGGTTCTGGGTTACTCCTCCCTCCCTGTTGCAACAGATCAATAAAGATCAGGCTTACTAGCCGCTTTGCTTCTCGATATTCTCTGGTTGGCCTCAGTTATTTTCTCCTGCCGATCGGGAACCTACAAAGGACTCTATTAGGGCTCTTGTGTCCCCCATAAGGGAATAAGGGCAGATTTTGTTTACAAGAGGGGAATCCACATCTTACAGCATGGTCATCGCAAGAGAGGCTTGTTCCCACAGCAGTGCAACACTCAGTCCAAGGCATCTCTCCTAAATCTGCCGTTCCTAAAAAAGTAAGCCTCTGCAATTCAGTTGCATTCTAACTGTCAGTTCTTTGGATGCTATTAAGTATTGTGATAGGAATTTTGAGGTCTTAGATATATGGTAATGTTCATAAGTGTACCAACCAAGCACGTACATAGATCAGCACAGGAAGACCGACCTGAAACCATTTTGATTTCAAAACTGACCAAATGTTTTCCCAGCAAGGAGGGAGGTGGGGTCAGGGAGCTTTCCCATTGTCTCAGGAATTGAGTAATCAGCATTTTAATGGGTAACAGACTATTAGGAAAGGCAATCAGAAAAGCCAATCAGATAACCTGGCAAACAGGAAAAACAACATTCACATTTCTGTTTTTGACCGCCTTCTCTGTGATGTAGGTATGATGTATCTGGGGGGTGGTCTTAGGTTACACCCCTTCTGTGATGCATGTATGATGTTTCTGGGGGTGGTCTTGATCTACAGGGTGGCAATTTCAAAAGTCTATATAAGGCCTTGCGGCCATTGTTCTGGGTTCCTCCTCCCTCCTTCGTGTGGTGAGTGAGGACCCTGTTGCAACAGATCAATAAAGATCAGGCTTACTAGCTGCTTTGTTTCTCAATATTCTCTGGTTGGCCTCTGTTATTTTCTCCTACCAATAGGGAACCTATGTAAGGACTCTATATGGGCTCTTGGATACCCCATAAGGGGAAAAGGGCAGATTTTTGTTTACAACAGTACTACTGGTTAATCCCTTCAGGTGTCACCTAACAAAGGAATTTTCCTCATTTTATCAACACGTTGATTGACTAGGATTAAAGACTGGTACACACTTAGAACATTTACCTAGGTTTACTCTTCACATGCTAATCGCTGATGTTCAGAAGTGGGTACACACATTCCAGTACACATGGATCTTAATTACATTCTCAGACTTTGAGAATGTAATAATAATAATTGTTTAAGAATTTTAAGGTCATATCTATCTATATTAGATGTTCATAAATTTACCAAGCAAACACATACAAATATGTAAACCACGTCTGAAACCCACAGAAAAGTCCTGAAACCATTTTCTTTCTCCCAAATGACCTCAAATATTTCTATGAAAAGTCAAAGGAAATCAGAAATCTCCCCATTGTCTCTTTGACAAATCCTGTATTAAGGGCACATTTAAGATATGAATAGGGTGTGAGCCTGTGACCCGTGACCTGCATTCAGGAATTGAGTAAGGAGAGTGGCCAGGATGCCCAGGTAATCCAATCAGGTAACCTGGCTGACAGAAAGAAACAACACACCCAGATTTCCGCCCCCTCTCTGATGTATTAAGGGGTGGGTTTTGGGCCACAGCCCTTCTGTGATCTATGTATGATGTTTCTGGGGGGTGGTCTTGGACTCCAGGACAGGCAATTTAAAATGTCTATATAAGGGCTTGTGCGCATGGCTCGGGGTCCCTCTCCCCCTTCCTATGTATGTGTGGGAGCACCCAGTTGCAACAGCTTTAATAAAGATCAGACTTACTAGCTGCTTTGCTTCTCAATATTCTCTGGTTGGTCTCTGTTATTTTCTCCGACCAATAGAGAACCTACAAAAGGACTCTATATGGGCTCTTGGTTACCCCATAAGGGAAAGGGAGCAGTTTTATCTCATATCATCATCATCATCATCATCATCATCTACTTATACAATGCCCATCTGGGTGTTTCCCCAGCCAGATTAACATCTATGTGTAATTAAAATCCATATTAGTGCATTTTTGGTCTTTGTGGAAGCCGCCCAGAGTGACTGGGGAAACCCAGCCAGATGGGCAGGATACAAATAATAAATTATTATTATTATTATTATTATTATTATTATTATTATTATTATTATTAAGATCCACAGTCTTTACACATAATCACTATTTAAACAGCTCAAACTCCTTGCATAATACACACTCTTTAAGCAGAGGCTTGACAACCATATGTCAGGAGTGCTCTGATGGTGTTTCCTGCTTGGCAGGGGGTTGGACTCGATGGCCCTTGTGGTCTCTTCCAACTCTATGATTCTATGACAGTCTTACAGCACATCTCAGTTACAACATACAGGTTTTAACTAAATCCTAATATTTACTTAACCTAAACATTCAGCACCACAGATCTATTACAACACATAATGAAGGTGCCAGGCAAGGCTTCCTGGGAATGGCATTCCACAATTTGGGGGGGGGGGGCTGCAGAAAAGGCTTGTTCTCATGTTGCAACCCTCCAGAACTCTTGCGGAAGAGGCATACAAAGAAGGGCCTCAGATGATGATCGCAGGGTCCGGGTTGGTTCATATGGGGAAAGGCGGCCCTTGAGGTATTGGGTCCTGAGCCCTTTAAGGCTTTATAGCTCAAACCCAACACTTTTAATTGGGCCAGGAAACTAATTGGCAGCCAGTGTAGTCAGGCTGAGATTGGCGTTATATGCTTCACCTGTCTTGCCCCAATCAGCAGCCTGGCCATTGAATTCTGCACCACTGAAGTTTCCAAGGCAACCCCAAGTATAAGGTGTTGCTGAGGTCCACCAAGGTTAAAGCAGCTAAAGTTAACCAGTTATACTCTAGTCTAGAATATGCCTTCTAGCCGAGTCTAACTTTGGGGACTACAACTTCTGTCAGCCTCAGACTTTGCTCCCATCAGCCTTAGCTTCATACAGCCATGTTGGCTGGAGGGGGGACTGATGGGAGCTGTAGTTCAACACATCTGGAGAGCACCAGGTTGGCAAAGGCTGGCTTCCTTAATGTTGACTGAGTCATAGCAAGGCAAATATTAGTTCTTGCATGTGGTGGGTAGGTGTCCGGCAGCTCATTTGCCATGAGCAGGTAGCCATCATAGGTTGAGGCTGTCATACACACACAATCTTCCCTCTCTGTTCTGGGGTTCTGGGCTGAGTGAAGTTCACTGTTCCTGTTTGATTCCCCACTGTTTCAGTGACTGCCTCTGCCCTTGCCCTCATTGACAAAGAGACTGCCAAAGCGGTCTGAGTCCTTTCACCCTCCCCACCCAAAACATCTGGAGGGCATCAGGGTGGCAAAGGCTGGGGTAATGGAAGGAACTTCTGCATGGAACACTTTTTATATGCAGTTTCCATTTGCAGTTTGTGGTCTATTTCACCAGCTCGGCTCTCAAAAGGATCTCTTAGATGGAGGTCTAGTCTTGCTACCCCAAAACTCTTGAGGGTGATGACGGGGCACTTGGCTCAAATGCTAGAGACTCAACCCCTTGCACAACCACCAAATGGCCAAAAGGAGGGTTGCAGCTCAGTGGTAGAGCATCTGCTTTGCATGCAGAAGGTCCAAAAATCCAATCCCCAGCAGCATCTCCAGGTAGGGCCGAAAGAGAATGAAACCCTGGAGAACTGCTGCCTGTCAGGGTAGGCAATAATGAGCTACCTGGTCTGATTCAGTAGAAGGCAACTTCCTATGCCCCTATTTAAATCAGCTCTTTATTCAGAAGCATGAGGCAGTGGCGTAGCGTGGGTTGTCAGCACCCGGGGCAAGGCAAGTAATTTGCGCCTCCCCCCCGCTGCACTGTCCCTCCCCCAGATAGTCCCTTGCTCTCTCTCCGCACCGCACCGCACGCCTGGCACCCTCCCCTCCACAGTGGGCGGCGACCCGGCGGCTCGGATCGGATTCACACAGCCAGCACTGCAGTGAGAGAGAGTGAGTGAGCCAGGTAGGGGCAGAGAGCTGCGAGTGCGAGCGTGCCCCCCCCAGATGTTGCGCCCGGTGCAGCCGGCCCCCCTGCACCCCCCACGCTACGCCACTGGCATGAGGACTAGAATCTTACTTTATTTTTAGAGCAAGGGCTGTAGATCAATCCCCAGCATCTCCAGGTCGGGCTGGAAATGCCCCCTGCCTGAAACCATGGAAAGCCACTGCCAGTCAGCATAGAGAGGCACTGATCCTGTGTGTATGCCATACATTTAAAGCATATACGCCCCCCCCCACATTCCAGTTCCCAGGACTCCTTGGGAGGTGTTCAATATGCCGACATGGTATAAGGCACCTTCCTACATTCCATTTTTCATCCCTCACCTTTTCTTCAAAAATACATTTTAATTGCCCCACATCATTAAAGAACAGATAGATATATAAGACAAATAAATGGTTACAACAAAATGATCAAAATCTATACATCAAAACAAAACCCGACAAGGAAGACAATCTAAACCAGCATCATGCATGTAAATAAAATCAATCCATCAGCTAATTATTACCGGCTTTTTGAGAGAGACAATCTAAGGAGGACAGAGCTTTTTGTTTGCCTTGGGCTCCTCGGAAAGTCCAGGGAGAGTGAGGGAGAAAAGATCTCTTTGTTACTTATTTCACCTTTTCCAGCTAGAGAGTAGGAGCCTGTGAGAGATGGCGACACAAAAGCACCCACCAGCAAAGTTATCCAGCTGAGACAGAAAAGGTCAGATGAGAGATTTCTGACATTTCTGAAACTAGAGGGGGAAAGAGAGCACATTCATCCAGAGAGATAAGACTACACACGTATCCACACTTACCTTCTGCCTTACACTGTCTAGGCACAAGTCTGTGATTTATAGCTCTGTGCTGGAGCGCTCTTTGTTCCGCCCCGGAGCTTTCCCCAGAAAAACACGCTCTTAAAAGCTGAAGTGCAACAATTAGCCATTTGGTTTCTCTTTGATTGCTGTTTGCTCTGATTCAGCAGTAAAGGAATGGTTTCCCGGGGTGAAGAAAAGAACACTTGGTTATGGAGCTGTACATTCTTGGAAATCGTGGAGGAAAGGCAAGTGTGGGTAAGCCCTTGGCTATTTCATGGGCTTCCATTCTAATCTGTTGGAGGGGAGGTTAAATGATGCAGCATCACCGCAAGTTTCCCAGTCCATTTTCATGTCACTTTCCTGGTTGCAAAAAGCCTGATCTTTTGCTACAAGTCCAGTTCAAGGGTAAAAGCATTTAGTGGCACTTTGCTAGAGGCTAGCAAATATATTGCGACCTCTGTTCAACGGTTGGGTGCTGCCAGCTGGAAAAAGGCTTTTATCATATGAGGTCCAGTTAACCAAATTGGAGTGGGGGCGGCAGCGTGTGCTTGTGGGATAGCAGCTGGCAACCGATTAGGTTTCCGTTTAGGCATTAACATGCACCTGGAGCTGCCCTGAAAGTGAAGGTATCCGGCTGAAGCCAACGCTTTTTTTCTCCATTATGCTGGCAAGAGCCCCAATTATTGGCCCGGTCATGTAAAAAGGAGTCAAAGGTTTCTAGGGCATATGCAGAATGGCAGCTAAGAACGGAGAGAACTGTTCATTTCGATAAACTGGGTTCTCATTTTTCCAGCCTGACATTCAGTTCTCCACCTTTCTACAGCAATCTCCATTAAAAAAATTTTTTTTTTAAATTCCTCATGACAATTTGTCAGCATTTTAGTGCAAATGTCTAAGAATTTAAGAACGCTGCTGAGTGGGGCCAAAGGAGGCCCGTGTACAGTAGGAGACTCAGGGTTGTGGGTTTGAGCCCCATGCTAGGCAAAAAGATTCCTGTACTGCATGGAGTTGGACTAGATTACCTTTGTGGTCCCGTCCAACTCTACAATTCTATTATTCTAGTCCGGCATCTATTCTAGTTTTTGCAGTAGCCAACCAGCGGCAAGCCCACAAGCAGGACCCAAGCATTTAAACCCGCTCCCCCAGTTCTGGAAACTGTAGTTTACACCTCATGGAGTTACAATTCCCAATGCCTTTAAACTACAACTCCCAGGGTTTGGGGGGGGGGGCGGGGGCAATGTACATAACTGATGCCAATGACCAAATTAAGAACATAAAAAGAGCCTGCTATAGTCCCAACAGCTCAACAGCTTTCCTTTCGCACACACTTTTGCTAAGTGTAAACAGTGGGATTATACAAGCTCCGAGACTTTTACAGTAATCCAAAGACCCTTACAGCTCCAGAAATGATAATCTCTTGATTATCCTTATGCAGAAGGTCCCAAGTTCATTGCGTATCTGACTTTTAGAAGACATCTGAAGGCAAGGTTTAGGGAGGTCTAGGGAGGTTTTTAATGTTTGATGTTTTATCGTGTTTTTAATATTCTGTTGGGAGCCGCCCAGAGCGGCTGGGGAAACCCAGCCAGATGGGCAGGGTATAATTAATAATAATTACCGTATTTTTCGCTCTATAAGACGCACCAGACCACAAGACGCACCTAGTGTTTGGAGGAGGAAAACAATAAAAAAAAAATATTCTGATTCTCAGAAGCCAGAACAGCAAGAGGAATCGCTGCGCAGTGAAAGCAGCAATCCCTCTTGCTGTTCTGGCTTCTGGGATAGCTGTGCGGCCTGCATTCGCTCCATAAGAAGCACACATATTTCCCCTTACTTTTTAGGAGGGAAAAAGTGAGTCTGATAGAGCAAAAAATACGGTATTTCCTGCCAAAATAACTGCTAATTCTTCAGTGACTCAAAAGCATTCAGATTTGGCATATGAGCTGTGTGCAAATTTATTGATCAGCATCCAAATTTTGAATGTTACTGTGCATATACAAACTCCCAAGAATGGGCTTCCTTCCAACAGCACCCTCTCCATATCAGTCTGAAGTTGTGGGCACACTATACATTTAAAGTACACATAAAGCACATCCTTCCCCCCCCCCCCCCATAATCCAGAGAACTGTAGTTTATCCCTTACAGAGCTACAATTCCTAGCACCCTTAATAAACTACAGTTCCTGGGGTGTACTTGAAATGTATGGCATGCATATGACAGAAGCTAGGGTTGAGGGATAGATGAATGGTGCTAGCTGGCTGCATTATGTAGCTGAGATTCTCATCTCAATGAATAATGAATGGAAATTGTAAATAGATCCTGAACTGGGTAACAAGACTCCCTTATTCTTTCCTGACATTCAACACTGCATCGCAGTGTCTTTATGTTGACCTTTCCCTTGGAGGCTGATCCACAGAAAGAACTGGGAACCTGATACAAACTGGAGGGGAAAGAAAGAGAGAGGGGTTGCGGGGCAGAGGAGGGAGGTCCAGCCTCTGCCTGGTTTGGCACACAGGAGACCACCTAGAGCATGAGTAGGCAAACTAAAGCCCGGGGGCCGGATCAGGCCCAATTGCCTTCTAAATCTGGCCCACAGACGGTCCGGGAATCAGCGTGTTTTTACATGAGTAGAATGTGTCCTTTTATTTAAAATGTACCTCTGGGTTATTTGTGGGCCATAGGAATTCGTTCATTCTCCCCCCCCCCCCAAAAAAAGTCCGGCCCCCTACAAGGTCTGAGGGACAGTGGACCGGCCCCCTGCTGAAAAAGTTTGCTGACCCCTGACCTAGAGCTTTGTGGCACCTCCAGTTTGGCTGCCTTTCTTCATATATTATTTCATGCCACCCAGTGGCAGATCATAAGGTACCACTGCCTGGGGTGGGCGCATGGAGTGTGCCCCTGAGGGGGGGGCAGGGGGCAGAGGGAGCCCACCGAGGCTCTCATCACAAAACGGGATGTGGGTGCACTTGTACACCGCAGCCCAGTGGAGGAGAGGGGCGGCAACGCTGCCACCATCTCTCCTCCACTCCACCCCTGGGTCAGACCTGACCCAGGAGTGGAGCTGCGTCTGGGTGTGAGGAAGCTGTCTCGGCAATGAAGGAGCCTGTCATGGGGGCAACTGACCGCACCCCCTCCAAAAAATGCACCGAGGGCTGCGGCCCGCCCCCCACGCTACACCACTGACACCACCCCAGTCTTTGGGTGGTGCAAGATTCCAGGGGTCCAGGCATTTACCCAGGGTTCATGTTTCCTTTCGAAATGAGGCACAGTGGAGACTGTGGGGTCTCCCCCCCCCCCAAGTTTAATCAATCAAAGGCCCATGTGGGTTTATTTCCTTTCTCTGTATTCCATGTCATGTTTTGATTGCTTGGAATGAAATCCACATGGTTAAAAAATGCTCCTATCTCACTTTATAAAGTGTTCTTTAGTCACTGAATTCCTTCCCGTTTAGTTTCTGTGCTCTGGTTTCCTTCTGCGGTGTATAATTGAGAAAAAAAGTTACATTTTGGTACGGATGGGGGACAATGAGATTCAGTTAGCATTTAAAGATGAACCTATATAGCTTTCACTTTCCAAAACACCACACAAACCAAAAGGCAGCCACTCTTGAAAATTCACACAATTTTGCAATGCAGTTCTCTAGCTAGGAGATGTGTACAAAAATGCAGGGTAAACTCTGCATAGAAATGAATGCGTTAGTGAAAAAGCACACAAAAAATGCAAGATACATGGGGAAATTGCTTTGCCAAAATGTGTATATTAAGCAAAAATGCATATAAAAATGTGTATAAGAAGAGAAATTTGCGCCAGAATTCTGATGAATGTTCAGGAGGACCTATTTTACAAAATTTTCAAACTGATGTGGAACCGTAGAGAACTGGAAAAACAAGAAACAGAGAATCCAAAACTGTCAGATTCAGCCACCCCTACATTCTGGTAACCCTAAAATGTAGGAGTTTATCACACACTATCATAGATAATGACCAAAGGGTTGCCTCCATGCTAATGCCATTTTAGTGTTACTTTATTTTTTAAATAGATTTTATTTTGACAAAACAATAATCATAAATAAATAAGAATAAAAATGTGTACCCCACCACCATCTTTATGATATATGGTTTATTTATACAACCTAAGCCACGAAGGAGGGGTCCATAGCATTCACACCCCAAGAGGGTCCTGTTTCTCCCATTGCCTCTAATTCAAACAATCAGCCCACATCATACTCTGACCACCCCCAGCTTGCTACCACTTGCAGACTGACACGCTTCCCTCCTCAGTTGCACCACATCTAACTGAAATGCTAAAACTCCCTCCTAACAAAAACTTGGGCACTGTCTTCACACTGTTTCAAAACTCAGGGTGGAACTTCACTCATCTCCTGCCAACCTAGCAGTTTGAAAGCACGTCAAAGTTCAAGATAAATTATTACTGCTCCGGCGGGAAGGTAAACGGCGTTTCTGTGCGCTGCTCTGGTTTCACCAGAAGTGGCTTAGTCACGCTGGCCACATGACCCTTGAAAAACTGTCTGCGGACAAACATCGGCTCCCTCGGCCAGTAAAGCGAGATGAGTGCTGCAACCCCAGAGTCATTCACGATTAGACTTAACTGTCAGGGGTCCTTAACCTTTTTTAATCAATTAAACTAGACCCAGGAATTTACGAGAGTCAAGGCTCCCACAAATTCATAACAATATGAACATAAGACTTCTGGCGGGGCAAGATGGTGAGCGTCACGGCCACGTAGAGCTCCAGAGGACCGCCAGCACCAACTGCGCTGCCTGGCTATTCCCTGCGCTGGCAACGCCGCCACCACCACCACTGTTGCGATGGGGGCGGGGGGAACCAGGGGTGCCCACCGTGGCAATCAGGGAGGCCACGCGGAGCCCCTAGCCCCCCCCCAGCAGCCTTGACCCCACCGGGACCGGGAGCACCCTACCAACAGCCCAGCTGAACAGAAAACAAAAAGCAAAAAGGAGCACCAGCTTGCCACTGCAGCCACTACCAAGGGAGAGAGGTAGGAGGGTACCAGGAGGGCCAGGGAGGCCACGAGGAATCACACAGCTTAGCCCTGGCCCAATCCCGAGCCTACGTCCCTGGCTGCTACCGCAAAAAGAGCAGGCCAGGGCCCGGGGGGAACCGTGCACTGGAGACCACCCCGGGGACAAACAAATGCAGTGTGGGACCTCCCTTGCCGGAAAATAAATTATTATTATTATTATTATTATTATTATTATTATTATTATATTTTTCTTTTTCTTTGAATAACTGTAATGGTGTCCATGCAGGAGGCCTGAACCACTGAAGGCCTCTCCCTGGGACTACCGCCTTAGTCCTAACCCAGGGCATCCAGCCCCCGCGGTGAAATTAAAACTCCCCGTGAGTCCAAATTACCACCAATACATTATTTTAATTACATACACAAACCCCTTTTTCATTAGTACCATTAGTTTGCAATTTTTATTCATTTTCATGCACTTTCTATTATTAATCACTTATTTATTAATATTATTATTATTATTATTAAAAAAATTAACCCCCCTTTCAAAATTCTTTTTGATTTTCTCCTTAAAAAAACCCCAGTATGAACATAAGAAGAGCCTGCTGGATCAGGCCAGTGGCCCATGTAGTCCAGCATCCTGTTCTTGCAGTGTTCTTGCCAACTAGATGCTTGCAAGCTTGAGCATAAGAGTGATCTCCCCTCCCGTGGCTTCCAACTATTAGCATTCAGAAACATTTTTGCCTCCAACTGTGGGAGGCATCATAGATGGCAGCCACTGATAGCTCTCTCCTCCAAATATATCTGTCTGCATGAAGCAAAGTGTCTCTTCTCTTGACATACTCCAATATGGACTTTCAGGCCTGCCTCGAGGGTTAGATTTACATCTCTTGTGCATACTCTCACTGCCCATCCTCTGTATTGACTTTCCGTTCAGTGTTAGGGTTAATAATTAATATGCTTCAGAAGGAACTGAACCTGCAGCGACCCAGCCACTCAGGCAGTTCCGGGGGTCCCTTTTTTATGCAAGGAAATTGCAACTCTCTTCTAGAAGTGAGAATCGGTCCCTGCCTCTTGCCCCAATGACACTATGGTAGCTGTCAGAAAAAACTACTGCATGTACGATGGGATCTGTTACAAAAGCCGGGTGCCTGCCCCTCTCTCTGCAAAGCAGTGGCAAGAGCCCATGTGCCCCTTTGGAGAACAGAAGACACGGCGGAGACAGTCGTGCTTTAAGAAATATGGTTTATCCACCTTATCCCTCCCTTCAGTCTGCATGGAGGGAGTGCGGATCTTATAGCATGGTAATTTCAGCACCGCAAACAGCCTGCAGGCAGCTTTCCCCAAAGATGGCTCTCCCCTCCTCTTCTCTCCCAGAAACCCCTTGCCCCCCCCAAAGCAGTTACCCTGGCAACCTCCCAAATCCCCAGTCTCTCCTTACACCTGGGGGCAAGAGGGAAGTCCCCTTGTATTGTTAATGACCTTTATTGTTCTCTTGATACCTGTAGCTCTCAAGCCAGGTTGGTTTGCATTACAAAATAACAGCTCTCCAGTTTATGTTTTAATCCATATCCCAATTAATATAAATCCTAGCATTTATTCATTCCTAGGGTTTAGGGGGATCCCCCCCCAACTATAACCTTCTGGCAGTTCCCTCACTGTGAGAAGCGAAGTTACAGGGAACCAGGCAGAGGGCCTTCTCGGTAGTGGCACCCGCCCTGTGGAACACCCTCCCACCAGATGTCAAAGGGGGGGGGAACTACTAGACTTTTAGGAGACATCTGAAGGCAGCCCTGTTTAGGGAAGCTTCTAATATCTGAAGGACTATTGTATTTTAATATTTTGTTGGAAGCTGCCCAGAGTATCTAGGGAAACCCAGCCAGATGGGCGGGGTATAAATAATAAAGTTTATGATTATGATTATTATATGACACCCTTAAAGATGCAAAACACAGCCACTCATACAGCAATGTTCACTGCCCCAGAAACAACCACTATTTTACATCACTTTCTCCTGGAACTAAACTGGAACTAAACAGAGTAAACGAAAGCTTGCACGATATAAATTTAATTGCACATTCAGCACTGGGTTGATGAGAGATGGCAATATGCTTCAAAGGTAACCTGTCGTGTTTCATGGCTGAAAAAGGATATAAACACATCCCACACCACCCAAACCAGTCTGACTCCATTTTCCCGATTCCTGTTTGGGCTTCTGGGTATTCAGAATAAAACGTTTTCTTTTTAACCTAAGCGCACTATTGGGTTGATAATTGGCAGGCAAATGCAAGTAGAGGAAGAAATAAATAAATGCAAAACCTGTGCACAAAAGGTTCAATTTCAGCCAGGATTCGCTAGGGCTAAGTCCCACACCGTTAAGCATGGAACATGCCGAATAATAAGAGAGAAAAGAGTTTCTCAGAGCAGGTACACACATTGCAATTTCTTCACATCATGCAAATACATGGAAATACTCACAAATGCACATCAGTTTGCGGCACACAATCTCTAGCTATTACTAGACATCACCTTCAGCCCAATTCCCAACCCATCTCCCATCTCCTCAGCCCCTCCTCTTCTCATTGCCTTACTCGCCCCTCTGTTGCCAGCAACACAGCATAACAAACAGCCTGGCTTTGTACTTCACCTTTCCCTCAGTTTAAGCACCTTCCAGCAAACCTTCCTTCGCCCTGCCACCACCAAAGCAGAGTTTGCCAGGGAAACTTTGGGATGCTTCTCCGACATGGGATGGCCTCTCCGCTAGCAGATCTGCTTACAGCATCCTAGAAACCCTCTGCCGGTGTTGGCAAGCCTTGGCCAAAGACGGGGGTCTTTGCTGGAGCTGAGAGGACCCTCAGGAAGGCCCACCACCACTGCGGCCAAGGGCTCTTCACCTCATTGCAAGGACCAGCTTTGGGGAAGCTTGTAGGAGCCTTCCACTGTCTCCCAGGTGGACAAGAGTTCTGGAAATGAACTCTCGCTGCTGCTGCTCCTGCTACAACCCAGGCTGACTCTCCCAGCTATGCCTCTCTCTTCCCACATCAGGGAACACAGAGAATTCTTTCACAACGGGCTCCCAAGCCAGCTCCAAGAACAACAGCATCATTTGTATGTCTCTGCAGTGCTGGTATCAACAAAGACATTGTCCCTGCCATCACTGCCTTCTTTTCCCTGGCTCTCCTGCTAAGAGCAGCAAAATCCAGCAAGTCTTCTCCACAGCTCAGCCTACCATAGCCGAATCAGCTGAAAGCATGGAAAATAAAATAACTATGTGGCTCAGAGGCCAGCATAACACTCACATTAGGTGGCAAAGAAGGCAAGACTGCACCAGGTTTGTATGTTGGTTTATGGGCGAGGACTGGCAATTGTTTCTATGTCAGCTGAGATTTCAGTAAATATACCCCCGCTCTGCTCCCATTCAATAAGAAGGTAGGGCTTGCACAAACAGGAGCATACCATCACTCTGGAGGACCATTTTTTATGGAAGCCAAAGGTACCACCCTACATATAAAGAAGTGGGATCTACAGGTTCGGGAAAACCTTAAGATTTGCAGAAGCGTAGAAAATATTGGGGGGGGGGGCGGAGTTATGATGGGCTAGGGACCCCCAAAACAGCACAATGTGGAGAGCCAGTGTGGTGTAGTTGTTAAGAGCGGTAGTCTCGTAATCTGGGGAACCGGGTTTGCGTCCCCGCTCCTCCACATGCAGCTGCTGGGTGACCTTGGGCCAGTCACACTTCTTTGAAGTCTCTCAGCCCCACTCACCTCACAGAGTGTTTGTTGTGGGGGAGGAAGGGAAAGGAGAATGTTAGCCGCTTTGAGACTCCTTAACGGGAGTGAAAGGCGGGATATCAAATCCAAACTCTTCTTCTTCTTCAATGCAAGCTGGAACATGTTCAGTGGCCATAGATTTTTGACTGACTGTTGGGGGCTGTAGGGGCAGGTATGGTATACTAGTTGAGGCAGGAAATAGAGTGAAGCATCCCACTTGTGGACTTATTGATGGCCTCACCTGCTGACTGCTGGAACTTGTTCTTATATTATAGAGTAACAGCCCTCACCTTAGATGACTTTAAAGAAAGATCCAGCAATTTTTTATGAGGCCTTGTTTTGGTAATAACAAACAGCACATATAAAAACAGTATTACTTAAACAAGGTATTAATTAAAGAAAGAGAGGAGAACTGCCAGCCTGTGGGGCAAATCTGGTCCACAAGGCTGTTTCCCCTAAACCACAAAACATAAAAAGCCATGTAAAAGGATCAAATTGAGAACATATAGGTAAAGGTAAAGGGATCCCTGACCATTTGGTCCAGTTGTGACTGACTCTGGGGTTGTGGCGCTCATCTCGCTTTATTGGCCGAGGGAGCCGGCGTACAGCTTCCGGGTCACGTGGCCAGCATGACTAAGCTGCTTCTGGAGAACCAGAGCAGCGCATAGAAACGGCGTTTACCTTCCCGATGGAGCGGTACCTATTTATCTACTTGCACTTTGACGTGCTTTCAAACTGCTACGTGGGCAGGAGCTGGGACCGAGCAACAGGAGCTCACCCCATCACGGGGATTCGAACCGCAGACCTTCTGATCGGCAAGTCCTAGGCTCTGTGGTTTAACCCACAGCGCCACCCGTGTTTTATATATATATATACATATATATATATATATATTCTCTGCCCAGCTGCTGCTGCTGTTTTCAAAGTCATGATCTGGGAAAGGCTGCTAGGGTTGGAGGCTGAGGCAAGGCAGGTGGAAAGAGCCATTGCCTGATGAACAGTTGAAAGTGTCTCTCCCTTCCCTGCATGATTAGGAAACTAGCCTTAGGGCTGGGCTTAATCACTTTGATTCTGCAGCAACATTTCTTTTTGAAACTGCAGCCTGCCTTGCCTCTAACTTCAACATTTTATGAATGGGTCTGGATGTAGCCCTTTAGCAGGGCCAAGGAAGCTCTTTCCCAAGGCCTTCAGTCTATGAAGAGGCTGTGGTTTTGTTCATCGGAAACAAATGGTTCCTTTTGCTGTTAGACGAGCGGCGGGGATCACCGGAGAGGCAGCCCGCTGGCTCCTTTGTTCTCAGTGAGCAAGATGATGGGGGCTGAAAGAGGAGGGTGCTCTTTCCGGCCACATGGCGGCAGTGGAGCCTTGCCCCCATCCACTGGGACTGCCAAAGACATCACCCCATCTTCTACTGTGCAGAATGAGATGCATTGTGCAGTTGGCACCAGCCTGGACTTTAGCCTGTCAGACTGAAATCAAGAGCAACTATTTTAAAGGGATGGCACCAGTGGTGTAGCGATCCACAATTGCAGGGGTGGGGTCATGGGTCAAAGACACATTATTATTCCTCTTGCGGCAGAATGCCTGTCTCCTACAGCCACCCAATCAGCATGAAACAGGACCTTTTTTTAGCCACTGTATGCTCCAAAGAGAAGCATTTAGGGAAACGGAAAACAACAGATGCTTCCGTTTCAAGAGAATGATGTGCAAGTTCTTTTATGCGCAATGGAACTTCAAGGAAAACACAAGTTGCTCTGAAATAAGATATTGGAGCCCTCCAAAACATTTGCCCATGTACGTGCACAGGAAATAGTAGATTTGTCCGAAATGCAACATCTGGATTGTTCTGACGCAACTCTAATGATGACTATTGTGTAATTAAGAGGTTATTGTATAATCTTAGGTAAAGGTAAAGGTACCCCTGCCCGTATAGGCCAGTCGTGTCCAACTCTAGGGTTGTGCGCCCATCTCACTTAAGAGCCCGGGGGCCGGCGCTGTCCGGAGACACTTCAGGGTCACGTGGCCAGCATGACGAAGCTGCTCTGGCGAGCCAGCACCAGCACAGCACACGGAAACGCCGTTCACCTTCCCGCTATAAAGTGGTACCTATTTATCCACTTGCACTTAGGGGTGCTTTCGAACTGCTAGGTGGGCAGGAGCTGGGACCAAAAGACGGGAGCTAACCCCGCCGCGGGGATTCAAACCGCCGACCATGTGATCGGCAAGCCCTAGGCGCTGAGGTTTTACCCACAGCGCCACCCGCGTCCCTTTGTATAATCTTTGTATAATCTTAGAAGTTTGTATTATCTTAGATAGGGTCTGGGTTTGCCTACCATGAAGGGACCTCTGCCCTTCTGAATTTTGGGGAAGCCATGATTTTTCAGAGTGGCATCATAGTGCTTTAAATGTTGTTGGGGCCAAATCTTGCGGGTCTCTAGCTTTAAGCCCTTGCAATCTTCTTACTGTTGCCTTTCTAACACTCTCATGTTATATTTATTTCATAATTAATTTCATGAAATGTATATACCGCTTGATGGTAAAATGAAACAAAATGCAAAGGGCTTGAGAGAAAGAGGACGTGCCAGAGAGACAGCCACTGTTTAAATGGCTCAAATCTGCAAGCCTAGGAACAGCCCACCCACCACTGCTGACTAGCTAAGGAATGGGGGAAATTCTACGGACAGGCCGGGTGCCCACGTGTCATTTCGTTAAGAAGACCCAGTGAGGAGGGCCCCATCTCAGTGCTCTGTACTTTTGATCAGATTGGATGGCCGCCAGCTCCTATCTGCTGCCAGTCAGGAGTTCTGCTGGACTGAAAGGAACAGTTTTGTGGACTGCAAAGAATCCAACTCAGGCTTGAAAAATGTGGGTGCCAACAAAACAAAGCACTGCAAACAGAGTCAATTGCTTTTGTGATTCTTCACAGAGCATATTTCTCTGCAGAACTCAGTACTGACTTTGTAGGTTTGTATTCATAAAGTTATCGCTCTTCATTTTCTAGCCTTTGTGGTTAATGGGATTAGGGGAAGGGCTGTAGTTCAGTGGTAGAGCACCTGCTTTGCATACAGAAGGTTTCAATCCCTGGCATCTCCAGGTAGGGTTGGGAATGTCTCCTGTCTGTAAACCCTGGGGAGCAGCTTCCAGACAAATGGTCAGTAGATGGACCAATGGTCTCACCCAATACAAGGCAACTTCCTATGTTCCATTATGTTTGGAAGTTGTGTCAGTGAAAGTGCTCAAAAGGAAAAGCTTCAGAAGGCTAATCCCATTCACACCCAATCGCAATTGTCAACCATGTTCCTATCACTCAGGTTGCAAAGCAGACCAATGAGGGGTGTGAACTCCGGACATACCAAAGGAAAATAAAAGAGGATTGTGATAGCGAAACATTGGAAATTTAATACAATACCAACAAAAGAATGGCTCTCAAAACTAAGTGAATATCTAGAACTTGCCAAATTAACAGACCTAATAAGAAATCACTCAAAAGAAAGATTAAGGAGAGAATGGGATGTCTTTATAAATTACATGGAAAAAGAAGGCTTCCAGAGCATCACCTGGCTTAGCGTAGGTTGAATTCCACTGACAATCAGACGGATTCTCCAAGACTTACCATCTAAATACAGTTATCTGAGGGGCAAATTGATGTACTAAGTACGTTCATGGATAGTGGGAAGTCATGATTCGAATTAACGAGTCAAGCCAAAGCTGTGTAAAGAAGGCTTGTACTCCCTATGTAGAAGTTAATTTGAAAATATTTGTTTTTTGAAGTTAGTTATCCATTTTTTGTTTTTATTCTTTTTCTGTTTTCTTCCCCCTGCCTTTTTATTTTCTTTTTCTTTTCATTTTATTAATGTATAATGGATGTATCTACATGTTTGCAATAAAGGATTTTTTTTTTAAAAGGTTAAAAAAGAGGGGTGTGAACTGAGGAGATGGAGTGTGGCCTAGGGATAGCTCTGAGGGCCAGATTCGAAGGCCACAATTATTTTCATTGCCATGATTCTACACTTTGTTGAAGGGAAACTCCCCACTGGAGTAGAAATCATATATCAAACAGATGGAAAGCTCTTTAATCTGAGTAGGCTGAAAACAAAGATTAAGGTTACCATGACTTCCGTCATAGAGTTTAAGTATGCTGATAACAATGTAGTGTGTACACACTCAGAGGATGACCTCCAAAACATCCTAAATATCTTTGCAGATGCTTATGAAAAGCTTGGC
Organism: Podarcis tiliguerta; assembly: GCF_965153285.1. NCBI lineage: Eukaryota > Metazoa > Chordata > Lepidosauria > Squamata > Lacertidae > Podarcis > Podarcis tiliguerta. The sequence goes on from NC_139549.1 coordinate 24,251,259, forward strand.
CTATTGCTCAACATCCAGAAAACCCAAGTGCTGCACCAACAAGCACAACAAGTGCCACAAATCCAACTCAGTAGTGTAATGTTGGAAAGTGTTGATCACTTCTCCTACCTGGGCAGTTATCTTTCCACAAGGGCTGACATTGAGGCCGAAATCCAGCATCACCTGAGCTCTGAGAGTGCAGTTTTCTCCTGATTGAAGTGCAGAGTGTTTGAAGACCAGAACATTCATAGGGAAACCAAAATGCTTGTTTACAAAGCTATTGTACTACCAACTTTACTGTATGCTTGTGAAACATGGACCACTTACAAAAGCCATCTCCAACTGCTTGAAAGATTCCAACAACGGTGTCCCCAAAAAATTGTACACATCACTTGGGAAGACAGGCAAACCATGCCAGTGTACTGGAAGGAGGGAAGATCACCAGTGTCGAAGCAATGATTCTTCAACATCAACTTCATTGAACTGGTGATGTTGTTCGGATGCATGATTATTTTCTTCCAAAGCAACTACTCTATTCCAAACTTAAAAATGGAAAGCGTAATGCTGGTGGTCAACAAAAGAGGTTTAAAGACTCAAGGCAATTTTTTAAAAAAAGTAGTCTAAACACTGACAAGTGGGAAACACTGGTCGTGAGCACTACATTTGGAGAACAGCCTTTACCAAAGGTGTCATGAACTTTGAAGTCGCTCAAACGCAGGATGAAAGAAAAAACAAGCTAAGAGAAAGGCATATTTGGCAAACCCTCACTGTGATCAACTCCTGCCCAGAAACCTATGTCCCCAGTGTGGAAGGACGTGTGGATCCTGAATTGGCCTCCACAGTCACTTACGGACTCACCGTTAAGACCATGTTTATGGAAGACAATCTTAGTCGGCTACAAGTTATCGCCAAAGAGGATGAGAAAGAAGAAGAAGATTTCTGGGCATGTTGCAAGACACTATCTCGTTCCCAAGCCCTGTTTCACCCCTGGGGATGAGGTGCTAGGCAGCATGGATGCAGCTTGAAACCTTCTGCATTTCATCAAACACTTGATTGGGCCTTATCTCTTCACCTCACCCCAAGGTTTTATTCCAGTGACAAATCAGTGGATCTTTCCTCCAATTCTTTCCCCCAAGTTTTCTGTAAGTTCTGGCAACATGAAAGCTAATAGGTAATGATGAAAGATGATGAAAATAGTTCACAATGAAAATGTATGCCATACTTATTTACTCAGAATAATAAATAATAATATATATATTTTTTTATATCCCGCCCTCCCCAGCCGAAGCCAGGCTCAGGGCGGCTAACAACAATAAAATAATACAACATTCTAAAAGTCTTGGGACAAAAACTCCTTTCTTAAAACCCCAAAGAGCTACTGCCAGCCAGTGTAGGCAGTACTGGGATCCAGGTGGACCAATGTTCTGCCAATGAAATTTTTTTGCATGAGACATCTTGAGCATGCCCTTAGCATTTACTTGGGACGAAACTTACATTTTTGGTGCCAGGAGTACAAAATGGTCTAAATAAGGGAGTTCCACATATGATGATATGTTTCATAATTCAACTCCTGATATTTCTGCTCTCTGAGACAACATATTCCAGGGCCAACCAAGCTGTCATCTCTATTTCAGGGAGATAAATTATTGCCTTCACTACAATGGTCCAAATGAAGCAATTACCTTGAAAGCAATCACTGAATCACCTGAATCACTCCTGTCCTCCTGAGAGCTACAAAAAATGGAAAGGGATCAATCAGATATGAAGTATTTTGGCTTTCATGACATCGCAGGTGTTGTATCTCAGTTGTATAATTCATTTTATATTCGAAACTGCTTATAATCACAATTTTTCCCCTGGTAGAAAGAACAAAAACAGCCCTGTCTATGAAATTTCACACAATCACTAGGTCTTAAAAATTATTCCCTCATAATATTACAGATTGCGGAAATTCACCAGGGTGACCAAGGCTATCCTCTAGCCCGAAACCACAACAGAACTGAGATGGAATGGATCCAAATAATTTAAACCGATGAGGCGTCAGCATGGATTAAGTTAGGGCTAGTTGGAAAGTAAAAACAGTCTGCCATGGGTCAATTTCTGGCGTAGCAACCATGACTCTCCCATTTTAGCACTGGTCACACCAAACTGAGCTTGCCTTTTTCATCTCCCGCCCAACACCCCACTACCACTACTAGGCCTCACTCGCTCCTGCGGCTCAAGAAACAAACAAAACAGAAAATAATAAACAGCAGGAGTACAACCCCAGTCCTCAATATAATTAATGATGGGGATGAAGAATACCCCAAACTGTGTCAAATCGTAGCTTTGAGACCAGAAAGGGAGGGGGAAAGCTAAATTTATTCCCCTCCAAAATAATAATTACCCCAAACTGCCAAATTGTTGCTTTGAGGCTAGAAGGGGGGGGTGGGGTAGCTAAACAAATAAATCCTCCCCTCAGTAGTAGTAGTAATAATAACAATAACCCCAAACTGTGTCATATTATAGCTTTGAGAACAGAAAGCTGACGATGGCAGGAAGCTAAATAAATTAATAATAATAATAGTAATAATAATAATAATAATAGTAATAATAGTAATAATAATAATTACTCTGAACAGTGTCTAACTGTAGCTTTGAGACTAGAAAGTCATGAAAAAGCAAGATGGAGAGAGAGGGGGGGGGAGAAAGCGTCCCCAAAGTTGGTTCGCAAACAGGCCTTGCTGTTTTTCCTGCTCAGAAAGCCACTCTGAGATGCAGAAAATCATTCTATTAAGATCCACAAAGTGGGGGGAGGGAAGTCAAAGGGGATTATATGTTTATGTTTTTATTTCGCTTGTATACGTAAAATAGAAAATGGAAAAAAGAAAAAAGAAAGAGAGAAAAAGAAAGCCACTCTGAGGCCCTAAGGAATCCAGGGCTGCAAAATTCCATTTGGCTTCTGCTGTGCCTTAGAATCAGAGCCAGAGCTTTCACTTCTCTCGGCCTACTCCAATCTGCGGCCTGGTCACAACCACTTCTGCCCTATTTGCATACCTTCCAGATGAAAACAGGGACGTTCTATTCTGCATAAGAAGCTTCTTCTGCGTTTGATCTCCCACACACATTGCCATCATATACACACCTACATGGGTCACCTTGAGCCAATACTGTGGGATTTACTTCTGAATAGGCAGTGTAGGGCTCAATTTACAATAAAGGAATTGGCACTCCACGCACTTAAAAATGGCTGGCTGCTGAAGCCTGGCAATTCAATAATTTAAAGTGGACTGGTTACGTTTTACCTTCAGAATTATAGCAAGGGCCTCATATGCCAGCTTCATCATTTCCTTAGTTTGGTACAGGTATTTTATTGGTCAGTACAGTATAAGCAGGACTGTTTTTGCACCTACACACACACACACACACACACACACACCACTTTTAATCGTTCTCCGAGATGTGGAGAGGAGGAAAAAGGAAAATCATGAAATTCCAGGATCAAGTCGGAAACCATGATGGCTTCTGTAATTCCGGGACTGTCCCTGGAAAATCGGGACACTTTGGAGGGTATGCATTTGCGCCCCCATGTTTTACTCTGGATTGATGAATGCTGAAGCATTGATTAGCATTGCTGTGGAGTAGGATCTCTCATTGTAGCCTTATGAGGCTTTGCCCTCGGGTGGGAAAAATATTGCGCCTGGGAAAGGGAAGTGGGAGTCAACAGACACTCAAGGAATAGTTTCGGAGAAAAAGGTTTTATTTCTACCATCCATGAACTGGTAGAAGGAGCAAGTGTGATAGTCCACAAAAGCATGCACGAGTTCACAATCATGTGCACAAGCATATATACCCATTCCAGATCCCTCCTCCTTTCTCCTCCCTCAGGAGTCCTGCCCCATGATGTGTTCCCCTGAGCATGTCCAGAAAGCTGTCTTGGGACTATTGTGGACTCTTGGCAGGAAAGGGGGTCAGGGGGTTTCAGTGTGTTCCAGTTGTTTCATTCTTGTGCTTTGGCATGGTTCCTGGACTGAAAGCAAGTTGCAATGTGGTTCTTTTGCAAGGCCAGAAGGCATGAGAAAGGCCTGAGAAACAATGGACTGTTCTCTACCTTTGTTACAGCAGAGCGGAATGTTTCTGATGCTTAGCTGCTGAGAAAATGATTTTGAGAAGCTTTGAGCCTGCTTTGGTGGGGGGTGACTTCGGGCCTAGGTGAGGTCACCTGTCCTCACCTTCCTTCATCATGACTCCACATACATGCACATGCTGTTTATTACATATTCTCCAACATGCCACCATTGAAAACAGGGACATGATTATGACACAGAAATACTCCCAAAAGCTGCAAATGCCACAGAGGTGCCGCACCCTTCCAACAGCTTGTGGTCAGATTGGACCCTTGCCCAAGTACCAAATGTGTATTGAAGTAACTTCTGATATCACAAATGCAATTGTCAAGAGTGTATCTTGTGTGTAACTTTTCTCCACTTTAGTAAGGGAATGGGAAGCATGGAAGTATCGGGCCCCCCCTTTTTTTAACTGCAGGGGGAGTAGATTGGTGTAGGCTTTCACCTTGCTGCCATCTGGCCACATGCCCCTTTTGCAAGACATGCCTCACGTATCTGACTGCGTCTGCTAAAAACTGGATTCTTGTCATTGTTAAACTGGACTTGCCTCGCTTGTGTTCTATCAATGACCTGTTCAAGCACCTTGTTTTGCTCCTCCTCTTTGCCCCTCTTATCAAAGGTGCCAGGGTCCTGATTCTGCAAAAAAAAAATCAATGTGGCAGCAACACAAAGCAAGGAACAGACCTGTTTCTACATTGAGGGCCATAGTTCTAGGACACAGGACCTGCTTTGCCTGAAGGTCTGTGGTTTAATTATTGGCACCTCCAGGTAGGGTCTGTCTGAATTGTCAAGTATTGACAATACAGAGTTAGATGGACCAATGGGATAAACATGGTCACAGAATCAAGAGTGTTTGAAGGGACCCTGTGAATCATCTAGTCCAACTCCCTGCAATGCAGGAATACGTAGCTGTCCCATATGGGGATCAAACCTGCAACCTTGGTGTTATCAGTACCATGCTCTAACCATCCAAGCTATTCAGGGCAGTGTCCTCTGTTCCTCAGGTACAAACACAGTAAAGCATCCAGTTTGCATGACTGAAGGTCTCACCTTTAATCCTTGGTGTCTCCCGCTGTGCCTGAAACCCCGGAGAGACACTGCTGGTTACTGTAGAGGACACTGAGCTAGACAGTCCAATCATCCGACTCAGTATAAGGCAGCTTCCTATGTCCCTTTTCTACAATGCCCTGTCATCTCTAATCCTAACCTACCTCGCAGGGTTGTTGCAAGGATAAAATGGGAAGGAGTAGAACCAGTTTGTTTGCCACCTTAAGCTGCTTAGAGGAAAAAGGATGGGATATAAGGATAGTAGATTATTTACTCTGGTAATAAGGCATTTGGGACGCGGGTGGCGCTGTGGGTAAAAGCCTCAGCGCCTAGGGTTTGCCGATCGAAAGGTTGGCGGTTCGAATCCCCGCGACGGGGGGCGCTCTCATTGCTCGGTCCCAGCGCCTGCCAACCTAGCAGTTCGAAAGCACTCTCGGGTGCAAGTAGATAAATAGGGACCGCTTACTAGCGGGAAGGTAAACAGTGTTCCGTGTGCGGCTCTGGCTTGCCAGAGCAGCGATGTCACGCTGGCCACGTGACCCGGAAGTGTCTCCGGACAGCACTGGCCCCCGGCCTCTTGAGTGAGATGGGCGCACAACCCTAGAGTCTGTCAAGACTGGCCCGTATGGGCAGGAGTACCTTTACCTTAATAAGGCATTTGCAGGGAGGCGGCAAAAAAGCTGGCCTTTGTGGGTGGTGGGCAGGCATGGGGAAGAGGCAGGCAAAAGGCAAGGTGTAAGACACATTTGCTCTGTGGTTCACTGTCCTTACCCTGGCCTCTTTACACAACCCGAGATGTGTGTTGTCAGAGCCCACCCTATTCACAGAACCATAGAATTGGAAGCGACCTTAAGGGTCATCTAGTCCAACCCCCTGCAATACAGGAATCTTGTCTGACAGGGGATTTGAACCCACAACCTTGGGATTGAGAGTCTCATGCTCTGCCAACTGGACTGTGATTGCAATTGGTTCTAACTGCTTTTAAGTTTGAATTATTGCAACCCACCCTGGGACTTGCTGGTGAACGGCAGGCAATAAATTCAATGATGTTTGTGAGGAGAAGGAGGAAGACGACTGCTGAGATTCGTTTCAAAGCTCAGTTTAATAAAAGAGAACGTAAATTATTCTGCGATTTGAAATTGTAATACAAAATGCGGAAGAGGTTTGGGGTCCAGATGCATTCTTTGGCTGTCCAGGCTATGAATGGGTGCTATGGGGCAGCATCAGAATCAAAGAAGACAAAAGCAAGGCTGGGGGGGGGGGTGGATACACACCCCATTACCCCTAAAATCCCCAAGCTGTTCCATTTACCAAGACAGGACTGTTCAACCTGAGCCCTTGCATCAACAGTGTAAATAGGTTTCTTTACAAAGCACAGCAACAGTTCAGAGGCAATTCTGCCCTCTGGAAAGACCACAAGCTCCTTCCCATATGCTCACCAACTGGAAGAAAGTGACATCTAAAATTAAGGGGTGGATTCTGTGGTGGTCTTGCAGACCTCAGGCCTACTTATTCCCTGTGCCAAAATAGCCAGAGAGACTTTTTCTCACGAAAAGTCACTTAGAGAAAGTGTGAACGGGGAGCCTTATTCACACCCTCTCAGTTACCCCACACATTTACCAGTGGGGAGAGGTGGCCTCATGCGTTTTTTGTTTCTATCAAAGCCTAGAAAGCCTGTCCTGACTGGCGAATCTGATGCATGACAGCAACCATCATACAACGAGAAAACCCTGATGGGAACTGAGGAGAATTCAGATGTGTTTTTAAATAAAGCGAACCTTCTTTCCCTTGAAGCCCAAGGTACTACTAGGCCCAATCATCCCACAGGAGTCCACCTTGGTGAAAATGGATTCAGGGGAAGAAGCCAGAATTCTGGGGCATCCCACCAGCAGCTGAAAGGCCCAAAGTGCCCATCTTGTAGGCCTGTGTGAGAAGGCTGGGATGATAGGCCTCTGTTACTCTCACTGTGCTTTCTTCATTTTCTTTTTCTCCGATTTCACTACTGCGTCGTGAGCTTTTCGTTTCTCTGCTAGTTTGTTAGCCTGAGAGGGGAGGAAAAAACAAAATGCATTAGTTACATGTCTCAAAAATCCAACTTTTTTTTGACACATGTGGTATATACAGCAGGGGCTGCCAACCTTTTTGGGTCAGTGGGCCCATTTGGAATTTTGGGAAAGGGCTGTGGGTGCCAGTCACAAAAAGGCTGATGTGTGTGTGGGGGGGGGTGTAGTGTAAGATAAAATGGCTGCCACATCTAGAAAGGCAAGAAAAGAGACAGGAAAACCAAATGCCATGAGCACGGCCACCCATTCCTCTATGTGAGGGGAAGTCACCTACATCGGCCACCCCTGCACTGGCTCAGAGAGAAGCTATTTGCAGCTCTCCACTGTTCAAAATGGAAGGGAGGGAGCGTGTCCAATTCTGACACCCAGTGAAATGTGGGCATGTTTAAAGAGCTGCATTCAGCACAGCAGATGCCAAGGCAGTGCAAACAGAAACTGAGCAGGAACCGCAAACGGTCTTTTGTGCATTGTGGAATTCTGATATCTTTCCCAGCTAATATAGGAGGCACTGATGGGCAGCCTCTGTATATATCACGAGCAATTTCACTGAGCAAACACCCCTTTGCAGGCCATCGTCCTCTGTTAGTATGGGTGCTGTGCACTCGAATGCTTGGATTGAACCAATGAATCTGCTCTCCAAAAGCAGCCCTATATTGACCCTATACACTCTTGCTCAAGTCCCCCCTTTCTCCCCCCCCCCCCAATGACATGTTAGGTCAATGCTTGAATTTTCAGCATCAGACAAAATAAAGCAACCTTGGCCAACCTAGTGCTTTCCAGATGTCTTGGACTACAGATCCCATCAGCCCCAGCCAGCAGTCGTGATGGGAGTTGTAGTCCAAAACATCTGGAAGGCAACATATTGGTCAAGTCTGGATTAAAGAGTGTGCTGTGTTTCTTCTGAAGTTGTCCCACAATCAAACAAAACTCATTGCTACTTAATCAAATGCAAACAACCAAGCTCTGGGCTCCCCAACCTGCTGCACCGCCAATGAAAACAAATATATGAATAGGTAACAAAACTATCCATGTGATGCTGAAACAAAACTCCACACACACTACGCAACAGAAGGAAACAACACTACCCCCTTCTCTCCCTCTCCTGTCTCCCCACCCCCCAAAACTCACAATGCCTACGATAGCAATGACTCACACCAAATGTAACCGACTGTGAAAAAGACACTATGAACTAAAAACAAGAGACGCTATATGGAGCACTGTTAGCCATGAAAATCTTTCAATAAAACCAATCTAAAGAAAGAAAAGTATGTGGCACACTCCACAAACTTAAGATCAGGAAAGTTTTGTGTAGCGAGCACCAACTTTCCATCACTTCACTGCCTGTGTAGGGAATATTTGGTCCTCCAGTTGCCGTTGGACTACAATTCCCATCATTCCTGGTCATTGGTTGCACTTGCTGGGGCTAACCAGAGTTGTAGTTCAATAACCTCTGGCAGGCCAAAGGTTTTCTATGCCTGCTCTATTGAATGCCAGACATTGCAGAGGGAGAGCTAAGCATGCCTCAGCTAATACCCACAAACGCACAATGGCAGAAGCAGAGGACAATGTGGCCCAGCACACATACAAGCCGCTTCTCTTCCTGCAATGGTAGTGCTGGATGCGTGACTCATAGGATATTGCTGCAGCAGAGTTCAATGTTTATTTTGTAATGTTTAAGGAAGGTGGGGTGTGTGTGAGTTGTGATAAGAAGATCCCAACAAAGAGGCTATTCTGGAATGGTAATCTTGGATTTGCCGATACTATTTATAACTTGAAATTAACAATAAACGCTAGTGACTGCCTCTTTTGTAAGTTTAAAAATGATCTAGAAAAATAAAATAAATCCAGCCTGTCTTCCTCCTGTGCCTTGCAAGAGCTTTATGTGTGGAAACAAGGAGGGTTAGCTTTTTACAGCCTAGAGTCGAGCACTGCGGTTGCAGCTAAGACAGTGCCTTTCTGGATGTTGCTTGACTACAACTCCCATCATCCCTGTCTATTGGCCATGGTGGGGCTGATAGGAGTTGCAGTCCAACAACATATGGAGGTCACCATCTTGGCTACTCCTGTGCTAATGTCTGGAGACTCACTTGAAGAAAGGGGGGAAATATTGGACTGCATCCAACGAATTGATGTAATCCTGTTTGTGCTATAGCTCAGTAACAGGGTATATGCTTTTGCACACAAAAAGGTCCCAGGTTCAACCCAAGAAATCTCCAGGTAGGACTGTGGAAGATTCTGTCTGAACCCTTGAAGACATGCTGCCCACAAGTGCCGACAATACTGAGCAACATGGGCCCGTGTTCTGACTCAGTATACGGCAGCTTCCTATTTCCCTATTTAAATCAGTCTTTAATTTGTAAAATGAGGACCGGAACCTTACTTCATTTTAGGGAAGGGCTGTTGTGCAGTGGTAGAGTATGTTCTTTGCATGCAAAAGATCTCAGGTTCATTCCACCAGCATCTCCAGGTAGGGTTTAGGAGACCCATTTGCTGCTCGTATAGACAATACTGCAATGTGCTCTACGTGGGGCTACCTTTGAAAGTGACTTGGAAACTACAACTAATCCAGAATGCGACAGCTAGACTGGTGACCGAGAGTGGCCACCGAGACCATATTATACCGGTCCTGAAAGACCTACATTGGCTCCCAGTACGTTTCTGAGCACAATTCAAAGTGTTGGTGCTGACCTTTACAGCTCTAAACAGCCTCGGCCCTGTATAACTGAAGGAGCGTCTCCACCCCCATCGTTCAGCCCAGACTCTGAGGTCCAGCGCCGAGGGCCTTCTGGCAGTTCCCTTACTGCGACAAATGATGTTACAGAGAACCAGTGAGAGGGCCTACTCAGTAGTGGTCCCTGCCCTGTGGAGCGACCTTCCATCAGATGTCAAAGAAATAAACAGCTATCTGAAGGAAATAAACAACTATCTGAAGGCTTCCCTGTTCAGGGAAGTTTTTAATGCTTGATGTTTTATTGTATTATTAATATTCTGTTGTGAGCCGCCCAGAGTGGCTTGGGGAACCCAGCCAGATGGGCAGGGTATTATTATTATTATTATTATTATTATTATTATTATTATTATTATTAACGGCCTAGGACCCTCGTACCTACGGGACCGCCTCTCCTGGAATGCCCCACAGAGGAACCTACGGTCTGCAAATAAAAACATCCTGAAGGTCCCAGGCCTCAGAGAGGCTAGGCTGGCCTCAACTAGAGCCAGGGCTTTCTCGGCTGCGGCTTCAATCTGGTGGAACTAGGGCCCTGCGGGACCTGACATCTATCCGCAGGGCCTGTAAGACAGAGCTGTTCCACCAGGCCTTTGGTCAGGGCGCAGCCTGACTCCCTCCTCTGGCAACCTGCACAGAATTTTGCTTAACGGTTGCCATTAATTTGATTTTAATTGATTTTTATAATGAAATGTTTTTAGAATGTTGGATTATTTGATTGTTGTTAGCCGCCCTGAGCCCAGCTTCGGCTGGGGAGGGCGGGATATAAATAAAATTTATTATGATGATGATGATGATGATGATGATGAAGAAGAAGAAGCAGTAGCAGCAGCAGCAGGAGGAAGGACCAATGGTCTGCTTCGGCAGAAGACAGCATCCTATCGCCCTAAGGACTGCACAACATGACTTCCTCTGCCTTCCCTTGCCCTGTGTTACTACTCCCCTTGCAAAGCTGCTCCAGAGAGGGTGGAGGAACCCCCTGATTCGAGGGGCACATGGTGGGGAGCGGAAGTCCCACAGTGCAGGTGGGAAACCTAACAGGACCACTTTGTAGAACACACCCGCACTTTGGAGAGGCAACCTTTTCCTAGGCCCAGCACAGCGAGAGAGCTCAAGCCCAGGACAGGAAGGAGCGGCCTGTTGTGACCATACCTCTCGGATCTTGCGCCTCTTCCCAAACATGATCTTCTGGTACAGGTACTTCTCCCGCTTCTTCATCATCATGATGGCCAAGCGCTTCTCCTCGCTCTGCTCCTCTTGCGCCAGCCGCTGCTTGTCCTCTCTCAGGACTTTACCTGCCGTCACCTTCACCGGGAGGGCCTGTGGGAGGGGGAGGAGGAAATCACAAACTCAAAAGGGCAACCCGGAGGAAGGCAAAACTTTCAGGGAACAATTGTGCCTCTCTCCCCACGTACCTTGCTCTGGGTCCTCTGCGCTTCCATCTTCTTCAGCTTCCCCTCGTCTTCTTTCTCAGAATCCTCGTCCTCGTCCTCCGAGTCTTCTGTGGCACCATCACTCTCTTCCTGTTCTTCCGACCCGCTCTCTTCTCCTGCAGGAAGGAACCACCTTGTGTTACCTTTCGTGAGCGCCGCACAGGTAAGGCAGGCTTGCAAGAGGAAAGCCCCTCACCATTCACTGAACGGAACACATCAGAATAGGAGTCCGCAGACAATTCCAAGGATCTTGAACCTTGGCCTAGAGAGCAGCCTCCCAAAACCTGCGCCCTCCAGATATTGGTGGACCTCTGCTCCCATCAGCCCCAGCCAGCATGGTCAATGGTTAGGGACCAGTTTCTTGAGGGGTTGCCTGATCCCATAGATGCCCAATCGACCGGTTCAATCTGTGGAACCAACACACATTCTACAGTTGTAAGAAATCGGTATTTTAGTGTGGCAGCACCTGAACTTTGGAACTCCCTGCCTCTTGACATCAGGCAGGAGCCTTCCCTAGACTCTTTGGTGCCTGCTCTAAAAAACATTTTTGTTTAGGAGAAGCCAAACATGTGAAATATTGACTAGTAATAACAACTTCTTTTATTATTTATATGCCACCCATCTGACTGGGTTACCCCAGCCACTTTGGGTGGCTCCCAACAAAATACTAAGCATCAACCATTAAACACTTCCCTTCTGTTCCATTTCTTTTTAGCTGCCGTTGATTCTAAATCATCTTTTGAGTATGCATAGATACCCAGTTTTTAAAAAACTGATATTTCAAACATTCTTTTAAATGTTGTTTTGTAAACCTCCTATCAGAGGTTTCTTACACTCAAAAAAATTTTGTTACTTAAAATAAAATGATGGGAGCTGTAGACAGGATGCATGTGGACGGCACTGTTTTTGTTCACACTATTTTTATTTATTTACTGAATTTATATCCCAACCTTCCTCTCAAAAGTGTCCAGGGAAGCCAACAGACCCATGATTCAAAAGCAAAGCAAAAACATTCCAAAACAAATTTAAAAATTCTAAAAACAGATTGCAATTAAAAACACCTGAAAGCAGTTATACGCAAAAACATCCTTCCAGCTAGTGATCCTGGGGTTGGTAGGAACAGTAAAAAAAAAAGAAAAGAAAAGAAAAGGAAGAAAAGGACCCCGGATGGTTAAGTTTAGTCAAAGGCGACTATGGGGTTGCAGCGCTCATTTCGCTTTCAGGCTGAGGGAGCCAGCATTTGCCCACAGACAGCTTTCCAGGTCATATGGCCAGCATCACTAAACCACTTCTGGCACAATGGGACACCGTGATGAAAACCATAATGTGCGGAAACACCGTTTACCTTCCCGCCGCAGCATTACCTATTTATCTACTTGCACTGGTGTGCTTTTGAACTGCTAGAATCATAGAATCATAGAGTTGGAAGAGACCACAAGGGCCATTGAGTCCAACCCCCTGCCAAGCAGGAAACACCATCAGAGCACTCCTGACATATGGTTGTCAAGCCTCTGCTTAAAGACCTCCAAAGAAGGAGACTCCACCACACTCCTTGGCAGCAAATTCCACTGTCGAACAGCTCTTACTGTCAGGAAGTTCTTCCTAATGTTTAGGTGGAATCTTCTTTCTTGTAGTTTGGATCCATTGCTCCGTGTCCGCTTCTCTGGAGCAGCAGAAAACAACCTTTCTCCCTCCTCTATGTGACATCTTTTTATATATTTGAACATGGCTATCATATCACCCCTTAACCTCCTCTTCTCCAGGCTAAACATGCCCAGCTCCCTTAGCTGTTCCTCATAAGGCATCGTTTCCAGGCCTTTGACCATTTTGGTTGCCCTCCTCTGGACACGTTCCAGTTTGTCAGTGTCCTTCTTGAACTGTGGTGCCCAGAACTGGACACAGTACTCCAGGTGAGGTCTGACCAGAGCAGAATACAGTGGCACTATTACTTCCCTTGATCTAGATGCTATACTCCTATTGATGCAGCCCAGAACTGCATTGGCTTTTTAGCTGCCGCGTCACACTGTTGGCTCATGTCAAGTTTGTGGTCAACCAAGACTCCTAGATCCTTTTCACATGTACTGCTCTCAAGCCAGGTGTCACCCATCTTGTATTTGTGCCTCTCATTTTTTTTTTGCCCAAGTGCAATATTTTACATTTCTCCCTGTTAAAATTCATCTTGTTTGTTTTGGCCTAGGTTGGCAGGAGTTGGGACAGAGCAATGGGAGCTCACCCCATTGCAGGGATTCGAACTGCCGACCTACCGATCAGCAAGCCCAAGAGGCTCAGTGGTTTAGACCGCAGGAACAGTATTTTTCAGCCACCAAATTTCTGGGTAAAGAGGAATGCTTTCAAATTCCTCCTGAAAGTTAATAATGATGATGATGATGATAGGTGTGTCTAACTAAGGAGGGAATTCCGCAACTAGGGAACTACCAATGAAAAGGCCCTGTCAGTGGTCAATGCCAATCAGGCAGCCCCCAATGGCGGCAGCAACCAACAAGGGTCCAATCTACAGCACTGATTTTCAAGCTTGGGGGATTCTCAGATGTTGTGGAACTGTCCCCGCCCCCCCAACACTGACTAAGCAACTGGGGATAAGGGAGTTGCAGTCTAACAATGGCAGGGGACCCAAGTCTGAAGAACCATGGACCACGGTTCACGGAGCATCGCGTTACCTGGCTCGTCGCCTCTCTGCAAGGCTAGCAGCTTCAGCTTCTCTGGTGGTATGTAGTCCCCTTCCTTCTCAGTCACGAACGGTGAGAGGTGAGGAGGCAGAAGGACGCCGAGGAAGTAATCTGCCACTGGAAGGCACAGCTTGGCGTTGACTGAATCGAAGACCCACTGCGGCTGGATGTAATACCTGGGGAGAAACACAAGCCCAGTCTCTCAATAACCAGAATGGACAAGTGATCTAGAAACGGGTGGATGGGGGGAATCTGAGACCCGTGATCTTGCTGTGAACTTCCAAGCCTTTATCCCAGAGGTAGCCAACCTGAGGCTCTCCAGATGTTGTCAGACTACAGTTCCCATCATTCCTGGTAGGAGGACATGCTGCCTAGGGCCGATGGGAGTTGTAGTCCCGACCAAGAGACTGTTGCACTCACCTGCCTATCACTTGCTTTTCCAGACCAGGCCGGTCGACGATTTGATGGGTGATGGTTGGGTCCGTCACATCATAGGTAGCGCCAATGCAAACAGACTTGTCCCAGGACACTTGGCCCCCAAAGCACCTGCCAGAAAGGGGACGACACACACCCTCTTGAACCAATCAAACAGGAAGACCAAACCTAACAGCACAAACCCAACCATGCCTGCTCAGAAGTGAGTCCTACTGAATTGGTTGCCGGTCTGTTTCTGTACACAATTCAACTGAGGTCCAGTTCCGAGGGCCTTCTGGTGGTTCCCTCACTGTGAGATGTGAAGCTACAGGGAAGCAGGCGGAGGGCCTTCTCAGTAGTGGTGCCCTCCCGTCAGATGTCAAGGAGATAAACAACTATTTGACTTTTAGAAGACATCTGAAGGCAGCCCTGTTCAGGGAAGATTTTAATGGATGATGTTATATTGTGTTTATAATATTTTGTTGGGAGAAGCCCAGAGTGGCTCTGGCAAACCAATCAGATGGGAGGCACATAAATAATAAAATTATTGTTCTTCTTCTTCTTATTATTATTATTTTAAAAAGTTAAAGGTAAAGGACCCCTGACAGTTAAGTCCAGTCACAGATGACTCTTGAATTGTGGCGCTCATCTCGCCTTACAGGCCAAGGGAGCCAGCGTTTGTCCGCAGACAGTTTTTCCGGGTCATGTGGCCAGCATGACTAAGCTGTTTCTGGCGCAACAGAACACCAAAACCAGAGCAGTGCACAGAAACGCCGTTTACCTTCCCGCTGGAGCAGCACCTATTTATCTACATGCACTTTTGGGCGTGCTTTTGAACTGCTATGTTGGCAGGAGCTGGGACTGACCAATGGGAGCTCACCCCATCGCAGGGATTCGAACCGCCGACCTTCTGATTGGCAAGCCCTAGAGGCTCAGTGGTTTAGACCACAGCACTACCTGTGTCCCGCGTCTTGTTATTATTACTTCTTTAAAACCCTAAATGCCTAAGGCCCCAAATATCAGAAAGGCGGCCTCCTTCCCTAAAGACTTTCTTGCATGTAGACTCTCTCCTCTTCCCACCCCAGTAGGGCCACCAAAATCCAGCCAAACTACCAAGGCCTGGGATGCACCTGGCAAAATCCCCAGAGCCAAAAGCCCAAGGCAGAGCGACTGTGCTACATACCGGATGATGAAAGCCAGAGGCTCCCTGGGCACCTCCCTGTTGAGGAAGAAGCGAAGGCCTTCAAAGAGCCTCTTCTGCTTCTCCAGGGCCTCCTGCTCCTTTTTCCGGGCCTCCTCTTGCTCTGCACTCTCCTGGTGTAGGGGGGAGAAAGGCACAGTGAGATCCCTTCTAGGCTAAGCTTCCCAAACTCGATGCCCTCCATACGTTTTTGGAGTATGACTCCCATCAGCCTTGGGAGTTAGAGTACAAAGCACCCGGGGGCATCAGGTTACGAAGATCTTGGGTGACTTCTTCGTTAACCTGAGGCGAGTTCAGGGGAGCTCTCCCATCTCAGGTACCCACCACCAAGGCTAAGGAAAGCTACAGTCCAAGAGAAGCCCCTCTGACTTCTGGCCTTGCCTTCCCAGCCCCTCTGAAATGGGCTGGAGCGGCGACTTATGCTGCGTGGCTTCACTGTTCCCACAAAGGGCCAGTGCCCCATTCCCAGCAGGCCACAGTTACAGGTGGTGGTGGTTTTTTGGGTGGGAGGGGTGGATCTGTGGAGGCCCTCCCCTACTCTAGAGCTCCAGGCAAGAACTTACTTCCTCCATGGGGAACTCATCCACGACTGCCTCGTCCTCCGGGTCGGGTGCCACCACTCGGGCCAGGCTGGCGCTGAGAGCCGACAGTTTCTGAGGGGGAAAAGATGTCCAGCAATTAACAGATACAGTGGTACCTCGGGTTACAGACGTTTCAGGTTAGAGGCTCTTCAGGTTACAGACTCCGCTAACCCAGAAATAGTACCTCAGGTTAAGAACTTTGCTTCAGGATGAGAACAGAAATCGCATGGCGGCGGCAGCGGAAGTCCTCATTAGCTAAAATGGTACCTCAGGTTAAGAAGAGTTTCAGGTTAAGAACGGACCTCCAGAAGGAATTAAGTTCTTAACCCAAGGTACCACTGTACTTACCGTATTTTTCGTTCTATAGGACTCACATTTTCCCCTCCAAAAATTAAGGGGAAATGTGTGTGCGTCCTATAGAGCGAATGCAGGCTGCGCCGCTAAGCCCAAAGCCAGAACAGGAAGACGGAGCACTGCGGAGCGCTCCGTCTCGCTGTTCTAGCTTGGGGATGGCTGGGCGCAAAGCCTCTGCAGAGCAGCGGGGCGCTGCGCTCCAAAGGCTTCAGGGATCTTTGAGGCTGGCGGTGGAGGAAAGCAGCGCTTCCCCCCACCGCCAGCCCCACAAGCTCTGGTGAATGTACCTTGAACCCACCTTGTTTTAGAGGGGGAGAACAAGAAAAAATTTTTTTCCCTGTTCTCCCCCTCCTATGGTCCGGTGCGTCCAATGGAGCGAAAAATACGGTAATTGTTTCACCGGATGCAGATGAAACAGAAGCAGAGGTGGTTGGAACAATCATTTGGGGCAGGACGTAAAGCAGAATTGGAGAGTGGCCAACAGGGCCAGGAAATCACAGGTTTTGAGGAAACAGAAGTAGTAGTAGTAGTAGTAGTAATAATCAAGCATCATCACCATCTATTGATATGCTGTACATCTGACTGGGTTGCCCCAGGTACTCTGCACAGCCTCCAACAAATGGAAAAACACAACACGACATCAAACACTAAAAACTTCACTCAACACCTATCCAGAACTCTCTCCAGGCCTGACCCTGTTCCATATGCCCCGAACTGTGATAACACCTCTTATGCACTTGCCTTGGTGGGCCTCTAAACTTTTGGATGGCTGGGATGTAGCCCACCATGCAAGGGTCAAAAAAGGCACCCATAGCCCCACCCACTTCTGCCTCTGGCCCTGCCCACCACTGACGTTTGGCCCCTGGAAGGTTACCCAAAAGGGAGCGTGGCCCTCAGGATGGAAAACAGGTTCCTACCCTTTGTGTGCACTTGTGACACTGCACAACACCAAGTGTTGGGAAGCGTTTCCAGCCAGGGGAACTAAAGGCCTGCGGTGGGTGGGGCCAGAGGTAACCGGGGGTGGGCAATGAATGTAAACACTGGTCTTCAATTGGTGGGTCGGGACCCACTAATGGGTTGTGGCCTGATCAAAGGTGGGTCGCAACAGGAGCCCTGCCATCGTGCAAATATATGGCAAAGGGTTCCCTGTATTGGGAAATTTTTCATTTTGGACTTTTTTAATGTTTTAATATGCGTTGGAAGCCACCCAGAGTGGCTGGGGCAACCCAGCCAGATGGGCAGGTTGTAAATAATGAAAAGTTATTGTTGTTATTATTAAATGGTTAAGAAACAGGTCCCCAGATGCATGTCTAGGTTAACAGGGGTTCCTGGGTCTGAAAAGGCTGAAAATAACCTGGCTCAGAAGGTTGGTTTCTACACACAAACACTCTGTATCCTCTTTCAGGCAAGCGAGAGGCATGGTCGGAGTTCAAGGACACATCCCAGCCAAACAAAACACACTCTAGGAGGGAATGAAGCGGGGCTGTTGTGTGTGGCCTGGAGAGCGTCTCAAGGGCCAAGGTGGAGCGTGTCCTGGAGGCTACTGTTCCCCATCCAAGGCCCAGACAGCTGATTCTTCAGGACTCCTGCCCACTCACCTCCAGGTAGCTCTCAGAGTCCAAGGCGTACACCTCCCCATCCTCTGGCGTCAGCTCTGACAGGGACTGGCCTTCGATCTGAAAGACACACAGATGCAGGGATGACCTCCTTCCTCAGAATCAGTTTAACAAGAGAACATTCCTGCCGGCTGGCAGCCCCAAGTCCATCTTCAGGGCTTTTCTGCCTGTAACCCTCCTTGACCCCGCCCAGCCATGGTGGTGATTGGAGGAGAGCCATCTCTCTCACCCACACCCAGATTTCGGTCTGTTGGGATGTGGGACGGGGCCTTTTCCTGAGTTGCACCCAGCATGACCCTCAAAATTGCCTGATCTTTCTCTCCCCCCATCCCTTCTGTGCTTTTGTGACCAGTTCATTTTTCAAGTTTTTTTGTCTTTCCTTTTAAGTGGCAGGTCTGCTGCTTTAAAATCAAAGTGGTCCAACGTGATGACGGCCGAATCATAATTTGATGCCCCCGCAGCGCCTTCCCAAAGCCAAGTAAGCAAGATGCTGGACTTGGGGAAGGAGGCACGAGGGCTCTGACAGGGTCCTAGAGCCCTCACCTCCTTCCCAAAGCCTAGGTAGCACTTTCCAAGCTTTGGGAGGAGGTGTGAGAGCTCTAGGACCCTGCCTGAGCCTTGCATCTCCTTCCCAAAGCCCAGAGCCTCACTTAGCCAGCATCAAATTTTGGCCTCACTCTCCCCCCCCCCCACTTGACAAGGCAGTGAATGGCCCACAGGTTCCATGTCAAAGTACTCTTGCGGCCTCCTTGATATAAATATTTTGGTTAATGAAGGAATAAAAACCTTACCGCACTAAGCCGGCAATTGGGTATGAAGGTTCTGGGTCACCTTGGCCAAGTCACTGCCTCTCTCAGCCTAATCTACCTCACAGGGTTCTTGCAAGGATAAATTGGGAGAGGGAGAGCCACGTACACCAGCTTAAGTCTCAAGTCCCTGGGATTTCCCCTGCCCTCCAGTTGTTTTTCTCAATTCTACACAGTGAATTCCTCACCTTTGGAGGGTAGTGCAAGTTGATGGACTGGTAGAGGCGGAAATTAATGAAGCCCACAAGAGTGGTGTAGAACTCCGTGAAGGTGGCCATGACTCTGTAGTCCACGTCTGTCGGGTGCTGGGAGGAAAGAGGGGTGCCGATTAAGCCACTGTAACACACACACACACAAACACCCCTTTCAAAACACCCAGTTCTACTTCCATGTAGATGTTTTCTCTACAGACATATCTCATGTTCCGTTTAATTCATGTTACGTTCTTTCAGGTTACGTCCCGTGGCGACCCGGAAGTACCGCAAAGGGTTACTTCCGGGTATCGTCGCTCGCGCATGCACCAAAGCGCGAAACGATGTCACATGCATGCGCCAAAGCGCTGCGGGTTGCGCTTTGTTCATGTTGCGAACGGGCCTCTGGAATGGATCCCGTTCACAACCAGAGGTACCACTGTAGTAACATCTTCACTTTCATAGCTCTATGCAGAGATACAGAACGTAGGAGGCAGTGACGGCCAACGACCTGGATGGCTTTACAAGAGGAGTAAAGCTATCAATGGCTATTAGACATGGTGATGATGCTCTGCCCCCACAGCTGAAGGCAGCAATGCTTCTGAACACCAGTTGCTGGAAACTACAGGAGGGAAGAGGCCTCCTGAGCTTGGCTGCTGCTTTTGGACTTCCCTTTGGGGCATCTCTGTGGGTGGAGAAGTCATCATCTCCATTCCTCTTCTCTAAGTCTAAGCTGCTTGGCTTTCTCAGCGCGACTGCAACCATCCCCCTTCCGCCTGAAGCAGAATAATCTTTATTTGCTTCAGCCACTAGCCACAGCAATAAAATAAAATGTACTGAAGATAGAGGTAAAAACTTAACTATAGAAAATACATTTTGGGGGTTTACATCAATAATCAAATAACAGATCTTATTGTAATTGCCCCCGCTAAAAACCTTGTAGTTTTTGCTGTCACTTGATCATCTTCATCTGCTAAAAGAAAGGACACTGTAGGAATGGTTGAGCGACCCGGCATGGACAATAATAGAGAGGTAATAACCTCACTCCTCAAACCTTTATACAAGCCAGAAGCATATAAGCCACTGACCCAATACTGTCATCTCAGCAGGGACGTGTTTTTCCAGTGGAATTTTCTGAAATCGACCCTCAAGTACAGCCGAAGGGAGTATATTCAATCTTGCGAAAGCAAAAGCGTGTCTGTATTTTGGAACTGTTAAATTTTACAAGCAGGGTTCCAAAGTGTCAAAATGACTTGGTGGGAAATAATCACACCATGGACAAAATTTCCTGATTGTGGCCAGATTATTCTGCTGCTCAATATCATATTTTGCTTTAAATTATTTGCTTTATCCCCCTTCTGCCTGCTTGCCAACAGCAGCACCTGTTACCCAAACAACCCCCTTTAACAAGGCGTGGTTGTATATGTTGCTATTATATCTGCAAGGTGCATTAAGGCATGGCCTGATGGGAAAAGCAACAGATTTAAGTTATGCAAGCCAACGGACAGGGCTAAATGTGTCCAAATAACCGGCTGCCCACCAGCTTAGCAGTGTTCCGGGGGGGGGGGGGTTAAATTGTTAATTAAGGTCACTTCTGCCGTGCCCATTTTCTAAAGTTAATGATTCTTCGACCCAAGGGAAGCTCAGCTGGAATAACCAAGGACAAGAGGTCAACGTGCACCAGAGGCAAAAGGACTCAAGGCCCAGGTCACGGTCTCCTAGTTCCCTTTGGGCGGCCAATGGGGACGAGGAGGTGGGCCAAGGCACAGCCAGGGCACCATTGATTGGAGGGTTCTGGTGGCCTCACATCGAAAAGAAGATTGCAGAAAAGGGCAAGCAAAATGATCCGCCACAGGAATCTATGTTAAGAAAGATATAGTATGGAACTTAAAAACGGGGGGAAATAGCCACCAAAACTGAAAGATTTATCATAGCAAGCTGCCCTATTCTGAGTATGATCCTTGGTCCATCTAGCTTAATACTGCCTATACTGACTGACAGCAGTTCTCTTGGCTTTCAGGAAGGGGGCATTTCCAGCCGTACTTGGAGATACTTTTGGGGAATGAACCAGGGATCTTCTGCATGCAAAGCAGATGTTCTGCTGGTGAGCTATGGCCCTTCCATCCCATGATACTGAAGGGGTCAGTGCCTTTGTTTTGCAGGGAATGACAATGAGATTAACAAAACTATCCCAGGAAATCTTGCCCCAGTACTCACATTGTGGGAAAAGGCGTAGGGTGTTATCCAGGTGACAAGCTGCCCCATCACCTCCGCCTGGTAGTAGATGCCTTTGATGGACAGGAACACCTGGCAAGGGGGAGAACAGAGGGTGGTTTCAGCTGGAGAATCAACACGGAACACAACGGAGAAGTCCAATGCAGGTGAAAAAAGGCCGGCCACTTCTCTGATATTGCCTTCCTCAACTTGGTGGCCCCCAGATGTTCTGGACTACGACCCCCATCAGTCCGTCAGGGTTCAGCCCTGCAGTCTTTGCAGGAGGAGGGGCAGCACTACCTGTGACCCTGGGAAGCAACAAGAGCCAGATATCTCTGTTCCAGGGGCTGGAGGTCCCTATACCGGGTGCCTGGTTTCCTGGCTGTCTGTCAGACTGCTCCCCAACACTCCATCTCCAGCTAGCTGCACCTGGGTTTACTTGGGAGGAGGAGGAAGCACACAGAAACTCCTGCCAGGATCAGCACTTGAGCAAGAAAGAAGTGGAGCCTACAGTTCCTTTATAAAGCCCCCCAGGCTGAGTTACTGCATTGCTGAAGCAATGGTTACTTTTCCAAACCCTAGATTTCCTGGCCCAGAGAAATCAATGCTTCCTCTCTCTCCCCCTTGCCCCATCAGAGGAAGAATCGACATTGAAAGGGAATTATCAAGCTCTGCCAGCATGGCTGTGCTCCCAAGCAGCCTCAGCATCACGCAGTCACGCTTGCTGGTGCTAATGGGAGCTGTAGTCTAAAACCTCTGGTGGGCACCAGGTTGGTCAAGGCAGTGATGGAGCGCTTAAGCCAGCCAGATGTTGCAGGCAGTAATTCTCATCAGCACCAGCAAGCGCAGCCAAAGGGGGCGAAAACTGTTAGTTTCTGTTTCCCACTGTGCAGTGCTTGGAGTCACAGGACTCTGTTTATACTCCTGAGATTCCAGACTGTTGGAAGTCTCACGGAAGACAGGAGACGGATGTGATGTTACTGGTTTCCTGTTCCTTTGTTTGTTCAGTTGAGTTTGGATTTGGATTTGATATCCCGCTTTATCACTACCCGAAGGAGTCTCAAAGCGGCTAACATTCTCCTTTCCCTTCCTCCCCCACAACAAACACTCTGTGAGGTGAGTGGGGCTGAGAGACTTCAGAGAAGTGTGACTAGCACAAGGTCACCAAGCAGCTGCATGTGGAGGAGCGGGGAATCGAACCCGGTTCACCAGATTATGAGTCTACCACTCTTAACCACTACACCACACTGGCTCTCTGCTTTCACAGAGAGAGGATGTGTTTTCTGTCTGGGTAGTTAGTAAAAAAGCATAGTGATGTAGCCATAAATCTCATCACTTCTGCGTGTTGCTTTGATTCTCTGCGTAATGGGGAATGTGCCTGGAGCCTTATCAAAGGCTCAGGTTGTTAATCACGTCGTAGGCGATTCCGGAGGAGCTCGGCTGATCGCAGGTTCCAACAAAAACATCTAGAGGGCACCAGGATGCTGAAGACCCAGCTTGATGTGTGTTGATCTACCTGAAATGAAGCCAACCCCTTCCAGGATCTGTAACTCCCCATAGCCTCTCACCCAGCTCACCTTGCGTAGAGAGCGCGAGCAGATGACGTAGTTGAGGAACTCCACAGTGAGGCGGCGGCACAGCTGGATTGTCTGAACGTGGCACTTGCCGGTACGGGGGAAGGTGGCGAAGAGGAAGCACATGGAAAGAGCGTCGTCAAGGTCCCGCAGGGCATCGATGAAGGTCGGGTACCTGCAAGGGGGAGGTGAAGAACAAGACCATGTAACTCACACAGAGTGCTTTATAAACAACCGGACTATAGTCAGCTTGCCCTGTCCCCATGGGATCGGATCCCCCTTCTGCTGGGGACGAAATTGAGGATGCTAGATCAGAAGGGTAATTGCATGTGAGGCCAGCCCCAGTGGCACATCCACAGGATGAGCTCCTGGTACCGGTGCCTCTTTGGCCAGAGGGTACTGCACTCCCATCCCCTGACCCTCCTGTGCCCAGTTACTTGGCTCCCCATTGTGGTTCCTCTGCAAGGTTCTCCCTTGGGCCTCCCATCTCTTACCTTTCCTTGACAATGTGGTCCAACCTATATCCAGGTTTGTTGTCCTTCAGCCGCTCCACAGTGTTCCATTGGCTCTTCCCGTAAGCTTTGCGCAATTTGCGGACAAACACCTTGTGGGGAAGAAAGGGTTCAGACACAGGTGCCCTTGCCAGCTGCTGGCCGCCCAGTCTAGAATTCCCTGACCTAGTCTGCCGTCCACCAACATTACGCTATCCTCCTCATCACTACAGATTTAATAATCACCTTCTTAACCAACATCTCAAGGCAATTTACAAGTAAGATAATTAAAAACACAGAACAAAAACATTTAAAACAAGACTAAAACCTTAACAAGTGGACACTTTATGCAGTTGGAAAAGTCTGGTCGGAACAAAATGTCTTCAATTGTTTCCAGACAGTGAGCGCCAGTTGTATCTTAAGTCCCCCCCCCTCCTCTCGCTTCTGCAGCTAGGAGACAGCAGCACCCAATCTCTTCGTGGGTGACACATGCTGACATTAGTTTTTCTGCCAGAAACACTAATGGCGGATAAACTTTACACCAGACTAATACAAGTTTGATTTCATTTGAGGGAGTTGATATTCTATCACGTAATGCATCTCATTAGCAACCGGGCTCAGGATCAAGTCATTAAAGAAAAGGCAGCGATGTGGGATGTTTCAGTGCTTTCTTTTTTCCATGGAAAATATTTAGTTGCAGAAGTTCATTTGAAACAAAAAATGATTGAATCCCAACTTCAAATACAGTATCAGGCACATTTGGCAGTTTCAAAATTTTCAAACTTTGTTTACTTGCTACAAGCAAAATAAATAGGCACAATTAAATCACTCAGGAAATTTCCTGATA
Organism: Podarcis tiliguerta; assembly: GCF_965153285.1. Taxonomy (NCBI): domain Eukaryota; kingdom Metazoa; phylum Chordata; class Lepidosauria; order Squamata; family Lacertidae; genus Podarcis; species Podarcis tiliguerta. Next base: position 24,275,588 of record NC_139549.1, read on the forward strand.
CTTAAGTCCCCTAAGGAAGTTACTCTTTCAGAAACAGTAGTTTTAGTTTGCCTCAATGTCTTTTTCTTCTGCTGTTCAGTGATGTGGGTTAGCCAGGAAATTCTTAAACAGAAATTTTTCCTTTGCAGTTCAAAATTTTCTATAAAACCCAAACCGCTGAGCAGGGGGAACAAAATGGACTGCCTCTAATCCGTCTCCAAAGTCAGCGCTCTAAAACTGTTCCAGGTGGTGATATTAAACCTAATGCTTGTGATTGGCTGCAGGATCCCGCGGGATCACAATACCTTATATTCCCGGAACTTGTTGACAATGGGCTCATGTAGGAGAAATTTTATGTCTTTCAGGAGGTAGAAAGTCCTGGCAGCAGTAGATCCTTTGTTCACCTTCTTCTTATGTTTGGGTTCATGAGGGTAAATCCCTTTTAGGATGCAGAGTCGCCTGGAAAGGGCAGGGGGGTGGGGAAGAGAACAGATGTCTTGTCGGTTTCCCGTTGGCCAAGTTAAGGCAACATAACGCACAATGCTATTCACTGTGAAGCTATCACAGGTCAGAACTGTTAGCAGTCACCTAAATAATGCAGACGGAGACCAGAGAGAAGTGAAAGTGATAATACTCGATTGGGTAAACTGAACAAAAACTGCGTATAACTTGAGGAGACATAGACAGGGAGGTTTTGTCTCATTTACAAGCCTTGTTCATAGCAGAAAGATATTCAGCAACTAAAGAGAAAGAGTAAAACTTCCTCTGAAACTACACAGCCAGTTAGAACGTGAGCTCTCCTGGCAAGGATCATGCCAATCTGCTGGGCAACACCACAACCTTCTAACTAACTGTAAACAGAATTAACCCTTAGGTTATTAACTGAATGGTTCTGCCCTTGTGCTTCCGACAGGATACTGCTGTCACCACCATTACAACCCAAAGCCAAGAAGTCAGTGCGACAGGGTCTGCTATGACTCCACCACCAACACACTGGCCCTAACTGACATAGGTAAAGGTAAAGGTACCCCTGCCTGTACGGGCCAGTCATGACCGACTCTGGGGTTGCGTGCTCATCTCGCTCTAGAGGCCGTGAGCCAGCGCCGTCCGAAGACACTTCCGGGTCACGTGGCCAGCGTGATGAAGCTGCAGCTGGCGAGCCAACACCAGCGCAGCACATGGAAACACCATTTACCTTCCTGCTATAAAGCGGTACCTATTTATCTACTTGCACTTAAGAGTACTTTCGAACTGCTAGGTGGGCAGGAGCTGGGACTGAACGACGGGAGCTCACCCCACCACGGGGATTCGAACCGCCGACCATACGATCGGCAAGTCCTAGGCACTGAGGTTTTACCCACAGCGCCACCCGCGTCCCTGACATAAGACCTTAAGAACTGACATAAGACCTTAAGAAAGGCCTGCTGGATCAGGCCAATGGCCCATCCAGTCCAGCCTCCTGTTCTCTCTGCGGCCACCCAGATGCCCACAAAGGAAGCCCAGTAGCAGAACTCGAGCACCACAGCACTCTCTCCTCAGACTGCGGAAGAGCAGAGTCATTGTGGTGAGTAGCCACGAGAGAGATGCAAACAGAGATCCGGTGGCACGTGTGTACAGAGAGACAAACTACACCCCTGCCAGGCAGCACTGCAATACTCAAGACACTCCTGCCACACACACATGTATCAAGGGGCCACAGTATGCTGGTAAGCGATGATTCCTTTCCTTACCTGAAGTCTGCAAGGCTCAGTTGCAACTTCTTCCGGGCTTTGTTCCTGGTAATATAGTTGGTGGCAGAACCCCTCTCGTACTTTGGGACGAAAAGAGAGACAATGCTTAATACCCCCAAGTGTGTTTTATAAGCTGGTCTCCGACTGTAATAAATTATCTATCTATCTAACGCTTAATATATGTCCTTCCACGAGTTAAACCCAAACAAAGAACTGAGTGGCTCGCAGTGAGAAATTAAGCGTATTAATTTGAAAGCAAGTGATCCTACAGTGCTGCCTTCATGCCTAGATAGTAAACAGCTAAGACAGGAACAAAGGAAGCTACCTTAAGCAGAGTCAGACTGCTGGTTCATCTAGCTCAGTATTTTTGACACTGAAGGGCAGCAGCTCTCCAGGGTTTCAGGCAAGGAGTCCATGCCAATCCTGAAATGCCAAGGATTGACATATGCCTTCTGCATACGAAGCAGATGCTCTATAAATGAGTTATGGAAGTGCCTTATACCATCTAGTTCACTATTTGTCTGCACCAGCCTTTCTCAACCTTGGGTCCCCAGATGTTATTGAACTACAACTCCCATCATCCCCAGTGAGAAGGGCCAGCAGCCAGGGATGATGGGAGTTGTAGTGTCCAATAACATACGGTGACCCAAGGATGAGAAAGTTTGGTCTACACTGACTGGCAGCTGCTCTTTAGGGTTTCAGGCAGGGGACATTCGCTGCCACACCTGGGGATGCTGGGGAATAAGCCTCAGACCTTCTACAGGGAATGCAGATGCCCCATGGCACTTCCAACTAGAGTGGACAATAGAGGAGAGTGACACGAATTGGAAGTCCAGCATCTTGGGAGCATCCCTTCGGCTACTCCTGCCCCAGGACACGGGAACATAAGAAGCTAACACATCCCGAGTCTGGTCACTGGCCCACCTAGCCCAGAAGCGTCTACACGAACTGGCAGCAGCTCCTCAGGGTTTCTCCTAATCCTTTCTGGAGACCATCAGGCGCTGAACCCGAACCTGGGACCTTCTGCATGCAACGGCCCTGCGTCACCAGAAGGATAGTAAAAAAAAACAAAAACCCGCAAGCCGCCGTGTATTAGGTAGCCAGTTCCGGAAGTAACGTGTTTCCACTTTCAGACATTACTTCGCTACACGGGAAAGCAAGCGGCATCCCCTCATGAAAGCAACGCTTAAGGCAGGCTGGGCCTGCCTTAAGCCACGCGGTACCTTCTTTTTCTCCACGCCGCCCATCGCTGTCGCCGCTCCTACCGCACCACCGACACTCACGTGGCGACTCTCGCAGGACGGCCGAAGGGGCTCCGCCCACTAAATGCGTCATCGCTCCTCCTCTTCAGAGTGTCTATGCGGCTGCCTGACCGGGAGCCAACGTCCTGGAGTTAAGCCCACCCGGCGGCATGTCACCGGCCAAGCGAAGCGGATCATGAAGTCGCTTCGTTTCAGTCGCCACGCCGGGAAGCTCTCGGAGCAGCAAAGTTTTCGAGCAGGCATAGATTTGGGCACCTTTAGGGGGGCCTTAAGCAAGACCCTAGGTCCAGGAAGCCGACCTGGGGGACGCGGCGCATGCTGGGGGCTTGGATGACTATGATAGAGGCTTAGAAATAGAAAGGCTTCCTGTGACATAAAGTCGGGTGCCTAGAGATCGGAAAAATGTAGACTGACACCCAGGGCTTAGCTTTCGGTTCTTGTGTGCCTGCAGGTTCAATCCCCAGTGGAGTCTCCAGAGATGGCTAGGCATTTTTCCTGAAGAGCTGCTGCCAGCCAGTGCAGACAATACTGAGCTACAGGAACCAGTGGTCTGGCTTAGTAGAAGGCAGCTTCCTAGGTTCCTAAACTGTAGCAGCAAAGATCTCTGCTTCCCCCCCCCAACTGGTTTTTAAACATGTCCAAGCACCAGTCGCCTTCATGCAAGTCCATTGAAGGCTTTTGTATCCAGCTGCTTGCATTTAAGTGAGTGGGCCTTTTCCTGCAACGTGAGGTGGATGTTTGTCTGAAAACCCAAATCTGCCTCAGCTCCACCACCAACTTGCACTTTTAACACTGGACTACATTGAAGGGCTGTTGTAAGCCTCTCTTTCTCAGCCAGGGGCCCATCCAATCATAAATATGGAGACAATAGATTACAGGGAAAACATGCTGCCTTGGGTTTATGACACAGCAAGCAGCCTTGCACAGTTTTGGATTAAAAAAATACTTGGAAGGTTCTTAAACTGCTTACCCACTATACCTTTAAAGCACACCTGAAGCACAAACTCCCCTCAAAGTATTCTGGGTGCAGTAGTTTGTTAAAGGTTGCTGGGAATTGTAACTCTGTGACGGCTCAACTACAGTGCCCAGAATTCTTTGAGGGAAAGAATATTATGCTTCGAATGTGTTTTAAATGTACAGTGTGCCCAATTTTACAGAATACCGTACTTCAAATGAATATGCAGCCCATCAGTGATTAATCCAGGCTTTCCCTGATCCATAAATTCAGACTCTATGTGCCTGAATCCCCCGGAATTCCTGTTTTATTTGTTATGTTATCATATTACTGTTTTATTGGTTTTATGTTACATTTTTGTTTTAACAATAATGTTTGCTTTTATGTTGCACACAGGGCTTAATATTTTTCTCCCCCAAATATATTAAGCAGCTTATAAACGCTTTTAAACAAGAAAGCGAGATTTCCAGCATTATTTTTTTTTTGAGAGAGAGAAATGAAATAGTTACATCTGATTAATGGTCGAATTAACTCAGATCCTGCAAAAAGAAGTTCATATACAGAGCTTGATCCCTCCTTTTTCACACTCCGGTATTCTATAGCCTAAACATATATCTTGATGCAAAATCACTATGGGCAAACTTCACTTTGAAAACTTGTGTGAGGTTTCTTTCAGTGAGGAGTTAGGACTTTCGTTTCTTTTTTTAAAAAAGGAGAAGAGTTGTGTTCAGACTGGTGCCAGCTTAGGCTGTTACGATCTTTGTACCCGTTATCTGAAGACACGTTCCAACCAAGAGCATTGCATTATTTCAGATTATTATCTGAGGTAAATCATGGGAAGGTACTAATATATTATCAGCTAGGTCACAAGTTTATTTGGGGCTCCTTTGTTCCTGGCCGTCTCTGTGAATTATTCCAATGTGCTCTTGACCTGTCCTGATTCCACATATTCAGGACTCTGGAACTTGCGTATTTTTCCCTTCCAGAGCTGCAGCCCAGCCACTTAAATTGAAAGGAAACACTCTGCAAACAGCTGACTTCAGCAGCTGGAGGAGATGTCACGTGACCTGAAATAAACAAGAGTGAAAGAAGATTCCTCACTGCCTGCCTGTGGTGAGAAAGTGGAGGAAAAGTCTCGTTCTAAAAGCTGATTTCAGTCCTCGCGCACCCCAATTCATAATTCACAGGAAGAGGTGAAGACTCCTAGGACATCAAGTGACCATATCAGGTAGGCTCTCCTCCTTAAGACAGCTCGTTTCCCCCTCACACCCCACATCTCCCCACATAATCCTTGATCCCTCGGGTATAATGTTATATTTATTGATATAGCTCAATCCCATGCACGTTTATTTATGCAGAACTAAGTCCTGCTGTATTTAGTGGGGCTTCCTGCCAGGAATAGGTCCATGGGGTTGCAGCCTGAAACGCTCTTATCCAACAAGGGATGTAAGAGGCGGACACAATGGCTTGACTGAGCAGGTTGAAGGGGGAAGAATGTACGTAGTTCAGTAGTTCCCAAAGTGGACGGTATATCACACTATCCCCTCTTGCAATTCCCAGCAACTGACATTTAGAGGCATACTTCCTCCAATAGGGGAAGTGGAACGTAAACATCTAGCAGCCACTGACGGCAGATCCTATTTTCCGGGGGCAGCCCTCGATTTACAGAAGCCGTCCCGGTTTCTGATTTGATCCCAGAATGTCCCGTTTCCCTTAGGACATCCCTGTTTTCATCAGAGAAATGTTGGAGGCAGTGCCGGATTTCTGTATAAGCTAAACAAGCTATAGCTTAGGGCCCCAGTCTCTTGACCCCCCCCCCTAATTTCACTATTAATATACTTCTTCTTAATTGTATTTCAGTTCAACAATTACAGTGGTACCTCAGGTTACATACGCTTCAGGTTACATACGCTTTAGGTTACAGACTCCACTAACCCAGAAATAGTGCTTCAGGTTAAGAACATTGCTTCAGGATGAGAACAGAAATCGTGCTCCGGTGGCGCGGCGGCAGCAGGAGGCCCCATTAGCTAAAGTGGTGCTTCACGTTAAGAACAGTTTCAGGTTAAGAACGGACCTCCGGAACGAATTAAGTACTTAACCCGAGGTACCACTGTACTTTGATAAAATACAAATTTTGTTATGTGCAAATGACTTTAGATACCTATTAGCTCCATAAATTACCATATATCATATATTCAGCGCACAAAAAAGTGACAAATTGTTGTTGACGAAGGACAGCTGGACATACCAGGGCCCCATTACCTTCAGTAGCTTAGTGCCTCATCAAACCTAAACCTGGCCCTGGTTGGAGGGCAGGGGGAAGCATTATCCACGACAAATTTATTCCTGCATTGAGGGCATGGGAGTCCTCTCTGTGAATGTGTGGTGGACCACTTCCTATGCTTGATCTCAAAGGCTGTGGCGTGGAGTCTCATCCTGCCACTCCCTATAAAATATCTAGGTGAGATAAAGTGGTTTCTGTGGAACCAGATATGTGTGTAACATGCTATCTGTGAAGCATCAAGAGGAAGGATAGCCAATGGACATTTCTGATCTGCCTCACCAGCCCTTGTTGTTTCTCATCCATCCAAAGTCCTTCCTGTTGCACAGACTCAGCACTTCTTCCTTGGGAAGATTGTGTCATCACTGATATTCCTCCCATTGAATCTTTCACAGGCTGTCTTTGCCTCCAAGCTCCTGGACTCCTTCCTGAAATTCTGGCCAGCATCTCTGTCTGTTGACTTCCTTCTCGTGACAAGCATGGACCCCAGAGGTCTACGGTTCTTCGTCCTCTTCCCCATTGTGTTTGCCTCTGTCCAGCTGTGTGGTAATCTCTGCTTATGAGAAGTATCATATAGATAGATAGATAGATACATAGATAGATAGATAGATAGATGATTGATAGATAGATGATAGATATAGATAGATATAGTTTGCAAATTGCTTTTCCCTCTCACTGAAATTTAAAAAAACATGAACAAGATTCACATTATGATGTATAACTATTGAGGATGTATAAGATAAGGTTCTTACAGCCATAGCTGTCAATGTTTTTTAAAGGGAAATTCCCTTATTCTGAATAGGGTCATAGCTGTCAACCTTCCCTTTTTTTGCGGGAAATTCCCTTATTCCAGCGCCACTTCCTGCTGCTATCCCAGATTGTTAGATATCCCGTAGACTGTCCCTGGGACAGGTGAGGCTGCTGATCCCTTATTTTCAAATCTGAAAGTTGACAGCTATGAATAGGATTCCTCGCAAGAAAAGGGAAAAGTTGGCAGCTATGCTTTACAGCAGAATGTAGAAGAGAATCAGAATGAAGGTGGAGAAGCTGTGGCACTGATATGGGAAAAGTTTTTACCTTAATGAGGAAGGGTCAGGGCAGATTCACCCCATGCATTTAAAGCACATTCAACACATCTTCAAAGGTCATGACCCCCACCCACCCGGGCAATAATGCTGGGACCTGTAGTTTTCCCCTCACAGAGACACAAGTTGGCTTCATTGCAGGGGGTTGGACTAGAACTCTATGATTCTATGAATTGCCAGAACCCTTAATATAAACTACAGTTCCCACAGAGTTCTTTGGGGGAAGTCATGTGTTTTAAAGCAGCCACATTTGCGATCCTGTTTTGTTCTTCTCTCGGGTCAGAAATCTCTGCAGGAAATTCTGATCGCATCAGGTCTTTGAACGCGGAGCTCCTGAAAGTGGCAGAGGATGTGTCTGAGGAGCCGAACCCCAGTGTTTACCTGGCCCTGCGGCTGTCTAACGACCACAACTTGCAGACGGAGACCCAGTACCTCCAGCGCCTGAAAGATGCCTTTCAGCCCAATGCCAGCGCGTATGTTTAACACAGGGTTTTGCAGCATGAGGGCCAGAGGCAGAAGGGGGTGGAGCAATGAATGTACATTTCTGGGAACCACAGAAAAGTCCTCTTGGGATCAGGTCCCGCTTGCAGGTTTCACATATGGGTACAGTCATACCTCATGTTACGTCCGCTTCATGTTACATTCTTTCAGGTTACGTCCCGCGGCAATCCGGAAGAACCAGAAAGGGTTACTTTTGGGTTTCGCCGCTTGCGCATGCGCAGAAGCACAAAATGACGCCATGCGCAGAAGCAGCAAATCACAACCCCCGCGTGCGCAGACGAATGGGTTGCATTCTTTTCATGTTGCGAACGGGCCTCCGGAACGGATCCCGTTTGCAACCAGAAGTACCACTGTATCTGGTTGGCCACTATGAGAACAGGATGCTGGGCTGTACGGGCCACTGGCCTGATGCAACCAGCAAGGAACTCTTAATCTCAGGGTTATGGGTTCGAGTCCCATGCTGGGCAAAAAGATTCCTGCATTGCAGGGGGTTGGGCTGGATGAACCTCGTGGTCTCTTCCAACTCTACCATTCTATGATATATTAGTTCAGTATACTCTTGCATTCCAACAAAGCAACATCAAGCAAGCAAGCAAGCAGACAGACAGACAGACAGGCCCACCCCATTCCAAGCATCTTACAATATGAGTTTTGACAGCGTGGGAGACAACAGAGGGGAAGAAGGGGAGAGGGTGAGGGTTACGATCAGGTCTTCATTTAAAATATAGCAATAACGCCGCCATTATTATGCCAGTGAATGTAAATTTTATTATGAATGAACATCCTAATTCTAGACGAAACAAAAAGAGAGCCGTGGTGGTGCCGTGGTTCGCCGGCTGGACTAGCAAATCCTTGCTCAGCCACAAAGTTCACTGGGTGATGTTGGCCCAGTCAGGCACTCTCAGCCTAACCTACCTCGCAAGGTTGTTGCGCGGGGAGAGGCGTGTACACAACCTTAAGCCCCTTAGAGAAAAAGGTGGGCTCTGAACGCAATAAAACACGGTTTCCCAAACTTAGGTCTCCAGCCGCTCGCTAGCTCCCATCCTCGCTAGCTAGCAGGACCAGCAGTCAAGGTGTGTTGGGATTTGTAGTCCAGAAACAGCTGGAGACACAAGCCTGGGAAGCCCTGTAATAAAATTGAACTGGATAAATGAAATTAAACCTGGAGAAGGCCTAGCCTGGTTGCATGGGAGGGCCTAACGGCGTGGCTATTCTGACTTCTTCCAATCCAGCTCTCTGACTCCAGTCCGCTACCATGAGCATCCTAGCACAGGTCAGCTGGCCCTGTACCTCCTTGCGCTGCGGGCCGCTTGCCACGACATGGAGGCACTTGAAGGGAGGCAGCTGGTGACGCAGCTGAAGCTTCACTTGAACAAGGAAAAGGCGCAGATAGGTAAGGTTCCAGGCGATGGCGCCTGCTTGGTGTCAAGTGGCAAGGAGTTCCAGTGGGTAGGTGCTGCCACATTAAAAGACTGATTGAATGAAAGCAAGTGTTGGAAGTCTGAATTAGGGGCCAGCACTTAAGGAGAGGTTTTGCCAGCATCTGGAAGCCTCAGAGCAGGGCTTCGTAGGCTAAAGGTCAGCAGGGAGCGGGGTAATTAATTACGGCAGAAAAGGCAGATTTACCCATTGGTCTTTCTCGTCCTGCACCCAGGTCACAAGGACACAGGACACCCCATCACCAACTACTACCAGTACAGCTTGGGGGTCTTAGCCTTGTGTGTTCACCGCAAGAAGATCGACGAGCATGTGATCCGCAAGCTCTTGCACGCAGAGGAGCGGGGACGATTTGTGCTCCACAACAAGCACTCTGTGGGTACGTGCTGCCCCCTTTGCACATGAGTCCATTCAGGTTTCTTGATCTCAACTGTTTTCTGCCCGGGGGGGTGGTGGGGTGGTGTCAGGGAACTGCCATCGGAGCAGGAGGAGGTGAGAGGGCTCTTGGACGATGGTGGAGAGGGCACCAGTAGGGGGAGGGATAGCCCAAATGCTGGGGAAGGAAATCAGCATAACACCAGTGGAGAAGGGGAGGAGATAGAGGAAGCGGAGAGCTGGCTCCAAGACTCTTCGCAGGAGACAAGCGGAGAGGGAACAAGTGCTCCGTTACCCACACCCACAGCGCGTAAAAAGGTTGCGCGCAGGCAGTGGGGGAGGAGACTGGGCGTGAAGCAGCTTTTATGTTGGAAGCGGTTTAAGAAACGCCCATTGACGGATTCTACCAGCGACTGAGGCAGCCACGAGATAGAGGCTGCTCTGTCAGAAAGGGTTCAACCATGCAAGACAGCCACGAGTGAAGGCAATTTACGCACAATCAATCCCTAGAACCACAACAGGTGGGGTGGGAGGGTTTGATGCCTTTCAGCTTTAATGGTCTGTGCGGCTTCTGGCTGGGGGCAGTTGGGGATGACCCATTTTAATCTGGTTTGCAGGAGGTTTCTTTTACTGCTGGTGAATGACTAATAATGATGATGATTTTATCTAAACCCCATCCATCTGGCTAGGTTTCCCCAGCCACTCTGGGTGGCTCACAACAGAATACTAAAAACACGACAAAACATCAAACATAAAAAACCTTCCCTAAACAGGGCTGTCTTCAGATGTCTTCCAAAAGTCAGATAGTTGTTTATTTCCTTGACATCTGATGGGAGGGTATTCCACAGGGAGGGTGCCACTACCGAGAAGGCCCTCTGCCTGGTTCCCTGTAACATCATTTCTCGCAAGGAGGGAACCACCAGAAGGCCCTCGGAGGTGGACCTCAGTGTCCAGGCTGAACGATGGGGGTGGAGACACTCATTCATGTATATATAATTGTTGCTAGTAGTAGTAGTAGTATACTATCCTATACCTGCAGGTCTCAGGGTGGTTACAACATAAGCCACAAAATAAAAACACAAACTACATTATAAAAACCAAAACATCCCAGTGAACTTCCGCAACACATTTTAAAAGGGCATTGGATGTTAATTAGCCAAAGTCCTGGTTAAGGAGGAACATTTTTTTGCCTGGTTCCTAAAGCTGTATAATTAAGGCGCCAGCTTGAACCTCCCTGGGGAGAGCATTCCACAAATGGGGAGCCACTGCAGAAAAGGCCCTTTCTCGTGTTGCCACCTTCCAGACCTCTTGTGGAGGAGGCACACCAAGAAGGGCTGCTCCGGGGCTCTGTGCCCATTTTCCCTGTAGCAGCTTGGCTGTCTTCTCTGGGACCAGCCCTACCGTTAGACAGAGTGGGGCATTGCCTCAGGTGGCAAGGGGCAGGGACTGGTGATTAGCTGTTGGGAGGACAGAGGTATGGAGAAGCAGGGAGCACCGTGGGTATGGAAAACGGGTGGCGGCGTTCAGTGGTAGAGCACCTGCTGTGCTTGCAGATGGTCCTTGGTTCAATTGCCCACATCTCCAGTTAGGGCTGGGAGAGACTCCCAGAGCTGCTGCCGGTCAGTGTAGACAGTACTGAGCTAGATGGACCGATGGAGGATGCAAAGGATGTAGACATGTGTTGGGACTGATGGGTCAGCTCTCCTCTTCATGGCTGTTTTAACCTTGCTTACCCAGACACAGAGGCGATGGGAGGTCTGGCCTTTGCCTGCTTGGAACGAGCCACCTTCTACAAGCCAGAGCTGGTGGCCAACCTCAGCCAGGCTGTGCAGAGAGTCAAGCAGAAGATATTGCAGGCCAAGACTGCAGAAGGGGCTTTTGGCAATGTCGACAGCAGCCCCCTGGCCACACAGGTGAGGAGGACTCTGCAGGCGAAGTGGAGGGATGGCAATTCTCACATTTACTATTCTATAGCTCTTGCTAAGCCGTTGCTTAGCTAAGCCGGTCTTCAAACAAAAACATCTTGGAGGTCCTTAGCCATAGAAATGTTAGGCTGGCCTCAACCAGAGTCAGGGCTTTTTCGGCTGTGGCCCCGATCTGGTGGAACGCTCTGTCACAAGAGACTAGGGCCCTGCGGGACTTGACATCTTTCCGCAGGGCCTGCAAGACAGAGCTGTTCCACCAGGCCTTTGGCCAAGGCACAGTCTGACCCCCTCCTTTGGCAATCCTCATAGAACTCTAGCCCAATGGGTGCCATTAATTTGATTTTAATTAATTTTAGAATGCTGTGTTACTTTTATTGTGGTTAGCTGCTCTGAGCCTGGCTTTGGCTGGGGAGGGCGGGATATAAATAAATCATTATTATTATTATTATTTTCTTACTCTGTAACCACAAGGCGGAAACTTGAAGGATCCCTTCACTAGTGGGCATGGCCCATTAGAGCAAACGGGGCACTGCCCCACCAACCTCCCTCTGCCCCCGCCCAGCCCCCACCTGCCTGGCTTCTTATGTACAAGCAGCCCAGAGGTGGCTGAGCCTCTCCTCCTCCTACTTTGTAGTCGCAGAACTCAACAAGTAAGAGGGGAACAAAGCTAGGATGAGCTGTCTCCTCCTGTCATTGACTCTGGTGCCACCTACTGTTGGTCTCCTTACCTTCATCCCCATCAGCCCCAGCCACCTCTGAATTTCCTTTCCTGTTGCGTCCCATTCCAGAATCTGATTCTCTCCACTTGGTTCTACAGGTTTTTTTCCCAAACACCACTTGCAGTGCTGAAGAGGCAAGTCTTTTATTTTTCTTCCAATCTGAGGTTGAAGACCTTGGCTAGGGAATGGCTTGCCTCTTCAGCACAGAGTGGAAACCTCTGCGGAACGTCCGGCTGATGCGGCATTTCCCTTCTAGCTTTGCCAGGATTTCAGGCAATGCCAGCTGGCCACCGGTAGCCTCTTCTGCCGTAGGTGGGAGTGCAAGAACTAACATAAAAAGGCACTTTCCTTCAGGCTCTGATGCCTTTCCCATCTCTTTGCGATTCAGTTCCTCATTGCTACGGGGATGAACCCAGAGTGTCCCGAGGCTGTTGCAACCCTGATTCGGAGCCTGGAGCGAGGAGATTTCCAAAACGCCCTCATCAAGTCCCAGTTGCTACCTGCCCTGCATGGCAAGAGTTACCTGGATGTCGCCAGGATGGTGTGCCAAGCTGAGAGAGGTAGCGGGCGAGGGGAGTAAAGAGGGTGTTGCAAAGGAGTAGTGGGGACGCAGTCCACTTTTGGCTCCAGTCAAGCCAGGGTAGAGCTGCGGAACACTGAGACCATAGAGGGGGACTGACTCCTGATGCACCCTCAACCTTTGCTTCCTTGCATGCAGGTGGTTTGAATTTTGTCACCTCCTCTCCCAGGCTGGAGACACCTGCCGGGAGTAGGCCAAGCATCCGTGTCCAGCTGCTTGTGAAGCAGCCACCTCTTCACGCGCCGTTGTACAGACATGTCGTCAGAGTTCCTCTCGGCTCCTCTCTGCTGGACGTGTTGAAAGCTGCAGAGAAGCTGAATACCCCTAAGCGCTTCACGTGAGGCTAATTCCATCTTCATTTGCTTTGGCTGGTGTTAAGGGGGTGGGGGGCAGTGGAAGTATAGGAACTGAGGGAGCTGCCCTCCACCCAGGCAGACCACAGATCCATCCAGCCCAATACTGCCAGCACTGTCTGGCAGTGACTCTCCAAGGTTTCAGACACGGGTGATTCATAGTCCTACCGGGAGATGCTATGGGGTGGGGCGGGGTTTGAACCCGGGACCTCCTTCATGCATTGTTTTTAGTTTTGATATACAGTTGTGCCTTGGTTCTTGAACAGAATGCGTTCCGGGATTCCGTTCGACTCCTGGAACCGTTAAAAAACCGATGTGCGGCTTCCGATTGGCTGCAGGATCGTCCTGCAGCCAATCGGAAGCCGTACTGGATGTTCAGCTTCCGAAAATCATTCAAAAACCAGAACACTCACTTCCGGGTTTCGATTGTTTGGGAGCCGATTTCTACGGGAGCCAAGGTGTTTGAGATCCAATGTACGACTGTAGATTCGTATGCTGTCTTTTTGTGGGGGTTTTTAAATTGTTTATTTACTTAAGAAAGAACCTACACTTCAATAACATACAAGACGAAAGAAAGGCAGTATAACAAAATAGAAATTAAACCTACACACAAATTTCTGTCGTTTCATTCAAAAGAATTATTGTTGGCATTGATTGTTGGGAATGGGGATAGCAAACCCCCCCCCCCCCCAATTTTAATTATTTGATTTTGTTATCTATAATGATACGAATGCTTTGTCTTTAAATTTAAATTTATTGCTGTTTTCACTGTATATCACCTTGAGCCAATTGTGTAGAAGGTTACTGATTTTACTTATTGGTTTGTTTCAGAAAATTTATACACCCCTTGCTTGCAAGAAAACACACCCTCAAAACGATTTCTAATTAATACGTTGATAATGATATTAATAATATAATGAAGCAATCAATGCCTACTAGCTGGCTGTTCTGCCTTCCCTTATCTCTGCTTCTGAATACAAGTTGGTAGCAATCATAAATACAGAGAGGGATCTTTTATTACGATTATTTATTAATTACACTGGTCAACAACAAATTTGTTGTCTGCGTTTTTTCAGCTGATTTAGGACGAATCTGATGCGCTGAATCCAAAAATCACATTGGTTTTGCTCAATCAGGTCAAGTTTTTGAGTTATGGCCACAAGTCGTTTTTTTACATTTTTGTTCACATGTACGCTTGTGTGGAGCATTTTAGAAGAAGTTGGTGGGGATAAAATGCCATGTCGAATAATTGTTTTGATTGGAAATTATTATTTTAATGACAAGAAGTATTCAGGTTTGATAGTTCTGGGTGATTATGTCGAAAAGAGGTCAGTTTGAAGTCATAAAACCTTGAAATCTTCCATAAATTGGTGCGGCAAAGCATAAAGTTGGGGGATCAAAACCCCTGGCTCACTCGAGTACACTGAAGGAGAACTATGAAGGGGTGAAGTATGTGCTGGAGAAAATTGGTTATGATCAGCATAAGTGGTTTATTTGTGTTGATCTGAAGATGGTGAACTTTTTGTTGGGACAACAGTCTGGCTTCACCAAGTACCCATGTTTTCTGTGCATGTGGGATAGTAGGGACTGTGCTCAGCATTACATGAAGAAGGACTGGCCTGTGCGGGAGGAATTGGTGCCTTGCAGAAAAAGGAACGTCATCAACAACCCTCTGGTGGACAGAGACAGAATACTCTTCCCACCGCTGCACATCAAGCTCGGCTTAATCAAGCAGTTCACCAAGGCTCTGGACAAGGATGGTGACTGCTTCACTTACTTGTGCCAGGCTTTTCCAGGATTGACCATGGGGAAGTTGAAAGCTGGCATCTTTGACGGTCCTCAGATCCGTCAGCTCATCAGAGATCCAGAGTTCGGAAACTCAATGAACAAAGTGGAACTGGAAGCGTGGAAGGCATTTGTTCTGGTAGTGAAGAACTTTCTTGGCAACAATAAGGCCAGAAACTACGCAGAACTTGTCAACAACATGCTGACTGCTTTCAGAAACCTGGGCTGCAACATGAGCATCAAGATGCACTACCTATTTTCACAAATGGACCGGTTTCCTGAGAACCTGGGTTCAATGAGTGACGAGCAGGGGGAGAGATTCTATCAGGACATGAAAGAGATGGAGACCAGGTATCAGGGTCGCTGGGATGCAGTCATGATGGCTGACTACTGTTGGACTCTGAAGAGAGACCTCCCTGCCGCTGAGCATTCCAGGAGTTCCAAGAAATGGAAGTTCAAGCCCTGAAGTTTGAAAAATGGTGAAGCAACATGCAATTTACGTGTACTTACCTTTATCAATGCCCACCATTCAGTTTTCAGTAATTGATGTTTCTATCAGGTAATCAATATATGTTGTTGGAAAAACATTTTTTTCTCTTAAAATCATATTTAGGATGATATGTGTTGACAAAAATCAGCTGATAATGCCACAAAAATGTAATCGATTTTGTCACAAGATCTGATTTTTTCAAATCAACATAGCACAAAAACCTGACCTGATGGAGCGAAACGGATGCCATTTCCTGATTCAGCAGTGCAAAAATACCCTAAATCAGTTGTAGAAATCTAGACTACATTCAAAAAGTAAAAAATTGTTGCCCAGTGTTATTATTATACTGCCTTATACCCGGAGATCTCAGGGTATCACAGAAAAGATCACAACAAATGTAATCAGAATTAAAAAAACACCCAATAACACCCCTCCAGAAAAGAGCTACATTTTAAAAGGGCATAGGATGTGAAGGAGGTAAACCAAAGGCCTGGTTAAAAAGGAACATTTTTGCCTGGCATCTAAAGGTGTGTAATGGAGGCATAGCTGTCAAGTGTCCCTTATTTGAAGGGACAGTCCCTTATTCCAGCGCCATGTCCTGCTGCATGTCCTTATTGATGGATGTCCCTTAAATGTCCCTTAAATGATGTCCCTTAAATTTCGAAGGAAGCGGCTCCTCTCTCTCCCTCCTTGCCGGCCAGGGAAGAGGGAGGCTCCAACTGTGTTGTTTGGCTGTGTTGCTCACCCAATAAGAAGTCTAAGAATGACTGGGGGGTGGAGCTTGTATGCCTTTTGTGTGGCTAGTTAATGCAAGCTGAGGGGTGTTTTGAATGCTGGACGCCATTTTGTTGCACGTGCTGCTGCAAACTTTGCAGTGCAAAGCCAGGTTGGGGAGCCATCTTAAGTTGAGGCTGCATAGGCCTTGTGGTGCATGTGATTCAGATTCTATTCAGTTGAACCTCTGGTTACAAAGTTGGTTGGACAGTGCTCTCGAGCTACCAGCATGAGTTTGACCAGACTGCAGGAGGACAGGAAGACTGGAGTGCCTGGAACAGGTGAGGCTGCAGGTCCCTTATTTTGGCTGCTGGTCCCTTATTTTCAAGGCTGCTGGCCCCTTATTTTCAAATCTGTAAGTTGACAGCTACGAATTGAGGTGCCAGGTGAACTTCCTTGGGGAGAGCATGCCACAGACAGGGAGCCACTGCAGAGAAGGCCCCGTTCTCGTGTTGCCGCCCTCCGCACCTCTCAAGGAGGAGGCACACGAAGAAGGGCCTCAGAAGATGATTTCAGGATCTAGGTAGGTTCAAATGCTTGGATTACAAGTTTCCCACATGCAAACTGTTCAGCCGCTGTGAGAACAGGATGCTGAGAAGGGAGGTCTCTGGCCTGGTCCAGAACGGTTCTTCCATTGTTCCTACACCTGCTCATTCCTCAGCAATTCATGACAGTTCTTCCTTCTTTTGCTAAACAGGTTTGAGACCCAGAAGACGCTGTCTGGCCCTCTGCTGACCGCAGTGATGGGGGTGAAGCCTCGGGAAGGGGAACGCAAATACTGGAAGGTTCTCCGAGCTCCAAACACTGCCCTGGAGCAAGGCGAGTGACAGAAGCCCAGCAGCAAAGGAGACCTTTGTCCTATCTCTGGGGCGGGGAGGGAGGGATTGGCTTGGACCAGGCTTTGCCAGCCCGGTGCTCTCTGGGTTGTAGCTTTGGGCTACAAATCCCATCAGCCTCAGCTAGCATCACCAATTCCGGCTCTAAACCATTCCCTAGGCTTTGTCCCCACGATTCCATGCCTGGTTTACACCCTTAGGGACTAAATAATATGCCTGTGCTGAGGGTATTAATTTGAGGGCATAGATTCTCTTGGCAGAGCCTTAAAGGGACCCCTGACTATTAGGTCCAGTCGTGGCCGACTCTGGGGTTGCGGCGCTCATCTCGCTTTATTGGCTGAGGGAGCCGGCGTACAGCTTCCGGGTCATGTGGCCAGCATGACTAAGCCGCTTCTGGCGAACCAGAGCAGCGCATGGAAACGCTGTTTACCTTCCCGATGGAGCGGTACCTATTTATCTACTTGCACTTTGACGTGCTTTCGAACTGCTGGGTGGGCAGGAGCAGGGACCGAGCAACAGGAGCTCACCCCGTCGCGGGGATTCGAACCGCCAACCTTCTGATCGGCAAGTCCTAGGCTCTGTGGTTTTACCCACAGCGCCACCCGTGTCCAGAGCCTTACCCTACATCAATTTCTCTGCTTCGGTGTTGCAATTATCGAAGGGCAGTTGAATATATATAGTTTTAATTCTATCCAGGTTTAATTGTTTTTTAATGATTGTATTCCCCCCCCCCCGGTGTTTTAGCTGTTATTATTTTAGCTGTAAGCCACCTTGAGTCAGGGGGAAAGGAAGGGTGTTATTATTAGTAGTACAGTGGTACCTCGGGTTAAGAACTTAATTCGTGCTGGAGGTCCATTCTTAACCTGAAACTGTTCTTAACCTGAGGTACTTTAGCTAATGGGGCCTCCCACTGCCGCCACACGATTTTTGTTCTCATCCTGAAGCAAAGTTCTTAACCCGAGGTTCTAGTTCTAGGTTAGCGGAGTCTGTAACCTGAAGTGTCTGTAACCCGAGGTACCACTGCAGTAGTAGTAGTATTACAGTAGTACCTTGGAAGGCGAACAGAATCCGTTCCAGAAGTCCATTCGACTTCCAAACGTTCGTAAACCAAGGCGCGGCTTCCGATTGGCTGCAGGAAGCTCCTGCAGCCAATCGGAAGCCGTGGAAGCCCCGTCAGATGTTCAACTTCCACAGAACGTTCATAAACAGGAACACTCACTTCCGGGTTTGCAGTGTTTGGGAGCCAA
This sequence comes from Podarcis tiliguerta, assembly GCF_965153285.1. Lineage (NCBI taxonomy): Eukaryota > Metazoa > Chordata > Lepidosauria > Squamata > Lacertidae > Podarcis > Podarcis tiliguerta. Next base: position 24,293,902 of record NC_139549.1, read on the forward strand.
AACGGACGAGTACCAAGGCGTTTGGGATCCAAGATACGACTGTATTGTTAATGCACACAGCATTGGCCTTGCATAGCCAGCAGATTTAATTCAGTCTTGAGCTTTGTTGCATTTCCAGAAGGCGTTGAAGGTGGCTTGGATGTTACAGGCACTGAGAGGTGGATGCATGAATGCATTCACTTCTGCTTGGAATGATGTATCTTCAAGCATATGTCCGCAAACCTAAGGTCTAGGAACTTAACGTTTTTATTTGAAAAACAGAGATTGTCAGAAGATGGAATTCTGCACTTTATTTCTCCACTCCCATATCATTGCAGCAAACCCAAAGTCCTGGGAAGGAGCTGGAGGATGATTTGGTCTTCGGAGTTCCTCTCTGTCCTTACAGCCTCGTCTTTTGCCCTCCTGTTTTGCAGGTATCGCAGACTACATCCCACAAAACGAAGAAACCATCCTCTTCAAATTTAGCCCTTGGTAGAAACAGCCCACACTCTGATTGAATGTCTCTCTGCTATCTCTGCCTCAACTGGCTCGCAGGACACATAAAGACACCAGCACAGAGGGAGCAATGAAGAAATCATGAAACAACAATGGGACACAAGCTCTGCCCGAGGCATAATGGAGAACAGCAACAACTGATAGACACAATATATTACAAGGACAGGAAGAAACATTACGGACAGATTAATTGCCACACCCAGGAAAAACAAGAAGAGCGTTTGAATGCTTCACCTGTAGCTGTATAAATCATTTAGTGTGCCAATACAAATGGAAGTCTTTAAAACTGCAGCTGGCGATATAAAGGATTGTTATTTTGATCAGAACGTAATTGGAATTCATAAGATTTTGGAACGCAGAAATGAAGTAAACCTTCAAATCATCAATTCTAGCACGCAGGAGATCACCTTAATTGTATAATTTGGCATCTCAGTGATTGGTATTATTAATTGTATTATAACTTGGCAATGTTAGAATGAGGCTAGTATTGGATTATTGTAATTGAAAACTAATAAAAATTATTTTCCATTCTTTTACAGTAATTCTTTTGGACTTCCACACAACATTCCATGACAGTTCTTTGTACATTTCAATTAGTTGCACATGTAGTAATATCTTCGGCTTATTTTCAACCTTCTCATATCCTTTATATTATCAACTGCTAGTCAGAAGATATCCCCTACTTGTATTTAAGATTGAATTTTTGTAAATATTCCCCTAAATACTCCCACTCACTCTTTGTCTGATTCATCATCTACATTTCTTATTTTGGGTGTCATATTTGCAAACTTAGCATATTCAATGAGTTTGTTTAACCATTGTTCTTTCCCTGGGTCTCTGTTTCCAGTATCTTGCGTATAATATCCTTGCAGCAGTTGTAGCATATAAGAATAAGTTACAGGGGTTTTTTTTGCTAACTCATTCCCATTTATACCAAGAAGGAATGCTTCTGGTTTTTTTAGGAAATGTAAATAATAATAAAAAATTTAGCTCATTGTACACCAGAGCCTAGGGCTTGCCGATCAGAAGGTTGGCGGTTTGAATCCCCGTGACTGGTGAGCTCCTGTTGCTCGGTCCCAGCTGCTGCCAACCTAGCAGTTCGAAAGCACGTCAAAGTGCAAGTAGATAAATAGGTACCGCTAAAGTGCAAGTAGATAAATAGGTACCGCTAAAGTGCAAGTAGATAAATAGATACTTGGGAAGGTAAACAGCGTTTCCATGTGCTGTTCTGGTTTGCCAGAAGCGGCTTAGTCATGCTGGCCACATGACCTGGAAGCTGTAGGCCGGCTCCCTCTGCCAGTAAAGCGAGATGAGCGCTGCAACCTCAGACTCGGCCACGACTGGACCTAATGGTCAGGGTCCTTTTACCTTTACACCATTTGCCCACTTGCATTTCTACCATAAGTGAAAAAAATATACCCTCAGCTTCTAGGCATTGCTTTGAGCTGCCGTGGGAAAAACACAAACAAACAAACACGCAAATAAATAAATAAATAAACACACACACACACACACACACATTTTAAAAACATGGATCCGATCCGAAACTGCAATCTCTTCCCAAGCCTTGCTTGGGCACGGCAGCAGCCTCTGCGCCATCACGCTGCTGGCCTCTGCGCACAGGCGGCGGTGCGGACGCAATTTTGCGCGCGGAGCCGCGGGAGACAAGGCAATGTTACCTCTCCTCTTCCTCCGGTGCGCTTAAGCCAGGCTGGCGCCCCCCAGCCGCGGCCAGGAGGCGGCGCCGGCGAGACGGCTTTGGCCAGCAGGCTCCCGTTTTAGCTTTGCTAGGCGGAGGGGGCGGGAAAGAAAGCCTGCAAAGCGATTGCGCGCCCCGCTTCTCCTTTTTCTCCATCGCTTTCCTTTCTCCGCTCGACTTGCCGCCTCCGGGGGGGTTATTGCAAGGATACCGGAGCAGGAGCAGCAGCGCATCCTCGCCTGGGAAGGGAGCGTGGGAAAGGACGCCCAAGGGCAAGGAGGGACCCGATCTCGGATGCTGAGCCCGGGGGTCTGTGCGTGGTCCCAGCCACCAGCTCGCCCCGGCTCTGCCTCGCCTTCTCGGGAGAGCGATCCTTTGGGGACCCAGGAGCCGGCGCCCCGCCCGGCTGGCTGCGATGGAGCTGCGCCTCCCCCCGCCTTACCTGAAGGTAAGAGTCACCTTGAGGGCGCCGCACTCTTCCCCTCCACCCGCATCGCCCTCCTCTGGCCGGTATGGTTGCTTCCCGGGCCTGCGGAGAGTTCAGACGTGACGCCGTTCCTAACCCAGGCAGACGCTTGGAGGCGTGTGCCGGGTCTCCCTGGACGGGGCCGGTGGATCATGCCAGGACTCCAGGAGCCATCGAAAACGGGAAGAAGAGCGCAGGGATTTAATAATAATAATAATAATAATAATAATAATAATAATTTATTATTTATACCCTCCCCATCTGGCTGGGTTTCCCCAACCACTCTGGGCGGCTAATAATAATAATAATAATAATTTATTTATACCCTGCCCATCTGGGTATCCCCAGCCACTCTGGGCGGCTTCCAACAAAATACTAAAATACAATAACCTATTAAACATTAAAAGCTTCCCTGAACAGGGCTGCCTTAAGATGTCTTCTAAAAGTCTGGTAGTTGTTGTTCTCTTTGACATCTGATGGGAGGGCGTTCCATAGGGCGGGCGCCACTACCGAGAAGGCCCTCTGCCTAGCTCCCTGTAACTTGGCTTCTCGCAGTGAGGGAACCGTCAGAAGGCCCTCGGCACCAGACCTCAGTGTCCAGGCAGAATGATGGAGATGGAGATGGTCCTTCAGGTATACTGGACCGAGGCCGTTTCGGGCTTTAAAGGTCAGCACCAACACTTCTGAGTAAACACAGGATGCTGCCTTATTCTGAGCCAGGTCTATGGGTCCAGCCAGCTCAGTGCTGTCTGCACTGACTGGCAGCAGCAGCCGCTGTCCAGGGATCCAGGCAGGCAGCCTTTCCACCCCCAGCCTTAGCTGGAGATGCTGCCAAGGAATTTGAACCCGGGATCTCCTGCATGCAAGGCAGATCCTCTTCCATCCAGCTGTGTGGCCTTTCCCCCTTTTGCTACCAGAACTAGAGAATCTGTGATTCCTGACTCCTAATTAGTTTGGGTCTGTGCAAATTGGGCTCCAGGTATTAATCTGTGTGCAGTTCACCCAGGGGTTTTTGCCTTGTGATGTTGATATCGGTTGAGAAGCCAGGCAAAAGGTCAGCCTATGGAGGAAGGAGAATATACAAATTATTATTATTATTATTATTATTAATATGTGTCAGTTGTTGCTTTTCTCACCCAGGTCCCCACCTGTTTAGGGTTTAAACCAGGGGAGGCAACCTAAGGCTCAGGGGCCGGATGCGGCCCAATCGCCTTCTAAATCTGGCCCATGGACGGTCCGGGAATCAGTGTGTTTTTACATGAGTAGAATGTGTCCTTTTATTTAAAATGCATCTCTGGGTTATTTGTGGGGCATAGGAATTTGTTCACCCCCCCAACATATAGTTCGGCCCCCCGCCCATGGTCTGAGGAATGGTGGACCTGCCCCCTGCTGAAAAAGGTTGCTGGTTTAAACCAACCTTCCTAAACCTATTTTATTTCCAGCTGTTTTATTTCCAGGTTTCTTGGGGTTTGTGGGTGGTTTCAATGTGCCTTAAATGCATGGCGAGTACAGAGCCTTAGACTACAATTCCCATGAGGCCCCAGCAAACACCGCTGCTTCGAAGCGGCATGTATCGCCAGCTTATGGCATTTCCACCCCATATATTAAAGTACTGTACATTCAACACACGCCTAAAGCCCATGACTTCCCACCAAAGAATCCCGGGGAGCTGTAGTTTGTTCTGGGTGCTGGGAATTAAAGTTCTGGGGGGGGGGGGACTACCATTCCCAGCATGCCTTGGGTGCTTAAAGCCATGTGCTTTAAATGTATATTGAATATAATTTTGGTAGTTTCACAGCCCTCAGAAGTTTGGTGGGGGTGGCAGGCCAGGACGGGGCCTTCTCAGTGGCAGCCCCTAAATTGTGGAACTCCCCACAGAGGTGCATCTGACAGCTTCATTACATGGCTCTCATAGAATGCTGAAGACACACCTCTTCACCCCAGCCTTTGACACCTGAAATATGTGTGTTTTCAAGGCCTACCCTATTCCCGTGACAGCAATCTGCATTTTTTTATTCTTAATTTTATTTTATTAACATTTAAAACACATACATTTACATTTATGCAATACATATACACAACACACTACCTTATTTTCATAGCGTAAAACTCTATATAATACCTACCTATACTATACATATCAACATACCAACACACCTACAACATACCTACCCCACACGGACACCCACCAAGTGACTTGACTTCCAGCTGTTCTTGTTACGCTACTTTATTTTAGCAATTAGCTTAAATGCATTTCGTTATTTCTTTAATCTCTTCTTCTATCTTAACTTTACTCTCCTTTCGCTCTAATCATTTTCTGGATTCACTCAATATCTGTCAAAAGTTCTACTTTTTCCACATAGATTTTGATGTATTCCTTAAAGACAGCCCACTCCTTATTCACTTTTTGTACCATATCTCCTCTTTTTTATTCTTAATTTTAAATCGTCGTAACTCACCCTGGAGCTTCCTGCCAAACGGTGAGTAATAAATTTATGAATAGTACCGATCAAGAAAGCAATGAATGCATTCTTTAAGCGGCTGTGGCTTCCATCACCATTTTGAAAGCACTTTTGGACACATATTGAAGGCACATAGTTTCCCCTTCCAAGAATCATAGAATCAAAGAATCATAGAATCATAGAATCATAGAATCAGAATCATAGAGTTGGAATCATGGGAACTGTAGTTTGTTCTGGGTGCTGGGAATTGTAGTTTGGCAGGATTACCGTTTCCAGGATCCTTGAGTGGGGTGGAAGCCATGTGTTTTAAAGGCACAGCGTGGCACAGTCTCTCTCTCTCTCTCTTTCTCTTTTGGATTGCTATGTTTCCATGGCGACTGGGTTTTTTGTTTAGGATGCTCTCCTGACTGCTCTTTCTTTCCGCTGCTGCTGCTGCAGCCGGTCTGTATGATCTTTTTCCTCCCACAGGGACAAACCGCAGATGAGTCGGCCTGGGCGGGCCCACAAACCGCTTGGGCTGCCTGGCCTTGATCACTTTAAGGAGGCAGACACATGACCCATTGTTGTTGTTGCTGCCGCAGTCCCAGGATACGAGAGGGAGGAGCTTCGCTGCCAACCTCCCAGCCAGCCCATCACACTTTCCACTGCCTTCCTCCTCTCCGCCCGGCATCCTTACACAAGGCTAGCTGGCAGCAGAAGTGGCTCAGCCTCTCCTGAAGTCGGACAGCATCTCTCTCCGTAGGCGGCAGGCCAGCCCAAAGACCTCTGGTTTAAGTGAGACTCCAGGGATCTCATCTGTTGTGTGTCGTTCCACAGAATGAGGCTTGCCGAGTGTCTAGAAGCCGCTGGATTCCTGTCCCACCGGAGCTGACAAGGTGCCGGACGTCGCAGGGGCTGGAGGTCGCAACCGAAGGTGATTCTACAACGTCGAGGCACATCCAGGGCGTTTCTCCTCTGTCTGTTCCAGATTCCTCCTGAGAAAGCCAGAGGGATCCTCGCTCGCTCCCGGCCGGGACTGGAAATTGGATACTGGTGAGTCACTGGGAGTGACTTTTGGAGAGGAGACAGGAAGGGGAAAATAGCTGAGCGGGACATGGCAAACTTTGTGTGGGCACCAAAACCAGCCAGGAGACAGTGAGCTCAAGCAATGTTATTGTATTTATTTAATTATTTGTTTAATTGCCCGCTTTCCCCCAGACTGGGACTTCATGACGGCAGCTTTCGCAAATTAGAACAACACCGATAAAATGCAAAAAGCTAAAAACATGTAACAGGTAATTGTTAAAAAGGAATGGAACTCTATAACAGAATTAAAACAAATCTATTAAAATGCTGATAGTGAAAATAGCACCCTAATAGAAGTCATTTCCCGAAGGCCTGTTGAAATAAAAGTCAACACCTGCCATTGGAAGGACAGCAAGGAGGGAGCCAGTCTGGCCTCCCCGGGGAAGGAGCTCCAATGTCTGGGAGCAGCCACTAAGAAGGCTCTGTCCCATGTCCCCACCAAGCGTCCCTGTGGGGGTGGCGGGACCGAGAGAAGGGCTTTACTCGAAGATCTCAGAGCTTGGGCAAGTTCATATGGGAGAATATGGTCCTTCAGACAGCCTGGGCCTAAGCCGTATAAGATTGACACCTGGAGTAGTTGGATGATTGTTTACGGATAACGTTTTGTCTCTAGGCTCACAGCTGTTTGCACAGGGACTCTGTCCCTTGTGCTGATGCCAGGCTGCCGCCCCCAATGTGCCCACCCTCTCCGGGGAGAAGAAATGAAGCAGAGATGAACGCTGGCAATGGGGCACGACCCCTCTCTCCCTGGAAGCTGGATCCGCTGCCGCGTGGGGGGCAAAGGCCCCCCGAACCGTCCCGGCACGCTCTGCCCCTGGTCTTCACGGTGTTCGTCTGGCTGGCCACAGGAACCACCATGTCCAGCCTCAACAAGTGGATCTTTGCCGTCCACAACTTCCGCTACCCGGTCTTGCTCTCCTCCCTGCACATGTTGACGGCCGTGGTGGTGGGCAACCCTTTGGCGAAGCTGCGGGCCGGCGGGGCCGGGCACCCAGCCCCGTGCCCTGGAGCCAAGGGCAGGGTTTTCCTGCTGAGCCTGACCTTCTGCGCCAGTGTGGCCTTTGGGAACCTGGGACTGAACTACGTCCAGCTGGACTTTGCCCAGATGGTTTACACCACGACGCCGTTCTTCACCCTGACCCTCTCCAAGGTGCTGCTGGGAAAACACCACCACCCCCTGCAGTACGTGGCCATGGGGCCCATCTGCCTGGGGGCTTCCTTGAGCATCGTGGGGGAGGTGCATTTTGACCAAGCCGGCTGCTGCTTCCTGTTTGCCGCCACTTTCCTCCGAGGGCTGAAGTCTATACAGCAAAGTAAGTGTCTTGCATGGCTGCGCATGGGCCGCAGGGTGGCCTGTGTGGAACATTGGCCCTTCTTAAAGGTAAAGGGGACCCCTGACCATTAGGTCCAGTCGTGACCGACTCTGGGGTTGCGGCGCTCATCTCGCTTTATTGGCCGAGGGAGCCGGCGTACAGCTTCTGGGTCATGTGGCCAGCATGACTAAGCCGCTTCTGGCGAACCAGAGCAGCGCACGGAAATGCCGTTTACCTTCCCGCCGGAGTGGTACCTATTTATCTACTTGCACTTTGACGTGCTTTCGAACTGCTAGGTTGGCAGGAGCAGGGACCGAGCAATGGGAGCTCACCCCATCGCGGGGATTCAAACAGCCGACCTTCTGATTGGCAAGTCCTAGGCTCTGTGGTTTAACCCACAGCGCCACCCGCGTCCCATGGCCCTTCTTAAGGGTCCTTTTTAAAGTGAGTTTCTAGTCTGGGAGTCATTTTAGACTCACAGCTGTCCAGAGAGGCGCAGGTCAATTGTGTGTCCAGGGCAGCTGTTTACCAGCTCCATCAGGTACACAGGCTGAGACCCTACCTGCCCACAGGCTGCCTTGCCAGAGTGGTGCATGCTCTAGTTATCTCCCACTTGGACTACTGCAATGCACTTTACATGGGGCTACCTTTGAAGGTGACCCAGAAACTACAACTAATCCAGAATGCGGCAGCTAGATTGGTGACCGGGAGTGGCCGCTGAGATCATATCACACCGATCCTGAAAGACCTACATTGGCTCCCAGTATGTTTCCGAGCACAATTCAAAGTGTTGGTGCTGACCTTTAAAGTCCTAAACGGACTCGGTCCAGTATACATGAAGGAGCGTCTCCACCTCCATCGTTCAGCCCAGACACTGAGGTCCAGTGCCGAGGACCTTCTGGCGGTTCCCTCTCTGCGAGAAGTGAGGTTACAGGGAACCAGGCAGAGGGCCTGCTTGGCAGTGGCGCCCACCCTGTGGAATGCCCTCCCATCAGATGTCAAGGAAATAAACAACTATCTGACTTATAGAAGACATCTGAAAGCAGCTCTGTTTAGGGAAGTTTTTAATGTTTGATGTTTTATCGTGTTTATAATATTCTGTTGGGAGCCACCCAGAGTGGCTGGGGAAACCTAGCGAGATGCGTGGCATATAAATAAATTATTATTATTATTATTATTATTATTATTATTATTATGGCTGCAGAGATGTGCTTGAAAGCGTGTGGGTGAAGAATATAAGCACTCTGTTTTAGTTCTCCCTGGGAATAAATAATGAAGGAATTATACCAATTGAGCACATCTGCAAAACGTCTCTTATTTTGCATTAAACAGAGTCCAGCCCTTCCCAGAATTCTAATTGCGTTGAAACTAGAGCCAGATTTGAACCTGGAATCGTTCGTTTCGTTTGTGTGCTGAAACTTAAAACGCTGAGCAGGGCAGAAGGCATGTTTTGTTTTTGGGATGCTAAATCTTTGCTGGGAGGTTTTCAGAAGGGAATACTTTATCCTTCGCTGGGCTGTTGTCTTGGAAATGGGATAGCTCATTCCAATTTCTGTGTAACTTAAACATACAGCCTTCTGAACCTTCTAGTGGTGGAGCTAGGTCAGATTCACGCCATCTATTCAAAGCACCACAAATCCCACTTTAAACCGTCAAGGCTTTCCCCCAGGAATTCTGGGAGTTGTAGTTTGTTAAGGACTCCAAGAGCTTGTTAGGAGATACCTAATTCCCCTTCCAGAGCTGGAGCTTCCACAGTTTCCTGGGAAGAGGGATTGATTGTTAAAGCACTTTGGGGAAGGGGGGGGGGTTCTCCTAACAACTCTCAGCCCCCTTAAGAAACTACAATTCCATGACTAAAGTGGGATAATAGTGCTTTAAACGGATGGTGTGAATGTGACCCTACACCAGTGAACCTCTCTGCCAGTGATGGCCAAATTGGCCCTCCAGCTGTTTTGGGACTACAGTTCCCATCATCCCTGACAACTGGTCCTGTTAGCTAGGGAAGATGGGAATTGTAGTCCCCGAACAGCTGGAGGGCCAAGTTTGGCCATCACTGCTCTATGCATTTATCCAGCTGCTGCCTGGCAGGCGTTTGGGACTACAATTCCCATTAGTCCCGGCCAGGGCTGATGGGAGCTGTTGGTTACAACAGCCATGCTGGCTAAGACTGATGGGCACTATAGTCCAAAACACTTGGAGGGCATCAACTTGGGAAAGGCTACTCCCTAAAACATCATATCTGGGCTGGACTCTTGTCTCCAGTGCAGGGTTGTGCAAATTTAACATGTACTTCCTCATTCTTGCTTGGTCATCTAGATGCTCAGAGAAATGTAAGTGGCTGTTTACTTTTGGAGGAGAGGCCACTGGGGGCTTTATGATAAGGTTTATTTTTATTTCAAAAACACATCTTTTTTAAAAACACCACCACCCACATATACAGTTTGGAAAAGGTCAGGACTCAAGGGCCTAGTTCTCAGTGAGGTGGTGAACCTGTCTTAGGGCTGTACTGCTTCAAATTGCAGGTTTGGGACTCCCAGGATTGAATGCTGCTCTGTACAAAAGGATTCAATGCACATAAGCAGTGAGCCTTCTCCTTGACCTGCTGGTTTTCTATGTGCGGGGAGTTTCCTACCTGTGAGAGAGCATTTCAAGGCATGAGGCTTCCTCCCCCAAAATTAAAAATAAAAATAAAAATAAAAATAAATAATTTTATAATTTTATTAATTATACCCCTCCCATCTGGTTGGGTACCCCTAGCCACTCTGGGCAGCTTACAACATATCGAAAAACAGTTGTATGAAGCTGGGACTGATGGGTTGCTTAGCCATCCTGGCTGGGGCTCATGGGAGTTGTAGTCCAAAACAATGGCAGGGTGCCACGTTGGAGAAATCCATGCCATGTCGAGGAGCGGCTATGCCTTGGGGAAGTTCCCTCCTGCCTGAATTTGGTGTCCAGCTCCGAGGGCCTTCTGGCGGTTCCCTCCCTGTGAGAAGTGAGGTTGCAGGGAACCAGGCAGAGGGCATTCTAGGTAGTGGCATCTGCCCTGTGGAACGCCCTCCCATCAGATGTCAAGGAAATAAACAACTATATGACATTTAGAAGACATCTGAAAGCAGCCCTGTATTGGGAAGTTTTAAATGTTTGATATTATTTATTATTATTATTATTACTAAAGGTAAAGGAACCCCTGACTATTAGGTCCAGTCGTGGCTGACTCTGGGGTTGCGGCGCTCATCTCGCTTTATTGGCCGAGGGAGCCGGTGTACAGCTTCCGGGTCATGTGGCCAGCATGACTAAGCCACTTCTGGTGAACCAGAGCAGTGCACGGAAACACCGTTTACCTTCCCGACGGAGCGGTACCTATTTATCTACTTGCACTGGCGTGCTTTCGAACTGCTAGGTTGGCAGGAGCAGGGACCGAGCAACGGGAGCTCACCCCATTGCGGGGATTCGAACCGCCGACCTTCTGATCTACAAGTCCTAGGCTCTGTGGTTTAACCCAAAGCGCCACCCGCGTCCCTTATTATTATTTTATATCTCTCATCCCAGGTACCTTCCTGCAGGAGGAGCGCCTGGACTCGCTGACCTTGCTCTGCCTCACCTCCCTGCCCAGCTTCTACATCCTCTTCGCGGCCGCCCTGGTCCTGGAGGTGGGGCCCGCCTGGGACGGCACCCTGGCCTACGGAGGCGGCCTCTGGGCCTGTGTCCTGCTCAGCTGCCTGGGCTCGGTGCTGTACAACTTGGCCAGCTTCTACGTCATCTCGCTGACGTCGGCCCTCACCATCCACGTCCTGGGGAACTTCAACGTGGTGGGCAACCTCCTGCTCTCCCACTTCCTCTTTGGCAGCCGCCTGACGCTGCTCAGCTACGCGGGCATCGCCCTCACCCTCTCGGGGGTCTTCATGTACCATCACTGTGACTGCATCGCCTCCTGCTGGCGCTCCAGGGGTGGGCGGGGCAAAGAGGAGTAAGCAAAGAGAGGGAGGACGTGATTGGAGCTGTGACTGCCAAGCGCGGGAGCCAATGGGGTAGGGGCCTGCCCCGCCAACCTCAGCCTGCTCTTGTCCAGCCCCCATCTGGTCCAGGAGGGTTGGCACTGGCTGCCCGCTTCCTGCTCCCTGGTCTCAGTGTCGCTCAGCCGGGAGGAGGACGGGGACAAAACTAGAATGAGTTGACTCAGCCTGCTCTCTGGCACCACCTACTGTTGGGCTCCCTGCTTTCTGCCCTACCAGTGGGCACCGGCCACCACGGGGAGTTAGGGTGACTCTGAATACCCGTTGTTGGGAATTGCAGGTGGGCAGAGTGTTGGTTTGCTCAGGTCCCGCTTGCAGGCTTCTTGTTAGGGCATCTGGTTGGCCGCTGTGAGAACATGATGCTGGACTAGATGGGCTTGATTCAGCAGAGTTGCTCTTATGTTCTTGCACCACCACTGCAGGGGGTGGCACTGCCGGCCAGCTTCCTCCCCTCGGTGTTGCCCTTGCGGAACTGCAGAACGGAGGACGGGGACAAAAGCTGCACTTAGTTGGCTTTGCCTTTCGTTGGCTGCGGCGCCACCTACTGTTGGGCCTCCCTGCTTTCTGTCTTGCCAATCCCAATGGGTGCCAGCCACTACTGCCATTGTGGGAAGGTGTGCCACTCCTCTCTGATGGATCATAGCACTCCTCTGGTATGTTGCAGGGGGCGCTCATGAGCAGCAGATGCAAGAATTATGGGAAGGCTTATCCTCCCCCACTCAGCCCCACCTGACCCTGAGCCATTTTACGCACTGGGCAAGAGCTACAGCAGATGGTTTTTAGAGGAAGCCAGGAGACGCCACCTCTGCCCACCAAAGGATTTGACGGCACGGGGTGCAGGGATTAGATGCCGCGTATCTGAATTCTCACCTACATTGAATCTTTTTAAAAAACAATATTTTAAAAATCCCTGCCCCTAGAAAGCCAGCACCTTCGGAGAGAGAGGATTCTCTTCTCGTTTTCTCCTTGATGTGCTAGATTTCTACATGCAGGTAGGCTCCCCAGCTCCTCTGAGGCAGATAATTCAAACATGCAGACTCTGGGGAAGAGAGAAAGGAAGAGCGGATCTGCCTCAGCAGAGCTCCCTGGCACCAGCCGCTACTTCTCATAGGGCTAAAAATTGGGGGGAAACCAAGTGTTTCCTTCTTTTTAAAAAATGTTGAGACTTGAAAGTGTGCTGGAGTGCACCTCTGATCTCCGCAAGCCGCTTTGCAGCCATGCCAGTTCCTTCCCAAGCCCTCCGAGGGCACAGTGGGATTGATGCCCGCAGAGGGGGGTGGCACAGAGTTCCTCCTTTCCTTGGGCAGGGCTCCCCACTTGGTACTAAAGTGCTGAATATGCTGGGAGGAGCAGCTCCCATATAGGAGGAACATGGAGATGAAAAGTGGTGTGTTCAGGGGCATGCATGTGTGCGCATGTATGTGTGTGTGTGTGTCTATTTCCGTTCTCTACTGCCACCTGGTGGGGTGGCATATAGTGCAATTTTTATGGATGGATGTTTTATTTCTGTGCTACCTGCTAGTGGGTTAAGGGTGTGTGTGTGTATGAGAGAGCGAGAGAGAGAGCGCATGCACATTTGCTTATGAGTAGACACCCATTAGTATTTCCTTATCCTCACTGGGCTACATCAAGGATGAGGAGATCTGTAGCCCTCCAGTTTCCGTTGGACTACAGCTCCCATCAGCCCCTTGTCAATGGTTAGGAATGATGGGAATTGTAGTCCCAGCATCTAGAGGACTATAGAGGTCCCCCCATTCCTGGACTAGGTAACTCTCCTACCTTAGGGTGCTCATTTGCTTTCGGTGGATGAAGACAATCTTTACTGTTTGGCTTGTGTGCATATATTCGAAGGGCATTTTCCACCTGCCCACCAGATTCACTGAAATCCTCTGATGAATGGGCACCCATTAAGCCCACTGGTAGTGGGTGAAAATGGTCAGTATTACTCTCCATGGGGTAAAATGCTTTTGGACTCGTTTGTATTTGTTTACTTGTTGTTTCAGGGTGGGGATGCACCCCGTTTTTGAAGGAGTCAAGGTCATTCTGTGCATGCAGATCAAATCACATGGCGCAGAATTCTCTTGGACCAATTTCTGCTTGCACCTGGAAGTCTAGCATGTGAGGGGGTGAGAGTTCTAGCCCACCCGAACTCCCTGGGAGGCTAGCTTTCTACACGCAGGGATGTGTTCGCTCTGTATACTTTGGTGTCCGTTCCTGCGGTTCGATGTGGAACTCGTGTATCATGTGGTTCACCAGCAAGTGTTGATTGGCTTTCAGCCACTCCTATAGAAGTGGATTGTCGTTTCCCCCTTACGACACTGGCTGTCCTGCTTTGCATTTTACATTCTCTCCAAGCGGAGGCTAATGTACATATCTGTAATGTCTGCAAGATGCGCCCATGTCGGCTTGCTGTCATTTATAGCAAAGGGGGTTCGATAATCAGTGTGTGTGTGTGTGTGTGTGTGTGTGTTGGTCAGGTGTCTCTGACCTGGCGCTCCCCAGATGTTTTGTTCTTCCATTTCTACCAGACCCTACCAGCACAGCTGTTTTGAACTACAACCACAGCCATTCTGGCTGGGGGCTGCTGGGAGCTGTAGTCAAAACATCTAAGAGGATGTTTTGGAGGAAGGCTGGGTTCCGGATATCAAGGTCAGAGCCAACACATTTGTCCCTGGTGAAAAGGCTGTGGATACAGGCGTTTCCCTACTCAAGTGTAAAGGGAAACATAAAGGCTGAACTGACCCCCACATAGCCTGCCAGAATCAATTTGGTGCAGCAGAAAGAACTGTTAGCAGATAGAAGGCTAGCCGTGAGCGCTCAGCAGTGCTGGGCATGTGTGTGGCCAAATATTTTTGCCAGTGTGTAAATTATTCAACTTTTTTTTATTTACCATATGTGTGTGTGTGTGTGTTTTTTGGGGGGGGGTCAAATTAGGTTCAGCCCTAGCCACTTTTGTGCCTGAGATAAAAATTCGCAAGGCACCACTTTCGTCCACTGACACGAGGAAAAGTCAATATGACGATTCCTCTGGATACATTTATATAGGACTAAGTAAAAGTGTTTGAAAATGCTGGTGGATCAGGTCTGTCTGTCCTATTAGTACCCAAAATATATCGGCTGGAACAGCCACTCCTAGTGTCTGTCCTCTGTCCACTGTTGGAGGCAGTATGAAGGGGAAGGTAGGAAAAAACCACCACTGTTGAGGAATTCAGTATTGAGAGTTCTTGGGCTTCTGGTCTCTTCTGGCCTCCTGTTTATGGATTTATAGAAGGGCAAAGGTCTCCTCACAATACCATTTGTTTCATAAAACCAGATTTCTACAGTGTGAGGTGGGCCCTGTGTCATTGTTAACCACCACCTGAGTTGTCCATAAAGCACAAGGTATTTTGTGACAACCGGAGTGGTATAGTTGTGAAAAGTGTCTAATCGGGACCCAGAGAAATTTGAGTTCCTGTCCTCATTCAGCCATGAAGCCCACTGGGTGACTTCAGGCCAGTCACACTTTGGACATAACTACCCTGGCTTCATACCCCACGGTTTTTGAATACTGGCTAGTAACAGAAAGCCACAGTTTCATGTGTAATGGGAAACTGTGGTTTGGTTCACCAGTATTAACTTAGGAAGCTGCCTCACACAGAATCAGAGACCGTCGGTCCACCTAGCTCAGAATTGCCTACGCTGGCTATTGGTGACTCTCCAGAGTTTCAGATCTGAGACATCACCACCAGCCCTACCTGGAAATGCCAGGAATTGAACCCACAGCCTTCTGCTTGCAAGGCAGATGTTCTGCCACTGAGCTACGGCCCTTTCCTTGAAGCCACCAGGGGAGGGGAAGGAGTGTGGAGGCTCAGTTTCACAAACCATGGTTTGCAAAGCCAGGATTGTTACATCCCGACTGACCATGTCTGTCAGCTTAGCCTACCTCACAGGGTTTTGTGGTGAGCATCTAAAGGGTAGGCAGAGGACCGCATCTGCCACACTGAGGTCCTCAGTGGGAGAGTGTTAACAAAATCACCACCGTAGTGGAGGCATCGCCATTTTTGCACGCACAGCTCTGGGGAATTGTATCTGTCCGGTTTCCTGTCTGGTGATGCCGTCGCCGCTCTCGCCCCTGACCCTTCCTTCCAGCAGTGAGCGATCCTTGCCGTATCACACCCAGCCTGAATCGTCCCAGCTAGGGACACGTGTCAAGTTCTCCTTTCGTGAACCGTCCGGGTTATGCCATCCGATCAACGAGATAACAGGCGACTGAGGGAACCTCTGGCGTAACCAGAGCACAAAGAAGGCCAAGCCGGCCTCTCCGGTTTCATTTGCCCTTCAAATAAAGCTCTATTTTTGTCTTACTTGAGCGGTTGTGCTTGTGTCCTTGAACGACCCGAGGAAGGGAGGGAAACAGAGATGTGGGCGAGAGGGAGAGCCAGAGCCCACTCCTCCACCTCCAGCAACTGTTTTGAGAAAAGAAATAGCTCTACATCAGGAAAGAAGATAATTCCCCAAGGCCTTTGCCCTTCCGTTGCCAGAGGAGGAGGGCGATGCAGGAAAATGCCTGTTCCTGCCCATCACTGGCGGTTGCCATGGCAGCCGGTCTCATGAAAGGCCTGCTTTTGCCAGCAGCAAACTCAAGGGGAGGTTTTTCATCCTACACCGGGGGGTGAAGCACCTTTTTCAGCCCGACGGCCGTCTTCTCTTCCGGGCAACGGTGCAGGGGTAGGCGGGACTGGAGGCAAAGATGGGCGGAGAAACAAATATGAGTTTTGACTTATATATACCAGGCAGGTTCCTACTCGCACTCAAATACAGCTCCTTCTGCCGTTCAGGCAAGCAGGAGGCATTATGGGAGTTCAAGGGCACATTCCAGCCTGGCAAAAACACTCAAGGCCGGGTAGGAAGCAAAGCTGGTGAAGGACAGGGCCTGGGGACAGGGAGTGTAGCCTGGAGAGCATTCCAAAAGCCAGATAGGCCTGGAGGACCACATTGACTCCCTGCCAGGCCTGAGGTTCCTCACCCCCCAATGTATGGAATAAATGGAGGCGGCAGATCAAACTACATCTTAGGCCAGGAGTCAGCAAACTTTTTCAGCAGGGGGCCGGTCCACTGTCCCTCAGACCTTGTGGGGGTCCGGACTATGTTTTTTTGGGGGAAATGAACGAATTCCTATGCCCCACAAATAACCCAGAGATGCATTTTAAATAAAAGCACACATTCTACTCATGTAAAAAAACGCTGATTCCTGGACTGTCTGCGGGCCGGATTTAGAAGGCGATTGGGTCAAATCCGGCCCCCAGGCCTTAGTTTGCCTACCGATGTCTTAGGGCTTAGGCCATCTGTTCCTCCTCCTCAGATTTCCCTCAGCGGATCTGGCCAGTTTTCTTACTGAGCTCCTGAGGCAATAAGGAGCTGTCCACTGGCTATATATTTGAGCTTAGTTTCATCCCAGTTTAAAACAGATCTTTAATTGACCCTGGTTTCTACCCTTCAGTAAGGGGCCCAGGAAGGCAACGAAAGGGGAAATAATACTGCTTGGTGCTTATTCTCCCTTGCCTATCGCCCTTCCCCCCTCTCCCAATTTGGATTAACAAGATTAACGTCTTGGCATGATCTCGCCCTCCCGGGAGCAGCACGGCATGGGGAACATTCTGTTCCTGGTTTGTCACCTTCTTTCTCCAGCAGGGCTCCTGTGCCTTTCAACGTATGCAGGATGCTTATGGCAGGGAATGTCACACGGGATGGACGTCTATCCTGCATGCGGCAGTCGAGCGCATCGGAGCTCTAAAAGGAAATGGAAAGTGGGCAAGAGATTTAGGGCAAGGGATCCCCAAAGCTGCCGCACACAGAGCAATGGGAGTCTTTGTAAACACTGTACATTTAAAGCACCATGTTATAAAGTTTTGTTCAAACAAGTCGGGATGGAGGCTGAATAGAGGGGTCATTTAAAAGAGCTCCCAGTTTAGCACTCGGATCTCTGGATGAACGGAGGCTGCTTTCAGACAGTTGCTGTTTTCAGGTGAGATTCAGTCGCTTCCTGACAAAAAGATTAGACTTTTTGCAATAATGGAAGTCGTGGGGAAATGCACTGGAAATGGTGAGAAAACCCTTGTTTTGATGCAATGTCATCCAAGTTCCCCAACATACAAATTAAAATGAATCTCATTAAACAGCCAACGTCGTGCGATCTCACTGCAAATAAATAGCCAACATCGTCTAACCTCCCTGAAAACGAATCAGGATCGATGCTCAAGAAACTGGTCACCTGGAGTCACCAATCATCCTGCTACGCTACACCAGGTTTTGTAGTTCTTATTTATTTTCTTACACCCTGTACAAATCACCTTTAAGGACAAGGACTCTCAAGGTAGCACACAATTTTTAGTAAATTAAATGATGTAATAAAAGCACGTTGAAAACTACTGAAAACAGCTGCAAAATAAAAGAGTTAAAAACCAGCAACAGATAAACGCATTCTTGGCTTTAGCTTTTCAGAACACGGTGAACATGGTGATATGAGGCTTTTCCTGTTTTGGAAATATTTTTTCGCTGCTTATCTGTGTGTCTGAATTCTTAAAGCTAGTCGGGAAAGACATCTGGCTGTCTGTAAACACAGTGGAGCTCTTTGGTTTATATTCTTGTGCCCAAGTTGCCACCTTTTCATCCTGGCTGTGCTCCTCCTCCTCTTAACAGCAGACAGAGCAACACAAATAAATTAGGCAGGGGAGTTTTTTCCTGGCAGGGAGATAATGTGTTACCTGCTTGATTGCATCATGGTTGCCATTGCTTAAGACAGAATGCTTTGTTGGCAACCCTATATTTATATAAACCAAATATAATAAACATATTGAAGAAGTTTATATAAAAAGAAGTAACATAAGCACGCCTATATTATAGTGCTTTAAAGAGAAACATTAACAGTGCAATCCTAACCTAATGTCTACTCAAAAGTAAGTCCTATTGAATTCAGAGAGCTTACTTCCAGTCAAGCAGGGTTAAGAATGCAGCCTTAAACACTACATTGTGTTTTAAAGTGTTCCAGTTATTCAACAGACATTTAAAGCACATGATTTCCCCTGACAGAATCCTGTGAACTTTAGTTTCCTCACAGAGCTAGAGTTTCCAACACTTTGAACAAACGGCAGTTCCCAGAATTGTTTGAGAGAAGTCTTGTGCTTTAATTTTATGGTGTGGATTTGTCCTTAATTTACCAAGAAGGATGAATTTATTGAGTTGTGGCAAACCTGGCGCCTTGTGAACTCTCACTCTGCAATGTGCCTGAGAGCTGCAGGAGATTACATTGAGCTCAGGTGGGAAAACTTGCCTGCTCAGAATCCAGAGTTTGTCAGCTGACTCTGGAGTAGCACAAAGCAAACTTCCTGTAGACGGTAAAGAATCAGCCAGGTTCCTGTTCAGTACTTTTCCTTTGGAGAAAGGAATAAAGTCGTTTGCTTGCCCACATATCTCATCCAGAAAACACCTTTGAATTCCAGCTGCAGAGGACTTACCTGTCTCTCCAGGTAGGTCAAGGGCTTCTTTCCTACATTACAGGAGTTTAAAGAAGCTGGGGATTTTGTTTCGAGGTGGACTGACAGGTGTGTGTGTGTGTGTGTCTGCTGCTGGAGAGAGAAATTCAGAGCAATAAGGATGTATGGTGTGCTCAAAACCCATGAAGCCGTGCTTAATTGTTTGTTTTGTTTTTAAAAAAGCAGTAAGTGCTGCAATCTGACGTCCAAGAAATCGATCCCCTTTGGGTGTGGAAGAATTACATCAGCCTTCCCCAACCTGGTGCTCTCCATATGTTTTGGATTGCAGTGCCCACTAGCCCTCGGGCAGGGATGATGGGAACAACAGGCCAAAACATCTGGAAACTGCCAGGTTGAGCGCCGGCTGCATTAAACACTCAGATGTGAAGTTAGCAGCCAGGCTGTTTAGAAGCGAGGGGAAAGCACACCTTTCAGCTGTCTGTCTGCTGCAAACAGCGGGAATTAGTGGCTGTTTTTATCTCCACACTCCTGTGTTTCCTTGAACGCTTAACAAACCTGCTGGGTAAGAAAAAAAACTTACATGGACCACTGCCTGCTTTGTCAAGATGCAGTCTTAAAGGTGCCAGTGGACTCTTTCGGGTTTTCTTTTCACTACAGGAAAACCGGATCATTCTGTTCTTCTGGGTACATGGCCTTTCATTAAAGTACTGGTCCATTTAGCTTAGTATTGCCTACACTGACTGGCAGCAGCAGCAACTGTCCAGGGTTTCAGACAGGGGACATTCCCAGCCCTACTGGGAGATGCCCTTTGGGTTTGAACCAAGGACCTTCTGCGTGCAAAGCAGATGCTCTACCATTCAGCTACCGTCCTTCCCCCAAAAATGAATTAAGATTCTGGTCCTTATGGTTTTAAAAGTGGCAGAGCATG
Source organism: Podarcis tiliguerta (assembly GCF_965153285.1). NCBI lineage: Eukaryota > Metazoa > Chordata > Lepidosauria > Squamata > Lacertidae > Podarcis > Podarcis tiliguerta. Next base: position 24,313,815 of record NC_139549.1, read on the forward strand.
CAGGGCAGATGCTCTACCACTGAGCTACAACTCATACTCCTCCAGTGTCTTCAACAGATGCACGACACCCAGAAATATAGCTGGCAAAGCTTGCCCTGGCATGGTGGTAAAGAAATGGGGAAAGATTCAGCTGCTGCACTTATTTTATGTTAACCTGCCCATGGCCAGAGGCAGGAGGAAGAGGGGCAATGGTGGGTGAAACCCCGCCACCACTTACAGTTTACATCACTCTTAACTTCTTCCTCATTCCTGTCAAGGCCGATGAACTCTGAGGCTGCCCATCTGATGAGATGCTTGCAGCAGATCCATAAGGTAAGGCTATTGGTGGCTATTAGCCACAATGTTCTCATAGCTATAATTAAGGGACCCTGCACTTCTGAATTTGCTAGTAGGCTACCGTCCCAGGTATGGTGACTGATCTGCCACTACAAGCAGAGGCATATCTTCTCCCCCACCCTGCGGAAATAAGTTAGGTAAAAGTAAAGGGACTCCTGACCATTAGGTCCAGTCGTGACCGACTCATGGGGTTGCGGCGCTCATCTCGCTTTACTGGCCGAGGGAGCTGGCGTTTGTCCACAGACAGTTTTTCCAGGTCATGTGGCCAGCAGGACTAAGCCGCTTCTGGAGAACCAGAGCAGCACACGGAAACAGCGTTTACCTTCCCGCCAGAGCGGTACCTATTTATCTACTTGCACTTTGACATGCTTTCGAACTGCTAGGTTGGCAGGAGCAGGGACCGAGCAACGGGAGCTCACCCCGTCGCGGGGATTCGAACTGCCGATCTTCTGATCAGCCAGTCCTAGGCTCTGAGGTTTAACCCACACCGCCACCCGCATCCCTGGAAATAAGTTGGTGCCCTCCAACTGCTTCGGGCAAGTATTTATTCAATTGATTAACTGCTTTCTGCATAAAGAGCCTCTTTAGAACACAAGGCATAACGCCAGATGAAAACACCAATACATCACAATAAAATCCATAGAATAACCCTCAGAAGAGACCCAGTAAACAACAACAGAAGCCTATAATCAATAAACAGCACCATCGTCATCTGTGCAGACTGGGGCTGATGGAAGATGTAGTCCAAAACAGCTGGGGGGACACACCTGGAGGTATGGGACGCAGGTGGCGCTGTGGTCTAAACCGCTGAGCCACTTGAGCTTGCCGATCGGAAGGTCAGTGGTTCAAATCCCTGTGACAGGGTGAGCTCCCGTTGCTCTGTCCCAGCCCCTGCCAACCTAGCAGTTCGAAAGCACACCAGTGCAAGTAGATAAATAGGTACCACTGTGGCGGGAAGGTAAACAGCATTTCCGTGCGCTCTGGTTTCCGTCATGGTGTCCCATTGCGCCAGAAGCGGTTTAGTCCTGCTGCCCACAGGACCCGGAAAGCTGTCTGTGGACAAACACCGGCTCCCTCGGCCTGAAGGCGAGATGAGCGCCACAACCCCATAGTCGCCTTTGACTGGACTTAACCGTCCAGGGTCCTTTACCTTTTAGCCTGGTGTGGCTTATATGGACAGTTTTGAGCCTTCCTTCTCTCCTATTCTTACAAGTTAAACCTATGTCCTGTTTTGCGTTCCTCGTCCCTGTCCTTTGTCACTTTCTCCACTCCATCTGTCTTCTGGGACAAAAAAAAACCTTTCAAATGCTGACTGCAGGATTATTATTTTTTACTGCCTGGCGGCGTGTTTGGCATCTTCCCCCCTCTGCTGGTTGAACGTAGTCATTGCACCGGCATATGTGGGTCAGCCCTTTGATTTGTTTCAATTCTCTTGGGGACTCAGCGCCCTTCAAAGAAGTGTGCTTTATGTGTTGCATAACTTTGGTTTTTGCTCCCAGGTTCTGGTTTGAAAAGTGTATTGTTTTTCCTTCTCGGTGGCAAGCATCAAGTCTGGAGGGAGAGAAGGCACTCATCATCTTATATAGGAACCAAAGGATTGGAGAAATATTAATTTTGGGTTTGCTTGAAGCCCTAAGAGAGGATTTTTTAAAAGCCTCCCTCAAATCTCTGTTTAATTCCTGCACATTCAACAGATGCAGCCAAGGCAAAACTGGTTTTCCAACTCTTCTTTGGCTAAATATTTGCTTTTCCCAAAACCAGTTTCTGAATGATGGACTGGACCAGGGGCTGAATGTGGCCCTCAAGTCCTGTTGTGTGTTTTTTGAAACATTTAATCTTTTCTTGTTGTTGTTAACTTTGTTTGCGTTAAATATGTATTCTGTAGTTGACCACCTTTGTAATGCTTTATTTTGAAATCATTAGAATAATATTTTAGTTTTCTGTTAATTAGGTTGTTTTGCCTGCATACTCTTTATTTGACTTTCTTCAGAAATGTTTGATTCTGGATTGTTTTATTGATGTTTTAATATGCTGTAAACCACTTTGAGATTTTTCATATATATATATATATATATATATATGCAGGTTTTGGTGTCCTCGGGTGTCTTCCCGTGTAAAAGTTGGGGTGTCTAGGCGACGTTTCGACGAGGTCTCACTCGTCATCTTCAGGCTGGTGCTTTCGGCTTCTTGTTACTGGAACAGAGCAGGATCTCAGTGTTTGAGTTCCTATAAATACTGTTGAGGAGGTGTGGTGTATAGCCTCCAATGTTCTGGGCAGAGAGGAGGTTCCCAGGCTAGTGTGCCTTTTCTTCTTTTGTTCCTTAATTACTTGAGGGATATCTTGAGTGATTTCTTGAGTGATTTCCTGAATCCCACTTAGGTGGGTCATTAGGTGTGGATTAGTTGCTAAAGCCTTCGTGTCTTGAACTCTTGAACTTTGTGAAGAGTTTTTCTGAGAAGATGGCTGTACTGCACTTGGTTGTGCTCTGGCTTGGCTTCGTGTATAGGGGCGAGCTGTGGTTTTGTGGCCTGTGCCAGCCAGATCTGTGTAGGGATTGCAGGGGGGTGCAGCATCCGGAGGTGCCACCCTGGTTTGGCTACTGGATGGTGTCTGTAATTTATCTGTGGAGAGGGTCTGGGTTTGGGTCTGGTGTGGTTGATTGGTGATGGCGTTCTGTGTGCCTCTGGATCTGGTGTCAGATTTTGTGGGGAGGGCTAATTTCCAGATGTCTGGCAAGCGGGATGTGTCGTCACGCTTGTTCATGTTGTGAGGGTGTTTCTCTATCTCGATGGCTTCCATGATTATTCTCTTGTGGTGATGTTCCATGTTAAAGAGCAATTTGGAATCTGCAAAATTAATTTCGTGTCCTGTTTCTTTCATGTGTTGGAAAAGAGAGGAAGTTTTTTCTTCTTTTTTGACGGCATTCTTGTGTTCTGCGATACGTGCATTTATTCGTCTGTTTGTTTGTCCAATGTACGTGGCTGGGCAGACTTTGCAGGGTATTTCATAGACCCCTTGGTTTTCCAACTGAATTTTATCCTTGGGGTTTCTGAGGATATTGGCTATTTTTTGGTTGGTGCAAAAGGCTGTTTTGATATTGTGTTTATGGAGGATTTTGCTAATTTTATCTGTAGTGCCCTTGATATAAGGAAGGAGGGCTATGCCATTGTTTTCTTCTGTGTCTTGGTTTTTGGGGGGTGTTTCTTTTTGGATTAGCTTCGTAACCCTGTTTTGCTGGTATCCATTGGCAATTAACACATTTGAGGATTAAGGAACAAAAGAAGAAAAGGCACACTAGCCTGGGAACCTCCTCTCTGCCCAGAACATTGGAGGCTATACACCACACCTCCTCAACAGTATTTATAGGAACTCAAACACTGAGATCCTGCTCTGTTCCAGTAACAAGAAGCCGAAAGCACCAGCCTGAAGATGACGAGTGAGACCTCGTCGAAACGTCGCCTAGACACCCCAACTTTTACACGGGAAGACACCCGAGGACACCAAAACCTGCATTCCTGTACCCGTGAAAATCTACGAAAGCATATATATATATCAAAACAAATACAATCCCCCCGAATACATCTTGGACCTGACCAACCACTGCCTAACCAACACGTACTTCATCCACAATGGACAAAGATACAAACAGATAGAAGGAGCACCTATGGGATCACCCCTCTCACCGGTCATCGCTAACCTGTACATGGAACACTTTGAAACCAATGCTTTAGACAAGTCAGAACACAAACCCAAACTTTGGCTCAGATATGTTGACGATACCTTTGTAATTTGGCCACACGGGAAGGAAAAACTGGATAGCTTCCTCACACATCTCAACAGCCTACACCCCAAAATACAATTCACTATGGAAATAGAAGCCAACAACCAACTTCCCTTCCTTGACGTCCTAATCTACAAAAAACCTGATGGCTCCCTAGGACACACTATCTACCGGAAAAAAACACACACCAACCGCTACTTACATGCACAATCACACCACCACCCTGCACAAATAAACTCCGTAGCCAAGACTCTCATCTCCAGAACCAAACGCCTGGCTGACGAAGACCACTTGACAACTGAGTTACAGAATCTCTCAAATGTGTTAATTGCCAATGGATACCAGCAAAACAGGGTTACGAAGCTAATCCAAAAAGAAACACCCCCCAAAAACCAAGACACAGAAGAAAACAATGGCATAGCCCTCCTTCCTTATATCAAGGGCACTACAGATAAAATTAGCAAAATCCTCCATAAACACAATATCAAAACAGCCTTTTGCACCAACCAAAAAATAGCCAATATCCTCAGAAACCCCAAGGATAAAATTCAGTTGGAAAACCAAGGGGTCTATGAAATACCCTGCAAAGTCTGCCCAGCCACGTACATTGGACAAACAAACAGACGAATAAATGCACGTATCGCAGAACACAAGAATGCCGTCAAAAAAGAAGAAAAAACTTCCTCTCTTTTCCAACACATGAAAGAAACAGGACACGAAATTAATTTTGCAGATTCCAAATTGCTCTTTAACATGGAACATCACCACAAGAGAATAATCATGGAAGCCATCGAGATAGAGAAACACCCTCACAACATGAACAAGCGTGACGACACATCCCGCTTGCCAGACATCTGGAAATTAGCCCTCCCCACAAAATCTGACACCAGATCCAGAGGCACACAGAACGCCATCACCAATCAACCACACCAGACCCAAACCCAGACCCTCTCCACAGATAAATTACAGACACCATCCAGTAGCCAAACCAGGGTGGCACCTCCGGATGCTGCACCCCCCTGCAATCCCTACACAGATCTGGCTGGCACAGGCCACAAAACCACAGCTCGCCCCTATACACGAAGCCAAGCCAGAGCACAACCAAGTGCAGTACAGCCATCTTCTCAGAAAAACTCTTCACAAAGTTCAAGAGTTCAAGACACGAAGGCTTTAGCAACTAATCCACACCTAATGACCCACCTAAGTGGGATTCAGGAAATCACTCAAGAAATCACTCAAGATATCCCTCAAGTAATTAAGGAACAAAAGAAGAAAAGGCACACTAGCCTGGGAACCTCCTCTCTGCCCAGAACATTGGAGGCTATACACCACACCTCCTCAACAGTATTTATAGGAACTCAAACACTGAGATCCTGCTCTGTTCCAGTAACAAGAAGCCGAAAGCACCAGCCTGAAGATGACGAGTGAGACCTCGTCGAAACGTCGCCTAGACACCCCAACTTTTACACGGGAAGACACCCGAGGACACCAAAACCTGCATATATATATATATATATATAATAATAATATACAGTGGTACCTTGGGTTAAGAACTTAATTCGTTCTGGTGGTCCCTTCTTAACCTGAAACTGTTCTTAACCTGAGGTACCACTTTAGCTAATGGGGCCTCCTGCTGCCACTGCGCCACCGCTGCCCGATTTCCGTTCTCATCCTGAAGCAAAGTTCTTAACCCGAGGTACTATTTATGGGTTAGCGGAGTCTGTAACCTGAAGCATCTGTAACCTGAAGTGTCTGTAACCCAATGCACTACTGTATGGCCTTTGAGACTCTCCCCAGGACACACCCTGCCCCATGAACAATCTGTCTAATGTTGAACCTGACCATTGGTCCATCTAGCTGAATCATCCAGATTAGCAGCGGTTTTCCTTTCCAGGAGATGAAGATCCTTCCTATCCCTTGCTTCCTGAGATCCTTTCAGCTGAGGGTACCAGAGACTAAACATGGTGTGGTCTGTAGTGCAGGCAGAATGTGTGCTCTGCCATTGAGCCATAGCTGCTCCTCCCTCTTTGAATGCTTGGGTTTAGTTAAAGCAGCACAGTCTGTAGAGCCCTGAAGGCTCCTGTGAGCACACAGGGATGCACCAGAATTTCCAGACTCGGCACACCTGTGAAACATGTAGCCTCTTCACCTGGACTCTCCATAGGACACACAAACACCCGCTCTGGAAACTCCTTGAGTGTCTTTGTCTGGCTGCGATGGGCATTTGAATTCTGATAATGCTTCTTTCTTGACTGAATAGAGGATGGAGGAGGGTGTCTGAGAGTGCAGAAACTAGCTCACTTTACAAAGTGGGGAAAAACCTTTGTTGCTTCCCCCACTTTTGGCAAAGCTTCTAGCCCTCAAGGCAGTTGCCTTAAGGGAATGAGGCAAATTTAACTTTACTTAGAGAAAAGTGTCCCTAAATTGCTTCCGGGCAATCCTCTCTACTGAGCGTTCATTCTGATTTTTTGGTGGGGTGGTTATAAGATGTTGCACCAAGCAATTCTTGCCCCGTGCTTTTTCTGTGCATTTCCCCATCACTTTCCTTACTGCAAAAAAGTGTTATTTTTATTTTGAGGGAGAAGAGAGTTTGGTGCAGAGTTCACTTCAGTAGCACAAGCTGAATCTGCTGATATGCCTGTTCGATCCTCTGCTAAAGCAGCAGCTGTCTGGAAGCACCCAAAATAAAGGAAGAGGAGGCAGGGGTAGGGTATTAGCATGTGTGGCTAAGGGCTAAAACTGCCACTTTTATTTTGGGGAGAAAAAAAGAAAAAAAAAGAAACCTTTATTTTTAAAGATGCCAAAACGTCATGCAGTAGCTAGCAAGCTTCTGAGTCCAGCAGAACTCTTCATCGGGTTGGATATTAAGCAATGCAGGAATAAGGGAGAAAGCTGACTTTCTATTGAAACTACAATGTCTGCATGGTTCAAAAGCTCACTTTTGTCACATTATCTTAGGAGTGTTGCTGTTTGGATTGCTGTGACGACTGCCTGCACTTCAGAGTTTGCTGTTGCTAGTGATCCAGCTCTGGTGTGCAGAGATGAACATACCAAGGACTTTGGTTGCAGTTTCTCTCTCCCTCTTTCCCTTGCAGGTATTCAGCAATGCCAATGAAATCCTCGCAGGCATCAGTCAGCCATCTGTGTGCAGCGAGGTGCTGCTGTCTGCACCAGGGACTGCATATATGCTGGGTATGGTATGGATTTGTGCCTATAAAAAAAGGCCCAGTGTCACAACTTCTACTGCCTATCGGTCTCCCTTTTCCGGAACTTGGGGAGCCATTCAGTGAAGCTGAATATTGGAAGATTTGAGATAGACAAAAGGCAGTACTTCACACAGTTATGGAACTCGCTGCCACGGGAGGCAGTGGGGGCCGAGAAACTTGGATAGCTTTAAAAAAAAATAGACAAATTCATGGAAAAGGCTAACAAATGCTTATGCTCTGCCTTCATGGTTGCAGACAACGAATAACAGCTGCTGGAAAGCTCAAGAGCAGTGACGTAGCGTGGGTTGCCAAGGCCCAGGGCCACGTGGAGGGAAGGGAGGGAAATGGACGGAAAAGGATGGAATATGCTCAACTGCATTCGCGCCACCCAGGAGATTGCAGCTGTAGAGATAAGAAGAGTCGTTTCCATTGACTGGAGAGGTCACTTCCTGGTTCACATGGAGAAGCCATTTTCATTAGACCCCCAGCGAGGGAAGTGCACAGCTGTAAGAAGAAGAAAAAAGGGATGTGGGTGGCGTTGTGGTCTAAGCCACTGAGACTCTTGAGCTTGCTGATCAGAAGATTGGCGATTTGAATCCCCATGACGGAGTGAGCTCCCGTTGCTCTGTTCCAGCTCCTGTCAGCCTAGCCGTTTGAAAGTACACCAGTGCAAGTAGATAAATAGGTACCACTGCGGCGGGAAGGTAAACGGCGTTTCCATGCGCTCTGGTTTATGTCACGGTATCCATTGCACCAGAAGCGGTTCAGTCATGCTGGCCGCATGACCTGGAAAGCTGTCTGCAGACAAACACTGACTCCCTAGGCCTGAAAGCGAGCTGAGTGCCGCAACCCCATAGTCGCCTTTGACTGGACTTATCCGTTCAGGGGTCCTTTACCTTTCTGGACAGCTGTATTGAGACAGCACCAGGTGTTGAAATTTTGCGCCCCTAACAAATTTGCAACCACCCCTGTAGCCCCTCCCCAATGCTACACCGCCGTGCAGGAGGAGAGGGGATTCTTGTGCTTGGGTCCTGCTTGGGGGCATCCCATAATGGGCATCTGGTTGCCCACTGTGAGAGCAGGATGCTAGCCTAGATGAGCCACTGGCAGCCTAAATTTGCTGATAGGCAAGCTGGATCTCACCCACAAAACAGTGGCCTTTGGGAAGTGGCTGTTGCAGCAAGGCTTGCAATATGTGACTTGAACCCTCAGAGGTGATATCCTCCCTCACTAATTCTTTTCTAAGTAACTCCACTCCACCGGTTTATGCTTGTGCACGTGCAAATCTATATCCCAACAGCTGCAGAGGGCGACTTTCCTTGCTGTTTCTTTTATTGCATCCAGGGTTGTCGGAAGTGTACCGGGTCTCCAAGCGCTTGGAAGAAGGGATGAAGGCTCGGAGAGCGGAGAGCGAAGCCCTGCTGCATTGCCTGCGCAAGGTGGATCTGGCCTGGAACAACCTCCTGTCCTTTCTCGCCTTTGGCCATTCTGTATTCCAGATGCTGGTAAGGGCGTCTTGGGACGCGGGTGGCGCTGTGGGTTAAATCACGGAGCCTAGGACTTGCTGATCAGAAGGTCGGCGGTTCAAATCCCTGCGACGGGGTGAGCTCCCATTGCTCGGTCCCAGCTCCTGCCAACCTAGCAGTTCGAAAGCACGTCAAAGTGCAAGTAGATAAATAGGTACCACTCCGGCGGGAAGGTAAACGGCGTTTCCGTTCGCTGCTCTGGTTCGCCAGAAGAGGCTTAGTCATGCTGGCCACATGACCCGGAAACTGTACACCGGCTCCCTCGACCGATAAAGTGAGATGAGCACCAAAACCCCAGAGTCAGCCACGACTGGACCTAATGGTGAGGGGTCCCTTTACCTTTGCCTTTAAGGATGTCTTAGTGGATACATGAAAAGTAAGGGCTAGCGCTGACCTCACCTCTCCCTCTGCTTGGCTTATTTAGTGGGTTTCTCTCTGATGACAGCTTGTTTACATACCCTCCAACAATTCTCCAATGAAAACAGGGATGTCTTAAGGAACAGCAGGACATTCTGGGATCCAATCAGAAACTGGAATGGCTTCTGTAGATCTGGGACTGTCAAAACTGGGTCTGTATTTATTTGGCTTCCTGAGGCTAGTCAATGGCACTCTGGGAAATGGTGTCATCATTCCGGCGGTGAAATAAGCAGCAGCTTATTTATTTGTCCTTTAGGAAGATAGAAAGCTGTCAAACAGAACTGGGTCATCTAGCTCAAGAATGTCCACACCATCGGATCATTCTGTTCTTCTGGGTACATGGCCTTTCATTAAAGTACTGGTCCGTCTAGCTCAGTATTGCCCACACTGACTGGCAGCAGCTCTCCAGGATTTCAGGCAAGGGGACATTCCCACCCCAACCTGGAAATTCTGAGATTGAACCCAGGACCTTCTGCATGCAAAGCAGGTGTCCTGCCACTGAGCTACAGCCATTCACTGTGCTGAATCTGACTCTTGGTCTATCAAGCTCAGTGCTGTTTACACTGACTGGCAGCAGCTCTCTGGGGTTTCAGGCAGGGAGTCTTTCCCAGCCTACCTGGAGATGGTGAGGATTGAACCCGGGACCTTCTGCATGCAAAGCAAGTGCTCAGCTAATGAGCTACAACCTTCTTCACCATCTCTCTCAGCATTGCTTATTCTGGCAGCATGCCTCTTCAGAGTTCTGATCCTTGACCAAGTGCCTGGGTCGCTGATTTGGGCTGTGGGGGAGAGAAAGTCAGGTTCTGACACTTTGGGTGCCCCCCCATGTTGACTTTGCTTACAGAATGTTACCCTGCTGGAGCCGTCTGGTGAAAGTGACTCTCGCTTGTCAGCTTCTGGCCTAGCACCCGAACCAGTCTGTGGGGTTTGCCTAACTGAGGTGAAGCGGGAGCCCCAGGTGAGCTTATTCATTTTTAAATTTGTTTCACACATGGAATGGGGAGTCTGTGGTCCTCTAGATGCTGGTGTTAAAAGTGCCAGACTAGGGACCTAGGAGAGCAGGGTTGAATCTCCACTCAGCCATGAAGCTTGGCTAGTTGCTGCCTTTCCGCCAAATTACCTCACAGGGTTGTTGTGGGTATTAAGTGAGGAGAACCATGTACACTGCCTTCAGCTCCTTGGGAAAAAAGGTTGGGATGTGATTATAATAATCATGTCTATTCTTATCACCGTCACGACTACTACTGTTTGGTAGTAGTATTTTAGTTGCTTGTTATCCAAATGTAAGGGACACGGTGGCGCTGTGGTCTAAACCACTGAGCCTCTTGGGCTCACCAGTCAGAAGGTTAGCGATTCAAATCCCCACAACGGGGTGAGCTCCCGTTGCTCAGTCCCTGCTTCTGCCAACCTAGCAGTTCGAAAGCACACCAGTGCAAGAAGATAAATAGGTACCGCTGCAGTGGGAAGGTAAACGGTGTTTCCGTGTGCTCTGGTTTCTGTCACGGTGTCCCATTGTGCCAGAAGCAGTTTAGTCATGCTGGCCGTATGACCTGGAAAGCTGTCTGTGGACAAATGCCGGCTCCCTAGGCCTGAAAGCGAGATGAGTGCCGCAACCCCACAATCGCCTTTGACTGGACTTAACCGTCCAGGGGTCGTTTACCTTAACCTTTATCCACATTAAAAAAATGACCATAATAGTTGTCGTTGTTAAATTTATTGCCTTCCCTTTACTGGCAGGTCCCAGGGTGGGTTACATCAGCTTCAAATGCAGAACTAAAAACTGTTGAAACATTACAGTCAGAGGAATACGGTGGGTCCTGAAAACTCACATCTCAGGTGTTCAAGGCTTGTTTAAAGAGAATTTTAGCATTTACTGAAAGCTGAAGAATGAAGGTACCAGGCACACTTCTGTGGGGTACAAATGCATTGAGCATGAAAGCAGAAGAACACCCTTAACAGCCACAATAAGCTTTGGCAGCACATCTTAGTCTATGAGATGCCTGGGGGAAAACACGATTCTCTAACTGGCATTGAAAAGATCTTAATGAAGGTTTCAGGTGGATTACAGTGGGAAGGGTATCGTGCAGACAGGGAGCCATGACCGAAAAGGCCTTATTTATTTTTCTTTGCCTTCCCAGGTGAGTTCTGGAAACTCAGATCCTATAATGTATGAAGGTAATTGTTATCATGCCAGCTGTGCCAATTTCTGGCTGAACTGTGTGGAGGCCACTTTGCCAGGAGGGACGTGATTCTCTCACCCCCCCCCCAAATTTTCTGAATGTACTCCAGTCGTCAGTTTCTTTGGAGGTTAAGAAGATCTGGAGACACAAACAGAGACTTTCAGAAGGCTACAGGATCATCTCCCAAGGCTTCATTGCTGGTGGGAAGTATCTTTGGAGAGACAAAACAAGATTGTGTGAAACCAGACTTGTGTCTTTCTGTTCATCAAAACAATCTTGTTTTTTTAGGATGCTTTAAAATGTGCCCAGGAACAACCTGTTTTCTAATTTATTTTGAGCACTTCTCTATCTGTATTCTGTGGTTTGCATCCAGACTAAATCAGTGGTGGTTCATCTCTGTGAGCGTCAGTGGGACTACACAGAATCTTTTTGCATGATTGATGTTGTTGGTGAAGTTTCTACCTCAAGTGACAGCTTTTTGGATCTGCTATGACCTTTTTTGCCCACCCAACTAAACATCTGCCAGATGTTTTGGACTACAATATATAATTCAGTATTTGAATGATTGGTATTAGTAGTTGTATTATAATTTGGTATTGTTACGATGAGGCTGTTATTGGATGCTAATTGAAAATTAATAAAAATTATTATCAGCCTGGTGACCACCAGAAGTTTTACACTACAACTCCCATCAGCTCCAGAACCATACGGCCATGCTGGCTGAGAGTGATGGGAGTTGTACTGTAGTTTAAAACTCCTGGTGGTCACCAGACTGGGCTAGGGCTTAGCAGTGTGAGACCTGATGCGGGCAGCCACGATTTACATCCCTGGTACCTTTGCTCCATTGCCAATTTTATGCCATCTTACTTTGGTCCGACTGAATTGAATTAGCCTTGCACTTAAGTATGTAGCATGACATTTGCAACCAGTATCGCCAAATAAAGTCTTAATGCAGGTCCGTAGCCTGAAATGTGAGGGTAAAGAGGCCTAAGGAAATACTGTAAAATGCAAGCAGTCTTTTATTTTACTAATTAAATGTATTGTTCCATTTTATTAATATAGGTGCTCTGTGTGCAAGTCAATTGATGAACCTAATACTAGTTCTGCTGGCTGGTTGGCCTGCCTGCCTGCCTGTGTGCTCCTGCTGGGCAGCTCCCTGCCAAGCCACACAGATCAAGGAAGGAAGTGGGTAAAGGAGGAATGGGCAGCCAGGCAGGGGACAGACATGCTGCACACTCAGATGTGCCCCCTTGCTCCTCTGGGAGGCAAGCAGGAAACAGAGGGTGGCGCCCAGCTGGGGGGAGGCAGCAGACTGAGGGAGGGAGGGAAGCAGGAAGGGGGATAGGGGAATATTGAGGATGCAGTGCCCCCAGAAGAAAATGAAAGGTAAAAAAGATCTTTTCAATGCCAGTTAGAGAATTGTGTTTTCCCCCAGGCATCTCATAGGCTAAGATGTGCTGCCAAAGCTTATTGTGGCTGTTAAGGGTGTTCTTCTACTTTCATGCTGCAATGCATTTGTGCTCCACAGAAGTGTGCCTGGCACCTTCATTATTCAGCTTTCAGTAAACGCTGAAAAAGGGACGCGGGTGGCACTGTGGGTTAAACCACAGAGCCTAGAACTTGCCGATCAGAAGGTTGGCGGTTCGAATCCCCGCGATGGGGTGAGCTCCCTGTTATGTACTGAAGTTCTCAACCTGGGCCAGCAGGGGGATACTGTAGATAGTTTTCACTCAGGTCCACGTCAGTTATTTTAGGTGGGAAACCCTGGGTTGTTGCTACAATGTTGACAAGCCGGCTCCTATAAAAGCAGGCCGGCTGAGCTGTTTCCTGTTCAGTTCTGTTCCAGCTTACAAAATAAAGAGCTGCTTTGGAGAAATCGCTGTGTCTGTCATGTCTACCCACTATTCAACACTCCCATTGTTCAGTCCCTGCTCCTGCCAACCTAGCAGTTCAAAAGCACGTCAAAGTGCAAGTAGATAAATAGGTACCGCTCCGGCCAATAAAGCGAGATGAGCGCCACAACCCCAGAGTCGGTCACGCCTGGACTTAATGGTCAGGGGTCCCTTTACCTTTACCCTTAAACACTGAAAATGCTCCTCTTTAAACAAGCCTTGAACACCTGAGATGTGAGTTTTCAGGACCCACCGTATTCCTCTGACTGTAATGTTTCAACAGTTTTTAATTCTGCATTTTAAGCTGATGTAACCCACCCTGGGACCTGCCAGTGAAGGGAAGGCAATAAATTTAACAACGACAACTATTATGGTCGTTTTTTTAATGTGAAAAAAGGTAAAGGTAAAGGACCCCTGGATGGTTTAAGTCCAGTCAAAGGCAATTATGGGGTTGCGGCGCTCATCTCGCTTTCTGGCCGAGGGAGCCGGCGTTTGTCCACAGACAGCTTTCCGGGTCATGTCGGCAGCATGACTAAACTGCTTCTGGCGCAACGGGACACCGTGACGGAAACCAGAGCGCACGGAAACACCGTTTACCTACCTGCCACAGCGGTACCTATTTATCTACTAGCACTGGTGTGCTTTCAAACGGCTAGGTTGGCAGGAGGTGGGCTAGAGCAACGGGAGCTCACTCCGTTGCGGGGATTCAAACCACCGACCTTCTGATTGGGAAGCCCAAGAGTCACAATGGTTTAGACCACAGTGCCACCTGCATCCTTCAGAATAAAATTACTGGGTAGGGGGCAAGGGACCCCGGCCCCCTAGAGTTGGCACCTATGTGGTCTGGTAACCCTAGGCACTACAATCCTACTTTGCTTCAACATTGGGTGTTTCCCAAAGGAAAAGCTCTCCCTCTTCACTGAAGGCTTTGTTATTTTGGAACGAGACACAAAGGAGTCACAAACTGAGCTTGCCTATGGTTTGCTTGTTTTTTCAATTTTTTGTCGCTTTTATGTATAGAAAAGAAAAAGGCACACGCATACACACAGAGCATCCCCTTATTGACAATCTCACCCCCCTTCTTCTTCATCAGGCAATAGGGCTCTGCACTGGACAGAGTTGGGCAAAATTTCAGACTTAGTAAAGATAGCGTCGGGGTTCGTTCAGCTCCGCTGAGCCCCCTTCTCCCGGAGGGCGCGAGTTCTGTAATTGTCACAAGGCTATCATGACCCTGACTTCGTTTTCGTAGAGGTCAGGAATCACCCCCAGCGGGGACTGGACCATCTTGACGCTGGTTTTCCCAAAGAGTTTCTGCTCGTACTGGATGAGTTGCTGCCAAAAGCCGTTGTTGGGCCGGACGATGGGCCGGCAGCACTTGACCCAGGCGTGGGCGTTTGCCAGAGACATCGAGTGGTACTTCATCAGGTAGGCGATGCACAGCGCGGCGGAGCGGCTGACGCCCGCAGCGCAGTGCACTAGCGTCCGGCCTTGGTTTGATTCCACGGCGCGGATCTTATCGGCTACGGGGTCGAAGAAGTCCAAAAGGCGGGACGAGGGGCAGTCTGTTATGGGGACGTGGATGTAGTAAATGTCTGGGAAGTAAGTGTTGACCACCTCCACCGAAACGTTGATAACTGTGGTGATCTGGTTGGCGTAGAGGAAGAGTTTGTTGTTGGCGGCCTCGCCATTACTGAGGAACAGGCTGTTTGTGATCCGGGAAAGGCCGTAGACAGACGGGTGCCTGAATATGATAGGGATGGTTCCAAAGACTGCATTCATCAAGGCGAACTTTAGACATCAGCTACGACAGGAAGCATCATTCTTGCTCGCTCTGCTTTAGGGAGGCAAATGAGGCTTCCAGTTAGACAACGAGGAAAAAGGAACCAGAAGCTTTGCTCTTGGGAATTATAGGGACAGAACTACCTAAATTGTATAGAAACTTACTCATGTATGCGACTACAGGGGCAAGAATGTTACTTGCCCAAAAACTGAAAGAAGAAGAAGTCCCAGCAAAGGAAGAATGGATACAAAAACTTATGGAATGTGCAGCAATGGCAAAACTGACCGGAAGAGTAAGAAATCAAGATAACAAGCTTTTTATAAAAGAATGGAAATGGTTTATTGAATATTTACAGATACATTGTAAACAGATAAAAACACTGGCAGGATTATCGTACTAACCTGCAGTTTCATAAGAGTATACAGTGGTACCTTGGTACTCAAATGGTTTGGCTCCCGAACAAATCGGCTCCCAAATGCCACAAAGTGTTCTGGTTTGTGAACGTTTTTTGGAAGCCAAATGTCTGAACGTGGCTTCCGTGACTTCCGAATGAGTGCAGGAAGCTCCTGCAGCCAATTGGATGCTGCACCTTGGTTTTTGAACAGTTTTGGGAGTTGATCGGACTCCCGTAACAGATTAAGTTTGAGAACCAAGGTACCATTGTATATTTAAAGAAGATGAATAAATGAGCAAATTAAGTTAATTTGGATGTGCAGAAGATATTAAAAATAAATTTAAGGAACTGCAGAAAGAGGGGGAAGGAAGTCAAGTTTTGAAATGTCAAAAGGATTGTAAAATCAGTGAAATGTATAAATCTGAAAAGTATAAATATATTTTAGAAAAAATAGACAACGAGGAAAAAGGCAAACTGAATGTGTGATATCCAGCAGTGGCTATCGCCAGGGTTTTTGTTTTTGTTTTACCTCCCTGGTAGGCACTATCACCATTCTAAGAGAACAAGGGAGAAATTATTGGTGAGTTCCTAGCACCTCATTTTCTAGAAAAATAGTACTAGCTATTGCTCAATGTTGGGAATTATTCGTAAAGCATTAGGATTAAAGATGTGAAGGCACTGAAGAATAAAAAGAATACCTGCCAATTGTTCTGGTTTCCCTTGCGGAGAACAGGCCTGGAGGAACCTGCAGATCTCCAAATGTTGTTGGACTACAACTCCCATCAACCCTGGCAATTAGCCCTGCTGGCTGATGGAGGTCGGAGTCCCACTCTAGAGGAATATATGCCGTTATCTTGCAAATCTTGCCAAAGTTACCAGGGAAAACAGCAGCACTTTGTGTACCTGTGCCTTTGCTTGTACCTGTATATATTCCTGGTCAAACACCACCGGCATCTATCGTGGCCCCCAGACACACTGATTCAGGAAGTCGTTTGCTTCTTGAACATCATAGTCTTTCAATAATGTCTAAAAGGAGAAAAAGACATTGAAAACTTGGAGCTATTTCAAATGAAGTTCTTTGTAGCCAGTCCTAGCTCTCCACACCCTTAACAAACCACAGTTCCCAGGATTCTTGGGTGGTTGGAGCCATGATGACTACCGTATTTTTCACTCTATAAGACGCACCAGACCATAAGACGCACCCAGTTTTTGGAGGAGGAAAATAAGAAAAGAAAAAATTCTGAATACCAGAAGCCAGAATAGCAAGAGGGATCACTGCGCAGCGAAAGCAGCAATCCCTCTTGCTGTTCTGGCTTCTGGGATAGCTGTGCAGCCTGCATTCACTCCATAAGACACACACACATTTCCCCTTACTTTTTAGGAGGGAAAAAGTGAGTCTTATCGAGCCAAAAATACGGTATTTATAGTGGAACAACACTGCTTTAAATGTATAGTGCATAATACAAGTAAAAGTGGGAGGGAGGGAGGGAGGGAGGGAAGGCTAATGACTTGGAACATTTGTCGTATGAAAAGTTACTAGCAGGAACTTACAGGATATGCACCCTTTGGAAAATGAAACAGTGAGACCACCCCAAAGCTTCTGAAGATGCAAAAGCAGGGTTGTTTAGGACCACCTCGCTAGCACCGCAAGCGCAAATAATCGTAAATTGCATCCTAGTTAGATGCAACCCTTTAAAAGCATGGTGGTTATTTTGATTACCCTCGCCATCTTTGAATTTGCTCAGACCTGTACATTTGTGCTTCTATGTGTATAAATCAGCACATGCAAATGTGCATCAGGAGCCTTGCACCTTCTTCACTACCTAGAAATCAGCATTCTGCGATTCTCTGTTTCTGTGAATTAAGTGTCAGAATTTAAGGACTCATTTTGAGTTCAAGGTTCCGGGCTAAATGGCCCTTCTGCTCTTCTTCTCCAGGGTTTCTGGCAAGGATTTTTGCAATCCCACCTGGAGATGCGAGGGGCTGAACTGGTGGTAAACTACTGAGCTACAACCCTTCTCCAAATCCCAAATCCTGTCAAGGCTCAGAAACTGATATGCCAGAGCAATGAGATGGCCAGATTTGCTGAACTGCTCAGCAGGGTTCTTAAAAGAGAGAGAGAGAGAGAGAGAGATTGCAAAGGGCTGCAAAGGGACCCTCTCCAAACTGAGTGAATGGGCACATATATTATCATCAGGTCTGAACAATGGTGGACTTGGGGTTTTTTCAAATTTAACAGTGCCCTGTGCAATGCCAAAATTCGGTGCCCTCCTGCCTCTTGTCTTCCATTTTAAGTCACTGTTGCAGGGGCTCCTACAGCACCCTCTTGGCTAGGCGCCCAGTGTGGGTGCACTGGTCCCTCTCCTCTAAATCCTCCTCTGGTTTGAACCAGCCTAGGAGCAACACTTTGGAGTTACAACAGATAGCTGGATGAAGATGTCAACCCAATACAGCATATGGCAGCTTTGAAAAAGGCAGATCCCATGCTAGGGATCATTGGGAAAGGAACTGAAAACAAAACTGCCCATATCGTAATGCCAATATACAAATCTAGGATGCGACCATATTTAGGATAGGTAAAGGTAAAGGCAGTGGCGTAGCGTGGGTTATCAGCACCCGGGGCAAGGCAAGTAATTTGCGCCCCCTAACCCGTGGATTTGCGCCCCCTAACCCTAACCCCCAGATGTTGCGCCTGGTGCGGCCAGCCCCCCCTGCACCCCCCACGCTATGCCACTGGGTAAAGGGATCCCTGACCATTAGGTCCAGTCGTGGCCGACTCTGGGGTTGTGGTGCTCATCTCGCTTTATTGGCCAAGGGAGCCGGTGTACAGTTTCCGGGTCATGTGGCCAGCATGACTAAGCCGCTTCTGGCGAACCAGAGCCACGCACAGAAACGCCATTTACCTTCCTGCCGGAGTGGTACCTATTTATCTACTTGCACGGGGATTCGAACCGCCGACCTTCTGATCGGCAAGCCCAAGAGGCTCTGTGGTTTAACCCACAGCGCCACCCGCGTCCCATATTTAGGATACCGTGTACAATTCTGGTCATCTCCCATCAAAAAGGGCATTGTAGAGTTGGAAAAGGTTCAGAAAGGACTTCTTCACACAGCACAAACTATGGAACTCCCTGCTGCAGGAGGCAGCGATGGTCACCGACTTGGATGGCTTTTGAAGAGGATCAAACAAATTCATGGGGAAGAGGGCTGTTGATGGCTACTAGCCACAATGGCTCTGCTGTGCCTCCACAGCCAGAGGCAGAAATGCTTCTGGAAAACCCGCAGGAGAGTCCTCTTGGGCTCAGGTCCTGCTTCCCACTCAGGCCTCAGGTTGGCCACTGTGAGAAGAGGATGCTGGTCTAGATGGCAGAATCCAGCAGGCTCTCCTAATGTTGTTATGGTCATTCATAGATAGACTGCCTTTGGACATGGAGGTTCTCCCCCCCCCCCCTTCCCTGACTTTGGGGATGGATTCTTGAGCATCGCTTCCTCCGCGCCCCACCCGCCCCACCAAAACCCCTTCTCCACCTGGCGACGGGGAGCTCTCCTTACCCACCGCCCACCCCCAGACGCTTCCTGCGGCGCCCCCTCGTCCTCCTCCTCCTCCTGCTTCAGAAGCAGCGGCGGCAACGAGAAGGCATTGAGCCCTTCCAAGCCCCGGGGCCGGTTTCCAGGGCAACTCTGAACGCCCGATCCCATTGTGACCTCCGCTCCCTCCCGCGGGGAGGCATTGCCCAGCCATGGCTCAGCGCAGTCCGGTCCAGTCCCCGGTCAGGGGAGGCGCCATGGAGGCGGGGAAACCCGAGGACGCCCCGCCGGCCGTGGTCACTTTCTTCCAGCCCCACGTCGGCGGCCAAGTGCTGGTGCTTTTCAGGTAAAGGGGGTGGGTGGATGGGGGGAGCGGGGCCACCCCCCCCAGGGCACAGGGAGGTAGGGGAGGGGCTTCACTCGTGACACCCTCCCCTCTCAATCAGGAGTTTGCCACCTTTTGCCTCTGAACATGTGCAGAGTTATTTTCCTCCCTGAAAGGGAAAAATAACTTTTTTTGGGGGGGGTCCCTCTTTCGCAAATGTAAGTATTGCACAGTCCCGATGAAGGGCCCTTGAACATGTGCAGAGTTCTTTCGTTCCCTGACAGAAGACGGAAGAGGCATTGTTTTGCTTTCCCCCCATTGTGTCTGCATGAATTGCATGCCATGTTCAGGGGTAGTAAGGCAGCCCCCAGTGACATGCCTCTGAGCATTTGCAGAGTTATTTTGCTTCAGGAGGGAAGAAGAGTTGATCTGTTGTTCCTCATATATAAAGCTTGTTTATGTGTCTCCTTTAGGGGTTGCAAGGCAGCCCCGTGGCTCAGCTTCTCCGAGAGTCTTTTTGTTGAAAGAAGAGGAAAGAGGGTTGGGGGTTTTTTTGTCTTTCCACAAACATAAAGATTTATATTATGTGTATGTAAAAATTAGTATTCTCTGTCGTGTGTATAACAGATGCTATTGGTTAAAACAAAAAACTATAGACCCTGAAACAGATCTCGCAACACCTTTCATCCTGAGCATTTTCGAAGCACTTTGCATATGCTCTTGAAATCCTTACAATAACCTTGCAATGTATATCAGTATAAATATCGTTCAGATATTGCAGAGGGCCTGAGACTAAGAAAGAAAGAAGGCCTGACTTTTCTTTATGTCACGAGGTTAGAAAGGCAAGGTTCGAACCAGGGACTGCCTTGTTTATTTAAATCTTAAAATGTTTATTTGCTCCCCCCCCCCAAAGAGGCTTACAAAAATAAGAAGGCAGCTATATCAGTGTTGCAGGAAAAAGATAAAAACACATTCAAATCTTCCATAACATAATATTTCAGCCTTCATCCAGCGAGCAGGAGAAAATGGCTCACGGAAAATTAACTTGCATGTGGTTCAGCCTCCTCCTAGCTCCTAGAATACACCAGTGTGACGAGCCAGTGTGAAGAGCCAGTGTGGTGTAATGGTTATAGTGCCAGACTATGACTATGATGCGGGTGGCGCTGTGGGTTAAACCACAGAGCTTAGGGCTTGCCTATCAGAAGGTCGGCGGTTCGAATCCCCACGACAGAGTGAGCTCCCGTTGCTCAGTCCCTGCTCCTGCCAACCTAGCAGTTCAAAAGCACGTCAAAGTGCAAGTAGATAAATAGGTACCGCTCTGGCAGGAAGGTAAACGGCATTTCCGTGCTCTGCTCTGGTTCGCCAGAAGCAGCTTAGTCATGCTGGCCACATGACCCGGAAGCCAATAAAGCGAGATGAGCGCCGCAACCCGAGTCGGTCTCAACTGGACCTAATGGTCAGGGGTCCCTTTACCTTTACCTATGACCTGGGAGACTAGGGTTCGAATCCTCACTCAGCCACGATGAAGCTCACTGGGTGACCGCAGGCCAGTCGCTGTCTCTCAGCCTAACCTACCTCACAGGGTTGTTGTGATGGTAAAATCGGGATTAAGGAGAACCATGTGTACTCCCTTGAGCTCCCTGAGGTATATAAATGTATGAAATAAAAAAGTGCTAGGCCTGCAGGTGGATATTCCTAAACTGGTGGTATTTACACAACAGGCTTTCTTAATTTTGGAGGGAGGCAGTAGCAAATGCGGTTCTAACCAGGCACCTTTCCCCCATGCAGTTTGCTCAGTGGCAGCGAAGCCGTTTTAAAGAGGTTTTTACCCAAGAGTCATCTTTCTAAGGTGATCATTCGTGACAACATCAGTGTCCAGAGAGTGCACGATATCAAGGTACATCTCGCTATTGAACCTCCTTACCTGAGCCTCCTGCTTGTGTTACATTTCAAATGCACAAGAGAATGTTTCTTTAGGCTGGTGAGCCAAATAACTATTTTGTATCCGGGAACTTGTTTGTATACCTCTATCTCTTTTATGTTCAAGAAGCTCCCTTTGTGTCAATGGAGGAAGAAGACATTCTTTGTGTCAATGGAGGAAGAAGGCGTTCTGTGCACACAATGTCCTTGCAAATCAACTCCATCCACAGGAATGAGCAGAGTTGTGGAGGTGGAAAGAGCTCCACATGGCTCCTGAACCAGGAATACTTTAGCTGCATTCACACAGCAGTTTATCCCATTTCCCCAGTGCTTCCCTGTTAATCTCAGCATTATATTTGAGCTTTCATACAACGCAAAAGCCCCTTCTGGAAAACTAATGGAATACAGTGCATATTGGGCATTTTGTTTCCATGTTTTTGAGCCCCCGAAAATGTGTTTGCAGCCCCCAGTTTACCTGGAAAATTGTGGGAGTAAAGCAATGAAATTTGGGGTAGTATACTGGCATATGTCCCCCCCCCCTGCTCTTTTAATGGGGGAAATAGAAGCACACATATGTGGAAAGGGCGGCGGCGGCGGGGGGCAGCTAATGACACTATCCAGTGACATGCATGTCTGAATGCACCCCTAGGTTACACAACTGGATTTTGTGTTCAAGCACAACAAACCCGCTTCTGACCAGGTAGAGTGGCATGAATTTCACACACAAGCTCTGATTGGCTGAGTAGTTTGTAGGGCTTTTCCTTCTGTATGTTTGGCTATATGTCTCTCTTCCATGAATGGAGAAAGACAGAACCTCTCTGTTCCTTAAACCTCAGATTATGCACCGGTTTGGTTCAGCTTGCTTAGAGTGTTATTAAGACTTTTCTCTCTGGACTTTTGTCTGTGTTTATTTAAGTGACTTTGCTAACAGTTGCTTCTGATTTCTTAAAGCTCAAGCACATTGAAGAAAGCAAAAGGAAGATGGGCAATCTCTTTGACCAGATGATGAAGAAGTTTGTGCATGACCAGCAGAAAAAAATGAACCGCTGGAAGAAGGAATATGGCCACTACCAGAGAATGCTGGAGAAGATTGACCAGAGGGCCTGGCTCAAAGCCCACACCTCAACCTTTGCACTGCCGGAGCTAACAAAGGCCAAGGATGTCACAGGATGGAAAAATGTGAACCTGCCACAGCAAAACAGGCTTAGGTAACTTGAGTGACCATGAGCTAAAGGAGTGGCTTCATGGTTCCACTTGGCACAGAAAATCATCATGAAAAAGACCCTTGCGTCCTACCCCCCGCCCCGTAGGCTTTCCTGCTGGCTTGTCTCATTAGGATAATGGAATTAAAGTTAATATAAGGCCTTCACAGTATTCATGTGGCACAAATGTTTCTGTTGTAGGCCTTTAATTGGATTTTTTTTTTTATGTTCAGAGGGCTTTACAGTCTTTTTGCAGGTCCAGCCTTAACATTAGGCAAAATGCAGCAGCAGATTTTGGGTGTTATGGAAAAGTAGCAAATTGTTAGTTATTGACCCATTTATTATTATTGTTTTCTTACTGACAGGAAGGGGGAAAGGTACTTGTGGGTTGGTTTGGATTTTTTTGCCTCAGGTGCTAAAATACCTCAGTTTGGCCTTGGACGCTTTGCAACTTGATTTGGGGTGGGAGGAGGCACCAGGCTGTTCTATCTCAAGTGGCATAATGTCTTGGACTGTCCTGCAATCTGTTATTCCCTGTTTACAGATAGTTGATTGACTAAGGCCTAAGGTGAGCCTGTGACCATGGGGGGCGGGTATTTGAACCAGCTTGTCCAGATCGATTGGATGTTTCCAAAATAAGATGCATTTGGAAAGTGCATTAAAATGGTACATGCTGGGTCCATGGGGTCCTTTTCTGCAGGTTGGTGTTCTGGTATGCAACTGGCCGGCAAAATTTGCGTGGAACTACACAACACCCCCATTCCCAAACACCAGTTCTATCTGCATTGCAGCCAAGGTTGTGCATAGCACACGTTGAAGGAGACAGAAGTACCTGGGTTTATTTAGTGTCTGTACCCTGCTCTTTAGTCACAAAGACTCCCATGGCAGCTTACAAACAATCAGATATAACTGTCACTGTCTGCAGGCCTACAACATAAAATACATGGCACACAAGGAAAGAAGTATAGGGATGGAAGAGGAAGAGAGCAAACCCAAGAGCACTTCTTAAAGTAAAAATGTAGTTCTTATAATGACCAACTGGAAACAGTTCAGCGGCCAGAGATGCTTGATGAAGCTGGTCTTAGGAACACAGGAAGCTGCCTTATACAGAGTCAGGCAGGCCATTGGTCCATCTTGCTCAGTAATATCTACAATGACTGGCACACACCATGAATAAATGTATACATCTGTATCATGTCTCTGCTTACCTGCCTTTCTTCCTTAAACTAAAACCCCTTGACGATGTAGTCTTTTCTCAATCTGCTGGACACACAAACAATTTAGCACCCTCCTCTTCATGTCGAGCAGGCAGCAATAGCCCTCCAGTGGTGAGCCTCCAGGAATCCCTGAACTTGAATCCTCTTATACCACTCACATAGAGAAACTACTAATAAGTACTTCTTTTATTTATTTCTCTATGTGGCCAAAAGATGCTGCTAGCTATCAGCAGAGATGTCTGATGAGCTGAATAGGCAATGAATGGTGTCCTTTATGTTTACTCTAGAGATAAACTGGCTTCCATCTGAAAAGCATCCAGCAGATGCAGACACCAGACCTGCAAAAGCAATAAAGATCTAATTCATTTCTGTGACATACATTTGCAAGGGATTAAGACAAGAAGATATTACCTACATTGATCATCTGTGCTAAAGGGGCAGTCTCATATGGTAAAATTGGTCTGTACACAACTGAGTTGAGATTGGCAAGGAGAATTTTCTCATCTGACATCACAACAGGCTGCTAGCAGAATACACATTTTTGTGTGCGCATCTTACACACATGCACAGAAAACTGAACAGCTGACTGCCTTCCAATAATGGTTCTGTTCTCTCAGGTGCCAGCCACCAGCTTATGGATATCCTGGCTCAAGTTCGCACTAAAAGACAACATCAGGACTGACTGCAAATTGCCTCTTAGTGCCTGAAATAGTGACTTGCCTGCTAGTGATTCTGCTAATGCCCATACTAGGCACAAACCCTGCCTGCAGTGTTCTTGTCTGTTTTCGGCATCATTCTGGGTGAAGTCTCTTCCTGTCCCTTGATCATCCAGAAAGAAAGGAAAGCGCAGGACCTAGGTGACTGGAGATATGGTGGTCACAACTCCTGTGAGGCACCAACTCACTTGCAGGTTTGAAGCCCTATCCCTAGAACTATAATGGTTGTTGCTCCTGACTTGTTCTAGCTCCCAGTGCTCCCAGGTCAGACCTAAATGAGCCTGGTAGGTGGGCCACTGTTGCTTACCAGGAGGGGCAAAGCAGTGCGCAGGTTGGCATGTGCCAAATAAAGTAAGAAGCAAAGTTCACTGGATCAGCCCAAGGAGCCATCTAGTATAGCGCCCTGTTCTCACAGTGAAGCAGGACCCAATCACAGGAGCCCTGTCCTCTCCTGTGGCTTCCAGCAGCGGATACTCAGAAGCATTACTGCGTCCGACCACGGAGGCAGACTATAGTCATTGTGGCTAGTAGCTGTTAATAGGCTTATCCTCTATGAACCTGTCTAATCCTCTATTAAAGACACCCAGGCTGGATGGGCTTTGCACTGCGCCAATCTCCTTTCCACCTTGTCCCCTTACTGTAAGCAACAGTGACCCCTCCTGCAGTTGTTTCTTCCGACCGGCCTTCAGTTCCTGCATCAATCCGGTAGCTGGGACTTGGGGCTCACAAGGGGTGAGGCAGGCTGAGTTGGACGGATTCAGGTGGAAGTAAGCCCAGACATAACAAGTCAGGGCAGGGCAAGCCTGCTGACTCGGCCACAGCATTCTCTGGGGATCAGCAGTCAGGACCATGGATAGCTCCAGGTACATTGTGTACCCAACCCGTAGGATGCAGCCTTAGCAAAGGATTCTCTGATGAGATCCCCCAACAACATCTGTAGTGACAGGTGTCCACACACACATTTTACCACACCTCTGTTTTGCACAACTGTAAAACTGTGTGAGAAAATGTAGTCAGGTATCGTCTGGATGGAGTGACAGTTTAGCACAGTTTAGATGTGTGTTTCATGTACAGTGGAACCTTGGTTGTTGAATGCTGCTTCGGAAGTCGAACATTTCGGCTTTCAAACGCCGAAAACCCAGAAGTGAATGCTTCAATTTTTCAAATATTTGATGTACGTTCTTAGAATGTACTGTAATTGTTTAAAACATTTATTACTTAATTATTTGATTATAACTATTTTAAGTACTTCTCACGTGTGATGCATTAATATTTCTGACTTTTAAAACTTATATATTCATACAAACACCATTTATATTTTTTATCAAAACATACTTTCTTAAGCTTGCTTCCCAGTGCGTTCCTTTTCCCTTTTTTAGATTGTATCCCTGAAGGCAGCGACTGTTTTGTTTAAAACTGACTGGATTTAGGGCTCTTTATATATAAATGTGTAATAAATGACATATAACTACTTTATTTATTTTTTGTATAAGCTTTCCCTTGCGTCGTCCTGGCCACGTCGCCAGACGAAGCTTTTGCCGCCCTGTCACCTGAGGTAACAGCGTGGCAAAATGGCCGCCGGCGCCTCCACCTGGACAGCGAACCGTTGAGCCTCGAGCAGCTTCCCGCCTTTTTTTTATTCTAATCAAGCGGCGTCCGCATCCCTATTCCTTGATTGGCGCCTTGCCGGCCCCGCCCCCTTTCCGTCCCCCGCCCTCCGCCTTCCACACAACTCCCGCGAGATCTCCGACCCTCAGGCAGCCCGATGAGCCTCGCAGACGAGGCACACGTGATCCGGGAGCCGTTCGGCGCCCTCGCCGTAGGAGAGGGGAAAGAACAGAACGCGGGGCGCCGCTGTCGTAGCGGCCGCGTCACGCCGCTCCCTCGGTTGGGGTGGCGCGTCACATGGCCAGGAGCGGAGGGGCGCGGCCTGCCGCCGTCACGTGTCGCGCGGCCCCGCCCCCTCGCTAGCCCTGGCGGCGGCGCTGAGGCGAAGCAGCCAGGAGGAGGAGCGGCCGGGCGCAACCTCAGCGGCGGCGTCGCCTATGGGGAAGGCAGCCGCGCCGCTGTGCAGCGCCGGCACCCGCGGGCTGGTCTCCCTGCTCAGCGCCGTCCCTTGCTTGGCCTGCAAGCAGCCACCTCGCCGCCCTCCTCCTCCCCCCGCCCTCCTCGTCGCCATGAGCCTGGCCGGCGCCACCACCCTCGAGGGGCCCTTGCCCTCCACCCCCGCGACCACCCCGACCTCGGCCGGCCCCGGGCCCGACACGTACAAAGGCTGGCTCTTCAAGTGGACCAACTACCTGAAGGGCTACCAGCGCCGCTGGTTCGTGCTCAGCAACGGACTGCTCAGCTACTACAGGTACCGTGGTACACTTTTTTTGCCCGGGCATTCCTTTGCTAACGTTTGTGAGTGCGCGAACTTTAGGGGCAGTGTGGTAGTTGATGAAGGGAGGGGGGGCAGGCGCTTGTGGGGGGCGCGAGTACTGCACTGCCGTAGACTAGGGGGTAGGAGAAGTCAACGTGGCCCGTTACTAGTAGTATTACGGTAACGCTGACTGTCTAATGTATAGCACTTGAGAGAGGGGGTCGTGGTCGTGTGACATGGGTGCTGTGCAGCTGCTACGATAACTCAGATGATTTCCGAATACTGCTGATGTTCCCACCCCCAATAACTCACCAGCAACAACCTGCCACCCAGAGTGTATCTGTAATCCTTAGTTCGATGGAAGAGCATCTGATTTGCGTGCAAAAAGTCCCAGGTTCAGTCCCTGGCCTGTGTAGGTAGGACTAGGAGAGACTCCTGTCTAAAATCCCGGAGAGTCACTGCCAGCCAGTGCAAACAGTACTGACTTAGATGGACGAATGTTTCTGACTTATAGAATCCTAGAATTGTAGAGTTGGAATGGACCCCGAGGGTCATCTATTTCAACCCCCTGCAATGCAGGAATCAATGGCCATAGCTCAATGGTAGAGCACCTGCTTTACATGCAGAATGTCCCAGCTTCAATCCCTGCTATCACCAGGTAGGGCTAGGAGAAGCTCCCTTTCTGAAATCTTGGGAGAGCTGCTGCCACTCAGTGTAGGCAGTGCGAAGCTGTGTGGGCCAATGACCTTACTCCATATAAAGCTGCCTTCTATAATAGGGGAAGGGTTGTAGGCAGCTCACTGTTAGACCATGTGCTTTGCAGGCAAAAGGTCCAAGGCTCAGTCCCCAGTAGCATCTCCAGGTAGGTCTGAGAACGACCCCTGACTGAAACGAGAGTTGCTGTCAGTCAGTGTTGACAGGACTGAGCTAGGTGATCTGATGTAGTATAAGGCAGGCTCCTATACCTTTTTGGGAAATTGTGTTAACGCTGTGTGTGTTTGCCTGCATGCTCAGCTACTGTCTGAATTGTGACAAATGAAAGGATGGAGTAGTGCAGTTTCTACAAGCAGCATGTGGTAGTGTGTCCCACCACACTGTAAAACATGCCTTCAATGTAGGTCTCTTGTCTGTTGAATTAGTAGCTGCAGTCAGAGTACCAGTTGTGTTAGTGGAGGGATCATCCTGAAAATTCCTGGCGTTTTTAGCGCTTCAGGTGAAGGCACTTTGCAATAACAGTAACAAGAAGAAACTAGTTCCTGCCTGCAGGAGTTTATGGTCTAAGCTTCAGCAGCTGGGAAAACAGGGAAGGGAGGGGAGTGGCAGGGTAACAAAACAAATACAAGAAAAAAAGGGGGGGGGGATACAGTGAGAACAGGGGAAGATGAGAGCAAATAGTTAGCAATATCTTTGTGCTCAATTTCCAGAGAAAGGGTATGTTTTGTTTTTGCAAAAACAGGCTTACAAGAGATCTGTGGCATAAAGCTTTTTGGGTGAAAGCTCACTTGGTCAGATGCACACAGAGGAAAAATGGGTTATAAACAATGGAGACAAAAACCATGAAATTCAGATGGTAGTGATAGTTCTCTCTCTGATAAGAATAGAAGGTTCCGCAGGTAATGCTTTTGCCATGCTAATTTCTTGCCTAAGAAGAGAACTGCTTTCAATTATTGATTAGGTTTAGTTTAACCTAATTTGCTAATGAGTACAGTCGTACCTTGGTTTTTGAACAGCTTCGTTCTTTAATGTTTTGGCTCCCGAACTCTGCAAACCCGGAAGTGAGTGTTCCAGTTTGTGAACTATTTTTGGAGGCCGAATGTCCGCCACGACTTCCGGAGCTTCCTGCAGCCAATCAGAAGCCACACTTTGGTTTCCGAATGTTTTGGAAGTGGAATGGATTCCGTTCGACTTCCAGTGTAAAACTGTACTACTTAATCAATTTAATGCTGTATGAATTTCTGAATTCTTGTAATCTGAAAGGTTAAGCTGGAAGCTGTGGGTCCAGCTTTTGGAAACTTGGTGCCTTCTTTATGTTTTGGAGTTGTGGTCATTTCCACACTATGATCTTCTAGGCCTTTAGTAGAAAGTTGCAATGGCTGGAAAGAACTCTGGTTTTGTTCTGTCTTCTTGCTTAGTGTGAGAAGAATAGGCACACTTTTGTCAGTTATAAGTATTTAAATACAAGTTTGTTTCCTGTTGCACCAGTGACGGCTGCTGGGAACGCAAGGCTTCTTATACAACAGGAAAATTGTCTTCCCAGATGCATGTTGGCAGTGATTCTCCAAAAACATCTTGAATGAAGAATGCTTCTAGTTTACTTTTGTGAAATAGCCAAATGAGTATTGTATAGGCAAAGTCTGAAAGGAAATAAATAACAAATTATTGCTTAAATATTTATATCCTGCCTTTCAGTTCATGTAGTGCTCTTGTGGCATCCGCAACAAATGTTAAAACCGAACAGAATCAATAAAATTGTCTGCGGTCTTTGGGTTGTCTGGATAACAGACACAGGTCTGGATAACAGGCACAGGTAAGGTTGGCTAACGTTGTCAAGTGACTTGCTGCTCAAGTCAACTTACTCATTTACTCATTGCTTTGTTTCATGTATTAGCACTTTTGGATCAGTGGGTGGAAAAATATGTTGCACTTTACTTGGCAACAATCACAGACTCTTAGATTCTGGATTCGCACCAAACCATCCACTTTATATTGTGAAATGACAGGTTTATAACATAGGCCAGACATTTCAAGCTGCTTTTATTCAGGCTTTGCTTGGTGTGGAGCAGTGGCTTATTCCGTTGATACTTATATTTTTAGTACTGTGTTGTAAGCTTCCCTAAGCCTGTTGAATGGAATAAGCAGCATTTGTAAGATGACTGCATTGAACAGTTTTATAACTTCCTGCCTTCAGGTGGCTGATTGCTTTTTCCATATACCACTAATGGCTTTTGTTTGTGATAGAGAGAAGTCAAGGGGAATTTGCATCCCTGCACCTCTATTTTGGGGACGTGGGTGGCGCTGTGGGTTAAACCACAGAGCCTAGGACTTGCCGATCAGAAGGTCGGCGGTTCAAATCCCTGCGACCGGGTGAGCTCCCATTGCTTGGTCCCTGCTCCTGCCAACCTAGCAGTTCGAAAGCACGTCAAAGTGCAAGTACTGCTAAAGTGCAAGTAGATAAATAGATACCTGGGAAGGTAAACGGTGTTTCCGTGCGCTGCTCTGGTTCTCTTAGTCATGCTGGCCACATGACCCGGAAGCTGTATGCCAGCTCCCTTGGCTAATAAAGCGAGATGAGCGCTGCAACCCCAGAGTTGGTCACTACTAGACCTAATGGTTAGGGGTCCCTTTACCTTTTACCTCTATTTTGGGGTGGAAATGGTTCTTAACAGCTACACTCTTGAGTGGCTATGGGTTGTATCTGATATTAGTCCTACTTAGAATATAGAACCATTGGAATCGATGAACTTTAGGACTAAAACAAATGTGACAGGTGAAGAAGCATATCTTTTGTCAGGATTTTAGAGAGATGTGATGCGTAAAGTCAGTTTTTAAGCATGATTCTGCTACTATATTATCTAGGTATCTCACATGAATGTGGTTTTACTGATTGTATTCCTTTTATTGCTTTTGCACCTAGTGTAATCTGTGAGAGCAAAATATTTGGGGGAATGTTTTCTGTCTGACAGCTTTAGGGGCATCCCTGCATCAATAACACAAGAAGAGCCCTGCTGGATCAGGCCAAAGGCCCATCTAGCCCTATATCTTGTTTTTACAGTGGTCAACCAGTTTCTCCTCTGGAAGCTCTGCTAGCAGGACCAAATTGCAATAGCTTTCTTCCAGCTTGGGATTCCCATGAATTAATTTCCCCATGAATTATTTGTTTCAGTGAATTCATGATTTTGTTTCTTTCATAGCTGAAGAGTTTAGGTCCAGGAACATGATAGATAAAAGCAACAAAAAGTTTTTATCAGAAAGAAATATATCAACTTACCTCTATCTAGTCTTTAATAACTTCTATTGATGCTTCAGGTGAAAATCCTCACTCTCCAGGCAGGATTCCTAGAACACAGCACAAGGTTTCATACATATTGTGTCCTGCAGGGCTTTAATATGTTTTATAGAGAAAGTGTTCCTGGTCAACACTTCAGATGCATTGGAAATCAAAAATCTCTTTTACAGAACGGAGCCCCAAGCTATTTTCCCATTTAACACACACACTAGGTGAGAGAACACTGCTTTGCTGCTAATCAAATTGCCAGCATTAAATATTGAGACTGCATACTGGTTTGAGAATGACCTTTCCCTGAGCTGAGTAGCAAATGTAAACAGGTTTGTTTTCAAAGACTTGAGAATGTCATAATAACATAAGAAGAGCTGTGTTGAATCAAGCCAGTGGCCCATCTAGTCCAGCATCCTGTTCTCACAGTGGCTAGCCTGACATCTGTGGGAAACCCATAAGCAGGACCTGGGAGCAGCAGCCACACTCTCCCCACACCCTTAGTTTTTCCAGCAGCTGGCATTCAGAAACAAACTGCCTCTGGCTGTGGAGGCCGAGTGTGCCAGTTGTGGCTAGTAGCCATAGTTGGCAGTATCCTCCAAGTATTCTGTATTCTTCTTTTAAAGCTGCCCAAACTGGCGGCTGTCACTATTTATTGTGGGAGCTGATTCCATGGTTAAACTCATAGTTGCAGGAAGAAGGACTTTCTTTTGCCTGTCCTGAATCTTCCAATGTTCAACCTCATTGGATATCCACCAGTTCTAGTGCTATGAGGCAGAGAGCAATACCTTTCTCCAACCACTTTCTCCGTGGATAATTTTATACACTTCTGTTTTGCAGCTGCTTGTTCGTTCTTTCTATAAATAAAAATGCTGCAATCTTTCCTCATATAGGAGTTTTTCCAGCTCCTTGATCATGTTGGTTTCCCTTTTCTGAATAGGCAGAACTTTGTAGCTAGGAAAGTAAGAAAAATACAGGAAGCCCAGGGCATTTGTTCTTATATTCATCTTTACATTTATACCTTGCCTCCAAACAGCTCAAAATGGATATGTGCTTCTCACTCGGCATTTTATTTTCACAACAACCTTTTGAGGTAGATTAGGCCGAGAGACAATGAGTGGCCCAGGATCACCCAGGTGGCTTTATGACTCTGTGGGGAGTTCAGTTCTGGTCTCCCAGTTCCTAGTACGACATTCTAACCACTACGCCACACTTGGCAATATGGAGAGCTGCCATTTCTAAGCAGCAGTCAACACTGCTGAATTGCAGCTGTGTGTTCCTCTTTCCTGTGTGGCTTTCTATTGTTCTTGCTGAAAACCTTAATTCAAGAATGCTTTGGGACAAGCACCCTTCTTTGGGCAGCAGGGGTGGCAAACCTGTGGCTCCCAGGTGGCGTTGGACTTCAGTTCCCATCACGCCCAGCAAACATGGCCAAGGGCTAGGAGTGTTGGGTGTTGAAGTTCAGCAACAGGTTAGCCACCATGATTTACAGCAGATTTGGTGTGTGGGAGGTAGAGCACCTTGTTAACAAGGAAATGCAAAAGAGCGCAGACACAGTTTATTTAACCCAATAGATCAGCTGAAATATTTCACAGTGAAGTCAATATCTCTGCAACTGATGGAGATTTTCAGAAGTCTTTCCCACTGGCCAAATGCAGGTGGGACTCTTGTATTCTTGACTCCTGTCACGTCGTCAGTGTATCAGGTGAACAGAAAAAAGAGAGTCTAACTAGCCTTTTTATTCTCACTCTAGGAGAGTGCCGCTTCACCTCTAGCTCACCCATAGCCTATTTACCAATCATATTCCATGGAAAGTTTAATAATGCTTTCTATTTGGGTGGGTCTTTGATTAGTAGGGTTGCTTACAGAACAGCATCTCACACAAGCACAATGTCAGTGAACTTAGCAGCATGATTTAGAGCTCAGATAGCCATCTGAAATGAGAGCCCCAATAAGCAGCACGTTGACTTTGTCTGGAACTATTTTGCATAATTCATCTTAAGAAATGTCCTTTGTGCCAACTGCAGTCCTTGAAGGAATCCTCCAGCTGTGCCTGGCCCCGCGTAGCTAATGTCCTCAAGTGCAGCTATATTTGCCTTTGCAAAAATTCAAGAATGTGCTGCGATAGTATTTATAGCGGACAACTTGCCAAATGTTGACAAGCAAGTACATGCACCCTGGCAGCCTTGCAATATGTGCTTGATACTCTACAGAAAATTGAAACCAGACCTTGGTAGAAGTGTGCATTATTAATCAGGCAAAATCTGTGACATGGCAGCAAGAGAGCAGGCAAATGCAAGTTGGTACAACCACAAATGAGAAACATAAGCCTGGGGTAGGCTGAGAGCATGAGTGTTTCATTATTATTATTATTATTATTATTATTATTTTAATTTATTGGTCATTTTTTAACCAAGATAACTCAAAATGACTTACAATATATAAACAAAGCAACACGCACATTAAAACTGGCATAAAAGAAAAAGAAAAGAAAAATCTAAAAGGCAACCTTCTTTTTAAAGGGCAGGAGTAAAACTTGCCCCCTGCTCAAGGAGGCCACAGCTAATTAAGAACTGAAGGCTTGCCAAAAAAGAAATGCTTTTTGCCTGGCCCCAAAGCTATGTAATTGTAGCGCCATCAGGCAAGCATCCCTTGGGGAGAGCATTCCACCAACCGAGAGCCACCACTGAAAAGCCCCATACTCCTGTTGCCAAACCTAGGAGTGGAGGGGTCATATAGAGAAGGGCCTCATAGGATGAAGGCCCTCAACCCAGGACCTTTTCCTTTGGGATGTCCACTTAGTAAGGCCCTAAGAAGAACCTCCTCCCATGAGCTACATTAGGAGTAGCCACTGTTGTGCCCTCCATATGTTCTGGGACTGTAACTCCCATCAGCCGCTGCAAGCATGGCCCATTATCAGGGATGATGGGAATTGTAGTCCAATGTTTAACAGGCACCATGTTGGCTATACTTGACCTAAATGGTGAGGCTGATGACTTTGTCATGTACATTGGGACCCCAAGGTGTTAGAATTTTATAAGCCAATGACAGAAACTTGGGCTCAGAGCAGAACTTAGAGGCTGGGTTTAGACAACATGATGAACTATGGTTTTATGGTTTGTTGCTTCTGGTGCATGGCGTAGGGGAGCTGCAAAGTGGGGGACTTTCAAGCATGCTGCTCATTTGTGTTTATACCATAGGTAAACTTTATCAATTGTTTAACATGACACGTGAACCAGGTCAGTGTTTAGCAGTAGCCGCTGACTACAAAGACAGCCACTCTGCCTGAAATGTAGTCCTGGAAACCTCCCCATTTTGGTTTCATGTGACCAGCACTTGCCTGCCAGCTGGATTGAGAAACTACAAAGGGGCTTTGTTTGTAGACTAACAATCACAGAGATATTTTAACTTCAGTGCCTTGTAGTGTAATTTCTAATGCTGTGCCCTTGCAAAGCAATCTTTCATTTGAAACGTACAGCTTTGCTAAGCTCCTGTCTAGCCTTTATTTCTTTAAATTAGAAGTAGTCACTGTGGTGCATTCTAGATGTTAGGCTACAACTCCTATAATCTGTGACCATTGGTTGCGCTGGCAGGGGCTGATGAGAGTGGGAGTCCCGCCCTAGATCAGATGTGGTTGCAGCAGCCACGTATAGGGATGTTGTGACTTGTTGTGTCCGTTGTCTTTAGTTGCAAGGCCTGTCACTGATGTTCTAAAAGGCAGCGTGAGCAATTGTTTACTGGGGAGCCTCACATCAGGAAGTGGCCTTCTTCCAAGAACTGCAGTTCATGATCTCCTACTGTACACCAGAATATTTATTACACGCATGAGTTCTGTCCCCTTTTGACCAGAATGAATGGTGGTTATGGTTCAGTTAGCATGGTGTTTTTAGAGACTGAGCTTCAAAGGGAAACTGGAAACTCATGCATTACAAAACGCCAAGGGTTACATTGCATTGTGAATTGAATGGAGACAGTTATGTGTATTAATTGGCTAACTAATGCTAGGGTGTCTGTATCCGAAAACTGTTCTGTGAGTTACCAGTGTTATGTAATTAAACAAAAACCATCTGTACTTTTCCGCATTTCATTTCCCCCTGACCTTGCTTTTTTACCATGCCATCCCCCAGGTATACATTTATTTACCTGCATCTCAAGTGAGCTCTTCATGCAACTTATGAAAAAAGTGGACTGTTGTTCATGAAAGCTTATGCTTGGTGTAGCAAATGCGATGCCCTCTAGGTGTTTTTGGACTGCTAACTCGTGTAACCCCCAGCCAACATGGCCAACTGCTGAACGCCTTCCATCAGTGATTATGGAAGATACCCAATAGCATTTGAAAGGGCTTCAGGTTGACTACTGCTGGGTTCCGCCATTATAAATAGGTTAGTCTTCAAGGTGATCACAAGACTCTGTACAATTTTAGGTGCCTCTGCTTCCCTTTCTGTCTCTTAAGGCAAGGATTGTATTGCTGTGGTTCTTACCAGTTCCGTACTAAAATTCATATAAAAACATGTTGCCATAGCAACTGTAATTATACACTGGGAAACTTTGCAAGATGTTTCTATGTTACATAACTTCAGTGGGGTTAAATGGTGAACTCATTCATGGGAGTACCTATCTTAGAAACACATTTGACCTTCTTCCATATGTTCAGAGTTTTCTGGTCCCTCAGTGTTCATTATTATTAATCTTCCCAACATAATACACCTCAGCTCAGGGGTATAACATGTGAAGCAGGGAGTAAAATGCTGAGCATGTTTTAAAGAAGGTTTTGCCTGTAAATGTGAGTAAAGTAAGTAAATGCATTAAAAATGAGTAGTTCTTGCAGTCCAGCAACATCTCTGGATGGATCATAGGTTCTCACGCCTGACTTAGGAATGCAGGAAGCTGTTTTTTGTTGAGTCAGAGTATTGGTCCATCTTACTCAATATTTTCTGCACTGATGGGCAGCAGCTCTTTGTTTCAGATACAAGTTTCTTCCAGCCCTACCTGGAAATTGAACCTGAGACCTTATGCATGCAAAACAGATGATCCACCACTGAACTGTGTTTCTTTTTAAGCAAGACTTCATGCTGCTTTGCTTTTTAATCATAGAGTTGGAAGGGACCCTGAGGATCATCTAGTCCAACACTCAGCAATGCAGGAATATGCAGCTGTTCCTTACGGGGATTGAACCTGTGACCTTGGCATTATCAGCACCATGCTCTAACCAGCTGAGCTATCCAACTATTTCCTTTTTTAAAAAAATTGTAACTGTAGGCTGACTGATCCTGGTATTCTAGGATAGAAGCCAAAGAACAACAGCTGAGTGATTCATTCATATTTATAGAAATCCTGTCCAAGAACACTACAACAATTCATTGTAATTTAAAGAAAAATAAATTTCATTTTAACAGTAATAGCTAACTGAAAACAGCAATTGCTTATAAGAGTATGTATGTTAGGGCTTTGGAAATATTTGACCAAATATCTTTTTCTACTCTTTTTCGACCTAGTTCAGTGCTTGAGGGAAAATTGGGGTAGTGCTGCATTGGTACCCAGTACCAACCATTTCATTTCTTTCTTTTTCTCGGTCTAAGAGGAAATTTTGTTTTGTTTTGTTACTTTTGCCTTTGTATTCTTTTTGAAGAAGTGAAACAAAAGTAAACAGAGGTTGGATGGCCGTCTGTTGGGGATTCTTTAGCTGTGATTCCGGCATTGCTGCATCCCTTGGTGTCCCTTCCAACCTGACAGTTTTATGATCCATGATTTGGACAAAGAATTGCTGAAGGACCTAGACTTGGAAGTTTCATGAAGCTGCCATGCATATATATTCATGTCAGAGCTACCATCCTATTCCATTAACTTCATATTCATTGAAATTAGTCCTTTTGAGCAGCGTATTGAGTAGGTGGAATTAAGTTGTCAGTTCTGGAAAACAACCTTGTTAAGTGTTACCAAAACAGTGGACTCTCTTGTTAGCTTAAGCATAGAAATTAAACACAAGCGGACTGAATTTCAAGAATGTGTGTGTGTTCTGTTCTGGGTGAAGAGCAGCTTTTTCAGCCGGAGGGCCACATTCCCTCATGGGGAACATTCCAGGGGCCACATGCAAATGATGGACAGAGTCGGGAGCTGACGTGGGTTTGGCAATGGATGTGACACCTTTGTACAGTAGACTTTTTCCCAGCCACACACTCCTTAAGCACACACACTCGTATGCACATATCCCTCCTTCCACCATCCAGGCAAGAAGGAGGTGTTATCAAAGGCTATCCCCAAGGTGTGACCTAGTCAAATATGGGATTTTAGTTGTACTTCTGTAGAATGTACAATGGCTGGAGGCAGTAATGGTTCTGAATACCAGTTGCTGAAAACCAAGACAGGGTGGGGTGGGGTAATGCTCTTGTCTTCTGAGGGTTTCTCATAGACATTTGGCTGTGTCGCTGTGAGAACAGGATGCTGGGCTGGATGGACCACAGGCCTGATCCAGTGGGCTCCTCTTATGTTCTTAGAAACAATGTTAAATATTTTTATACTTTCTAAATGGCTTTACTATTTCAGACTTCATAGAATATTTTTTTTTTAAAAAAACACTTCTACATTTTGCATTTTGTTTTTACCTTGTACAGTCATACCTCGGGTTGAATACGCTTCGGGTTGAGCACATTCGAGTTGCGCTCCGCGGCAACCCGGAAGTAACAGAGCGTGTTACTTCCAGGTTTTGCCGCTTGCGCATGCGCAGATGCTCAAAATGACGTCACGCACATGCACAGAAGCGGCGAAAAGCGACGCGCGCAGAGGTGCCATCGCTAGTTACGTTTGCTTCTAGATATGAACGGGGCTCCAGAGTGGATCCCGTTCGTATCCAGAGGTACCACTGTAGTGGTAAAAATGGTTTATAAATTTGTGAAGTGGCCTGTGAAGTGGGGGCATGAACAAAGAATGGCTAGGGCCAGATGTAGAGAGCTTGAGGTTTCCCACCTTTGTACCGTATTCCACACAGCATTACGGTTGTCTGCTCAGTGGCGTTTGCTTACTTGATTCCTTATTTCTGCATTGCCAAAAACCAAGAGCAATAATCTGATTGATTTTGGCAGCTCTGCTGTTGTTTGGCAGCAAACTGCGCCTACACCGTGTCAAGTTCTATGTTCAGATGGGAGTTGTGGTCCTAAACATCTGGAGAGTGTGTGTGTGCGTTGATGGAGGAGGCTGTTCCGTATTCTCGTACTGTGGAAGCTTCATTCTAAAACGAGTGTGCAAGGAGGATGCTGTGCAATTAGAACAGTGTGTCAGTGAATAAAGTTCACTTTGTTCCTTGCATATACCGTAAGTTCTGTGCTGTGTGAGGATGGCAACAAGAGAACGGGCTCTTTCTCCCTGATTGTGGAATGTTCTCCCAAAAGAGGCTCACTTGGCACCATCATTTTATGTCTTTAGGCACCAGGGAAAAACATTCCTCTTTACCCAATCCTATAGCTATTAAATAATCTATGGCCTGTAAAAGTGTGGAGGAGAGGACTGTTATTATGATGACCATTTTATTTTTAGGCTGTAGGCTGTCTGTCAGTATGCTTTTTATTATGTTGTATTGTCATTGATGTTCTGTAATGTGTTTTTAATGTTGTACACCGCCCTGGAATCTTTGATAAAGGGTGGTATATAAATTGAATAAATGCAGAATATCCCAGCTTCAGTCCCTGGCTTCTCCCGGTAAGGCGGGGAGAGAATCTTCTCTGAATCCCTGGAGAGCCATTGCCAGCCTGTTAGACAAGTGGACCCTGTGCTCTGACTTCTTAAACCTCTCAACCTGCACCACTGCTTTGCGGCTTTGTGGCTGCTTCTGAGGAGGGATTTGAAGGAAAAGAGAGGCGATATCTGGAAGCGGAGGCTAAGGAAGCAACCAGGGCTGCAGCAACTGAACTTGTGCATGGTCAAATTTAGGATGAGGCTGCTGAGGCATTGCTGTGGGAAAGATGATTTGGGCAATGGAATGCTTACATCTGTGGGCATGGAGTCACTCATGACAAATGTGGCAACTGGTTCCTCTTACCAGAACCCTCTTCTGATGCTGCTGTCAGGGAAGCATTATAAGGCATAGGTGGAGCTGGATGTTTCTGTACTATCTCCAGGATCACAGAGTACATTTTTATGGGCTGCTGGCAGCACACCAACCCTTAAAATCATCCATGCATGCTAAGTGATGAGTGTTCATTGCCACATTTTGCTTAAAAAGAAAGAAAGAAAAGTCATAGAGCAACATGCCCTTTTCTTAGTTGTTCCTTATTTATGCAAGTTTTGAAGTTGCCCTGGTGCTCAGAGTTTCTGCTTGGAAATGCTTTATCAACATTTATTCTTGTTATGAACATTTATTCTTGTTCAGAGTATAGTTTGAACGACACATAGGAGCACCATCTTGCTGAATCTAAGTAGGTCCAGGTGTAGTCAGTGCTTGGATGGATGATTGCCTGAAAACCACATGTAGGCCTCTGTGGATTCCATGATGGGAGAAAGACGGATTATAAATGTTAGCGAGTAAATGAATACTTTTCAGGTGAATGGTGCAATATAAATACTTTTTTATGAACAAACCAGAAAGTAAATGGATGAAATTCATTCCACTTACATTCTTCAAATTGGCCTGCAGCCATATGGTTAACGGTAGATAGTGGGAATTGCAGCCTCAAACAGCGGCAGGGCACCTGGTTGGTCAAGACTACCTTAAACATTGTCCCTAATTTCCGCTGCTTTTTGGAGACATTGGAAGGGGCAACATTTAGGGCAGCTTCCCACAATTGGGTTCTCTTTCTGAGCTCTGCTGTACAGTACAGTACAGCAGTCCTTTGTATAGGAAACTTAATTTCATATTTGACAGTCATGATCTGTCAGTTTCCATTTAATAAACCAAGTACTTGAGATGAGAAGCTTAAGCTCATGCACTATTGGATAACTTATTTCAAATACATTAACCTGAATGTCAGGGAACTGCCATCAGCTCAGAGGCGAGAGATGGAAGGGCAGTTGTGTTATAGGGAGCCTCCAAAAATCTTGCAAAGCAGTTCCTCTTCTGGTGAGGAGGAAAGCTCCACCTCCAGTGGAGAAGAGGTTCAGGGACCAGGGGATGCTAGGGAGAGCCTCAACACCGAGCCTGAGCAAACCGGAGAGGCGGGAAGTACGCCCTTGCCAGCGCCCATTCCAGCGGCCATTCTGCGCAGTAGGCTTCGGCGCAGGGAGGGGCAGAAAAGGCTGGGGGTGACGTGACTTTTATGCTGGGGGAGGTACAAAGACCGACCACTCCCAGATTCTGCTAGCGATTCAGCCAGACATGAACTTATGACGCTCTTCACTGTAAGTAGTTTGCACCAAGAATAAAGTCTGGAAAAGACAGGTTGGAGTCTTGCCTGTTTACTCTTGAGCAACCACACCAGCACCTGACACTGAAGATGGGTTAAGAGAATTCTTTAGGATGAATATGCTACTGCCTGCATTTTGTTTGCAAGCAACATTTATTTGTCATTTATAGCTCTGTCCCAGAATGGGACTTTTGTCCCTGCTGCAAAAGTGGTGACAATTTTTATAATGGAAGGTTTCTGCAGGTGGGTTGCACAATGGAAAAGGTGCAGGGAAGGGGTGTATTTCTCAGAAGCAATCTAAAAGTAGCCAGTGCATTGATTGTTTTTTGTGGACTGCATGTAGAAGAGGCTAGTTGCCCCCCCCCATTTCCCCCAAGAATGTTTTGTTCTCAAGTCTCCTGTTCTGCCCATTTTTATGACTTTGTTTTGTGACTGGGTAGGTGGAATTTCCCTACCATAACGTTCTACACACATGTAGAGCTCAGGCATACAGTGGCTATGAATAAAAGGCCACACTTAAGGGCAACTCTGCACTCATTTGAATGAACAGGAAATTCCTGTGTTCATTGAGATTATGAGGACAAAGGAGCTATGAGGGAGAAATTGATTATGTCTTGTTGGAGCACTCCTGGGTGCTAGGGCCCCTGTTCATGTCCTGGATTTAACGTTCTCACTAGATGGGTTTCCCTTGAAATGTTTTGGAAACTACAATTGGTCCAGAATGGGGCATCCCAGTGCTTGGTGTGAACAAACTGTAGTGTGCTTATTAGTCTGTTGTTAAGGCAGCTTTCACTGCATCTGCTTGAAAGTGAAGCAGTCTACATACATATTCCTGTATATTTATATGTCTAGGTCCAACAAGGACTGATGAAATAGAACAATGGAATATGAGGAGAATGTTCAAATGACAGCAGATATTGGGCACAGAACAGGTTAAGAATGCATCAAGAAAATGTGAAGCTTCGATAGTTTCTCTTCTTTATGTTCCTCTACCAAAATATATACTGGATAATAATGGATAATAAATGGAAGAGCTCATGTAGGGTGGGAAATGCAGACCCACTTCAAACCATGATTTCTTGCCCTGGTTTGCAAGGGAACAGTAGGGCTATATTCAGTTCTCTGCCCATTAGTGCAAGGGACAGGTGAGTTTTAATGTTGTGGAGCAAAGTACCGTAGTTTTCGCTCCATAGGACACACCTTGTTTTAGAGGGGGAGAACAAGAAAAAAAAAAATCTCCCCCTCTCTGCGCAGCGCCCCTTCAGCGAAGCGGCAGGAGAAACGGAGCCCCTTCCATTTCTCTTCCCGCTTAGCTGAAGGGGCGCTGCGCCTTAGCTGAAGGGGCACCTACCCCTCAGCGAAAGGAACCCGAAGCCTCCGGAGCGCAGCGGGAGCTCCCGCCGCACTCTGGAGGCTTTAGGCGGTTATCCTTGAAGCCTGGAGAGCGAGAGGGGTCGGTGCGCACAAGATTGTGCAATCTATAGTGATGGTGGAATTTCTCTGAAAAAGGGAGAGGAGGGAAGTGAATTTATAGAGCTGTTTCAGATTAGCCCTGTATTGGCCTATGGTATTCTTGAAACACTTTCTGCAGTAGATGCTGAAGTGGCTCTTGGACAGTGTGAACTCTATAAGGGTGAAGTCACGTCCAGTGGTGTTAAAACTTTTAATAAATCTGCTGCTTTTCAGATGTTTTGGATTACATCACTCACCGTCCCTAAGTAGGACTCATAGCATTTGTAGTCTAAAACATCTGGTGGACACCAGGTTGGAAAAGGCTGCAATAGACTCTAGATCTGCCTTTGGCAAAACTACAGGAATCAGCTGTATTTTTCTCAGAAATTAATAAATCCAGTAAACTCTGTTAAATCCAGTAAACTCTGCAAATTTGTTTTATGGATATTCTGCTTTATATGGAAAAAGTGTCTTGAACACTTTTTGGATAGAGTGTCTTAAGCAGCGATGAGATTAATATGATGCTGTAAGTATGTCTACAAGCTAGCAACCTTTTCATAACTGCAAGATGTTTGGTGTGCATTTTATTTTCATAAGCATGTATAAGAAAAGCAGCCTTGTCTGACTGCTGCAGCAACGAAGAGTCTCGTGGCAACTTATAAATATCAACCAACTTACTGTGGCTTGAGCTTTTGTAAGGATACTTGAAGAGGATAGTGAATAAGTTGTTGTTTAAGGTAATGCGTTTTTTGCATCTCTGCTATAAAGTGTCCACTTTGCAATTTAAGCAAACTGAGTATGATTTTGTTTTATTTTTGTTTTGCATTGTTCTCATTTTGCAAGTTGTGGGAGAGGCAGAGGCACCAGAGTTTACACAGAACGATTGAAAAAACGTAATTTGGCTTTCTGGGATATTTAGTTAAGCCTTTTAAGTTAGTTCAACCTTCTTTGTTGATTTTTGATTACCGTAATCTTGCTGTAAATTTTGCAGAACTTAGGCGAGGTCTTGGTGTGATTACTATAATATTTGTTCTTTAAGACAAAGCCCCATACAAATTAATAATTCTGTTAGAGGAATGGAAACGCAAATGTAAAATGAAAAACTCACTGTGTTACTTTTACAGCACTGTCAACCAGAAGCCGATTGTGCAAATATAAATACATGCCTATTTCTCTCTCAGCTGAGTTGCTGGATCAGCAAGTTATAAAAATACAATTGCTACATGTGGTGGTGAAGACCAGCAGGATTGTCAGAGACAATTTGGAGCCCCATCAGCCACACAGGGGAAAAGGGCAGAATGGCATAGTAATCAGTTTTTTTATATACTGCATTTGTGGTCAAAGCAGTTCGCAGGTGGGGAAAAGAAGTCTTCAGCAATTGAGACTGGTAGTTCCCCAATTATGGAATGAGTCCCTAGCAAAGTGCCTCTGTCTTCATCACTAGGAGAACATTTCTAGACATTTGCTGACTGACGGATACTGTCCCTGGCAAACCCCCAGATTCCTTGATGGAAAGATGTGGGTTTTTCCACCTGAAACTTACTTTGGAATGTTTCTAACTGCAGTTGCCTTTAGATGAGTGTAATTGGTTTTAGAATGTGTTAACGGTTTCAGAATGTTTTTGTTCTGTTAAAAAATGGTGGATCTTGCTTGCTGCCCTGGGCTGTTTTGGCAGGAAATAAATCCAGTAACTAGGAATAAAAGTGCAGAATGTTCCTCTGTCTGCTTTATGCTGCAAGAATCTTCTGTGAATGTAAAATCCACAAAGTGTAGGATATGGGTAGTCATTGTGGAACCCTCCAGTTGTTGTTGGACTTCCAGCTCCCATTAGCCCCAGTCAGCATGGCCAATAGTCAGGGATGATGGGAGTCAGAGTCCAGCAACATTGGGAGGGCACCATGTTGCCTGACCCTGAGCTATGATGTGCCCTTGATTTTTTTATGCGTTGTTCCACTAACGCAGCAGTTCTCCACCTGTGGGTCCCCAGATGTTGTTGGACTACAACTCCCATAATCCCTAGCTAGCAAGGCCAGAGCTCAGGGATGCTGGGAGTTGTAGTCCAACAACATCTGGGGACCCATAGGTGGAGAACCACTGCACTAACAGCATTCAAACAATGAATTTAGGAATTACATCTGTCATAACAATCATAGTACAACATCTGGCTTTGGCTGGCCGGCTAAACCAGGCGAGGGTAGCTGATGGGTCTCAAACCCTCAGTGAATTGGGGACTTCCACAGCATGCAAAGACATGTTCTGGCTGATGGAGCAGGCAAGACCAAGAGTGGGTCCAATGGTAATGGGTCCAAATGGTTTCTGCACAGGGAAGTGAGGGGCCGGTGTGGCTCGTCCATCAGGGAAAGGTAGCCCCTCTCAGAGAAGGAAAACTCTGACCTTAAATCACCGCTGCCTCGTGGGATATCTTTAGGAGGAGAAAAGACCAAGGAGTAAACCCTACACAAATCCAGAATGGCATCCTTAAGACGGTTGGGTGACGCCCTATATGCCTCTTTCTGGCAACTCCTGTAGCCAAGCTGGTACCAAACGTATTTCTTTCCTTTGGACCACATCAGTGAGGTCAAAAGGAGGGACC
Source organism: Podarcis tiliguerta (assembly GCF_965153285.1). NCBI lineage: Eukaryota > Metazoa > Chordata > Lepidosauria > Squamata > Lacertidae > Podarcis > Podarcis tiliguerta. The sequence goes on from NC_139549.1 coordinate 24,357,969, forward strand.
TCCATACACACTGCCCAGGCTTGCGCCCCAAGGAAATCACGTCTCTGCTGCTAACGCAGTGGTTTGACGCCCCCCCCCCCAGGAACACTCCATTGTCTCTCGAGACAAATGGGTGCCAACAACTTTAAAATGCATATGAAGTAATATATACTTAGTTTTAAAAGCACTGGCCTTACAAAATTGCATTCCGGGAATAATTGTTTCAGGGTTAGGAATAGTTCAACCCCACCTCAAAGATACTTGGGCATGTAGGTGGGCCAGCTCAGGCTGCCCTTTTTTATAATAAGCACAGCAGGCCTTTGTTTTTGTAACCCCCAGCCTGAACCAGTTGCCACCAGCTCATGCATTCTTTTTATTTGGTTTGATTCAACATAATGCTTGTCTTGTCTTGTATTTCCCCCTTCTGAACTCTACCGCTTACTGTAATAACAATAACAACAATAATAACAATAACAATAATAACATTTTTATTAAGCAAAGAACCAAGTTGTATTTGAATATCTATGTTCACATATACAGTGGTACCTCTAGATACGAATGGGATCTGTTCCGGAGCCCCGTTTGCATCCAGAAGTAAATGTAAGTAGCGATGGCATGTCTGCGCACGTGCGCGTTGCTTTTTGCCGCTTCTGCGCATGCGCGTGACGTCATTTTGAGCGTCTGCGCAAGCGCAAGCGGTGAAACCCAAAAGTAACATGCTCCGTTACTTCCGGGTTGCCGAGGAGTGCAACTCGAACGCGCTCAACTCGAAGCGTATTCAACCCGAGGTATGACTGTACAGTAATTGTCAGGGAACTGCCATCGGAAGGACAGGAGGTGCAAGGGCTCTCTGAGGTGGAGAGAGACGCAGCAGCGGAGGAGGGAACCAGTAGGGGGAGAGCAGGAACTTCAAGGGAAGGGGAGTCGGAGGAATGGCTCAGAGACGCTTCCAGCGAAAACAGCGGGGAGGTCTCAGGACCTCCTATAGGGACACCCATTCCTCGCCGGAAACTGTCACGCCGAGAGTCCAGAAGACGTGTTTCCGTTAAGGAGCTTTTATGTTGGAAACGATTCCGAAAGCAACCACTTTCGGATTCTGCTAGCGATTGACGCAGCCATGCTGGAAGGGCTCCGTCACAGGCAGAGGTTTGAGAACTTGATCAAACTCTGAGGGACTTGCAGTTTACGCACAAGCAGCTCTTCATCCCATCACAGCAATCCGAAAGTCACCGAAAGCTAGCTTGTGACAGGGAGAGGCATCATGAGCGAACCAGCCGGAACCGGAGGAGCAGGAGCAGCTGGAGGAGGTCCAAGCCTGGAGGAAAGGTACAGCGCGTTGGAGATCCAGTTTGCCTTGCAAACGGCGAGGCTGGAGGAGAGGAGGGCTCAGGATGCAGAAAAGGGGAAGGCGAAAACCACCCCGCTCACCAGAAAGATGCCAGGATTGGTGCAGAAATTCGGGGGGGACCCCAGAAACTATCATGCCTTTAGAACAGAGATGCAATACGCTCTCAACCTGCAGTTTGATGACTTCCCCGACGAGGAATCGCGGGTGGCTTTTGTAATTAGCCATCTCGAATCAGGGGCGAAGGACTGGGTTAGACCCCTGATGGCAGCGAATAATGAGATCCTAAAGGACACGATGAAGTTTTTTCGTGCCATGGACCTGATGTTTTCCAGCGACATTGAGCAGGGGGTGGTGCGAAGACAGTTAATGGCTTGCAAACAGGGGAGCCGGTCTGTCCGTGAGTACTGGACTGAGTTTACTATGTTGATTCATAGATTGGGGTGGGACCTATCGGCGGAACCCATTCAGATGCTTTTCGAAGAGGGGCTCTCTTCGTCCCTTAAAGATGAACTTTCCCGGGCCCCCAGGGCGGAGTCTATGGACCAGCTGACTAAATCCGCGCTGGCCATAGGAGCGCGCCAGGAAGCGAGGGCTTTGGAAAGGCGGGAAGGGAAAGGAGAACGTTGGAGGGAGCTCCACATTCCAGACATTCCAGAGCCGCCTTTCCCGCCGGCAGAGCCGATGGAAGTTGGAACAGCGCGGGCGCGCGCAGTTTCAAACCTCAGTGAAGGGCGGAAGAAGGAGGGAAAGAGCGCCAAGAAATGTTATCTCTGCCAACAGCCAGGACACTTTGCCAGAGTCTGTCCACAAAGAAAGGAATGGCAAGGGATGGCAGGAGCTGTTGGGGGAGAAGAGGAGGAAAGCAAGGAGCAAGTAAAAGCCAACGCCTGGCTGCCACCGTCGGGGCACAGCAGCCAGGCCAAAAAGCAGTGAAAGTGCCCACGCCAGAACCTCCCAGACCTGCTTTAGTGATAGAGGTGTTGCTAGAGCTGCCAAACGGACACCCACTACAGATCAAGGCGCTTTTGGATTCAGGCAGCTCCTGTAATTTCATGAGTAAGGAGTTTGCAGCTGAGCACCAGATACAGACCATCCCCTTAAGTAACCCCCTGCAGGTGACCACGATTGACGGCAGAGAGCTGTTGGGAGGAGAAGTGAACCAACAGACAGTCCCCATGATAATGAGGGTGGCAAAGCACACCGAAAGGATAGCGTTTAATGTGGCCACCTTGGGAGGAGCTCCCATCATTTTGGGGATGAGCTGGCTGGCACTACACGATCCTCTAGTGGGCTGGCATCAGAGGGTGGTCTCCTTTGGGTCAGCGCATTGCCTAGAACACTGCAAGCAGGGGAAGGTTCCAGGAGGAGCCAGACTCACCCTAGCCGGGATGGAGGTAATGAATAAAGGGAAGGTGCCTCCGCAATACGCAGATCTGAGCAACGTATTTAGCGAAAGGGAAGCGGACAAACTGCCGCCGCATAGACCCTTTGACTGTCAAATCAACTTACTCCCTGGGGCTCAACTCCCAGTAGGCAAGCTGTACGCCATGTCAGACAGGGAGATGCAGGAGTTGAGGGAGTTCATTGACAAAAACCTGAAGCGAGGTTTCATCAGAGAGTCCCGAGCGGTGGGGGGCAGTCCAGTGTTTTTTGTGGACAAAAAGAACACAGATAAACCGAGACTTGTAGTAGACTTCAGGGCCCTAAATGCCGTGTCGGAACCCCTGGCTTTTCCTATGCCCCGAATTGATGACATTCTGACCAGGGTGAGGAAGGGGAAGATTTTTACAAAACTGGACCTGCGGGGGGCGTACAATCTGATACGCATAAGGAAGGGGGATGAATGGAAGACCACCATGTTCACCCCTTTGGGAGCATTTGAATACCTCGTCATGCCCTTCGGTCTCCAAGCAGGCTCAGCATGTTTTCAAAGTTTTATGAACCACGTCTTGGGACCTTTGCTCTACAAGAATTGTGTGGCCTTTTTAGATGACGTGTTGGTGTATTCGGAAGATGAAGAGCAGCATGTGAGGGACGTGCGAGAAGTGTTGGGCCGGCTACAAGCCAATCAGCTGTGGGTGAAACTGGAGAAGTGCCAGTTTCATACCAAGGAGGTGGAATTCCTGGGGTACCGCTTGTCAGACAAAGGATTGGCCATGGATCCAGGCAAGGTCCAAGCGGTACTGGAATGGAAGACACCGAAGACCAAGAAGGATGTGCAAAGATTCCTGGGGTTTGAGAACTTTTATCGGAAGTTCATCAAGAACTTTGCACACTTGACGGCGCCCATCACCGACTGCCTCAGTAGCAAGAAGAAATTTGTTTGGACGGCGGAGGCGGAGCGAGCATTTGAAGAACTGAAAAGGGCTTTCGCCTCGGAAGAACAACTTCTGCATGTGGACTTACGGAAACCCATGAGAGTGGAGACAGACGCGTCTGACCGGGCGGTAGGGGCGGTACTTCTTCAACCGGGAAGGAATACGTCGGAGTGGAGACCGTGCGCCTTCTTCTCGAGGAAGCTGAATAAGTCCGAGCGGAACTACACGGTGTATGACAGGGAGCTACTCGCCATTCACGAAGCGTTCCGGAGGTGGAGACATTTGTTAATTGGGGCACAACACAAGGTGCAAGTGTGCACCGACCACAAGAATTTGGAGTATTGGAGAACGGCTTGAGTACTCAACCAACGACAAGTGAGATGGGCACAGGAATTCTCCAAATTCCACTTTGAAATTTGTTATGTGCCAGGCCCAGAAAACGTCAGGGCGGACGCTCTCTCACGCAAACCAGAGTATTTGGAGGGGGAGGGGGCAATCGAAGAAAGACATGTCATCCCTGAGGACCGGTGGGTGTGTGGGGCGGCGCTGGTGGGGCGACGAGAACTGGTAGAGGAAACGGAAAATGATGAGTATGCCCAGGATAAGCTCAGAGGTCTCAGGGGAGAGGGTGAGAGTCCCGAAGGTTTTGAGGAAAGAAATGGGGCATTGTATTACAAAGGGGCACTGTATATACCAGGAGGTGAATTGAGGGGAAGAGTACTCAAGCAGTTGCACGATAGCCCCACAGCGGGACATTTTGGACAACACAAGACCATGTGGATGGTTACCAGGGAATTTTGGTGGCCCAAGGTGAGGGAAGATGTAAAGGAGTATGTAAGACGGTGTGACCAATGTCAGAGAGCCAAGGGGGAAAGAAGGGCGCCGGCAGGGTTATTAGAACCTTTACCCACACCAGAACGGCCTTGGGAAGCGGTATCAATAGATTTTATGACGGATCTGCCAAAATCCAAGGGGAAAACAGCCATCATGGTAGTAGTAGACCTGTTAACCAAGATGTGCCACTTTGTAGCATGCTCACATGCAGTCACAGCGGAAGAAACAGCTAAGTTGTTTGTAGAACACATCTTTAGGCTGCACGGCGCCCCCTTGAGGGTGATCTCAGACCACGGCAAACAATTTACTTCCAGGTTCTGGAGGAAGCTCATGAGCTTACTGCACGTGGAAGTCAATTTTTCGACTGCCCGGCACCCTGAAACCAACGGGCAGGCGGAAAGAGCAAATGGCATCCTCCAACAATATCTGAGGTGTTATGTCAATGACAGAGAGAACGATTGGGTCGAAAAGTTGGCGCTGGCAGAATTTGCCTACAACAATGCGGAGAATGTGTCCACAGGGATGAGCCCCTTTTTGGCTAATTACGGGTGTCACCCCAGGGCTTTTCCAGGGGAGGGAGGCGAGAGATGGAGTGTCCCAGCGGCCGAACATTTTGTAGAGGAGATGGAAGCGATCCATTGTCAGCTCCAGCTCAACTTAGAAAGGGCCAAGGCTCAATATAAGAAGCAGGCAGACAAAAACAGAAGGGAAGGTGAAACCATAAGGGTGGGGGATCAGGTGTGGCTGTCAACCCAAGGGTTACCGTTCAAAGGGGGTTGTAAAAAATTAAGACCCAAGAGATTGGGACCCTTTGAGGTCATTCAGCAGGTCAACCCAGTGGCTTTCAAACTCCGGTTACCCAGCCACATGAAATTGCACCCAGTGTTCCACAGGTCGTTACTGTCACCGTACAGGGGGGGACGTGAAGGGGAGCACACCAGGGGACCACCCTTGGAAGAAAGGGAAAGAAGCAACCATGTAGCGGAAATCCTCGATTCTAGGTGGAAGGGAAATCAGGTGGAGTATTTGGTGGCGTGGGAAGGGGAACCGGAGTCAGAAAACACCTGGGTGACTGCAGGGGAGGTCAATGACGAGGTTTTAACAGAAACGTTCCACCAAAGATTCCCGAGGAAACCACAGCCGGTAGCAAGGTTTAGGAGGGAGTATTTCGGCACCACCGACGAGGAAGAGGAACTGGAAGGATTCGCGGAGTCGGAGTTGGAAGAGGGAATGGACTCCGATGACGAGGAGTATCGAGAGACCAGGAACAGCAACAAGTGGAGGAAGGTGTTCGAAACCTCGGACGATGAGGAAGGTTCTTTCAGGGGTTTTACCTCCTCACAACCCGTAGGGAAGGAGACGGGAGGGGGTGAAGGGGGCCCTGGAGGGGAGGTGGATGTCAGGGAACTGCCATCGGAAGGACAGGAGGTGCAAGGGCTCTCTGAGGTGGAGAGAGACGCAGCAGCGGAGGAGGGAACCAGTAGGGGGAGAGCAGGAACTTCAAGGGAAGGGGAGTCGGAGGAATGGCTCAGAGACGCTTCCAGCGAAAACAGCGGGGAGGTCTCAGGACCTCCTATAGGGACACCCATTCCTCGCCGGAAACTGTCACGCCGAGAGTCCAGAAGACGTGTTTCCGTTAAGGAGCTTTTATGTTGGAAACGATTCCGAAAGCAACCACTTTCGGATTCTGCTAGCGATTGACGCAGCCATGCTGGAAGGGCTCCGTCACAGGCAGAGGTTTGAGAACTTGATCAAACTCTGAGGGACTTGCAGTTTACGCACAAGCAGCTCTTCATCCCATCACAGTAATGATAAACCATATCCTAGGAAAACTATGGCTGACTATGAGTAAGCAGCATGCTACCTACCTGCATGCTGCTCAAATCCTGAAAAACTCTATTTGCTGAATTGGAAGGAAACAACAGCTGTGGGTGTTGCATTATGTGCAAACCAGCGCTCCTGGTTTGTTTACCCCCAGGCAGACCTTGACTTCTTGCTTGTGGTTTGTTTGGAGAGAAGTTCAAAGCAACTGTCCACACATAACTCCAAGGCAGCACTGTGATTTCCCCCCAGTGCAGCAAAGGAAGCAGCAGTGAAGGTGCAATTTGAGCAGCATGCAATTCAAAGTATTCTGCAAAACCCACATTGCTGTCTTGTATATAAATCTCCTTTTGTGCTCCTCGGTTCTTGTGGTAGGAGTTTAGTGAGCAGTGTTCGAAATTAGCCAAGCACATTTTGCACCTAGCTTTCGACCACTTGTGACCAAGTGAAGATGCCTGGGTGCCAGGATGGTGCCTGACATCTCCACCATATGGGGATCATTGGATCTGGATTGTTTCCACACATTAATATCCTACCCTATAGTATTCTATCAGTTGTATTTTACCTGTACAATCACAATGAATCTGTTGAACCAAGTTGCTTTTTCTGTGCAGCCTGAGCAAGTGCATTAAGAAAAAGAGGTTGGAATAGGCCAATATATATGGACTGTCCCTGGACCAAGTGACTTTTCTTCTTCAAGTTCTCAAAGCTCCTAACCTAGCTCAAGGTTGTCATCTGAACTAGCCAGGTGTTTAACTGAGAATTGATCACAGTTGGCCCATTCTTAAAAAAATAAGACTTAGAGTCGTCTTGCCCCCAAATGGCAACTAGGCATTCCGTTTTGGCAACCGTAACCTTGGTTTAAGGAGCCATTCCGTGTCTATCTTATATATCTGAGTTTCTAGCACTCGTAGTAAGGATGTTGTGATATCAGCTAAGCTTTCTGTTATATCTCCACTGTTGGAGGCAGTATGTCTCTGAATATCAGTTGTTGGGAATCACAAGTGGGGAGAGTGCTGTTGTGCTCAGACCCTGCTTGTGGGCTTCCCACATGTATCTGGGCGGCCACTGTAAAAACAGGATGTTGGACTAGATGAACCATTGGCCTGATCCAGGAGGGCTGTTCTTACAGTATTATGTTCTGATTCATAGGCAGTCTGGTGCTCAAAACTTGTTTGAGTAGCCACACGGCACAATTTGTTTTCGGAGGTTGTGCCTGCATTTTTCATTTCAGTCGGAGAGAGGGAAACTAGGACATGCATCGCCTGTTGATGTAAGTGTATCTGAGCACCTGGCTTCTCCTCCAAGGCTATTAATCATCCTACTCTGTGGCTCTGGAGACGAAAAGATGAGTTCCATGATGCAGCATTGCTTGGAGTCCTTGAGGCATCATGTGATGCGGCTTGATCAGAAACACAGCAAAGCACTCTGCCTTGGGTGCGTGGGAGTCTCAGAGAGGCAGCGCTTGGGCTCAAGGCCACTTCGGGTTGCATGTAAGAGAGGGACTGAGAGAATGAGGCCACACCGGAAGTTTCTGATTTGCCTAGGACCAATGGAAGAGGAATGACTTATATGTAGCATAGCTTCCAAGGATGGTATATGGTGGGTCAGATGCTTGCCGAGTGTCTTCAGAAACTGTATTATTAGGACAGTAACAGAATCACAAAATCTACTCTCTTCTGTAAGACTTGAGATTTCTAGAAGTCCTGAGATGTTTTGCTGGCTGTGGGCTGATGGGAGTTGTAGTCCAAAACATCTGGAGGGCAGTGTTTGCAAACTCCCATTGTTCTAGGCGCACTTTGCGACAGGGAATTTCATTAGCGTAAACAGTTTCTGAGTTCTGGGTGCAGTACTATGCCTAAGATTTCAGATGAAAACTGCAGAGTGGAAGGAAAGGAGGACCTTTTTCTGCCTCCCCACTTCCATCTACTCTCTGAAGACCGGTGAAGAGACCTTCTTAAGAATATTAAGGGGGTGGGCAGGGGAAGGACTAGACCGGGGTGGCCAATTCCCAAGAGGCTGCGATCTACTTTCTGAACTAAAATCTGGCAGTGATCTGCCCCCGTTTTTTGGGGGTTCAGCTCAAAGTTGTTGAGCTGTTGTTGTCCAATCTACCTGTTGGATGTGCCTGGACGTATGGGAAAAATAAACATCATATTTAAGCTGCAGTTCATTTGTTTACAGCTTTGTATTCTTGTTATAAAAAAGCATGCCTAGACTTCCCATTGCTGTGGTTATAACCTAGATTTATGGTGCCATTTAGCACCTAGCTTTCATATCTCAGTTTCTAACACTGCTGGAGGGTTCTAAATTGGAGAAGGCTTCTCTAAGGAATAGCAGCGTGGGGTGACGTGCACCTGCATCAACTCTAGGCTGGGTTTCAAGTGGCCTTCAAGCGATCAGTGTTAGAAATTAGCCAGGTGCCAGGCGCATTTTGCACCTGGCTGTCGACCACTTGCAGCCAAGTGAAGATGCCTGGGCACCAGGATGGCTGCTGACATCTCCACCATCTGGAGGTGTGTGCCTGCAGATCATTGGATCTTGACTGTTTGTGCACACTAATACCACATCCTGTAGAATTCTATCAGTTGTATTTTATCCGCACAATTGGAATGAATTTCAAGAAACAAAATGCTTTTTCTGTGCAGTGTGAGCTGGAGCAGTCACCATTAAAAAATAGAGGCGTGAGTAGGTCAGTACTGTATATATATATGGACTGTCCCTGGACCAAGTGTCTTTAATTCTTTAAGTTCTCAAAGTTCTTAAGTAATCTGTACTAGACACATGTATACATCTATACTAGACACATGTTGAACTGAGAATCAATCACAGTCAGTCCATCATTTGAAAAATAAGACTTTAGATCTATCCTACCACAAAATGGCAACAAGGCATTCTGCTTTGGCAACTATAATTTTGGTTTAAGGAGCCATTTAGTGCCTAGCTTTATACAGTATATCAGAGTTTCTAACACTGTTAGCAATATACATACTCTGCTCTTGAACTGTTTTGTACCAGGGAAACATTGTTGCACAATAGATTCTGCAATCTGTTGCTCAGCAAGTTTCCGCTACTGCAGCAGTCGTGCTGGATTTTTCGGCAGAATGTTAAAACTCACTCATCTGCTAGTACATGACCCTGGTCTCTAGGAAATTTAAAAACCCAAAGAAATGTTGACCCTTAAAACACACACACAGCATATAGCCAGCTTCCTTTTGGGTGGAGTTGCAAATCCTTTTTACATCCTTTAATGAATCAACTATATTGGCTTTAGAACAGCTTCGTAGACATCGGCAACAGATGAGATCACTTCCCCAAACTTGAGAATCAGAAAAATACAGTATGTATTTACATTGCTGTAAACATCGAAAAGGTATTCACGTTTAAAAATGAGGTGAATCTTGGGGGGAAAAGGCCCCATTGCTCTAGCCCAAACGCAACAAGCATGCATTGGTGACTAGACAGACAAGTCATTAAAGTTATCTGGTAATTATACCTCACTGTTGTGACCAGAAGATTTGTGTAAGTGGTTGAAGTCACCCATCTCATACAACAGTTACTCTTTGGGATGCCTTCTTTACAGGGTTTGAAATTAGCAGGGCGCTAGGTGCATTAGGGACGCGGGTGGCGCTGTGGGTTAAAGCCTCAGCGCCTAGGGCTTGCCGATCGAAAGGTTGGCGGTTCGAATCCCCGCGGTGGGGTGCGCTCCCGCTGTTTGGTCCCAGCGCCTGCCAACCTAGCAGTTCGAAAGCACTCCCGGGTGCAAGTAGATAAATAGGGACCGCTTACTAGCGGGAAGGTAAACGGCGTTTCCGTGTGCGGCTCTGGCTCGCCAGAGCAGCGATGTCACGCTGGCCACGTGACCCGGAAGTGTCTTCGGACAGTGCTGGCCCCCGGCCTCTTGAGTGAGATGGGCGCACAACCCTAGAGTCTGGCAAGACTGGCCCATACGGGCAGGGGTACCTTTACCTTTACCTTTAGGTGCATTTTGTGCCTAAAGATTCTCCATTTGAGAGCACCTCAAAAAGTCTGGGTGCCATGTTTTGCGCCTGGCTGACACTCAATGATTACTGAAATGTGAGAGCTGGACCATAAAGAAGGCTGATCGCCGAAGAATTGACGCTTTTGAATTATGGTGCTGGAGGAGACTCTTGAGAGTCCCATAGACTGCAAGAAGATCAAACCTCTCCATTCTGAAGGAAATCAGCCCTGAGTGCTCACTGGAAGGACAGATCGTGAAGTTGAGGCTCCAATACTTTGGCCACCTCATGAGAAGAGAAGACTCCCTGGAAAAGACCCTGATGTTGGGAAAGATGGAGGGCACAAGGAGAAGGGGACGACAGAGGATGAGATGGTTAGACAGTGTTCTCGAAGCTACAAACATGAATCTGACCAAACTGCGGGAGGCAGTGGAAGACAGAAGTGCCTGGCGTGCTCTGGTCCATGGGGTCACGAAGAGTCGGACACGACTGAACGACTAAACAACAACAACATGTGCTTTGAAGCCTCGAAATATATGCTAAAGATAGACAATATGTTAAGGAGTTTAACAATAAAGAGCGAGAGTGTTTTGAAAATTGAAGTATGGTACCAATATTTTTTATTGTAAACACCAAATTAAACATGTATTAACAATTTCTGTTAAAAGTGTGATATTCACAATGTGTCACTTATGTGAATTGCATATTAGTTTATGCTGATCAAAATAATAAAGAAAAAGTGTTGCTGACCCCCCCCCCCCAAATGATGACTAGACATTCTGTTTTGGCACCCACAATCCAAGTCCCAGAAGCCATTTGGCTCCTAGCTTTTCTATCCCAGTTTCTAACAATGCTTACTGATTTCATTATTAGTGTCAAGATCACCCTGAACCTTTTGGAGACAGTATGTCCTCAGGACTAAATGAGTCTTGGAATCGTGTGCTACCACTCAGTGATTCAGTGGGCAATTCTGTCCCTTTTAATTTTTCTACTTCTTTTGACTTTGTGTCCTCTTTGATGTACTGTAGCATGTGCTTTTATGCTCAAGAGATAAGTGTCCCACTGGTTTTCTCAATCCTAATAGGCTTCCATTATCCTAGCAGTGCACACTTCCAGACCAATTCCATTTTGCAGGTGGGATTAAACTGTAGTCCAGCAAATTCAGGTTGCACAGCATGGATTTGGTGCTCTTGTGGAACAAACATGTTTCCGAAAATAAGAAGCCAAAACAAAAAATCAATATGGTATAACTTCTCTGCAAAATAAAATTGGAATGTCTGCTCAGTTAGGGTTGGGAAGTGACCTTAATTAATCTTTACAACCAAGCATGCTCACTTAGACTCCTATAAGGTTTCAGCTTATATTTGAGGTGGCAATTAACAATGTATGGAGTTCCTCACACAATTTTTACTTAACCAAGTGCTAAACATTAGGTGTTTAAAACAGTGTTCCATGTGTATTTTGGAGAAGCATTCTTTTCTCAATTCCTTATTTAGGTGCCCTCTTGCTAATATCCTTCTGTTTATTAATACCAGCAAAAATGACCGAAGGTTGATGTTCTAGCATTATCTTTGTGTGTGTGTGTGTGTGTGTGTGCGTGCGCCTACATAGTAATCCAGGACTGTGTCTCCCCTATTCCCTCCGTGCATGCTTCTTAAGGATTATCTCATATTTGAGACTGGAAACTTGCCCATGTATTTTTGTTATTCAGTCGTTGAGATGCTAACACTGAATAGGAAAATCTGTTGAGATACTGGCTATTCACTGCTGAAGGGCACCTTTACGGCTCCGTGCATAGCAGTAGATGGGGAAGTGTCTGCTGAGAGCACTCTAGGAGGGTCTGCGTGCGAGTAGGGAAAATAGATTTCCGTGTTATCTTTAAAAGTGAGCATTAAAAAAAAACAAAACCTCCCTTTAAAAAATGACCCCTTTTTTGAGAGTAAAGGAGCTGGTCAACGTACTCTGGAACGCAGTCCAGCCGTTTTGGTTTGTTGAAGTTATCCTCTGGGAATGTGCATGTGTCTGGAAGTAATTCACGAATGACTGATTTCCAAGCAAAGTCTTGAGCAAGACACGTGCAGCTTGCTGAGCACTGCGATCCACGTTGGCAGCATTGTGAGCTGTGCTCATTCTGTTTGCTCCAAGTTACCCCCCCCCTTTGAAACACAAGTTATCTGGGTAACTTAAAGTAAAACGTTAGAAACTTCTTAAAACAACCAATACATTAAAATAAGCTAAAAAAACTGCAAGTTGCCGTTTAATTGAGATTAAACCGGCCAGCATGCTAAAACATTAAAAAGTCTGGTAAAATAAAGCAGGTTTTGCTTGATGCTGGAATATGCATTGGAGCAGGTGAGCTGCTTGGGGAGAGCGTTCTGGAACTGGGGGGCCGCTAGTTGGGAAGGCCTTACAGTGGTACCTCAGGTTACATACGCTTCAGGTTACATATGCTTCAGATTACAGACTCTGCTAACCCAGAAATAGTGCTTCAGGTTAAGAACTTTGCTTCAGGATGAGAACAGAAATTGTGCTCTGGCGGCGCGGCGGCACCTGGAGGCCCCATTAGCTAAAGTGGTGCTTCAGGTTAAGAACAGTTTCAGGTTAAGAACTGACCTCCAGAACGAATTAAGTACTTAACCCGAGGTACCACTGTATTTCCAGTAGCACCTGCACCACACCTGGGAGGACAGGGAAACCCAGAGAAAGACCTTTGAGGATCTCAAAGGATAGCAGAGGCACATAAGGAGATGGGTACTTTGGGCCCAATACACTAAGAGTTTGTAAGTCAGGCCCAGAACTTTGAACTGCTCAAAGCAGCTGATCCCAGTACAGTTGTACCTTGGTTCTAGAACAGAATGTGTTCTGGGAGTCCGTTCGACTCCGGGAACAGTTTGAAAACCAAGGAGTGGCTTCCGATTGGCTATAGGAGTGTCCTGCAGCCAATCAGAAGCTGTGCCGGACATTCGGCTTCCAAAAATCGTTTGAAAACCGGAACAATCACTTCTGGGTTTTGATCGTTTGGGAGCCGATTTGTTCGGGAGCCAAGGCGTTTGAGATCCAAGGTATGACTGTAGCAGCCGTATTATGAAATAATTGCAGTTTTCTGCATATCTTCCTTGCAGGTTTAAATTTGCATATGGTTTCCATGAATATGGCTTCAGATGCCAAACGGAAGCTGGTGGGTTGGTTGGATTCGCTTAACCATCTGGATGGGCACCTTGGACTGTGCAACCTGCACTTAAATTTAGCAGCATCTTAGCTGTTGGGATTTTACATCTTCATTTTTGATAATTTTGCATTTGCTTCGGTTGCAGCAAAACTGTGATGCCTTTAGTGAAAATAACCACGAAGGCCTTAAGCAGCCCTACAGAGGCAGGAAATTTCACACGGCATGGCTTAGGCTCTGCTTAGCTGAGTTGGTAGACCAACTTCCTTCCATTCAGAAAGTCCCAAATTCAGTTCGGAATGGCATCTCCATGCAGGGATGGGAACCTACTGTCTTGAAACCCTGGAGAGTCGCTGCCAGTCAGGGTAGACAGTACAGAGCGAGATGGAAGCAGGTTGCATAAATGTTCCAAGTGCGTCAGAATGCAGTTGAATCATCCCTGTAAAATAGTGACAATCTGGAAGCTACCCAGACATAGGAGATAGGCTTGTTTTTATCTTCCTTCTTAATATCTTTTTCAGAGTGTACTCAGAAAAGGGCAGCCAAAATGTTCAAGGGGGTGGCACAACTCCCCTATGAGGAAAGGTTAGGGAACTATGGAATTTGCTTCCACAGGAAGTGTCAGGGGACTGCCATCGGAACAGGGGTGGGAGGCAGAGGAATACAGAGAGCCTCCCATGCTTCTGAGGAGCAGCTCCTCGTCCAACAGTGAGGAAAGCCACACCTCCAGTGGAGCAGAGGGGGAAGGGGGAAGCCAAGCGAGGAGAGGGCTCAAAGATGCTACTGAGAGCCCAAGCGCCTCACCGGGCCAGCCAGCCAGGAAACAGGCACTCCATTTCCATTGCCCAGTTTGCGCAGGGGGTGAAACGTAAGGAGGGGAGGCGGAGATTTGGGGTGTCTAAGTTTTTATGCTGGGGGGGATGACCGGAAGAGGCCACTCCTGGAATCTGCAAGTGACTGAGACGGACGTGAACTTTCTGGTTCTGCACTGTAAATAGTTTGCACAAATAAAAACCTGTTAAAGACAGGTCGGAGTCCTGCCTGGTTACTCGTGAGCAGCCACCTCACCACCTGACAGGAAGTAATGATGGGTTTGAAAAGGATTCATGGAGTTTAAAGCTCTCAGTAGTTACTTGCCAGAATGACTGTGTTCTATCTCTGCTGTTGGAGGTCCAAATGCCAGCTGCTGGGAATTGGGTGGGGTGGGGTAGGGTAGGGTAGGGGAAGAGTGTTGTTACACTTGCAGACTTCCCACGGGCATCTGGCTGGCCACTGTGAGAACAGGATGCTGGACTAGGTGGGCCTTTGTCCTGACCCAGCAAGGCTGCACTTATGTTCTTAGGTATAAATCTAATAATTAGATTTTGAAACTGTGGCAGGGGCTGACTTGTTTTTAATATCTCTGCAGTGCCCAGAACACTTTAGACTCTTCATACAGCAGGATTAGAATAATATGCAGCAATGCTAGTTTATGCGGAGAAAAAGACCACTTTCCTCACAGTCTCACCGTTTTCACACGCCCAGGGATTTCCAGAGCTCAACACTGTGGTTTTGTGTTTTTTTTGTTTCTGCTGCCTTAAGTATGACTACTGCTGGGAAATTATAGTCTTCCTGCTGTCAAACCTTCCAGCTATTTTTGAGGCTTAGGGACCCCACAGCAAAGTAAACAGGCTGCTACTCTTTGAATGGGCTTGTAGCAGACAGAGCTGAGTTTCCGGATAATTCTGTTTGTTCTTTGACAACTTATTGGCAAATATATGCTTTGCAACAGGACAACAGGTACGCAGGACAATTGAAACATTTTCACAAGGAGCTTAGACTTCTTGCTTGCTTGAGGGAGAATGTGTCTCTTTTGATATATAACATTGTCAGTTGGCATTACTTAAGGCACACCCACTACTGTAGTTTTGTCTGTCAAGACTAAAACACTCGGTTTCATCCAATTTGTCATACACAGGTGACTCCTTAGCAGATGCACAGCAGCCTTCACCAATGTGGTGTGCTCCAGATGTTTGGACTACAACTCTAAAGTGCATAGCTGCCTGGGGCTGATGGGGGTTGTTGTCCAGAACATCTGGAAGGCACTAGGTTGGTGAAGGCTCATTTTAAGGTGCCGCTTGGAGTTAAGTTTATACAGTGGTACCTCGGTTTATGTACTTAATCCGTTCCTTAGTCCATTCTTAAACCGAGGCGCACTTTCCCTAATGAGGCCTCCCGCTGCCTGTGCCCTTCCATCATTCGGCTTCCGGCAGTAGACCGCGGTAAAGTTTGCAAACTGGAACACTACTTCTGGTTTCGTGGTGTTCATAAACCGAATAGTTTGTAAACAGGACTGTTCGTAAACCGAGATACCACTGTACTGAAATCTAGGGTTTTATTTCTGTGTTACCAGTTTTGGTTTCAGTATATATGCAAAACAAACGAGGCATCAGGAAGCTTTGCTGATCTATGGCAAATTACCCAGAGATGTACAGTACTAGTAGATCCAGGATTCCACAGTGAAGGCACTGCGTACAGCACAGCTTTCCAAACTTTTCATATTAGTGACACACTTTGTAGACATGCATCATTTTGTGACACAGTAATTCAGTTTTACTAGCAAACCAGAGGTTAAACTAACCCCTTTGCAGCCCCGAGAGGAGCATTCATGCAACACACTAACAGACTGCAGCTGACTTACTAATGTGTCACAACACACAGTTTGGAAAGCTCTGGTGTTCAGTGTTTCTTGGCACAGTTCAAACCAGGACCTGCTGCCTGAAGGAAGTTTTACTTGATGCAGTCATGTGGGAATCCTGCTTTCAGTGCCTAGGGAAGTCCTGGTGGGGGAGGTCCCCCCCCCCCTTGCTAGCCTTGATCAGAAGGTGAAACCCAAGGCGCTTGCTTAGGCTTCTTCCCTTGTTCCTTTTTGCAGGACTCAAGCTGAAATGGCTCACACCTGTCGGGGAACCATCAACTTGTCAACGGCTCACATCGACACGGAGGACTCTTGTAACATTGTGCTTTCCAATGGGGGAAGGACATACCACCTGAAGGCTCACTCAGAAGTGGAGCGGCAGCGATGGGTCACTGCTTTGGAGCTGGCCAAGTCCAAAGCCATCCGCATGAGGAACAACCAGTCAGGTAGAGTCCGTACTTGGTGGGGAGGATCTTTCTGTAGGCCCCTCCTCTCCTGCAGAACACTCCAGTGGCAGAAGAAGTTGCAGGGGAAACTGGGGTCTGAGGAAGCATTGCACTGATCCTTGAGAACTGCACCGTCCTTAGTGGAGGTGCAATGTCGTAAAAGGAGCACTGAGCTAAATCTTGGCTCCTAGATTCTAACCCTTAATGTGGGTGCTGCAGGGGCTGGTTATGCAAGGCTCCTTAAGGTTCTGCAGCCGGAGGGAGGTGCCTTGCATGCCTGACCGTCTCCTCTAAGAATTTGGATAGGTCAGCATGAATCAGCAGAGCAAGCAGCTTTTCCACACAGCTGTGAGCTTGGGCCCAAAGGAGTTCAGAAACAGTACTCCAGCATTTTAAAACCAGAAATCCACAGGGCCCGTTATATCTTGACCAGACCTGCCGCCCAGAATCTCTTTATTTTAACTGTTAATACCTTCGACACAAACACACAGTCTTAGGGTGGCGTAAAGGTCTTGCCGCTGTGTTGAGTGTCGGCGGTACTAATGTTACATTTGACCGAGATGGAATGAAGAGGGCTTTCCAGGCTAGCAAATGAACTTGGGAGGTGTTGGTTTTCTGTGACACAGTCTTCAAGACGGTGCCCACCGGTGGTGACCTTATCAGGCTTCAGGTTTGCGGGGTGGGAAGCTGCCTTGCGCAACTCGCGCTTCCTTTTCGGTAGTGTGCAAGCTGTTGGTGAAGGCCCAGGGATGCTGTGTCGCGTCTCACCCTCCGCCACAGGTCAAGCAATGACTACCAGCCGTGTCAGCCTCACGACCAGCCAGGGACTTGGTAAGGCACGTTGTCAGCCTGTTTAATTGAAAGAGCAGGGCAGCACCTGACAAGCCCCTGTGAGTGGCTGGAGACTTGGGCGAGGGCTGTGGCTCGGTGGTAGAACATATGCTTTGCATGCAGTGTAGGTTTCCAGGTTCAGTCCCCGGCATCTCCAGGAGAGGCTGGGAGAGACCCCTGCCTGAATCCCCAGAGAGCCTTATAGGGGTCGTGAATGGCAGGCAAGTGTGCAGGGGGAAATGGGGAAAGTAATGTGGATGTAAAAGTGGACAGGTCCCTGTATTCTCTTCTCTTTCCTCGTCTCTGCAGTTACTAGTCGGAAAGGGCTGTAGCTCACTGGTTAGGGTACCAATTTTGCATGCAGAAGGCCCAGGTCCAATCAGTCAATGTTTATTATTGCAAAGCAGCCAGCATACACCCAAGGTTCAATCCTTGGTGTCTTCTGATAGGGCTGGGAATGTCCCCCTGGACATCTGCTCCCATTTGGCCTAGACAGTGTTGGGTTAAATGGACCAGTGGTCCAACTTTGGTATAAGACAGCTTCCTGTGTTTTGGTTTGAAGGGGTCAGAGGTTGTGCAGCTATGCAACCCCTCCCTCAGTCTTACTTCTCCCTCACAATTTCCAGCCACTTGAGGGTTTCTACAGGAGAATGCTTGTCTTGATATAGTTTCAGGAGGTAAATTTGCAGCAGGTTTATTTATAGAGGAACTGTAAAATCTTAAAAAACAGATTTTCAAGGCTGCAGTAAGTGGGGGGGGGGGTAGAAGGGCAGGGGGAAGCAGCTTTCCCCAGGACAGTCTTCCCCAGCCTGATACCCTACAGATTATTTTTTTTGGACTACAACTCCCACCAGCCCCAGCCAACATGGCAAATGGCCAGGGGTGATGGCAGTTGTAGTCCTAAAGGTGCCAAGTTTGGGAAGGCTGCCCTAGGAGTAATACTGGAAGAACCTTCCTTCTCCTAAGCAACATGCTTGAGTAATGAAAGGAAGGTGGTGGTATTATATTTTGAGCCTGCTGTATGGAGAAAATAAACATTTAAGATACATCAGGGCCATTTCCAGGGCTTCTAGGAATGCATCTGCAGGTATGAAAATAGTAATATGAACAATGGGTCAACATCTTAGGCACAGCTTCCAAGACTGTAAAGCAGGTGTGACCAGTGTGGTGCCCTCCATATACTTTGGACTACAGTTCCCATAACTCCTGTGACCATTGGTCCTGCTGATGGGAATTGTAGTCCAACAGCATCTAGAGGGCACCATATTGGTGACCTCTAGCTATAGAAGTGGTTCTCAATTAATTATATGTAAACAAAGTTACAGTGGTACCTCGGGTTAAGTACTTAATTCGTTCCAGAGGTCCATTCTTAACCTGAAACTGTTCTTAACCTGAAGCACCACATTAGCTAATGGGGCCTCCTGCTGCTGCCGCGCCGCCAGAGCCCGATTTCTGTTCTCATCCTGAAGCAAAGTTCTTAACCTGAAGCACTATTTCTGGGTTAGCGGAGTCTGTAACCTGAAGCGTATGTAGCCTGAAGCGTATGTAACCTGAGGTACCACTGTATTAAACTCTTTCTTCCCACCCTTCCTGAACCTTTTTGCTGGCAGCCTGTCACCTTGCCCTGAATCACTTTCTACCAAAGATGATTCTGCTTCTCCCCCCCCCTCCCGCCACCAACACATGCACACAGATTTCTTTAGAATGTCACATTATTCTTCCTCTTTTTCCCCTAGCCCAGGCCCCCTCAGCCACGTGTTCATTAAATCCACTCCCATTAGATCCAAATTCAGTACTTTGTCAACTTGGCCAGACTTGTTTCCCCTCTGTCTGTTCGCAGGGATGGATGCATTTGCTAGCTCCTTTCTGACACTCTTGACTTCAGGAAGCCCCAGTTTCATTCCACTTTGAAGGAGAGCAATGTCATAACACAGATTAAAGGGATTTTTAATCCTCTTTAGAGACCATAAAACCACGTTTTGCCTACATCTGACACTAAAAATAAACAAGCAGTCCACCCCAGGATTTTTTCAGTGCTCTCTCTCTGCAAGTCTGATTAATTCCTGCTGACTTTAATGGAAAAAGTATAGCAGTTTGGTATTGAAACCTGCTGAGTCTCCCCTGCAGAAGCTGGTGGGGTGGGGGCTGCCCAAGGGACGTAGGAGCATGTTGCCCTTTTATGGAGGCTGCTGGGCGTCTCTTTAATTAATCATGCCCTACAAGCCTTCCTGTTATTTCTGCTTCTTTTCATCACACAGGCTGGTTGTGTTTGCTTGGGCTTAATGGGTGTGAACATTATGCAACATGAGCTGGCTGCTTGGTTGCCGGGTCACTTGGGGTTGCCACTTGCTCGCTTCTAGCCTCCTTGAATGAAGGGTCTTTTCTCTTGCTCTCATCTCTGAGAGCTGGCATGTGCTCCCTGCCCCCCAGTGAGCATCAGGATCTGCCCCCTCACTTCCATCAATCTAGTTCCAAAGCTTTGCACCTAGTATAAAGGCAGGGTTGCATCATCAAGATGCCCTTCAGCTGCGGATCCCTTTGCAAAATCACAACTGCCTCATCTGGGATAGAACAATGTTTCACTTGATCAGTAAGTAGTGTGTGTGGCTCCAGAACCGGAATTTCCTACCTGTTACCTGAGGCTTCCTTCCTGTGCTGGCTTCAGAAGAGAGTCCTGATGAGCAAAAAATAATAATTTCCCCTCGTCAGTGAATCACTAGAGCGTAAATGCCATCTTTCTAATGCTGTAGGAGAAAGGGCATGATGCCCTTTGCACACTAGCGTGACTTTAAATCAGAATCTTTAGTGTGAATTTAAATGAGAGCCTTTGGCTTTTGGGCTTCCTTTTAGGGCATCTGGTTGGCTGCTGTGAGAACAGGATCCTGGACTAGATGGGCCTTTGGTGGTTCTTACATTCTTAAAACGATGTGGAGCCTTGCACAGATGGAGATGCTGGCTTACACGTTTCATGCACCTTGCTGGGCTGTAATACTGACATTCACATCTGAGGGGTGGTGTAGCTGTAGGCTGACTCTCTACGCTTCAAGGGAGATGGACTCCTTTTGTACTGTTTACAGTGCTGCACGCAGTCTGTTTTGATCCATTTGCGCACGCCCTGTCTTGCCAGCTGGCAAACCTTTCTGAACCTGGCAGTCCTGTTTGGTGCTTGTGCCCTGGGAGAGGAAGGGAAGGCAGAAGAGTGTGCAAGGAAACAGTATAAGTGCAAGTTGTGTGCGTTAGAACTCCTTAACTGCACTATTGCCTTTGCACGCACCTGGGTTGCTTCGTAATATGGTGGTGCTACACCTCTTTTTTTCTTTTCAACTTCAGGTGGGTTTTATTTAAAAAACCACACAATCCAGCACGTTCAACAGCACAGTCTAATGAGATACACAAACCTATTAAATAAACAATACAGTCATACCTTGGGTTGAAGTTGCTTCAGGTTGAGCGTTTTCGGGTTGGGCTCCGCGGCGACCCGGAAGTAACGGAACACGTTACTTTTGGGTTTCACAGCTTGCGCACATGCAGACGGTCAAAATGTTGTCACGTGCATGCGCAGAAGTGGTGAATCGCGATGCGCAGACGTGTGTTGCGTTCGCTTCAGGATGCGAACGGGGCTCTGGAACGGATCCCATGCGTATCCAGAGGTACCACTGTAAAGTGACAAAATAAGTAAATGAAACCCCATCACAGTCGAAGTCCATTGGCTTCACGTTTTATTTACAGATTTTTAATACTGCCTATTAGCAATAAGTTCCCTGCCAGCAGGAAAGCAAGTGGGAAATTGGGCCCTTGTGTGGGGCATCATCATCAATCAACCATCAGTTATCAGTTTCTTGACCAATTTCTAGCCGCTGTGTTCTGGGATCTCATTACATCTTCTGTCTGTTGATTCAATTCACACCCTTGTGACACTCCCCCCCCCCCCCCAAGTCTAGGATAACGGGACAGGAACACTGGGTGAACATGAGATCTAGTACCCTCCAATATAATTTGGCCAAAGGGCAGGTGAAAGGTCTCTGCTTTTAGCAGCACAGGATGCCACCCAGACAGGCCCTTGTGAGTTAGGATCTTCTTGACTCCTGGCAGCAACAGAGTTTCCAGCATGGCACCAAACTGGTGTGCGTGTGTGTGTATTGTGCCTGCCTGGTGGGGGGGGGCGGGGGGGCTGGTGGGGGGGTAAGCTTTTCACCCCAGGCTTTTCTGAGTGATTTTGCTCAGCTGTGTATTTCATCCTCCTTGCTGTGTTCTTTGTGCCCCCTAGTGGCAGCTGTTTTACTTGTGGGATTTTCCGCGAATAAAGTTCTGACCTTCCAGAATCTGTGCCCTCCTTCCATGTTTTCCAGTGCTTTTTTCTAACCTCGCACTCACCCTTGCTTTCCCTCTCTTTCCCCTACTGCCCCGTGATGGACATCCCGGTTGTGAAAATCTCCAACTATTATCTGTTTCAAATGGAAGCATTTAGATCAAATAGTCCTCCAGTGATTTATTTGCTTGGTGAATATAAAATACAGCAGCACCAGAGCTGTAATACTGAGCCATTACTTCAGCCATGGGGAACCTTTGGCTATTCAGACATTGCTGAACAACGACTCCCACCATCCCTGGTCATTGGCCACACTTGCAGGGGCTGATGGGAGTTGTGGTTCAGCAACATCTGAAGGGCCAAAGGATCCCCATTTCTGCATTATTTGAAAGAGGTGCCATGGAATTGAAATGCAGTGTCACATATTGTTCTTCCACTGCCCTGTTTGCCTGAAAAGCTTCTGTTTTGTCTAGAACATTGTACGTATTTGTGCCTGTTTGAAAACATTTTTCTTTGTTTTGTCTTTTTCCTTGATGTCCTTTTGCATCCATGTTTCCTGCCTCTGTAAAACCTTTTGGTGGAGGGATGTATATATGTATGTGTGTGTTCATTTCAGGTGCTGGGTTCATATATATCCACTCTCTTCCACTGTTACTGATGCCATTAATAATTGTGTCACACGTTTACCATTTCCATCTTTTCTGCTGTTCATCAATAAATGTTGCATGCATGTAACCTTTTGTGGCTTATTTTGTTTGTTTGCTTTTCCCAGCTTTAAATAGCAAAACCTAAGAATTTCATTCTGTGCACCGCACATGGTCAAGGTTTCCTTCCTATTTTCCATTTTCTTTAAACTTTGATTTCTGTATTGGGAGTGTTTGTTAGGCAGCCTTTCTCAACCTGTGGGTCCCCAGATGTTGTTGTACTACAACTCCCATCACCCCTAGCTAGCAAGACCAGAGCTCAGGGATGATGGGAGTTGTAGTCCAACAACATCTGGGGACCCACAGGTTGAGAACCACTGGTTTTAGAGCATTTTTACTCCAACTCTTCAGCCAAAAATGCTTCCAGGGTGGCATGTGTGATTAGTTAAAACAGTCCTTGCCCGCAGGCTTACAATCTAAAAGACCTTGTCACACAAGGAAAAAGGGGGAGGGAGGGAAGAGGGGTGAAAGCAAACTCGAGGACCAAATTATTAAAGTTAAGCAGTAGTTCTTATAACTCCCAGAAAGTGCTTAGCCACATTTCTCAGAAGTACACATGCATGCTATAAGTGGACACATTCTCCAGTTTGCTTTAGACATGCATCAACCTTCCCAGTCTTCTGTGCTCCACCAGATGCTTACCACCAATTTTGTCCTGCTTTAACACCACACAACAATCTGCTTTTTGCCCAGCTAAACTACAGAAGCATGGAGTGTGGTTTGGCAATGGGACCAGCAGTGGAAAGGGAAGCCCCCTGTTCTCTCTCAACCTGTGAGAACCGGGGGTTAATGGTTATGGGCTGGGAGGGTCAAGGCTAAGTTGGGTGTAGAAGGGGAATATTCCTGTAAATCATTGGTCTTCTGATAGATCCCTGACTCTCTTATGTCTGCCCTAAAGCAGCATTGTCAGGAAGCTTTTATGGTAGCATCTTGAGTTTTGCTTTCCACAGCAAAGGATGATGTTGGCTCTTGATGTGTTTGAGGGTTAATTGCTGGCAAGCCAGAAGCATTCTGTCTCCTCCAAAGCAGATCCATAGCCCCTTCTTATAGGTATGATGTGTAGAGCCCAGGCTGGATCTACACTGATCTGGAAAAGGCTATTTAAAACACTATTAAAAAATACAGCTCCCAAGGCAATTTGCCACTGGCGACAGATTGCTGCTCTACAGCGCCCTCTGGTGTCACATTTTTATAATTCAATTTAAACGTCATAACTCACCAGTGTAGATTAGTCCCTAGTGTGGTATAATGGGTAGAGTGTCAGACTAAGACTTTGGAGACCATGGTTCGAATCCCCACTTAGCCATGAAATTCACAGGGCGACTTTGGGGGCCGTTCACTGCCTTTCTCAGCCTAACCTATGTAACAGGGTTCTTTCTGGGGATTAAATGAGGAGGGGGGAACCATGTACGCCACCTTGAGCTCCTTGGAGAAAAAGGTGGGATATAAATACAATTAAATAAATCAATAAACAAACAAAGAAGAGAGGGGTTGGCCTACTGAGGTTTTGTGGGGAAATTTGTGAGGCTCTGTGCTAGGGTAAACCCCATCCCTGTTTGGGTCCTCTCAGCTTGTAGGGCTGCCTGAACATTCATATGACATTCATTCATTCATTCATTCATTCATTTCATTTATATACCACCTTTATCTGCCAAGGAACTCAAGGTGGTGAACCTGGTTCTTCCTCCCATTTCATCCTCACAACAACCCTGTGAGGTAGGTTAGGCTAAGAGATGGTGACTGGCTCAAGGCCACCCAGTGAGCTTCATGGCTGAGTGAGGATTTGAATCCTGGTTTCCCAGGTCTTAATCCAACACTCTTAACCATTTCACCACACTGTCTCTAAAACAGCATATGATCAAACTGATTAAGACTGTTCAAAGGTCTTGGCACATTATTTACTTTTCTCTGAAAATTTTATTTCACAATTCCGGGCATAGTGCCTGATTACCCTGGTTGCTTTGACACCAAAATATGTTGTTGGGCAAAACCACACAGAACGTGGCTTTCTCAAAAGTTGACCAACACAGATGGTAATGCAACAATTCTGTGCCCCCTTTAAAGCGTAACTAATTTATTACAGTGTAAGCTTCTCGTGGACTGTAGTTTAACTCTGTAATAAATTTGTTAGGGTTGTATACAGTGCTGGCCCTGCTCAGAGTAAAACCACTGAAATTAATGGACCTCAGTCATATCCATTAATTTCATTGGGTCTACTCTGAGCAATACTAGCACTGCATACAAGAAGACTGGTGTTCTTACTGTGACAGACTAACACAGAGTGACCTCTCTGGAAGATGCAGAAGTCTCTCCCAATGAGGGCAACCTCTGGTGCTATACCTTGCCTGCTTGGAATGCTTCCTAATAGTTATATAGCACAAATATTTCCCTGCCTCAGTTCAGCTGTTACTTGCAAATTAAGCTGGAATTTAGCAGCAGCTGCTGTGATAATTTATTTGTACTGGAGAGAAGAAATATATAACATACAGGCAATAATCCAGTATATGAAAAGGTTGCTGGACACACCAGCTTTATCTGGGTGTCTTGTAAGAACTACAAAGCTTACAAAACATGGCTTACTGTTTCTATGCAAGAGAGAATGTCTGGGACAGTTACTCCCTATAGAAATTTGAACATTATGCTGGTGGCCACAAGGTGGCTGTGTTGCATTTGTCTTTATTGTAGGGAATGCAGGATGGGGAGAGTATATTTGGTGCAATACTGTACATTGAAAGCAGTTACATACTGCTTTAAGGAATTGTGCTTCTCCCAATGAATCCTGGGAGCTGTAGTTCATTGTTTGCTGCTGAGAGATGTTGGGAGACTCCCTATTCCTCTCACAGAACTACAACTCCCAGAATGGTTTAGCAACCAATCTCTCTTCCCAGGGAACTGTGGGAACGGTAGCTCTGTGAGGGGAACAGCGGTCCCCTAACAACTTTCAGCACCCTTAAGAAACTACTGCTACCAGGATTCTTTGGGGGAAGGCACGGCGGTTTAAAGTGGGATGCTGCTTTTAAATATTTCGTGCAGTTGGGTCCTAAATCACATGATGTCTCCCAGATGTTTTGGACAGTAGCAGTTGCTCTCAACCCACACCCTGTAGGACCACTGTGCTGGTTTCCAGGAAAGGAGGAGGGAGGCTGAATAAGAAGGAAATTGCATGGCATAAGCTGCCTGGTGACCTCGCTGACCAAGAAGCCCTGGGAAGCATTCTTAGGGGCATTAGCTAATACATACCCTCAGTTTATTGGCTAAACCTGTCGGAATAGGATTACTCCGGAAGTTCCAAGAAGCTGAGACGCACTGTTTGGTGCCTGCAGAATTCTCTCTGTGTGAGAGAACCATCTTGCAAGCACTGGGATGTTCTCCCTGCTGTTCTTCAAATATGAACTTTCAGTTTCTGGAAGCTGTTTCTAGCCAGACCTGCTGAGTGGATCCACATTCTCCTTTGAAGGGACCCTGCTGTTTTGGGGAGGGCAGGGGGTGGGGAGGGCAGGGGGTGGGGAGGGAGAGATCCCCTTCACATTTCTTTCCTGAGCGCAAGGAGCTAATGCCAAGGGTGCCCTTACTGATTCAAGTGGCACGGTTGTGCCAGCAAGGCTACAGCTGCTGGAGCAGGTAAGGACTATTTATAAAAGTCTAAGCAGAGGGGTGGGTTGCAGCTGGGGCCTCTGGGTAATGAAAGGAATGGCGCTTTTGTGTGTGTGTATACCTGTAGGGAATAAAAGGGACGCGGGTGGCACTGTGGGTTAAACCACAGAGCCTAGGGCTTGCCGATCAGAAGGTCGGCGGTTCGAATCCCCACAACGGGATGAGCTCCCGTTGTTTGGTCCCTCCTCCTGCCAACCTAGCAGTTCAAAAGCACGTCAAAGTGCAAGTAGGTAAATAGGTACCGCTCTGGCGGGAAGGTAAACGGTGTTTCCGTGTGCTGCTCTGGTTCGCCAGAAGCGGCTTAGTCATGCTGGCCACATGACCCGGAAGCTGTACGTCGGCTCCCTTGGCCAATAAAGTGAGATGAGCGCCGCAACCCCAGAGTCATCCGCAACTGGACCTAACGGTCAGGGGTCCCCTTTACCTTTACCTATACCTGTAGATGTCCCAAATTTGCCCACCCTCCTTGCCAGTAAAGGCAAAGTCCAGTCCTTCCCAAACATTATAGACATGAAACTTTTACTTTCAGCATTGAGGGCTCAAGCCCTACGTTGGGTGAAAGATTCCTGCATTGCAGGGGGTTGGACTTGATGATCCTCTTGCTCCCTTCCAACTCTGCAATTCTATGATTAAAAGAGGCAGCAAGGACAAAGACCCAAGGAGCCACCTCCCAGGCAGCAGGAAAAAACATAGCGATCTTTTCTATAGGCTGATTGTGGTCTTGCTGATTCCCTGAGAGAGGGAGATTGAATTCCTAGGCAGGGTTTTGTTTTATATGTGTGTTTAAACAAAAGAACATTTCCCCAGTATTTCCATATTAGTGTGAAATACAAGGCTAATCAATTTGCAGCTAAGGGAAAGCTAGAAGCAGCTTGGTGAGATGTGTAATTGTTCTTGCAGGCAAGGAGCAGAGATTCCACCCCCCCCCCAAACTGTAAATGGAACAATTTTGCACCTTATTAAAGAAGAATGTTTGCAAAAGAGAGGGGACACGTGGCTTCCTTAGAGTGCTTTGCAATAGCTCACCATATCCTATACATGAAACAAAACGGATCGGGGACCTGTGATTGAATTGACTTGACCTCCCATAATTTCTAACCATTGAGCATGATGGCTGGGACTGATTGGGGTTTGGGGTGCAGCAACATCTGGAGGGCAACATCTGGAAGGCAACAGGTTGGCTAGCTCTTGTGTTTCTGTATGGATCACAAATTGGGAGTGAATGCTAAGCCTGGATGCAACAGCAGGGGGCAACAGCGCTGCAGTAGTGGATGGGTGTTTGCAAAAGCTGAGCAACAGTTTGTGTGTTTGCAATTAAGAGCCCAGTTTTATGATGCATAAAGGCTATCGTGTTCCTTGCTGGGTTTTAAAGTTGCAGTATTGCTGCCGTTTTTTGGAAGTGCCACATAAACACAAATAGGGCCCTGCTGAGCTTTGTTGCTTTGTGTGACGCACGCTCACCAAGTCTGCTGTGAATCAGCAGCAAATGGATTGCAATTCTCTTTTGTTTTGTTTTGTTTTTATTTAAAGGCAATTCTCCTCATTTTGAGCAGCAAATTAAAATAGAGGGAACGGCTTACAGGACTGTATGACTGTACTAAATTCCCAAAATGAAAACAAACAAAAACATTTAAGGAAACGGAGGAAAATAATCAACTGCATGAAAGCAAAAGGAAGCTACCACCATTAACGAAATATCAGGCAGCTTAAAAATATGTGCTCTGTGGGTTGCCTCCCACTAAGTTGGCAGCAGCGGGAGCTTTTCCCCCTAAGCTGAAGGAAGGGAGGTCCCAGGACATAGCCAAAGTCACAGTGGGCTTCATTGGCACTTTTTAAAAGTTAAAATGAGCAGCTTGATTTGGGCTCTGCAACCACCCAGTTGCCAGTTCAGCATGTCTTGCCACAGGGACGTGGGTGGCGCTGTGGGTTAAACCACAGAGCCTAGAATTTGCCAATCAGAAGGTCGGCGGTTCGAATCCCCGTGACGGGGTGAGCTCCCGTTGCTCGGTCCCTGCTCCTGCCAACCTAGCAGTTCGAAAGCACGTCAAAGTGCAAGTAGATAAATAGGTACCGCTATGGTGGGAAGGTAAATGGTGTTTCCGTGTGCGGCTCTGGTTTGCTAGAAGCGGTTTAGTAATGCTGGCCACATGACCCGGAAGCTGTACGCCAGCTCCCTCGGCCAATAAAGCGAGATGAGCGCCGCAACCCCAGAGTCAGCCACGACTGGACCCTAATGGTCAGGGGTCCCTTTACCTTTACTTTATGTCTTGCCACTTCTGAACCTCTCTTTCCACAAAGCAAAGTACGCTCATCTGTTTGGGTGCACCAAACCAAGTGGTGATTTATCACATCGTATAAATCTTCGCACAGAATTCTGCACGGAATTCAGTTCCACTTCAGTGTAATAACATACCTACATACATACCTACACACATAATTTTATTTAGGAAATGTTCTTGTGTTTTATCTTGTATTTTTTTCTGTGAACCGCCCCAGGATCTCTCGATGAAGGGCGGTATTTAAATTAAATAGATAACAATAATTTCCACAGTTCAAATCATGCTCAAGGTGACTGACAACATGAAAAACAACAACGTAACTGCAACATAACAAAAGTGGACATAATAAATAAAATATTAAAGGATATGCAGCCAAACGGAACAATTTCCACATAAATCACAAGAAGAGTGAAAATAAAGATACAAAAAACCAACAGCAACCCCCCCCCCCTCAGAACAACACCCCAGCCCAAGAGCATGTAACGAGCTGTACTAGTAGGGGCAATGCAGATTAAAAAAATATATGGGGGCTTTTGATCCCATTTAGAGCAGGTGTAGAGTATTGAGTGCTTCCCTGTCCTCTTGGCAAATGCAACACTAGTTTATTTTTAAGGAAGGCAGTGATGGCACCCACCCCACAAGCCTCCTTGCTGTAAACTAAAATTAATATTCACAGCCAATGAGAGGAGGTGGGGGGGGAGAGAACGAGGCTGCAATAAAAATCCACTTTATTATTTCCCCCGCTGGGCAGTAATGGGAGTACAAACTGCTGACTGAGGCAGCTCCATACTTGAGCGATGTGGCGAGATTTAACTTTTGCCACCCAGGAACAAAGCAGGGCGTGGATGTCGCAAGCTCAGAAAGCAAAATAAAGCAAGACACTGTTTCTGGGAGTGGGGAGAAAAGTGCTCAGTTTGGGGTCCTTAGCTCTCTTCCCACACAGGCCTCCCTGCGGTGCTTCTGCAGACCTTACAGTCTCTTGCAATCCATTGCTGTCCTTCTCTTCTTTTCTGAAGCAGAGGAAGATGCCTGATGCTGGATCCAGACCGTTGATTCAAGTAACCCAGCGGTGGAGAACCGTGGGCTCAGGGGCCAAATGTGGGGCTACCCTAGGGGGCATAGCCCAGAGACCCCAGCTGGTGCAAAACACTGCAGTTACATTGTTGGTGGGTACAGACCAGGCTTCCTCAACCTCGGCTCTGCAGATGCTTTTGGCCTACAACTCCCATGATCCCTAGCTAGCAGGACCAGTGGTCAGGGATGATGGGAGTTGTAGTCTCAAAACATCTGGAGGGCCAAGGTTGAGGAAGCCTGGTACAGACCATTGCCAGCACAGAATTCGGGTGCTCAAACCTCTGCCCTTGTGCTGCTGGGCCAGATTAAAAGGTGTTGCATTAATGTACAGGGCCCTTAACAATTTGGGCCCAGGATACCTCAAGGACCTCCTAACCCCTCATATCCCCGCTTGATGGATGAGGTCTTCGAGAGATCCATTATCAGTGGTCCTCCATGGCAGCTTGTATCTGCCAAGAGTTGTGTGTTTAGTATTGAGGGCCAATTTTCTGGAACTCCCTTGCAGTTGAACTTCCAGTACCTACAGAATATATATATATATTTAATTCCAGCAGGCATTTTAATTAAAGGTTGATTTTATTGTTTTAATTGATTTTGTTTTGTTTTGTTATTGTATCTCTGTAAACTGCTTAGAGACTATTGTAATTAAGCAGTATGTTGCTATCAATGACTGGTTGGATGCAGAGGGATGGGGGGAGAAACCGGCTGGGAAGCCCCCAAGGGAAGAAGGCTCAGGGCCAGAGGATTCGTGGTGAGATGACGATGAGTGATCTGAGGGAGAAGACTGGGACGAGGAGGTGTCAGTAGCTGAGGAGGTAACAGGATTTAGTGAGCAGAGAGTCTGTGGCAAAGAACAGCCTAGAAGCAGGAGAGGAGGAACTCCCAAGAGGTAGAGATGAGTCTGCCTGGTGAAGCATCACGGGTGTCTCAGAACCAGGACAGGTGTGAAGAGGGCAGAGAAAAAGTTAGCTTCATGCAGGTGCAGTCTCTGATTGCTTGTGGAAAACCCTAGAGAGGGAGGAGACTTGGGCAACTGCTGGGAGACAGAGACCTTCAGTCTCGGCAAGTGCTTCATGGGGGCAAGACCTGCTTTGAGATCAGTTGCTGTGCTCATGAGGCCTAACACTCCTGTTCAGAGATGATACACTCCTATTTTTACTAATAAAGAGTTAACTCCAATTTGCTCAGTGTGATTTACTGCTGGCTCACGTCTGTCAATTTGCTTAAATAGATTTCCAGCTTTTCCTGGGGATGCCATAGGGGATCGAACCTGCGACCTTCTGCATGCAAAGTGGGTGCTCCACCACCTGAGCGATGGATGGTTCCTGTTGCCTCCCCCCTGTTCTTCCTCATTGCCAGCCACTCTCCTAGGCTCAGCTGCTCTGCCTCCTTTCCATCCGTGACTGGCCCCGCCTCGGCTGTGATCCCGCCGAGGCCATGGCTTCAGTGTAATTACTTTGAAATATATCACTTGCAGATTGCAGCTTTAGGCATCTGGAGTGCCCGTTTGCATACTTTATTTGTCTCATCAGTGTAGCAGCCCGTCAAAGGGCTTGCTGCAATTTGTCCTGGTGGCACTCCTGAGTGTATTTAAAATGTGGCGGCGAACATAGAGAGAATGTTCCATGCATCATTGTCCCTTAATCAAGAGCCCATTGCTAATGGAGATGGAGAAAACTCAGGATTGCTTGCTGAGAGATTGCAGCAGAAAGGATGTTAACCAAACAGTCTCTCAGCTGTGGGGAGACCACCTGCCGTGGCTTCTCTTTTTATACCTTCAGGAGAGCAGGGATGATCCCTGCTGGATTAGGCCAGTGGTGCAGCTAGTCCAACATCTTGTTCTCACAGTGGCCAACCAGATGCATGTGGGAAACTCGCAAACAGGACCAGAACTCAAGAGCTTTCCTCCTGCGGCTTCCAGCAACTGGTATTCAGAAGCATTACTGTCTCCAATTGCAGAGGCACAGCAGAGCCATCATAGCTAGTAGCCATTGATAGCTTTCTCATTCATGTATTTGGCCAGTCCTTTTTTTAAAATCATCCGAGTTGGTGGCTGTCACTGCCCTCTTAGGAGAGCAAGTTGCACAGTTTATCTCGGCTTCCTTGGATGTCCATGGCCTCTAGTGTTATGAGAGAGGGAGGGAAGCTTTTCTCTATCCATTTCCTCCGTGATAGGCATTATTTTAGGGACGCGGGTGGCACTGTGGGTTAAACCACAGAGCCTAGGACTTGCCGATTAGAAGGTCGGCGGTTCGAAGCCCCGCGACGGGGTGAGCTCCCGTTGCTCTGTTCCTGCTCCTGTCAACCTAGCAGTTCAAAAGCACATCAAAGTGCAAGTAGATAAATAGGTACCGCTCCGGCGGGAAGGTAAATGCCGTTTCCGTGAGCTGCTCTGGTTCGCCAGAAGCAGCTTAGTCCTGCTGGCCACATGACCCGGAAGCTGTACGCCGGCTCCCTCGGCCAATAAAGCGAGATGAGCGCCGCAACCCCAGAGTCGGCCACGACTGGACCTAATGGTCAGGGGTCCCTTTACCTTTTACCTTTAGGCATTATTTGATAAGCTTCTATCATCATGTCTCTTACTCAGTTTACTTGTTGGAGTTGCTCAATCTTCCAACCAGAGGATATATTTTCAAAGGCAGGTTAGGATAAAGAGTGAGGAAGTTGCCCTTTAGTGAGATTGGTGAGATGAAAGAATGTTTAGTGAAGGAAGTAGAAAGGAAGAGTGTGGTTAAATTGTGTTCAGCTGTGTTAAGTTCACCTGATGGAGTTCTTTGTGGAGCTTTCATGATTCTACCCTCTCAATCATCTTTTTTTCTTTAAAATGAAAAGTTAGGTCATTCATGGCTCTGCAACACAACTTTTTTTGTACTGAAGTGGACTTGGGTTTTTTGTTTCGTCTTTTTAGTAACCAACCTCCCCCAAATAAGGAGGATGCCCCCATTTTATCAATATAGAAAGCCTTAATTGGATTTTATAATCAATAATAAATTCCTATAATTTAAATGTAATTCCTCCCAATAAGGTTGAAGTCTATGCCACAGCAAAAAAAATAAAATGATGAATCTATTGAGGGGACCCCCAAATGTAAAAAATAATTTAGGGGAGGGCTCATGAAATCAATTATGAAAAGAGAGAATAGTTCATGATACACCATTAACTTTTACTTCTGCTGCTGAATGAGCAACTGGACATGCTCTGAGCTTTCCTGGTGGTTGCCATTGTTGTACAAAACCAATTAATTTCATCACGTTGGTGAAATTTCAGGTAGAACTTGTACCAGCAGGTGCAGCAGGTATGGGCATGACACTCTTTTTCTCTGTTCCACAAGAGAAGTCATTTTTATTTTATTTTATTTAGAGCGTTTGTAACCTGCTCTTCAGCCAAAATGACTCCCAGAGTGGCTTACAACAAATGATCAATTGAAGCAATACAATCCCTTCTTGCCTGCAGGCTTACCATCTAAATAAAACCCCACACCACACAAGGAGGAGGGATGGGGAGGGGAAGAGAAACACAAGGACCAGTTCTTAAACAATTGTTCTACTAATGATCAGCTTGCATAGTTCAGAGGTAAAGGTAAAGGAACCCCTGACCGTTACGTCCAGTCGCGGATGACTCTGTGGTTACAGCGCTCATCTCACTTTATTGGCCGAGGGAGCCGGTATACAGCTTCCAGGTCATGTGGCCAGCATGACTAAGCCGCTTCTGGCGAACCAGAGCAGCGCATGGAAACTCTGGTTACCTTCCCGCCGGAGTGGTACCTATTTATCTACTTGCACTTTGATGTGCTTTCAAACTGCTAGGTTGGCAGAAGCAGGGACCAAACAATGGGAGCTCACCCCATCAAGGGGATTCGAACCACCGACCTTCTGATCAGCAAGTCCTAGGCTCTGTGGTTTAACCCACAGTGCCACCGGCGTTCCATAGTTCAGAGGTAGGTGGTGCCTAATGGAGCTGGGCTTTGGGCAAAGTGGTTGGATTGATCCTTCTGCTTTCTCTCTCTCTCTTTTTGAGGCAGTCTGATGGAATGGCTATCCCAGGTGTCAGTTGAGGGAAGAGGAGGCCCAGTGGGATTGGCCTGGCACAGCAGGGCAGATGGAGGGAGCCCTGCTTCTCACCTCTCCCACTATTTAAGATATCTATTTAAAAGATTTATACACCGCTTAGGCATGTAAAACATGTCTGGGGTCTTTGCAACAATAATATAATGATATAGTAAAAGCCAAATACAGTGGTGCCCCGCAAGACGAATGCCTCGCAAGACAGAAAACCGGCTAGACGAAAGGGTTTTCCGTTTTGGAGGTGCTTCGCAAAACGAATTTGCTATGGGCTTGCTTCGCAAGACGAAAATGTCTTGCGATTCCTGGGGTCCCCCCCCCTCCCAGCCTTTTTCCCAAGCCCCTAAGCCGCTTAACAGCTGTTCGATAAGCCACTGAACAGCTGATCTAAGCCGCTTATCAGCTGATCTAAGCCGCTAATAGCCTTTTAGCAGCTAATCCGCTAATCCCTTGAGCCTTTAATAGCCGCTAATAGCCTTTTAGCAGCTAATCCGCTATTTCCTTAAGCCTTTAATAGCCGCTAATAGCCGCTAAACTGCTAATAGCGCTAATCCGCTAATGGGCTTGCTTCGCAAGACGAAAAAAACCGCAAGACGAAGAGACTCGCGGAATGGATTCTTTTCGTCTTGCGAGGCACCACTGTATTATATAAAACAGTGGACAGGAACATATAGTTTTTATGGTTCTTTGCTTCCCATAAGGCTGCAATTATTATTATTAATTTAAGTAATTACCTGCTCTTCACCAGCAAGTCCCAGGGCGTGTTGCAACAATTAAAAATTCAGAATTAAAAACAGTTTAAGCATATGCAATATAATAAGAGATACAAAACAGTTACATTTTTTTTTTTAAATCTAAGAAATCACAAATTTAAAAACAAAAATATAAAACAGTTAAAAACGACAGTGGCATGGACATAAAATCAATTCACATCAAAGACAGATACCAACAGGGATAAAGATTTTAGCAGGTTTGTTGAAAGAGGAATGCATTTAGCAGGTACCAAAAACCTAATAGAGAAGACACCTGTCTGTTATGCAGTGGGAGGGAGTTCCAAAGGATTTAATTGCTACCACATTAAAGTTCTGATTCTGACATCATGCAGAACAGACTTTGGACAGCACCTGTGGGATGCCCTCTCTTGCAGAACACTGTGATTGGTTGAGTATGTCAATCACATGCTTTGGCGAAAAAGTCTTTCAGCCTGTGCCTGAACTGCAACAGAGTCAGTGCGTGGTTTTATTTCTTAGCAAAATGGATGTAAATTCAGTGTCCAATTTATATGCAACCCGAGTCAAGTAGGCCAAACCAAGATATCCTTGGGTGCAAATGTTTCGCTGCTTTCCTCCGGCAACTCACCGTTTTAGAACCTCAAAGGCTACCTTCGGAAGCTCATCTCCAGGTATTTCTTCAATAGGAGTGGATGTTTTCAGCAGACTTGCCCGTCAGTTGAAATGGTCTCACAAAACGCCTTGATGATGCATCCAGATGGTAGCTTGTTCTGTTCTGGAAAAACCACAACAAAACAACAAAACCATCCCACGGAGGAGGTGGCCCCCCAGCCAGCCTCAGCCTGAAAGCGTACATATGAAACCATGCTGAAGAAGTCCCACTTGCTCTGGTTTCAAGACCTTAGAAAGATCACCAAGTTGAGTTGGTGCTTTTTAAAAACCTCCTTACTTTGTGGACTGTGGGGAAGGGAAGGAAGAAGGGAGCAGCCATCAGCAGCAGCAGCACAGTGGCTTGATCAGTTTGTCACACCCCAGATTTGCGAAGGGGAGGGCGGCGATGTTCCAAGAGCCAGGAAGGGAGAATTGGGAGTGGGTGGGGCCGCCCAGCACCCGGCAGAACACATGACTGCCCAATAAGTCTCCTCTCCTTCTCCTTGAGTGTGTGCGGGTGGTTTTTTGGGAGACCCATCCATCTGGCGGCTGTCCATGGTGCTGATCAGATCGCTGCCCTAGGCAGCCTCGGCGGCGACGGCAGCAGCAGCAGCAGCAGCTGCGACTCCTCTCCTGGGTGGAGATTGATGAGAGCTCCTTGCGGATCCCCATCCGGAGATTTCACTTGCCTGTATTTATTTGTTTTCGCCTGCCTTTCTCGGCAACCGAGACGAGGGAGGGGCTGAAGACGGATGGACTGAGGTGGGAAAGGATACATACCAGAGTGGAAGACCACTATAAGCCCCACACGCGCACCCCACCCCACCCCACGGCAGGTTTAAGGAAGACTTGTCCTTTGTCTCTCTAGCTGCTGCGAGGGGAAGACTTGGCTGGGTGAGTAAGGGGGGGTTGGGGAGATCGGGGAGTGTAGCCTCTTCCAACCCCCCCCCCCCTTATTGCTGGACTGGCAAAGCAGAGCAAAAGGGGAGTGGGGTCTTTCCTCGCCTCCCGTTTCTCTCTCGCACGCAGCTCCACTCCTTAGCCCGTTCTCCGGCTGTATGGAAATGGCACCTCAGGGTGGAGCAGCTGTCCAGGCTGAGAACTGGGGAAGAGAAGGAGGTATAAAATGGAGGGGGGGGGGGAGTTTGAACTGCTTGGCTTTCATGAGTACTGTGGGTGAACCCACTTTCTGGAGAGGAACAGCAGCCCCCTACCCTAATATTTTTAGGTGAACTCTCCCATCTATTGCTTCTAATGTGAAAATATACAAAGTGGAAGGTGGGGGTGGGTGGGTGGAGAAAGGAAATTTAGTGGTTTTGGGGATTATTATGATTATTTTGCAACTCTGAAGGATTCTTGTAAAAAGCTGTAGCTGAGCAGGGCATCTCTCTCCGATCTCTCAGGTTGGGGGTGGCGGAAGAGTAAGGAGCCCAAGTCCTGGGGGGGAGGGGGCTGATTCATGAGAGATGCTCCGTTTCCTGGCCAGGACCCCTGCTCTCTTTCTCACTCCCCCCCCCTTCCGTAGAGGCGATCTCTGCTTCTTCTCTCCCCCCCCCCCTTTGCCTGGGCAGTGCCTCTCTGAGTAAGCACTTGGTTCCCAGTCTCTCCGCGAAGCTGGACTGCACAAGAAGCCTTGCTTCCCCCTCCCCCCCTAAGCCTCCCCTCTCCTGCCAGCTCTCCATGGGGGAAATGTGCCTTAACCTTATGGGTCACCTCTGCCTGCGGCCCCATCAGAGTGAGGTCTCCGTCACGTGGCAAGGTCAGAGAAGCATAGGAGCAAAGCTGGGGAGGGGAGGGGTGAAGGGCTGCTGCGCGGGGTGGGGTGGGGTGGGGGCGAAGGCTGGGGTGCCCAAACCGAGACTTGCTTATCATGCCGGGTTAGGTGGCAGCTTGGAAGCGGGTGGCGGCAGCAGCGAACGATGCCTCTTTTACAGACAAGGCACTGGGAATTTTGATACTCCCTGCAGTGTGTGGGGGAGAATCACCTGTGTATTGCAACTTCTCGCTTCCACAAAGCTGTCCTCTTGTTTAGATCAGGTTGCTTTCAGCCAAAACAGAGAACCCTCCGTGAATTTGTACGGCTCTGGGTAAAACCCTGCCGGCTCCTCTGGGAGGGTTGGTGGAGCTCAGTATTGATTCTCTGTTAGTCAAAGAGAGAAGCACTGCAATACTGGCAGGGTACAGTTTTGCTGGTTGGAAGTGCTGTGTCAAAGCATCCTTCGGAGGGGAGGGGAGGGGAGGGGGCAGTTTCCCTAACACAGGCTTGTCCTCCTATAGCAGCGTTTCCCAACCTGTGGGTCGTGACCCGCAAGCGGGTGGCAGGCACATGGGGAAGCCAAGGGAGGGGCCAGGCTTCTGACAGTGACACCCACCCTCCCCTGGTGATGCAGCACTTGGACCTGGGCAGCTTCAGGTGAGCCTCCTCTGGTCTGTCCGGAACAGTCAGGCATCACTCGGTCAGCATTGAGCTAAGATTTCAGCCACCCTAAGAATTTGCTTCACTTCCCTGTAGACGTGCATAGGCTGTAAATCTCTCTCGGTTAATTCAATGGGGCATTTTACCATAACGTTTTAACAGAAATGCTTAACTGTGTGTAACTGTTACTAAATTAGTAGTAATAAGAGTGAATGATTTAATAAGTTAATAATCATTAAAGGGGATGCTTTAATCACAATCACAATCATGTATTTTCTTTAGCCATGCTTAAAGTTAGCATTTAATTGATAGAGGGTGCAATCCAGCCAGAATATATACACTTCCGGTTCCTATGGGTTCCAGTGGGAGGTTCCCATTACATCTGTTAGAGCTTTCCCATTGAAATCAATAGAATGTGCAGCCAGTTTAATTCAGAAGTAGCAGTGAGTTCCATAGGACTCACTCCCAGGTAAGCGTGCTTGGGATAGCAGCCATAACATGTTTCACTTTGAGTGGATTGTGCCCATATCAGAACATGATTTACTAATTGCAAAAGCTCATCATTAGGAAATAACTGAGCACCCTGGTTTGACAATGTATCCCACTACAAGCTATCTATTATGAAGAATACACAGATTCCTCTGTAGTAGCTCACTGTTTTCACTTCTGGGTGAGAATGTACAATCCCTTCTCCTTAAAATTGCCCCTTTTTGGTGCATCTTTCCCCACCAACAGATGGGATTCATACATCACAACAAAACTGTGAATAACTTTGTAGGTATAATTCTTTCAACAAATTCTGCATCAATAGGCACGTTGAGTAAATAATTTTATGGAATGCCTCAAGGAATTGTTAACAAAAGAGGCAGAGTTGCAGTTAAAATGCACAAAACTGCTGCAGAAGATCCAACGTCCCAAATTCATATGACAATAAATAAATAGCAAGGAAATTTGGGCTTCTGGGATCACCATACCAAAAAGTTTGGGAACCACCACTATGTAGGAACAACAACAAAAAAAGGGTGATGAGTCAGGCTGGTTGCCACAAATGAGCTTTTCAAGGTAAGATACTAGGCATCTTATTGCCTTTTATTTTTATTTCTTGGATTTATGATTCAATATTGAGTTGGCTGATTTGGAGGCTGAGAATTTAGTAAGAGCAGCAACGCACTTTATTATGAAATGATGCATCATGGCTTCGCTGGATTAGTGTAATCACAGTCTAGTCAACTTCCTTAGCAGCCTTTAAAAAGAAAAGAAAAATTAAGCTAATCAGATTGTTGCTATTAACTAAACAAACATTATATGGGGAAAATAAGAAAGTTGCCATTGAAGTATGTGCTGCTTGCTTTGGGAAACTGGACTTTAGATGAGCTATTGCACTTGACCAGTCGTTAGAGCATGAGCCTATTAATCTCAGGGTTGTGGGTTCAAGGTCCGCATTGGATGAAAGATTGCATTGTGGGGGTTGGACTAGATGATCCTTGTGCTCCCTTCCAACTCTTATGATTCTATGATTTCCATGCAATCCAGACTATTCCAGAGTGTGGGGGTTTGCTTTGTGAGAGCCCCAGTTAACTTATTCAGTAGCATTGCATTTCCCTCTATCCCCCTCCACCCTCCGAATCTTCTTTGGCACTTTGTAGAACTTTAGAGGAACCCACTAGTACATTAAGTTTGACCTGGGAGATAAATCCAGTTCTAGTGCTTTGGAATTTGGTGCAAAGAGAACCACTTTCAATTTTCCATCTTCTAGAGGAACATCAGGGGAGTGATAAACTCTTGTTGTCAAGAGCTAAGTGCAGATTGAAACAAAAATGAGAGGCTTGCGAGCTTAATATGCTGCTACTGAAAACAGAAATGGACCGCTGGAGCAAATTCTGAACAGCTTGTTTTGCCTGAATGAGATGACGAGTTGAGGTGAAATATAGAATTCTTGCGTTGCTTTTGGAGGGCATTGATAGCCAAGGCCCGATTGACATTTCACTCGCTTTTCAAGCCCTCCGAAGTCTCTAATTTTCCACATTGTCGTTATGCATCGATCCACCTGAAGCACGGGGAGCTTTGGGGGATAATGACTGGAGTCTGAGGGCCCGAGTGTGGCAGCATTAAGACTGCTATCAGTGAACTGCATGTATGAAAATAAAGACTTCTTTGCTAATAGGTGCTTCCTGGCCTTCAGTGAAAACCTTTTATGAATGCGACCCAATTTTCACATTCTGAATATTTAGTAGAGACATCACCTAGCCAACAAAGGTCCGTATAGTAAAAGCTATGGTTTTCCCAGTAGTGATGTATGGAAGTGAGAGCTGGACCATCAAGAAGGCTGATCGCCGAAGAATTGACGCTTTTGAATTATGGTGCTGGAGGAGACTCTTGAGAGTCCCATGGACTGCAAGAAGATCAAACACATCCATTCTTAAGGAAATCAGCCCAGAGTGCTCACTGGAAGGACAGATCCTGAAGCTGAGGCTCCAATACTTTGGCCACCTCATGAGAAGAGAAGACTCCCTGGAAAAGACCCTGATGCTGGGAAAGATGGAGGGCACAAGGAGAAGGGGACGACAGAGGACGAGATGGTTAGACAGTGTTCTCGAAGCTACAAACATGAGTTTGACTAAACTGCAGGAGGCAGTGGAAGACAGGAGTGCCTGGCGTGCTCTGGTCCATGGGGTCACGAAGAGTCGGACACGACTGAATGACTAAACAACAACAAATATCAGATGAAAATGAGATTGGGAGAGTTCAGGTTTTGAATGTGTTTTTGGTTTTTTTTTACAATCTTAAATAAGCAGACTTTCAGAATTAGCACAGTTTCTGAAGTACAGATGGTGCTAATTCTGAAAGGCTGCTTATTCAAGGTTGTAAAAACTGTTAAAATCTGAATTCTGTAAGATCTTATGTTTTCACTGAGAAGGTGAATGAGTCAAAATTACGGTATCGAGTTGAATGAATAAATGCACGATGGGGCAAGGTTATCAGTGGTTACTAGTCACAATGACTATACTCTGCCTCTGAATACCAATTACTGGAAGCCACAGGAAGGAAGAGTGTGGCTGTTAGGTCAGATCCTGCTTGGGGTTTTCCCATCTGGTTGGCCACTTTGAGAATGGATACTGAACTGCTATTGGCCATAGGGCTTTTATTAAGTTCAAAACGTTTTATGAATGGGAATATATATATGGAAAAAAGGAAATAATCTTATTAAGAGCAAGTGTTTATATATAGAAACACATCTAAGCAACACCATAACAGTTGAGGGGGGGTCTTTTTATCATACGTGGGGGATGTCTTCAGTTGCAAACAGATACGGGAGTAAAATTGGAACCGCTGTAGAAAAGATGAGTCATATAATGCCGGATCCTTTGCTACTTCTCCTGAATTATATAAAGAAATTACTGTTAAACTGATGCAGCATTTGCCACGTATGTGATTATAATCACTAGGCTTTGATACGTGAAGTTAATGGAAAATACTCCCAAGAATGACAGAATGGGAAAGTGGAGCGCGATGGCGTTGTTATGTTTAAATAGCTATACAAGAGTGGAGGGAGGAAAATAGCGATGTAATAGCTTCTTAGAAAACCAGGAATCGTTTCTAAGTCATTGGCAAATTGAAACATTCGCTTGCGCCCGATGGCGTGAACGCCGAAACCTTTGACTTGAAATAACTTGTTCCTTCGGTATGCTATGATCTATGGCTGCTTTCATTATTTCCATTATTCTTTGTAGTAATTCGCTCTGTCTTTTAAAAAAGAAAGATTGCTCTCGGGACACAGTGAATGCTCCCGCACACACGCACTCACACAAGTCATCTACCCCTCAAAAGAGTGTGTGATGATGACTCCCCCCCTCTCTCTCCTGCTTCTCCCCTTCTCTTTCCCCCCAGCCCTTCCGTCCACTGCCCTGCCCTGAGTAACAATTTGTTCCTAGTGGGGACTCCCCACCTGCATTGCTGCACTGGGGGTTGTGGGTTGGGATGCATCAGAGCTGGGAAGGGAAAGAAAGGAATAGTAGTAGTAGTAGTAGTAGTAGTAATTATTATTATTATTATTATTATTATTATTATTATTATTATTATTAATACCCCGCCCATCTGGCTGGGTTTCCCCAGCCACTCTGGGCAGCTTCCAACAGAATATTAAAATACAATAACCTAGGTAAAGGTTGACTGACCATTGGGTCCAGTCATGGCCGACTCTGGGGTTGTGGCGCTCATCTCGCTTTATTGGCCGAGGGAGCTGGCGTACAGCTTCCGGGTCATTTGGCCAGCATGACTAAGCCGCTTCTGGCGAGCCAGAGCAGTGCACGGAAACGCCGTTTACCTTCCTGCCGAAGCGGTACCTATTTATCTACTCGCACTTTGATGTGCTTTCAGACTGCTAGGTTGGCAGGAGCTGGGACAGAGCAACGGGAGCTCACCCCGTCGTGGGGCTTCGAACCGCCGACCTTCTGATCGGCAAGTCCTAGGCTCTGTGGTTTAACCCACAGCGCCACCTGTGTCCCTTTTTTAAAAGCTTCCCTAAACAGGGCTGCCTTCAGATGTCTTCTAAAAGTCTGGTAGTTGTTTTTCTCTTTGACATCTGGTGGGAGGGCATTCCATAGGGCAGGCGCCACTACAGAGAAGGCCCTCTGCCTGGTTCCCTGTAACCCGCCTTCTCGCAGCGAGGGAACCAACAGAAGGCCCTTGGAGCTGGACCTCAGTGTCTGGGCAGAATGATGGGGGTGAAGATGGTTGCAAATCCCCCCTTCAACAATTAGATTAAGAAAAAAAGCTTCCATTGGTACCAATGGGAGCTTTCTCCACCCCCTAAAGCTATAATAGGCTCTAATAGGCATGTGGTGGACAGGGCCAAGGATGAGAGGCTGCTTGCCGGATTCAAGAGACACTGTGGGCTGCATCTGGCTCATAGACTCATGATTCCTTACCCTAGTGTTTCCTCACCTCCTAATTTATAGCGTGGGATGAAGTTGGGGTAGACCCAACATAGAGAAGGTGAATCTGAAAGTTGGCGGTTACAGCCCGTCCAGGTACAGTTGTGGCAGGATACTACCTTTTCCACCAATCTCAATTTTTTTACTTGTTTGCTTTTGAATGTCGATGTCAGCTTTCTAGCCCTGATCACTAGATGTGCAAGGAAGGCCTAGTGTTCTATGCATCTTTGTTGTCTGCAGTTAGATTAGCAGTTTCAGAGAGCAAGGCATGGGTGGTGGGGGCACCACTTCTGATCAACACCCCCACCTCACACAAGGCCCGCTTCACCAATCTAGTGCCCTCCAAAAGCTTGGGACTACATCAGAGGCAGAGGGCCTTCTCGGTAGTGGCGCCCACCTTGTGGAATGCCCTCCCATCAGATGTTAAGGAGGTGAGTAATTATATAACATTTAGGAAACATCTGAAGGCAGCCCTTTATAGGGAAAGTATTTTAGGCTTAATGTTTTATTACCGGTATGTCTTTATATATGTTGGAAGCCGCCCAGAGTGGCTGGGGCAACCAGTCAGATAGGCAGGGTACAAATGAATATCATCAGCAGCAGCATCTCCCATCAGCCTCAGCTAGCTCACCTGTGCCTGTTGGGGCTGTTAGTTGAGAACATCTGGAGTTCAGGCTTCCAGGCAGTGTTAGAAGACTGGCTTCCATGCTTTAAATGCATTAGTAGCAGGAGGCTGGGAGACAGCTGGTCCCTTGGATGACAAGGGAATCAAAGGTGTCCTAAAGGAGGATATAAACATTGCAGAGAAACTCTTCTGTCTTCAGAATGGAAGAGAAAAGGGTTCTGGACTAGATGGGCCATTGAC
Source organism: Podarcis tiliguerta (assembly GCF_965153285.1). NCBI lineage: Eukaryota > Metazoa > Chordata > Lepidosauria > Squamata > Lacertidae > Podarcis > Podarcis tiliguerta. Next base: position 24,401,047 of record NC_139549.1, read on the forward strand.
CTTATCTGGCTCTTCTTATGTTCTATATAACAGTTCTCATTTCAGCGTACCAGTGCAAACTTGGAAATGTACAGTGGTACCTCGGGTTAAGAACTTAATTCTTTCTGGTGGTCCTTTCTTAACCTGAAACTGTTCTTAACCTGAAGCACCACTTAAGCTAATTGGGCCTCCTGCTGCCGCCGTGCTGCTGCCGTGCGATTTCTGATCTCATCCTGAAGCAAATTCTTTACCTGAGGTACTATATTTTGGGTTAGCAGAGAAGCAGGACATAAATAAAATACAGTGGTACCTCGGGTTACATACACTACAGGTTACATACGCTTCAGGTTACAGACTCTGCTAACCCAGAAATATTACCTTGGGTTAAGAATTTTGCTTCAGGATGAGAACAGAAATTGTGCTCCAGCGGCGCCTGCGGCAGCAGGAGGCCCCATTAGCTAAAGTGGTGCTTCAGGTTAAGAACAGTTTCAGGTTAAGAATGGACCTCCGGAACGAATTAAGTACTTAACTTGAGGTACCACTGTAAGGCTAAAAACACAGACCTTTCAGAACTCAGCATGAACTCTTTTCTGGTGCAACAGAATACAGAGGTTTGTGTCCCTGGGTTGTTGGCCAAGGGTGGGGTTGAAGAATGGAAGAAAGAGGGTGGGTGGGAGGAAGCGAGCTGGGAGACAAGGCTGGCAGTCGAACGAGTATTGCACAAGGAAATCAATCTCCCTGCAAGGATCTTGGGTGTATTCAGGAGCTAATTATAAAGCTGTCAATACGCACATTTATTATTAATAACAACTAATAAAAGCCCAGCCAGATGGAGCCACAGACTTATTTCAGGCTTTTTCTGATAATATTAATGGTAGCATCTTCCTATTTCTCATCCCTCAACCCCCAGATTTCTGCATGCAGATCTAAGCAGAGACAAAAGATAAACTCTGTTTAAAAGATGGTTTCAGCAGCTGATGCAAGAGAATGCCGTAGTTTATATATCCCTATGATGTTTCAGGATGTGCCTGTCTATGGTTGTCCCTGCTCCTGACTGCATCCGTGTTTCAATCTGTTTAGCCTTTGGAGCAACCTGAGATGTTTCTGCATCGAGTACCGCCTAATCTAATTTAGCTGGCATCCCACCTCCCACAGTCCATTTAAAGATTATTAGGCGGAATAAGATGATTTCGTTTTCGTATTGCCTAGCAGTACTTCTGGCAAATTCACAAGCTCACCCTCTTCTTTGTGAATTTTCAGTCGGTCTTAATGACTATATTTCCCTACCACGACTTTTGGATGCTTTTCTTAATAAACCAAGATAAGAGAGCTGGTCTGTACATAACTCTAAGCCAAACTATGGTTTATTGGGAACGCAGTAGCAAGAGGGTTCCTGGAAAGGCGATGCTGCCTGCTTCCTGCTTCCTCTGGTCCTTGTATTGGTTCAGCTTAATGTGTTGTCTGAATCTGAGCTTATGGTTTGTCTGGAGCAGAATCTCCTCTCCGGGAGCCCACAAACCCTTGAGCATTGGTGCTAAGCCATAGTTTATGGATGAGACAGCTGAACAACTGGCCATTTTGTTTCTGACCACAGGGACACTGCCTCCTCCTCCTGTTGGCTGTTAAGGGAAGGGTACTTTAACTATTGTTTGGAAAGACAGGGTACTCAACAAGCCTTATAGCCTGTTTGAAGCCACTTATCCCAAGAGATGCTACAGACTAGGCTGTGCATGTGAACCTAGTTTCAGTGTGACTGCTCTGAGTAGGACTAGCATTGGCTACAACCTATACCACCCACTAGTTCAGTATTGTTTACACTGACTGGCAGCCGCGCTCCAGCGTTTCAGACTAGGAATCTCTTCCTAGGGGATCAACTCTGGGGTCTTCTGCATGCAAAGCAGTTGCTCTGTCACTAAGCTGCAACCGCTCCCCAGAACCAGAACGTGTGCTGTTAGTCTATACATTTTCTTCTTACTCTGAGCACTAAATCTTTACTTTGTGGTCCAACAGAACTTAGGATTTTCCCCTAAAGGTTACAAGAACTGGGAATAATAAAATAAAATGCTTGTAGGCATTCAGAGGTGGTTTCCCCATTTTTCCTCATCTCTCCCAACTCCTATTCAGCTGCGAACACCCTTTCCATAGTGTGCTTACTGTAGCTCACACCTAACGGGAATTTATCCAGCATTTTCTCTCTTGCTCTTGTCAAATTCCTTCTGTGGGGTAGAGTGTGGGGTGGGGAAGCTGCATATTCAGTTGGGGGGCAAGCCCAGATTTCTCTTGCAGTAGAGGGGTGAGGAACCTTTCCCTTTGGGTATGTAATTTATTTTGGGGATGAGTACAGAATTGTTCATTTTCTGAATGTAGTTTTTAGGTCATTTTTCATTTAACAGAATGATGTAGAAATCACTATTCCAAGCTCTCTCTCTCTCTCTCTCTCTCTCTGTGTGTGTGTGTGTGTGTGTTTAAGCTCTGATGCATATTCCAGCAAACGTCCTAAAAACAACCTCTAGCGAGGATTTAAAGGGACAGGGCTCTTTCCCAATTACCTTCCCAGATCGCCTTTGTCAGCTTCCTGTGGTCCATGTGACTTTGCAAAGCGCATGTTCCATAAAGGGGAAGCAGCAAGCCGGCAATGCAGCCTATGCGTTTCATATGCGGCTCTCTCCTTTCCCTGTTCCATTCCCCTTTTACTTTCCGAGAGAACTCCTGTCTCCCCAGCAGGGATGGAGTTAAGCCTTGCCTTATTGCTCCCAAAGAGAGGCTGTGGTGCATTGTGGTATAATGAGGCAGCTTTCATGGTTGCCGGGAGATCCATGGGGCTAAACTATATGGAGAGAGAGGCATAGCATGTGGCCAGAATCTGTAATGTGGGGTGTGCTTTCTCTGAGAGCAGTGATGCAGCAGGCCACCATCTCCCTGCTGAATCAGGATGTTTCTTAAATATTAGTGTCTTCCATTTTTATTTTTTTCTATAAACAACCTCAGGCAATGCCCTGAGCTGGAGCTTCCGCCAGACTCCTCTGACGGCGGGAATGAAGGGGAGGGGCTGCTGGGAGTCAGGATCCGTCCGCTCCTTCTGCAACTCGGGCTGCCTGAATAAAATTAAGAAGGGTTAGTTGGCCTTCTCTGGACTTCTCCCCCCATCACCACCCCCCTTTCCAGAGGCCTTTGGTTATCTATGGGCCCTTCCGGCTTCCACTGACTGGTATATTTCACTGCATGATCAATTCATGGGGATATTTGTGTACTTTAAAAAGAAAAGGGGAAAAAGTGTTATGCCTTATGGTGCGGGTGGGGGCGGGGAGGTTGCCTTGCAGCTGGGGAAAGCACGTTAATTTCATGCGGAATGAAAGGGAGCAACAGCAATAGACCACCGACTATGTCTGCACAGAGAATTCTCCTCTTGGCAGCCGGGGAGAGTGTGAAATTGTCACGGATCAGAGTGGGGAAAATCCACGTTTTTCATAAACGTGGAGGATGTGGCTTACTTTGTTTCTCTTTTGACTACATCCTATTTATAAGTACAGTGGTGCCTCGGGTTATGTACGCTTCAGGTTACAGACGCTTCAGGTTACAGACTCCGCTAACCCAGAAATAGTGCTTCAGGTTAAGAACTTTGCTTCAGGATAAGAACAGAAATCGGGCTCTGGCGGCGCGGCAGCAGCAGGAGGCCCCATTAGCTAAAGTGGTGCTTCAGGTTAAGAACAGTTTCAGGTTAAGAACGGACCTCCGGAACGAATTAGATACTTAACCTGAGGTACCACTGTACAACACTGTAGTCCCCACCCCCGTCCCCAACTTATCTCTGTGTACCAAACTTAACTCCTAACACTTCCGATCACCTGCCGCTTTGCCTGTTTTAACTGGCACGAGGTGGTGAGTTCTTGAAGAACTGGCTCTTGCATAACTCTAGCATGCTCTGAATTCACCTGGAAGGTGAAAAAACATTTCCCGAAGTGCAAAATATGTGGGCGGTGGCATTTAAATGTGAAAAGTGGTATTTTGAGGTTTTTGTAGCAAAATATATACCTTGAAGCAAACATATGGGAAAGGTTCTGTCTCTGTAGAAGTGGTCTGCTCCTTTCCTTATCTTTGCCTTCAGGAACCTGGTACCTTTCAGCTGTTTTGGACTACAACACCCATCAGTACGAACTGGCAGGGGCTGATGGGAGTTGTATTGACAATATCTGGAGGGGGCCCCAGCTTGGCAAAGTCTTCCTTATATGATAGAATAATGCTTAGTGTTGATGGGGTGCTTGACACAGTGCTCTATGGCATTGCATGTGGAATACTTTCGGTGGGTTAGAGCTGCCTCAGGCAGTACAGTGGTACCTCGGGTTAAGAACTTAATTCGTTCCGGAGGTCCGTTCTTAACCTGAAACTGTTCTTAACCTGAAGCACCACTTTAGCTAATGGGGCCTGCTGCTGCTGCTGCGCCGCCGGAGCACGATTTCTGTTCTCATCCTGAAGCAAAGTTCTTAACCTGAGGTACTATTTCTGGGTTAGCTGAGTCTGTAACCTGAAGCGTATGTAACCTGAAGCGTATGTAACTCGAGGTACCACTGTACTTGAACATTGCAGAGGAATCCAAGTGTGTTCTGCTGCTTTCCCAAGAGGAAGGATGTGAATGACCTGTCCTGGATTTTACATCTGCACAAGCTTTTGTGCAAGTGCTTGTGGAACAGGGTGCTAGTGTCTGTTTCCTTCTACTTCCCGGATCTAATCCACCCTCTTCGCAATAATTGCATTAGCATTATAAATCAGGTCAGTACTATTATTGACCTGTTTTTGATGTGGGCCTAGTACCAAGATCTAGTGCCTTGCCTGAGGGCACATAATGGCCTGGTTTGGACATCATGATAAGCTGTAGTTTAGTATGGACTGCCATTCTCCATATGAACCAGCCCAGACCCTGCTGTTTTTATCACTGGCTTTTCTCTGTGTGGCCCACCTATGGGAAGTGTGGAGGATGGCTGCATGAGAATGCTCCTTTTCAGTGGTGGCCCCCATCTGAAACGCTCTTCCCAGCGAGATGCACCTGGCCCCATCCTTGTCAGTCTTTAATCACTAGACTAAGGCTATTTGTTTCCCCAGGCCTTTGGTTAATTAGATTGCATCCTGTGGTGGTCTCATCCTTTAGTGGCATGGGTAAGACTTGTCCTTATGAATATGTTGCTGGATGAGTATTTAATGCATCTGTATTGTTCATTTTTTCATGGTTTTAATTGCTATTATCTGTTGTATTTGCTGTTGCTAAGTTGCTTTGAGGTTTCTTTTCCTTGTGTAAAGCGATTGATAAATGTAATTGATATTAATAGCAATCATTAAACTGTGGCTTAACGTGAACAAACAGAATGTGTGAACTAGGTTTAACCCTTGTTTTCCAATTGTGGTTTGCTTGGAGAGAAGCAAAAGCCATGAATGCTGGTTCCCACATAATGCAAAGCAGGCTTCCTGTTTGATTTCTTCTCCAACATGTCAAAGAAAAGAAGAAGTGGGGTGCAGCAGGGACAGATGAGCAGTGAGCACCATCACATGCTGCTTGTTCATGTTAACTGTGACATCTGAACCCAGCCAGTGAGTTTGTTGGGACATTTAATTTTGCACTGGGACTTCTGATTGACAGGTGCAGTCTTTTAGCCACTATTACCAGTTAAAAGGTAAAGGTAAAGGGATGCCTTACCATTAGGTCCAGTTGTGGCCAACTCTGGGGTTGTAGAAGCTCATCTTGCTTTATTGGCCGTGGGAGCCGGCGTACAGCTTCCGGGTCATGTGGCCAGCATGACTAAGCCGCTTCTGGCGAACCAGAGCAGCGCACGGAAATGCCGTTTACCTTCCCGCTGGAGTGGTACCTATTTATCTACTTGCACTTTGACGTGTTTTCGAACTGCTAGGTTGGCAGGAGCAGGGACCGAGCAACGGGAGCTTACCACATGGTGGGGATTCGAACCGTTGACCTTTTGATTGGCAAGCCCTAGACTCTGTGGTTTAACCCACAGTTAGGACCCTAAATTAGAGGCAATTGCACTTAGGCTGTTTCCAATAATCGGAGGGCTGAGAGATTCCATTTACCTTATTTCTGTTAAAAATGGGACAACCCCACTCTTTCTTTCTGTAATCATTAAAGGTCAACGTTTAAATATTTGAACATATTAATGTTTATGTATCTGGAAGCTATGCATGCTGATGTGGACGTTTGGAGAGTGTGATGTGTTTGTATATCATAGTTATGGTTATTTGGGGCCCCAGGGGTGAATTCCACCCTTTCCATTTTATTCAGTATGTTGCTGTTGCGTGTAGTTCGAAGTGTGTAGGGTCCAGTGGCACATACATGTACCGTGGTGGCTGGTGCCAATTGGGACTGGTTGGGTGGTAGGCATGGAGCCCAACAGTAGGTGGCGCCAGAGACAATGACAGGCCATGGCAACTGATTCTAGTTTTGCCCCCATCCTCTTCCTTACAAGGGCAGCATTGAGACTAAGGAAGAAGAAGCTGGTGGCTAGTGCCATCCCCTGGATTGATTGTAAGAACATAAGGAGCTGCCTTATACAGACTAGCTCAGGATTATCTGCAATGACTAGCAGTGGCTCTCTAGGATTTTTCCCCAGACCTACCTGCAGTTGCTAAGGATTGCACCTGGCACCTTCTGCATGCAAAGCAGATACATGAGGGCTGGCTACAGGCAGACTGGTGTTGGTGGAACAGTGCCCTAATGGACCAACCTCCCCTGTAAATGTGTTTTTTCCCTACCTGCAGATTTCCTCTCCCTCAAGCAGCTCAGCAACATGCTCAAATATGCTGTTTTCTCTGAATAGCAATGTTGAAAGGCTGCAGATGGCAGTCGCCATCTGAAGAGGCCTCCACCCTATTCCATCCCCATGCATTTCTCATGTAAGGAGGAGGTCATGCATCTTCTATCTTGGTGCCTGCTCCAACTACTGAAAAGCAGAGTTCACATTTTGCTTTGGGAATTTCCCCCCTGCTTAATGGACTCATATGATTTTAATGAATGGGCTGACAGCAGCAGCAGTTCATCCGGCCGAAGTTTAAACAATTGATTTTGTATTTTTCCTCCACGAGCAATGCAGCTTGGATTTCTGTTGCATCTGCAGAAGGTTCTGGTCCACAAATGCCTGGGCTGAAATAACAGCGTCAGCTGTTCGGATGCTGCAATGGACCAACATGGACACCTTTTGGGGGGACCTGCTTCCCTTTTTTTATTATTTATTTATTTCATAAAAAATTAGGCGCTGCTTGAATGTTAAAACAACAACAACACCGCGAGGCAGCGTACAGTAAAATTATCAATAGGAAAACTTAACAAGAATAATCTAAGACTTTTGAAAAGTTAAAATAACAATAGGCTAAAAATGGATTAAAGCTTTCATCAAGTTCCGAAACATCTGGGTAGGCTTATCTAAACAAAAAATCTTTTTAGCAGGTGCTTAAAAGAGTACAGTGATGGGAACTGCCTTCCATCCTAGGGTTCAGCTGGCTTGATCATTTCCCACTCTTGGTGATGTGGTGGTCAGGTGCTATTTTTATCCCACCATTACATAATTGTGCATATACACACATACATGCAATCTGTGCATTATATAATTAGAACTTACTCTTGCTTTTTTTTGTTTTTGGTCATGCATAAAAGAGGACATGATAGTCTAATGGGTTTAATTTTCAGCAATGTTTAAAATGTTAAATGTGTTGTTAGATAATAATAATAATAATAATAATAATAATTTATTTATATCCCGCTCTCCCCAGCCAAAGCCGGGCTCAGAGCAGCTAACAACAGTAAAAATAGCACAATTTACGTAAAATCACAGTCAATTAATTAAAATACATTCTAAAATCAATTCAGAATCAAATTAATGGCAACCATTGGGCTAGAGTTCCATGAGGATTCCAGAAGGAGGGGGGCAGACTGTGCCTTGGCCAAAGGCCTGGTGGAACAGCTCTGTCTTGCAGGCCCTGCGGAAAGATGTCAAGTCCCGCAGGGCTCTAGTCTCTTGTGACAGAGCGTTCTACCAGATCAGGGCCACAGCCGAAAAAGCCCTGGCTCTGGTTGAGGCCAGCCTATCATCCCTGTGGCCCAGGATCTCCAAGATGTTTTTCTTTGAAGACCATAAAGGCGTGGAAGCTCAGACCTCAAGGTGTTTGAGGTTTTCCAAGAGGCATTTGGTTGGCCAATGTGGGAAAGAGAATACAGAATAGAATCATAGAATCATAGAGTTGGAAGAGACCACAAGGGCCATCGAGTCCAACCCCCTGCCAAGCAGGAAACACCATCAGAGCACTCCTGACATATGGTTGCCAAGCCTCTGCTTAAAGACCTCCAAAGAAGGAGACTCCACCACACTCCTTGGCAACAAATTCCACTGTCAAACAGCTCTTACTGTCAGGAAGTTCTTCCTAATGTTTAGGTGGAATCTTCTTTCTTGTAGTTTGGATCCATTGCTCTGTGTCCGCTTCTCTGGAGCAGCAGAAAACAACCTTTCTCCCTCCTCTATGTGACATCCTTTTATATATTTGAACATGGCTATCATATCACCCCTTAACCTCCTCTTCTCCAGGCTAAACATGCCCAGCTCCCTTAGCCGTTCCTCATAAGGCATCGTTTCCAGGCCTTTGACCATTTTGGTTGCCCTCCTCTGGACACGTTCCAGTTTGTCAGTGTCCTTCTTGAACTGTGGTGCCCAGAACTGGACACAGTACTCCAGGTGAGGTCTGACCAGAGCAGAATACAGTGGCAGAATAGGTTGTAGGCGCTTTAAAGATTGCAGGCTGCTCTCCCGAGGTCGTGGAGCCAATGGAAGGCAAGACCCTAGCAGTGTTCTTAAGCCTTCGGGCAATGTTGGTTCTTGATTGAGACAACATCTGCCCCACCTTGTGTGATACGCCTTGTGCCCAAGCCTGCCCTGGCCAGACTGGAAATGACTTCTTCTTCCCCTGAAGACCCCCACAATAAGTGGAAGCTCTGTGGCGTCAGAAGTCAGCAGATGGCTATACCCTTGCGGCCTCCAGCAGCAAAGACCCTGGGGTTTGGGATTGCAATCTCACCCAACATTAAAGGGAGCAACTCATTTCCATCATCATCACTGCTGGTCGGTCTCAGGAGACAATGGAGGAGTGAGACTTTGGGGGTGAGATCAAGCTGTTGGAAGGTTGCGGCGCCTGCTATGGCTGTAGAGTTAGATGCGGAAGAGACATGTTTTCTTGCAGCTGGGGCAGATGAAGGCGTCCGGTTGTGCTGCTGCAGATGCACCACAGCGTTCCTTCTCTCTGCTGTCCTCCCAGCGGTCATTTCTCCTCTGGTCACTGCCATGGATGTACAACTTGTCTGCAGTCTCCAGGCACAGTGTTCGCCTGCAAGGGATGTCCACATGGCAGGGGGTGTGTGATGTTGCCATTGTTGTTGTTGTTGTTGTTGTTGTTGTTGTTGTTGTTATTGGGCTGCATCCAACCTACTCAGAGTAGATCCATGGACCTAAATGAGTCATGTCCATTAATTTCAAATGGTCTTCTCTTGAGTCTGTCTAATGTTAGATACAACCCATTATATCTCAGTGTGATTATGTCAAGAAGGTCAAATGCGTTGCAACTGAAAACCAGCCTGCTTGCTTGCCTGCTTGCCTGCCTGCCTGCTTAAAGGTAAAGGGATCCCTGACCATTAGGTCCAGTCGTGGCCAACTCTGGGGTTGCGGCGCTCATCTCGCTTTATTGGCCGAGGGAGCCGGTGTACAGCTTCCGGGTCATGTGGCCAGCATGACTATGCCGCTTCTGGCGAACCAGAGCAGCGCACAGAAACGCCGTTTACCTTCCCAGTGGAGTGGTAACTATTTATCTATTGCAATTTGACATGCTTTCGAACTGCTAGGTTGGCAGGAGCAGGGACCGAGCAATGGGAGCTCACCCCATCGCGGGGCTTCGAACCGCCGACCTTCTGATCGGCAAGTCCTAAGCTCTGTGGTTTAACCCACAGCGCCACCCGCGTCCCGCCTGCCTGCTTGCCTTCCCACAAATTCTAGACTCCTTTCCTCCCTGCTGTACTTGCATTATCATTTAGGAAAGTTTTGGCAGGCAGTTTTATAACAACTCCCAAGAGCAGTGAACTGAAGGAAGCCTGTACAATCTTTTTCTGTGTTGTTTTTAAACGGCTGAAATAGCTTGATGCTCAACAAAAGAGTTCAAGCTTGTTACTAGGGCCACGTCCTCCCCGCATCTCCTCTTTCTCCTGGCCCCCTGGGAAAAGTGTGAAAGGGGGTCAGTCTGTTCTTGCATCCTTCTCTTCCTGTGAGATGGCGAAACCCTAGAACGTCCTGAGGGTGGAAAATGTATTTAAATAATGATTAAAAATTTATTTTTGGTGACACGTTTAGAAAAGCGAGAGAGAGAGAGAGAGAGAGAGAGAGAGAGAGAGAGATCGCCTTTATCTGCCTACTGGGAAATTATATCCGTGGGGGAGCTTGCAAGTGAGCTGAGCTGTGCCCCAGTTAGTGAGAGGGACCTGACTCCAAATGACGTCCTGGAACTGGTGTTGCTTACAGGCCTCGGGGCTCCTGTTCTGCCTCGCCAGCATTATTTATCCCCCAGACACGGAAGTTGCACAGGGCTTGTGCAAAGCAACTGTGTTTTGCCCTGTGGTGGTTTAATTGGGAAAGAGACAGCTACACTGAGAAGTAGCTAAATGGGTTTACCTCCCAGCAGTCACTACAGGTTGCAGTGTGTGTTTAAACTGATGTTCAGGTTGCCTGTGCTGTGTCTTATCTGCTCCAGCATTCTGCTTCCAGCAGAGGGCAGCTAAATATCCTGGGAAGCTCAGAAGCATCGGTCCATTCTGTCCCCTGTCAGAGAGGCAGTATATATGTGTGTGTGTGTTGAGTGTGTGTGTGTGTGTGTGTGTGTGTGTGTGGAGAGCGAGAGAGAGAACACACTTTTTTCTGGGAGTATGCAAGGGTACACATACCCCTAAACATTTTGCGAATCTAAGTTTGGCCTCATTGAGGGGGCAGTATTTCAATATGAGTAGGAAAATGAGTGTACCCCTAAACATTTTTTTAATAGAAAAAAAGCACTCTGTGTGTGTGTATGTGTGTGTAATTCTGATGATACGTAGAGTAGCTTACAGCTAGGAAGCTAAATAACTATTCTGGGTGATTGATAACTTCTTTGTAAAGACTATACAATGTCCAGACTCTTTATATTCAAAAAGAACTTTGCTTTCACAAACATAAAACAGAAGAATATATTTACAATCTAGCTCCTGCACAGATTTCCTCAGTTATTTAATTAATGAAGTAACCACCCTATACCTGCAGGTCTTAGGGTAGTTCATAGGATATTAATGTTTAGGGATCTTCCTCTGTTTTACTTCAGACGGATCACACTGACACCACACCGTCCTCAGCAGTATCTCGAGAAGCCTCTCTCAGCAGCCATTCCCCCTCATACAGAGCAAGCAAGTGAGCGAGCGAGCAGAAAGCAGTTAAAAACAACAGTTACTGGAATAACAGTCACAACAGAATGGAATGTGGCTCTCTCATGTAACTCACAGTCAGCCAATCACATGACAGCTACTGCCAAAGGATAAACCCCATGCTAAAAATACACAGTAACCCAACATAAGTAAACATTCCCATTTCCGGAAATTAAACCATTATCCTTAACATTCAGGTAACGTATCACTTGCTGAGAATTGCAGGTGGACAGAGTGCTGTTGCGATCAGCCTGAGGAGAGTTCTGAGGGCCAGATGAAGACGCCTACAGGGCCATATTTCTCCCCCAATCCTGAGGCTCTCCACCCCTGAAATGCAACCTCATATTCAGAAACAGGCTGTTCTGTCCAGTTTCACTTCATGGTTGCTAAGCCCAAGACCACGCATACATCTCTGGGAGGGTGCCCCACCTATTTTTGAAAACCCCTCTCATCCAGATGTATAAATAACTTTCTGTACAGGAGAGAATGAGTCTCTCCTTTTGTTTTTCTAACAATGCACTTGGCTTGGTTTATATTTGGGCCTCATTATGTTTCCTGCTGATTTCTCTGGCTGTTCTCTGGGTCAGCTTTGTAGCTATTGAGTTCCTGATGTTGGCTTTTCTCTTTGACGTGTTACCTGAGCTGCCTGTGACCTTTCTTTTATTGTGGAGAGAATTGCAGCTTGTTCGTGGATATGGGACAATGAAGCCAGAATTTGCAGTTGGAAGCTATTCTTCCCACCTATTCTTGCTGAAGGGCTAATAATTTTGTGACAGAAAGGCTATATTTGTGACTGCACTGCCAGATATATGAGCAGTAGTCTAGTGGCCAATCCAGAAGTGCAGGGTCCCTACATGATAGTCACAGCTGTGACCCTTCTAAGATTATACAGCTTTCAAAGATTATACAATAATAATAATAATAAACAGGGACGCGGGTGGCGCTGTGGGTAAAAGCCTCCGCGCCTAGGGCTTGCCGATCGGAAGGTCGGCGGTTCGAATCCCCGTGGCGGGGTGCGCTCCTGTCGTTCGGTCCCAGCGCCTGCCAACCTAGCAGTTCGAAAGCACTCCCGGGTGCAAGTAGATAAATAGGGACCGCTTACTAGCGGGAAGGTAAACGGCGTTTCCGTGTGCTGTGCTGGCTTGCCAGAGCAGCGATGTCACACTGGCCACGTGACCCGGAAGTGTCTTCGGACAGCGCTGGCCCTCAGCCTCTTGAGTGAGATGGGCGCACAACCCTAGAGTCTGTCAAGACTGGCCCTTACGGGCAGGGGTACCTTTACCTTTAATAATAATTCAGGATACATTGCATTGATGAATGCCTATCTCCATGTGTTGTCTTTTGGCCAGATCTACTATTTTTTGTGCATGCAGATGGGCAAATGATTCCAAGTGCTTCGATATAATCTTTTGGAGCGACTTAAGTTGTGCTTTCTGTGAACTTCCATTGTACATAGCCAAACATGCAAGCCCTTCTCGTGAAACTGAAGCACCTGGTATTTTCACTGTTCCTAAATGCTTAGCTTTGGAGCATACAGAACACCTCTGTCTGGGTGTTCTTCCCATGTTCCTTCTCCAGAAGGACTCTATGAGCCCATACTCAGTGGCTGGCTCACTTCCTTTCCCTCTGATTGTGCAGCTTTAGGACACTAGAGACAGGGACCCCGATGGAACCTTGCTGCAGAAATAGCAGCCGGTCTTAGGACACCCCACCCTGCAACCCACAGCTGTATATGAGCCCCCACCGTTCGGTTGATCTTTGCCAGGCATAGGCGAACTCAGCCCTCCAGATGTTTTGGGACTACAACTCCCATCATCCCTGACCACTGGTCCTGTTAGCCAGGGATGATGGGAGTTGTAGTCCCAAAACATCTGGAGGATGGAGTTTGCCTATGCCTGATCTTTGCACCGACCTTCTGGCGGTTCCCTCATTGCGAGAAGTGAGGTTACAGGGAACCAGACAGAGGGCCTTCTCGGTGGTGGCGCCCACCCTGTGGAACACCCTCCCTTCAGATGTGAAGGAAATAAGCAGCTATTCTATCTTTAAAAGACATCTGAAGGCAGCCCTGTTTAGGGAAGTTTTTAATATTTAATGCTGTACTGTTTTTAACATTTGATTGGGAGCTGCCCAGAGTGGCTAGGGAAAATCAGCCAGACGGGCGGGGTATAAATAATAAATAATAAATATTATTATTATTAAAACCACAGACTCGTTTCCCTACAGACCATGCTTTTCACTGCACAAGCAAGGACAGTGAGGAGCCATCTGGCTGGGCTGTGCATCTCCCGCTGGGGCTAGGGTCCCATCTGTGCTGTGGTCAGGCTAGCCTTGCCCTCCCCTTTCGGCTGAGCTGACCGCATCCTTTCCCCGTTTCCGCTGTGCTCAGAAGCACTGACTTTTAAGAGCTGTCTCTCGCCAGCCATGAGAGATCGCTCTTTATTTTTGCGTGCAATCTATTTGTGCCAAATGCTATAGGTATGCATTAACTCTGAAAGCGGGCGCTTGTGGTAGGGGGGAGAAGAGTGGGGTGTCTTCTGCTTGTGGTGTTGTAATGGCGAAGAAATTGTTTAATTTTGCCATCGCCAGTTTGCGTTCTACGTTGTCGGTTTCATTAAATTGCAAATTTTGAGAAACTGAAAGAATTGCCTACCTCTGCCTTTTATTTGTGGTTTCTATTAAAAACAAGGCAGCTGTCTCAAATATATAAACTAGAAGGCCATTAAATATGAATGAGGCTTTCTGTTTAATATTCATAGCTATTAAAAGGAGGTGAAATACAATTGAGAGTCCGTCCCCCCATTAGAAAAATGACTAATGTTCCTCCTTTACAGACAAGCAGGAGACGAAAGGGATGTGGGTGAGGACAGAATGAAAGAGATTAAGTTTCTTTGTGGGACAGGAGCCGGGTTAGCATTCCACATTGGAGGCGTGCAGATACGGCAACATATATTAATAGCTGTCATTTTGCATTCTGTTGCAATTCCTGTGGGCTGCGTGGCGGAGGCAGAATATTGACTGAAATGCATTGATCTATTGGGTATGTAGGAGATCGTCTTACCACACATACGAACGCTTGACGGTTTTGATCGGCAGAACTGGCACCGTTTTAGGTGCCACACAATAACCTGCTCTACATTTAAGAGAACTCAAATCTTTTAGCGTGGCAGCAACGGCACTCTGGACCTCGCTGCCTTTTGACATCAGGCAGGTGCCTACGCTGTGCTTATTTTGCCAGTGAACATAAAGTGTTGGTGTGTTGATGAACGTGCAGGGTGGGTGGGGGTTCAAAGTGAAGATATTAATTTATGTTTAAATTCAAATTTAGATCAACCGGAGTGAACCAAATGCTGAATTCATGTGTGTGTGTTGTTCATTTTCTGGAATGCTGACATATGTTATGAAATTAAACCACACTGGGCTGAAGCCGTCTTTCTTTATCTGTCCACGTGTCAACCATAGTTTATTTGTTAACCTTTCAAGGAGGGCTGTTTCCCAAACTGTTTTGTACCAATTGTCTATCGTTGTGCCAAAAAGGTCTTTCCCTTGTCTGGTTATGTTAAGGTTTCTTGTTATAATTATTCCTAAATATCCAAGTTTTATGTGACAGAGTCTAATGCAGCGGTTCTCAACTTGTGGGTCCCCAGCTGTTGTTGGACTACAACTCCCATCATCCCTGAGCTCTGGCCTTGCTAGCTAGGAGTGATGGGAGTTGTAGTTCAACAACATCTGGGGACCCACAGGTTGAGAAAGCTGGTCTAATGCCTTTGAGGTCTATGAATGCATTTTGGATCTTAGGTGGTACATTGAAGAAGAAAGCTTCATATTTTGAGAAAACCTGCAGGCCTGATAGTGTTGCAAAGTTGTTAAGCTCTCGAAAGTACTGTTGCTCCCGTGTTCACGGGTCAGGTGTTATAATCATTAAATCGTCAGCAAATAGCCTGATTATATAGTTTTGTTTTCCAGTTTGCACTCCCTTGATGTCTGGTGTTGTTCTGAGGTATATAGCTAATGGTTCTAAATCTAGGATGAACAAAAAGGGAGAGAGGGGACAGCCTTTATTTGTTCCTTGCCAATTTCCCACTGGGGATGAATTTATATTGTTTGTTTTTAGTGTAGCTGTAGCTTTGGAGTGGATTCGTTTCAAAATCTGTATGAATTTGGGCTCAAATTGTGTTTTAGATAGGACTCTCAGCATGTCATCCCATTCTAGGCAGTCAAAGGCCTTGTGAATGTCCAAGGCCCTGAAGAGAAGGGGGGAAGTTGTTTGTTTACTATGTTTGAAAGTGTTCTGATTGGTTCAGTGATGTTTTGACAGGGGACAAAACCAGCTTGATCTGGGGCTATTATTTTTTGTAGAAATACCTTAATCCTGATATAAATATGTTACGATCCTGATTAATCAGAGAGATTGTCTGAAAAGATTCTACCTTCTGGTGGTCTTTAAATGGTCTTGAGATAACTACAATCTTGGAGTGGCGCCATGTTTTGGGGAGGGGTGCTCCTCTCATTTTTAGGTCATCAAATAGGTGAAATATATATGGTGAAATATGGCCATAGTTAGTTGTCTGTATGGCATTCACGCCTTGTCAACCCATTGAGGAAGTTCCTCTGTGATGGAGGTGGTGTTAGAAACTCAGATATATAAGCTAGGCACAAAATGGCTCCTTAAACCAAAGTTGTAGTTGCCAAAAGGGAACATCTAGCAGCTATGTTGGCTCTAAAGTCTTATTTTTTTCAAATTATGGACTGACTGTGATTGATTACCAGTTAAACATCCGGCTAGTTCAGATGACAACCTTGAGCCTAGGTTAAGTGCTTTGAAAGCTTAAAGAAGAAAAGTCCACATATATATCACCCTATTCCAACCTCTTTTTCTAAATGGTGACACGGACCATTCATAATGTGAGCAGAGCAGTGGTAGGGTAAGTGAAAACAAGCTACAACAAGTGACTATAATGTTGTTCACTGCTCCTGCTCAGGCGGCACAGAAAAAGCATTTTGGTTCCTGAAATTCATTCCGATTGTGCAGAGAAAATATAACTGATTGAATTCTACAGGATGTGGTATTAGTGTGTGAAAACAGTCCTGATCCAAGGATCCCGAGGCATGTACCTCCAGATGGTGGGGATGTCAGGCATCATCCCAGGCATCTTCCCTTGCTTGCAAGTGATAGATAGTTGTACAAAATGTGCCTGGTGCCTGGCTAATTTCAACACTGGATGGAGGATCTTATAGTTGGAGTCAGCTGCTGTTCTTTGAGTGTGCAAAGCACACCTTGCAATAGGCAGTGGTGGGAAGGACCATGTGGTGTAGTTTCAGGGAGACCTCTGAAGAGCAGGATGTGGTCCCTTTTGGTAACAGATTTCAGGGGTAGGAAATATTGGTCTGCATTTTTGCCTTCTGTGTCCAATACATTGCCTCCTTGAGAATGCAAGAACAGGATCCTAACTCAGGGTAAGCAATCTGTGGCCTTCCGATGCTGCTGCACAACAGCTCCCATCATCCCTGGCTGTTGGCCACACTGACTGGGGCTGATGGGAGTTGAAGTCCAGCAGCATCCGGAAAGCAACCGGTCCCTCATCTCTGTTGTTGTTGTTCAGTCGTTTAGTTGTGTCCGACTCTTCGTGACCCCATGGCCCAGAGCACACCAGGCACTCCTGTCTTCCACTGCTTCCCGCCGTTTGGTCAGACTCATGTTTGTAGCTTCGAGAACACTGTCCAACCATCTCATCCTCTGTCGTCCCCTTCTCCTTGTGCCCTCCATCTTTCCCAACATCAGGGTCTTTTCCAGGGAGTCTTCTCTTCTCATGAGGTGGCCAAAGTATTGGAGCCTCAGCTTCAGGATCTGTCCTTCCAGTGAGCACTCAGGGCTGATTTTCTTAAGAATGGATGCGTTTGATCTTCTTGCAGTCCATGGGACTCTCAAGAGTCTCCTTCATCACCATAATTCAAAAGCACCAATTCTTTGGCGATCAGCCTTCTTTATGGTCCAGCTCTCACTTCCATACATCACTGGGAAAACCATGGCTTTAACTATACGGACCTTTGTTGGCAAGGTGATGTCTCTGCTTTTTAAGATGCTGTCTAGGTTTGCCATCGCCTTTCTCCCAAGGAGCAGGCATCTTTTAATTTTGTGACTGCTGTCACCATCTGCAGTGATCATGGAGCCCAAGAAAGTAAAATCTCTCACTGCCTCCATTTCTTCCCCTTCTATTTGCCTGGAGGTTATGGGCCCAGTGGCCATGATCTTTGTTTTTTTGATGTTGAGCTTCAGACCAAAACTCTCCACTATGACCTGTCCATCTTGGGTGGCCCTGCACGGCATAGCTCATAGCTTCTCTGAGTTATTCAAGCCTCTTCGCCATGGCAAGGCAGGGTTCCATGAAGGGGCCCTCATCTCTACTTTACCTTAATCTTTGTTTGTGTTTGGGGTAAATCAGCCTTTCTACTTCCTTACATCTCTCTCTCTCTCTCTCTCTCTGTGTGTGTGTGTGTGACTGCTGTGGGCTCATCATCACCTGTAGGTGAAATGATTTAAAATCAGCAACAGCATCTGGTCTCATTGCTTGCAACTTGCACAGCAGCTAATTAAAATTCAGACGATGCCATTTTTGATTCAGGGTTGCTGCTTTGACAGGCCAAAGCCATGCCAGGAATGTCAAATTGCAATGGCTTGAGCCGAGAAGGCTGCTTGAAACATCATTTTCAGGCCAGGAACAGGCTGTGCTCTTAGAACCACAGGAGCCCCCTAAATGCCTTGGTTTCTTCTCAATTACCTGCCCTCTTTGCATATGAACTGCGACATTAATTTCACTAGTTTCTTCCTTTTATTTCACCTATTTATTTCATTTCAGCTGGGCTTAATCTCTGCGTCTTCTAAGCAGTGTACCTAAAAAGAGCTAAAAAGCATGAAGTGGATAAAATCAGTTAAAATGAACGATAAATACAGTGGTACCTCGGGTTACATACTCTTCAGGTTACATACACTTCAGGTTACAGACTCCGCTAACCCGGAAGTAGTACCTCGGGTTAAGAACTTTGCTTCAGGATGAGAACAGAAATTGTGCTCTGGCTGTGCAGCGGCAGCAGGAGGCCCCATTACCTAAAGTGGTGCTTCAGGTTAAGAACAGTTTCAGGTTGAGAACGGACCTCCGGAACGAATTAAGTACTTAACCTGAGGTACCACTGTACAACACTGTAGTCCCCACCTCCACCCCCGTCCCCAACTTATTTCTGTGTACCAAACTAAACTCCTAACACTTCCGATCACCTGTCGCTGTGCCTGTTTAACTGGACCTCCGGAACGAGTTAAGTATGTAACCAGAGGTACCACTGTAGTTACAAGTTACAAGAAAGGAGATTGCGACTAAACATCAGGAAGAACTTTCTGCTGGTAAAAGCTGTTTGACAGTGGAACGAGGACTCCCTTTGGAGATTGTGGACTCTCCTTTGTTGGAGGTTTTAAAGGAGAGATTAGTTGAGATTCCTGCATTTCAGGGGTTGGACTAGATGACCCTCATGGTCCCTCCTAACTCTACAATTATATGGGGGAAAACCAGGAAGCTTTCTTAAAATCCCTGGAATAGAAAGGCATTTGTTAAGGAACAGAGTGTGCAAAACCGAGACAACATTGAACGTAACTGGGTTATTTGGTATTTAACAAAGACACACGCAGACCCAGAGCTTGTTCCTTTTGTGTCCATGGGATAAGCTGATACATGAATTTGTCTAGGATTATCCATCAAGGCAGGGGATTGGGCATTGTCTTTTTGCAGAGACCTAAGAATCCGTAGTTTGCAGCAAGTAGGGCTGGAGAGGACGGTGTAAAAATAGAATTTGCAGTCCTTTCCGCCAACAGCCTGGCTTGTGCCCACGCCACGGTTTCCTGAGCCGAGATGTGCTCAGCGGTGCCCCTGAGACAGCAGGCTGGAGATGCATCTCACAGGAGGTTAGGGCCAGTAGCTTCTGAGCTTCTGAGCCACGGTACGCCAGAGACTATCATAGCGTCAGGTGTCTAAGAATAGCAGCCTTGGCTTTCCGTGAGGCAAGCAGTTCCTATGGCAACCGCTTCATTTGTAAGTGTCCTGCAGATCAAAACCAAAAACACCCATCACCCATACCCTTGTCTGTCAAAGATATCATAATAGCAAGGGGAATGACAGGCAAGTGTGTTTTGGGTTTGCATGTGGAGCTTGGCTCAAGTACATGTTGAGCATGCCAAAACAAACAAACAACAACAGCTTGGTCTTCCATTTAAATGTTCAGGGAGTAAATCACAAAAGAGGTGTTTCTGCTAATAACTCAGTGCTCTGACGTTGTGTTTGATCTGGTGTAGAATCACCTGCTGTTTTCATTCTCCCCCTTCTAAACATTGCAAATGCATAGCTTCCCGACACGCACCAAATCTGCGCCAATTTATTCTTAGCGTTTTTTCCGCCGGCATTCAGTTCACGGTGAGAATGGCTTCCTGCGAAGGGATATGCTGGCCTCTGTTGATGGGGAGGTTGTTGCCTTCCGGGGAGGCAAGTGGTGGGCCGGGTTCTCCTGCAGATGTGCGTGACGTTGTAAAAGAGGCAGTGATGCAGTTGGACTGTGCAGAGTCCAGAGCTGTTTTGCAGGTTGGATCCCCCGTAGGGGACAGTTGCATATTCCTATTAGATTGGTCGCAACTAGGGCCAGGGCCTTTTCAGGACTGGCCCCAACTTGGTGGAACGCTCTGTCACAAGAGACTAGGGCCCTGCGGGACTTGACATCTTTCCGCAGGGCCTGCAAGACAGAGCTGTTCCGCCTGGCCTTTGGTTTGGACTCAGCCTGACCCTTATGTTTCCCTCCCCTTATGGTTTTGATCTATGGGCTACTTTTAAAATGAGGCTGCATTTTAAATTGCATTTTAACCTTTATTTTAAATTGTTTTTTCCCCCTATTACGATTTTACTGTAATTTTACTGGTGTTAGCCACCCTGAGCCCGGCTCTGGCCGGGGAGGGCAGGGTATAAATAAATTATTATTATTATTATTATTATTATTATTACTACTACTACTACTACTACTACTACTACTAATACTACTACTATATTGCAAGGGGTTGGACTAGATGATCCTCAGGGTCTTTTCCAACTCTACAATTCTACCATTTTATAAGGGGAGCTATTCCTGGCCCACTGGTTGACCTCTGGAACATCAGGAAGGAGGGTCTGAGGTTATGGGTGAGAGAGAACCCAGGCGGCACTCAGTGGCTCTTCGGAATAAAAATTCCGAGGACACACATTTTCAATATGTTCTATAAAAACAGAAGGCTCTTCTTCATGCAGTGCATAAAACTATGGAGCCTGCTCTCACAGGAGGCAGTGATGGCCAACAACTCAGATGCTTTAAAAGAGGATTGTACAAATTCATGAAGGATTAGGCTGTCAGTGTCTACTAGCCGTGATGGTTGAGCTCTGCCTCCATGGTTGGAGACAGCAGTGCTTTTGATCCCAGTTGCTCTTGTGCTCAAGATCCTGCTTGTGGCTTTCCTGCAGGCATCTAGGTTGAGTCCAGTCAAGGCGACTATGGGATTGCGATGCTCAGCTCACTTTTGGGCCCAGGGAGCTGGTGTTTGTCCACAGACAGATTTCCGGGTCATGTGGCCAGCAAGACTAAACCGCTTATGGTGCAACGTGACACCGTGACGGAAACCAGAGCGCACGGAAATGCCGTTTACCTTCCTGCTGCATTGGTACCTATTTATCTACTTGCACTGGTGTGCTTTTGAACTGCTAGGTTGGCAGGAGCTGGGACAGAGCAACGGGAGCTCACTCCGTCATGGGGATTCGAACCGCCAACCTTCTGATCGGGAAGCCCAAGAGGCTCAGTGGTTTAGACCACAGTGCCACCCGCATCCCTGTAAGAACAGGATGCTGGATTAGATAGGCCATTGGCCTCATCCAGCAGGCTCTTCTAATGTTCCTATCTTGATGTTTGGCATTGACTGCATAGATTTAAAGCATATCCTTACATCTCTCCCACTCCCCAAATCCTGGTAGTTCTAGTTTAAGGGGACTAGGAATTATAACTGTGAGGGGTAAACTACACTTCCCAGAATTCAGGTGGGGAATGCTTTCAGTGTGTGGAGTGTACACAGCCATGGAGCTGGATGTCATGAAAGGCAGCCTTCTCCATCCTTGCACCCTCTAGATTCTTAGGACTACAGTTCCCATCAACATGGCTAGGCTGGTTGCAGGTCCCATCAGCCCCAACCAGCACAGCCATGCTGATGGGAACTATAGCCCAAAGAATTTGGAGGGCACCAGGTTGGAGAAGCCTAATGCAAGGTTATCTCTGATTTCTCCATTTGAAATTCTGAAAGCAAATCCACATCTGTGTGTTTATTTCCCAGACATCACTCATGTGAGTCACCTCTGCTAAATTTGGTAGCTTTTCCTTCATGGTTTTCCTTGCCACCCCTGTTGTCAGATACCCCTGCTGGTTAGTGGCACTCCGTTGGCAGCTCTGATTTGCAAGGACAAGAAGTCTGCGGGTGTTGTGCACTCTCTCAGTTCTTGTAAGTGTCACTTATTTTTGAGCATGATAAAACAGTGGTTGATATGGTAGTTGCTGGAAAAACCCGAGCTAAACCCCAAACTGTGTTACTACTTAGCTCTGTTTATCCTTCTCCATCTGTCTGTCCTGTCTGTTTAGATCAACTTGTTCGGCATTGAGAAGCCCTTCGGAAATGCATCAGTTGTTTGAGGGCTGCATCTTTTTACTGTTGGGTGATTAATGGAAATCCATGTGGCCCATCGCATTAACCACCCAG
Source organism: Podarcis tiliguerta (assembly GCF_965153285.1). Lineage (NCBI taxonomy): Eukaryota > Metazoa > Chordata > Lepidosauria > Squamata > Lacertidae > Podarcis > Podarcis tiliguerta. The sequence goes on from NC_139549.1 coordinate 24,423,303, forward strand.
AGTGCCTTGTTACTTAGGCCTTCATTTTTCTTGCAGATAGAGAACCACAAGAGACTTTGGTCTTTCGCTTTCTGCATGATCTCGGAGTAAAAGGAACTATTCCAGACAGAATTCAAGACCAGCTTCGATCTAATGAAATCTGAAAAGGCCTGATAGTTAACATTGCTAAACATTAGGAGCTGGATCTGTTGTCTTTGTTTGCAACTACAGTGGTACCTCGAGTTAAGTACTTAATTCGTTCTGGAGGTCCGTACTAACCTGAAACTGTTCTTAACCTGAAGCACCACTTTAGCTAATGGGGCCTCCTGCTGCTGCCGTGCCGCCGGAGCATGATTTCTGTTCTCATCTTGAAGCAAAGTTCTTAACCTGAAGCACTATTTCTGGGTTAGCGGAGTCTGTAACCTGAAGCGTATGTAACCTGAAGCGTATGTAACCTGAGTTACCACTGTACTGATTATCTTACTCTTCTCACAAGCCTTTTAAGTCGAGTCCCAGTCTGCATCTGAATTGTTTTTAAGGTGTTATTCATATGTTTTTACTTTTTTAATCACTTGTTGTTTGCTTCCCTGGGCTCCTTCGGGAGGAAGGATGGGATATTAATTTAATTTAATTAAAAGAAAAAACTGTAAGCCACTTTGAGATGCAGAAAAATGGGGCAGAAATAAGTTAGCAGGCTGTTGTTGCCGTTCCCCTGTGAGCACAGAAACCTTGCAGGATCAGGCCAGTAGCCCATTGGGTCCATCACCCTGTTCTCCCAGGGGCCAGCCTGATGCAGCTGGATAGCACATTTGGTTAGAGCGTGGTGTTGATAACGCCAGAGTTGGAGGTTCAATCCCCCTAAGGGACAGCTGCATATTCCTGCCTTGCAGGGGTTTGGACTAAATGATCCGCAGGGTCTCTTCCAACTCTACGGTTCTACAATCCTATGGAACCTGCAAGCAAGACCTGAGTGCGAGAGCCCTCCCTGCCTCCTGCAGTTTCCAGCAGCTGGGATTCAGAAGCATTACTGTGTCTTGACTGTGAAGGCATTAATGGCAGAGCCTTACCCTTCATAATACAGAAGTGCCACAGCTGAAAGGGGGGGGGGAATGTCACAGTGATTAGAGCACCTGCTCTGCATGCCAAAGGTCCCAGCTGCATCTCCGGGTTAGGAGCCCTTTCCTGAGACCCTGAGGAGCTGTTGCCAGTCAGTGTAGATCAGGCACTCCTCAACTCGGCCCTCCAGATGTTTTGGAACTACAACTCCCATCGTCCCTAGCTAACAGGACCAGTGGTCAAGGATGATGGGAGTTGTAGTCCCAAAACATCTGGTGGGCCGAGTTGGGGGATGCCTGATGCCTAGATAGTACTGAGCTAGATAGACCCAACCATGTCACAGGACAGGGGTACCTTGGTTCTCAAACTTAATCCGTTCCGGAAGTCCAAAACCAAAGTGTTCCCAAACCAAGGAGTGCTTTCCCATAGAAAGCAATGCAAAACAGATTAATCCGTTCCAGACTTTTAAAAACGACCCCTAAAACAGCAATTTAACATGAATTTTACTATCTAACAAGACCATTGATCCATAAAATGAAAGCAGTAATTAATGTACTATACTATAAAATAAATAAGACAGTATTGTAGATGATAAAAATTAGAATTAATTCTTTTCTTACGTGCACTGATGATAGTCATTGTTTGGATGGGGGGACTTTTCTCCATTTCCACAGTCACACAATCAATCAATCAATCAATCAATCAGTAGCTGAACTCGGTTCCACACAGTCACAAAAACAAATTAACCGAAAAAGCCTCAAAAACAAAAATGTAAAATAAACAGCAAAAACAAAAGTGCCAAATACAGTGGCACCTTTGTTCTTGAACTTAATCCGTTCCGGAAGTCCGTTTGACTTCCAAAATGTTCGAAAACCATGGTGCGGCTTCTGATTGGTGCAGGCACCCCGGAAACGATAGCCGACAACCGCATTGGACATTTGGCTTCTGAAAAATGCTCGCAAACCGGAACACTTCCTTCCAGGTTGTCTGTGTTTGGGAACCAAGGCGTTTGAGAACCAAGGTACCACTGTGTAAGGCAGCTTCCTACGTTCCCCAGAAACGCAGAAGCCATGTGGGAGAGGGGCAGGATCACGTGGGAAGAATTTTGCCCACTGCTACACCAGACTTCAGGGGCCATGGGTGGCGATGTGGGTTAAACCACAGAGCCTAGGACTTGCCGATCAGAAGGTCGGCGGTTCAAATCCCCACGACGGGGTGAGCTCCCATTGCTTGGTCCCTGCTCCTGCCAACCTAGCAGTTCGAAAGCACGTCAAAGTGCAAGTAGATAAATAGGTACCACTCCGGCGGGAAGTTAAACAGTGTTTCCGTGCGCTGCTCTGGTTCGCCAGAAGCGGCTTAGTCATGCTGGCCACATGACCAGTAAGCTGTACGCCAGCTCCCTCGGTCAATAAAGTGAGATGAGCGCCGCAACCCCAGAGTCGGCCATGACTGGACCTAATGGTCAGGGGTCCCTTTACCTTTACTTACACCAGACTTCCTAATACAGGCGTCTTTCAGTGTGACCCTGTTCCCTGCCATAGGCCTTTGCACCTTTCCCAGGGCAGCTTGCTACGACGGCAGAGGAGCAATGCCGCTGCTTCTGTGAAACCAACCCGAATGGAGCATCCCTTCCAAACCCAGAAGTTTCATATTACGACATCAGTTGAAATTGGTCCAGCAAATTTGGTGCCTTGTGTTTCTTGACACACTTGGCAACCATTTCAGAACTGGAGGGGGTGTGTGCGTGTGTGCAGAGGTGTGTTTTTCGTTCGTTTTCAGTTCCTTCAGATTTAGTCACGTTCTGGGGATTTTTTTGTCTTAATAATAGCAGCTGCTGCTGCCGCCAATGCCGGTGGCTTGTTTTCACCATAGAAAGAAATAAAGGCTTCCTCTCTGAAATCATACTGTAAACTTGTTTTTCCCTTTGTTGCCATGCTTTAAAAGGAATTCATAGGTTGAATGCCTGTAATGACAGCCCTTGGAATATAAAAGAGGGGAAGCTTGGGGAGAAATTGTAGTGTTGAGCATCGAGAAAACAGATGAAGGGTTTGTGGGTGGGGTGGGGGGCAGCAAATCCTGATGTTCCAAACTGCCTGTTGGTTAAATCTATCTCTAAAGAAATAGAATGTCCACAAGCCCTTCAAAGCAGACAGAAGTATTTTGACAGAGAGCCTTCCAACTGAGCAGGGCTCGCAAAGTTGTTGTTGTTTTTAATCGCCGCAAAGCGTTGCTGATGCACCTGCAAATTCCATATTCTTTCATAAGCCACCTTCTGTTGAGCCTCTGAGCTTGGGGAGCAGTGTTAGTGGTAGCTCAGAGTTCCTGCAAGCTGCAGCTGTTATGTAAGCCTCCCTGTTAAACGACTTTGTCCTCATTTGAACTAGCCGAGACTCAGCAAGCTGGCACTGTTGGGGTCCCGGTGCCAAGGCTGTCCTCTTCTTTGGGCTGCTCATTATGCCCATGGAGTCGGCAACAACAGAAATGGAAATGAAAATGCTTAGTGTGTTGGGGGTTGGGGTTGGGGGGGGGCAGGGGGAGGTCAGGAGCTAACTTCCAATCCTTCCCCAAAAGGCAGTTATAGAAAACCTGGAAAACTGGGCATCCATTTTAAAATTTCTTAATGAAACATTAGTTTCATCATGATTTCATCTGCCCCACGTTGGGCAAAAGCTTTCTGCGTTTTGCAGGGAGCTGGACTCAATGACCCTCCTGGTCCCTTCTCACTCTACAATTCTATGATTACTGAAGTTGTGTTCCTGTATTGGGGTTTTGTTTCTGAATTCTTCAGCGACACACTTTTTGTCTGTGTGGTAAGCATGAGATCTGAGGGACGCGGGTGGTGCTGTGGGTTAAACCACAGAGCCTAGGACTTGTCGATCAGAAGGTTGGCGGTTCGAATCCCTGCGACGGGGTGAGCGCCCATTGCTCGGTCCCTGCTCCTGCCCACCTAGCAGTTTGAAAGCACGTCAAAGTGCAAGTAGATAAATAGGTACCACTCCAGCGGGAAGGTAAACGGCGTTTCTGTGTGCTGCTCTGGTTTGCCATAAGTGGCTTGGTCATGCTGGCCACATGACCCGGAAGCTGTACACCGGCTCCCTCGGCCAATAAAGTGAGATGAGCGCCGCAACCCCAGAGTCGGTCACTACTGGACCTAATGGTCAGGGGTCCCTTTACCTTTTTAAGCATGAGATCTACATGCTTACCATCAGTATTAGAGTCATAGAGTCATAGAATCGTCGAGTTGGAAGGGACCCCGAGGATTATCTAGTCCAACCCCCTGCAATGCAGGAATATCCAGCTGTCCCATACGGGGATCGAACCTGCAACCTTGATGTTCTATTTTTATTAGTCCAAAACAATAACAAGTAACACCCAGAGTGTCTCTTGCAACAGCAAGACAACCTATTTAGCAAGATGCTATACATCGGGATAATTGCAAGCATTTCAGAAGAACACCAGCGGCTTTTGTCTCCTGCATTTTGTTTTGTTTGTCGTTGCTGTTTTCATATTGATGCCGGGGATACAGCAGCTTTCAGACCTCTTTGCCCCTGGGCAAGGTTTGGCACTGCAGGAATAAATCTGTTAAAATTGCTCCCCAAGAACGGAGCACATTTAATTTCTCCTCAAACCCATCCCATCGCCTGGAAACACTTTTTACTGATGGTATAACTTCAGATCTGTAAACGTAACATATGGAGCATAATCTTAGTTATTTCTGTCTTATATTCTTTCCTTCTTTGTCTCAAGGACTGTGCTTGGATGTATCATCTTGACAGCATCCTTGTGAGGTAGGCTGTATAAATCTCTGTCCAAATCTTCCTGTTAAACCTCATGGTAGAATTGGCAAGTAGAAGAGGCCTTTTCATTGTTGGCTTGTGGAATTCTCCAGGGAGGTATGCCTGGCATCAGTTTATTTTTAGACACCAGGCAATAACTCCTTTGTACCTGGGCTTTTGGTCCTTAATTTGAAGGGTTTCAGTCGCCCTTTTTATTGGGTCAGGATCCTATAAGCGCTGTATTTTATTTGTATGGGTGTGTTTTTAAAAGTTTTTATTAGTTGCTGTATTTGGTTTTAGTGTTTACATCGTGTTTGTAAGATGCTTTGGGTCACTCTTGTAGGGAAAACAACGAATAAATATTAATAAATGAATTGGGCTGTGATCTTCAGTTTTGGAGGCTATCTGAAAGTGTGTTGGACTGTGGTAAAAACAAAACACTAATTATGCTGAGAAGAAGAAGAAGAGGAAGAAGAAATGTCTGAGGGTGTTTCTACACAGCAGTTTATTATGGACTCTGTGCTGCTTATGCATGCATAAAGCATTTGCACTGATGTGCAGAGAAATGTTTGATCCTCGGAGGAGTCATTAAAACCTCTTCCCAGTAGGAAACTGCATTCTCATTTAGCTTTCTGCTATGCTATACCTTGTTTGCTTGACTTTGCCAACTGAGCTGGCACCAGCAGACAAGAGAACGAGAGCCTGTTTGCAAGGCAAACGTATCCCCTTAATTGGAACTTTTTCAGAACAGCTTCACCTTACCTTTCTGCCACCCAGGGCCGTCTAATGAATCTCATACCTCCTGAAGCTTGTTTCATTTCCCTTCTCATCTGGGTCTACTCCTCCAATCAGTGGGCACTCATCTGCTTCCCTGACTTTTCCCCAGTGAAGGCTGTCGTTCTGTTTTTAGCTTTGCCTTTTCTTTAAAAGTGTGTGTTTTGAGCGTGTTTACATTCACATCAAAACATTTTGCAAAGGTACAATTGCTGCAGAACTACGTCTTGATATTCAGATGGAACTCTGGGGCCTTTTTTCATCTGAAATCCTACTATCTTGTTCGATGGAGAATAGTGGTCCAGCACAGCCTTCCCATTGCTGTGTTGCGATGAGGGCTAGCGTAGTGTGGAAGTGACAGGATGAACCAAGAAGTCTACGGTTCCAACTTTGCTTCTGTAATGTAGCCAGCAGGTAACATTAGGCAAGCTGGTTTCTTGGGGCCACCCCCTCAGCTGGCATTGTTGTTTAGTCGTTTAGTCATGTCCGACTCTTCGTGACCCCCTGGACCAGAGCACACCAGGCACTCCTGTCTTCCACTGCCTCCCGCAGTTTGGTCAAACTCATGCTGGTAGCTTCGAGAACACTATCCAACCATCTCGTCCTCTGTTGTCCCCTTCTCCTTGTGCCCTCCATCTTTCCCAGCATCAGGGTCTTTTCCAGGGAGTCTTCTCTTCTCATGAGGTGGCCAAAGTATTGGAGTCTCAGCTTCAGGATCTGTCCTTCCAGTGAGCACTCAGGGCTGATTTCCTTCAGAATGGAGAGGTTTGACCTTCTTGCAGTCCATGGGACTCTCAAGAGTCTCCTCCAGCACCATAATTCAAAAGCATCAAAACATGGTCTTAGTTTTTTTGATGTTGAGCTTCAGACCATATTTTGCACTCTCCTCTTTCACCCTCATTAAAAGGTTCTTTAATTCCTCCTCACTTTCTGCCATCAAGGTTGTGTCATCTGCATATCTGAGGTTGTTGATATTTCTTCTGGCAATCTTAATTCTGGCTTGGGATTCATCCAGCCCAGCCTTTCGCATGATGAATTCTGCATATAAGTTAAATAAGCAGGGAGACAATATACAGCCTTGTCGTACTCCTTTCCCAATTTGGAACCAATCAGTCGTTCCATATCCAGTTCTATGAAGAGCTTTTCTGCTGGATCCGGCCAATGGGTACCCATCGAGTTCAGCATCCTCTTCCATTTAGGTTTGCACAATTAAAATGAATTCAAGCGCTCTGTCGCCCTAGCGCACCAAATCACTTTACAAAAAGAAACAGGTGGGTGCTTCTGTCATTAAATGTGGAATGAATGAACAATTGAAGAAAAGATGTGCAAACACAGCAAATCAGGATGAATGCTCATTGTCTTTTTTTGTTTATTTGTTTGTATGCCGCCTTTCCACACTTCAAATCATGCTCAAGGCAACTGACAACATGAAAAAATACGTAACTGCAGCCTAACAAAAGTAGTCATAAACAATAAATAAAACATCCAAAAAGTACACAACCAAATGGAAAAAAATTCCACATAAATCATAATAAAGATACAAAATATAATACCAGTAACAGCAACAAAACCCCCTAAGCAATACCCCACTATATTCACCCCACAAACCAATCAGAAAAAATGCTCACTGCAGACCAGATATGGTCTAACCTCCACGTAAGCTTCGTGAAACAAATCAGTACGAATGCTCAATAAATAGGTTGCCTGGAAGAGCCCTCGTTTCTCTCACGGAGGCTGCACATGATGCAGTGGGAGGAAACCAGTGTGGTTAGGATCTGGGAGACCAGGGTTCAAATCCCCGTCAGCCATGAAGTTCACTGGGTGACCTTGACCCAGTGACTCAGCCTGAGAGGATAAAATGGGTTTTGGGGGAGAATTCGCATAGGCCACCTTGAGCTCCTTGGCGGAAAGGAATGCAAGAAGCAAGCAAACAAATATTTAGTGTCCTGGTGGCTAGATTCACGATAAGGGCTTGTAGGCCGGCTTTGATCACACAGTGAGGCTGTTGTTGCATTTAAAACAAAAACGCAACTTCATAACAACCGCAGCTTGGATTCCTTTGTTGTGCATTGGTGGCGTCACTGCCACAGAAGCTGGGGAGCGCTGGAGCCTCTTCCCTCCTTGGCTCTTTGTCCTTTTCTGTCTTCTTGTAAACATGAAGTGTCCTCAGCTGCTGCTTCTTCCGTCTGCCGCCCTTCCCTTCTAGAGGGACAGAGGTTTGGCCTCGGCGCTGCAAACTGTAATGTGAGCGTCATAGCAGCCCAGCCGTTTGCCTGTGCCCTTGTGCCAGCCGCCATCCCTGGCCACCTCAAGCCTGACTAATTGGCCTTCTTGACAACCTTTTCAAGGTTGGCTTTTTCATTCCGTCTTCCTTCCTTCATGGGAGCAGAGGCCAGGACTGGGTGCCTGCCTTTTCCCCCTCTCCACCTCTGAAGTCATCTCACCTTCTGTCTTTAATTACTTCTGAACACAGAGCATCTGCCTCTGTGTCCTCTGGGCACAGGGATGGATTTGACTGTGAGATTGGTTTGTACTGTTTGCAGCTCATAGACACATATGCACATGCTCTTCCCGGCGCGCATATGCACACACTCGGTACCTTGTGGTGATGCTCTGTTTCCTGCAGTTACGAAAAGTAGGCACTTCCCAATCTGCTCTCAAGGGGAAGGCCTAATAATAATAATAATAATAATAATAATAATAAATTTATACCCCGCCCATCTGGCTGGCTTCCCCAGCCACTCTGGGCGGCTTCCAACAAAATATTAAAATACAGTAATGCATCAAACATTAAAAGCTTCCCTAAACAGGGCTGCCTTCAGATGTCTTTTAAAAGTCTGGTAGTTGTTGCTCTCTTTGACATCTGGTGGGAGGGCGTTCCACAGGGAGGGTGCCACTACCAAGAAGGCCCTCTGCCTGGTTTCCTGTAACTTGGCTTCTCCCAGTGAGGGAACCGCCAGAAGGCCCTCGGAGCTGGACCTTAGTGTCCGGGCAGAACGATGGGGGTGGAGACGCTCCTTCAGATATACTGGACCGAGGCTGGACCAACACTTTGAAATGTGCTCCGAAACGTACTGTTAGTTAAAACTGTGGGCCTCGCTCCCACAGGAAGCAGCAATGGCCACCACCATAGATGACTTTAAAAGAGAATTGGACAAATTCATGGAGGAGAGGGTCATTGATGGTTCTGTTCTGCCCCTATGGTCAGAGCGGCAATGCTTCTGGATCCCACTTGCTGGAAACCACAGGAGAGGAGAGTTGCTCTTTTGCTAGGATCCTGCTTGAATGTTTCCCACAGGCATCTGGTTGGCCACCATGAAAACATTTTGCTACTGGCGCAGGTCCAATTGCGTTGAGGTTTCTGGGCGCCAAGTTGGCAACCACAGACCTTAGTTCACAGTTCACAGACCTTCTCCATATCCACTGTGTGTGTGTCTCCTCCTTTCATTCTGAGACAAGCGAATTCTTGTAAGAGCAAGCTACAGCCAAGCAATTTAGTTGAGATCATAGAATCGTAGCATTCGAAGGGATCTGTAACCTAGATTTAAGGTGCCATTTGGCACCTACTGTATTTTTTGCTCTATAAGACTCACTTTTTTCCTCCTAAAAAGTAAGGGGAAATGTGTGTGTGTCTTATGGAGTGAATGCAGGCTGCGCAGCTATCCCAGAAGCCAGAACAGCAAGAGGGATTGCTGCTTTCACCGCACAGCAATCCCTCTTGCTGTTCTGGCTTCTGAGATTCAGAATATTTTTTTTCTTGTTTTCCTCCGCCAAAAACTAGGTGTGTCTTGTGGTCTGGTGCATCTTATAGAGTGAAAAATACGGTAGTTTATATATCTTGAGTTTCCAGCACTTAGTGTTAGTTCATGTGTTTTGGGGGGAAAGGTTACTGTAACTGGCAAAATGTGCGACTGAATATATTAACGTTGATAACATACATGATTCATTTTTTATATATATTTTCCAACTTTGGAAGAGGGGGAAAAAATGAGCCTAGACATTCCGTTGTGGCGACCACAACCTCAGTTTAAGGTACCACTTGGCAAATAGCTTACACATCTGAGTTTCTTACACCGAAAGTTGATTCTCGACCACTGAGCCATAGCTCTAACCCAATTGCTTCTGCCTGAGCAGATTTCTGCAGATGATGTTGGTGGGTGTCTGCACTCTGTCTGCAGCTGGCGAGGCAGTTTCTTCAGTTGTTGGCAAACTGTTTAATTGCTGGGACCTTAATTAGTTTACCCTGAGATGTCCATCTTCTCCTCAGCTCAAAAAAAAAGAGCAAAAAAACCAACAACAAAAAACATGGTTTGAGCTCCTTCTGCTTCTCAATTCAGTCCATAAATGGATTTTTGAAATAGAAGCATCAGAGATGCACACACACACACACACACACACACACGCCTTACTCATTTGGATAATGTGCTAATTCTATCAGTGTGTGTATTCCGGAAAGCAAAAAGGCGTAAGTGACTGCCTTGCAGCTGATGATATTTCCAGATGGGTCCTTGATCCTGAAAAAAACAACTACCTGCCTCTGGTCTGAATGCTGTGACATTTCGGACACATGTTCCATGCACCCTCCAGCCCAGCCTGCCCTATGCTAATAAAGGCTAAAGCCACACAAGCTTGCAGCAGCTGGTGCTGTTAGCTGAGCTTCCATAAGTAAAGGATGGAGAACCTTTCTCAGTCTGAGGGCCGCATTCCTTTCTGGACAGGTTTCCGAGGGCCGAGTAATTGGCAGGGTCAGAAGCAAAGGTTGGCAATGGATGGAAATTCCACTTTTTTACAGTGGTCTTATTTCTACACACACCTCTCTCTATCCTCCATCCCAGCGTTTCGATCGCTTGCGACCAAGTAAAGATGCCTTTGCCTAGTAGTAGTAGTAGTAGTAATAATAATTTATTATTTATATCCCGCCCATCTGGCTGAGTTTCCCCAGCCACTCTGGGCGGCTCCCAATCAAGTGTTAAAAACAATAGAGCATTAAATATTAAAAAGTTCCCTAAACAGGGCTGCCTTCAGATGTCTTTTAAAAAGAAGACAGCTGCTTATTTCCTTCACATCTGAAGGGAGGGCATTCCACAGGGCGGGTGCTACTACCGAGAAGGCTCTCTGCCTGGTTCCCTGTAACCTCACTTCTCGCAGTGACGGAACCACCAGAAGGCCCTCGGTGCTGGATCTCAGTGTCCGGGCTGAACGATGGGGTCAGGTATACAGGACCGAGGCCATTTAGGGCTTTAAAGGTCAGCACCAACACTTGGAATTGTGCTTGGAAACGTACTGAGAGCCAATGCAGATCTCTCAGGACCAGTGTTATGTGGTCCTGGCGGCCACATCTCCACCATCTGGGGATCATTGGTTCTGGACTGTTTTCACACACTTACACCCCATCCTGTAGAATTCTATCAGTCATATTTTATCCGCACAATCAGAATGAATTTCTGGATCCAGATTGCTTTTTCTGAGCAGCCTGAGCAGGAGCAGTCACCATTAAGAAAAAGAGGCCAATAGATATGTGGACTGTCCCTGGATCAAATGACTTTTCTTCTTTAAGTTCTCCAGGCCCTTGACCTAGCTCAAGGTTGTCATCTGAACTAGCCAGATGTTTAACTGATAATCAATCACAGTCTGGCCATCTTTTGAATAAGACTTTGGATCCACCTTGCCCCCAGATGGAAACTAGACATCCCATTTTGGTGACTGTTGAAGGACCCATTTGGCGCCTAACTTATTTATATGAGTTTCTAACACTGCGGCAAGCAAGAAACATTTCCAGAGTTCAAGGATATATTCCAGCCAGGCAAAAACACCCAGGGTCAGCAGGGATGTGGCCCTTGGGAGTCCCGAGGGCCAAATAACAGGAATTGGAGGCCACATTTTGGAGGCCCTGGGTTGATGTTTTCCACCCCTGCGTTGGCACTTAATGATGTTATTGTCCACGTTTCCTTATTCCCTTTTGGGGTTCTGCTGTGTTACTTCGCTGTTGTTAAATCCAGGACTTTTCAGCTTGTTTCCGCAACCCTTGAGCGAAACGAGAACCAGTAGTCCCTTCTGGAACAATAAGCTGAACATCAGTCTAACTAAGCCAGTGCTGCCTTGAAAGCACTTGAATGTATACAGTGGTGCCTCGCAAGACGAAAAGAATCCGTTCCGTGAGTCTCTTCGTCTTGCGGTTTTTTTCGTCTTGCGAAGCAAGCCCATTAGCGGATTAGGGCTATTAGCGGTTTAGCGGCTATTAGCGGCTATTAGTAAAGGTTTAAGGGATTAGCGGATTAGCTGCTAAAAGGCTATTAGCGGCTTAGCGGGCTTAGCGGATCAGCTGATAAGCGGCTTAGCGATCAGCTGTTAAGCGGCTTAGCGGCTTGGGAAAAAGGGGGGACAGAGGGAAAAAACCCCCGCAGGAACTCGCAAGACATTTTCATCTTGCGAAGCAAGCCCAAAGCAAATTCGTTTTGCGAAGCACCTCCAAAACGGAAAACCCTTTCGTCTAGCGGGTTTTCCGTCTTGCGAGGCATTTGTCTTGCGGGGCACCACTGTATTTCCAGACTAGGGAAGGAATTCAGTTTCATCAGTGGAAGCATTTCTGCTGGCCAGGTGGAACAATCCTCCTCTTCTTCCTGCCTCCCAGAGTGCTGTTCTGGGGGTTCCCCTGGCTCTCCAGAAAGGATTTGGGGATTCCCTGTTGCACCAGCAGGAGCTTTCAGTTGACATCTGCTTGCCTACTGGGCTGGTTGAATCCAGGCCTTGCCGTTTTAAAAGTTAGGCTGGGCATTGGAGACAGGTGGAATCACAGAATCATAGCACTGGGAGAGACCAAAAGGGTCGTGCAGTCCACCCCCCCCCCCGCCCGCAAAGCAGGAATCTTTTTGCCCAACGTGGGGCTTGAACCCACGACCCCAAGAGTAACAGCCTCATGCTCTTACCAACTGAGCTATCCTTTCTTCTGATGGATACATGGGGGCTGCCATTACCAAGGGGCTGCAGTACTCCTTAGTGCAGTTGATCCCGGCTTGAAGTCAGCTCCTCTTGGATCGGAGCTTGAAAGCAAGCCACGCCCCAAAGGAAGAAAACAGGCCACATGACAATGTGTCAGGTGATAGACAGGTGGGGCCCACTGGAGGTGGGGGAACCCAGGATAACTAGCCTGCTGAGTGGAAGAGATTCCCTGCCCTGTCTTAGAGAATAAAGCTGTCGACAGCTACCAGCCACTGTGGTTGTGCTTTCATGGTCAGGGGCAATGCTTCTGAGTACCAGTTGCTGGAAACTGCAGGAGGGGAGAGGGCTCTTATGCTCGGATCCTGGTAACGGGATTTCCATTGGGGCATTTGGTTGGCCACTGTGAGAGCAGGGTGCTGGACTAGATGGGCCACTGAAGGAGGTGCTGCTTCCTCTGGCCTGATTCAGTCTACAATGTAGATGTTGGCAGTAGTCCGTTGTCCTAAACACAATTACAGTGGTACCTTGGGTTAAGTACTTAATTCGTTCTGGAAGTCTGTTCTTAACCTGAAACAGTTCTTAACCTGAAGCACCACTTTAGCTAATGGGGCCTCCCACTGCTGCCGCACCGCCGGAGCACGATTTCTGTTCTCATCCTGAAGCAAAGTTCTTAATCTGAAGCACTATTTCTGGGTTAGCAGTCTGTAACCTGAAGCATATATAACCTGAAGCATATGTAACCTGAGGTACCACTGTACTTAGAAGTAAGTTCCCTTCAAAACCAATGGGGCTTTCTTTTCCAAGCCATGTGTTTCTGGATTTACAGTTGCTGGAGAGAAGGAATAAAATAAAATAAAATCTCTGCACAGAGGGGAATCGTTCAGGAGAAAATCAGTGTGTTCTCTGGGCTGTGACTTTTCCCGAACCTAAGGACAGTCAGAGATTTGGCGCCTTGTGCAAACAGAGGTCTTGCTTCACTTCTCGCCGCACAAACCATCGCTCTGTTTTCGTTGCAGTCCGGCCGGTAACCATGGAAACCATTTTGTCTTCCCCTCCCTCCTTTTCCCTCTTTTGCCGTTCCCCTCTACAGATGACTCTGGTGATGAGGAGCCAGCCTCGCAGTCTGACAAGAGCGAACTGCACGGCACTCTGAAAAGCCTCTCGAGTAAGCTGGAGGATCTCAGCACTTGCAACGACCTCATCGCCAAGCATGGGGCAGCTCTCCAGAGGTCCCTGAGTGAGCTGGAGAACCTCAAGCTGCCCGCCGAGAGCGGGGAGAAGATCAAGGCGGTCAACGAGAGAGCCACCCTTTTCAGGATCACCTCCAATGCTATGATAAATGTAAGTGGAGCACGGGTCCTGGCTGTAGTGGCTGGTGGCAGGTGCGCAACGCCTCTCCTACCTAACACAGGATTTCTGCAGGCAGGCAGTGGTAGCAGTAGGCAGGTAAGTGTCATAGGAACCTGCAAGGATGGACATGCTCACAAGACGCCTTCTGCAGCCTGGATGTGTAAATTTTAATTCTCTTCCACTTCGAGCTCTCGGAAGATCTCAGCCTTGAATATGAAACGCCAGGATTCCATTCCCCGATTTGCCGTGTTTCTCATTTGAGCAGTCTAGGTTTACCTGTGAAAAGTGAAGCCTTGAGCACATCTTGAGTTGTCTCTTCTATCGAAGCCCCTGCTAGTGTTTGATACAGTTCAAGGTCAGGTGTATTGCTGTGGTTTGCTGTTTGCAAGACTAGGTTGTGAGGGTCTGGTTTAATATTAGTATGGCTTTATTTTTATTTTTTTAATCCGTTTCTTTTCTGTGTGCTGCCCTGGGATCCTGTGGACGAAGGGTGGAATGAATAAAACAAAAAAGGTGTCCACACAATCTATAGTAATAGCTGAAAGAGCATATGAGATACGCCGGCAAATTGCATTGTTTGTTGAAAGTACCAGAAGACTGGTGAATTTTTGACTTTGTGATGCTAAATTTTCTAAGGGCTCTTAAGCTAAATGTTATTTATTTGAGAGTGTCACTTCCTTCCTTGGTCCTCCTTGCCTGTTGCTACCAGTTAGACATGCCTAAGGGGTCTGGGCCCTGGCTGACTTAGGGGTTGTTGCTGGGCGACAACATTTATTACAGAATAAGATTTAGTGCCTTTTCCGTTACTTGGATTGTGTTTCTGTACTTCCGTTACTAGGCCTTCGTATCAGTTATTAGCGGATTGTTTAACCTTACTGTGTTTTTTATTCATATGAAAAATCTGCTTGGGCTATTGATATTAGTATGGCTTTCTTTGCTAACTTGCTAGCCGTCGCAAAAATTTTTTCTTTTCTTGAAATGCTGCTGTAGTTCATTACGTAAACTTTCCTGGCAATGTTGTCAGCAGCTTTGAACATGGTTTAACCATGAGACAGAGGAGGGGAAATGAACCGATGAGGATACCAAGTTGCTGGAGACTTCAAATTGCAGGTTCAAGCTGGGATGCCAACATCCCATGCCTCAATCTTCCTGGTTCTGATCTGGAAGGGGCCATCATGTACCACTGCCAGCTGTAAAAAAACCAAAACCCACCAAGATCTGTTGTGGGACAACTAATTGCCATGGGTATTGCTAGGGCAGCAGTAACCAACTTGGTGCCCTCCACCCCCAGCCAGCATGGCCAGTTGTCAGGAATGATGGGACTTGTAGTCCAACGCATCTGGAGGGGCCACCACATGGACCGTCCCTGCACTAGGGCAGACATCCCCAAACTTGGCTCTCCAGATGTTTTGGCACTACAACTCCCATGATCCCTAGCTAACAGGACCAGTGGTCAGGGATGATGGGAATTGTAGTCCCAAAACATCTGGAGGGCCAAGTTTGGGGGTGCCTGCACTAGGGCGTCTCTGCACCAGTCTCCCCACCACCACTTTCTCCCCTGCAGTGCTGGAGAGTCGAATCTTGCTGATGCTTGGACCTGATCATTTCTTACGTGGGTTTGCTGACTCACAGCAACATTGGGAATTGCTTTATGCAGAGTCATTGGTCCATCTAGCTCATTGTCGCCCGAGTTGACTCTCTAGGGCAGTGGTTCTCAACCTTTGGGTCCCCAGGTGTTGTTGGACTACAACTCCCATCATCCCTGAGCTCTGGCCTTGCTAGCGAGGGGAGATGGGAGTTGTAGTTCAACAACATCTGGGGACCCACAGGTTGAGAAACACTGCTCTAGGGTTTCAGATAGAAGTTTCTCCCAGCCCCTACCTGGAGATGCTTGGGGATTGCACCTGTGACCTTTTGCATGCAAGGCAGATGCTTTGCCACTGAGCTTTGACCCCCAACCCCTTCATCGGAAGCTGTGGAAAAAGTCAGACCGATGGTCCATCCTTCTCAGTATTGTCTACATTGACTGGAAGTGGTTCTCCAGGGTTTCAGACAAGAGACTTGCCCTACCTGGAGATGCCACAATCTGTGACCTGCATGCAAAGCAGAGGCCCTGGCGCTGAGATACAGCCCTCCTTTTGCCTTGTGCTTGTCTCTAACCTCCTTCGCCCTACTGTTCTCCTTGCCTTCTTATTCCTTTCCATGCCTCAATGCTTTCCTCACAAATCAGAACCGATTCAGCCGGCCTTTTTTTGCTTCCAATTAGCAGAATTGGTACTGGGGCTCTGAAGGGCTGGAGTTCAGCTGAAATGTCGATACTTTCTTATTCTGCTCATACCCCAGTTTTAAAAAAGGAAAGAGGAACAAAGAGTTTTCTTTCTCCGAAAGGCATGTCAGAGATGTGAGTGGGCTGGCTTGGTCTATTTGGGATGGGCTAGTTTTGCTTCGACCAACTTGGGAGACCATGCCGACATTCAGAGGCTGGCGCTGCAAGGGAGAAGAGGCTTCTTAACTCTAAAACAGACTTGCTGTGAGTGGGGTTGTGTGTGTGAGAAGGGGGAGGGAGATGTGCGTCTCTGCGTGTTTCATTAATGCAAAGTCCTCTGTGCTTTATTCCTGCCCCGCATTCATGATCCAATTATGCAAATACCACAAAGAAGAGATTTGAAAAATCGGAAGTAAAAAGGGTCATGCATCCTAAGATAACTCTGCTGTAATTTCTGGATCAAGTTTGTAACCGAGAGCAGAATTTGGATTGCTTTATTCCACCCCCACCGAAAACGATGGCCAACGCAGCTCAGCTTTGTACATGGACTTCATTTGTGAGGCATGTAGCAAACTTCTAATGCCAGGCTGGGCAGATTTCAGGTTTACAGGATCAACTCTGTTAGTTGTTTTTTATTTTTAAAAAAACCCCACTAGAATCCCAATAATCTACTCACCGAAGGCTAGTGCAAAATATATATACCGTATTTTTTGCTCTATAAGACTCGCTTTTTCCCTCCTAAAAAGTAAGGGGAAATGTGTGTGCATCTTATGGAGCGAATGCAGGCTGCGCAGCTATCCCAGAAGCCAGAACAGCAAGAGGGATTGTTGCTTTCACTGCGCAGCGACCCCTCTTGCTGTTCTGGCTTCTGAGATTCAGAATATTTTTTTTCTTGTTTTCCTCCTCCAAAAACTAGGTGCGTCTTGTGGTCTGGTGCATCTTATAGAGCGAAAAATACAGTACTTTGAATTAAAGAATTCTAAACCCAGGAATATTCCCAAAACAGAGAGCTATAAAAAAACCAATCCACTTCTGTTTACTCCAAACTTTCTTCATTTCAGCAGAATAAAAATCAGGGTGGGGGAGTCATTTTTGTCACTGCTATTGTTAAACATTTCGGAGTCAGCAGTCCTTGCCGAAGCTACTGCAAATCACTCAGAGATCTGCCTGCAGGTCCAGACCTGTCTTCTTTCCCTCCTGATGACTTAATTAGGATAATCTTGATTAGAAAACGCAAATGTAGTTAGGCCGTTGGCGGATGCATCCCAGGTCTTTGTGTATGCTGCAGCAATCTAGTAAAAAAAAATGTGTTGCGATGTCTGTCCACTAATCCATCACAGCGGTAGCGAGGTAGCTCATGTTAATTGGTTGGCTGTGTAAAAGTCTTGATGCTTCTCTGAGCATCAAAGGCCCAAAGCGCTGTGGTAGATTTAAAACAAAAACAAAACCCTACCTGGTTTTCAGAAAATGGAATACATAAAGCCTCTCTTCTCACCTGCATTTCCACAACTCTCTACCTATTAGCCATGCCCAGTTATTCCAGTTTCCCGAAGCTACTGATTTTGTAATGGAATTCTTTCCAGAAGAATCAGCGTTGTTCCCTTTCAGAGTGACGTATTCACAGTTTTTTGCCACCTGCTTCGTCCTGAGAAAGGGCCTATTCTCTCACAGATGTCAACGCATAAAATCCTGGCATATTTATTTTAATCCTTTATTTCTAATATCTTTATGCTCCCTACCAGGGTGACACTCCCCGCCCGCCCCCAGAAGGTGGCTCAACATAACATGATTAAAAATGCAATATTATTCTTTTTATTTATTCATTTATGTACTGCCAACTCATATAAGATAAATCTATCTCAATGTGGCATACAGAATCTCAATTAAAACCAAAACGGCATAAAAACAAAGCATAATAAATTGAAGACATAGAAAAATGGGTCATCTTACAAGAAGGTTATAAAAACAAATAAATCATTTTCGGCAGGCTCTCTGAGAGGCTTGCATACAACCAAACTTATGACAATAAGGTGGTGCAGTTTAAAACTGTAATCTAACACACATTACAGAACAGCATAACAGATTGATAAAACAGTGACAGCACCCATTTTAACAATGAAGACACATTTTTAAATGTCAAGGGTCAAAGAGCAGCTGTGAAGCACTATACTGTCTGGAGTTTTATACCTTTTCACTGTAAAGTTTGCTCTAGAGTGGATCTACACACAGGAATAAGCCGCTATAATTAAGTCAGAAATTAAATCGTTAAAAAAAATGCCATGGAAAATCAGTTAGATTTTTTTTTTGCTCTCTGCCGCCATCCGGTGCTGGATGTTTATAATACACGCATAATGATTTTTCTTGTGATGTTTTTCTTCCCCATACTCCTTTCCAGTTTTCAGTTGCAGCTTCTCAAAACTTTGGTTGCACAGAGATTGCCAGGATGTTTATATAAAAGAAATAGACTCATTCATTTAACGTTGGAGCAACATTAATGGGGGGGGGGGGAGGCAGCGCAACTCTTGGCCAATGCAGAGGTTCCCTACTTCTAGAGCACAAAATAGTGATCGAAATGGAATCATTGTAATCTTCATAAACATACTTGGGATTAATCAGGGTTTCTCAGACTTCTGAGTTGACTGACCCCTTGATGAGCTCATAAAGTTGTCACTGACCCCATTCTTAATTCTTGAGAATGTAAATGACATAAAAGTCAAGAAATATGAACACGTGATCAACTTTTATGAATCATCAGTTACCTTTACTAGGAATCACGACATGTCAAAAATTAATATATACACAGTGGCATAGCGTGGGGGGTGCAGGGGGCCCCGGCCGCACCAGGCACAACATCTGGGGGGGGGCGCTCGCACTCGCAGCTCTCTGCCCCTACCTGGCTCACTCACTCTCTCACTGCAGTGCTGGCTGTGCGAATCCGATCCGAGCCGCCGGGTCGCCGCCCACTGTGGAGGGGAGGGTGCCAGGCGTGCGGTGCGGTGCGGAGAGAGAGCGAGGGACTATCTGGGGAGGGACAGTGCATTGGGGGGGGGGATTACTTGCCTTGCCCCGGGTTAGGGGGCGCAAATTACTTGCCTTGCCCCGGGTGCTGACAACCCACGCTACGCCACTGTATATACACGAAGCAAAAGTGCACCTGTATACCCTCCTTTTTTAAAAGCAAAAAAGCAGCATGGTCTGGGAATGCTGCGATCTTGCGGAATTGCCTTATTAAATACAGGGGTTCCTCATTGGCAATGGGGCAAAGTGCGCTCTGTACATGCCCGTGTTCTTTATTTTTGAGGCTTTTTTGCACTATACCTTGCAAACTACCTTTCCACCCTTAAGAGAAAAAGAAGAAGAGTTTGGATTTGATATCCCTGAAGGAGTCTCAAAGCGGCTAACATTTTCCTTTCCCTTCCTCCCCCACAACAAACACTCTGTGAGGTGAGTGGGGCTGAGAGACTTCAGAGAAGTGTGACTGGCCCAAGGTCACCCAGCAGCTGCATGTGGAGGAGCGGGGAAGCGAACCCGGTTCACCAGATTACAAGTCCACTGCTCTGAACCACTACACCACACTGGCTCAGAGCCTTTCCTCACCCCCTTTCAGCCCCATAGTCTTTATTCACAGTCCCATCAACCTCCCTGGGGGTCATCACCAGCCGCTTTGGGAAACCCTGGTCTAAATTAAGCAGAAGAAGTTAAGCGCTACTGGACCGAGCCCAAGAGCTGCAGAGGAGAAGCAGGAGCCGCCGAGATGGAAATAAGTGGCAATCTGGTGCAGAGGTGGCGTGGGAAGTGTTTGCCAATACGGAGGAACCGATGTAAAGGGTAAATTACACAGAGGATTCCAAGGAGCTCAGAAAAATCCCCTTGGGTGGCTTCGTAGGCAGAAGGCATGCGGAGACGTCGCTGGATCGTGGCAAATGAACCCAGCTTGGAAGTTTGTTGCAAAGGCTTATCAAATGTGCTGTGGGTGGTTCTGGAAATAGATTTTGGGATGGAGTGAATTACTCTGCTGCTGCAGACAGCAGCAGAATGGGCAGCAGGGTTGTGGATTGTACATGTCCTGGGGGGGCAGTTTCTGTGCCCCCCTTACCCCCCCCCCCACCAGAAGGGTTTGCTTTTGTGTTACGTTGACTGGGTTTCGTAGCTCTTGTGCACGTGGAGATGAATTCACAGGTAAAAAATTGTACCAGCAAAGTAGGGTTTTCTGGAAAATATTGAATGGGAAATCCCCCCCCCCCCAAATTCTGTTTGTTTGTTGCAGTGAGGGAACCTTCTGGCAGTTCCCTCCCTGTGAGAAGTGAGGTTACAGGGAACCAGGCAGAGGGCCTTCTCGGTGGTGGCGCCTGCCCTGTGGAACGCCTTCCCACCAGATGTCAAGGAAATAAACAACTATCTGGCTTTTATAAGACATCTGAAGGCAGCCCTGTTTAGGGAAGTTTTTGATGTTTGATGTTTTATCATGTTTTTAATATTCTGTTGGGAACCGCCCAGAGTGGCTGGGAAGGCCCAGCTAGATGGGCGGGGTATAAATAATAAATTGTTGTTGTTGTTTGTTTGTTGCCCTCACTGGAACCCTTACATCACTGGTAACCTGTCTTTGGGAGTAATTTGCATAGGGTACTTTGTGTTGGGAACATGTTCTGGAGTGTGTGGTATTTGGAGACATTTGCGGCTTTGGATATTGCTGCTGATACTGACATGTAGCCATTGATAGCCTCACCCTGCATGAATTTGCCCGATCCCCTTTTTTTAAAGCAGTGCAAGCTGGTGGCCGTCACTACATCTTGCGGTGGCAAATACTACAGTCTTGAAAATGTGCTTTGTGAAGATATACAGTCAAACCTCAGGTTACAGACACTTCAGGTTGCGTGTTTTCAAGTTGCGTACCACGCCGAACCTGGAAGTACCGGAACGGGTTACTTCCAGGTTTCGTGGCATGCGCAGAAGCGCTAAATCGTGCTTTGTGCATCTGCAGAAGCGCCGAATCACGACTCTTGCGTGCTCAGACGCGGCTCTGCGGGTTGCAAACGTGCCTCCCGCACGGATCACATTCGCAACCTGAGCGTCCACTGTACTTAATTTTGCCTCTTCCGTACCTACACGATTCCGTTTCATCAAATAACCCTGAATATTGAATTGAATAATATGGGAGGAGAAGGGAAATATCTTCCAATCCACCTCCTCTGTAGCATGCAAAATACTTCATTTCTCTACAGTGCTTTTTTTTCTCTAGAAAAAGAGGTACCGGTACTCATCATGAAGTTGTCGCACTTTTTAGCAATAACCAAGAGAGAGAGAGAGGTGCACTGGTACTGCATACACTTGAGTACCCCCTGGAAAAAAGCGCCTCAGAGTCCTCTATCATGCCCCTCTTTATGGCCCTGCTTTTCTAAACTAGAAAAAGTGCCCCATATGCCTACCCAAGTCCTGATTCTTGTACAGCCCTGTACATCTTGGGACCAAGATACCTCAAAGATCGCCTCTCCCCATATATAGCCGACCAATCACTGTGCTTTGCTGGTGAGCACCTCCAGCAGATCCCGGACTCGGCTACATTAGTAAAGAAAAAGTGTTTAAAAAGCGTTATAACACTTTGACACCAGATGGCCCTGCAGAGTTCCGTCTTTCTCCACGTAATTTCCCATTATGAGGTTTGCAACACGTTTTCCAGAAACGGTTTTTAAAAAAATGTGTGTCTAGATCCAGCCACCGTCTTATTGGGAGGTCCATTCTGCACAATTCAGGAATCAGGCTTTTAGTGTTGTGGCACCTGCCCCTTGGAATTCCTTCCCCTTAAATATTAGACTGGCACCATCTCAGTTGTCTTTTCAGAGCCTACCGAAGACCTTCCTCTTCCAGCAAGCCTCTCCAGTCGCAAGTTTTCCCAAAGTGCATCTATATTGGATGTCAGGGAACTGCCATCAGCTCAGAGGTGAGAGACGGAAGGGCAGTTGTGTTATAGGGAGCCTCCGAAAATCTTGCGAAGCAGTTCCTCTTCTGGTGAGGAGGAAAGCCCCACCTCTAGTGGGGAAGAGGTGCAGGGACCAGGGGATGCTAGGGAGAGCCTCAACACCGAGCCTGAGCAAACCAGAGAGGCGGGAAGTACGCCCTTGCCAGCGCCCATTCTGCGCAGTAGGCTTTGGCGCAGGGAGGGGCGGAAAAGGCTGGGGGTGATGTGACTTTTATGCTGGGGGGAGGTACAAAGACTGACCACTCCCAGATTCTGCTAGTGATTGAGCCAGGCATGAACTTACGACGCTCTTCACTGTAAATAGTTTGCACCAAGAATAAAGCCTGGAAAAGACAGGTCAGAGTCTTGCCTGTTTACTCTCGAGCAACCACACCAGCACCTGACATTGGAATTGTTTTGAAGACATTTTTACTGTTTTGTCCCTTGTCTCTTGCTGCCCTGGGCTCCTTTAGGAAGAAGAAGAGAAGAGTTTTGGATTTGATATCCCGCTTTATCACTACCTTAAGGAGTCTCAAAGCGGCTAACTATCTCCTCTCCCTTCCTCCCCCACAACAAACACTCTGTGAGGTGAGTGAGGCTGGGAGACTTCAGAGAAGTGTGACTGGCCCAAGGTCACCCAACAGCTGCTTGTGGAGGAGCGGGGAATCGAACCCAGTTCACCAGATTACGAGTCTACCGCTCTTAACCACTACACCACACTGGCTCCCTAAGCCAGTAGGGAAGGAAGGACAGGATAAAAATAAAGTAAGGGTGGACGTTACAGCCGTCCCTCATTGTTTCATCCCTTTGATCATTTTGGTTGCCCTTTTCTGCCTCTTTCCCAGCTCTACAATATCCTTGAGGTGGCCAGAACTGTACGCTGTGTTCCATCCCTCATTTTGTGATACTTCTGTTAACGTGCACTAAAAATAGCAGGGCTTTCTTTCCTCTCCTCTCCTGTAGCATCAGTTTATTGGTTTTTTAAGGCACAGGGAAGGTTTTAGCTGTGCAACCATCTCGCCAACCATCTCCTATTTCTACTTGCCTGTGTAATGGCCGAAAAATGAGGCTGGTAGTAAGTAAAAAAGGTTCTGTGTGTGCAGTGATCCCAACTGAGAACTGCAATGCAAGACAAGACAAGACTCTCCCCATTTCCAGGTTTGCTTCTGTTCCATAAATGTTTTAAGAACCAGCTTTCGTCAGATTTCCCGAAGCTGATGCTGGCAGGGAATCCGATACAGAGGTTAGGAAGGTTGTGAGTGGGTACAAGATTGCCTACCAGACACATCATTTTGTACAAGGAAGAACATTGGCAGATTTGCTTCTTAGCAGGAGAACCATAATTTTACACGTGTTGGTCAACCCCCCTGCCATTTCACACCTGAGGGCTTTAAAGCTGTTGCAGCCTGTTGCAACTGCTTTCTCAGCTCTACATCTTCAGTCATTTGCTGCCATTTTTCTGGAATATTACCAGAGTTGCAGGTTGGGTGTAGGGATCTCTGTGCAGCATCTTCTGCAGCAGAGACTAGTGTCTTTTAGAGGATACAGAGTCTCCAGTCTTACGGCTTTGGCCCTGTATACCTGAAGGAGTGTCTCCACCCCCATTGTTCAGCCACTGAGGTCCAGCTCTGAGGGCCTTCTGGCAGTTCCCTCACTGCGAGACGTGAAGCTACAGGGAACCAAGCAGAGGGCCTTCTCGGTAGTGGCACCCACCCTTTGGAACGCCCTCCCGTCAGATGTCAAGGAGATAAACACTTTGTGACTTTTAGAAGACATCTGAAGGCAGCCCTGTTCAGGAAGTTGTTAATGTTTGAGGTTTTATTGTGTTTTTATCATTTTGTTGGGAGCCGCCCAGAGTGGCTTGGGCAACTGATTCAGATGGGCGGCATAGAAATAATAATAATAATAATAATAATAATAATAATAATAATAATAGCTATTTGTCCAGAAAAAGATGTGCTAGAACTCACCATGGGCACCTCCTTCATTCTTTTAGAATGGCAATGGTACCTACTTGAGAGGTGTCAGATCTGAATTCCAGCTGAAAATAGCCCTGATGATGATGATGATTCCTTTTTGTGCTACTGTTACCAGCTCTTTAACCCTTAGGTACAGCAGGTGTGGGGTACTTTTGGCCCTCTACATCTTGCTGAGTTATGGACTCCATCATCCCTGGCCATTGACCATGCTTGCTGGGACCAATGCAAGTTGTAGCTGGAGGGCCACAAGTTTCCCATCGCTGGCTTACAACATCCTTACAGAATGCTATTGTCAAAATTTATACATTCCCTTTGTTTTTCTCTTTGGTTCTTGGCTTGCCTCCTTCCTTGGAAGTTTGTGCTTGGTTTGCCAGAGTTTAGCAAACCACACCATGCAGATGTCTTCCAACGCAACTACTCTATTCCAAACTTCAAAATGTAAAGCGTAATGCTGGTGGTCAACAAAAGAGGTTCAAAGACTCTTTCAAGGCAAATCTTTAAAAATGTAGTATAAGCACCGGCAACTGGGAAACACTGGCCTGTGAGAGCTCCAATTGGAGAACAGCCTTTCCCAAAGGTGTCATGGACTTTGAAGACGCTGAAACTTAGGACGAAGGGGAGAAATGTGCTAAGAGGAAGGCATGGTTGGCATACCCTCACCGTGATCAACTCCCTCCCGGAAACCTATGTCCCCACTGTGGAAGGATGTGTGGATCCAGAATTGGCCTCCGCAGTCCCTTATGGACTCACTATTAAGACTGTGTTCATGGAAGACAATCTTACTCAGCTACGAAGGAGCAGCCTTCCCATACCTTTGCAATTCAGGATCCACTTGAGCCCCAGGGAAGCAAGTGGCCCAGTGGAATTGTAAACACACCCGAAAGCAGTCCAAACGCTGGCATGAGGGAAATTGCTGAGGTTAGCTCAGTCCCATTTGTGCAAATGCAATCAGCCATGTATTCCTTTCATTATTGGGAGAGGACGGGGAGTCAGCAGTTCCTAATGAGAGATTAAGGACCGCTTACGATTGGTGCAGACAATTAAAACTGCCGCCTTTCTAAACAACACTCCAGTGTGTACAGCTGATTGCATTTGGCTAATGGACAATGAGCCCCCAGCCTGTGCATAGCAGCACATAAGGCTTCTGTTTGAGGTTGCACACTGACGGCAGATCCCAATTAATGCAGGGATGGATGTTGCCTGTTTTGTCACAGCCCTGCAGAGTGGCACCAGGCTTGGGTGTCAATGAGATGTGATGGCTGGATGGTTTTGTGGGAGCCGATTGAAACTAAATCCTTCAAAGACAGAGGTCCTCTGGCTGGGTCGGGATGGTATGGGGATGAGGGACCAACTCCCTTCTCTTGCGGGGGCCCAATTAGTGCCATTGCCTTCCGTTAAGAGTTTGGGTGTAATCCTTGACGCCTCCCTTTCCATGGAGGCGCAGGTTACAACAACAGCCAAGGTGACATTTTTCCACCTTCGCCGCATCAAGCAGTTGGTCCCTTACCTTTCCCGCCCCAACCTGGCCACAGTGATCCATGCGACGGTCATCTCCAGGCTTGACTACTGTAATTCACTCTACGCACGGCTGCCCTTGAAGCTGTCCCAGAAACTCCAGCGGGTGCAGAATGCTGCAGCGAGGCTCCTCACAGGGTCTCTGCCATGGGAGCATATTCACCCAGTGCTTTTCCAGCTGCACTGGCTCCCAGTGGAGTACAGGGATTTAAGGTGCTGGTTTTACCTTTAAAGCCCTTCACGGCCTAGGACCCTCGTACCTACGGGACCGCCTCTCCCGGTATGCCCCACGGAGGACCTTAAAGTCCATAAACAGCAACACCCTAGAGGTCCCGGGCCCTAAGGAAGTTAGATTAGCCTCAACCAGAGCCAGGGCCTTTTCAACACTGGTGGAAGGCTCTGCCTCATGAGACCAGGGCCTTGCGGGATCTGATTTCTTTCCGCAGGGCCTGTAAGACAGAGTTGTTCCACCTGGCCTTTGGCTTAGAATCAGTTTGATTCCCTCCCCCTCTTTCTTTTTCCTTTCTCCTCCTGTGAAGAGGCTAATGTTTTAATGTTGTATTTTAATCTTTTTAAATTGTATTTTAATCAACTTGTTTTTATTATTGGTTGTTAGCCGCCCTGAGCCTGGTCTTGGCTGGGGAGGGTGGGGTATAAATAAAAAATTATTATTATTATTATTATTGTTGTTTTGTTGTTGTTGTTGTTGTTATGTGTGCAAAGAAGAGGAAAGATGGGGGCAAAGCCCTCTCTTAGGTCTTCTGTTCCTGCATCCAAACACCTTTCTTTCCTCATTGAACTAGAATGAGTCGTGGCTCCCTTCTAAGGTTTTTTTTTAGTTTAACAGTAATTCACTGAGCACATTGCTTAGTCTGTTTTGGTGGGAAGAGTTGCCACAATTTGGTAAGTGAATAGGTTGGGAGTGATTTCTGCAAGCTGCCGAGGGGCCATGAGGTTGTAAGTGGTCGTTGCAGATTAATAAAGGGTTAATAGGTTCAGGCTCTAAATGCCATCTCCTGACAGAAGATGTGCATTGATAAAATGGCCCGGGAAAAGCTGGACTTCTGTTTCAGGTTCTGCTCCTGTTCCAGTTTTCAATTGTCATTTTTATGAAAAATCATTCACGCTCCTAACTATTTGTGTGTGCGACATTCTTCAAAAGCACTTCTGGGATTCCAGCAGCCCCTGGGTTTCTTTCGCACTGTCTGTGGTGAATGTCTCACCACAGATTCTTAGCCCACCCCCGCTGTGAAAATCCCAAACCCTGAAAAGCACAACTTCTCTACTCGGCACAAATAACTTCAACGTAATAGGGTGCTATCCAACCAAGTCATATTCAGAGCAGAACTGTTGAATTCATTGGGCCTACTCTGAGGAAAGAGTCCCTATTTTCCAGAGACAATTGTGGATTTATGGAAGCCATCCCTGTTTCTGATTTGATCCCAGAGTGTCCCTCTTTTCCTTAGGACATCCCTATTTTCGTTGGAGAAATGTCGGAGGGTATGGAGTTATGCCACCCCCCCCAAGCCGAGGTGATAAGTAACTATACAACATTTAGAAGACATGTGTAGGCAGCCCTGTATAGGGAAGTTTTGTGATGTTTAATGTTTGTGTTTTTAAATACAGTGGTACCTCAGGTTACATATGCTTCAAGTTACATACGCTTCAGGTTAACAGACTCTGCTAACCCAGAAATAGTGCTTCAGGTTAAGAACTTTGCTTCAGGATGAGAACAGAAATCGTGCAGCGGCAGCGTGGCAGGAGGCCCCATTAGCTAAAGTGGTGCTTCAGGTTAAGAATAGTTTCAGGTTAGGAACGGACCTCCAGAACAAATTAAGTTCTTAACCCGAGGTACCACTGTATGTTTGAAGCCACCTAGAGTGTCTGGGGCAACCTAGTCAGATGGGTGGATAATAAAAGCAGCAGCGTTATGGAGTAGGACATCCCTGTTTTCATTGGAGAAATGTTGGAGAGTATGCTCTTACGTTCTTTTGTTCTTAAATATGCTAAACATTGACTATTCCCAAAGAATTGGACTCTTTCAAACGTATCATACCATTAAAGGTTGGCTTGTTGAAATAACCATATTTTGCAGTTTTGTTGACTCCTCTAAAAGCCACTTTGGCATATGTACTGAAATGCCTCTTGCTTAAGGAACCATTTTAATCGCCCCATTGCCTTCTCTGCCTTCCCTTTTTCCGGCAGTCAGTGAGATCTGAAGCATCGGTGCCTTGCTATCTCCTAATGAGTACCATCCTTCAGGCCTTTTAAAATGCTCGCTGCTGCCAGCCGCTTGCTGCTGCCCTATCAGTATCCCGGTAGCATATTCTAAAATGAGTTGTTTATCTGTTTATCACAGAAGGTGGGCTGCTAAAAAGAGCCCTGCCACGACTGATTTTTGAACACACAAGGCAGGAGAGGGGAACTTCTTCCATTCTCAGGGCCACTTTATCTTCTGCGCGGCCTTCCAAGGGCCACAAGCCACTAGTGGGTGGAGCCAGCGGCAAAAGTGGGTGGAGCAACCAGTGTAAATTTTACCTGCATGCACTAGGCTAGTTCCTTCACTCATCCCTCTCTATCCTCCATTCAGGTAAACAAGAGGTCTTAGCAGAATTCAAGGGCAAAGTCCAGGGCCAAGGAGGAGGTGTGGCCTGGGGGGCCCAGTTTGAACCTGGAGCAAGAGCTTCTCCCCATTTGCTGTCCAGGCCATTTTAAGCGAAATACACTTGGGGACGCGGGTGGCGCTGTGGTCTAAACCACAGAGCCTAGGGCTTGCCGATCAGAAGGTTGGCGGTTCCAATCCCTGCGATGGGATGAGCTCCCGTTGCTCGGTCCCTGCTCCTGCCAACCTAGCAGTTCGAAAGCCTGCCAAAGTGCAAGTAGATAAATAGGTACCGCTCCGGCGGGAAGGTAAACGGCGTTTCTGTGCGCTACTCTGGTTCGCTAGAAGCAGCTTAGTCATGCTGGCCACATGACCTGGAAGCTGTACACCGGCTCCCTCGGCCAATAAAGCGAGATGAGCGTCGCAACCCCAGAGTCGGTCACAACTGGACCTAATTGTCAGGGGCCCCTTTACCTTTACCTTTTTACACTTGGGGGTGGGGCAGGGTGAAGGGAAAACACTGGTCTAGGCATATTGTGGAGGCAAAATCAGCATTTTTAACAGTCTTAAGACACAGTGCAGGAGGTGGAGTACAAAGACCTTATTCTGAGGGTCTTAAAGCCTCCCTGAATGAGCTTGCCTGGGCTTTGAGATCTTCTGCGGAAGAGGTCTTTCCGTCCTGCCACCCTCACAGGCATGTTTGGTGAGGACAAAAGAGAGGGCCTTCTTGGTGATTGCTCCCAGATTGTGGAACTCCCATGGGAAGACTAGGCCAGTTCCCTCTCTCCTTACTTTTTGCTGGCAGGCCTTTGGCCACTGAGTGGCTATTGTGGCAGCATCTTCAGAGGGTAGGTTTTGTAATTTCTGGTCTCAGGTTGGGTTACAGAAAGAATCACCATTTTCAAGCAAGTAGGAATTCTGTTAAAATCATAGCAACAAAACCACTCTTGGCCAAGAAACAACAGCCTTGTTGTTTTTTTAACCTAAAAATATAATAGCCGGCTGTTAACTTGAATCTCTCTCAAAGGCAAGTGAGAGGCACAGGGTTGAAGGAGGGGCAGATGAAGATGTCATTATATTATCAACGCTGGAGAATAATTTTAGCTGACTGTCACAAGGAGCCAAACTGAGGAGTGTTACCTTGTGGTCGAAGGGTCCTAATTTAGGCAACCGATTCTAGCAGCATCTGCAATCTTAGCTTTCGTTTTTGTTTTTTAATGGCCCAATGTGGCTACCTGCATTTTTGAAGTTAGCTCAGCTGCAGAAATCATGACTTATTCTTTGCTCTTTTGCTGTAGAGCAGCGCCATTTCTTAGCAGAGGGCTGGAGAACATCTGTGCATAAAGAGCTGCAATTTGACATTCTCTGAGTTGAAGTGGGGTTGGGAGGAGGGGGGGGGGGAGGCCAGGAACCCTGTGGGATTATTCTGTCCCTTCATTGATAATCTAGTTTAATCAACCACCCACCAACACAGTAATTGTAGCAGAGCTGAGACGGGCGTGCTGGAAGAGACTTGTTTTGCAAATAAGATCACGGTGCCCCTCCCTCCCTGGGATAAGATGTTCCACAGCAACACCCACCTCCTCAGCCGTTCCATATGTTCTTGGGGGTGGAGTGTGTGTGTGTGTGCATGTGTCCTTTTGGCAGCTAAATTTGTAGCTCACTAATGAATCTACTTCTCTCCCCCCCCCCCTTTTAATCACACCGCAGTTTATTTTTATGAGGGATCCCAGCCAACCCCACCCTCATCGCAGCCAACACCATGTATTGAAAGACGAGATTAAAGCAGCGACGGTTAACATAAGCCAAGGGAAAGGGATTTTCTATTGTTTCTTGGATAATCCTCCATTTCTGCATGCAGCAATTGTGGGATAACATCCCCCCCCCCCAACAAAAAAATACTCCTCGCCCAAAACATTTGCCGGCGGCAGAATTCTCACCAGGGAGCTGAGATCACCCTGGCCATAAGGCTGTTAGTTTTAGTGGGTGTGCCCAGAGCTTTTCCCAACCAAATATGCCTCCCCTACTCGCCGCATTCCGTTCTTAATTTATATGTATTAAAAATAAATCTCCTGGTTGTGTGTATTGGCTGTAGAGAAGCTGCTTTTATTAGAAGATGGAGCTGGATGGGACTCCCTAATCCTGAACAATAATTTAACGCAGGGTGGGAGCATTTTTCCAGGCTGAGGGTCTCATTCCCTCTTGGGGAGCCTTGCAGAGGCCACATGCCAGCAATGGGCAGGGGTGGAGGCAAAAGAGGCGTTGGTCTTCCTTTCATAGTGCAGACTCCATTCCAGCCATGCAAAAGTCAGAGGTGTCTATATATACAAACATTTGCACACACCTCTTTCCGTGCAGGCAGCCAAGAGACAAGATCACAGTTCAGCAAATACATTCCTTAAAAAAAAAAAAAAATTATTAGTTTACAACAAAAACAAAAACACACAATAATTTCACATCCAATTTTTCACAAATTATCTCTTTTCTGGACTTCCTTCAGGTTTTCTGTAAATCATCCATAGTCATTATTTAAATTACGCATTCCTTAGGTTTGTATTGTCATTACTTAAACCTTTCTTTTTCTATTCCCTTTAAACAATACTTCTCAATTTTCACAGTCCTTCTTTAAATTCAGCAAATACATTCCAGCAGGGCAAAAGCACTCAAGGAGAGCCCAGAGCAGGACTAGTGAGGCGTGTGGCCTTATACCCTATTAGCCAGAATGGCTCCCTCCAGATGTTGCAGGACTACAGCTCCCATCATCCCTTGCTGGTGAGGCAGGTGGGAGTTGGGGTCAAACACCCAGAAGACACCACGTTGGCTAACCCTGGCCTAGCGAATACCCTGAGGGCCAGATAAGAGAGTCCTGGAAGGGGCCATGTTCTAGGTGTCCATTGCCCGAGGCTTCTAATCTTTGATTTATTGTACTGTACATTGCGGCAGGGAGGAAGGGAGAGACTCTGAGATGTCTTTGCCAGCAGACATCTTGTGGAGTGGACAGAAGACACACTCGGCTAGCATGCTTCATTCTGTTTCGTTTCACAACCTGTTCTTTGCTCCAGCCTCTGTAGAAGTTTGCATTGAATAATTCATATATATATATATTTATGAGAGGCATCGGGTGGGGAACAGTGATAGAGCACAATTTGTCATCTCACTTCCCTTGTGAGGTTGCTGGGAAGAGGAGGAGAAATTATTCTGTTGCGCAGCCCAAAATAGCTGTAATTGGGATCACGGCTCCGCCGAAAGCACCATGTACCTCCCATGGCACCATGTTCTGAACTTGCAGTTTCATTTGTGTCGGTGGATGCTTGCATATTTCTATGGGGCCAACTCTGTCAAGGGGGCTGATGGATGGGGGAAGATGGGGCTTCCCTACGGATGCTCTGACAGTTGCTGTGTGAGTGTGTGTGTGTGTGAGAGAGAGAGAGAGAGAGAGCGCACTCAAGCACCTCTTGGCCATACAGTTAGACTACAAAGTTCATTATCAAAAGGACAGGGCCTGCACTGCATCTCTTTGAGGTCATTTGCAGCAAACAAGGGAGCAATAGAGGCCTGGCAATAACACATCAGCTAGATTGTTTCTGAGACGGAGATCATAACCATCAATAAAGGGCTTTTATTGTTTCATTTGCTAGATGTTGAATATCAGGGAAATTGCCCCCAAACGAAAAAGAGAAACACAGTAGAGACCCATGGGGGCTCCAGATAGAAATGCACATCCATCAAGACACCATACAGCCTAGTTTCATTTAATGTAAAACTAAACAAAAAAAGATGGAGGCAATACCTATCTCCGTGCATGTAATGGTGGCCGCATGTTGGGAACGTGAGCTCAACTTGTGGTCGGTCACCAGTTGATATGCACAGAAATCCCTTTACACAGGTAAGAAAGGTGTTTTCTCTGTGCATATCACAGGGGCCACAGGTTGAGCTGATGTTCCCACGTTGTGTTCACCTGCTGATATGTATAGAAATCTCTTTCGCAGGTAAGAATGGTCTTACCTTCCGTAAAACAGGCCCCAGGGACAGCTAGGGAAGACTCCTGCCTGACTTCCTTGGGCATTGGGTATATGCCTCTCCGCTAATAATTTGCCCGTCCCAGACTCTTCAGTGCTGCTTTCCTAACTACAGGAAGCCTGTTTCTTTTGGGGAGGGAAAGGCACATACTGCTGTTCTCCGGTTTGTTTGCATCAACGGATGTGGAATAACCTGGGATGGTCGCTGTACATTGCTTGAGAATTGTAATGCTGTTTCTATTAAACTTTTGACAACCCATGAAATTGGCTCTTATTTGCTGTGACTAGCCCGTGAAATTTGCCAGCACGTTTTGCGTCTGTTGGTGTTGTGGTATTCTTCCCCTTCTCCCCCCGCCCCTTTCCTTATTCAAAGCAGAGCTGCTGCGGTGAAAAGAATGTTGGACTTGCATCAGGGGGTTCTGGGTTCAAATCTCATTTTCTTCTTAAAAAAACAAAAGTAGGCTTGTGATAGAGGGACGCGGGTGGCGCTGTGGGTTAAACCACAGAGCCTAGGACTTGCCGATCAGAAGGTCGGCGGTTCGAATCCCTGCTACAGGGTGAGCTCCCATTCTTCGGTCCCTGCTCCTGCCAACCTAGCAGTTTGAAAGCACGTCAAAGTGCAAGTAGATAAATAGGTACTGCTCCGGCGGGGAAGGTAAACGGCGTTTCCGTGCGCTGCTCTGGTTCGCCAGAAGCGGCTTAGTCATGCTGGCCACATGACCATGAAGCTGTACACCGGCT
Organism: Podarcis tiliguerta; assembly: GCF_965153285.1. Classification (NCBI taxonomy): domain Eukaryota; kingdom Metazoa; phylum Chordata; class Lepidosauria; order Squamata; family Lacertidae; genus Podarcis; species Podarcis tiliguerta. The sequence goes on from NC_139549.1 coordinate 24,456,255, forward strand.
CCCTCGGTCAGTAAAGCGAGATGAGCGCCGCAACCCCAGAGTCGGTCACGACTGGACTTAATTGTCAGGGGTCCCTTTACCTTTACCTTTAGGCTTGTGATATGAAGTCAACCTGGTGGTGAGCACTAAGAAGGGATTTTGTGTCTGTGGTGGTTGCCTTGTTGTGGTTTGATGTCAGATCTCATGGAGAAGGCAGCAAGTCAGGTCAGGAGTTGCAGGCCCAAGAACAGCTCCAGGTGAGAGCAAGCTGAGCCCTTTGCAACCTCTGCCCCCTTGTGACCGGCTTGAAGGATGAACCCTCTGTTCTTCCTCCTCCTCTTCCTCTTTCATTCCCTAGCCTCCTGCTTGCTACACTCCCTGTACTGCTGGACCAGCTTCTGTGCAAGGCATTTTGTTCCTACGGGAACCTAATTATGGTGCCAGGCGGATAAAACGGAACAGTGTACGGCAAACTGAGTTTCTTGAATGCTGATTAATTTTCCTTCCCATATGCAAGAGCGGGAGGGTTCATGTCTCTCATTCCTCCAGTACCAACTTGTATGAAAAGGGAAAGACTTGGTCCTTCTCTTTCAGGGAGCTATTTAGGGAAGTTTTTATTGTTTGATGTTTTATTGTAGTTTTAATATTCTGTTAGGAGGTCCCAGAGTGGCTGGAGAAATTATTATTATTATTATTATTATTATTTCTGCGGAAATCACAGGCTGCTGCTCTTTCAACTGCCTATCTCTCCAGAGAAAATATAAATGAGAAATCACATGGCTTTTCCTAGGTCTGCAGCACCTTTTGAGGATGGGGGCATGAGAGTGGCCTCCTACCCCCACAGTGTTTCTGTTGGTGTACAACTCTGCTCCTTTTTAATCCTACAAGTCATGAGCAAGTGACCAGATCTTAGGAATGTAGGTAGCTGCCTAATACTGAGTCAGACTGTTGGTCCATCTAGATCAGTATAGTCTACACCAGGCATAGGCAAACTTGGCCCTCCAGATGTTTTGGGACCACAATTCCCATCATCCCTGACCACTGGTCCTGTTAGCTAGGGGTGATGGGAGTTATAGTCCCAAAATATCTGGAGGGCCAAGTTGGCCTATGCCTGGTCTACACTGACTGGCAGCAGCTCTCCCATGCGTTCAGACAGGGAGGCTTTCCCAGCCCCACCTGGAGATGCCAGGGATTGAACCTGCGACCTTTCGTTTGCAAAGCCGATGCCCTACCGCTGAGCTACGACTCTTTCTTAAATGCCCGCTGCTGAGATCGGAACTGTGAGTCTGTGTATCGTGCTGCTTCCCTACCCAGATCACTGCCGCCGAGTGTCTCCGGCTGCTGTTTTCTGTCTGTTCAATCTGCAGCTTCTTCTATTAATCCTGCAGCACAACATTAGTTTAGAGAAGGGATTTATTGCCTCTGTTGCTGCGAAGCATCAGCATGTGTTCTCGCCGGCTGAGAATCCCAGAGTAGGAGTTCCTGCCTGGTCTGTTTCATGAGATTTCCTGGTCCTTTCCCACAAAGAGGAGTGGAACAGCTATCCTGGGTTCTCACGTGCACCAGAACCCATGAACGGTTCAGTGCTTGGATTATTACCTCGTCCCCCTCAAGATTGGCGGTCATCACCTCGCACTGCAAATAACCTGGCTAAATCTGTGTAATTCGCAGCGGGGGTAAGGCAAATTATTATCCTTGTTCGGCTGCAAGTGGAAATTTGTGCAGCAATACTTGTTGCTCCTCTCCTGTGCTGTTATTTGTCCCTTATCCCCACCCCTTCACAAAAAAAAAATCACTTTGCGGCTGCAGACATACCTCATTCGCCTATCCTCTCAGCTTAATGCTGGTTGCAATCCCAGCAGTGCTGCTGCTGCTGCCTCCTGTTTTCTGCTGACCCTGTGGCGTGCATGAGCTCTGACCCCATTTGAATGTCCCTGTTTGTTTCTCCACAGAATTATCTGAGAAGAGTATTTTTTTTTCCTGCAATGCTAGGGTCTCTCAAGAATGCTTGTCAACAAGTTATCTGTTTCTAGGAGCTGTCTCATATTTTCTGCATTTTGTTTCCTTCTGACCTTAGTTTTTTCCAGCCCTATTCACCCCCCCCCCCAATAAAATACCCTCTGTGCATGTGTAGCTTGTATATCCTCACGCTGCAACTTGTGATAACACATCATACATAGGATGAAGTGGATGTCCACAAATGCTTATGCCGGCCTTCCCAACCTGGTACTCTCTGGGTTGTTGTGAACTACAGTTCCTCTCATCTCTTGTGGATGATGGAAGTTGTAGTCCAAAACCAGCTGTGCTGGCCAGGATTGATGGGAATTGTGGTTCAAAACATCTGGAAGGCACCGATGTTGGGGAAGGCTGGCTTTATCCTTTAATAAATTAAAGGTAAAGGGATCCCCGACCATTAGGCCCAGTCGTGGCTGACTCTGGGGTTGCGGCGCTCATCTCGCTTTATTGGCCGAAGGAGCCGGCGTACAGCTTCCGGGTCATGTGGCCAGCATGACTAAGCTGCTTCTGGCGAACCTGAGCAGCGCAAGGAAACACCGTTTACCCTCCCGCCAGAGCAGTACCTATTTATCTACTTGCACTTTGATGTGCTTTCGAACTGCTAGGTTGGCAGGAGCAGGGACTGAGTAACGGGAGCTCACCCCATCGTGGGGATTCGAACCGCCGACATACTGATCAGCAAGTCCTAGGCTCTGTGGTTTAGACCACAGCGCCACCCGCGTCCCTTTAATAAATTAGCTAGCCCTTTAAAGTTGGCACAAGACTCTTTGTTATTCTGCAGAGCTGCTAACATGGCTGCCCCTCTGGAAATTGTTCCGGTCGTACAGAACACCCTAGAATTCTAGTCATAAAGTTGCCCGGGGGTCAGCGTTGGGCAGGCTTTGTGAATGAGTGCGGGAGGCAGTATGGAAAGAGAACTTGCAGCCATTGAACTATAACAATAGAGGGCACGTGTGCTTGTTCTCAGATTGCTTTGAGAGAAAGAGAGTATTAGTTATCTGCTAAAGAATGAATGACTTGTATCAGTGGCTGATGAGGGGTAGATTGTATTGCCTTGAAAAGGGAGCAAAGGAAGGCCGTCAGAAAGGCCCCATCTCTTCCAGCATCCTGTTTCCCACAGCAGCCAATCAGATGCCTCCGAGAAGCCCACTAGCAGGGCATGTGCCCAACACCCCTTTTCAGCTGTTGTTCCCCAGCGACTAACATCCAGAGGAAGGCTGCAACTGATCCTGGAGGTAGCACGCAGCCAGCTTGACTGATAGCCATTGATAGTCTTATGAAAGGTGAGTCAGGAGTAGCCTTATCCCCTGTGAAAGGTGAGAGTCAGACTAGGACCCGAGTGACCAGGGTTCAAATCCCCACTTGGCCATGAAGCTCACTGGGTGACCTTGGGCCAGTCACTGCCTCTCAGCCTAACCTGCCTCGCAAGGTTGCCACGGGGATTAAGTGAGGATGAGGAGAACCTTTTCCGCCACCTTGAGCACCTTGGAGGAAACGGTGGGATGTAAATACAAAATTCGAGGTGAGTTAGGAGTGGCCGTTGATAGTCTTATGAAAATTGAGATGGGAGTAGTCCTTATCCTCCATTAAAGGTGAGGAGTAGGGGTGGAGGGGGAATTTGAGTCAGTATACGTTGAAAGCCAAATCGGATCAAAGCCAAGCTTTCCAAAACAATATGCAAACCGAAACACAGCTGTATGTTGAAATTTGCACTTATCTGAATTTTGCAATGCAATTCTCTAGTCTTGTTTGTAAAAATGCATGCATCAAGGAAGATATGTGTATAAAAATTGAGGTATCGGTCAAAATAGCACACACAAACCCGTTGCATTTGAGAAAATTGCTGCCGGAAATGTGTACATTAGTAAAAACTGCATGTATAATGTATTTGGAGAAATTTGCACTAAAATGCTTCCAAGTTTTCATGAACGTTTTTATTACTATTATCATTGCAAATTGCCACAACATTTAGAGAACAGCATTTAAGATTGGGGAGAAAATGTGAAACTCAAAGAACCGAACTGGATAGATATTTCCGATCCTAATTTAGGAGTGTCCAACCTTAGCCAGAGGAGTGCTAACATACTTCAGCAGAAAGCATCTCTTTGCAGGAATGTTGTTGCTCTTTCTATTGGTCAATAACCAAGCTGTAAAACAAACAAAAAATGCTACTGCAGTATCTGAACACAATGAGACCATCTGGGATAGGAAACTGGGTGGGAAGGAACTCTGGGATATTATACTCTGCTAAACTTTGCATATCAAATAAGACCCCTGTGAGCACGAGCAGGCCTCTCCTGGTACGCTGAAATATACAGTCGTACCTTGGTTCTTGAACGCCTTGTACATTTTGGCTCCCAAACGCCGCAAACTCGGAAGTGAGTGTTCTGGTTTGCGAACGTTCTTTGGAACTTGAACGTCCGACGTGGCTTCTGATTGAGTGCAGGAAGCTCCTGCAGCCAATCGGAAGCCGCACCTTGGTTTTCAAACATTTTCGGAAGTCGAACGGACTTCTGGAACAGATTCCATTCAAGAACCAAGGTACAACTGTACACCTAAAATGTACCGTGGGTTACTTCATGCAACACAGGTTGGCTAGATTTCTTTGTTGTAAGTCCCTCTGAGTTGCTTTGGGCAAGATAAAACAAACAACAACAACAATAATAATAATACCAGAAGGGCCCTGCCTGCCATCGTATTTTAAAAAGGGTGGGGAGAGAGGCAAGGAGCTGGGAGGCTGCAGGTGTAGTAAAAGTTTTTGTCTGCTAAATCACTACACCAGCCTCAGTCTGCCACCTGCCTGTCTTACCTGCCCCATCTCAGTGTTGTCCTTTTGCATCTCAGCAGGGCGGAGGACAAAACTAGAGTTGGTTGGCTCCGCCTCTTGTTGACTGGCTCCGCCTACTGTTGGTCTCCCAGCCTTCCGCCCTCCCAGTCCCGTGGAGCATGTTCTGTCACTGTGTGTGTGTGTTTCGGGCCGCCCAGCGAAAGGGGCTGTCTTCACACCGCAGGGGCCCTTGCGCTCTGCCACTGTGTGAGATTTGCAAAGGCAAGCTGGCTGCTTTCGCCTGCCCTCCCCCAAAACTGATCCATATGACGAAGCTGAAGACCGAACGTCAAAGGCGGTTAGCCTCAAAATGGTTGTGTGCTAGATGAAAAGTCTCGTTGAAGCAAGGCCAGCGACTCTCGGGCGCTGTTCCACTGACATGGTTCCTTCTGCAAAGAGCTGGCGATTAATGCAAGAGTTGCCAGCCCAGATCAGCCGAGCTGCTCTGCCTCAGTCTGACAGCGGTCGGCTACCTGGAGAAATATGCAGGAGCTACCTGTGAGACAGATTAAACTTCTCCAGGGGGCTGTGTCCCGCCAGTCTTGCCTCTTGCCACTGCTTAGGATTCCACCTCCCGGCTTAATGGTTCTTCTGCAGGCAAATACGATTGCACGATTGCACCTGTCTGCTTTTGACTGCTCTGCACCCGTCAACTGTCTTCCTTTTCTCGCGCAATTTCGCCGCCCGTTACTTGCTTTCAATATGTTTATTCTCCAGCTCAGACTTGCCCTCCAGAAGATATTACGGACTGCATCTTTCATCAGCTCCAAGAACAATGCTGTACGGGCCAAGCTGTGATATCATAATGATTAAGGCCTTAAATGATAATTTTAAGTTATATTTTAGTGACTAAGTTTTAATTTATATATTTTTAAACTGCTGCTATATTTGTATTGTCCCTGTTATACCCAACTGCAAATTCAAATGTATCCCTATCGTGTTTTATGACTTCCTTGATGTTGTATGTGGGTTGGAACTGGTCTGTGACCGAAATAAGAAATTCATAGAATCATAGAATCATAGAGTTGGAAGAGACCACAAGGGCCATCGTGTCCAACCCCCTGCCAAGCAGGAAACACCATCAGAGCACTCCTGACATATGGTTGTCAAGCCTCTGCTTAAAGACCTCCAAAGAAGGAGACTCCACCACACTCCTTGGCAGCAAATTCCACTGTCGAACAGCTCTTACTGTCAGGAAGTTCTTCCTAATGTTTAGGTGGAATCTTCTTTCTTGTAGTTTGGATCCATTGCTCCGTGTCCACTTCTCTGGAGCAGCAGAAAACAACCTTTCTCCCTCCTCTATGTGACATCCTTTTATATATTTGAACATGGCTATCATATCACCCCTTAACCTCCTCTTCTCCAGGCTAAACATGCCCAGCTCCCTTAGCCGTTCCTCATAAGGCATCGTTTCCAGGCCTTTGACCATTTTGGTTGCCCTCCTCTGGACACGTTCCAGTTTGTCAGTGTCCTTCTTGAAGTGTGGTGCCCAGAACTGGACACAGTACTCCAGGTGAGGTCTGACCAGAGCAGAATGCAGTGGCACTATTACTTCCCTTGATCTAGATGCTATACTCCTATTGATGCAGCCCAGAATTGCATTGGCTTTTTTAGCTGCCGCATCACACTGTTGGCTCATGTCAAGTTTGTGGTCAACCAAGACTCGTAGATCCTTTTCACATGTACTGCTCTCAAGCCAGGTGTCACCCATTCATTCAATGCTGTACTGGCAGGGGCTGATGGGTATTGAGAGCTAGGCTGCTGTAGCAGTTAGGGTGTTGGACTAGGACCTGGGAGACCAGGGTTCAAATCCCCATGCAGCCATGAAGGTGACTGGGCGACTTTGGACCGATCACTCACTCTCAGCCTAATCTACCTCACAGGGTTGTTGTGAGGAAAATACACAGAAAGGGAGGGCTCCTTGGAGGAAAAGGATGGCTATAAAAACAAATAAAATGTTTTTAGTCCAAAACATACGGCAAAGGCCACTCTGGCTTATGCTTAGTCTGTTACATTTATATCCTGTTTTCCCTCCTAAGGAGCTCAAGGTGACACACACACACGGTTCTCCCTCCTGTATTTTATCCTCACTACATCCTTTTGAGGTAGGTTAGGCTGAGAAATAGTAACCGGCCAGAGGCCATCACCCAGGGAGCAACCATTCTTATCCTTCTTTTAGAAAAATGCCTTTAAGCAGTGGTGTAGCATGGGTTGCCAGTGCCCAGGGCAGGGCAAATGTTGCTCCCCCTGCTGGACTGGGGTGGAGATGCATGGAGCCCCATGAGGCACATGGCTGCGGGTTTTGCTGCTGCTGGCAGTGGCCGTGCAACTTCTCGGTTTGGTGGCTCTGCTGCCTCCTGGTTCTGTCAGCTCAGAGATGGGGCATGTGGGCATCCCTTTACCAGCCATGAGGAGCAGGAGGAGGAGGCGCCGCCCCAGCCCCGAAGGCCTGCCTCCCCACGGCTCCAGAAGGTGGCAGGAGCTCAGCCACACAGCCTTGTAGGGGCCCCTTGTTGCTGCCCTCTCAGAATTTTGCGCCCAGGGCCACCACCCCTTCGCCCCCTCATGCTGCACCAGTGCCTTTAAGACTCATTTATTTCAGCTAGCCTGTCTTTTTCTGTTGGGCTTTGTTTGGTTGGCCTTTGTTTACGTATTCCCCCCCCCCCTTAATAATATGACTATACAGTGGTACCTTGGGTTACATACACACAGCTGGTGTGGTGAAAAGAGTGTTGGACTTGCATCAGGGGGTTCTGGGTTCAAATCTCATTTTCTTCTTAAAAAAACAAAAGTAGGCTTGTGATATGAAGTCAGCCTGGAGCACTAGGAAGGGATTTTGTGTGTGGTTGCCTTGTTGCGGTTTGATGCCAGATCTCATGGAGAAGGCAGCAAGTCAGGTCAGGAGTTGCAGGACCAAGAACAGCTCCAGGTGAGAGCAAGCGGAGCCCTTTCTAACCTCTGCCCCCTTGTGGCCAGCTTGAAGGATTAACCCTCTGTTCTTCCTCCTCCTCTTCCTCTTTCATTCCCTAGCCTCCTGTCTGCTACACTCCCTGTACAGTGGTACCTCAGGTTACATACGCTTCAGGTTACATACGCTTCAGGTTACAGATTCCGCTAACCCAGAAATAGTACCTTGGGTTAAGAACTTTGCTTCAGGATGAGAACAGAAATCATGCTTTGGCAGCGCGGCGGCAGCAGGAGGCCCCATTAGCTAAAGTGGTACCTCAGGTTAAGAACAGTTTCAGGTTAAGAATGGACTTCCGGAATGAATTAAGTACTTAATCTGAGGTACCACTATATTGCAGTTGCATACAAAGTGCCAATTTAAAACCAGTGCAAAATATAGCAGACAAATCAATGCATGAAACACAGCAAAGTTTGGGCTTTTTTATTTTTAGTTTACATTACAGTGGTACTTGGTTGTCGAATGGCTTGGGTCCCGAACAAATAGGCTCCCAAACACCGCAAACCCAGAAGTGAATGTTCCGGTTTGCGGACGTTTTTTGGAAGCCAAACTTCAGACGGGGCTTCCATGGCTTCCGGTTGAGTGCAGGAAGCTCCTGCAGCCAATCGGAAGCCGCGCCTTGGTTTTTGGACGGTTCCAGGAGTCGAACGGACTCACAGAACAGATTAAGTTCGACAACCAAGTACCATCTAGTCCAGCATCCTGTTCTCACAGTGGCCAACTGGAAACAAGACCTAAGTGAAATAAGCACTGCTGTCCCCACTCAAGATGCCCAGCAAAAGTGGTATTCAGAAGGATTGCTGCCTCTGAGTGGGAAGCCAGAGCATATCTGTTGTGGCTAGTAGCTGTGGGCAGCCTTCTCCTCCATGAATTTGCCCAATCCTCTTTTTAAAGCCATCCGCGTTGGTGGCCATCCCCACATCTCGTGGGAGCAAATTCCACAGCTGAAGGAAAGTCATACAACTGCAGAGTTGAAAGGGATCTCCAAGGGTCATCTAGTCCAACCCCCTGAAATGCAGGAATCTCAGATAAAAGCATCCAGCACAGACGGCCATTTGACCTCTGCTTAAAAACCTCCAAGCATCCGTCTTGCTGAGACAACAATGGTTTTAAGCTGGCATCTGTAAACAAAAATACAAAGCTTTTATTTTAAGTTTAAATTACCGTATTTTTCGCTCTATAAGATGCACCAGACCACAAGACGCACCTAGTTTTTGGAGGAGGAAAACAAGAAAAAAAAATATTCTGAATCTCAGAAGCCAGAGGGATCACTGCGCAGTGAAAGCAGCAATCCCTCTTGCTGTTCTGGCTTCTGGGATAGCTGCGCAGCCTGCATTCGCTCCATAAGACGCACACACATTTCCCCTTACTTTTTAGGAGGGAAAAAGTGAGTCTTATAGAGCAAAGAATACGGTAGATTGTATATCCAATGGGCAAGGTTGCATTGGACAGTTTTAGAGGCAATACTTCTTCTGAGTACCAGTTGCTGGAAACAGCAAGAGGGGAGAGTGCTGTTGTGCTTGGGTCCTGCACATCCCCAATAAATAACGAGACAGTAATCTTGTTAACAATAAATTGATGCTGTAAAGAGGATTCACCCCCCCCCCCCAGAACCAGCCTGCCTGCCAAAAACCACTTGCCAGAGCCTTAATATGGAAATTGCTTGCTGTCCCCCAGTAGCGAGGAGGAAAGGATTATTTTTCATGTAATGCGTTTTGAGGACATCACCTGTAATTACACAGCTCCCTTTTAAGAGCTTTGAAAGACTCTTGCAGTAAAATGGCCATTACGGTGCCATCGGGTGTTAAGAGAGCAAAGGAGATGATTGCAAACTGGCTTTAGAGATGCTTGTCACAATGCACACATTTTATTTTTATTTTTTAAAAATATTTTATTGGGTTTTACAATAAGTACAAAGCAACAAAAAACAAAACACTGCACAACAGAAAATAGAGAAATAGGACAACCTACAAACACAAAACAACAAAAAGGATACAAAAAAAAGAAAGAGGAAAACCAAAAAGAATAAGAACAATTTTTGTCTCCTTATATTCTTTACATTAACTTGTTTCTCCGACCTCCCCAGACCTCCCTTCTCTGTATTCCAGATCATATATTCTGTCAGCAAATTCCTTCCCTCTGTCTTACTTTGATTTCATCATAATCTTTATATCATAATATAATTGCATTTCCTTATATCTTAATGTATTGAATCTTTTTGAACTTTACACTTTTTTACTAATAACCTTTTACATTCAATCTGGTGTCATCAAACATTCATTATCTTATAATGTTTCTGTAAATAATCTTTAAACTTCCTCCAATCTTCCTTCACCGTCTCTTCTCCCTGGTCTCTGATTCTGCCGGTCATTTCTGCCAATTCCATATAGTCGATGACTTTCATCTGCCATTCTTCACAATGCACACATTTTAAACCACGTTTGGAGGTTCAGGATTCAAGCACAAGGCGCTGGTGGAAAGGAATGTTGGCATGATTTATAAAGGAGCTCAGGTGGTGTGTATGTGGTCACTAACATGTTGCTGTCCTTCCCTGAGACCCAGAGGGCTCTCTTGGAAGGAACCTGAAGCTCTCCAGCTATCAACGTAGCGACCGTTGAGAGGAACAATGTAGAAATGATGCACTGGGTGGTAGTTTGGCTTAAAGAGCTGGGTTTTTTTTTAATTTGCTATGAGCATTATGAAAACCTATTTCATCCCCCTTCCTTTCCCTCTTTTGCTCTCTCTTCTTTGACCTTGTTCCTGGCCTCCTGCTCCAGGTTTCTTTCTCCCACAAAACAACCACCTACTCCAGCCTTGGAAACAAAAGATGGCTTGTGTAATCTCCAGAAGGACATCAAGAACGAAGCCCAACTGAGCAGTTGTCAACTGGTGTGGTGTGTGTGTGTGTGTTTGTGTGTGTGTGTGTATGGTTTGTTCCAGCCTGTTTGGGTCATGTTGCTGATCCAGAGAGGTGTGCTTGACAATAGGGAAGCCGAATATTTGACATTCTAGATTAAGGTTTAGGAACTGGCAGCGGGTGGGCCAAACCAGGTTCATGGAGTGATAGCTGTCATGAAATTCTATTCAGTATTGATCCAGAGCAGAACTTCAGCATATAGTTAGCAGAGTAAAAAATTAAACACATTGCAGGATTTTCAAAAAATAGACCAGAGGCAATTGTATTTCATCCAGCAGAGCTTTACTGCTACTGAAGGCAAATGAGCATAATGGTCACAAATCCAATACATTCAGGATTGGCACTGTCCGTAAAAAATCCAGTTGCAGCAGACTTAACTTAAACTTACAATAACTTATAATAAGTCTAAACCTTAACACTAAGCATACTATGTACAGAACACCACACAGTTGGAAAGAAAGATAGAAAAGAGTGGATCCCAGGCTCCTTCTGGCCGTATTATTATTATAAGTCAGCATGACCTTCGCAGAAAGAGATAACAATCAGTTTAAACCAGCTGTACTGAGCTTCTCTGAAGGAATAACCCAAACATCATGAACCTTCTGCTTGTTTCTTTCTTACAGAGAGGCTTCCAGAACCCTCTTGAATTAATTAGAATAGGAAAGATCAACACATCAGATCAACACTTTCTGCACTAAGAATGCAAACTGACAATAGCATCTATACCCGGGATTGTTAATTTGCAGTCCATAGGCTATGTCCACCACCCAAAAGGGGTTTTTGTGGGCCTCCAAAAGCTGTCATTAATTAGGGTTTTTGTTTTAATTCTTGACAGTTCCATGGGTTCACACCCCCTGTGATGCCAAAACTTTGTTTTCCATGGCCTCCCAAGGACCCTCCCAAAACTGCCAATTTCTTTAATTCATTGATTGATTGATTTTTGAATGTATTCTTTAAGTTTTATCTTTACTAACTGCTTCTATAGCTTCCCCAGTGTTGTTTCAAAAGGGATTTTGTGCTCCCCAAGTCCCCACCTTTCAAAATCAGCCCTTATTTGTTCTGAATTTAACCATGAATCATTAAAAAAACCCCGATTTAAAATAGTAGAAGACTCTATAAAGACTTGCTGAATAGGAGGCAAATATCAAATAGCCTGCCTTTAGTCACCTAAGGGAGAGAGACCTTGTTTAACAGAAATGTCTTTCAAAGATATTAAGGCCACATTGTTATCTGTGCTGCTTTTTAGTTTGCTGCGGTTAAATTTGAAACTATGGGTTGCATTTTATGTTGTGTTTCTTTGCTTCTCTTTCTCTCTCTCTCTCTCTCTCTCTCTGTGTGTGTGTGTGTGAGTGTGTGTGTGTGTGTGTGTGTGTGTGTGTTAGAAATTTAGAAATAGGCTAGCAGTTGTTTAGGAACCCATCTTACAAAATTCAGCCCGGATTGTGAATTCCGACACTGAGCATTCGGAACTAGAAACGCTTGTTAGAGAGCTCTGCTTTGCACATCTGTGTTTCCCCAGGAGTCTGACCTGTCCTTGTTCCACCTGCAAAAAAGCAGGGCTTTTAAGCTGTCAGGAGCATCTTGCCGTATTGTGCCTTTAATTGCTACACAGGGGATTGCCTGTCTTGTCTGGACTCCGCTTGACTAAGAATAGGAAAAGAGGGCTAGCCATTCTGCCTGGCTTCGGAGGGGAGGGAGGATGGGAAGGAATCTACAATGTGTGTGTGTGTGTGTGTGTGTGTGTGTGTGTGTGTGTGTATAGCCAGAGTTTATGTCCAGGGAGGGGCTCAGTGCCGGATTTACGTATAAGCTAAACAAGCTGTAGCTTAGGGGCCCACTCTCTTGGGAGTCCCAAAAAAAATTAAAGGGAAAAAACCTGGAAGTAAATTTCCAAAAGATAAAAAACAAATAAAATAAAAGCTACATACAGCAACAGTGTTTTGTGTTGTGTTGCTCCTATGATGTAAGTAATGGGCCCCACCTGCTAGCCTGCTCCCCAAAATATCACTGGTTTGCTCATTTCTATATATAGGGTGCCTACATTCTGCATGTGCAAATGGCTTTGGATACCTATTAGGTCCATAAATTACCATATACCATATATTCAACGCAATAAAAACAGCAACAATTTGTTGTTGACAAAGGACAGCTGGACATAATAAAGGGCCCCATTACCTTCAGTAGCTTAGGACCTCGTCAAACCTAAATCCGGCCCTGGAGGGGCTGACTCTCTGCTTCAAATACCCCAGTCTGAACACACACACACACACACACACACACACCAGTTGTGCAGCTGTATATATTAAATAAAGTATGTCAACTAAACAGGGATATGAGCTCAGTTTGCATGACTGTTTCCATTTAGGGGTTCGTGGCTGCAGATTTAGGATTGCGGGGTGGGGCGGGGGGGAGTCAGAGCACTAAATAGTGTGTGCTGTGGTGGAATGCGAATACCAGAGAGCTATTTTTTGCAACAACAGCCTTGGACTCTCTCTCCCTCTGTGTGTGTGTGTGTGTGTGTACATATGTGTGTGTATGTCCCCATCTGGACCGGTCCCTTCATTTTCTCCTGGAGCATAATTCAACATGATGTCCCCACCCCCCACCCCAGGTTCCACATTCTCTCTGCTAGAAACCTTGACAATTCTCTGCCCTGGCAATCCAAATCCTATGGCAACCCCACCACCACCACAACCCCCCCCCCCCCAAGAAAAACCCCTACCTGTATAAATTATGAAAACACAGCAAATGTGCATAGGTTGTTTTATTTTGCATGGTTTTTCAGTGCACAAGTCTAGTTTTGCTAGAACCTCCACAACTCCTGAAAATCTTATTCATCCAATATATCTCTGGCTTTGCAGGTTTCAGTGGGTGTTGCCTGTATTCACAGATAAGACTTAAAAGGTATATTCACAGCCTAAAGAGCTAGTAACCAGCTTTTAAAAGGAAAGGAAAGGAAAGGAACTTGAGATCCTCTTGAAGTTGAGATTTAGACCCAGTTCCGCTTTCTAGGTTCTTGTGTAATCTGAACATACCCATATAAAATGTCCTGTGGATTAATGTCCCATTAAGTGGATTAATACCCCATTAGGATTCCCATTAGGGATGTGGGTGGCGCTGTGGGTAAAACCTCAGTGCCTAGGACTTGCCGATCGTATGGTCGGCGGTTCAAATCCCCGCGGCGGGGTGAGCTCCCGTCTTTTCGGTCCCAGCTCCTGCCCACCTAGCACCCCTAAGTGCAAGTAGATAAATAGGTACCACTTTATAGCGGGAAGGTAAACGGCGTTTCCGTGTGCTGCGCTGGTGCTGGCTCGCCAGCTGCAGCTTCGTCACGCTGGCCACATGACAGCGCTGGCTCCCGGCCTCTTAAGTGAGATGAGCGCACAACCCTAGAGTCGGACACGACTGGCCCGTACGGGCAGGGGTACCTTTACCTTTACCTAGGATTCCCATTAGGGTCTTCTAACCTCCTATGAGGGACGACTTAATTGTTCTAGCTGTGTATTTCGGCTCCTGATGATGCCCAAACATTTTTAGTGCCTGCCCGGCAGGTGTGACAACCCCTTCCTCTTCAGACTTGCCAAAAGCAAGAGGCGTTTGGAAGCAACTCGGTATCTTTCTGTGTAGGTTCACTTTTGGGGAGCAGATTTTAAGTTTTTGGAAAGGCTTCCCACATGTGCTGGGGAATTTCCTGGGAGTCGCAGAGCCGCTGGCAGTGATTGGCTGAGCAGCCCCAGTGTCAGAGAGAGGTAGGGCATGCAGCAAAAGGACCTCTGGCTGCCATTGGCTGAACTGTTCAGGTCCTAGGGAGGAAGGATAGACAGACAGGGGGAGAGAAGCAGAGGGTGGGGGAGCCTAGTCCCAGGTCTGCGCTCTATGGAGCAGTTGCAGCAACAGGGGGCCACTCCTCCTCCACCAGTTTATGTAGCTGCCCCCGACAGGCTGTGCACATGCAGCTGGAGACTACGCTTGCATGGAAACTGCCTGTGCTCTTCCCTCTTCATTCCCCTCCTGGTTCTGGGAACGGGTACAGGAGAGGGTTGGGAAGCATCCAGCCCTTCACTTGCCTGGCTTGCCTCCAGTGCTCCACCCTCCAGCTCTGAAGCTTCCCCTGCCTCTGTCTCTTTCCTACTGGCTGGTACAGGTCCCCACAAATCACTGCCCCCTCTCCCAAGTCAGGCTCCAGCTACCCTCCAGCAACTATTAAAAGCCCTTTCCTTCAAAAAAAACCCAGTCAATTCCCAAAGGCGTTCTCGGAATAAAACAGCCTTCATTTTTCTCTGAGATGCCAACAAGGAGGGAGCCAGTCTCTGGTTTCTCTAGGAAGGGAGTTCCAAAGCCTGGGAGCAGCCACCGAGAAGGCCCTGTCCTGCGTCCCAACCAAGTGTCCCTGTGAGGGTGGCGGGAGCAAGAGAAGGCCTTTCCCTGAAGATTTCAGAGCCTGGGAAGGTTCATATGGGAGAATACGGTCCTCCAGATGGCCATAGAGTGCTGACCCTGCTAGAATCATAGAGTTGGAAGAGACCATGAGGACCATCTAGTCCAACCCCCTGCAATGCAGGGATCTTTCACCCAATGTGGGGCTCAAGCCCATAACCCTGAGATTAAGAGTCTCGTATCCCTGGGCTCCTGCAGCTCTCTCCTGCTGACTCCTTGCCTTCTCTCTGCTTGCAGGCCTGCCGCGACTTCCTGGATTTAGCCGAGACCCACAGCCGCAAATGGCAGCGGGCTCTCCAGTATGAGCGGGAGCAGCGGACCCGCCTGGAGGAAACCATTGAGCAGCTAGCCAAGCAGCACAACAACTTGGAGAGAGCCTGCCGAGGGGCCCCCTCCCTCTCCACGAACACCAGCATCCGCGCGTCCAAAGGTGAGGAGGCCCGCTGCCACGACTGCTTCCATATTTGACAAGCAGCTCTGGCTCTGCACCTTAGCTGGCTAGGACCTTTCGCAGGGAAGGGCTGGAGCTCAATGTTAGAGCACCTGTGTTGCATGCAGAAGGTCCCAGGTTTGATTCCCAGCAGCACCTCCAGGGAGGGCTGCAAGTCAATATACAGTGGTACCTCGGGTTACATATGCTTCAGGTTACAGACGGTTCAGGTTATAGACTCTGCTAACCCAGAAATAGTACCTCGGGTTAAGAACTTTGCTTCAGGATGAGAACAGAAATCGTGCAGTAGCAGCATGGCGACAGCGGGAGGCCACATTAGCTGAACTGGTGCTTCAGGTTAAGAACAGTTTCAGGTTAAGAACGGACCTCCAGAACGAATTAAGTTCTTAACCCGAGGTACCACTGTAGGCAATAATGATCTGCGTGGACCAATAGTCTGACTCTGCATAAGGCAGCCCTCCTGTGTTCCTGCTTCATTCGGCTCTTTCCTTAGAACCATGGGGACTAGGAACTTAACTCTTTTTAAGGGGAAGGGCCAGAGGCAGAGCACCTGCTTTGCATGCAGAAGGTCCCAGATTCAATTCCCAGCATCATCTCCAGGGAGAGACCCTGAAACCGTGGAGAGCTGCTGCAGCTAAGCAAATCAGTCTCTTAAGCTTAAGCCAAGAAAGAGTATTTTCTGTAAGATTGAATATCAAGATACGTATCAAGACTTTGAGATTAGACCACTGAAGAAGCCTGGAAAACTATCTTGGGAGTGTGCTACCTGCAAGCCCCAGTAAAAGGGCCCCATCAGGGGCGAACAGCAGCCTCTTGATTACTTGGACTGCCAGGGCGAAACATGTGCAAAACGCCAGCACCCCGTCTACAACTTCATTAACATCCATCTACAATTCCACTAAGGAGTTAGTGGCGCTGTGCGTTAAACCACAGAGCCTAGGAGTTGCTGATCAGAAGGTCGGTGGTTCGAATCCCCGTGACGGGGTGAGCTCCTGTTGTTCGGTCCCTGTCCCTGCCAACCTAGCAGTTCGAAAGCACATCAAAGTGCAAGTAGATAAATAGGTACTGCTCCGGCCAACAAAGCGAGATGAGCGCCGCAACCCCAGAGTCGGTCACGACTAGACCTAATGGTCAGGGGTCCCTTTACCTTTACCTTACAACTCCACTAGCATCTCTCGGTATTGTGAATAACACCGAACTTACCTTTTGTTGGTATCTTCATGAACTTACCTAAAAGACTGAGTTAAGCATTGGAAAAATCTATTGAAACCAGACATTATAAGTTCAACTTAGGTTGGGTAATTCGCAAGTCTCTGTGGCTTTGTTTAATGTTTTGCATTTTCCCTGGCAAGGTGGCATGACGGATGGGGGCTGGCGGCAGAGACTCTGGGTCCTGCATTGCAGGGGGTTGGAGTAGATGATCCTGGGGGAGGGGGCCTTCCAACTCTACTATTCCATGATTCTAACTCCCATCAGCCCCAACCAAGCCAGCGGATTTGCTCACCTGGGTATTATTGCCTGTCTGCCAGCAGGGAGCGTACAGAGCGTGAAAGCGGAAGCCAGTGATGAAGATGAGGAGACGGAGTACTTCGATGCCATGGAGGACGCACAAGCTTTCATCACAGTAGCTGCAGATCCATCAAAGCACCACCGGTAGGTATGGCACCTGCTCCCTGGGAGCCTCCAGGCGGTCGGAAACCCTAGCATAACAAAATCCACTATAAACAGAAGAAGAAAGAAACTGACCGTCTGCTGTTAGGGAAGTGACAGGGAAGTCCACTCAAAAGAGTTGGAATGGACGTGTGATTAGCATGAAGTTGCATAAGCAGCCCCCAAGCAAATAAGAATGGAGGACTGTTGTTGTATAACCTGCCCACAAACAAATCAGAGCAAATGTTTGAGAGTAGATATACAGGTGAAACTCGAAAAATTAGAATGTCGTGGAAAAGTTCATTTATTTCAGTAATTCAACTTAAAAGGTGAAACTAATATATGAGATAGACTCATGACATGCAAAGCGAGATATGTCAAGCCTTTATTTGTTATAATTGTGATGATCATGGCGTACAGCTGATGAAAATCTCAGAAAATTAGAATATTAAATGAAATCGGCAAAACAAGGACTGCAAATAGAGCAATATTGCACTTTGCATGTCATGAGTCTATCTCATATATTAGTTTCACCTTTTAAGTTGAATGACTGAAATAAATGAACTTTTCCACAATATTCTAATTTTCCAAATTTCACCTGTAACCTACCAGGTTGATCAAGGGTCTGGAAACCAAGCCTGCTGAGGAATGGTTGAAGGAGCTAGGTATGTTTAGCCTGGAAAAGAGACCGAGCGGAGATATGACAGCCATCTTCAAATCTCAAAGGGCTGTCATGTGGAAGAGGGAGGAAGCTTGTTTTCTCCTGCTCTGGAGGGTAGGACTCAAACCAACAGCTTCAAGAAAGGAGATTCCGACTAAACATCAGGAAGAACTTTTTGATAGTAAGAGCTGTTTGATAGTGGAACAAGGTCTCCCTCGGGAGGTTGTGGACTCTCCTTCCTTGGAGATTTTTAAGCAGAAGTTGAATGGCCATCTGTCACGGATGCTTTAGCTGAGATTCCTGCATTGCAGGGGGCTGGACTAGATGACCCTCAGGTTCCCTTCCAATTCTACAGTTCTGTGATTCTATTATTCTAACCTCTGCGCAAGCTTTGTGCAGGCGGATCAGGATGAATGCAAAACAAATAGCTTATGTGAAAGAGGCCATTTCCTCTCTTTGGAGCCCTTGGCAATGGGTAGCAGGCCTCTTTTAGATCTTGCCCATTTTCAGCAGACAAGTTTGGCTTTTCGTTAGATGCTTAGAAGGCCACCCCTAATGAGTGGGCCAGTTGCATTCAACTTGAAGTGGGGGAAAGAAACCACCTTTCTTTCAGTGCCTCCAACCTATTCAGTGAAAGAGCAGATAAAAGAAAGTTCTTTTTTTAAAAAAACCGTGGAACTCACTGCCACATGAGACAGAGAGGACCACCAACTTGAATGCTTTAAAAGAGGATTGGGCTGATTCGTGGAGGAGAGGGATACCAGAATGGCTATGCTCTGCCTCCACAGTCAGAGAGGCATCAATGTTTCTGAATACCAGTTGCTGGGAACCTCGGGAGAGAAGAGGGCTCTTGTGTTTGAATCCTGCTTGTGGGTTTCCCATTGGGGCATCTGGTTGGCCACTGTGAGAACAGGATGCTGGACTAGATGGACCACTGGCCTGATCCAGCAGCCTCTTCTTCTGTTCCTGTGCCCAGTTCACTCTTCTCACCTGCCTGGTCCAGAAAATCTTGCCTTTGGACAACCTGGCTAGCAGGCTGGCTTTGTAGGAATGTGAAGCCGTGCATTTGCATATCAGAACCCGCCCCTTTGTGACACTCCCTCTCAAGGGCATGTTCTGCAGCAGAGGCTTCCATTGTGGATGGGTAACTCTCGCTCGCGGCTCCGGGCTTCTGTGCGCCGCCTCACTCGCCGCTCCCCCCTGCGTTTTTTCTGCAGGCGTGCCGGGAGCAACATTAGCGGGACCAGCGAAGGCCGAGGGGAGGGCTGGAACCTGGACGACAACGTAAGCGCATTTTGCAAAGTTTGAAATGGGCATTTCCCACCCCACCCCCTTGGTGGCACCACACATGTCCTAAGGAAGGGGTTATGGCTCACTGATGGGGCAGAGCTTCTGCTTTTCTGGAAGAGAAGCCTTATTTGAAATCCCAGAGAACCACTTCCAGTCACAATGAGCTTCCTATGCTTGTCATTGGCCTGCCAACACCCCCCCACCCACCTGCAATACCTTCCTCCCCATAATAATCATAATTTTTTTATTTGTACCCCGCTCATCTGATTGGGTTGCCCCAGCCACCCTGGGTGGCTCCCTACAAAATATTAAAAACACAACAACATTAAAGACTTCCTCATACAGGGCCGCCTTCAGATGTCTTCTCAAATTGGTGTAGTTCTTTATCTTCTTGACTTTTGATGGGAGGGCTTTCCACAGGGGAGGTGCCACTACCAAGAAGGCCCTGTGCCTGGTTCCCTGTAAACTTCACTTCACACAGTGAAGGGAACTGCCTGAAGGCCCTCAATGCTGGATCTCAGTGTAGGGGCTGAACAATGGGGGTGGAGGCGCTCCTTTATCAATACGATAGACATTTATTTGTATCAGCTGCTAGCCTTTGCCATTCAGGGGCAAGCATATAAAAGCGCAGCCAAGCAGCTAAAATTAGCAAGCTGAATTAAAGACAGCAGCCATTGCGATTTTGGGCTGCTGGGGAGATCACTTTCCCGTATGCAGAGGTTGGCGGGGAGCTGAAAGGCTCAAGGTGTGTTGCTGGCTGACCGGCCCCTTGAACTCTCCCTCCTGCTCTGCTTCCTCCCCAGGTGTTCGACAGCTCTCACCAAGCCTGCTACGACGGTTCAAGCAAAGATGGCGTTCACAAGAAGAAGAGGCGGACTCGGGTCCCGGACAAGCCCAACTACAGCCTTAACCTCTGGAGCATAATGAAGAACTGCATTGGCAAAGAACTGTCCAAGATTCCCATGCCTGTATGTGATTCCCCACTGCCCCATGCTCTGGTTCCGGGGGTGGGGCATTCCCAGGCCACGTTCTCTTTCTGGGTGGCCTTCCCGGGGGCCGCATGCCAGTGTTGGGTGGGGCCAGAGATAAAAGTGGGAAGAGAAATTGATGCGAACTTTACCTTCGTACAGTATGCTAGTTCCTACACACACAGTGCGATAAGGGGGTTTTTTTTGTATTAAGTCCAACCAGTTGAGCATCTGTTGGAGGTGCTCCTCTTCACCCTGAAATCTGACACTTGAGTTGTATACTTTTTGGATCCACCTTATTCCTGTTACAGTAAGTCGTTTCAAACTGCTTTTAACATTGCGATTTTTGCGACTTGCCCTGGGACCTTAGGCGGAAGCGGGGATAAGCAATCACCATCTCGCTGGCTAAGTCAGGGAGATTTCCCAAACACTTAGGCTCTTTGACAGCAATCTGCTTTGAATGGCACTGATAGAGGAATCCATCTCTACTCCTCACTTCCCCTGAAACAAAATATAGTCGTACCTCCGCTTACATATCCCTCCGGTTACATAAACTTCAGGATATGTAAGCGGCAAACCCAGAAATGTATTTCCGGGTTTTTGCCGCATGCGCAGAAGTGCTCTACTGCTGCACACACATGCACAGAAGTGGTCTCTCTGGTTGCAAAAACTCGAGATCCGTCCGGACCTCCAGAATGGATCCCATCTGCAACCGGAGGTACCACTGTGCTAGTTTCAGGGTTGCAGCAGGGGAGAAAGAGGTTAAATTCCACCTTCATATTTGCTCCCATCCTGTTAATTTATCAGCCCCCTCCCCTACAACACCCACTTCTCCCTTACTGGCATTTCAAGAAACCCAATTGTTAGATGCAAAGGCTCATTTAATGCTGCTTACAAGTGGTCCTATGAGGTAGCAAGCAGAGAGAGAGAGAGAGAGAGAAGAGAGAGAGAGAATGGGACCTTTGGCAACAGAAAAAGGGCTAAAGCAGTTTCACATCCCAGCCTTTTGTTTTCCCATTAGTGACAAGGCTGGTTGTGGCCACAGGAACCCAGTTGGCCGGTAGTGGCGAAGATTTGTGGCTTGTGTGGCTGAGCAAGTCTGTTCCTGTTGTGGGGAGTTGGTGGTGGGGAGAGGGAAGGTTTAAACTCTGCCTTCAAAGGCAAGAAAGCAACCTACATTCTCTGCTCAGGAGTGGCTGGACAGCTAGCCGGGGTTGGCAGTGGCCCAGCAGCACGCAAGCCACTGGCAGCGCCTGCTTTTGAAACAATCAGATATGTTTAATCAGGAAGTAATTGAATGCTTGGTTGTTACATTTCCAGAGCTGCTTCCTGATTGAGCCCACGCAGGGCAGATGCTGCTGCCGATGCTCTCCGTAGCAGAGATGCTCTGGCAGTTCTTCCCTTTGCAGATTGTCATAGTCAGTATATTTATAGCCTGCATTTCTCACAAGTAAATCTGTGCCTAAAGCAGTTCGCATTAAAATAAATAAATGTCTACACAATAACAATACATAACAGGACATATGATGTTCCTGCAATGTAACACTAAAAAATTAATAATCAGCAGTTGAACCAGTGTTTCTCAAAGTAGAATCTCCAGCTGTTGTTGGACTACAGTTCCCATCATCCTTGAGCTAGGGATGATGGGAATTGTAGTCCAACAACAGTCAGAGACCTGAGTTTGAGAAACACAAAGTTTAAACAGTTCATTTGACATATACATACAGCTTACCAATAGGTCAAGTCCAAGTATCCCATTAAGAAATTCATTTAGAAAGGTCCAGGGGTTGGACGGTGGGGCAAGGCAGGTGAGAAAGTCTATCCCCCAATGGTCAAAATGGAATCCCCAATGCTCAGCTCAGGTGCAGATATCCTTGTGCCCTTTTTAAAGTTCAACACAAATGAAGCACATTTAAGTTTAATAAAGTGGGCCTTCACACCTCCTGGTTATCTCAGTCCCTGTAGGAACATTGGAAGCTGCCTTTTACTGAAGTCAGACAATTGGTCCGTCTAACTTAGGGCAGTCTGCACTGACTGGCAGTGCCTCTTTAGGCAGAGGAGATTCCCAACCCTGCCTGGGGATTGAACCTGGGACCTTCTGCATGGGAAGCAGATGCTTTTCCACTGAGCTACAGGCTTTCCCCAACACAGACAGGTATAATAAATAAATAATAATAATAATAATATTTTTTTATTTATACCCCACCCATCTGGCTGGGTTTCCCCAGCCACTCTGGGCGGCTTCCAACAAAACACCAAAATACAATAACCTATTAAACATTAAAAGCTTCGCTAAACAGGGCTGCCTTCAGATGTCTTCTAAAAGTTTGGTAGTTATTTTTCTCTTTGACATCTGGTGGGAGGGAGTTCCACGGGGCTGGTGCTACTACCGAGAAGGCCCTCTGCCTGGTTCCCTGTAACTTGGCTTCTCGCAGCGAGGCAACCACCAGAAGGCCCTTGGCGCTGGACCCCAGTGTTCGGGCAGAACGATGGAGATGTTCGCCTCTTTCCCCCAGCGTCCTGCTCTCAGTGAAAGGGATCTGCTTTAGCCTTGAGTATCTAACACCAGGATTTCCCCCTTTTGCTGCAGAGGGTCTTGCTGTTCCAAAATCTTAGGCCAGGCATAGGCAAACTCGGGCCTCCAGATGTTTTGGGACTACAACTCCCATCATCCCTGGACCACTGGTCCATCTGGAGGCCTGAGTTTGCCTATGCTTGTCTTAGGCCCTTTCCTTCCCTCCCACCCCCAGTGGGTAGCAGAGAAAGAGGGGTGGGGGGTTTGCTCACAGCAGAGCCTGGTCTTTGTACAGTGTCTCCACTCCCCCTTTGAGTCAACAGGGAGTCTTTCCCCTTCAATTACGCAGGAACGTGCCCCTGGCGAAGGACACAGAGGCCCCTTAATAGCCCTGGCACTGCGATGTATAAATAATCCCTGCATCCAATACACACAATCCGTAAAATTGCAGCAGTGGGCCAAATGGAACGATCCGGTGGGGCCTTTAAATCAGTCATTGCCGCTCCTGTGGCAGCAAAGAGATTAAAGTTCACATAGAAAAGCCACACTGGGAGAGGCTTGGAAATGTAATATCGTTTTGGCATGACGGTAAATCTTCCGCCTTCGCGGGGAGCTTTTTGTGTGGATGACAAAGGACTTCAGATACAGACACATACCACTTGCAATTATATATACATATATATTACATGCTCCTTTATGGGTTTCCCAGTCAAGTTGCTAATCATACTCACTCAGCTGCAGCATAACATTCACTCCCCTCCCGTGTTTTTTTTTTAAATAGAGAGATGCTTGCTGTTTCCCCATCCATATATCCCAGGCATAGGCAAACTCAGCCCTCCAGATGTTTTGAGACTACAATTCCCATCATCCCTGCCCACTGGTCCTGTTAGCTGGGGATGATGGGAGTTGTAGTCCCAAAACATCTGGAGAGCTGAGTTTGCCTATGCCTGATATATCCCTTCTTGCCTAATAAATAACAACAGAAGAGTCCAGTAGCAGGATCAGGCCAAGGGCCCATCTAGTCCAGCATCATCTTCCCACAGTGGCCAGCCAGGTGCCTCTTGGGAAGAAAGCCTGCAAGCAGGACTTGAGCGCAACAGCTCTCTCTCTCCCCCCATTTGCAGCCCCCAAAAGCAGAGGCAGTTTCCTCTTCGTACAGCAAAGGAGATCATCTCGAAGCCTTTGGGAGTGGTTGCTCGAGGACATTTAAACAGCTGAATAGCTCAGTCGGTAGAACATGAGCCTCGTAGTCTCAGGGTTGTGGGTTTGAGCCCCAGGTTGGGCAAAAAGATCCCTGCATTGCAGGAGGTTGGACTCGATGATCCTCATCCAACTCTACAATTCTATGGTTGTGTGTGTGATGGCGGATAGATTTCCACCCATCCTGTCCCAACTTGCAAAAGTAGCCCAGACCACTCATGGCAGGCCTCTTTTTCTCACTGGCGTTCAGCAAACATCACAGGGTTTGCATTCTGCAGGGGGCGATCCAATAGAACTTGATTATAAGGTGTCTGCTCCCTTACTGCTGCGTGGAGATTTTTGAAATACTAAGTGGTATATAAAGGTAAAGGTACCCCTGCCCGTACGGGCCAGTCTTGACAGACTCTAGGGTTGTGCGCTCATCTCACTCTAGAGGCAGGGAGCCAGCGTACAGCTTCCGGGTCACGTGGCCAGAGTGACAAGCTGCATCTGGCGAGCCAGCGCAGCACACGGAACACCGTTTACCTTCCCACTGGTAAGCGGTCCCTATTTATCTACAGAGCGTGCCTGGCGTGCTCTGGTCCATGGGGTCACGAAGAGTCGGACACGACTGAACGACTAAACAACAACAAATTTATCTACTTGCACCCGAGGGTGCTTTCGAACTGCTAGGTTGGCAGGCGCTGGGACCGAAGTGGTATATAAGTGCCTTCAAATAATAATAAAAAATGAGATAGAAAGAGAGTGATTCCCTTCTCCTCCCCTTGGGTTAGCAACCAACCTCTCTGGCTTTCTGCAGGTGAACTTCAATGAGCCGCTATCCATGCTGCAGAGACTGACAGAGGACCTTGAGTACCATGAACTGCTTGACAAAGCCGTCAAGTGCGAGAGCTCCATTGAGCAGATGTGCTTTGTGGCTGCTTTCTCCGTGTCTTCCTACTCAACGACAGTCCACCGGACAGCGAAGCCATTCAATCCGCTCCTGGGCGAGACCTATGAGCTGGACCGGCTAGATGAGCTGGGTTTTCGCTCTCTTTGCGAGCAGGTGAGGAAAAGGGGAGGGGAGCTGGTGTGCCGTTGTGGGGTGGGCCCACATGGGGCTTGGGACACGGAGACCTGGGTGGACATCCTCTGCTTGGCCGTGGATGGGCCTGCCATTCTCTTCCAGCTCAGACCCAGATTACTCGCATCCGTTGTTTCATTTATTTGTTCCTTTTTAAATGTTCAGAACTTTATTGTATACTATGTACTATACTATAGGGACACGGGTGGCGCTGTGGGTTAAACCACAGAGCCTAGGACTTGCCGATCAGAAGGTCGGCAGTTTGAATCCCCACGGCGGGGTGAGCTCCCGTTGCTCAGTCCCTGCTCCTGCCAACCTAGCAGTTTGAAAGCACGTCAAAGTGCAAGTAGATAAATAGGTACCACTCCGGCGGGAAGGTAAACGGCATTTCTGTGCGCTGCTCTGGTTCGCCAGAAGTGGCTTAGTCATGCTGGCCACATGACCCAGAAGCTGTACGCCGGCTCCCTCGGCCAATAAAGCGAGATGAGGGCCGCAACCCCAGAGTCGGTCACGACTGGACCTAATGGCCAGGGGTCCCTTGTGTACTATACTATACATAGCATATGACGAGCTTAAAAAAATGTTTAAGTATAACTTTATAAAAAAATACAGAAGCTTTTCTACTAGGGATAATGGACGCAGGTATAGCAAGAGAAGATCAGAATATAATCCTGTATGCCACAGGAGCGGCAAGGATCCTAATTACTAAAAACTGGAAAAAAGAAATTGTGCCAACAAAAATGGAATGGCAAGACAAACTGTTAGAGTATATTGAACTGGCTAGATTAACAGAAGCAATTAGAGACCACACTAGACAAGAATTTCAAAAAGCATGGGGAAAATGCAGAGAATACTTCACAAAACAGTGCCCTAAAATTCATACCTGGACTTGTTTCAATTAATGTCTGCAGGAGACTTTGTGGATATTTAAGTTATAATTAGAAAAATCTTAATAATTATTCATAAAGGAAACAGTTTATAATAAGTAAATAAGGATGCCAGAAATAGGAAAAAGGAAGTATTTTATTTGATTGTTTGTATTGTTGTATATTATGCTTGTTGTTTGTTATGTTCATGTCTGATGGGGGTGGATTTCTGTGTTGGGGGGTGGGGGATTTGTGTTATGTTGTAAATAAAATTTCCAATAAAAATTAAAAGAAAGAAAGAAAGAACTTTATTGTATTAGTAAAATAGCAATCCAATAAGAAACAGAAAAGGGAAAAGGAAGGAAGGGAAACTTTACAGAACAAAAAACTGGGTTCGCAGCCATTATCTCATAATACATTTAGTGTTTACAGCAGGCCTGCAACTTAACGCTTATCTTTCTTACGCAACTGCAACTTTAGATGGATCGTGAATAAAGAAATAGAAAGGGAGCAGGAGACTGTTGGATACGGAGATCTTGTGAGATCTTGTAGGGCCATCCACAGGATTCTCCTTTGTGGAAACAGCTTTTGAAGCCCGATACCTTGCTTGCAGGGCTCTGGGACTGTTGCACAAGATCTCACAGGGCTCTCTGAGATCTCGGATGGTGGGAGTGGTTCCAGGGATCCTTCTGACTTCGTGCAATGTTGAGTTTGTGCACTGACCCCTGGAACATAACCCTTGCATACGTTGTGGGCCTGCTGAACTGTTTTGCCAACCACTTAGACCTAACACCATTGGGGTTTGTTTCTCCTTGGATCTCCCCTCACTCCAGGTGAGTCATCACCCTCCGGCCGCGGCCCATCATGTCTATTCCAACCGAGGCTGGACACTGTGGCAGGAAATCACCATTGCCAGCAAGTTCCGAGGCAAATACCTCTCCATCATGCCGCTGGGTAAGCACCTGCTCCCCAGGTAGAACGTTCTGTGTCCTCGGCAGTTAATCATTCCTTGGCATAGATCATAGAATCATAGGGTTGGAAGGGACCCTGAGGATCATCTAGTCCAAGCTTCCTCAAACTCGGCCCTCCAGATGTTTTGAGAGTACAGTTCCCATCATCCCTGACCACTGATCCTGCTAGCTAGGGATCATGGGAGTTGTAGGCCAGAAACACCTGGAAGGCCGAGTTTGAGGACGCCTAGTCCAACCCCCTGCAATGCAGGAATATGCAGCTGTCCCTTATGGGGATTGTACCTTGGCGTTATCCGCACCACGCTTAGGCCCATTGTTGTTGGGGAATTCCTTGTATCTCTAAGGCAGGGTTTCCCAAACTGTTTTTGGACTACAACTTCCATCTTCCCTAGCTAGCAGGACCAGTGGTCAGGGATGGTGGGAATTGTAGTCCAAAAACAACTGGAGACCCAAGTTTGGGAAACCCTGATCTAAGAGATCTCCTCTTCTATTTAAGAGCACCAAATCAACATACCGTATTTTTTGCTCTATAAGACTCACTTTTCCCCTCCTAAAAAGTAAGGGGAAACTTGTGTGCGTCTTATGGAGCAAATGCAGGCTGCGCAGCTATGCCAGAAGCCAGAACAGCAAGAGGGATTGCTGCTTTCCCTGCACAGCGTTCCCTCTTGCTGTTCTGGCTTCTGAGATTCAGAATATTTGTCTTCTTGTTTTCCTCCTCCAAAAACTAGGTGCGTCTTGTGGTCTGGTGCGTCTTATAGAGCGAAAAATACGGTATATATTTTTGCCAGCAACCGACTGAATGAAGATAGCGACAGTCTGGGAGTGCCCTTAGACTGCCTTGAGGTTCTCCAAAGGCCTGTCCATGTTCATGGCTGGCAGCAATTCAGCAGGTCATGGAACTGATTCTAAACCTGACAGAGGACTTGACAACCTCAGCAGTGGGAGTTGGCTGGTAGAGGAAGGGATGCTCCGAACCATCTCCATCTGAGCATCCTCTCCCTCTAATCGCTGGTCCTAGCGATAGCTGCTAGAATCTTTGAGAAAGTGCAGAAAGACCCCTTTCTAGACTGGCTTATGCTGTCATGTCAAAGTTGGAACATGTGGGAATCTGTGGGGAAGGCCCTGTGGCACAGGGATGGAGCCTTTGCAATGCATGCAGAAGGTCCCAGGTTCAGGCCCTGGCATCTCCAGGTAGGGCTGGGAATGCCCTGCCCCAAACCCTGGGAAACTGCTGCCATTCAGTGGGTCCACAGATCTTGTTGGGACTTTTTTAAATTAGCAAAGTCCGACACCCCCCCCCCCAGGAAGTGTAAATCTGGATCAAATTAGGGATAGATGGGTGGGCTGGCATTTTGATGCCAACCATGTTGTGTGGACCCTGCCCAAAAAATGTGCCTGTGTGAGGATCCTATAATAAACACCCTCCCAGAAGCCCCCTTCGTCCCCTTTCCCCTGTTATGTGAATCCTGCTGCCCAGGCATGGTGGAATATTTAGTCCATCTCCATGGTGGGCAGTGAGCAAGCACATGATGTTCATCAGAAATCCCACCAGCCTGTTGCCTGGATTAGATCAGAAGTCCATCTAGCCCAGCATCCTGTTCCCACTGTGGCCTGTGGGGAGCCCGCAAGCAGGACCTAGAAGCAAGAGTGTCTCTTTTCTTCCCTG
The DNA here is from genome assembly GCF_965153285.1 of Podarcis tiliguerta. Taxonomy (NCBI): domain Eukaryota; kingdom Metazoa; phylum Chordata; class Lepidosauria; order Squamata; family Lacertidae; genus Podarcis; species Podarcis tiliguerta. The sequence goes on from NC_139549.1 coordinate 24,484,697, forward strand.
CAGGTTACATCCACTTGGAATTCCACTCCAGCGGCAACCACTACGTCTGGCAGAAGGTGACCTCCACCGTTCACAACATCATCGTGGGCAAGCTCTGGATCGACCAGGTCAGCTGAGCAAGAACTCCCCTAGCGGTCACACAGGGTCCCCGGACGTTTCACCGTCTATTGATCCCTGTGCCACCACTTTATTTCTCGCTGCCACCACCCAGGCCCTACCTGGTACAATACTGAGTCCAGTCAGTTTATTGGAACATAAACTTCTGTTTATTTATTGCAGTTTAGCAAGTGTGTGGTTTCATAAACGGTATTAGTCCATTACAATCATGGGGTGCCTATCCAGACCTGTAACTTCCGCCACCTGCTTTCACTCACTAAACCACCTCTCAGATACAGTGGTACCTCGGGTTACATACGTTTCAGGTTACATACGCTTCAGGTTACAGACTCTGTTAACCTAGAAATAGTGCTTCAGGTTAAGAACTTTGCTTCAGGATGAGAACAGAAATCGTGCTCCGGCAGCGCAGCGGCAGCAGGAGGCCTCATTAGCTAAAGTGGTGCTTCACGTTAAGGACAGTTTTAGGTTAAGAATGGACCTCCGGAACAAATTAAGTACTTAACCTGAGGTACCACTATATTTACTTGTCTTCCTAGCCCCTAACTGTTCCTGACTCAGCTTATTTCGCTACACTAACTCAACCTACCCACAGACTCTATCCCAATTCACTCCCACTCCAACCAACCACCCAACTCCCAACGAACTCTCCCTTCGCCCCTCCCAGAGCTGGTTTTATAGTCCCTCTGACTCCACCCCCTGGGTTCTGATTGGGTAACCTGTTTAACTATTTCACCTCCAGCACTCTCCTATGTTAACGTCACAGTCACGGGTAGTGGGAATTAATGGAAGAACACAAGAAGAGCTCGCTGGATCAAGCCAATGGCCCCTTTGTTCCAGCATCCTGTTCTCACAGTGACTAACTGGATGCCCCAATGGGCAGGATTTGAGCACAAGAGCTCTCTCCCTTCCTGTGGTTTCCAGCAACTGTCAGCCAGGAGCACTGCTGACTCCAGTATAGCCATTGTGGCTGGTACCCACTTCTCTTCCATGAATTGGTCCAGTCCTCTTTGAAAGGCATCCAACCTGGTGGCGGTCCCTGGTGCCTCCCTGCAGGAGTGAGTTCCATAGTTTTAACTATGTACTGCACCGAGAATGGAGCCCATACTAGGGACAGTGGGTGGGCCTCATTATACATTACTGAAGGCTTCCTGTGAGTCTTCTCACACATTGTGCATTCATGTGCTCCCCTGAAGGTGCAAAGAGTGAAAGCAACAGCACACATTTACAGGTGAGCGACAGAACAGGCACACTCTTTGGCAAGCTGAGATAGGGCACGGTGACCCTCTTCCGACTTTACCCTCGATGGCAAGCCCAGACTCGCTGCCACCAAATGTGTGAAATGGCCCAATAGACTTCCCATCCCGCAAGACAAATATCTGTTGCATCTGAGTAATTGGCCTCTCTTACTTCTATGTAGGAATGATTAAATATTTGCAGAAGCAACCCTGTTGCAAGTTGATATATTATTGCTTTTAACTTAATAGAATTTACATGCACATCCTGTGTTTTAAACAGCTGCATTCAATCTTATTTTGGCACGTGTTTGGCGTTGCTTAAAAAAAGGCATGATTTAAAGCCCTTTTGTGGTTTAGAGTAACGTACATGGAGCTTTCAAGATACTCAGAGGTTAAGGTAAAGGTAAAGGGACCCCTGACCACTAGGTCCAGTCGTGACCGACTCTGGGGTTGTGGCGCTCATCTCGCTTTATTGGCCGAGGGAGCCGGCGTACAGCTTCCGGATCATGTGGCCAGCATGACTAAACCCCTTTTGGCAAACCAGAGCAGCGCACGGAAATGCGATTTACCTTCCCGCCAGAGCGGTACCCATTTATCTACTTGCACTTTGAGGTGCTTTTGAACTGCTAGGTTGGCAGGAGCAGGGACCCGGCAACAGGAGCTCATCCCGTCGCGGGGATTCGAACTGCCGACCTTCTGATCGGCAAGTCCTAGGCTCTGTAGTTTAACCCACAGCGCCACCCGCGTTACCCCCATATTATTTTGAAAGTCGAGAAATCTCTCCTGAATTGCTGGTGGGGTAGATATGGAAGAAATGTAGAACTAATCTCTTTGCATTTTCTTTCCTCTCATTTTCCCTAGTCTGGTGACATAGAAATCATCAACTACAAATCAAAAGACAAATGCCAACTGAAATTCACTCCCTACAGCTATTTCTCCAGAGATGTCCCCCGAAAGGTAGGATCATGAACGGATCATCTGTTCTGGGAGAGAGAGAGGGGAACTTTTATGTTCAGTTAGTTGAAAATTAAATAAAAAGTTCTATTTTAAAAGGGAAAAAGAAAACCAGAGAGCATAAGTTAGTTGAAACAGGGGTAGCCAACATGGTGCCTTCTGGGTGTTGTGTTGGACTATAACTCCCATCATCTCTGACCACTGGCCCCATGCTGTTGGGATTTGATGGGAGTTGTAGTTCAGCAACATTTCGTGGGCACTACATAACGTCTGAACAAAAGCATACACATGTATTACAATAATAAAATTGAATCATCCGGTTTATAATTGCAATGGTCATTTCATGGCCAAAGACCCATCTGGTCCAAGATGCCCATGGGCTTCACCCCTATAAAGTCCTTTATGGTCATCATCAATTGATCCAGAGCAGATTCCAACGTATAGTTAGCAGAGTAAACACGTTGCAGGATTCCAAAAAAATAACACCAGAGGCAATTAATATTTCATCCAGCAGAGCTTTACTGCTACTGAAGGCAATTGAGCATAATGGTCACAAATCCAATACATTCAGGATTGGCACTGTCCATAAGAAATGCAGTTGCAGCAGACTTAACTTAAACTTACAATAACTTACAATAAGATTAAAACCTTAACACTAAGCGTACTATGTACAGAACACCACACAGTTGGAAAGAAAGATAGAAAAAAGTAAAACTCAGGCTCCTTCTGGCCATATTATTATTATAGTCAGCATGACCTTGACAGAAAGAGATAACAGAACCAGTTTAAGCCAGCTGTACTCAGCTTCTCTGAAGGAATAACCCAAACACCATGAACCTTCTGCTTGTTTCTTTCACACAGAGAAGCTTCCAGAAGCCTCTTGAATTAATTAGAATAGGAACGATCTCTACACATCAGATCAATACTTTCTGTACCAAGAAATGCAAACTAACAAGCCCCACCAGCAGGATGTGGGCCTAAGGGCACTCTCACTCTAAAAAAAGCCTTCTCTAACCCAGTGCCCTCCAGATATTGCTGGATTCTAACATTAATCAGCCCTAGCCAGCTTGTCTAATGGTCAGGGATGAAGGAAATTGTGCTTTTAAACATCAGGAGGGAACCAAGTTGAGGAAGGTTGCTCTAGACCATGAGCTGGGTGGGACGCGGCTGCTCGCGGATGTTGCGTCTCTACGGAGGGGCTTTGAATCCTCAATGTTCCTTCCTAGGTGACAGGCCTAGTCATGGATGCGGAGGGCACAAGTCACTATGTCATGTCCGGCACATGGGACGAGAAGATGGAGTGCTCCAAAATCGTGCAGAGCAGCCAAGGAAACGGCAGCTCAGAGGGCAAGGTGCCCAAAACCGTCTACCAGACGCTGTCCCCCAAGGTCCTGTGGCAGAAATACCCTCTTCCGTGAGTCTGCCCAACAGGGCTCGGGTGCCGCGGGTGTCGCCAAACCCACATGCCTGCGTATTTTAGGGGCTGGTGTAAGAATCACGTTTCCGTGGCGAATGGGTCTGACAAACAGCAAACCATCTTGTCTCCAGATGTTTGCCTCTCCAGATGTTGCCAAACAGCACCTCCCATCAGCCCCTGCAACCAATGGCGAGGGATGATGGGAGTTGTAGTTCGGCAACACCTGGAGGACCCCAGGCTGCCCACACCTATTAAGCTGAGTCAGACCATTAGTCTTGTCTCTGTCGCTGCTCCCTAATCTGGCTGATGGTGGTTCTGGGAGGTCGCTGGTAGAGGTCATCCTTTTCAAACCCAGAGACCCAGAATTGAACACTGGACCTGCTTACGTTCTGCCGCTGCAGGGCAGGGGGAGGGAGGGTGTAACAGGTGCAGAAATCCAAATGGCAGCCTACCTGCCCTCGTTTTAACTTTCCGAAGGAGCATTTATATCCCACCTCTCCTCCAAAGAGTGTGTGCCTGGGTTTTCCTCTCTGTGTTTTCCCCTCACAACAACCTTGTGAGGTAGGCACCTGTCAGGGAACTGCCATCGGAGCCAGAAGGAGAGGGAGGGCTCCAGAGGGATTCCGGAGAGCGTCCCGGGAGGGAGAGAAGCAGCACATCTTCTGGGGAAGGAAATCAGCGTAACACCAGTGGAGAAGGGGGGCAGATGGGGGTATCGGAGAGGTGGCTCTAGGACTCCTTGCTGGAGACCAGTAGAGAGAGTACGGGTCCTCCGATGCCCACACCCTCCCTGCGCAGAAGGCTTCCGCGCAGGGAGAGTAGGTGGAGACTAGGCATCAAAGAACTTTTATGCTGGAAGAAGTTCAAGAAACGCCCACTGACGGATTCTGCCAGCGATTGAGACAGCCGTCCAGACAGAAAGGGTCCACTCAGGCAACCCACCCAGGTGTGGCGCTGATTTACGCACGAGCAACCCCTAGAACCATTACAGCACCCTTTTGGTAATTCCCCAAGAGTTCTGTGGCAGCCCCTGTGGAATTCCTTCCTGGCGAGAGTTGCTTCTTGCCCATTACAGAGCTTTTGTCGTAAGCTGAAGGCCTCTTTATCCTGACCTTTGACACATACACACACACACACACACAGAAAACACACACACATCTATATATCCCATCCTATTTGTCTGATTGCAAATTGTTTTAGCCAATTTTAAATATTGTATTTTTATAATGTTGTCACTTTCCCCCTTGGACCTCATGGCGAAGGGCCAGTAAGAAAACCAGGAAATATTAGTAAGCAGCTGTATAGCCCAAGAGGCAGTAAGTGGCCCAAGGTCACCTACCTGAGAGCTTTGTGGTTTAGTGTGTGTTTGAACCCTTGTCTCTCGTGGCCTAAGTCCCACGCCCTAAGGTATTCTAGTCACTATTATTATTTACTAAGTATATTAGGTTGGGTCTTTGTCATGGCCACTCAAAGTGATATTAAGCAATATAAAAATAAAAAACCATACATACAAACATGAAAACCAGCATTAAAAAAATCTAAAATATAATCTTGTTTGTTTGCTTTTAACTACATTAAAGCATCTCGCCTGTGCAAAAATGCCATAGATAATTAAAAGCCAAGGCCTGGTGAAAAGAGAATGTGTTTGTCTGGTGCCTAAGGATATGTAGCAGTGGCGCCCGGCAAGCCTCCCTGGGCAGAGCATTCCCACAAGCAGGAAGCCACATTGAAACGGCCCGTTTTTGGGTTTCCACACTATGCTCATAACTACATTGGCATGATTGCGCACCACTGGGGCCTGATCCCTTGGGAAGTTCTTTCTGTGTCAGTTGAAGTGCAGCTGCATGTGATGGGCGCAAAAATGTGTGGGCGCAAAAATGCCACCGCATGTTTTTATTTAATTAATTTATTTATTGAATTTATATACCGCCCTGTACCTGGAAGTCTCAGGGCAGTTCACAGAAAAGATCCCAATATATGAAACAAAAATAAAAACAATACCCCCCCCCCAAGAGTCACATTTTTAAAAGGGCATAGGATGTCCATCAGGTCAACCATCAGGTTAAAAAGGAACATTTTTGCCTGGCGCCTAAAGGTGTCTAATGAAGGCGCAAGGCAAACTTCTCTGGGGAGAGCATTCCACAGACAGGGAGCCACTGCAGAGAAGGCCCCGTTCTCGTGATGCCGCCCTCTGGACTTCATGAGGAGGAGGCACACAAAGAAGGGCCTCAGAATATCATCTCAGGGTATGTTCATATGGAAAGAGGCGGTCCTTGAGGTATTGCGGTCCTGAGCCGTTTAAGGCTTTATAGATCAAAACCAGCACTTTGAATTGGTTCTGGAAACTAATCAGTAGCCAGTGCAGCCGGACTAGGATCAGTGTAATATGTTCAAACCATCTTGCTCCGGTGAGCAACCGTCTTGCTGAGTTCTGCCCTAGCTGAAGTTTCTGAACTGTCTTCAGAGGCAGCCCTACATACAATGCATTGCAGTAATCTATCTTTGAAGTTACCAGAACATAGACAACAGTAGTTTGGCTATCCCTGTTATGATCTTAGCCATGGGAAGGGACTTCAGATGCCCAAACACCTAAGCCCATTCATGCAATGGACACACGCTCTTTCTTAAACCGGCTATGGGTCTTCCTCCTGCAGGGAGAACGCTGAAAACATGTACTTCTTCTCCAACCTGGCTTTGACGTTGAACGAGCCCGAAGAGAGGATAGCCCCCACGGACAGCCGCCAGAGGCCTGACCAGCGGCTCATGGAGAACGGCAAGTGGGACGAAGCCAACGCGGAGAAGCAGCGGCTGGAAGAGAAACAGCGGGCCGTGCGGCGCAAGCGGGAGGCAGAGGCGGCGGAGGCACTGGAGGAAGGTACGGGTACCTAGCAGTGCCAACCTAGCAGTTTGAAAGCACGTCAAAGTGCAAGTAGATAAATAGGCACCACTCCTGCGGGAAGGTAAATGGCGTTTCCGTGTGCTGCTCTAGTTCGCCAGAAGCGGCTTAGTCATGCTGGCCACATGACCCGGAAGCTGTACGCTGGCTCCCTCAGCCAATAAAGCGAGATCAGCGCCACAACCCCAGAGTCGGTCACGACTGGACCTAATGCTCAGGGGTCCATTTACCTTTTTTTTTTACAGAGAACATGCATTACCTCATATTACACAGCTGACAGCGCACAGTAACTTCCACATTGGCATGAGATTGTGCGCACTAACATCCTCCCGGTTCCTCTGCTTGCTGTTGGTGTCCGTCGCCAGGGGTCATCCTTTCAAAAACCATGAATTTTCATACACTGAAGGCTTAAACAAACTCCAAGGGGAGGGCCTACCAATTTTATAAATGTTAAGTTGGCTACAGTGCCTAAATGCATTCCACACTGCTTCACACATTAAACGCCCGCTTCTGGGTCCGAGACCCAGGAAACACCGTGACAGAAAACGAGGCCGCCATCAGGGGTAGCAACGGAACTGGTGATTCACTGTGCTAGAGAAGAAACTAAAACTTAATTTTTTTAGTATCCGGTTAGATTCACAAAATGTTTAGGGGTATGCGTACCCCTGAATCCTGTCCCCCTTAAAAAAAACCCACTGTCCTAGCCATGATGGACGTCCTCTGCCCCCACAGATGGAGGCAGCTATGCTTCTGAATGCCAGTTGCTGGAGACCACAAGAAGGGAAAATGTGCTCAGGTCCTGGCTTCCCACAGGCACCTGGTTGGCCACTGTGAGAACAGGACTCCTCTTACGTAAATTCCAAGACCGCTGTGTTAACCCCTTCCCTCTTCCTTTTCTTTACAGGCAAGGACTACAGAGGCTACAGCCCGCTGTGGTTTGAGCGGAAGGTCGACCCGGTCACCGGGGAGCTGATGTGCGTTTACAAAGGTGGATACTGGGAAGCGAAGGAGCAGCAGCAATGGAGTGCATGCCCCAATATATTCTGAGCGGCTTCTGAGCTGGACTGGCATCTCCCGGGGCGGAAGGGGAGCCTCCCCCCTCATCCTGCCCACCGGAAAGAAGAGCTGGTAGCAGAAGCACTCCAAGCAACATCCTGCTGGTCCACACACACTTCCAAGAAACACACAAGAGTTTAAATAAATGCAGATTTTTTAAAAAAAGAAGAGAGAAAAAACTGCAAGACGAAAACCAAACAGGGAATTCCAAACCTATTTTTATGCACTAATGAAATGGCATTTGGGGGTGTTGTTTTTTTTCCTTTTAAGTGACTTTTTAAAACTACCAATTAGGATTGAGATGGATATTTCTTTTCTTTTCTTTTCTTTTTAAGCCTGGCCTATTTATTGCCGCATCATGAGATGCAGCCTCCTTACATATTTTGAGCCTCCGGTTTTCTTAACCGAAGCTCTGACATTTCCAAAGATGCACGTATTTGTGGGGGAATGATGTATGTTTTATTCTTTTTTCTTTCTTTCTCATTTGTGCGCTGGGGACTTGAAATATCTTTTATATATAAAATAGTATACATATAATTCAGGTTCTTTTTCTAAAGATGCAGCAACTCCCTAACCCATGTCCCAGATGGGTCCTAAATTCTAGGGAGAAAGTGCGGTGTCGGGGGGGGGGGTGTAGGGGAGGAGTTAACAAGCCAATAACTTTCCCCCACCCCATTTTGAGTTTTGCATCTTTGGAGAAGGGTTGGAGGAGCGTTCAGACAACTGTGGTTTAAGTTCCCTCCCATGCTTTTTGGAGTACTTGGATCCAGTATCGGTCAACAGGCAATATTTTTGTTACTTCGTCTTTAAAAATCAAGTCTCTGGATGGTTTTGGGGTGTGTATGGCCATTTAATTTTGGTTCTGTAATCACTCCCTTGGTAGAGAAGTCCCCCTTTTGCCGGCTGGTTGTTCTTTTCCGGAAGGACTTTCCCGGTGCGGCTAGGCTTGGGGAGAGCTGGAGATGAACCCTGGCACGCCTCGATGCCATCTTGCTAGTTCCTACCCCCCTCACTTTGAGATTACGGCACAGGAGCTGGGTGCAAGCCCAGGCAGGGTGGAACTGAAGGCTCCCCCACAATCTATTTGGTTAGAAACAGCACCCCCCTTCTCCATCACACACCCACAAGGCTGCTCATTCACACAGCCAGCAGTCACAACAAACTGCCGAGCCCATGGCGCCGTGGATTAATGTGACGCCGGTGGTGAGGCGCATCTGGGCAGCACTCTCTCCATGCGCAAATGTGAGACACCTCTGTGGGCCTCGCTGGCGCCATCTTTGTAGGAAGCACACATGGACACTCCCTCTCCTTGCTTGCTCTCCTCTTCATCAGAGGCCTGGTGACTGGAAGATGCAGAGAGCGGTGCTGGCAGAGATGTCAGGGGGCACTGCCCTCTGCTGCAGTCAAGGGGAAAGTGGGTTTTCCAAGGACAAACGCCTTCATCCCAGATGCCTCACAAGTAGCAAGTCAAAATGTGCTCTCTCTCTCTGTCTTTCTCAGAGCATCCCATTCTCTCTCCTGTCCCTGTTTGTCAATAAAGGCTAGCCACTGAGCTGCCGACAAACCCACGTTCTCTGAAATCGCAGAGGCACTGATACCGTTTTGCCAGCTGTTCTTAAATTGCCCGACTGACCACCTTTCTCCCCTGACCAGAACTTGCACAAGCAGGCTCTAGTTTCAGCCCTAGTTCTGGGTTTTTTTGGGGGGGTGTTCCAGGGAAGTTCTGCCTGGCACCTGGAGTTGCACATCCCTCTTTCAAACCGGCTGGTTTGCCAATGCCGAAGGCCTGGCTGCCTGGCGTTTCCCTGTGAAAGAATGGTGCTTGGGACAAATGTCCCTTACGTCCAATGGGCCAGGCGGCTCTTTTTGAGAACTGAACAGGGTCCATAAGGCCTTTTGCCTTTGGAAAATAACAGAGCCGCCCAGACCTCTGGCTCACAAAATCACATCTTGACAGATGCAGGAACCAGCGGATTTCTTGTGGCCAGGCACATTTTTGCGGGGCGGCGGGGAGAAAACGAGCAATAACGAACTTCAGGGCTTCACTCTCTGCCCCCAGATTGCAAAGGGGAGGTCTTGAGTCAGGTTATCCCCCAGAGGGATTTCCAAAAACCCTTTCCCTCACAGCACCTGTAGGAACTGATATTTACTCTCTGCGTTCGCAAGTATATATGTATATACATGCACACACACCTTTGCACAGTATATTTATATATTTATACAAATCTACATAACCTGTGCAAATACACACACACACAAACACACATATACACACCGTACAATGTAACTGTAGTGACTGAACATCAGTATGCCAACAGCTGATTTCAGTGTGCTCTTTAATCTTAATTATTTATTTGCTTCTAATTTATATATATTATATATATAAAAATATATATAAAATTATTTTTGTTTAAATTTATATGGTACATAAAGTAGGGGTGGGGATAATAATGAAGACGGGTGTGTGCCTCTGTCTGAATTTTCTTTTTATAGTGCAAATTACATGTACGGTAAATCTTGATTCCTCTTTTCAGGGTAGGTGTCCTCTGTCTCTCTTTCTTTCTTAACGAGAAAAATAAAAGTGTCGAGGTTAGAGGCACCGTCCATGCTGAGCTCCTGTTCATTTCGACGGCTTGCGCAGGAGAGCGGTCTCCAGGATTGTGCCCCCAGACCATTGATTTATACACAGAGAGAAGAGATATGGGTCTTGCCTTGCTAACATTTGCTCCATAGCTGCAGACTGAATAGATTCAGCAGGCCGGGTGTGTGCCGGCCTCCTCTTGAGCAAGCCCGTTTCTCAGCAGGTGTTTCAAAGGAGACGCTCCTGGTAGATATGGCTTCTAAGGGTCCCGATTGCTCGGCCTCCCCCAAACCTGTGCGCTTCCAGATGTTTTGGACTACTGCTGGGGAAGGCTGATCCATGTCCAGTGTGAGGAAGCTTTGGCCCTCCAGATGTTGCTGCAATGCAATTCCCATCGTCCCCAGCCATGGGCTATGCTTGCTGGATCCGATGGGAGTTTGTCTGGGAAGCCAAAGGTTCCCCCGCACCCAAATCTAGAAGAAGAAACCATCCCTTTCTAAAGAAAGCAACACATTTCCTGTTCCTGAAAATTCCCATCGAGCCAAAACAGTAGCTTCTGATGCAGTGTTCCTCTTGTGTTTTACTTGAAAAAAAATTGCTCAAGGTACTACCACTTTTGGGGTGCTTCTTTTGGATCTGTTTCCCCTCCTGTATCCTGGCGGGGGGTGGGAATGTAAATGTGTGCGTCTGAATTTTTATTTATTTTTTTAAAAGTCAAAACCTGCTGCAGCAGTGTTGCCAAAGCCCACCACGAACTGCTGTTTTAAATATATAAATACGTATATATAGATAACGTTTCAATTGAGTCAGCATTATGTCTTCGACAAGGGTAGCTTTTTCTTAGGTAGCAACAACAACATGCTGCAAAACTCGTGGGCAGAAGCGAAAGAAGTTTGATGCTGTTCTTGAAAATCTGGTGTATATGTATATGTGTGTGTGTGTGTGTGTGTGTGTGTGTGTAGGACAGTTGTACTCCAAATGAATTGAAAGAGGGTTTTAATTTGGATAAATGATTTCTTTCAAACACACTTTTTGAAAAATTGACTTTCCCCTGTTCATATATACAGCCTAGCGCGGAGGCAGTTCTGTGAGCTCTGAGGCTGCAAACGGGTGTCGTTTTTCCAGAATCAAAAGGGGAAGCGACAGAGCCATTGTTGCACCAACGTGGGCACAGAAACCATTTTTTTGTTGTTGTTGCATCCATTACCTGTACAAGTATGGCATGGTTTGTTTTTAATGCTTGAAAAACCCACCAACCTATTTGGCCTGAAGTCACAGTGGGACAGGAAAGGATATCTCCCTCCAGGGATTACGTTTCTTCACCTCCTTTTACTTTCTGCAGCTAGAGACAGTTCCGCAATGGGGGGGTCTCGGTTTTTTCTCTTTCCAGACAGCTGATGCACCATCTTCAGAAATGGGAATGGCTTGCTGGAGAATTAAAACAGGTCCGTTGCATTGTGAGGAGCTGCTCTCGAAATAGTTGAGGACGATGGGTGTCTGGCTTTTTGCCAGGCTGACTCTTTCCCCTGCCACAAACTGTAGCATTTTCCCAGAACTTCCGAGCCAATGTGATCCAGTCTGCTGGACCACCTCAGATGCGATTATTCCGCACGAGCTTTCCCTAACCTGGTTTCCTCCCAGTGTTTTGGACTACAGCTCCCATCAGCCCCCAAGATCACTTTGCCGTGCTGGCTGGGGCTGATGGGAGTTGTAGTCTAAAACATCTGGAAAGCACCCGGTAAGAGGGGGGATGTTGCTGGAGACACCTGGATGCCCCTCTTCCTAAGATGCTCTTTTACCTAGAGCCGGAACAACCGAGCAAGCAGTGGTTTTCAACTCTTTGTACACTCTTTCTCAGTTCAGTTTTTAATGCTGTAAAAAATAAAAGATACAGGGGTTTCTTGCTTTGCTTTTGTTTTCACTTTAAAGGCCTAATTCAGTTTCATTTTTTTAAAAAATAAAATGGACTGGGAATTACAGCTCTTTCTAATGCCTTATTGTCTGTGCTTACTTGACGGTGAGTCTAAGCAAAGCAGTTTGTCACTTTCCCTCTTTTCTTCAACTCGGCAGTAACTAGGTCTCATTGCCGCTTAAATAAATGAAACCTGACAAGTGCAGGCTAGGCTCATTAGGCGCCGGCACCTGAATGTGCAGGGATTGGAGCAGGAAAGGGACATCCCGTTCCCAAAGCAGAATATACTGCCCAACGGACCAAGCCAAAGAGCTGAGCATTTGGCCCGAACCCTGAGCAAATGGCGGCGGCTTGACTAGAGATGGCACAACTCCACAGTCTGCCTTTAAGAAATAAAACGGGGAGAACATGGGAAGAAATGTTACAATGCCATGCTCTGTAAAGGTAAAGGGACCCCTGACCATTAGGTCCAGTCATGGCCGACTCTGGGGTTGCAGCGCTCATCTCGCTTTATTGGCCGAGGGAGCCGGCATACAGCTTCCGGGTCATGTGGCCAGCATGACTAAGCCACTTCTGGCGAACCAGAGCAGCGCACGGAAACGCCATTTAACTTCCTGCCGGAGTGGTACCTATTTATCTACTTGCACTTTGACGTGCTTTCAAACTGCTAGGTTGGCAGGAGCAGGGACTGAGCAACGGGAGCTCACCCCGTCGCGGGGATTCGAACCGCCAACCTCCTGATCAGCAAGCCCTAGCCTCTGTGGTTTAACCCACAGCGCCACCCGCATCCCTGCCATGCTCTGTAAGAGTGTTATATTGCAGGGGAAATATCAGACCGCTTGTCTGGGAGGTTTGTGGGCATCCCTTTCCTTTGAACTCACTTCCTGGCATTACTGGAGAAGGTGCAGAAATGTCCTTTCTCCTCAGCAACCTGCCACCCACTCCTGCTGTCCTCAGAAGCTTTGCGGCCAGGCATGGCACCCGAATTTGGGGAGTTTAATCGCAGCAGGGGAGTCTCTCGGCAAAGCAGCCCCTTTAACCAAGAGCCTCTTCCTGTCCTCTCCTGCGTGACAGCGACACTTAACAAGAGCACCGTCTTCCTCGTCTTTTCTACTTCTGTCTCATCAGAGGATTATAATGTCATTCTACCGTAAATGCTGGTTGAATGTAATACTTTCAAACAAATATTATTGTGAGCGATCCCTCTTTGCTGACACAGTAATAGTAATAAAAAGTGGATTCCGGAGTTTTAAACCTTAAACTGTGCTCAGACCCATCGCTTCTGCCCAAAGGTGGGGCATCATAGGGAGGTTGGGCTGTTTCTTGGTTTGGAAGCAGCATTGGGAACCTCTGGCCTTCCAGATGTTGCTGGATTGCAACTCCCCCATCACCCCTTAACCACTGGCTGTGCTGGCTGAGGCCAGTGGGGAGTCAAAAAAACATCTGGAGGGCCACCAGTTCCTCATCCCTGGCTTGGATAGCTGAGAATTCACTGAAGTTGGAAGCAATGGGCAGCTTAAAGGTCGCTCATTGGTGGTGAATGTGTAAACAGGAAAGCTCAGGGGCTCACGGTTCTCTGTTCTTCTACCTGCGAGGTCAGTTGGCTTTGGAAGGAAATACACACTGCATGTGCTCAGAGGCATGCTGCTTTGTATTATAACTTCCCATTTTCCCATCTGGATTTGGCAAAAGCTTCTGGTTATGGGAGTAGGGGCCTACCTAGTGCCTGAGGACCTTGATTAGCTGGAAATATGGGTAGGAAAGGTCGCTGAAGACATCCCTCCCCCAAATTTTCTTTGAAGCCACAAGAAGCACCATGAAGCCCAGCCTAATCACAATGATAGGCAATGAACTGTTTCTTAAGGAAACTTCACTGCATCCCTGCAATTGCCTGAGTGGCCACTTATCATTCCAGTGGATTCCAAGGGGACCTTGTTTCCTCCTCCATTATAATAATATTTTTTTTATTTATACCCTGCTCTTCCCAATTTAAAAACTGGGCTCAGGGCGGCTAGCAGCAAATATAAAACATTGATTAAAATGCAACTATAAAACAGCATAAAATACAACGTAAAATGCAGCATCGGTATCAACAAAATTCAAAAATTCAGGGGTCATTTTGGGAAGGGGAAAAAAAACAAAACCAACTGGCCAAGTTGGTCCTACTAGGGCCAGCAAGGAGACCAGGGAAGAATTTAAATGTGGGGTCCCAGAAAGGGTTTCTTCATAGAAGAGGAAAGGGAAAAGAGAATAGAGGATCAGGCTAATTCAAACTGAAGGCCAGACGGAATAGCTCACTCTTACAGGCCCTGCGGAAGGAGATCAAGTCCTGCAGGGCCCTAATCTCGTGGGACAGAGCATTCCATCGGGCTGGAGCCATCACTGAACCCTAACCCTGCGGGACATACCAGGAGATGCGGTCCCGTAAGTAGCAGCTGAAGCTAGGTGGCACCACTCCATGTATCAGATCCTCCAGCATGTGATGGGCATCACAGCTGCTAGAGCCGTCTCTGCAAGCTAGTACTCTCCAGTTGGTTTTGGACTGTGGCATGCTAGTTGGTTGTAGTCCAAAGCAGCTGGAAGGCACCAGGTTGGAGGAACTGCTGTGTCAGGGGAAGACAGTTTCTCTTGCGCTCCGTTCATCACTGCCAGTTTTGAAAAAGGATGTAGAGGGCCTCTTGAACTCAGGAACAGGCGGACCACTTTAGTGGGATGCTTTTAAAACTGTTGTTTTCTTTTTATCCTGCCCTCCATCGTAGAACTGAAGGTGGTGCATATTTGTTTATAAAATACATTTATTCTGCAATTGCATAAAAAATACCAAAGCAACGTTCAGCAAACACACACACAATATCACATAAAAAGTGTGGTTGCAAATCATCAATCAGCTGTTATAGATGTTTTTCTTAATTTTTAGAATAAGCCTGGCAGCATAAAAAAAAAAAAAGTTTGAAGGCGATTCAGAAGATGCACCTCCTGAATGAATCTCTTGGAAGAGCATTCCAGAGGAAATGACACCAAAGGCTTGGTTTTGTGTCAATGTCAAACTCTACATACATTAAACACAATAGAAACACCGCCACCCAACCCCACCCCCTTCCATTTTCCCTCTCTCCACCCCCCTTTTTCTTTTCTTCTCCCCCTAATGCCTCAACAAATGAAATGGATTTGTAAAAATGTTACATGGAAAAACAACGAGGCATTACACTTACTTCTGTAAAACAAGAAAACCCTTAATAAAAAAGAAAAAGAAAAAAAAAGTTTTTATAAGGTCTTGCACACCATTGTTCTGGGTCTTTCCTCTCTCCTGCGAGTGAGGGGAACACCCTGCTGCAACAGTACAATAAAGGCCAAGCCTACAGGCTGCTGATTTGCTCCAAAAAAAAAAAAAAAAATCTTTGGGGGATGACAAGTGAAGCTTTGCCTGGGACCTTTTCCTTTTGCAGGGGCCTTGATTTTCTATGAAGGCCTGTGCAGGACTCAAATGAAATAAACACAGTCTGTGCAGCACAACCACCATTCATTTCAAGGCTTATGGAGGAAGACCTCATTCGTGCCCTCTTTTCAGGCCCCTGCAGTTGGCGGCGGTGGTGCAACAGGAAGGAGCAAAGTACTTATGGAAAGGTGTGCGTGTGCAGGACTTATGGTCTCCACCTACACAAAAATCCCTTTCTACATTGCATTATAGCTGTAAAAAGGGTCAGATGGGAGGTGCGCTTGCAAAATGGTTGTGGTCCTAGGAGAAAGCTAGGTGGAGGTATAAGACCAACAGTGCCCCCTTGTGGCGCATTTCCGCCCTTCATTTACAGATCATAGTTGGATCTGCAGACTACAGTCTTATAGCCATGGGCGTAGCCAGGATTTTTGTTGGGAAGCCAAATATTTATTTCAGGAGCTTTTTTAAGGAGATCCCGCCCCCTCAAGCAGTCCTTTTGTGGGGAGGCAGTCACAGGTTAAAATACCCCCAAAAGACGACATTACGGGAAGCAAGCTTCCTAGGGCGCGGGGGAGGGCAGGCATCTAGGGGGAAGTAATTGAGTACTTTCAATACTTTTTGCGGATCTGCCCCCCTCCCTTGGCTACGCCCATGCTTATAGCCTTGCTTTCCCTTAATACTAAAGACTCGGGGGTTGCCGAGGAGAAGCGCTTTGCACGTGCACAAACGCACCCTTTACCATTAACACCTGCTCCCGCCCCCCGCCCCCCGCCCCAATGGTGGGTCTCTGCAGCGCGACAGAGACGCTCCCCTTCCCGCCGCCTCTTGCAACTTTCCGCCGAGCCGCGTTGTTTGGCAACGGGCACGACTCCCCACCAATAGGAGCGCTCCGGCCGCCCAGCGTTCCACGGTTGCCCGGCAACCCTGGCCCGGGGACGTTCCACGGTTGCAGAGGCGGCTCCGCGCTGGGGCGCAGCGGAGGTATGCGCGGCGCGGCCTCGGGGCCACGGGTGAGTCCCGATCGCCCGGCTGGGCAGTAATGCAGAGCCCCGAGCTGTCGTGAGTGACCCTCGGACGGAGCCCGGAGCTCCCACCCGGCCCACACTTCCTCCTAAGGAGGAGCCCCGCAGGCAGAAACTTTTACTCCACTCCATCGCGCAGGAGGAAAGAGCGAGAGTCCCGCCCCATCGCCCCCATAAAGTTGAAAACACGAGTTCGTTTGGGAGCCCGGTTTATACTTTTGCACAGAAGCCATTTGACGGGGCTTTGCAATAAGAACATCGGAAGAGCTCTGCCAGCAACTTCATTTCCTAGGATTCTTTGGCAGGCTTCTTAAAGCTGCACGATATGGAGCCTTGTTTTAAATCCTGACTTTACTGATAATTTTAATGTCTTATTTCATGTAGAGGTATCAATGATTAAGCAGTACATAAATCCTGGTCAATAAAATAAAAACAAACAAACCTGTCCCCCAGCGCCTGGACGTTGGGTTTCTTTGCAGGGCCAAGGGAGCCTCCTTGCCTCTGTGGGCCCAGATTCTTTGCCTTTTGTCCCCTTCCTAGGAGTGATAATAATGTCTTCCGTTCCCGAGAGACCAGGACCTTGGGCGAAGGATCATTGTGATTACCTGCTAGATTCTATTGATGCTCAACTCAGCCAGCTCCAGGTAAGTAAGTAGGGAAGGGATGGGCTTTCCTGGAGTTGTTTGCTGGGCAACGCTGGGTTTATACAGCCCTGACTAAAAGATACCCTGGATTACGAAGGGAGACTTTTCCAGGGCGAGACCTATTATGCATGGCAGTCCTGGTGCTGTCCTGCTGTCCCGGGCACTTAGCTCAGTGGGTAGAGCATCCACTTTGCTTGCAGAAGGTCCCGGCTTCAATCCCTGGCTTCTCCAAGTAGGACTGGGAATGTCCCTTTGCCTGAAATCCTGGAGAGCTGCTGCCAGTCAGTGTAGACAGCATGGAGCTAGATGGACCAGCTGGTCTGACTCCATATAAGACCACCTTCTATGATGGGCGAGGGGCCATTGCTCAGTGGTAGAGCATCTGCTTTGCATGCAGAAGGTCTCAGGTTCAATCCCTGGCTGGGAATAACCCTGGTCTGAAACCCTGGAGAGCTGCTGCCAATCAGTGCAGACAACACTCAGCAAGATGGGACAGTGGTCTCACACAGCATAAAGCATCTTCTTGCATCGCTCCCTATCCAAGACCAACAAAGTAAATGTGTTTTTTCATCTCCACCCCTATGTGCAGGAACCCAGCGTAATAATCAAGGGCAGCAGTGACAGTGGGAAGGCTTCTCTCAAGAAAACTGCGGGCACTAATGCCACAGCAGGTAAGACCTACCCTCTCCGCAGGCTGACCTTTAACCATGTCCCAAGCCTCTTTTCCTCAGTCTTCCCTTCTGCAAACTGGGCACAATTTACTTATTGGTCTGCATGTCTTAGATGTAAGACTTAAGCCAGGGAGAGACCTGGTCACAAATCCCCATTCAGTGATGAAGGCCAGCTTCCTTTCAGTCTAGTCTACGTCGCAGGGTTAGTTTGAGGATAAAATAGGAAAACCTTATGATTCACCAACTTCAGCTCTTGGGAGGAAGGGTGTGGGGTGGGAGGACAGTGTATACGTAAGTAGTCTGGCCTGTGTCGGACATTCAAAATTGGAAAATAATCCATTGGAACGCTAAAATAATCTACGTTGGAGGGAGGAGAAAAACCCCATCACGTTGGATTTTTCTGCTGCCAGGCCAGACAACAACACTGGTAGCTTGGATCGGTGCCTTCTTCTGCCTCCCTGCTGCAAAGAGTTTCTGCATCAGACAGAATTGCCTTTCCTGACGAAGATAATCATACCCTTTGAATGAAGCATTGTGCATCAATAAATGGACGTTTCATTTGTGGTCCTGAATCTGTGGGGTTTTGGTCACTGGCTGTGCTCTGCTCCTTCGCCCGCTGGGCAAATCTGAACCCTGGTTAGATCGCCAAGTAAATGGGCTCCATCCATCCTGTGGCCCTGGCAAGATTTTCTGCCAGATTGGAAACTTGCTAGCGCAGGTGCGCCATCGTTGGGAGAGATTTCACAGGTATGAATTCTGATCCAGGAGGAAGCTCAATGCTCTCTTCGTTTGCTTTCTCCTCCGTGCAGATCTGGACGGATGCTCTGGAGTCAGGGACAGAGGGGCCTCTCCGGGGGAAGACCCGTCCTCTTGGGAAGAGGATTATGCCTGGTGGACGGTGCGTTTCCTCGACTTGGGGGCCGCCCTAGGAGACAGGAGCAGATCGGACTCGGTTTGCACGGAAGACTTTGCGGCCAAGTTTAACGAGGTCCTGGTGGAACCCCTACCTGGCTCTGAAGAGGAGAGCAGCGCCTTGGCTCTTGACTTGGGGTCTCTAAAACACGCTACTCGCGATCCGGTTAATACTTCTTCGCCTTTCGCGGACTACGAAGCAGCCTCGGATTGTCTCTCGGTAGATTCAGCAAGAAAGCAAGGAATCGCCCAGTTGCCTAAGGGAGGGTCTGAGGAGGAATGGGACCAGGAGAAGGAGTTGGCTGGCAGTTCGAGAGATGCTCCACCGTTATGTATTCCGCGCAGAATTAAGAGCGCAGAGTCTCTAGGAGAGCAGATCTCATGGCTTAGTCAGAAGTGGTCCACGGATGAGACATGGAAGAGGGTTCTTCAGCTCAGGGGCCTGAGCTCTGGGGAGGGGTCTCTGGGCTCGGAGATCTCTCTGCAAAGCATCTTCCTGGGGCCACAGCAGGAGCAAAGAGGTTCAGAGGACTCTTTTGAGTGGGTTCAGGATGCTCACGAAAATACAGAGAGCCCGTTGCTCCTTGAAGATTTGAGGCCTTCCCAGCAGCTCCCAGCATCTAACGTAAAAACTGTTTTGGATGGTGGGTCCCCATCTGTGGGGACAGCAGGATGCGGCCACCCTGTGGAGCGGTCCAGCTGCCCAAGGGGTTCGTTGGATGTGGGCTGCCCGTGCACCATCAGAGCATCTTTGGTACCCTCTAATGAAGAGGATGGAGGTGGATCAAAAACCCCTTTGTGTCTTTATCCACAGGGAGCCTGGGACTCTGGTAAAACACAGAGGCTGGCTCTGTCAAGGATCGGCATGGACAGTGGTGCCACTCGGGCTACTGTGTATTCCCATAAGGCTCCAGGCTCAGCCAATGATGGCTGTATGGGACGCAGGAAGGAATGGATCATGGATGCCCATTGCACAGATGGGCACAATGAGGCTCTGGAATCAAAGGAGTGTGAGTTGGAGCAGGATCGTTCCCTTGCATCATTTAGGTTAGGGTTGGGGAGCCTGTGTCCCTCCAGATATAGTAGGACTCCAAATCCCATCAGACCCAACAGCTAGAATGGTCAGGCATGATGGGAGTTGTAGTCCAACAACACCTGGCTGGCCAGGTGTTCCTCAGCCCTGATTTGTGGGTGTGTTTTAAGGGTTCTGCCGTCTTTATGCATGCAACTCTTTGGATCAGGTCACTCTGCCTTTTAACTAGGGGGGAAAACTGAGGCTGAAAGTGTTGGGTGACATGACCAGCACCACAGAATGTCTGTTGCAGATGAGGGACTTGAACTCTGGTCCGGCTGCGATAAGGGCCATCATTTTCATGCTCTTTGTGTGCCCAAGATTTATGGTTCCAGTGATGATTTGATAAGCTAGCTGCTGTTTTACAGTAAATCCACATTAGGGATTTATGTCTGTACTCTGGTGGAACGCTCTGCCTCATGAGACTAGGCCCCTGCAGGATCTGATTTGTTTCCGCAGGGCCTGTAAGACAGCGTTGTTCTGCCTGGCCTTTGGCTTGGAATTAACTTGATCTCCTCTCCCTCCTTCTTTTTTCCTTTTTCCTTCTGTGATGGAACTCCTACTTGGGGACTTCCCTGGCCTTTTTCTGGCCCACGTAGGACCAGTCTGGATAGTTAGCCTTGATGAAGACTTGACGTTTTCATCCCCAAAAAAGTTTTTGAGTTTCTGCTGAAATGAGGCTGCATTTTAATGTTGTATTTTAATCTTGTTTTTAAGTTGTATGTCAATCAATTGTTTTATATCTGGTGTTAGCCGCCCTGAGCCTGGTCTTGGCTGGGGAGGGCGGGGTATAAATAAAATTTATTATTATTATTACTTATTATTAGTTTGAGAGTGGATTGGCAAAGTGACATTGTCATCTGGCTCCACTGGTAGTGGTTTGAGCAAAAGAATCTGCTGTATTGATCTTGAAGAGGAAACGTTGGAGTAAATACAGTACACCTTCTGTTGTGATGTTTATATTCCACCATTCCTGCAAGCAGCTCTCAAGCTGGCGTAGATGGCTCAATCCCCTCCATTTTATCCTCACAACAACCCTGTAGAGTAGGCTGAGGCACAGTGACTGACCCAAAGTCACCCAGTGGGTTTCGTGGGTGTTTGAAGATTATTGAACATGGGTCTCCCAGGGCCTCATCCGACACCCGAGCCCAAGAGTGCAGGCTCCACAGCCCTCCACATCTGGCTGGACTGCATTTGCCATCCCTCTGACCATACCGGCTAGAGCTGATGGGAGCTGGGAATTCAGCAACAGCCAGAAGCCCCCAGGGCGCTCACTCATGCTCTGACCACTGCACTGTACTACTCTGGGTGAATTAATCCTCTGAAAAGAGAGAGAGAGCCTCTCTTAGGACTCTCATGGCCAGGCCACTTTGAAACTTCTCTGACGTTTTTCCTTTTGGTCCTCTCTTTAGGTGGCAGTTTGGGCTCTCAGCACCGTGATCCCCAGTCTGAGCTGAACCAGGGCTGGATGGAGTCCTTTCAGGACAAACCTGTGGCAGGTGAGGTTACCCGGAGCCAGGAAGGGCTGTGTCAGTATTTGCATTAGCGGAAAATGCTGGATTTGGGGCTGGGGAATACAGGGTGGAGCTTTTCCTCTCCCCGTTGTGTCTGAAAACCTGGGATCAAGTGCTTTTCTTGTCTTCTAAATAGCCACCAGCCTCAGTGTCAAGAAGATCCTCTTGCCGCCGCCGCAGGATTTGCTGAGGTAAATATTGATGAGCCTTGGACTGTTGAGATAAAGATGGCCAAATATGTTCATTTTTGGGTCTTTCTCAGTTTCTCGTTTTTCCTGCCTCAAGTTCAGTTCTTCCCATTTCCACATCTTGTGAACCTGAACTTTCACTTTGTTAAATTGTTTCTTCTGGAGAACAAGGCACTAGCCCTCATGGTGGCGAAAGCTTACGGGCGATGCCTGCTGGAATCAGAAAAGGTGGGGAGGTGACTGGATAAGTTGCTGGCAGCCGAGGACAGGAGGACTTCAGTATCCCTGCTCCTCCTGTGAGCTAGCGAAACCTTAATAAAGTATGCAAATGTGTGCACAATTTGCATGATTCACGCAGGTCACAGAGTCCGCCTTTTCTCAATGCAGGAATGAAACGGTGTGCTTAAATAAAGCATGGAGTCAACAAGTCCTGCCTATATAACCTTTCAGGCAATAGGAAATAAGGTGGCATTTATTAAGCATCCTTGCAGTGCATGCTGGCCAGGAATGTATGTCCATCTTAGCTGCTGGGCCTAAAACTTCCCACCTGGGGTTCTGAGCTCTGGATAAATCACACAACAAATGCTGTGGCCCTTAATTCTGCTGTCCCTCTCTGGTGTGCTTTCTGGGGCAAGGCAGCAAGGTGATCAATGTGCTCTTTGCTCTTGTGGTGCAGTTGTTAAGAGCGGTAGACTTGTAATCTGGGGAACCGGGTTTGCTTCCCTGCTCCTCCACATGCGGCTGCTGGGTAACCTTGGGCCAGTCACACTTCTTTGAAGTCTCTCAGCCCCACTCACCTCACAGAGTGTTTGTTGTGGGGGAGGAAGGGAAAGGAGATTGTCAGCCGCTTTGAGGCTCCTTCGGGTAGTGATAAAGCGGGATATCAAATCCAAACTACTCTTCTTCTTCTTCTTCTCCTCCTGTGGCCTTTCAGGTCCCCCGGTTGCAGTGATGGAGGCAGCAAAGAGGAAGACGAGGAGTTTGCCAGGTTATGCAGGACCAGCGAGTCGTGGAAGTGGGATGCGAGCAGAGGATCAGAACCCAGTGGGAAGAGAGCTGAGCTGGGAGGCTACAGAAACCTCGAGGTAACTCCTGGCGGAAAATTTGGTTTTGCTGGCAGATTGGAACAATAAATGTTTATTTTTTCTTTCTTTCCCTGCCAGCAAATGGTTAATGAACGGCAGCCTCTGATTGGCCGTGGTTCCAGGAGGGAGAGTTTAAAAGGAGAGACAGTTAAGGGGTTAGGAGTTAAGGGATGAAGAGGGATGGAAATGAGGGAGGCAGGTTAGGAGACAGGTTGAGGTATAAAGAGTGAATGGGAGAAAGAGTTGGTTCTGGAAAAACAACTTCCACTCTGAGCATATTGTGAAGGACAGAGTGTGGTGTCCTGTAGGAATAGACTGGAATTATACTGGGAGGCAGAGTTTGAGCCAGGAAAAATAGGAGCTGGAAAGGAACAAGTAGGGACTCAAATCTAGACTGGAGGGGAGAGATTCTTCTAAAGAAAAGAAGAAACTCCCAAACCCAGTGAAGGGAGGGGGTGTGGAGAGCCCTTTGGTCTATTACTTAAAGTACCTCAGGAGCAGGATTGTTAAACGGGGTGGATAACTGAAAGAACGTGTCACCGTATAAAGGAACCAAACCTATCACACAAAAACAACTGAGGATGAATTGACATGAAATCGCACTGTATTCCTGAAGTAACCTAAGTTTAATCCATTTTGTGTTGTATGCTATCTTGCCTTAAATAAATCTTTATTGTTTATTTAAAGAAGACCTGTCTGAGACTCCAACTTACTAGTTATCCCCTCACAAAAGTCCTCTGCAGGATACTCTGGGCTAGAATTCTAAGAGGAAAAGAAAAATTTGAAAGAAATCTCGATGAAATTGTTAAAGAAAAGAGTAAATTATAAATATTTGACGGGTGCACTGAGATATAACAAAATCCCTTATCGCTGAGAATATCCTGAAGGAGTATCTTTTACAAATAAAGGAAGAAAACAAAGGTGTCGGGATCCCAATGAAGCAGGCAAATTCTGGAGAAAATATGGAAAAGAATTAGCAGGAGAAAGGGCGTTTGGTTTGGAAGAAGAAGAATCAACAGAGGTTGAGACGGGAGACAAATAAATGAAGAACAAGATGGCCTTGAAAGTCTTAACTTGGAATGTAAATGGACAATAATAAAACCCAAAGGAACAAGATTGAACATGTAGTTTAAAAAGTTAAATTCGGAAGTGATTCGCTCCAGGAAATGCACGTTGCGAAGAAACACAGAAGGGTTTTGATTAATAAAAGGTTGGGAAAGGACTTTGTAGCCTGTGATGTAACAAAGAAGAGAGGAGTGGTAATGTGTATAAAACCCAAACTGGATCCACAGCAACTATTTAAAGACAAGCAATGAAGAATATTGATAACTCAGATAACATCACAAGGAGGAAAAAAATATTGCTAATAGGTGTGATGATAAAAAATCAATTTAAAATATTGCTAATAGGTGTGATGATAAAAAATCAATTTAAGGAACCGCAGAAAGAGGAGGAAGGAAGTCGAGTTTTGAAATGTTAAAATGAGGGCGCTGAGTTGGATAAGACAGCAAAGTACGGACAAAGGTGTGATTAAAAAAAACCCCAACATTTAGGGCGGGACTTATGGGTTTGTTTGCTTTTTGTAGGACAGGCAAACGGGCTTAAAAACAATAATGATAAAAGCCTTTGTTCGACAGGAGTTGGAATCGGAAGAAGAAAAATTGTCGCAGAAAAGGGCCCAGATCCGCGAAGCTGACGTGTCCCTGCAGAGTGTCCTCCAGCAGAAAAAGGTACAGAGCCAAAACTCTAGTGGGAGGGAGTCCCACAGGCAAAGGACGTGGTCTAGCCACTGTGCAGCCTGCTCTAAACTACCCATGACCTGGAGGGGGACGGCAGAGGAGCAGAACCCACGACTTTCCTCCTCTTTCTAGCATGTCGCTCTGGAGCTGGAGACTTTTCGGGAGGCCCTGGAAAAGAGCCAGAGGGAGGCGAGGAAGCTGCAGCTGATCATGGAAGAGAAGCGGAGCCAAGTGGATGAGGCCAGGTGTGTGGGGCAGGGGTGGCTAGGGCAGGGCCGTAGATAATGGGGGTCGGGTCTAGCTAGGGTCTCAGACCCGGGTGGGGAACCATTGACTCCCCAAAACCCCTCAGTGATCACGCAGAGGTGTAAGGAGTCAGCATCACCAAGGGACCACAAGGGTCATCCAGCCTCTGCAATGCAGGAATCTTGTTGTTGTTTCAGTTGTTATGATTATCCTTGCCACTACAGTGGTACCTTGGTTTTCAAATGTAATCTGTTCCGGAAGTCCGTTCCAAAACCAAAGCGTTCCAAAACCAAGGCGCACTTTCCCATAGAAAGTAGTGCAAAACAGATTAATCTGTTCCAGACTTTTAAAAACAATCCCTAAAACAGCAATTTAACATGAATTTTACTATCTAACGAGACCATTGATCCATAAAATGAAAGCAATAATGTACTGTACTATAAAATAAATAACACAGTATTGTAGATGATTAAAATTAAAATTTAAAAAAAATATTACCTGCACTAATAATAGTCATGGGGGGCTTTTATCCATTTCCACAGTCAATCAGTCAATCAATCAATCAATCAATCAATCAGTAGCTGAACTAGGATCCACATAGTCACAAAAACAAATTAACTGAAAAAGCCTCCAAACAAAAAACGCAAAACAAATAGCAAAAACAAAAGCACCAAATATAAGCTCCAATTATCACCTCAGAACACTGCAGTTGGAAACGGAAGACTTGAACTACTGTGCGGGGGGGAGGGGACACAAATTAGAAGCGCAACAGGAAACAGGGGGACTCATAACGGAGCACGTTTGGCTTCTGAAAAAGAATTTGAAAACTGGAACACCTCCTTCCGGTTTTGCAGCGTTTGGGTTCCAAGTTGTTTGTGAACTAAGCTGTTTGAAAACCCAGGTACCACTGTATTGATTTCCTATGTAGCGATTTCACAATAAAAGCCCTCTACGAGACAGTAGCATCTGTTAAAATGCAGTGGCACCAATACCAAAATAAGAAATCATTATGGAGCCCAGCGCCCTTTCCTCCTCTGCTGCTGACCTGAGGCCACAAGGTCCTTCTCCCTCCCCGTCTCGCCTTCCCATTTCTGTCGCCTGACCTGCTGCTCTCTGTGACTCAGGGCTGATCTGTTACTCCTGGAGTACAAGCGGGAAGCCTGCCTGAGGGACCTGCTGGCGCTGGAGCAGGAGCTGAGCGTGCTGAGGAGCCAGAGGAGCCAGCATGGGGCTGCCCAGGCAGACGTGAGTAGCAAGGGGTGGAAAGCCTTCGGTGGGATCTCTTCCATCGGCATCAAGCAAAGACACAACTCAAGTACAGTGGTGCCTCACAAGACGAAATTAATTCGTTCTGCGAGTTTTTGCGTCTTGTGAATTTTTTCATCTTGCGAAGCACCACTGTGTATTGACGGTTTCCCATAGGAATGCATTGGCGGTTTAAAAAAAAAGGCGCAAGACGTTTCGTCTTGCAAAGCAAGCCCATAGGGAAATCCGTCTTGCGAAGCAACTCAGAAAACGAAAAACTGTTTCATCTTGCGAGTTTTTCGTCTTCCGAGGCATTCGTCTTGCGAGGTACCACTGTATTTGGACTGCCCTTCACAGGAATCCCAATAATAATAATAATAATAATAATAATAATAATAATAATAATAATATTTTATACCCCGCCCTCCCCAGCCAAGACCGGGCTCAGGGCGGCTAACACCCGGTATAAAAACAATTGATTAAAATACAACTTAAAAACAAGATTAAAGTACAACATTAAAATGCAGCCTCATTTCAGTAGAAACTCAAATCAAAAACTTTTTGGGGATGAAAATGTCAAATCTTCACCAAGGCCAACTATCCAGACTGGTCCTACGTGGGCCAGAAAAAAGCCAGGGAAGTCCCCAAATAGGAGTTCCATCACAGAAGAAGAGTGAGGGTTGGGAAGCTTTCTACCAGCCTGAAGGCCGTGCTTCTTCAAGGGCAACTTTCTGGAGGGGGCCTGATGCCACGGGGGCGGGGCCAAAGGCAAAACTGGGCGGAGCCATGGCTGCGCCCCTACCTGTTCTGCAGTGTGCGGCAGTCCGGCCATGCAGATGTTTCTGCGCAATGCAAGCAAACAAGAGCATCGTTGGTACACTTGCCCGTTTGCTGTAATGCTCTTTCAGCAGGGAGTGTTTTCCATCTTCTTCCTCTTTGGCGATCACTCGTAGACGAGTAAGATTGTCTTCCATAAACACAGTGAGTCCATAAGTGACTGTGGATGCCAATTCTGGATCCACATGTCCTTCCACAGTGGAGACATAGGTTTACGGGCAGGAGTTGATCACAAGCGTGCCAAGCGTGCCTTCCTCTTAGCGGGTTTCTCCCTTGCGTCCTGAGTTCAAGTGACACCTTTGGTAAAGGCTGTTCTCCAACTGGAGCACTCGCAGGCCACTGTTTCCCAGTTGTTGGTGTTTATACTACATTTTTAAAGATTTGCCTTGAGAGAATCTTTGAACCTCTTTTGTTGACCACCAGCATTACGCTTACCATTTTCTGAGTAGCGTAGTTGGTTCAGAAGACGATAATCAGGCATCCGCACAACATGAACAGTCCAACGAAGTTGAGGTTGGAGAATCATTGCTTCGACACCCGGTGTGTGTTCCATAAGCCCAGTTTCACCAGTGAGAAAGCCATCTCCTGCATTGCCACAAGCTGGCAACCATCAGGCTGTGGGAAGGCTGGCCGGTTTGTGGACCTGAATGCTGAATTCAGCAGGCAACGGGCCTCTTGAACTCCTGCTGTCTCCTCCAACAGGTGTCTCGGTTAGCCGCTGAGAGGGAAGAGCTGAAGTTCCAGGTGAGCCAACTGGAAGGCAAGCTGTCTTCCTTGAAGCATCAGCTGAAGTCCTCCAGAGTAGAGCTGGCCTCTGTGAAGGAAACCTCAGGGGACGGAGCAGGACCACGGCAGGAGGTAGGAATGCTAGGCAGATTCTGGGCTCATGCCATTGGACCTTGGCAGCCATCTTTGAGGCCCAGTCACCAGGGTTGCTAAGCTAGGTTTGCCATAGGTCTGGGATTTCCCAGGCATATTCAGAATACTCAGTCAGAAGCAGTATTTCCAGGCGGAAATTGCAAAAATGTCCGGTGAAATCTGGACGTATGGAAACCTACGTGGGACATGTCGTTTTGGGCGATTTCCCTTAAAAATAGCCCAAAACAAAATGGTTTCAACAGGAGCGGGAAACCTGATTTTTTAAAAAAAGAACTTGTATTAAATTTAAGTAATTTGGTTTGATTTGTAATAATTTGGAAAACTAATAAAAATAAATTGAAGAAAAATTAGCTCAAAGACTTTGAGCTTTTTTTGGCAAAGCTATTGAGCTTTTCTTTTTGGGGGAGGGGGACTATTTTGATCTATTTTAAGGGAAATTTGCCCCAAAAAATCAACACTTCTGACGGGTTGCCATACAACGGGTTTTCCCACGCATTTTTTACGGTTTTCAGAAATTCCTCCCGGATGCTATTTCCAACGGACAAATCCTGGATATATCTGGGAAATCCCGGGCGTACGGCAGCCCTGTGGTTGGCTGTGCATCCGGGGAAGCTGCGTAAATTCCCCCCAGATCTTACCTGCCACGTGTCAATCTTCCCAGGGGTCTTCTGCACCAGCTTTGCGGCCTGCTCACACCAAGAGAGGCCACTGTTGTGTGACTTCCTCCAAGCACAGGTTGCTCCAGGGGCCAGCGAGGCCGGCGTGCGGCGGGTGCAGGGGCTGGAGCGGAGGATCTCGGCTCTGCAGGCAAGCCTCGGGGAGAAGGAGCTGGAGCTCTCGAAGCTGCGCCAGACTGTCTCTGCCCTGGAGGCTGAAAAGGCGTCTTGGAGCGTCACTGCGGAGAGCCTGGCAGAAGAGCGCAAGAAGCAGCTGGACTTGTTGCGGCAACAGAAGGTGGCTTTTTGTTGTGGGATGGGATTTGCAACTCTGTGTGTGGCGACTTTGTCGCTCGGTCTAACTGTGGAACTCCCTGCTGTAGGAGGCGGGGGTGGCCCCAACTGGGGTGGCTTTAAAAAAAGGATCGGACTGATTCAAGGAGAAGAGGGCAATTGATGGCTACTAGCCACAATGGCTGTGCTCTGAGCAATGCTTCTGAATGCCAGTGGCTGGAAGCTGCAGTAGGGAAGAGGGTTCTTGCGCTCAGGTCCTGCTTGTGGGTTTCCCAGAAGAGGCATCTGATTGGCCGCTGTGGGAAGAGGATGCTGGACTAGATGGGCCATTGGTCTGATGCAGCAGCCAGGCTCCTTTTCGGTTCTTATGTGCAGTGGTACCTTGGTTCTCAAACTCAATCCGTTCCGGAAGTCCGTTCCAAAACCAAAGCGTTCCAAAACCAAGGTGCACTTTGCCATAGAAAGTAATGCAAAACAGATTAATCCGTTCCAGACTTTTAAAAACAACCCCTAAAACAGCAATTTAACATGAATTTTACTATCTAACAAGACCATTGGTCTACAAAATGAAAGCAAAAATCAATGTACTGTACTATAAAATAAATAAGACAGTATTATAGATGATAAAAATTAAAATTATTATTTTCTTACTTGCACTGATGATAGTTGTTGTTTGGATGGGGGGCTTTTATCCATTTCCGCAGTCACACAATCAATCAATCAATCAATCAGTAGCTGAACTGGGTTCCACACAGTCACACAAAAAAAGAAATGAAACGAAAACGCCTCAAAAACACAAAATAAATAGCAAAACCAAAGCGCCAAACAATCCGTTCCAGAAATTGGTTTGACTTCTGAAATGTTTGAAAACCAAGGCACAGCTTCTGATTGGCACAGGCGCCCCGGAAACAAAAGCCGACAGCCTCATCGGACGTTCAGCTTCCAAAAAACGTTCGAAAACTGGAACACTTACTTCCCGGTTTTCGGCGTTTGAGACCCAAGGCGTTTGAGAACCAAGGCACCACTGTAGATGCAAAAGGGCAGTACCACCACATGTGCGTTAGGGAACCCCTCACTAGACAGCTGTGAAGTCATCTTTTCTGTCCACCTGCAGGAGGAAGAACTTACTCAGCTGCAGGAAGAGCTGGAGGGCAAAAAGCAGCAGGCCCTGCGAGAGGTAGGCATGGCAGCTCCCCTTGGCTCCTTCCCCGCGAGAATTTCCCTTTCTCAAGCCCCACTGCAAGGAGGAAACGGACTGTCTTAGCTGTAATTGGGGTTTGGTGTGGTTCGTGGCTGTTCTGCAACCACGTAACCCAAATCCTGCCTTTGGATTAAGCCGTTTTAATTGCTATTTTATTTAGGACAGGTTGTAAATAGAACTTGGTTTATTAAAAAAAACAAAAAAACCATTAAAATTCTCCATAAATTTCAAAGTTAAAAACAGACATTTAAGCATTTCGAAATATAATTAATACCAGCAGCTGCCTGTTTGTATCGTGCAACATCTTTGGTATCGCCAGGAGGTGTTTGGGGGCAGTTCATTGTAGGCTGAGAGTCGTGTCCAGAGTTTTTCTCTACAGTCCTTAGAGCTAGGAAGTTGCTTTTGCTTCTTATTTTCTGCAAAAAATAAAGTTGGCTTTCCCCCCCATGTACCAAATACAGCATGAATTTGCTGGCCCCACTAGTGCCTTTGCTAACCATCTTTTTGTGGGTGCTGCTTGTGGGAAGAGCAGTGCATCTGCTTGGCTTGCAGAATAATAATAATAATAATAATAATAATAAATTTTTATTTATATCCCGCCCTCCCCAGCCGAAGCCAGGCTCAGGGCAGCTAACAACAATAAAATAATACAACATTCTAAAATCATTTCATTATAAAATTAATTCAAATCAAATTGATGGCAACCATTGGGCTGGAGTTCTGTGAGGATTGCCAAAGGAGGGAGTCAGGCTGTGCCTTGGCCAAAGGCCTGGTGGAACAGTTCTGTCTTGCAGGCCCTGCGGAAAGATGTCATGTCCTGCAGGGCCCTAGTCTCTTGTGACAGAGCGTTCCACCAGATTGGAGCCACAGCCGAAAAAGCCCTGGCTCTGGTTGAGGCCAGCCTAACCTCTCTGTGGCCTGGGACCTCCAAGATGTTTTTGCTTGAAGACCGTAAGGTCCTCTGTGGGACATACCAGGAGAGGCGGTCCCGTAAGTACGAGGGTCCTAGGCCATATAGGGCTTTGAAGGTTAAAACCAGAAGGTTCCAGGATCCATTCCTGGCAGCGTCCCCTGTCCAAAACCCTGGAGAGCTGCTGCCAGTCAGTGTAGACAGCACTGGACTAGACAGGCTGATGGTCTGACTCAGTGTAAGGCAGCTTCTGATTTTAATCATCCCTTTAATTCAGAACTGTGAGGACTGGGAACTTATTTTATTTTGAAGGAAGGGCTGTAGCCCAGTGACGGAGTACCTGCTTTGCATGCAGAAGGTCCCGGGTTTGATATCCAGCATATTCAGGGAAGATTGGGAAAGACTCTCTGCCTGAAAATCTAGAGAGCTGCTGGCAGCCAGTGTAGGCACTACTGAGTTAATTGGATTAATAGTTTTACTCAGTATAAACCCCCATCATTCAGCCTGGACACTGAGGTCCAGCTCCGAGGGCCTTCTGGCGGTTCCCTCACTGTGAGAAGTTACAGGAAACCAGGCAGAGGGCCTTCTCAGTAGTGGCACCCTCCCATCAGATGTCAAGGAGATAAACACCTACCTGACTTTTAGAAGACGTCTGAAAGCAACCCCGTTTAGGGAAGTTTTAAATGTTTGATGTTGTATTTTGTTTTAATTTGTTGGAAGCCACCCAGAGTGGCATATTTTTATTATTATTTCTCATTGTTGTTGTTGTTGTTTTGGATCTGATTTCTTTCCACAGGGCCTGTAAGACAGAGTTGTTCCGCCTAGCCTTTGGCTTGGAATTAACTTGATCCCATCCCCCTTTTTCTTTTTTCCTTTCTCCTTCTGTGATGGAACTTCTATTTGGGGACTTCCCTGGCTTTTTTCTGGCCCACGTAGGACCAGTCTGGATAGTTAGCCTTGGTGAAGACTTGGAAGTTTTCATCCCCCAAAAAGTTTTTGATTTGAGTTTCTACTGAAATAAGGCTGCATTTTAATGTTGTATTTTAATCTTGTTTTTAAAGTTGTATTTCAATCAAATGTTTTTATATGTGGTGTTAGCCGCCCTGAGCCCGGTCTTGGCAGGGTAAAAATATTATTATTATTATTATTATTATTATTATTAATTTATTTATTTGCAGTGGCTCTTTGAGTGACCAAAAGCAGGGTGAAATGTGGCATGTTCTAACTGATTTTCCCCTTTCTTTCTCTCTCTCTCAGCTTGCAGAGAGCCTGAAGCAGGCAAAAGCCAGAGCCCTCCAGGAACAAGCGGCCAAATTTCAGAAAGAAGCAGAAGACCTTCGCAAGACCCTAAAGGTGGCTATTACCCACGATTCCTTGAGGCATGGGCTGCTACTGGGCTGCTCTTGCGCTAGCAATAACATTTGTATTCCAACCTTCTTCCCTCAAGGGGTTAATTTGGAAGCTTGGTGGGGTGTCTTCCCCTTTAACCCCACAACATGCTTATGACTGTGCCAGCAGTACTGAGCTAGATGGACCATAAGCCTGACTCGGTCCAAACTGGATTCTTAGGTTCTTAAGGCAGGGGTGGAGAACTGCAGACCCAGAGACCCAATGTGGCCCCTCACGCCTATCCATCTGGCCCTCAGGTCAAGCCATCTGGCCCCGCCCACTTTTGCTCTGGCCCCGCCTACCACTCACAAGCAGCATCCAGAAGATTGCTGACATGGCAATGCGTCTCTCAGGCTGGCAATGACTTCTCGACCCTGTCCTGAGTTTAACCGCCGGTCTGGTTTAATTCTGTGGGCTTTTCCCACTCTGAGACCCCACAGCTAATTCTCCCCTGGCCTCCTCTCTGGCCTAAGTAGGACTAATTCCGCCAGCTAGCCCTGGTGATTAGCTAATGCTTATTAGATGCATTTCCCCTAAATTGATTTCTGAACTTTGAATTTTATTGTTATTCATGTTTTTATACTGTATTTCTGCTGCTTTTACAATTAAGTGTTTTAAATTTGTTGTTAGCCGCCCTGAACCCGGTTTTTGAACCAGGAAGAGCAGGGTATAAATAAAAAATTATTATTGTTGTTGTTGTTGTTGTTGTTGTTGTTGTTATTTTCCGCTTTCTTCCCAGGAGCGAAATGCTGAAATTGCCCAGCAGCGGAAAGCTATGGAACAGCAAGCCAAGGAGCTAAAGCAGGAAGCTCAGGAAATGGTACGGGTACATCATTATTATTATTATTATTATTATTATTAATTTTCATTTATAGCCCATTCTTCCTCCTTATGGCAAACAGATTTTAAAATAGAAAGGAAGCAAGAACATTTCAAAACAGTTTGAAACATTTGAAAAACAGCTACAATTCAAATGTTCCAAAACATCTATCACGTTTCTTAACTGTTTTTTGGACAAAAATCCCCATTGTTGGTGGTGAATAAAGTACTGCAGTTTAACGTTCTAGCTTCAATTTTTTAAAAAAGGGTGCTGAGAGTTATTAGGAGAGGCCCTCTGTTCCCTTCACAGAACTACAACCCCCCAGAGTTCCCTGGGAAGAGGGAGCGATGGCGAAAACTGCTCTGGGGATCATAGCTCTACCCTGTTCTTCTCAGGCTCAGAACTCGCTGCTCCAGGAACGGAAGAGCCGGGAGGCCGAGACGAGGGCCGCCCTCCAGATGCAGCGCAAGGCCCTGGAGGAGCAGGAGCGGAAGATGCGGGGGGAACTCCAGGAAGCCCTGGAGAAGGAGAGGAAACTCAGCCTGGCCTTGCGGGATGAAGCAGCCGGCCTCCGCAAGGTAGCTGTTGAGAGAGGAGAGCGATTCTGTGATCTCTGTGACACATAGCTGTCAACTTACAGATTTGAATATAAGGGACCAGCAGCCTTGAAAATAAGGGATCAGCAGCCAAAATAAGGGATTTTGCTTGGCTTATGCACATTGGGGCTACCGTCGTCCTGGTGCGAGGAGTTCCATCGGCCCTTCCCTGCCTGAGAGAGAAGGAGGGAGGGAGAGAGACTCTCGTCCGTGAGCCCGGCATGAGGCGGTTGCGGCACAGCTGCTGAAGCGCCGCCCTTCTGCGTCCCTCCCCATCCCCTCCTCTTCCTCCTCCCTCAGGCCGCCTCCGGCTTCCCCTGGCAGCGTGGTGGAAGTCTTGCAAGAGAGGGGCTGCCTGCCCGCCCACCACCACCCGTCTCCTCACAACGCGCCCCGGAGGGGGAAAAGGGAGAGACGGAGACGCGGCAGCTCGTGCGCACGCTCTCTCTTGCGGCGGAGGACCCCGAGTCACTGCTTCCCTCCCGAGCCGGGGGAGCATGAAACCCGGGAAATTTAAGGGATATCATCAATCCGGGACAGCAGAGGGACACGGCGCTAGGATAAGAGAGTTTCCCGCCAAATAAGGGACGGTTGGCAGCTATGCTGTGACAGCCGCTGGCAGAAGGAATGGGATGGAGAGAAAAGGATGCACATGGACCAGGCAGGAAGAAACTTTTGCAGTCTTGAGGGGCACATTCCTTTCTATGGGAGCTGCATGCCAATGGGAGACAGAAGAACAGTACCTTTGTTCTGTAGGCAACGTTGCAGTGGTGCAAATATTTTCCCTATGCACACACATCTTCATCCAGGCCACAAAGAGGCGATATCAATTAAAAGTGTAAAAGAGCATTGGGAAATAATTTATAATGAATTGGGGAAAAAATATTCAAAAGCACCTTTCCCAAAAAAACAGTCTTTTTTGTTGTGGATAATTCAAATGGAAATACCCAGGTGTCAAAAAAGGTTATTTATGTACGCCACTACGGCGGCCTGTGTTTTGTTAGCCCAAAAATGGAGGACGGGCAAGGTCCCAACCAAAGAAGAAT
This sequence comes from Podarcis tiliguerta, assembly GCF_965153285.1. Lineage (NCBI taxonomy): Eukaryota > Metazoa > Chordata > Lepidosauria > Squamata > Lacertidae > Podarcis > Podarcis tiliguerta. The sequence goes on from NC_139549.1 coordinate 24,519,267, forward strand.
GGCAACTTAAACTGTTGGAATATGTGCAGCTTGCGGATCTAACTTAGAGAACAAGAGAACAAGAAGAACATTCGTTTAAAGAAGATTGGAAAATATTTATTGAATATATGGGGGATAATTGTGTACACTTGAAAACATTGGCAGCGTTAAGATAAATTCAACAGGGTAAATAAATTTTGATGGAAGAAACAATGGAATGCTGAATGGCAGGAATGGCCAACTTCCAAGAGACTGCAATCTACTCACACAATTAAAAACTGGCAGTGATCTACCCCTTTGGGGAAGGTTCAGGTCAAAGCTGTTGAGCTTTTTTAGGGAGGGAAGCCCCATTTGGGGGGGGGGATCAGGGTGAAGGAATAGATAGAAAAAGTTGCTCACCAAGCGATCGCCTCACAGCGAGAGGTATCCGTCTTCCGGTATAGCGTTCTAGAGGGGGGGGGGCGAAGGGCCTGGAGGAGTCAGCAACCAATCGCGATCCAACAAAACCTCTCAGGGATCGACCAGTAGATCGCAGTTGACCTGTTAGATATCCCTGCTGAATGGTTTAGTTTATATAAAATATGCAGGGATTTAGTGCTATGTAAAATGAACCATGGGGGACACGGGTGGCGCTGTGGGTTAAAGCCTCAGCGCCTAGGGCCTGCCGATTGAAAGGTCGGCGGTTCGAATCCCCGCGACGGGGTGCGCTCCCGTTGCTCGGTCCCAGCGCCTGCCAACTTAGCAGTTTGAAAGCACCCCCGGGGGCAAGTAGATAAATAGGGACCGCTTACTAGTGGGAAGGTAAACGGCGTTTCCGTGTGCGGCTCTGGCTCGCCAGAGCAGCGATGTCACGCTGGCCACGTGACCCTGAAGTGTCTTTGGACAGCGCTGGCCCCCGGCCTCTTGAGTGAGATGGGCGCACAACCCTAGAGTCTGTCAAGACTGGCCCATACGGGCAGGGGTACCTTTACCTTTTACCTTTAAAATGAACCATTTTAGGGCCACAGTTGGCTCTGTGGGTTAAACCACATAGCCTAGGACTTGCCGATCAGAAGGTCGGTTGTTCGAATCCCCGTGACGGTGTGTGTGTGTGTGTGTTTGCGGGGAGTGGAGAGCTGAGAAACCCCTGGTTTGTGCATGGCCTAATGTCCAAAGATAAGAATCGTTGCTCCGCCCACTTTTTTGCCTTCTGCCCCGCCCTCTCATGGCATGTGACCCCAGAAACGTTGTCTACAAAGGGATACAGCCCTGGGGCTGATCTCCTTGGGCTGAAGCAGGGTCACCTGAGAGGGGAGAAGGAGCAAGTAGGACAGGGAGGTTTGAATTAAAACAGCTTCTCCTGATGTGTTTTTTTTCTGCCCTAGAGGATCCAGGTGTTGGAGGGCGAGGCTCGGGAGAAGAAGGGAGCCATGGAAGACCTCCGGGCTCTGCTGCAAGCAGAGAAGGCAGAAGCCTTGAAGAGGCTGCGAGAAGAGCTGGAGTTGGTGAGCGGGGAAGAAGCACCCCCTTCATGTACTCTGGGATCCCCTTCCCCCAGAAACAAAAGTTGTAGCTTCAGGATGTTATAGGGAAAAACCTGCTCCTTTTCCCTTATGGGGTATCCAAGAGCCTGTACAGAGTCCTTAGGAGAAAATAACAGAGGCCAGCCAGAGTATATTGAGAAGCAAAGCAGCTAGTAAGCCTGATCTTTATTAAACTGTTGCAACAGGGTCCCCACTCACCACACGCAGGAGGGAGGAGGAACCCAGAACAATGGTGCACAAGCTGTTATATAGACTTTTGAAATCGCCCACCCTGATGCTCAAGACCACCTCCCTAAAACATCCTACATACATCACAGAAGGAGGTGTTCTACAGCAGAAATGCTGTCTGCCAGGATACCTGATAATGGCCGCTGATTACATTACCTGGGCAACCTGGCCATTCTTTTGTGATGGTTAATACTTTAGTTCTGGGGTCCCAGGTCCCAGGCTCAACCTATTCATACACAAATATGCCCTTAGGACAGGATTTGTAAGCAAAAATACAATGGGGAGGCTTTCCCATTTCCTTCCTCCTTGCAGACAAATATTTGAGGTCAATACGGAAGTGTCAAAATGGCTTCAGGATTGCTCTCCTGTACTATTTCAGACACGTGGCTTATATACTTACGTGTGTGTTTGTCTTGGTACATTTATGAACATTTATATTTGGGACCTTAGAATTCTTATAACAGCAACAACAGTTTGGCTCTGCAATTCCGCCTCTCTCCTCCTCAAAACCTCACCTCAGCACAGCCCTGAAGTCCCATAACCTGCTATGGAAGTGGGGAGCCTGAGGGGCAGCCAGGCAGACCTGGGCTGATGCCAGATATGGCATGGGAAGCTGCCTTCTACTGAGTCAGCCCACTGGTCCATCTAGTTCAGTATTGCCTACACTGACTGGCAGCAGCTCTCCAGAAGTTTTGGGCATGGAGTCTTTTCCCAGCCCTACCTGGAGATGCCATTGGAAATGGAACCTGGGACCTTTTTAGCATGCAAAGCAAGTGCTCTTCTACTGAACTATACTGCCCTTAGCCTAAAAATAAATCAAGATTCTAGTCCTTATGGTTCTTTTAAAAGAAGCAGTTGCATTAAATAGGAAGTTGGTCCATCTAGTTCAGTGTTGTTGGCACTGACTGGCAGCAGCTCTCCCGCGTTTCAGGCAGGGGACATTCCCAGCCATTGGGTACTGAATCTGGGACCTTGTATAAGACTGAATCAGATAAGTGCTGGAGATGCAAAGAGGTGGAGGGAACGTTCTTTCAGATGTGGTGGACTTGTAAAAGAGTAAAACTGGGAAATGATCCATAATGAATTGGGGGGGAAATGTTTAAAAGTACTTCCCCTCCAAAAAACAGAGTCCTTTTCATTGGGGATAGTTCAGACTGAAATTCCCAGGTGTCAAAAAAGGTTGTTTATGTATGCTACTACTGCGGCCTGTGTTTTGTTAGCCCCAAAATGGAAAACGAGCGAGGTCCCAACCAAAGAAGAATGGCAACGTAAGTTGACAGAATATGCGCAGCTCGCAGGCTTAACATATAGAATAAGAGAACAAGAAGAACATACGTTTAGAGAAGATTGGAAAACGTTTGTGGAATATATGGGAAATAATTTTGTACAGCTAAAAACGCTGGCAGCATTAAGATAAATTCAACAGTGTAAATAAGTTATGATGGGTGTGATAATGGAATACTGAATGGTATAGTTTCTGTAAAACATGCAGGGATTCATGATATGTAAAATGAACCATGGAAAGAGAAGAAGGGAAGTCACTGATATCTTAAGGATGTAAAAATGAGTACTTTAAATGGTAAAACAGAAAATTTAATAAAACTTATATATATTAAAATAAAGAACCTGGGACCTTTTAGCCTTTCCACACTGATACAAGGTACAGTGGTACCTTGGGTTAAGAACTTAATTCGTTCCGGAAGTCCATTCTTAACCTGAAACTGTTCTTAACCTGAAGCACCACTTTAGCTAATGGGGCCTCCCGCTGCGCCGATTTCTGTTCTCATCCTGAAGCAAAGTTCTTAACCCGAGGTACTATTTCTGGGTTAGCGGAGTCTGTAACCTGAAGCATCTGTAACCTGAAGCATATGTAACCCAAGGTACCACTGTAAATGTTAGCTGTGACAAACCTGGGGCGCATCAGCGATCTCTGATCAAGGCAGCGTGGTTTCTGTCTCTCTCTCTGCCTAGGAAACGGAAAAGTGGCGAATGCAGTTGCAGCGGACGGAGGAAGAGCAGCGCCTCCTGCTGGCCGAGCAGCGCGAGACGTCTCAGGCACAGACTGCAAGGGCTGACGGCTCTCTGGCCAGGGAGGTTGCCTTAGCATGCCAGAGACTCTGGGACCTGCTACCCCAAAAGGCTGGCCTGCCCCAGACGCTGCAAGGGTACAAGTTGGATCCAGTGGGGAGGGAGCTGAATGGCATTGCTTTTGCAGAAACATGGAACCAGTGGCGTAGCGTGGGGGGTGCAGGGGGGCTGGCCGCACCGGGCGCAACATCTGGGGGGGGGGCGCTCACACTCGCAGCTCTCTGCCCCTACCTGGCTCACTCACTCTCTCTCACTGCAGTGCTGGCTGTGCGAATCCGATCCGAGCCGCCGGGTCGCCGCCCACTGTGGAGGGGAGGGTGCCAGGCGTGCGGTGCGGTGAGAGAGCAAGGGACTATCTGGGGGAGGGACAGTGCAGCGGGGGGGGGGCGCAAATTACTTGCCTTGCCCCGGGTGCTGACAACCCACGCTACGCCACTGCATGGAACTCTTCCTGGGTTGAAATTAGTTCGTTACATTTTATCTCGCCTCCACCAGCCCTAGCCACTTTCTAGCTTCCTGCCTTTCATGGATTCATAGAATGGCAGAGTTGGAAGGGACCCCTGAGGGGCATCTAGTCCAACCCCCTGCAATGCGGGAATCCCCCATCACCTCTGTCTTTGGTTGTTGTTTTTTTAGCTCTGCAACCTGATTTCAGGGGGTGGAGAGGCTTTGCTTTTATTTCTCCAAAATAGCTTCACACCTTCCTGTTGTCTACATATACAGTTTACAGGGGTTTTGTTTTTTTAAAAAAATAATTTTTATTGTTTCTTACAAATATAACACATACTACAACAAAGAAAAAAGAAACAAAATCACAAATCTAAACAAACAAACAAAAACATAACAACAAACACCTAAACAACACAAATTAATTGGTTGATTAATCTCCTAACCTCATAAACATGTTTTTGACTTCCTGTGGGCCCTCCCATCTGAATTTCCTTGTATTTGAATGTAGCAGTTTTCTAATATCATTATTAACACACAATATTCCAATTAAAATCCAATTTCTTAACTTTTCTTTAAGTTCTAGATCTCATTTATTTAACTAATTCCTAATTTAATCCTAGGCCTTTTGGTACTTTCAAGTAATTTCTAATTTTTAATATTACAATATTTATTCAAATAGTCTTTAAATTTCTTCCACTCTTCTTGGCATTCCTCTTCTTTCTGGTCATGGATTATTCCAGTAAGGTCAGCCAACTCCATATAGTCCATCATTTTCATCTGCCATTCTTCCACAGTTGGTAATTCTTGTGTTTTCCATTTCTTGGCTACTAAAATTCGAGCAGCAGTTGTGGCATACAAAAATAACTTCACATCTTTCTTGGGTAATTCAAAACCTATTATATCCCAGTTTTACTTCTGGTCTTTTGGGTGTTTTAAAAAAAAAGTTGTTTTTTTTAACTACAACCCCCCCAGGAGTTCAGGCACACAGTCCCCCCCCCCCAACATGTTATCCTCACAACAACCCTGTGAGGCCGGCCGGGACAGTTGTGTTCTCTCTTTCAGCCAATGGGCCACCCAGTGATTTTCACAGCCAGCTGGGGATGAGTGCAACAGCCCAGTTGCTAAACCATGGGAGTACCTTGTTTTTCCCCACAGTCTCGCATTGGCCTGTGGCTTTGCAGCCTGTGGTGTAGTGGTTAAGAGCAATAGACTCGTAATCTGGAGAACCGGGTTCGCATCTCTGCTCCTCCACATGCAGCTGCTGGGTGACCTTGGGCCAGTCACACTTCTCTGAAGTCTCTCAGCCCCACTCACCTCACAGAGTGTTTGTTGTGGGGGAGGAAGGGAAAGGAGAATGTTAGCCGCTTTGAGACTCCTTCGGGTAGCGATAAAGCGGGATATCAAATCGAAATCCAAACTCTTCTGTTCGTGCGTTGCATTTACACGGAGGAAGGGATTGTGTGAATTTTTTTTGGGGGGGGGGTTGACCTGCTAAGTGACTGCACTTTCCCCCAAAGACCCTGGAAGTCCTGGCTGCTATCTCAGGCTACCTCTCTTCACCCCCCAAGGAAGCCAGCGCTCCTCTCCTCCAGCCACACCCTCCGGGCCTTGCAAGAGGTGACGGAAGAAACTCAGCACTACCTCCGAGAACTGAAGCACGAGGCAGCGGCGCAGAGGCACCAGGCCCTTCAGACCCAGAGGGAGAAGGTGAATGGGGTTGAGCTGCCATCTCTTGCCTGGGGGTGGGATATAACTAAGGCAGCCTGGGGGCCACTGAGCAAGGAGGGTGTGGGATCAAACAGGTTTGCTCCATTAATGATGGGAGAGAAATTGGCTGCCGGCCAGAGCCCAGAACACTAGAGTGGAGTATATAGCCCCAGCTCAGTAGGAGGCAGCTTTTGATACATCCGTTCCAAGTGCAGTCCTCTAATTGGCCAACTGCTGTGACTTTTCTGCCATGTTAGGAACGGGAGCTGAGGCAGCAGCAGGAGAAGCTTCACCTGGAGAAGCAATCAGCTCTAGATGCTCTGAAGGAGCAACTAGTCCAGGTGAGCAAACCCCCCCCCCCCCGCTCCCAATAGCTCTGTGCAGCTGTGGCTGCCTTCCTCTGGATTTAAACCACTGTGTTTCACGCAATGTCAGAGGTAAAGGTAAAGGGACCCCTGACCATTAGGTCCAGTCATGGATTACTCTGGGGTTGCGGCGCTCATCTCACTTTATGGGCCGAGGGAGCCGGCGTACAGCTTCCAGGTCATGTGGCCAGCAGGACTAAGCCGCTTCTGGCGAACCAGAGCAGCGCACGGAAACGCTGTTTCCCTTCCCGCTGGAGCGGTACCTATTTATCTACTTGCACTTTGATGTGCTTTTGAACTGCTAGGTTGGCAGGAGCAGGGACCAAGCAACGGGAGCTCACCCCGTCGTGGGGATTCGAACCGCCGACCTTCTGATCAGAGGACCTGGTTTTAAAAGAGCACCTATCCACAGCTGCACATGTAAAGAAAAATAAATGTTCATCATACACAGAATTTCTTAAAATTATAAAATAGTCAGTGAAGTAAAGCTCTTCTATAATTCTAGAACTGGTGGGAGCAGGTTCCGTAGTTCTAACTATGCACTGCTTGAAGAAATATTTTCTCTTTTCTACCTGGAACCTTCCAGCTTCATTAGTGGCTCTGAGGCAGGGATGGCCACCAATTTGGATGGCTTTAAAAGAGGATTAGGCAAATTCATGGAGGAGAGGGTGGTTCCACGGTCAGAAGGAAAGGAGCAGGATGGGACAGGTGCTGTTGTTTGGTGGAGCTGAAGACATCCCTGTAAGCTGGTGGGACTCTCATTCCAAAGGCTAGGAAGCCATTCCCAGCTATCAGGAGCCCAGTTCCTGTCCCATTTGATGGAACATCAGCCAACCATTCCGGACAAAGGTCAGCCACCATCTGTGGCAGCATGGATTGATGCTTGGTTGATGCTTGGCGGTGAAAATGTTTGCCAAGCCTGCAAGTTCTGCTGGGGAGTCAGACCATTGGCAGCTCTCCAAGGTTTCAGGCAGGGGTCATTCCAGATCTTCTAGCACCTTTCTTCGTGAAAAGCTCTGCCACTGAGCCAGGGGAATCCGGTTCCCCTTCAGGAGCACCTGGAAGACATTGCCACCTTGCAGAGCAGCTGGGTGAAGGAGACGGCGGGGAAGGAAGACGCATCGCTGCGCCAGCAGCTGCAGAAGGACGGCGAGCAGCAAAGCCAGAGAAGTGTGGCCTCTGGGAAGGGCCGGACATCCTGCCAACTGGCCAGTGAGTTTAAGGAGGAGCTGGAGGCGGAGGTGGAGAGGTGAGGACCCCAGGAGCTATCAGAAAGTACACATCAATTGGGAGAACAGGTTACACCATGGTGAGAGGTTTTGCGGCTTTCTCTCTCCCCTTGCAGGCGCCTGTCCAGGGACAAGCCCATGGATTTTCACAGGAACCTGGAGGCATCCGGTTCGGAATTCAGACAGTTCTGCATGGTAAAGGGGAAGGGGTGCTTGGGAGGCGTTTGGCAAAGGCCTGCCCCCTTTGGGCAATGTGAGAGTTGGGGCCCCTGCTCTGTGCACACTGAGCCACTGCCTCCATGCACCCCTCTTGTCCAGCAAGGCTGCAGTCCAGTGCTAGAGCATATGGGAAGGGCTGTGGTTCAGTGGCAGAGCATCTTCCTTGCATTCAAAAGGTCCCCGGTTCAATCCCAGGTAGGGCCGGGAGAGACTCCTTCTGAAATCCTGCAGAGCTGCTGCCAGTCAGTGCAGATGATTCCAATCTAGATGGGCCACTGGTCTCACCTGGATATAAAGTCTGGGCAGCCATCTTGGGGCCACATGCCAGTGGTGGGCGGAGCCTAAGGCAAAAGTGGGCGGGGCAACACATTAGTTTTTTACCTTTGTATGGTAGGTTAGTTTCCACTCTCTGCCCCCCACCCAAGGGACACAATTGCAGAACAGACTCTAGCCAGACAAAAGCACTTGAGGGGGCTGTATCCTTGGGGAGAGTCTGGCAGGCCAGACTGAGCCCTGGAGGGCATCACCCTGCCTGATGTTTGTCTCCCCTAATTGATGACCTCAGTCCTTTCTGCTGCATTTTACAGCTTTTCCTTCCTCTCTCCTACCTGCTTTCTGCAGGGCCGAAATGAATACCTGCACCCCGGCCCACTCTGTTCTCCGGCGCTGACTGCAGATGCTTTCTCCAGCCAGCGCCTCTTCAGCACCCCAAGACTGCTGCAGCACCTGCAGAGACGAATCCGAGAACTGAGGGCGGAGAATGCCCTGTATTGCAGAGGCAGCACAAGTAGCTATGGCCATTTGCGGGGAGATCTCACCTGCCGAAGCAAGGTAAGAGCTTGTTTCAGCTCTTGGGGGACAGGGGAGTAGAAAGGGCAAGGTCTTAATTCCGCAGGAGCACTGGGGGGGGGGGGACCTCTGAGAATTATTTGGCTTACTGAGAAGCTGTTTCAATTTTTTAAGGCGAGTTTCTAGTCCATATGGGGGAGGAGAAGATATGCTTGAAAGTGGCCTGTGGAGTACCGAGAAACTGAAGATTTTGAATGGCTGTCCATAGCATTTCACAATGGCGAGCAAAACAAAAATTATGCATTTATTCATATTTTGCAGTCTGTTATTTTACATGTGTGTGCGTAGCATATTGCATTTTCCTGTACAGTGGTACCTCTGGTTATGTACTTAATTCGTTCCGGAGGTCTGTTCTTAACCTGAAACTGTTCTTAACCTGAAGCACCACTTTAGCTAATGGGGCCTCCTGCTGCCACCGCACCACCGTCGCGTGATTTCTGTTCTCATCCTGAAGCAAAGTTCTTAATCCGAGGTACTATTTCTGGGTTAGCGGAGTCTGTAACCTGAAGCGTCTGCAACCTGAAGCATATGTAACCTGAGATGCCACTGTATTTTCCACCATTCCACCTCATTGACTGGCCCTAAATTCTAGCAATATGAGTTTTCTGCCTGATCCACTTTCTCCACAATCGCATCATCTTACACATCCCTGTATCCCACTCCCCTTCCTGCATTTCAGAGGCACCTGACATCAGAGCTCTCCTCCTCTCAGTTGCACAGGAAGAGCAGCTGGAAGTAGAACAGTCCGAGTGGGACAGATGAGGCGTCACAACAGCGAGGAAGTCGGAAAAGCTTCACCCGGTAATGGTGCTTTGTGCGGAGTACAGCAGAGGAAGGAATAACCGTGACCGGAAGAGCAGATTTTGAAGCTGCTGGTTTGAGGACATCACAAGAGCTCTGAAGCTGGAGGTCCAGCTTCCTGTTCTCACATTGGGCAACTAGATGTCTCTGGTGGCCAGTTAGATGTCTCTGGGAAGCCTGAAAGCTGGACCTGAGATACTAGTCTCTTGCAGCAAAGAATCATGTAGCACCTTAAAGACTAACACATGTATTCTGGCATAAGCTTTCATCGGCTATAGACTGCTCTGCAAACACATGTGCCATCTACAAGTAGGAAATTCATTTTTATAATACTAAACAGAGAGCCAGCGTGTTATAGTGGTTAGTGTCAGACCTGGGAGAACCAGGGTTCTAAATCCCTGCTCAGCCATTAACCTCCCTGCCCATCACTGACTCTCAGCCTAACCTACCTCACAGGGTTGTTGTGAGGAAAAATGGAGGGGGAGGTCAAAGCGTTCGAAGAAAGGTGGGATATAAATGTAACACATAAAATGATGCGATGGGGAACTTTTTAAAAAATAAATAAAAGTGCTGAGTTTGGGCAGCTGCTTGCGGCTAATCTGGTCAGTTGTGTGATTATGGCTATAATTGTGCTATAATGGCAACCAAGGATGGCAAAGGGTCCCTAAGAGATTCCTAGCAAGTGGTGATAAATTTGTCAGAATAAGCCTTTATCTTTTAAAAATAATAATAGTAGGATTTCTAATCAAATTTTTGAAATGGAAGTAAAAGGAGTTCAAATTGATGATGCTGAACAAGAACTAGACAGTAAGAACTGTTGGGATAGTGGAACGGTATCCCTCAAAAGGTGATGGAATCTCCTTCATTGGAGGTTTTTAGCAGAGATTGGGGGGGGGGCACCTGTCAGGGATTTTCTTTAGCTGCAATTCCTGCACCGTAAGGGGGTTGGACTAGATGACCCTTGGGGTCCCTTCCAACGCTACAGTTCTGATAAAGGTCTGGAGATGTCAAGACAAGAATCATCCCAAGTCATGTGCTTCCCTATACAGTGGTGCCTCGCAAGACGAAAAGAATCTGTTCCGTGAGTCTCTTCGTCTAGCGGTTTTTTCGTCTTGCGAAGCAAGCCCATTAGCGGATTAGCGCTATTAGCGGCTATTAGCGGCTATTAAAGGCTTAAGGGATTAGCGGATTAGCTGCTAAAAGGCTATTAGCAGCTTAGTGCCTTAGAAAAAGGGGGTAGGGAGCGAAAAAAATACCCCAGGAATCGCAAGACATTTTCGTCTTGCGAAGCAAGCCCATAGCAAATTCGTCCTGCGAAGCACCTCCAAAACGGAAACCCTTTCGTCTAGCGGGTTTTCCGTCTTGCGAGGCATTCGTCTTGCAGGGCACCACTGTAATGCAGGGATAGGGAACCCTTTTCTTCCCCAGTCTGAGTTTTAGTCACAGTGAGATAAGCAGAGTGTGTTGTTGCATTTTATTTCTGGCTTTGCCAACCTGGTGTGCTTTGGATGTTTTGGACTACAACTCCCATAAGCCCCAGCCAGCGCACACACCAGGTGCATGCTAACTTTACGAAGTCAGAAATGTAGTGCAAGACTACTTTAAAGGTTACTATTATTTTAATGCGTCATGGGTGTTGTTGTTTTTTTAAAAAGTTCACAAGGCTTCAATAAAATGTAGACTTTATTATACATATCAAACCATAACACACAAAATTACCCTCAACTTGTAAGAAAAGTAGCCGTGCCGTTCTATAAATAGTTTTGTACAGCCAGATATTTCTGAAGTCCTTTTATACACACTTCTTTCTTCAGTGTACAACTGAGTTCAGAGGTTCTGCTCGGATGTTCCCCAAGTCAAGGGCTGAATCCGTCTCTTCATCAATTTCTCCAATTACAGCCCTATAAGAAAAGAAAAGTACTGTATTGTAAACTCCTGCAGGTGAAATGCTTCAGCTCTGAAACAAAGTTGATATGCTGAAACAATATTTCTTCCACTCAGCAAGTACTGTATTTTTCCATCTATAAGACACCCCCATGTATAAGACATTCCCATTTAAGAAAATGGAGGGAGATACTATCCGTGTATAAGACGAGCCCAGATTTTGAACATTATTCTAGAGTAAAAAAACATAGTCTTATACACAGAACAGTACGGTATCTTTTTATCCTAACATACAGCACAGAAAAACTTAACAGGTTATTTCAGTTGGTCTACTCTGGACATGATTTTGTTGGATATATAATCTATTGTTATAGTTACTTATGAACTATAAAACAGAGACATCAAAAGGGAAACTTTCTGAAATAATGTCAAGCTACAGTAGCTCAGGAGGGAAGAGCACGAGGCTCTTAATCTTGGGGTTGTGGGTTGCCACGTTGGGCAAAAGATTCCTGCATTGCAGGGGGTTGGACTAGATGACCCTCCTGGTCCTTTTCAACTATGATTCTCCGATATCCACTTGGAAAAGAATGGAGTGTACTTTCATCAGACATGTAAGGTCCTTGACTTCTTTTTGCCAGGTGGAACAATCACCCCATGTGCTGTTCTGGGGGTTCTCCTGACCCCATTAGAGCCAACCTGGGGGACAGAAAGTGAACAAGTGTGTGAATGTATGTTGTGCTGGTGGGACTACTTGCGCTGGACCTAACTAGCACAACTGTTTAGTTGAATCTGGCCCCTTGAGAGCTAAGCAAATGCTTTGCTACTTTAGCTCAGATTGCACTACCTTATTAAAAAAAAAAAAAAGGAGGGTGAGGCAAACTTACACGTTATCACCTCTTACAATGTACAATCCCAATACTACTTGTTCCACTCCTTGTGAAGAACTGAACACTCTTTCATGGCTTTCATCCAAAATCAAGTTGATGGTCTGATCAAAACCCTTGAGAGTTCCCTTTAAGAAATAAAAATGTAAATTGAAAAACAATGAAGTACTCCAAATTCTCAATATTTATCTCAATTCATAAACACGTCCTAAACACAACATTACACCACTTACTATGATAAAGCTTTAATGATTAAAAGATTTTTTACGTAACCCTTCAGAGGAACTCCCTTCACTAAGTGATTTTAACTTATCAATGCAATTCATTTTTCCATGGGTTCTTTTGTTTTTCCCAAACAGCAGCCTTAAAAAGTAGGAAGATAAGGCTTTTGAGAACAGTGGTCACTGATTTGCAACTTGCTGCCATTGATATTTATATATCTCCTGCAAAATTTGTATCTGTTGACCTCTCAAACAAGTTTCCAGCTCTTCTAGGATAGACATATTTTGCAGAAGTAATATTAAGTTATTTTCAGCAAGGATCTGGGCAAAATGCTCACTTCTAGTAAATTGCCTATAACCACATAGCACTAAGGTCAGTGGCACCTAATTCAGAACATTTTTACTTGACGTGTCTGATGAATTGTATTACAATTAAACCTGCAGTCCAGCAAAAGCCAAGATATGTGTGCAGCCTAAGCATCTACTTCAAAGTCTGAGGGAAAGGCCATAGTTCAGTGTTTGGAGCATCTGTTTGAATGCAGAAAAGCCCACATTCAATCCCTGTCATCTTCAGGTAGGTCTGGGAGAAAGACCCTTGCCAGAATTCCTGGAGAATCACCGCTGGTCAGTGGAGACAGTAGAAGAAGAAGAGTTTGGATTTGATATCCCGCCTTTCACTCCCCTTCAGGAGTCTCAAAGCGGCTAACATTCTCCTTTCCCTTCCTCCCCCACAACAAACACTCTGTGAGGTGAGTGAGGCTGAGAGACTTCAAAGAAGTGTGACTGGCCCAAGGTCACCCAGCAGCTGCATGTGGAGGAGCGGAGACGCGAACCCGGTTCCCCAGATTACGAGACTACCGCTCTTAACCACTACACCACACTGGCTCTCTGAGCTAGATGGACCAACTAGATGGTTTTACTTAGTAGAAGGCAGCTTCCTGTGTTCCTAAGTGCCACTCTGCTTACAGAACTACTTGTGTATTCCTGTAAATACAACTCAACCGCCTTTAAAAGATCAGGGCTTTATTTTCCCACGTAATTATAATCTAGTACAAAACATTTCCAATCATTTACATATTTAAAAACAGGGTAAGACTAATATTTACAAGCAATTCTTACCACAATCATTCGGCCGTCTGAAGTAATTACAGCAACAGTACCTGAGACTCAAGTTAAAGAAATCTTTTGAAACAACATACATATAAACAACAGGAAAAGGAGTTTCCTCTGGATTTAGTGCCTTTTAAGAAGCTGAGTGTGAGGTTGAAGAGGTGTGTAGACCAGGAGGGCACAGAACACAAAGAACTGAGGAAAGAGTGAGAAATTCAACCTCTTGCAATCACCAAAGCTTTGCAATCACCAAAGCTGATAGAAAAGGTTTCCCATGCCCCACCTGTTTTAAGGATTTTTTTTGTATGTGTGTTTGTGTGTGTGTGGGGGGGTGCCCTTGCTGTTGAGATGCAAATCTTAGACTCCAATACCATAGCTGTCAACCTTCCCTTTTTTTTGTGGGAAATTCCCTTATTCCAGCGCCGTTTACCACCTCTTTCCCAGATTGTTAGATATCCCGTAGACTGTCCCTGGGACAGGTGAGGCTGCCGATCCCTTATTTTCAAGGCTGCTGATCCCTTATTTTCAAATTTGAAAGTTGACAACTATGCAATACCCATCAAGCCCTAGTAAGTGCAGCCAATCTTGGACCACAATTCCCATTGACCCCGAGCTAGAGCAGCCATCTTGGATGATTAACTAGCAAGGGCTGATGGGAGTTGTAGTCCAAAACAGCTCCCTCTTTGTGTCGAACGGGGAGTACCTGTATCCCAAACCTTCTGGAGGGGAGAAGATGGATGGAGGCTGGTTTCAAATGGTTAAAAGCCATTTAAAAAAAGAAAAGAAGAGCAGCGGAAGTGCCTGCGCGCATCCCACCCAAGGCAACCCAGCCCACAAAAGGATGGAAATTCTCGCGTGTAACTGAGGAAAAGCAGGAGCGTTAACGCGCAGGCGCAGAATTCCGCTTCAAACCAGTGTGTCCCCCCCCCCCGCCCGGTCTCATAATGCAGCGCCCCCCCACCCCCGACAGACAGGCCGCCCGCGGAAGGATACGGTTAATGTAGTTCTCCAAAGCGGAGGTCATGGCGGCAATCCTTCCCGGCTCCCGCTGAATCCAGCTCCCGCGAGGCTTCCCGGTATCTCGCGTGAAAGTGAGCGGAGGCGGCCCCTGAAGCGAAGCGACGTCCGGGACTTCAAGCGGCGCATGCGTAGAGACGCTTTTGTCTGTGCGTAGAGATACTATGGAAAGAAAAAAAAAGGGATAAGCAACGCCTTTTGCCGGAGACGGAACTTCCTGGTTCCTTCTGGAGTTTCTCCACGACCGCCCCAATAGAAAAGTATGATGGGTGGCAGAATCGTATGTGTGTGTTGGGGGGGCTGTCTTTGCACCAGCTGTGATAGGATAATAGCACCGTGTCTTGCCCCCTCCCCGTACCCAAAAAATACTAGAAGCAAAGGCGGGGCATAGAGATAGGAAAAGGAAAGAGCACGGCTGTTTTGCAAGGTAAGTGCAGCCACCCATTTATTTATTATATTAGGGTTTCTATACCGCCCTTCGCCAGCGGGCTAACACCCAACACATTCGTACTGCATAATATAATACACAGGGCACGGAAAAATCAAAACAAGTATAATAATAATAATAATAATAATAATAATAATAATAGTAATAATAATAATAATAATAATAGTAGTAATAATAATAATAATAATAATAATAATAATAATAATAATAATAATAAATGCACTGTTCTGCCCGAATTCTCCTGGCAGCAACAGCATAAAAAGAGGAGAAAATCATCAAAAGGTTACCTGAAATACAAAGCCAGCACACTAATGCAGGATTAACTTAAAAGTGTGACCCCTCCCTTGAATTCAGTAAGACTTACCTCTGAGTAGGTATGGTCAGGAGTCTGCTGAAAGTATATATAAGAGCCATTGAACTGAATGGACCTAAATAAGTCACGTGTGCATCGATTTCAATCGGTCTGCTCTGATTTGGGTGGGACTAAGCTCGGATGTAATCCTTGGGAGGTTTGGGTGTCTCCCTCCCAGTTTAGCAGCACAGTTTAGCAGTCTTTGACTGGTTTCCTATATGGAGAGCCTGGCTGCTGGATCAGACCATCTAGCTCATTATCCTGTTCCCACGGTGCCCAAAGGGAAGCAACGCAAGCAGAAAATGAACACAACAGCAACTGTCCCCACTTGGGGGTGATTTTCCAGCAAAAATGACATTTTGTTTGCGTTATTGTCTCTGGCCCCTTATGCAATTTTTTGCTTCTGGACTTGAATGATCTCCTCCTAACCCCCACTTAGACACGTAACGGGTACAACTTCGCACCCTTCCCAACACTGCAAGCCGGATCTGCTGCTGCTGCGCTTGGGGCGCCTCTCCTGCTCGGGAGAAGGGGCTGCCGGCCAGGGGGTGGCGGTGTGCGGATCTCCTGCCTGCCTACCGGGGTGCTACTGCTGCTGCCGCCGGGGAGGAAGGGGTTAAAGCGCTGTACGCTTTGCGGAAAACCCCCGCCGCCTTTTCACTCTGAACCTGCACTGCTGGGGAGACGGAGGAACGATCGGGAGCGGTTTTTACGCCGCCTGCTTCCTCTGGTCTGCTATTATTTTAAAAGGGCTGGTCGGGATTCCATTCCGGATTGAGCCAAGCGGTGTGATGCGAACGCAATCATTCCCCTTTTTTTATATATACTGTAGTTACCACTTTTTGCAAAAGCGGTTAAGACAACCGCTGGCATAGCAGCAGCAGCAGCAGCGGGTTGCAAGCCACAGCGGCCCCGATCCGCAAAAGCGGATGCTTTTCCTCGCGCAATGGGACTACTCGTGGGTAAGTGCTGACCATCTCAGCTGGCAGACCGGGAAGGCCCCAGTTTATAGCAAAGGTGGGCTTTCTTTAAAATCAAAGGAAACGAAATGAAAAGTCTCGCTGAGTCCAGTTGGGCTTGCTCCTGAGTAAGCCTGCATCTGACTGAAGCTGTAAGTGTCGGTGAGTTTGGGTGGACTTTGGGTTTACTTTCAGAGATGGCTAGTCCACTCCAAAAAAACTCTCTGAGTTAGGCTTCCCACCAAAATGGGAGAAATCTCTAACATTCCTGGACATGAAAATCAAACCTGGTTTAATTTACCTTTTTTAAAAAAACACAAAAAACATTAATTTTTGGTAGGTGTCTAAAGACTCGCTTACCTGCCCACCTACAAATTCATTTACAAATTGCAGCTATAGCTCCGATATGGGGAAAGGTGTGTGGTTTACTTGAGTCGCTTTAATTTTACAGCGTCTTGATTTTTCCCTCCTTTAAAAATTACATCCCACTTATGGGGATGTGGTAGTTGTACATTGTTGATAGCTGGTCTTTGGGAACAAATTCTGTAGCTCTATCGGCTGCAGTCATCCACTTACCTGGGAGTAAGACACACTGAGCCACTGTGGTGCAGCGGTTAGACTGGGTTAGTGTGTCGGACTTGGACCTGAGAGACCACAGTTCAACTCCCCACTTAGCCATGAAAATCACTGGATGACCCCAGGCCAGTCGCTGTCTCTTAGCTGAACCTACCTCACAGGGTTGTTGTGGGAACTGAAGAGGGGGAGAACACTGGATGCTACCTTAAGCTCCTTGGAAGAGAAGGTGGGGTCTAAATGCAATAAAAATAATAAAAACTCAACTAGGTGTTACTCCTGAGTAAACACGTCACAGAGCAACCCGATATAGCCACTTTCCAGCTGGGGCTGATGAGAGTTGTCTTTCAAAACATATGGAGGGTCTGATACCAATATCTGGCATTCAGGGTTATCTACTGCCTCTGACCATTAGGGCAGTTCATTATTTATTTTGAGATATGTAGGTACCGCTCCGGCGGGAAGGTAAACGGCGTTTCCATGCGCTGCTCTGGTTCGCCAGAAGCGGCTTAGTCATGCTGGCCACATGACCCGGAAGCTGTACACCGGCTCCCTCGGCCAATAAAGCGAGATGAGCGCCGAAACCCCAGAGTCAGCCACGACTGGACCTAATGGTCAGGGCTCCCTTTACTTTTATATCTTGCTTTTCTGCTCCAGAATGACTAACACCGTATTTTTGCATGATAAGCATACTTTTGTCTGCCTGCCTGGAACAATTTTGTTCCCAAACTAGGGGCTCTAGCTGTTTTTGGACTACAGCTCCCATCATCCCTAGCTAGCAAGAGCAGTGGTGAAGGATGATTGGAATTGTGGTCCAAAAACAGCTGGAGGCCCAAATCTGGGAAGCACTGGCCTAGAACAAAGTTCCCCAACGTGGTGTCTTGCAGACATTTTGAACTACATCTCCCACAAGCTCCAGCCAGTTTATATTCCCTTGGGCGAGCTATATGTTGTAGCATCATGAAAACTACAACATAGCTAACCCAAGATTATATATCAGTGATCTTATTGATGCACTCTCTCATAATGTGATAAACTTTTCACATGTGGCTTCTTAGTTCTCTAGCTGTGGACATCCAACATAGTTGAATGCTGGAAAATTCAGGCCAGACAAATGAAAGCACTTCTCCACTCAGCACATAGTTAAACTATGGAACTCACTGCCACAGGAGGCAGCGATGGCCACCAGGTTGGATGGCTTTAAAAGAGGATCGGACAAATTCATGGAGGGGACGGCTATCCACGACTGCTAGCCACAGGGGCTTTGCTGTGCCTCCAGGTCCTGAGATCAGTTGCTGGATACTACAAGAAGGGAGAAGGTTGTTGTGTTTGAGTCCTACTTGATGGCTTCCCATCAAGGCATCTGGTTGGCCTCTGTGAGAACAGGATGCTGGACTTGATTGGCCACTGGCCAGCAGATTCTCCTTATGGAATGGACCACAGATTTAAATTGTTTTGAGACTCATGGGTATTGCAGCTTGATGAGGGTGTTTCAAATTCAGTTGAAGATTACACCCCCTCTCCCAATACAGTGCTACACTTCCCAGGCCCTGAGGCAGTTATTAAACTTCAGAATCTTAAGATGTGCATATGTTCCGAAATATTCCAATTTCCAGCCTTTTCATAATATTAATTTTAGGACTCAGCTTTTCTCGAACTGGCACAGGTTCTGGCTGAAGCTGATGGCTGCTATCGTCCCAAACATCTGGAAGGCACCAGATGAACGAAGCCTGGCTTAAGGAAATGTCACACTTCTAGCAATCCTAAACAGGTTTACTCAGAAACAACTCCCACTGAGCTCAGCGGGGATGAATCCCCAGTACCTGCGATTCTGCAGCCCTTTTGATGATGTAAATGTGTGGGTTTTGCCAGCCTTACCCAAAATAGCAAGGCGGGAAGGAGAACTCAGTAGCTGTTTATTTGCATATGTTAATTCATTTAAATGTATGCACATTTTAAAAACAGCCTATTGTCTAAGACTGGGGCTTGCCACTTTGTCCAGAGAAAGAGAGAGGGAGGCAGACGCTGCTGTTTGCATAGAACATGTAAATGGGTGCATATTTTGTTGGCATAGAACATTTAAATGGGTGCATATTTACATTTCCCTGAACAAGGATGCTGAGATGGGTGAGGAGAGGAAAGGAGGGGAGGGGAGGGGAGGGACCCTGTCAGGCAGGTTTGAAGCACAGCTGGTCCTGATTCTGTCTAGGTGCTGGGCGTACCTGGAATGGATGTGCTTTTTAGCTGGCTTCGGGAGTGTTAGGGTGATGGTGGGCAGGATGTCAGATAAGGCACCAGAGAGTCAGGGGGGGCTTCTTTAGTAAATGGAAGAAGGCAGCTCTTGACTTCTGATTGCATCCTAAGGAACATCATTGCTTCTACTTTCTGTTCAGGGATTATCAGCACAGTTCTCTCCAGATGTTGTGGACTACAGCTCCCAGTGATGGCCGGCTGGCTGGCTACACATGGAGGAAGGCCGCCATGGAAATGCTTTGGCAGCCAGAGAGCTGTGACTTATTTGCATGCTTAATCTTGTACATTGCTCATGCTGTTTTGTGTGCAATTTGCATGAATGAGCTGGACATAGGGCCCGGCTTTTGAAACGCCTGCTGGTTGCGTGAGGCTGGTTTCTGCAGCTTTTTTTCCAGGATGGAAGCTTTGTTTGGTTTGTTTTGTTTTTTTATATACCTTCTTAAGATGCTTTAGAAAGAGGTCTATTAAAATGAAGACATCACCTTGCTGATGCTATAAAGCAGCAGACTCATAATATAAGATTGCCTGTTCTCCATCCGCCTGTAAGGACATGGGCTGTATTCAGACTATATGCTGAAAGTGCTGTAATGCTGTTTTCAACACTCATGGCTTCCATCAAAGAATTCTGGGAGCTGTAGTTTGTTAAGGGTGCTGAAGATTGTTAGGAGACCCAATTTCCCTCTCTGGTGGAATTACAAATGCCCATGAGTAGACAGTCCCTGCTTTACATTCTGAATACCAGGACACAAAAGGAAAATGGAGTCAAAGGAAGAAGGTAAAAAGCATACTCAAGCACCATTTCTTTGTACATTTCTTTCTCCTATAGCCTGACAGAAAGACTGCTGTAGACATCTCATATACAGTGGTACCTCAGGTTACATACGCTTCAGGTTACATACGCTTCAGGTTACAGACTCCGCTAACCCAGAAATAGTGCTTCAGGTTAAGAACTTTGCTTCAGGATGAGAACAGAAATGATGCTCCGGCAGCAGCAGGAGGCCCCTGAAACTGTACTTAACCTGAAACTGTTCTTAACTTGAAGCACAACTTTAGCTAATAGCTAAAGTTGTGCTTCAAGTTAAGAATAGTTTCAGGTTAAGTACGGACCTCCGGAATGAATTAAGTACGTAACCAGAGGTACCACTGTACTGGTGCCCTGACAGTTCAAAGCTGATGCAGACCAGTCATGGATTCCCCCAAAGAATTATGGGAGCTGTCGTTTGCTAAGGGTGCTGGGAATTGCTGGGAGACCTCCGTTTCCCTTGCAGATCTACAATTCCCAGAGTGGCTTAACAATCAATCTCTCTTCCAAGGAACTCTTATATAATTGTAGCTCTGGGGAAGGAAATGGGCACCTCCTGACAAGTCTCAGCACACTTTGCAACTCCCAGAACTCTTTGGGGGAAGCCATGACCCACAGCGCTTTAAATGTGAATGTGTGAACGTCGCCTGCTTCTTTCTCCTATAGTGATGGGAAGAAGGACGAGGAGACGAGGCGAGTGTTGAAGGGGATATCAGTGCACCCGACAGCATGTCATGCACTCACAGGCGGGCTACAACACTGCTAAGGGTGGCCTCCTTGACAGGCAGCAGCCCTCACTTTGAAGGCATCTCCTCTCTGAAGGCTTGTCTGGTTTCAAGATAAAGAGCCCTGGAGAAAGGAGAGCACGAGGGGGCTTTGAACTGCCTGAGACCTCTTGGTTTCGGCTTTCCCCGTTATGGTGAGGGTTTTATTTACTTCTGCCTGAACTACAGTCATTATTTCTAAACTGGCATCCCTACATATACATTAGCACATGCAGTTTTTGCATCGATCTGCCTCTTCCTTTGTCCTCCCTTTTGCCAATGCTGTAAGTTGCGACCACAGTCGCTCTCCAACCACCGATCGACTTTCCTGCCTGTTCTGTTTTTGAAGACTTTTCGCTGCCTTGCTCTACAACCACAGTTTACACCCTCCAATGGACATGTGGGTCAGAAATCCAAGAGGGCGAGGATTCGGAGTGGGGTTCTGTTACTGCAGTTTCAATAGAAATGCAATTCTTCCCAGTGAAGACTGGACAGGTGCCGCTGTGGGCCTGTATGTTTTTGGTTTTTTTTCCAATTTTTAAAAATTAATTTTCACAATATTATAAACAAACAAACAAACAGACAGACAAACAAACATAAACATAAAGGGCTGTGGGCCTGTATGGGTCTGTTGACCAGGGTCGGCGATTCGAATCCCCGCAACGGGGTGAGCTCCTGTTGCTCTGTCCCTGCTCCTGCCAATCTAGCAGTTTTAAAGCACATCACTGCAAGTAGATAAATAGGTACCGCTCCGGCGGGAAGGTAAACAGCATTTCTGTGTGCTCTGGCTTCCATCATGGTGTCCCATTGCGCCAGAAGCGGTTTAGTCATGCTGGTCCATGACCTGGAAAGCTGTCTGTGAGCAAATGCCGGCTCCCTCAGCCTGAAAGCAAGATGAGCGCCACAAGCCCATAGTCGCCTTTGAGTGGACTTAACTGTCCAGGGGTCCTTTTAATTGTAGATGGTCAGTTTTGAACCCCTGCCACGCTCTCCCACCTTCAAGTATTTTTAAAACTGATTTGGAGTGGTTGGCTCTTCACATCCTCTGTGACATATTACTGTGGTTATTATGGTTATTATTTAATTACCTGCCCTTTGCTGTAAGGTCCCAGGGCAAGTTGCAACCATTATAATACTGAAAGCAATTTGAAACAACTTGCAGTCACAGAAATAAGATGGGTCCTGAAATACGCATCTCAAGTGTCAAAGACCAGGGTAAAAAAAGGTGTCTCCACCCCCATCATTCAGCCCAGACACTGAGGTCCAACACTGAGGGCCTTCTGGTGGTTCCCTCACTGCAAGAAGTGAAGTTACAGGGAACCAGGCAGAGGGCCTTCTCAGTAGTGGAACGCCCTCCCACCAGGAAATGTCATGTCTGACAGCAGCCAGTCTTTTTAATGATTGTTCTGCACTGCTTTTAGCATTTTTGAGAAAATGTTGCTTTTATGCTGCCGTATACCACCGTGATGCTTTATGAGAGGGCAGAATACAAATACTTCAATGAGGAATTAGCATTTATGCCAGGCCTTGATGACGGGCAGCAGAATGTGTCAACTGGCCCCTAGTGGGGGCACCAGTGTGCTGCCGCCATTTTAATTTCCCAGAATGCCCCTGATATAGCCTCTCAACAAATAAAAATGGTGGCGATCAGATCCAGCTGACCAGGTCAGAGGGTCCAGGCTCTGTGGGTCTCATGGGGTAAACTGGACCCTGGCAGATGCCTGAGGGAGCCGGCTGCTGACGCCAGGCCAGCCAGGGGGCCCTGTGAATAGTGCTTTGTGGAAGCTGGGCTTTGGTGGATAAACAAAGATCATGGAGTGTGTTAACTCGCCTGGGGTTAGGAGCCTGTTCTTTCTGGGGCTCCTTGACTCAAGTCGGCAACCTCCCACTGCAAAGAGAAACATCCCTGCTGTGGGGCTGCGTGCCAGGAAACAGTCTCCATCTGCTTCCTTCCGCCCCATTGCAGA
Source organism: Podarcis tiliguerta (assembly GCF_965153285.1). Classification (NCBI taxonomy): domain Eukaryota; kingdom Metazoa; phylum Chordata; class Lepidosauria; order Squamata; family Lacertidae; genus Podarcis; species Podarcis tiliguerta. Next base: position 24,541,939 of record NC_139549.1, read on the forward strand.
ATCATTTCGATGCAGCGACAGAGAGAACACGTGATGCAACGAAGCATTTGCAAATTCCCTTTATGCAAACGAGTTCTTCCTCCCGGAGCAAAGGAGCGATTTGCATAAGCTTCATGCAAATTTATTCAAAGCCACCAACGCCTTTGAGTTTCTGAAACTTGGCAATTTGCAGTCATGCCTGCCTCTTTCCCCCGCCCTCCCTCCCCTCTGTTTTCTCTCCCCCACCCCACCCCCAGGCATCAAAACTAAAATTGGAGCCCTCTTCTTGACGCTCCCCTCTGCTACTGAAGGACGTCCCGCAGAAATGGATCCACCTAGCCCTCGGTGCTGACTCCACCCAAGACCTCCCCACGGTTTTTTTGAGGCAGGTAAACCATTGACCGCCCTGTTCAGAGGAGCATCGACTTCAGAGATGGCTGGGGCTGCTGGGCCCACACTCTGGGTAAGAGGCTCTTGCCCTTTGGTGTAAAAGCTTCTGTCAGTTCTGCATGTTACCAGTTAGGATGTCTGTAGTGCCATCATTGTAATTACCTGTAATGGAAGCAAAAAGCAAACAGGTCCCTACCTCAATGAGTACAGTCAATGTTCTCATCGACTGAGCTTCATACAAGTGGGGCGTCACTTTCACATCTGTTTTTGGTGTCAAGAGACCCCAACAGTGTGTGTGTGTGTGTGTGTGTGTGTGTGTGTGTAAAATCCACACCCCAACATTTAGAAAATACCTGGATTATCATAGAATCAGACTTGTAGAGTTGAAAGGGACCATGAGAGTCCTCGTCCAACCCCCTGCAATGCAGTAATCTTTAGCCCAATCTGAGGCTCAAACCCACAACCCTGAGACCAGGGGTCAGCAAACTTTTTCAGCAGGGGGCCGGTCCACTGTCCCTCAGACCTTGTGGGGGGCCATACTATATTTTGAAAAGAACAAAAAAATGAATTGCTATGCCCCACAAATAACCCAGAGGTGCATTTTAAATAAAAGCACACATTCTACTCATGTAAAAACACGCTGATTCCCAAACCGTCCATGGGCCAGATTTAGAAGGCGATTGGGCTGGATCCAGCCCCCCGGTCTTAGTTTGCCTGCCCATGTCTGAGACTCTTGAGCCACAGAGACGTGGAGCATGGCTTGACACTGCTTTGAGAACCAGTGTGGCATAGAGGTTAGAATGTCGGATCGGGACCTGCGAAAGTCCAGGGTTCAAACCCCCCCTTGAGCCATGAACCTGGCTCTCAGCTTAATTTACCTCTCAGGGTTTTTGTGGGGAATTAAGTGAGGAGATGGGAAACCAGCTATTGCCGCCTTGAGCTCCTTGAAGAAAGAGGTAGGATATCAATGCAACAAATAAATCAATAAACGAACGAATTCCTCTTTCAGGACCCAGTGACTTTTGACGAAGTGGCCATTTACTTTTCCCCAGAGGAGTGGGCAGAGCTGGCAGATTGGCAGAAAAATCTCTATAAGGATGTGACGAGAGCCAGCTACGAGATGCTGGTTTCATTAGGTAAGCTATTTGCTGTTTATTGGATGGCTCACAGGTTGTGCTCACCCGATGAATTTGAAAGGCTCCAAAAGGCAAGAGGTTGTTTCACTTCAGTTATAATTAATATCCCACTTTGGACATTGAAAGCTTTGGGCCTCCAGATGTTGCTGAGGTACAACTCCTATCACCCCGACCATTGGCCATGTTGGTTGGGACTGATGGGGTTTGGCATCCCACCTCAAACCTCTCAGAGCTGTTATCTCCGGAGAGTCAAAGCTGTGCTGCTGTAGTTTTGCTGCTCTTGCAACGGCTCCCACCAGCCCTGACCATTGGCCCTGCTGACTGGGAATGGCAGGAGTTCAGCAGCATGCAGAGGACTCTGCATGGGCCACTCCTGCTGTGGACCCATCTAGACTGATCAATGAGAGCCCATGTGGTATAGTGGCTAGAGCAATTTTTTTTATCCGTGGGCCAGTCCACTGTCCCTCAGACCTTGTGGCGGGCCGGAGAAGCGGCACCGGGGGGGGGCGGGGCTGGAAGAAGAGGCGAGGGGGGCAAGTAGTCCTCTTCCCCAGCCCCAGCTGCTGCGCTTACCTCCCAGGGGATGCCACAGCAACAGCGGAGGGAAGATGAGGGGCACGAAATGGCTGGGTCCGGAGAGGGGCTGCTTAAAATGGTGCTCAGCAAGCTCAGCCCAGCCCAGCCCCCTTCCTCCTCTAGGCAGGGCAGGGAGAAGCCAGGAGGAGGGAGGGAGGAGGCGCCGCCACGGCGTGTGTGAGGGAGAGGGTTGTTGTGAGGATAAAATGGAGAGGAGGGGAAGTGGTTCCACCACTTTGAGCTCCTTAAAAGAAAGGTGAGATATCATCATCATCATTATCATTATGCCCCACCCATCTGACTGGTTTGCCCCAGCCACTCTGGGTGGCTTCTGCCAGCCCAGCCCAGCCCCCTTCCTCCTCTAGGCAGGGCAGGGAGAAGCCAGGAGGAGGGAGGAAGGAGGCGCCGCCATGGTGTATGTGAGGGAGAGGGTTGTTGTGAGAATAAAATGGAGAGGAGGGGAAGTGGTTCCACCACAAGGTGGGATATCATCATCATCATTATCATTATGCCCCACCCATCTGACTGGTTTGCCCCAGCCACTCTGGGTGGCATCTGACATATATAAGAACATTACATTACACATTAAAAGGCTTCCCTATACAGAGCTGCCTTCAAATGTCTTCTAAAGGTTATATAGTTACTCATCTCCTTGGCATCTGATGGGAGGATGTTCCACAGGGTGGGGGCCACTACCAAAAAGGCGCTCTGCCTGGTTCCCTGTAGCTTTACTTCTCGCAGGGAAATATAACTAACAAACAAATGGATCTAAACCAGAAACATTGGAAGTTGCTTTATACTAGGTTCCTGACAGGAACTGTAAGGAAAGGGTAATAATTCATCAAGGGTGTGGGGAGGGAAGAAAGGGCAGTGAGTTGTCCTGCTCAAAATCCTAGAAAGGTTAGGCAGTTAACTACCACAGGCCATGAGACACAGTGAGGCATCTTTTAACAATTGTTTAATTATTGTTAAAAGTTACAAAAACAAAGAAGCACGGGACTGAGTGAGGGAGCAGTTTTTGGAATAACATCAGGATATTAGCTCTGCGCAAGGCCTGACAGACAGCAGCAACAACCGGGAAAAGATAGACATAATATTTTACAAGAACAGGAAGAAACAATATGGACAGAATAAATGTCACACACAGGAAAAACAAGGACACAGTATGAGATCTTCACTTGTAGTCTTATAAATCATTTAATGTGTTAACATGAATAGGAGTTATAAAGATTGCAGCTGTTGTATAAGGGATTACTGTTATGACTGGAATGCGATTGAAATTAATAAGATTTTGGAACGCAGAAATAAAGTAAATCATAAAACCATCAATTCTAGCATGCCTAAATTCTAGCCACCTAAATTATATAATTTGGTATTTGAATGATTGGTAATAGGAATTGTATTATAATTTGGCATTGATATAATGAGGCTATTATTGGATTATTGTAATTGAAAACTAATTAAAATTATTATATTAAAAAAAGAAACCATAGTTATACAGTGGTACCTCGCTTTGCGAACTTAATCTGTTCCGAACCGAAACTGTTCTTAAACCGAGGCATGCTTTCCCTTCCACCGGCCCTTCAGTCAGTTTAATCCAGCCCTGGCAGTTTATTTCCTGGGGCAGTTTATTTCCTGGGGAAAATCTCAAAAAAAAGCTCAACAACTTCAATTCTAAAAAAAGCTCAACAGCTTTAGTTGGCCTTCACGCATGTTTACTTCATCAAATCTGGCCCTCTTTGGAAAAAAATTGGGCATCCCCATCGTAAACCGAAACGTTCGTAAACAGGACTGTTCTGAAACCAAGGTACTACTGTACTTAAAAAATAAAGAGAGACACTGAGGCAGGGGCAAAAAATGAGGGGGTATGCCGTCTTGTTCTTTGCATCAGGTTACATAATGTCTTGGGCTGGTCCTCAAGTGCCCTATCCATCTCCACTTTACTAGGCCTCGCCTTACAGAAGCCCGACATCATTTTGAGAATCGAGCGAGGGGAGGAGCCTTGCGTTGGGAGACTCCAGACCTCAAAGGCAAGAGAGGTTACACACCACAGCATCTCTGGTGAGTCCCAAGCTCATAGATCAGAATACTGGCAGCTTCTGATTGATCTGAAGATGGCTGCCAAGTCCGGTGTGCCAGTGCGGCGGGAGATCTGCTCTACATTGCATGCTCGCATGGTGTTACTGGGAAGAAAAGTGTACTGAAGATTTCCTTGTCTCTAGAAGCCAATGGTGTTGCAGGCTAAATGTTTTATTTTGCTTAAGAGGAGGACGGAGACCCCTTTCTGCCTCAAGGGCCAGAGGCTTTCCAGAGCAGCTTTCCAGGGGCCACATGCTGGAATGGGTGAAGGAGAAATTTGGGTTGCCTTGAAAGGGGAACCCTTCCGAATGTGTGTTCTTTGCAACAATACACAAACCAAATCACAGGTCCTGCCCCTCGAAATTCGCACATCTCTGAATTTTGCAATGTGACGTGTACAAAATTGCATACAGTACAGGTGCATGCCTTAGTGAAAACAACATATAGCAATACATCATATTCAGGGAACATCGCTGTTACTATTTCTGCAGCAGGGGCCCTGTCTCCAGGGCCCTAGAGCTGCCCAATCAGCATGAAGTCTTCACGTCCTTTGTGCTGATTAGAGCCAATCAGAGTGTAAGGAGGTGGGTCAGCCACTGAGGATTGGCTCCTAGGGCCACTCTGGAGGAGGCGTGCAGGAATGAATGAATTAATTAATTTATCCATCTACCCTGCCCCTCTGACAGGTTTACCTCAGCTACTCTGGGCAGCTTCCAACAAAATACGGGGGGACCAGAAGAAAAAAACACATCAAATATTAAACGTTTCCTGAAACAGGGCTCAAAGGGTTCAAATGTCCATGAAAAGTCATTCAGAGAAGAAGAAATAGTTCTGTGTGCTCCAAAAGCTAAGCATTTAGGAACCCTGAAAAGACAAGGGGCTTCACTTTCAAGAGAATGGTGTGCAAAGGGTCACCATATAAACTTGAAAATTCCAGTAATGTCCAGGGGATAGGGGCTAATTTGGTGTCCTCTGTCTGCCTCTGCCAATCGCCCCACAAAAAGCTGAACAACTAAGCAACTGTGTCTGTACTTTTACTTCTTGAAATAGGGCAACCCTAAATTAGAAGGTTATTGTATAACCTTAGGAAAGGACTCGGGTGTGAGGAGGAGTTGCTGTGGCCCTTGCACTTCTGGATTTGCTGCTATGCTACTGTAACATGGTCCCTAAGGCTGGACCTCTCCACACTGGGCGATGGTAAAAAGGCAGGTTTTTAACCCTTCTTGATCAAAACACAATCAGTTCTTCCGTTGTGATCTCACCAATTTTCTGTTGGCTCACATACAACCTTTCGCTCTTGTCTCCTGTCGTTGCAGATGGCCAAATCCTGATTAAGAAAGAATCCTGCCTCGAGGAGCGGCCACCATGCTGTGTGGGGCACCCAGAGGTGCTGAAGGCAGGCCCGAATAACGGGACCTTTGGTGAATTTTCCACGTGGCCAGGGAGCCACCTCGGGGCCAACTCGGCTGTGAATGGAATGGCCGCACTGCCAACTTGGTCCACTAAGCTCCAGTGGCAGAACGTGCAAGCGCCCCCCGTGGGATTTCAGGTGGGGCACCCAGGGGTCTCTGGCAGCGCTTTCTGGCCTGGCGGTGTCACGGTGCCCCCACCAAGCACCTACGAGGAGACGCTGCTCATCTGCACCCAGTGTCAGAAATGTTTCCCTGCCCGCTCGGCTCACGGCGCCCCCTCCGTGGGAGAAGCGACACAAGTCTGCCCCGAGTGCGAGAGCAGCAGTGGCCACAAGGGCACTCCTCCCACCGCGGCAGACCCGCGAAGCCACAACACAACGATGCAGCCCTGCTCTTGCAGCCACTGTTCGGGGCTTGGCGTCCGCCAGAGAGTCCCTAAGGAGGAGCGTCCCTACAAGTGCGGGAAGTGCGAGAAGAGCTTCCGCTTCGTCCACGAATACACGTGGCACCAGAAGGTCCACGCCGGGGAGAAGATCTACAAGTGCGGCGTGTGCGAGAAGGTCTTCCGCCACAAGCAGGAGCTGATGTGGCACCAGCGGGCGCACACGGCCGAGTGGCCCCACAAGTGCGGGGTGTGCGGGAAGAACTTCCGCTTCAAGCAGGAGCTGACCTGGCACCAGAAGACGCACTCGGTGGAGCGCCCCTACAAGTGCGCCGAATGCGAGAAGAGCTTCCGCTTCAAGCAGGAGTTCATGTGGCACCAGCGGGCGCACGTCGGGGACCGCCCCTACAAGTGCACCGAGTGCGAGAAGAGCTTCCGCTTCAAGCAGGAGTTCAGCTGGCACCAGAGGAGCCACGCCGGGGAGAAGACCTACAAGTGCCCTGGGTGCGACAAGAGCTTCCGCTACAAGCAAGAGTTTTACTGGCACCAGAGGATCCACACGGGCGAGCAGCCCTACCCCTGCGCTTCCTGCGACTCCACCTTCACCTGCCGGCAGGAATACATGCGCCACCAGAGGCTGCACGACGGCGAGAAGCCCTACCAGTGCCCACACTGCGATAAGACCTTCCGGCGAGGGTCCACCCTGATCCGGCACCGGCGCATCCACATGGGAGAGGGGCCCTTCAAGTGCTCCCACTGCGACAGGACCTTTGGCCAAAGTGCCAACCTCATCAAGCACCAGAGGATCCACACGCTGAAGGACGAGCCGGTGGAGAACGCCCACAGAGAATGGGGCCCTTGTTTGCAGGGCGTGGGGGTCCCCTCTGTCCAGCCCGAGGCCGTCAGTGTGCTGAGCCTGAAGACGGTTTCCGTGGGGGCGCTTCTCCTGCTGAACCTCCAGGAGCCGAAGCAGGAGAAAGATCCAGCCGGGAATTCTTGGGAACCCCAAATGTGACCTCGGGTTTTTTACAGGACCCCTGTTAAAAAAAAGATGGGGAATTGGGCTTTGTAGAGGGGAGAAGAGAGAGAGATCTATTCCACACTGGTAGGTTTGGGCCGATTGGTCGATCTCCAGAGTTTTGCGGGCAGATCGCCCAATGGCAGACATTACAAACTGTAAAGTAAGGCAGTGCCCTCTGAAGTGTGGAGGGAGGGGGAAAGGGACCCCCATCAAATCCCAAGGAAGAGGCAAATTCTGTTGGTGAGGCCTCTTTGGAATATGTGAATGTAGCGCTGCCACCAGCTGAGCTGAACGGGAGCGATGCGTTGAAGGAAGTGGCTGAGGCTCTTGGTTCCACATAGACCAGCAGCATGGTGACATCCAGGTGTTTGGGACTACATGTCCCATCAGCCTCAGCCCACACAATGGTGTGAGCTGGGGTTGATGGGAGTTGTAGTTGAAAACAGCCCCATCAGCTGGGGCTGATGGGAGCCGTATTCCAAAGCAGCCACATTGACTGGGGCTGTTGGGAGTTTTAGTCCAAAACAGACACATTGGCTGGGGCTGATGGGAGTTGTAGTCCAAAACAGCCACATTGGCCGGGATTGATGGGAGTTGTGGTTGAAAACAGCCCTGTCAGCTGGGGCTGATGGGAGCCGTATTCCAAAGCAGCCACATTGACTGGGGCTGTTGGGAGTTTTAGTCCAAAACAGACACATTGGCCGGGGCTGATGGGAGTTGTAGTCCAAAACAGCCACATTGGCCAGGATTGATGGGAGTTGTGGTTGAAAACAGCCCTGTCAGCTGGGGCTGATGGGAGTTGTAGTCCAAAGCAGCCACATTGGCTGGGGCTGGTGGGAGTTGTAGTCCAAAACAACCACATTGACCAGGGCTGATGGGAGTTGTAGTCCAAAACAGCTGCATTGACTGATGAGAGTTGTAGTCCCCCAAACCGCCTGAAGGGCACCAGGTTGGATGAAGCCTCTGTGTTCATAGCCTCTGGTGGTTATCTTCGCACCACCGTAGTGCGAGATGTGATTTATTTATTTATTTTTGCCTGGTCGTGCCAGGCTCTTCTTGGGAGACAAGGCCGCTGATAATTGTTTCTTTATAGATCTGGCACCCTGCTTATTCATCCCTTCTGTCGCAACTTGCTTTGCACCCAGAAAAAACACACCCTCCCTGCTCCCAGGTAGTTGCTTCAAACTGTTGGCCGAAATCTTATTGCTGGGCCGGGGGAAGGGGGTTGTATTCCAAGTGCAGACTGAGAATAAATGAGAAATGAGAAAATAAATGAGAAAGCAAAATAGTCCCTTGAGGGTGTGGTCTTGCACCTGCCCAAAAGAAGACTTGCAGGTGTTCCCCGTCAGAATTTGGAAACTGCAAGGAACAGACACCCACATCTCCTCTCAGACTCTCTGCATCGTTACAGTTGCTCTGAGCCTCAGTTTCCCCGACGCTCGGATTTAAGCTGGTTGGACATTTTCTCTCCAGCTCTCCCTTTTGCCACCCAAGAAGCTTTCGCCTAAAACTTCCTTGCCTTGACTTCAGTGCTGTTCCTTTTGAGCGTTGGCACGGAGAGGTCCTTGCTTGGAGTGATCTGCACGTTGTAAGGTTCTTGCTTTGGGAAACCCAAATAAGCACCTGGAAATTAAAAGCTCTGTTGCCTGGGATGTTTTCCTGTATGTGAACAGAAGACTTCTGCACAGCCCCTGCCTTGTTCAGTATGTCTTGCGGAGGAAATTTGGTGGCCTGTCTCTGCCTCCTTTCATAGCCGTGTCCCATGATGGCTTGGAGGAGTGGGCTCTGTAGTTGGGACAATACCTGAGCGCTGATGGTTTCTGCACATTGAAGCAAAAAGGGACTTTGCTTGCACAGCCCAATTCTGTGACAGAGCCTGTTACTCCAAACTGGCAACCTCCAGCACCGTTTTTAATCTCCTGGTTGACCCTGTCTTGCCGTCCTTGTGAGTTTCCGTGAAATCCACCCAAGGCTGCTATTTTCTTACTTAAACGAGTATTTTAATGTTGAATTGTGTTTGGATAATGTGTCATGAAATATGCAAATTTTTTAAGGGTGGGGAGGGAAGGGGGTGCGATACTATTTGGGGTACCAGCATTTTCTTCCTCAAAGGGCTCTTATGTCTTTACAAGTGGCCTGATAATCAGAAGCGAGACTGTGGCAAGGCAGAGGTAGGCCGGTTGCCATGGATACCCTGTTTATCGCGGAAGCTGCTCTGCCAGGGCTCACTTCCTTGTTGCAGGGAGTGGCAGGAAAGGTTGGGTTGTTTTTTTTTAGTCTGAGGGCCACATTCCCTCACAGGGAACCTTCTGGGGTCCGCTTGTCAGTGGTGGGCAGGGCCACAGACAAAAGTGGGTGGGGAAATGGGCGGGGCCTTTACCTATCTGCAATGAGCTACATCGGAAGCCAGAGGTTTCGACACACACATCTCCCTCCTCCATCCAGCCAGGTGAGCAAGAGAGATGATCCCAGGTCAAGGAATCAACCCAGCCAGGAAAAAGCACTGGAGGAAGACTTGAGGAGGAGGTACGATTTGGGGAGCATCCCAAGGGCCAGAGAGAACTGGAGAGCCTATGATTCCCCACCCCTGTCTTATCTGAGACCCCATGCATGAGGGATAGCTCAATGGGCAAAGCACAAGGGTCTTAATCTGAGAGTTGTGGGTTTGAGCCCCATGTTGGGCAAAAGTTTCCTGCATTGCAGGGGGTTGGACTAGATGACCCCATGGGGTCCCTTCCAATTCTACGAGTCTATGATTCTAAGGACCCCGGGGCTTTCCTCTACCACAGCACACTATAATTGGGCTACCCTGGTGCTCAGATCCCACCCCACCCACCTCTCAATGCAACACAGCTGCCCCGAGCAATGGAGGAAAAGGAGGAATAGCCACCAAGATGGATTCAGCTGGAAAGATTCAAGCTAGAAAGATTCAGTACCCTTGATATGGATACTGAAAATAATAATAATAATAATAATTTACAGTGGTGCCTCGCAAGACGAAAAGAATCCGTTCCGCGGGTCTTTTCGTCTTGCAGTTTTTTCGTCTTGCGAAGCAAGCCCATTGACGGAGTAGCGCTATTAGCGCTATTGGCGATTTAAGGGCTAAAAACGGCTTTTTAAGGGGTGGGGGATTAGCGGTTTTGCTGCTAAAATGCTTTTAGCAGCTTAGCGATTCAAAATAAGGGGTTTTGGAGCAAAAAAAAAATTCAAATTTTTTCGTCATTTTTCGTCTTGCGATTCAAGCCCATAGGGAAATTCGTCCTGCGAAGCGCCTCTGCAAACGGAAAACCCTTTCGTCTTGCGGGTTTTCCGTCTTGCGAGGCATTCGTCTTGCGGGGCACCACTGTATTTATTTATACCCCACCCTTCCGGCTGGGTTTCCCCTGCCACTCTGGGCGGCTCCCAACAAAATATTAAAAACACGATCAAACATCAAACATTAAAAACTTCCCTAAACAGGGCCGCCTTCAGATGTCTCTTAAAAGTCAAATAGTTGTTTATTTCCTTGACATCTGATGGGAGGGAGTTCCACAGGGTGGGCACCACTACCAAGAAGGCGCTCTGCCTGGTTCCCTGTAGCTCCACTTCCCGCAGTGAGGGAACCGCCAGAAGGCCCTTGGTGCTGGACTTCAGAGTCTGGGCTGAACGATGGGGGTGGAGACGCTCCTTCAGATATTCTGGGCCAAGGCCATTTAGGGCTTTAAAGGTCAGCACCAACACTTTGAATTGTGCTCGGAAATGTACCGGGAGCCAGTGTAGGTCTTTCAAGACCGGTGTTATGTGGTCTCGGTGGCCTCTCCCAGTCACCAGTCTAGTTGCCACATTCGGGATTAGTTGTAGTTTCCAGGTCACCTTCAAAGGTAGCCCCACGTAGAGCACATTGCAGAGTCCAAGCAGGAGATAACCAGGGCATGCAACACTCTGGCGAGACAGTCTGAGGGGAGGTAGGGTCTCAGCCTGCGTACCAGATGGAGCTGGTAGATAGCTGCCCTGGACACAGAATTGACCTGCACCTCCATGGACAGCTGTGAGTCCAAAATGACTCCTAGGCTCCTCCTTCCCCTGCCCCCTGGGGATTAAAAAAAAAAAAAAGCAGTGTCCTGTACATAAATTGCATCATGACCGACAACTGCGGAGGTCGCAGAATTTTCCACAACAGTGAGTTGCTGTTAAGTAAGTGATACACCCTTCTAGGTTTGCAGAGACCCATTGCACTCCAGAAATGGTTTGCTGCTGTTAACTGGATGGGGACCGGGAGGCCCTCTGTGCATGCTCAGACACCTACCTTTCTAGCCAGCTAATGCATTTAAGGACAATTTGCTGACAACTGCCAGTAGTTTGGGGGCATGGTCTGGGCAAAGTCCCTGAGGGCCTGATAGTGGGATTTGGAGGGCCACATCCAGTCCTGGCCACATAAAGGCAAGTCTCTGTTGGAGACAAGTGTCTTAGGTGCTTAAAGGTGAGGGCTGACAGGTGGAATCTCAGGTGGGGCTAGGTTTTTAAACTAGTCCCACATCTAGGGATGCGGGTGGCGCTGTGGGTTAAACCACAGAGCCTAGGACTTGCCAATCAGAAGGTTGGCAGTTCGAATCCCCACGATGGGGTGAGCTCCCGTTGCTCGGTCCCTGCTCCTGCCAACCTAGCAGTTCAAAAGCACATCAAAGTGCAAGTAAATAAATAGATACCACTACGGCGGGAAGGTAAATGGCGTTTCCATGCGCTGCTCTGGTTCACCAGAAGCAGCTTAGTCCTGCTGGCCACATGACCCGGAAGCTGTACGCCGGCTCCCTCAGCCAATAAAGCGAGATGAGCGCCGCAACCCCAGAGTCGACTGGACCTAACGGTCAGGGGTCCCTTTACCTTTACATCTATCCAAGCAATGCCACTTTCCACCAGATGATGGCACTCTATCCTTTTCAGCTGAAGAGTCGTCTTTTCCCTTTGTCCATGAAGGGGCAGCAATTGGAAGGGATTCCTGCTACGGAGCAGTTTATGGCAGCTTCCAAAATTATACACCTTTTGCCCACATGTTAGTAAACCAGGTGTCGGGAAGTGCCCAGACAGCAATCACAGAAGAGTATGTATGGCTTTGTTGTTGTTGTTTAGCCGTTCAGTCGTGTCCGACTCTTCGTGACCCCATGGACCAGGGCACGCCAGGCACTCCTGTCTTCCACTGCCTCCCGCAGTTTGGTCAGATTCATGTTTGTAGCTTCGAGAACACTGTCTAACCATCTCGTCCTCTGCCGTCCCCTTCTCCTTGTGCCCTCCATCTTTCCCAACATCAGGGTCTTTTCCAGGGAGTCTTATCTTCTCATGAGGTGGCCAAAGTATTGGAGCCTCAGCTTCACAATCTGTCCTTCCAGTGAGCACTCAGGGCTGATTTCCTTCGGAATGGAGAGGTTTGATCTTCTTGCAGTCCATGGGACTCTCAAGAGTCTCATCCAGCACCATAATTCAAAAGCGTCAATTCTTCGGCGATCAGCCTTCTTTATGGTCCAGCTCTCACTTCCATACATCACTAATAAGGTACTTTAAACTAATGTTATTTGCTAATGCTGAACAAATATAAAGCAGGTATTTTAATTTTATGGTGCAAATAAGACACCCGCCTCTTGCAATTTTCCTGGAGGAGTAATTTCCTGGCGGTTTTGCCTCCTTTATATAACACAGAAGTTTCTTGCCTTGCAAAGGTGTGTTTCAGCCCACATTCTTAATACGAACCTGCCAAATTCACACTACCCAAAGCAGTTTGTGCACCAAAACACAGCTATCTTTGGGAACCTGCACTTCTCCCAATTTTATGAGGCAGCTTTTCAACCAAATGAATGTGTGCAAATATACATACGTTAGGAGACAGTGTACATTTAAAAACTCACACATCAGTGAAAACAACATCCCAAATGGCATTCTGTTCCAGGGAAGCTATGTGCAAAACGTGTCTATTAAGCAAAACTGGAAATTTACAAGATTGATAAAATGTGTGCTGAAATGCCAATGAATTTCAGACGCGCACAGAGAAATTGATGCAGAAATGTGGAGAAGCATGGAAAATGAGAAACTGAAAGACTGTGGGATAGTTCAGCCAGCAGAGCACGAGACTCTTCATCTCAGGGTTGTGGGTTTGAGCCCCACTTTGGATGAAAGATCCCTGCATTGCAGGACTAGATGACCCTCGGGACCCCTTCCAACTGCAGTTCTGAAATTGGCAGATTTCATTCAACCTTGCTCAGAAGTAAGTTCCATTATGTTCAATGGGATTACTCCCCAGGGAAGCGCATGCAGAATCACTGCCTTCATCCATTAAGCATCTGGGTTCACATGTCCCTTTGCCTAGACCCCTGGGCACTTCACATGAGAGGTATTGATATATATTTTAACATGAGACTGTAAGAGCAGCCCTGCTGTATCAGGCCAAAGGCCCATCTAATCCAGAATCCTGTTCTGACAGTGGCCACCCAGAAACCTTAATTGGAAGCCCTCAAGGAGGACACTGGCCCTAGAGCAACTGTTCCCACCAGTGGCGTAGCGTGGGTTGTCAGGACCCGGGGCAAGGCAAGTAATTTGCGCCCCTAACCCGTGGATTTGCGCCCCCTAACCCTAACCCCCAGATGTTGCGCCCGGTGCGGCCGGCGCCCCCTGCACCCCCCACTGGTTCCCACTCATGTGGCTTCCAGGAACTGATAATTTTTCTTTCATTAGATCCTGGTGGGCCGTATTATGACCACGGAGGGGGGCAGGGGGAGGAAGAGTGGAGTGGGATGCAGGTTTCGCTCGTTGATGGAGCACATGTGCTAATCAAAAAGAAAATACAGCCTTCCCAGGACTGTGTCTCGAGTCCATCCAATTAGCCTTTATCAATGCTATTTTAAACCCTGGGTGGACCCCCGATCTGCTTCCTATTTGGTACTGCTGCTTAGCCCTGAGTTGATTCCCAGCGCGCCTGGGCACACCACCCCTCCCTGCTGTTGTTGACTGGAGCTGCTCTGGGCCAAGAAGCATTTAGGGGAAAGGAGAAAACTCAGCACAATTTTCCCAGCCGCTTAAGCTATAAATAATCAGGGGAAAGGGCCTGTTGACAAGAAGAAAGTAAGGGAGAGCCAGACTTTTTCCTCCTTTGCAGCATTCCATAATAAGGGAACTTGTTCAGCTCTCGGGGACAAATCGAGGAAAGGGGAGATTACCTCTGAGTGTGTGCAGAGCGCATTTCTCATTTGGTTTGCCCTGTCCAGCTCACGTGCCCTATGGGTTTTGCAAAGGGACTGTTACTTTAAATCCCTCCACTGAAGTGATGGGACGATACCAGCAAAATAATTGTCAGTTCCACTCCTCTCCTGGCCCCCAAAGCCCTTTGGGAGCAGCCTTGGCTGGCCCAAGACATTTTGCCACCTGAGGCAAAGGGAAAGATGGTGCCTCCCATTATACCACAAGCATAAGCTGAACCAGACCAGGAGTTGGATCTTGCACTAGCATCCTCTAATACACTTCAGCAACACATTCACACACACACAGGCTTGCCTCCTGGGCCTCCTGAGGCACCTGCCTCTCTCTGTCTCATGGTAGGGCTAGCCCCTGGTGCCAGAGGTCAGCAGAGGAGAGGGTTGCTGGCTACCTGTGTGTGCAATGGGGCTGGAGAGGAGAGGGGGGCTCTGAAGAAGTCAGGTGGGATCTGTAGTAGCTTAGGAGGTTGTGACCTCTCCTTTGGAGGTTTTGCTTTAGTTGAGATTCCTGCATTGCAATGGGGTTGGACTAGATGACCCTGAGGGTCCCTTCCAAGTCTACAATTCTATGATTCGGCCACTGAGCCTTGAAATCTGGAGTTGACACACTTTTCAGACCACCTGCCAAAACACCGTTTTATTGATTTCCTTAGTAAATACTAGTCAGGGTAGGGTTCTTTTTGGGGTGGGGACTGCCTCTTATGATGTGCCCTTGAGGTTTCCAGTGCTGAGTTGAGGGTTTTCAGGGGAGGAGAGCAACTGATGTTTCAGAAGCAACCATAGGCATTTCCTAAGAATCTTCTCCAAGGTTATGGACCTATCCCTGGAGACTCTTCTATCAGTGGTGGGGGAAAGGGGGGCGGGGCTGGGTGTTCCTTTGGGAAGGGGAATTAAGGAGTTGGAGATGGAGTGAGCCTTGCTTTTCACTCCAGGATGAAAGGAATAATTGTTCTAGAGTTACCAATTTGCAAGCATCTATTGTTGACAATGGTGGAATAAAACCGGGGGGAACTCAAGAAAAGTAACAAGTTTATGAGAGACTTGCTTTTTAATAGCCGTATAGTTTTTTAATAGCCAAATAACAACAACAACAACAACAACAATAATAATAATTTTTTATTTATATCCCACCCTCCCCAGCTGAAGCCGGGCTCAGGGCGGCTAACAACAATAAAATAGATGCAACCCCAGTGATTTTGTTAGATCTTCTCTATGATTTAGCTGGATCTCACCCAAAGGCTACATTTTATTCTGCCACAGGATCTATTTTGATTTACAAACCATGCAAAGCCAAATAATAACATTTTTTTTAATTTAAAAAGAAATCAGAAATCAGCCCGTTCCCAGCTGGACTTAAAGGTCACTGTATCTCCAGCTTTCAAAAAAAGCAGGGGAAAGATGCCCGGGGTGACCTCCTTTGGGAGTGAAGGGGTTGACCAGTCCCCAGAAGTCCCTGTTTGATCCTGATGTTTGACATTCACTGTGAAAATTAAATCATCTGTTTTTTGCATACTAGTTGAAGTCAGCAATGCCTGGCTTAGGAGAATAGAGTTCTGGAGATAAGCTGATGCTCCTGCTTGTCATAACCACTTATTTTGGGTTTTTTTTTAAGGACGTTGGCTGGAAGTCCAAAGGAAGCATCTTAAGTGTTTGTGCAGCTCCATCCTCTCCTTAACTCCCCCTTCATTACACAATGGGAGGAAGCAAGAGGGGTGGGTGTGCTTGATCCTGTTATTCTCGCTGAGTATCTAACCTGTGTCTCTTTCCCTCTACTCCTTCCTGGGCTAGGAGCATTAATTCAGTTCCTTTTATCTGCTCCCCAAAACATTTGCAATTAAAAGTAGAGCAGTCCAATTTACCTCCTGCTCCTCATTCATCTTAGGCAGCAAAACACTTCGGGGCAGCTCAAGCACAATTTTGCCATAAAAACACCCTCTTGGGGCAAGCAGTTCTCCCTAATGCAATACCTTTCGCATGTTGTTTTCGCTGATCTACACATATCTATGCACACTTTTCTCTAACGCATGCATCTATTGCAAACGCCTTTTTGGGTAGCCTTGCAAAATTCCGAGAAGCGCAGATTTCAGCACACATATCATTTTTGGATAGTGGGAATTATGCAGGTCTGCGTCAACGGGCAAACTGAACTGACTTTTTTTGCTCCCTCGTGGCCCTCTTTGTCAACATGCCTTTTTGAAACGGAGCCATCCAATGCCTCCAGGCTCCATCTGCCTCGCAAAAATAATTCCCACATTTTGACTTCACACCGACAGATTGGGAATGGGCTTTGTCAGCCTCCAAAAAGTCGCGTTTGTGTGTCTGCTGTCTAGGGTGCCGGGCTCCCCCTGCCCTACCCTGCTCCTGCCATCCTGAACACCAGTAGCTTTTATTGGCTTGGACCAGGGAGTTAAAAATGCCAAGATGATGCTAAACAAGGCGGACTCTCTCACCTGGCAGGCTTGGGGACCAGATCTGCTCATGGGAACCTCTCCCAGCTCCATTCCCAGCTCCATTTTGCTTTGGCAGTGGGGGGAGGGAGGAGTGTTTAAGACATCAGGCAAACAGCTGGCTATTTGGGTCCGCTGATAAACACGGCCATCTAGGGACCAGCCCATGTTCGTTGTCACTCACTCACTCACTCACTCACTCACATCCTCCTCTGGAATTCCTGAGGGAGGCCAGAAAAAAAGCAGAGCGCTCCTTGGAATAAGAGCTGAGTGCTGGAGGGAGCAGAGCAGCCTCCCACAGTCTGAGACCCACCAGAAAGTTTCTGGCTACAGCTCACGTCAGCCCTGGCTGGCAACACCACTCCCATTGTGGAGGCTTCATCAGGCTTCATCCTCTACCTCATGAGGACTAGAAACCTGATTTTAAAAGGTGCGTGCAGCTTCTTGTGGTGCCAAATCCTGCACCTAATAATCTGTGCTGCACTCGGGATGGAAGGTTCAGTAGTGTTGGAAATGCAGTCTGCACACACTCAGGGGGATTTTTCAACTCATCTCACTTCAAGCGTCTCAGGGTTGATATTAACGAATGAAAGTGCCTCAAGGTGTGTGTGTTTTTGAGTGTTTTAAATGTCACATTCATAGAAGCATAGAATCATAGAATTGCGAGAGTTGGAAGGGACCCCAAGAGTTGTCTAGTCCAGCCCCCAACAATGCAGGAATCTTAGCTAAAGCACCCATGACAGATGACCATCCGACCTCTGTGTTAAAAACCTCCAGTGAATGAGAATTCACAGCCTCTGCTGTTGAACAGCTCTTATGGTCAGAAAGTTTCTCCTGGTTTTTAGTTTCCTTTCTTGTAACTTGAAGCCATTGGTTTGAGTCCTAGCTTCCAGAGCAGGGTCCCAAGTCTTATAGGGTTGGAGACAAAAGCAGTAGTTATGAGCACAAAATACATTCTGGACGAAATACTTTCCCTGTCACAGATTGGATGGATGGATAGATAGATAGATAGATAGATAGATAGATAGATAGATAGAGGTTCAGAGAGTTGGAAGTACAGTGGTGCCTCAGTTTTCAAACATAATCTGTTCCGGAAGACCGTTTGAATT
The DNA here is from genome assembly GCF_965153285.1 of Podarcis tiliguerta. Classification (NCBI taxonomy): domain Eukaryota; kingdom Metazoa; phylum Chordata; class Lepidosauria; order Squamata; family Lacertidae; genus Podarcis; species Podarcis tiliguerta. The sequence continues at coordinate 24,559,687 of NC_139549.1, forward strand.
CTGAAACGTTCAAAAACCGAGAATTCAATAGCCGACAGCTAGGCTTCAAAATCTTGCAATCAGCAGAAGCCGTGTGGCCTGTTCGGCTTCCAAGGCATGTTCGAAAACCAAAGCATTTACTTGTGGGCAGTGCTTTTTTCCCCTTAAAAAAATGTTTGGGGTACTCTCATTTTCCTACTCATATTGAAATACTGCCCCTCAATGAAGCCAAACTTAGATTCACAAAATGTTTAAGGGTATGCATACCCCTGCGTACCCTCAGGGAAAAAAGCACTGCTTCCGGATTTATGGCGTTCAAAAACTGAAATGTTTGTCAACGGAAACGTTTTAAAACCGAGGTACCACTGTATATAATACTTCCCATCATGTAAACATGGTCACACACATACAAATTTCTCTCCCCCTGTTCTTGCCTGAGGTCTGGCCATGTCGTCTGGGCAGCGCTGGCTGAGCAGACACCGAGTAAGGTGTCCCTGCTTCCAGCATTATTACAATTCCAGGAGGAGTCCTAGAACAGGCATAGGCAAACTCGGCCCTCCATCATCCCTGGCCACTGGTCCTGTTAGCTAGGGATGATGGGAGTTGTAGTCCCAAAACATCTGGAGGGCCGAGTTTGCCTATGCCTGTCCTGGAATCATAGGATTGGAAGGGACCTCAAGGGTCATGGACAGAAGGCCACCCAGCCTCTGCTTAAAAACCTCCAAGGAAGGAGAGTCCACCACTTTCTGAGGGAGTCCGTCCCACTATCAAACGGCTCTTGCCATCAGAAAGTTCTCCCTAAACTTCAGTCAGGTTCTCCTTTCTTTGAACCAATCGGTTCTGGTCCTCCCCTCTGGAGCAGCAGAAAACAAGCTTGCTCCACCTTCCTTGTGCCAACCCTTCAGATATTTGATGATGGAGTTTGAACGCATTTCTGTTTGTTGTTTAGTCGTTTAGTCGTGTCCGACTCTTCGTGACCCCCTGGACCAGAGCACACCAGGCACTCCTGTCTTCCACTGCCTCCTGCAGTTTGGTCAGACTCATGTTTGTAGCTTCGAGAACACTGTCCAACCATCTCGTCCTCTGTCGTCCCTTTCTCCTTGTGCCCTCCATCTTTCCCAGGGACTTTTCCAGTGAGTCTTCTCTTCTCATGAGGTGGCCAAAGTATTGGAGCCTCAGCTTCACGATCTGTCCTTCCAGTGAGCACTCAGGGCTGATTTCCTTCAGAATGGAGAGGTTTGATCTTCTTGCAGTCCATGGGACTCTCAAGAGTCTCCTCCAGCACCACAATTCAAAAGCATCAATTCTTCGGCGATCAGCCTTCTTTATGGTCCAGCTTTAACTGGATCCCCTTCATGGATCACTGCCTTGTTGTGGCGAAGGGGCTTAAATAACTCAGAGAAGCTATGAACTATGCTGAGCAGGGCACCCAAGATGAACAGGTGATAGTGGAGAGTTTTGACCAAACGTGATCCACCTGGAGTAGGAACTGGCAAGCCACTCCAGTATCCCTGCCAAGAAAACTCCATGGACAAAGACAACAGGCATTCCTGTTTACCCATGCGCATTTGGTGGCCAAAAAATGCTGTTCTGGCAACCTCGAGATGACTGGACAGATGGATTTTTTTTAAATTGTAACTTCCTTTAATAGTTTTGAGCTGTTTTTGTTTTTAAAATCTGTTTGCCATCCTGGGCTCCTTGGGGAGGAAGGTTTGGATGGGATAAAAAATGGATAAATAAAACAATAGCAGATTCCCCAGGCCTCAGTATCCCTACTGTAGCATCAGAGGGAGATGAGCAAACTCCTGCTGGGAAAGAGCATTGTTTTCATGGGAGGGCATCTTCCTTTCAGGTGGGGGTGGAAGGGATGTTTTGCAGCAAGACGGGGACTGTTTTGGCTGCTGCGCTGGAGTCACCTTGATGCAGAGGCCAAGTGGGTCAGGGCCCCCGTCGGCTGCAGCCCAGCAAACAGGAAAGAGCCTGGCTATCGCCACTTTCCGCTCCTCCGTCCTTAGGAAGATGCCCTTGGAAAAGAAGCAATCAGGGATAAAAAGGGGACAGCGCAGCAGAGGAAGACCTTGCGATCAGCGAACTCTCTGTGGAAGGCAAAGGAGGAAGCCTAGGATATGAACCAGCAAGGGGGATTTGTAGGAAAGCACACGGGCAAATCTCTGACTCACGTAGAGGGACAAATTTACATAAGAGCCAGCTGGATTAGGCCAGTGGCCCATCTAGTCCACCACAAACAGAACTCTCAAGCAAGACCCCAACACAAAAGCCCTCTCCCCTCCTGCGGTTTCCAGCAAGCATGGGTCCCCCCCCCATCTTGATATTTTATTAAGGATTTTCTTGTTTTACAGAAGTAAGTGTAATGCCTCGTTGTTTTTTCCATGTAACATTTTTACAAATCCATTTCATTTGTTGAGGCATTAGGGGGAGAAGAAAAAAGAAAAGAAAGGGGGGTGGAGAGAGGGAAGATGGAAGGGGGTGGGGTTGGGTGGCGGTGTTTCTATTATGTTTAATGTATGTAGAGTTTGGGGTCAGCGTTGTTTGTGTTGTTCACTTGTGTTCCTTTGGTGGTGAGAGAGGTTGGGGTTGGCCTAGGGTGTGATTGTTTGCTTGTGATTGGCTGTGGTGATCTTTGTTTTCGTGTGTGAATGAGGTGGGTGGGTGTTTTGGATCAGGTTAGCCATATTGATTTGTATGCTGTTGGTGAAAAGAACTCACACTGAAACTCACCTACAGGTGGTACCTAACACCAAGGAAACTAGCGCTAATACACCCAGGAACCTCACCAAAATGCTGGAGAGGGTGCACCTCCACAGGCACATACCTCCACATGTGGTGGGAGTGTCCCAAAATCCAACTGTTCTGGACAACAGCCATACAAGAAATATGTAAAATAACTAAGCAAGTAATAGACATCACCCCAGAATTGGCCCTACTAAACATCTTCCAAGACAACAATGCCCATTTACACCACAAAGAACTCATAACCCACCTACTCTCAGCAGCCAGAAGTATCATAGCCAGACACTGGAGAGACCTGTCAGTATGGACCAATGGTACCAAATAGTATGGGAAACAGCCCTACTAGAAAAATTAACTAATAAACTGAAACTGACACGGGGACAAACAGAAGAAGACGCCTTCACCCCGGTATGGCTCCCCTTTATCACATACACAGTCCAGCAAGCATCGTTGACTCCAACTATGGAGGCAGAGCAGAACCATCATTGCTAGTAGCCATGGATAGGCTTCCTGATGAATTTGCCCCGTCCCTTTTTTTAAAAAAAGTTTTTATTGTGAAAATAATTCAGCATTAATACACACATATTGCGAATATACAAACATACATTTCATACAATCCTTTAAAATGTTCAAACATACCTACACTCAATCCCACAGATAATTCCTTTTCCCATCACCATCCACCACCCCTCACCCCACCTTTGTGTTAGACTTCCAATCTTCTCAATTGCAATTTCTTTCCACTTCTATTACTTTCTTTCACACACCTTTAACCTAATTTCATACTTCTTTTTCTATTACACATTGTTATCCATCTTATTTAGTATTCCAGTATTTAAATCGGAACTTGTTTATTCTAATAGTTCTGATTTTTCAATATGGTTTTGCAAGTATCCTTTAAACACCTTCCAGTCCCTATCTATCTTCTCTTTTGAGATCCTTCCAATTTCTCCCATTGTTTTGGATATATTGTAGTACTCCAATAATTTGGCAAGCCACTCTATTTTTGTCGGTATAATACCACTTCTCCAATTTTTTGCAATTAATAGCCTTGCTATTGTATATAAATATAATGTCTTGTCTTCTTCCTTTAGACTTCCTGGTACTATTCCCAATAGAAAACCTTCTGGTGTTTTCCTAAATGAATATCTAAACATTTTTTTCATTTCGTTATATATTGTTTCCCAAAATTGTTTGATGTTTAAAGAATTCCACCATATATGTATCATAGTACCTTTTCCAGTGTTGCATTGATGCAGCCCAGTCCTCTTTTAAAGCCATCCAAGTTGGTGGCAATCACTTACCTCCTGTGGCAGTGAGTTCCACAGTTTAAAAAAAGTCCTTTCTTTGATCTGTCCTGAATCTTCCAACATTCATCTTCCTTGGATGCCCCCGAGTTCTAGTGTTATGAGAGAGGAAAAACAAAAATTCTCTCTCCGCTTTCTCCAGGCTGTGCATCATTTTATAAACCTCTCTCACATCGCCTCTTACTCACTTTTTTGCTAAACTGAAACTCCCCAAATGCTGCAACCTTTGACCTCATGAGGGAGATAAACCATTTCACCCACCAGCAAGCTATAACTGATTTTTTTGAAGGGACTCTCCGGTTCTGGTGTCATAATTTTACATTGCATCCTTTTATTGGCCCTGCATCCAATTATAAAATTTTGAGCTGGGGTTGGCCCTGACACGGCCTTTTTAGTGGTGGTTCCCCAGTTGCGAAATGTCCTCCCTGCTGAAGTATGTCCATCATTATTAACTTCCTGGAGGAATTTGAAAATGTTCCTGTTTACCCAGGTACATCTGTTGGCTGAAGAATACTATTTCTGGAAACCTTGAGATCATTGGGTGGAAGGATGTCTTTATTTCTAATTGCTTTTAGAATGTTTTAATTGTTTTAGAATGTTTTGGCTTTGTTTGTGGTTTTTAAATAGTATATGCCACCCAGGGTTCCTTGGGAAGGAAAGGCAGGATATAAATTCAATAGGTAAAATTATTATTATTATTATTATTATTATTAGTCTTCAAGGAGGCAAGGAGTGGGGGGGGAGAATAAATTTGAAAATGAATCTCCTTGTCACTTCCCGAAACAATGCCCAAACTGAAATGCAGCTCTCTTTTAAACCTTCTCCAGCTTTTGCAATGCAGATATATCACATCATTCCCAACAACCAGAAAAATTAGACTGACCCGGGCACAAGCATTCAGCACCTGATGTCAACTTCGTTGGACTGGTCATGTTGTTTGGATGCCTGATTATCGTCTTCCAAAGCAACTACTCTATTCCAAACTTTAAAATGGAAAGCGTAATGCTGGGAGTCAACAAAAGAAGTTTAAAGACTATCTCAAGGCAAATATTAAATAATGTAGTATAAACACCAACAACTGGGAAACACTGGCCTGTGAGTGCTTCAATTGGAGAACAGCCTTTCCCAAAGGTGTCATGGACTTTGAAGACGCTTGAACTCAGGACGCAAGGGAGAAATGTGCTAAGAGAAAGGCACGCTTGGCAAACCCTCACTGTGATCAACTCCCACCCAGAAACTTATTTCCCACTGTGGAAGGATGTGTGGATCCAGAATTGGCCTCCGCAGTCACTTACGGGCTCACGGTTAAGACTGTGTTCATGGAAGACAATCTTACTCAACTATGAGTGATTGCAGAAGAAGCAGCAGCTATATACTTGGCCTATTTCCACATGATTTGGAAGGGCAGGACCTGACTGATTCCAGCTTGATATGCTTAGGGACCAGCAAGGAGTGGGGTACCATTTAGGGCTTATTGCTGAGGTCGAGATTTAAGTAGCTCAGTAGCAGAGTATCTTCTTTGCATGCAGGTCCCAGGTCCAGTCTTCAGGATCTCCCAGTTGGGCCTGGGATGTCTCTCTCAGAGATCCTGGAACAGCTGCTGCCAACCAGTGAAGGCAGTGCAGAGCTAGATGGATGAATAGTCTGACTCAGAGCAGAGCGGCTTGCCCATGTTCCTCAATGGAGCAAAATTGCTTCAGAATGTGTTTATTTTTGCAGGAAGGTTTCCAAAACCATCTGACCTGCAATTAAGAGATCAGGCGAGATAAATTTGCAAGAACTGAGCTTTGAGATTAAAAACAAAACACACCTACTTGACAATAGTGAAATTGACCAGAGCTCCTTTTCCCAGTTAATTCCAGCCTTCAGATAATCTCCCAAAGGGTTGGGCTGTTGGTTCAAACCACACAAATGATGACGTTTGCCAGAGCTCCTTGCACAAGCTTGTCTGAGAGATCGTTACATTCGCAAATTGAAGGGACACTTCAAGCACAAGGAATCCTGGGAACTGTACTTTACCCCTCACAGAGCTACAATTGCCAGTACCCTTGATGAATTATAGCTCCCTGTATTATTTGGGGGAATGAATGGTGTGGATCTGACCCTTGTGTGAGGAAAGTAGAGGTAGAAAGGGGAGAAGAGGGGGGATATCAAGAGATGGTCTTCAACTTTCCTCCACATAAAGACCATATATTGAAACAATTCAGTAAATGTGCCTGATTATAAAATTAATGAAAGTAAAATCTGCACGGGTGGCATTTAATATGCAAAATAGAATTAGGGAACCAGTTTAATATCAGCGATTTAACATTAATGGAAAGTGCTGATAGAATCGTATACCGTAATCGTAGAGTTGGAAGTGATCCCAAAGGTAATCTAGTCGCTGCCTTGCAATGCAGCTAAAGAATCCCTGAAAAATGGCCATTCAACCTCATTTTAAACTCCAATGAAGGAGTCCACCACCTTCTAAGGGAGTCTGTTCCACCGTCAAACAGCTTTTACCATCAGAAAGTTATTACGAATATTTAGTCAGAATCTCCTTTCTCGTCAATTGATTCCATTGTGTTATGTACTGAAATTCTCACCCTGGGCCAGCAGGGGGATACTGTAGATAGTTATGCAAATGAAGGATTGAAAGTGACGTTCAGTGATTGGATAGTTTGTATGCAAATGAAGGATCGAAAGTGACGTTCAGTGATTGGATAGTTTTAGAAAGTTGCTACAGTTACATTGTTCTGGAGCTCTATATAAGCAGGCTGACTGACCCCTCAGTTCAGTTCTGTTCTGGCCTTTGAATAAACAAGAGCTGTTTGAAGAATCGCTGTGTCGTCTGATATGTTCACCCACAACTTAACACATTGGTTCAGGACTTCCCCTCTGGAGCAGCAGGAAACAAGCTTGCTCCATCTTCCACGTGAAAGCCCTTTAAATTTCTAAAGATGGCTATCATCTCTGCCTTCTCTTCTCCATGCTAAACATGCCCAATGTCTTCAACTGTTGCTCATAAGGCTTGGTTTCCATACCCTTCCTCATCTAGGTCACCCTTCCCTGAAAGGTAAAGGTAAAGGACCCCTGAATGGTTAAGTCCAGTCAAAGGCAACAATGGGATTTCAGCGCTCATCTTGCTTTCAGGCCGAGGGAGCCGGCATTTGTCCACAGCCAGCTTTCCGGGTTATGTGGCCAGCAGGACTAAACCGCTTCTGGTGCAACGGGACACCATGACAGAAAGCAGTGTGCATGGAAATGCCGTTTACCTTCCCACCACAACAGTACCTATTTATCTATTTGCACTGGCGTGCTCTCGAACTGCTAGGTTGGCAGAAGCTGGGACAGATCAACGGGAGCTCACTCTGTCATTCTTCCCTGAACACATTCATACAAGCATACATAATTTCATTTGGATGCCACCTTTTCACAGTTCAAACCATGCTCAAGGCAGCTTACAAACCGGGGTGGGGGTGGCGGGGGGGATATCACATGGTTACAAACATAACCCAAAGTAGTCATGAACAATAAATAAAACATCAAAAAGTGCACAGCCTTGATTTGCATATAAATCATAAGTTTTTAAAATAAAGATACAAAAACATATCAATCACACCAACAATCCCCGCTCCAACAAAAACCTCTGAGCAATGCCCCAACTCAAGGGTCTGCCTTGTCAATAGCCTTCTTGTATATAATTTTTATTAAATTTTCTGTTTTACAATTTAGAATATTCATTTCAAAAACCTTCAAATGTCAGTGACTTCCCTTCTTCTCTTTCCATGGTTCATTTTGCATATCATAAATCCCTGCATATTTTACATAAACTAAACCATCCAGTATTCCATTAATACATCCATCGAAACTTGTTTACACTGTTGAATTTATCTGAACGCTGCCAACATTTTCAAGTGTACACAATTTCCCCCCATATATTCAATAAACATTCTCCAATCTTCTTTAAATGTATGTTCTTCTTGTTATCTTATTCTATATGTTAGGTCTGCAAGCTGGACATATTCCATTAGTTTAAGCTGCCATTCTTCTTTAGTTGGGACCTCGCTCGTTTTCCATTTTGGGGCTAACGGAACACAGGCCGCCATAGTGGCATACATAAATAACCTTTTTTTGACACCTGGGAATTTCCGTCTGAATTTTCCGCAACAAATATCAATATATTTCTTGAATTGTGGTGTCCAGAACTTGACACAGGACTCTAGATGGGGGTCTGACCAAGGCAGAATAGAGTGGTACTATTATTCTCCTTGATCTGCATACTTCTGTCAACGTAGCCTAGAAACTTTTTTTGCTGCTTCATCAGACTGCTGTTAAGCTTGTGGTCTAGTTCCTTTTTACTTGTATACTGCTGTCAAGCCAGATGTCTTCCATCCTATATCAGTGCATCGGATGTTTTAATTATTTTATGTTTATCTCTTGTTTGTTACCTGTTTTGATAGATAAAGATTTGGGGGGGAGGGCGGAGGATTTTTCTTTTTTAATCCATGGAAAGTTAGTCCAGTTGAATATCTAGGAGTCTGCATACAACCCAGAATTGGAAACATTTGTGCAATCATAAAAATAAATAAAAAATCTCCAATGAAAAAGACATAGGGAACTGGACCTCCTTAGAAATGTACAGTGGTACCTCGGGTTAAGAACTTAATTCGTTCTGGAGGTCCATTCTTAACCTGAAACTGTTCTTAACCTGAAGCACCACTTTAGCTAATGAGGACTCCCACTGCCGCCTCATGATTTCTGTTCTCATCATGAAGCAAAGTTCTTAACCTGAGGTACTACTTCCGGGTTAGCGGAGTCTGTAACCTGAAGTGTCTGTAACCAGAGGTACCACTGTACTGGCTAAGGAGAATGGTGACTATCACAATGAAGCTCTTTTGAAAAGAAAAAGGAAGAAATCACTTCTGTTTTATCAGCATCCCACTCTCAGAAAGCCTGCTGGTTTTTACTGTCTGCTAGAAAGTGAACAGGGAGATTTTTCTCCCTCTCTTGGAATACCAGAACCCAACAGGGACATCATTTGATGTTTGAAGAGCCAAGACAAACAAAAGGAAAGAGTTCTTCACTTAGCACACGGTTAAACTCTGGCATTTTCTCTTGAGAGAGGTAGTTGATGTCCACCAATTTGGATGGCTTTGAAAAAGGATTAGCTCCACCACTAACTCTCAAACAGCTGTAATGTCTCTTATAATGAACTGACAAGCACTGATAGATGTGGGGCAGGGGCATAGCTCAGTGGAAAAAACCATCTGCTTTGCATACAGAACTTTATGGGCTCAATCCCTAAGAGGGTCCTGGTAGGGCATGAAAAGACCCCCTGTCCCAAATCCTGTAGAGCTGCTGCCAGTTAGTGCAGACAATGTTGTTGTTTAGTTGTTTAGTCATGTCCAACTCTTTGTGACCCCATGGACCACAGCACGCCAGGCACTCCTGTCTTCCACTGCCTCCCGCAGTTTGGTCAAACTCATGCTGGTAGCTTCGAGAATACTGTCCAACCATCTCGTCCTCTGTCGTCCCCTTCTTCTTGTGCCCTCTATCTTTCTCAACATCAGGGTCTTTTCCAGGGAGTCTTCTCTTCTCATGAGGTGGCCAAAGTCTTGGAGCCTCAGCTTCAGGATCTGTCCTTCCAGGGAGCACTCAGGGCTGATTTCCTTCAGAATGGATAGGTTTGATCTTCTTGCAGTCCATGGGACTCTCAAGAGTCTCCTCCAGCACCATAATTCAAAAGCATCAATTCTTCGGCAATCAGCCTTCTTTATGGTCCAGCTCTCATTTCCATACATCACTACTGGGAATACTGAGCTAAAATATAAGTTGCACTAACAAGGTTGGAGCTGATGGGACTTGTAGTCCAAAACCTCAGGAAGCGAGAAGATTGGCAGAGGCTGACTTAAATGTACGAAGTGGGGGTACAGTATAATTATAAGCAGAGAGGAAGAAAAACTTTGTCCATACTCAGCACTTTATTGGTCTGGAGGTGCAAGCCATGGTTCTGAACATTACCATGAGAGGTAGTGTGGTATAGTGGTTAGTGTGTCAGAATAGGACGTGGGAGGCCAGGGTTCAAATCCTCCCACTCGGCCATGAAGCTCACTGAGTGACCTGCCTTTCAGCCTAACCTACCTCACAGGGTTGTTGTTGCTGTGGGGATTGAAATGAGGAGGTGGAGAACCATTTACACCACCTTGAGCTCCTTGGAGAAAAAGGTTGAGCTATAAATGTGGTAAACCAATTAAAATACAGTGGTACCTCGGGTTACATACGCTTCAGGTTACAGATGCCTCAGGTTACAGACGCTTCAGGTTACAGACTCCACTAACCCAGAAATAGTACCTCGGGTTAAGAACTTTGCTTCAGGATGAGAACAGAAATCATGCTCTGGCGGCGCGGCGGCAGCGGAACGCCCCATTAGCTAAAGTGGTGCTTCAGGTTAAGAACAGTTTCAGGTTAAGAACGGACCACCGGAACAAATTAAGTACTTAACCCGAGGTACCACTGTACTCTGGTTAAGCCTTGAAATGTTACTTCAGTGCCAATAACCCTGCTTAAAACCATCCCAAGTAACCAGAGTCTATTTTGCTAACCTCATTGCTCCATCTCTGCATCATAAAGCAGATCAGGGGGGATGGAAAAGCAGCTGATGGTCCTGGGAAAACTCTCTTTGAAATCAGATACCTATAAAGGAGGGGAGGGGATCCACCAGCAGCAAGCGTGGGGCTCTGTCCTGCCAAACAGACTCCCCAAATGCAGAGGTGCTTATTTCAAAGGCAGCACAAATGGGGACGGCCTTTTACAGGAGTGTTTGAATCCAAGGCCCCTTTCTCTTCATTTCCCCACCCTCAGAAACACAGATCAGCTGCCTCCCAAGTTCCACTCTCCTTTTTAGGATCAGAGTAGGATCAGGATCAGTTTCAAACTTGCATTCAGAAGATGGGAGGAAGAATCTTCATGGGGCAGAGTTTGGGTGCCATCAGTGGTGGATGTTAGGCACCTCAGACCCTCCTAGTACAACACTTACAACTCTCCAGAAAGTATTGGGAGCCCCCTGTGTTGAGTATAGTGATTTAATTCACTATAATTGGGTAACTGGGAATGCTTAAATGCATTAGGTAAAGGTAAAGTGACCCCTGACCATTAGGTCCAGTCGTGGCCGACTCTGGGGTTGCAGTGCTCATCTCGCTTTATTGGCCTAGGGAGCCGGCATACAGCTTCCGGGTCATGTGGCCAGCATGACTAAGCCACTTCTGGCGAACCAGAGCAGCGCACGGAAACCCCCTTTACCTTCCTGTTGGAGCGGTACCTATTTATCTACTTGCACTTTGACGTGCTTTTGAACTGCTAGGTTGGCAGGAGCAGGGACCGAGCAACGGGAGCTCACCCTGTTGCGGGGATTCGAACCACCGACCTTCTGATCGGCAAGTCCTAGGCTCTGTGGTTTAACCCACAGCACCACCCGCGTCCCTTAAATGCATTACTGTATGTTCAATTCTGGAATGTTCTGCAGTAACTCTTGTGTGATTGGTTAACTCTGGTCACATGGGAGGTATTTTAGGGACACCATGTTTTGAAGAGCCAAAAAGAAGACTCATTTCCCAACTTCTATTTTTAATTGTGGATTGCTATGATGACTCTACACATGAAAAAGAGGACGTGTCCTGGAAAAAGAGGACATATGGCAACCCTTGCATCCTATTGCATTGTTCATTTTGTTCTCTTTGTTACTGACTGGTCTTTGACCGCAATAAAGATTGGTTGGTAGTTTTGTGTGTGAGTGACTTGGCTGTAACTGCTGCATCTCCCTGAACACTGAAGAAGAGACTGTATCAGATAACTCTCTCTCTAAATGCAATAGGGGAGATGAGTGATGATGTTTCTGTGTGAATGTGACAGAAAAAAGTACAGAAGTTGATGTTCTCCCAAAGAAACAGTAAGGACAAGTCTGCTGGAAGGAGAAAGTGGAAACCTCTCAGATGGAACTGCATGGCCTAGCTGGGTAATGGACTTAAGGCTGAGTGCAAGTATTGGAAAAAGAGGAAAACACAGCTTTTCTGAATACTTAAGGAAGAAGCTGTAATCTTCAACTAAAAAAAACTAAACCCATGTTTGCATAAGCATGTGAATGAAAATAATTTGCATATATTCTTATTTGGTCGTATGTTCTGCAAGCAAACGCTTTTGAATATATCAACAGGTTGTTTGGACATTGCTTTAATTTCAAGAAAAGAGTCAGTATTGCACATGATTTGGCATCCTAGCTATAGTTTATCTACTCTGCCAACACTCTGCTGGTCTTTTAGGAAAATATCAAAATCCACCAAAGGACAAAAACCTACGTGAGGAGCAATCAAAACGGCTCCAACTCAGATGGCTTTAAAAGAGGATTTGAAAGATGAATGAAGGCTATCGATGGCTACTAGCCATGATGTCTATGTTCCCCCTCTGCTTCTGAATACCAGTTCCTGGGAATCACAAGTAGGGAAAGTGGCTGTGGTGCTTGTGTCCTGTTTGTGGGCTGCTCAGAAAAGAGGCAGATGCTGGTCTAGATGGGCCAACAGGGTTCTTAATGAGGGTTGTTGTCCTTACGAGCTGGACTAAATGAGCCTTGGGCCTGATACAGCAGGAAGGCTCTTCTGATCTTCTCAAAACAGTGAGCAAAGTTCTCCAGGATTTCAGGACATGCAGCATGATGAAGAGGGCTTCTGAAGCACTCAAAAGATTAGCAACGACTGTGGGACCTTTTGGAACAACCTCAGATATGCAGATGATACAACCTTGATGGCAGAAAGTGAGGAGGAATTAAAGAATTGTTTAATGAGGGTGAAAGAGGAGAGCACAAAATATGGTCTGAAGCTCAACATCAAAAAAAACTAAGGTCATGGCCACTGGTCCCATCACCTCCTGGCAAATAGAAGGGGAAGAAATGGAGGCAGTGAGAGATTTTACTTTCTTGGGATCCATGATCACTGCAGATGGTGACAGCAGCCACGAAATTAAAAGACACCTGCTTCTTGGGAGAAAAGCAATGACAAACCTAGACAGCATCCTAAAAAGCAGAGACATCACCTTGCCGACAAAGGTCCGTATTGTTAAAGCTATGGTTTTCCCAGTAGTGATGTATGGAAGTAGGAGCTGGACCATAAAGAAGGCTGATGGCCGAAGAATTGATGCTTTTGAATTATGGTGCTGGAGGAGACTCTTGAGAGTCCCATGGACTGCAAGAAGATCAAACCTCTCCATTCTGAAGGAAATCAGCCCTGAGTGCTCCCTGGAAGGACAGATCCTGAAGCTGAGGCTCCAATACTTTGGCCACCTCATGAGAAGAGAAGACTTCCTGGAAAAGACCCTGATGCTGGGAAAGATGGAGGGCACAAGGAGAAGGGGACAACAGAGGACGAGATGGTTGGATAGTGTTCTCAAAGCTACACAGCATGAGTTTGACTAAACTGCAGGAGGCAGTGGAAGACAGAAGTGCCTGGCGTGCTCTGGTCCATGGGGTTATGAAGAGTCGGACACGACTAAGCGACTAAACAACAATTTCTGAAAATAATTGCTGAATTTCTAAAATAAAAGCACACTAAGAGATATTGGAATTAAGTTTCCAAATGGTGCAAACCACTAACAATCAATGACAGAATGTCCAGGTCTAGATTCAAAACAACTGGCTCTTGGAATAGATTCTGCTGCATTTTTGGAGGCACCTGCCATTCATCCTATTGCCCCCTTCGGCAGGTAACTTCCCGGATGGCTCCTCTGCTCTGCCCTTAAGGGACGGTACTTTCTGCCTAGGAAATGAATGTTGGTGAAATTACTGCCTTCCCTTCAGCTAGGCATCAATTAAGACCAGGAGGCCCTTATTGAAAAGGAGGATGGGGAAGTCAATGGCATGCAGGTATTTGCCAGAGATTATATGCTTCGAAAACAAAACAAAAATGCCCAGGGGGAAGAGGGCAAAAAAGGTTTCACACCTGGATAGTGATGGAGATTGCTATCATTCTGATTGCTACCTGCTGGAGGGCAGGTGACTCCTTAGAAAAAGGAGGGTCCTTCAAACAAAATGAAGGAAATGGCAGTCAATGGGGAAAGATGTTTAAGCAGGCCATCCTTAAGGTGGTCGAAAGGTAAGGCTTTCAGGGAAAACAGATTGAGGCCCTTCCCCTGTCTTAGACTTAAATGGAGTCCCTTTGTGGAATTATGTCAAATAGAACATCACAGTGATCTGATCTACCAAGTATCGCTATTCTATAAAATCACAGAACCATAGAGTTGGAACGGACCCAATGTCATCTAGTCCAACCCCCTGCAATGCAGAATCCAGCCTCTACTTTAAAACCTTCAATGAAGAAGCCTCCACCATCTTCTTTTCCAGGGAGTCTGATGTTGGGAAAGATGGAGGGCACAAGGAGAAGGGGACGACAGAGGACGAGATGGTTGGACAGTGTTCTCGAAGCTACCAGCATGAGTTTGACCAAACTGCGGGAGGCAGTGGAAGACAGGAGTGCCTGGCGTGCTCTGGTCCATGGGGTCACGAAGAGTCGGACACGACTAAACGACTAAAGAACCACCACCACCACCATCTTCTAAGGGAGTCCATTCCACCCTTAGACAGTGCTTACCATCAGAACGTACTTCCTAAGGTTGGGTCAGAATCTTCCTGTCATTTGAATCCATTGGTTTGGGTCCTCCCCAACCAGAAAAAAAGCTTGCTCCATCTTCCGTGGGACAGCCCTGCAGATATTTGAAAATGACTATCATGTATTCTTACCATGGCCAGGATACTGTGTGCTGCAACCCTGGAAGAAAAGCAGGCCCGACCTCCAGGCAGATGATATTTGGCAGGAAGGAGTCAAGTAGGTGCTAGAAATTGAGGTCGAGGCAATTAAAGTGGGTTAAAGCACTCTGTCTCCCTAGCACAACAAATCTACTTTAAAACAACCCCTTTTTGCAGTTAGGAAAGTGAGGGGGAAATGTACTGAAAAGTGTGTGATGTGTTTGCCACCCTGGTATCCTTTGGGAGGAAGAACCGGATATAAACCGAACAAATAAATAATAAAACAAATAAATATCCTGGAAGTTAAAAAGTGAAGTGGGTGAGTGTGCGTGCACACACATGCTTCCAACAGCTATTTCGCAGGGAAGGAACCACCGCCCATCATGTTGCTTCTGGGAGCACCAGCAGCAAATGCGTCAGTCAACACAGCGATATGTAGCCTCACATAAAGCTCATCAGGTCTGGCAATTACGTTGCCAAGTGCCTTCCGTCCAGCCCTATCGTAAGGGAAACGGTAGAGTGTGGGAACGGACTGCCACTTCCAGGCTTTTGCACAATTAATTAATTACTAACAACGTGTCCTTTTATGGCTATTGAATATACGAAGAGCCTGCTGGATCAGGCCAAAGACCCATTTAGTCCAGCATCCTGTTCTGTCAGTGGCCAACCAGTTGCCTCAGAAAGCCCACAAGCAGGACCTGAGCAGAACAGCAGCTTTCCCCATTTGCGGTCCTCCGATATTGGTGTGCAGAGGCCTCTGAAAGTGGAGGGAGAAGATAGCCATCGTGGTTGGTAGCTGCTGATAGGTTCATCTTCCGTGAATTTGTCCAATCCTCTTTTAAAGCTGGTAGACAGGGCCGGGCCTGAGGCAAGGTGAGATGACTTCCTTGGGCTGCAGGATCCCTAGGGGCAGCAGATCTGGCTTCTAACAAATGCATCGCCCGCTCCTGCTATGATGTGCTCCTTGGAGGTTGGATCTTGGTGAACAGGAGGTGCTGCTGGTCTCCTCCCAGCCCCAGGGAGGAAATGGCAGGGGCTGCCCTCTGTCATCTCCTGGGCTCTGCACCTACTAGGCATGGTTCAGAGCAGGATCCTTTCCCTGCCACAATGGACACTTCAATGGTTGGGTAAGGTTGATTTGATTGCCCCCTTGTTCTCGATGTAGATCTTCATTCACCCCTTCTTCCTTGGTGAGTGCCATTTTGTGGTTAACAACAACAACAACAAATTATTATTATTATTATTATTATTATTATTATTATTATTATTATTATTTATACCCCGCCCATCCAGCTGGGTTTCCCCAGCCACTCTGGGCGGCTCCCAACAGAATGAAAAGCGCAATAAAACATCAAACATTAAAAACTTGCCTAAACAGGGCTACCTGCAGATGTCTTCTAAAAGTTAGATAGTTGTTTATTTCCTTGACGTATGATGGGAGGGAGTTCCACACGGAGGGCACCAGTACCAAGAAGGCCCTCTGCCTGGTTCCCTGTAACCTCGCTTCTCTCAGTGAGGGAACCACCAGAAGGCCCTCGGAGCTGGACCTCAGTGTCCGGGCTGAACGATTGGGGTGGAGATGCTCCTTCAGGTATACTGGGCTGAGGCCATTTAGGGCTTTAAAGGTCAGCACCAACACTTTGAATTGTGCTTGGAAATGTACTGGGAGCTAATGTGGCTCTTTCAGGACTGGTGTTATATGGACTCCATTTGCCTCAGGTACCAAAATATATCTGGTAGCTATCACTATTTCTATTGAGAGCAGATTCCATCGTTTCTCTGTGTGCTGCATGAAGAAGCCCTTACTTTTGTCCATCATGAATATTCCATTGTTCAGCTGCCTGGTGTTTCCTAGCAGAACCCACCTGCTTGAATGGGATGGTGGAAAGGGCACAGCCTGGGACAGTTTCAAACCTACCCGAAAAAGCAAAGGGTCTATTCTAATTTTAATTTTTGCAGTTGGGAGTGGGAGAGACTTCTGGGGAACTGATGCTACCTTGAAGACGGTTGTGGTATTTGCTGCCTCTCCCATGGTGAAAGGGGTCAACTGAGAAACATCATAGAACGTTCAGAAGCTTCCAGCATCTCTCTTCACAATGGAAGAGAACCTTTCATAGAAGGCAGGACTGCTTCTGAACAATTTAAAAGGTCATGGAAAAGTCAAGTAGGATTTGCATTCCACTGCCCACCAAAGAGTTCTCCTGCTTTGCAAAATGAATGTTGGTGTGTGCATGCAAACACAAACACCCACACATCCGAATGCAGGAGTCAGACCACCCTAAGGGAATCTCAAGAATGAGCTGGAGAAGGGTGTGCTCTGGACTCCAGGAGGGGTGATTTCAGCACACACACACCCCTGGATTCCCTTTGCAGAGTAAGCCTGGCCCAAGCAAAGGGAGATGCGCAGGGACCAGGTTATCAGCAAAGCTGGTAAATGGACCAATGTTACTAATTTAATAAATATAAAGGTGTTGCCTTGGGGGGCACAGCTTCCCCCTCTGGCAACTTTTAGTTATTCCCATTGTACAGACAGGAAAACCAAGGCTGGAGGAATAGATGGGCCGCCAGTATTCAGCGCCATAGGACAGTTGCCCAGGGCTGTAAGGTATTCAGCAGGCCCAGAAACCCGAGCCATGGAGTTGTCATGATCCCTAAAATTCCATCGTATCAAACCAGAGAGGGCAGAGGAAGAGTCGTGGAAGTGAGAGTGGCATCGTCTCATTGTGGGACAGGCAAGATCCTTTGCTGTGAGGGGGGCAGCTTGGACCAAGAGCCCGCCTTGTTTCTCTGTATGTCTTGAGCACAAAAGGTTTCATGACTGCTTAAGTACCGTAGTTAGAAAAAGAATGAGTGGAATTCAGATCTACAGTCCATATTTGTACAAATGTACAAACTGGTACATTTTTCCTGGGGTGGGGATATTACAGGGAAAGTGAAAACATCAGTAAAATTTCCATATACAGCCAACCTCCTGATTTATGCATGTTCAATACGTGCATGACTGCGCCAAACCTGGAAGTGACTCGGAAATGTCACAAAAAACATCACAAAAATGGGTGGAACGGGGTGTTTGCAGGCTTTATCAACAGTGTTTCACATATATGCAATTTCACTTAAATGTTCGTACTTTGGAACATAATGCCCACGTAAATGGGGGGTGGCCTGTATTTAGTTCCATATATATGTTATTTTACAAATATGTAATGAAATATGTGTGTGTGTGTATGTGTATCTTAATGGTATCAAAGGTGTTTACAGTGATTCTACCAAGAAGGAATAAGACATATCCTGTATGTTACAGTTCAGGGGCAGAACTTCGGGCAAAATATGGCCCTTGAATCTTTTCTCTCTGGCCCTCAGAACGTTGCCCAGGCCATGTCCCTCACTGGGCCTGCTGGGCCTCCCAAGTGTTTTTGCTTGCTGGGGAAAGTCTTTGAATTCTGATCATGATTCCTGCTTGTCTGGATGGAGGCAGAAGATTGGTGTGGGTGACATTGTGTAGAGGTAAAAGTAAAAAGGTAAAGGAGCCCTGGACGGTTAAGTCCAGTCAAAGGCGACTATGGGGTTGCAGCGCTCATCTCTCTTTCAGAACGAGGGAGCGGTTGTTTGTCCACAGACAGCTTTCTGGGTCATGTGGCCAGCAGGACTAAACCGCTTCTGACACAATAGAACAGCGTGACTGACATATACTCAGAGTCGAGAGTGGATTCAATGCTCTTTATTCAGCTCATAGTGGTGAGGAGGAATGGAAGTTCTCCCAGAATGTCTGCTTTATATACATTATTTACACAATGGGCCCCACGTGATTGGCTAATTCTGGGATTCTCCTCTAGGCCAATCAGGTTGCGGATACAGTTCCACCTGGAGCTGGATTGGGTGGCTCCTGAATACCAATCAGACTGCTGCATTCTGGATCCTTTTGTTCTAGGACCAATCAGACTGCTGCATTCTGAATCCTATTGTTCTAGGGCCAATCAGACTGCTGCATTTTGGATCCTCTTCAACTCAGTACATAACAGTGACGGAAACCAGAACGCACGGAAATGCCATTTACCTTCCCGCCGGAGCGGTACCTATTTATCTACTTGCACTGGCATGCTTTCGAACTGCTAGGTTGACAGGAGCTGGGACAGAGCAACAGGAGCTCATTTCATCATCACAGGGATTCAAACCACCAACCTTCCACTTGGCGAGCCCAAGAGGCTCAGTGGTTTACACTACCGCGCCACCCGCACCCCCTACATTGTGTAGAAACCAGCCTGCCACACACAGGTGAAATTTACACTCGCTGCTCTGCCCCCTTTCGCCTCAACCCTGCCCACCACTGGAAGGTTGCTCAAAAAATATTCCCCATTCCTGACTCAGCTCTAAAGGAAGGATTTTGGATGAGAAGCAGGATGAACCCCCTGGGGTTCTTGTTTTGCTTGAACTCTCAGATGGTGTGAGGCCAGTCCTGGGCAGTGAAAGCAGCATCATTCCTTGCCTCTAATGGCTCTCCCCAACATCCGAGGAACTCACGACCTGAGTGGGATGGCCTCAGTGGCAGAAAGCCCGTCTGTTTATCTTCTTTAAACAAACCAGCCCTTCCAGGAATTGTCTCGGAGGAGACCCCGGGGCTGCCCACCTTCCCTGGCCTCAGATCCAACGGGCGACCCACTGTTTATCAACAAGAACAATACAGCCTCCTCTGTTTTGTGCCAGGTTACACTGCCCCGGTCAAATGCAAGGCTGAAGCATCTCTGGCCTGCCAAGAGTGTGTGTTTGCATTTTCTTGGGACATGGATTGCAGCTTGATCTGCAGAAGGGAGAAAACCCAAGCCGTTTTTCCTCCCTGCAGAGAAGGTGGATCATGTGCAAGTTCGGCTGCTGTGAAAAGAGCAGGAATAAATGGGACAGTTACAAAGCTGGCTGTGAAAAGTCCCCAGAGTTTGGGAAGGGCAGTAGCTCATTGGCAGAACATCTGCTCTGCATGCAGGAGGCTCCGGGTTCAAGCCCCAGCAACATCTCCTGCTAGAGACAGAAAAGGTACAGCCACACTGGAGAGACCTGTCAGGAGTAAGCATGGACCAATGGTACCTTGCCAACAAAGGTCCGTATAGTTAAAGCTATGGTTTTCCCAGTAGTGATGTATGGAAGTGAGAGCTGGACCATAAAGAAGGCTGATCGGCGAAGAATTGATGCTTTTGAATTATGGTGCTGGAGGAGACTCTTGAGAGTCCCATGGACTGCAAGAAGATCAAACCTCTCCATCCTTAAGGAAATCAGCCCTGAGTGCTCACTGGAAGGACAGATCCTGAAGCTGAGACTCCAATACTTTGGCTACCTCATGAGAAGAGAAGACTCCCTGGAAAAGACCCTGATGTTGGGATAGATGGAGGGCACAAGGAGAAGGGGACGACAGAGGACGAGATGGTTGGACAATGTTCTCGAGGCTACCAGCATGAGTTTGACCAAACTGCAGGAGGCAGTGGAAGACAGGAGTGCCTGGCGTGCTCTGGTCCAGGGGGTCACGAAGAGTCGGACACGACTAAACGACTAAACAACAACAATGGTACCAAAGAGTATGGGAAACAGCTCTACTAGAAAAATTAACCAATAAACTGAAACTGACACGGGGACAAATAGAAGAAGACACCTTCACCCCGGTATGGCTCCCCTTTATCACATACACAGCCCAACAAGACAATGACAATAATCCACCAACAGCATTCAAATCAATATGGCTATCCTGATCCAAAACACCCACCCACCCCACTCACACACGAAAACAAAGATCACCACCGCCACCCACAAATGAACAACCACACCCTAGGTCAGCCCCAACCTCTCTCACCACCAAAGGAACACAAATGAACAACAAAGAACCTGCACAAGCAATGCTGACACCAAACCTCACATATAGTAAGTAAAATAGAATCATCGCCACCCGACCCCACCCCACCCCCACACATCTTCCACCTCTTTCCCCCTTTCTTCTTAATGTCTCAACAAATGAAACTGATTTGTAAAAATGTTACATAGGGGAAAAAATACAAGAGAGAGACATTGCAAACACTTTTGTAAATCAAGAAAATCTTTAATAAAAATAAACAGCACGAAAAAAGAAAAGAAAAGAAAAGAAAAGAAAAGGTATAGCCAGTAGAAGGCAGCTTCTGAAACTACTCAGATTGTTTCAGGATCTTTAGCCGAGATTTTTAAAGTCAAATTTAAAATTTCTTAATTTTATTTAATGGTGGTTACTACCAGTTTGATACTACCAGTGTTTTGTAGATTTTTCTTTCTTTCTCCTTTATGATCTTATTGTCTAAATTATGCCAATAAAGCCTGAATGAATGAATGAATGAATGAATGAAAAGGCAGCTCCCTATGGTGTCTCTGTCTGCACAGTTGAGTGGCAGAGCCCCTGCTTTGCGTGCAGAACATCTCAGGTTCAATTCGCAGCATCGTCTCCAGGTAGCAGAATGATTCCTGCCTGCAATCCTGGAGAACATTGTTGGCATCCATCTCAAGAGACAATGGAGTGCACTTCTGGGGGTGAAGTCAAACCGCTGCGTTAGCAGCACCAAGGTGACCTCCCCGGGGCGCAAGCCTGGGCAGTGTGTAGGGAGGTCCTGGGCTGCCCAGATGACAAGACCCCTCTCAGCCTGGCTGATGTGGTCCAAAGGAAAACAGAGCGAGATGTTTGGCACCAACTTGGCTGCAGGAGGTAGGTGTACAAGGCGTCACTCAACTTTGGGACTCCACTCTGGATTTGTGTAGGGTTTACTCCTTAGCCTTTTCTTCTCCTGAAGATATCCCACAAGGCAGGGGAGGTTTAGGATCAGAGTTTTCCTTCTCCTCGATGGGCTACCTTCCCACGTTGACAAATCCTATCTGCCCTTCACTTCCCTCTTCAGCACATGCAGAAATTATCTTCTCCATTTTTTTTATTGATTTTCACAACATTATAAACAAACAAACACATAAAACAAACAAACATAAATCATAACCTTATTAAAAATTACACTTATTAACATTCTTAAGTGACTTCCTCGCTTCCCCTTGGTTGAATTTCATTGTATGTCCTTTTAACGGTTTTCCAAATCATAGTTCTTAAAATAATTTAACTTAAACATTAACATCTTCTTGATCACTGGACCCACTATTGGTCTCATCCGCCAGAGCATGTCTTTGCATACAGGGGAAGTCACCAACTGTGGCATTCGTAGAGAGCCCGCGGTCATTTCCCAGACTATTGACTTGTACACCACTACTTTATTCTTCTGCTGCCACCAATTTTGTGGGGGGAAACCCAGGGCTCCCCAGTGAAGTACTGAGTCTTAGTCAGGTAAAGTTATGAAGATTAAAGTTTATTTCAAACACAAACAAGTTTTAAAATATATTTGAAACGCTGTCACTGTATTCCCTCTCAGTCTTGTCCCTGTCTCTAACTCACTCTGACTCCTCTATCCCCCCCTCCCCCAAAAAGAACCAACTGAACTAACTGTCAAAACCTCTGGGCTGAGCCTCAAAATCAGGTAGACTCTGCCTCCTGGCTTTCTTATTGGTCAACCTATTAATCCTTTAGGGACGCGGGTGGCGCTGTGGGTTAAACCACAGAGCCTAGGACTTGCCGATCAGAAGGTCTGTGGTTCGAATCCCCGTGATGAGGTGAGCTCCCATTGCTCGGTTCCTGCTCCTTCCAACCTAGCAGTTCGAAAGCACGTCAAAGTGCAAGTAGATAAATAGGTACCGCTCCGGCGGGAAGGTAGACGGTGTTTCCATGCGCTGCTCTGGTTCACCAGAAGCAGCTTAGTCATGCTGGCCACATGACCTGGAAGCTGTATGCTGGCTCCCTCGGCCTGTAAAGCGAGATAAGCTCCGCAACCCCAGAGTCGGCCACGACTCGACCTAATGGTCAGGGGTCCCTTTACCTTATTGGCCCTTTGTCTCCCCCAACACAAACGTATCCCCAAAGAATGGGCAAACGCCACACCAACTCACCAAGGTTTGAGACCCACCAACTACCCTCACCTGGTTTAGCCAGCCAATCAAAGCCATTCCCGGGTTGTGGCTACCATTGCATGCTGACAGCTTCTGGGAGCCACAGGTGAGAGCTGAGTGTAAGGCGAGGACAAAAAATGGACAGATTACCCTAGAAGGAGCACAATATGCCCCCCACTAGAGGTTCTACCCCCTCCCCTAACACCCTATACACACCTGCAGCAAGACAATATAGACAGTATTGAACTGGGTGGACCAAGGCAGCCTACTTTGTTCCTATGGCAACCCCAAGACAACAGCAAGAATGGACCAGACTTCACTGGAATGCCCATATGGGATCCTGGCAGGATAGCATCCATTTGTTCAGTTCACATCAAGCCTGGATCGGGCCTGAAAACAGCTTCCTGACTCACGTATCATAAAATAGATTCATTCCATTTTTCATCAGGGTGGGAAGACTCCAGCCTGTATCCCTAATCAGGCCCAAGAAGCCTTCAAGCTGCACAGGTGACAAGGGGCCACAATTACGGTACCTGAGATGTCAGGTGATCAAATTTGGCCTACAGCGGGCAGGTGAGAAAACGACCTGGCTCGCAGGCCTGATCTGGACCCCTAGCCCTGTTATAAAGCAGGGGGTGCAAGGAGCATGAAGCTGATAGGACACAAGGACATAAGTGCCCCACTCCCCACCATATTGACTGATGACATCTGGAAGTATAAATGCGTGTCGTGGCTTTAACACATCAGGAGACAATGGATGAGTGTGCTTTTGGGGTGAAGTCAAACTCTTGGAGGGTTACAATGCTTGTTGTGGCTGTAGAGACCAATACAGGAGAGACATGTTTTGTTGCAGCTGGGGCAGATGCACCATGGCGTTTTCTTCTCTCTGCAGTCCTCCCAGCGGCTATTCCCCCTCTGGATCACTGCTGTGGTTACACGACCTGACTGTCTGTCTCCAAGTTAGGTAGGTGTGGTGTCCCCCCCCCCATTATTGCTTGCTCCTTCATACCAAAAAAAAAGCAAAGTCTTTGCCTTGAACAGTTGAACTCACCAAAACCCGCTCTGGAAACTCGTGGTTATTCCCATTTTGTGGGAATGTTCAGGGGTGCAGGAGAGGATATATTGTGAGATTATATCCTAATCCAACTTGTGCTAACAAGTTCCCAAAATATCAGCAGAGTTTATGACATTCCCCTTTAAGTTCGCAATGGTAACGTCTGCACAGGTTCGCTAGAACCTCTATAATAATTACTCTGGTAATTTCCCCTTTGTTCCCTCTTAAAATACAAGACACGACACAGTCTTTATAAAAGTATAAAAGAGTTTACTCACGTTCTGTTCACAGTATGATCCCAGAAGGCAGACAGCTTAAAAAAGGTTACATACACTTAGAATCTATCTTGTAGCAAGATAGTCCTTATCTCCTCTCTTGGCTGAGAGCCAAGAGAACATCCTTAGATGTTTCCTCATCGAAGGAAGATGGCAGAGAGAGAGAGATGGCTGCCTGCCCTGTGCTTTTATCATTTACCTCCACAGGTGAGGCCACACCCACCTCTGGTCACATGT
This sequence comes from Podarcis tiliguerta, assembly GCF_965153285.1. Classification (NCBI taxonomy): domain Eukaryota; kingdom Metazoa; phylum Chordata; class Lepidosauria; order Squamata; family Lacertidae; genus Podarcis; species Podarcis tiliguerta. The sequence continues at coordinate 24,584,041 of NC_139549.1, forward strand.
GGAGGAAGTCTGTCCCCAGAAAGTTTACCTGCTTGCTGGACTGACATCCCTCCACATGTTCTAACATGTACACTCTAGGAATGTTGTCATTGACTGCTCCTGTGTTTACATCCCACACATTTTACAGACAGGAAAAACAAGGCTGGGACAAAAAATGGGCCTCCAGCATTCAGCACTGTCAGAATAACCGAGACATCAGGGAGAAAGTTAGGGTTGAGCATGCAAGTTTTTCCTACGTACAGGGTTTTTCTTTCTAATTTAGCCTCCCGCCCCGCAGTGTGACATGGTACAGCATCAACACAGGTCCAAAGGCAGCACTGATGCACAATGATCTCACTCACCAAGGCAGCCTGTGAGAAAAAGGAGAGCTGCGCCCCTCTTGGCGCTGAGTGGAATTGCACGACATGACACGCTCCATCTTTTTCACACCTTGCATCCTGTGGCTGGCGGAAGCCAGTCTGGGCTGGATCTACTGGCAAGATCTCCAGCAAGCAGATCTGTCTCTCAGCAGTTTAACTGAAATACTTTCTTTTGAAATACTTTATTGTCACTTGTACAACTTGTATACAGTGAGATTACACAAGCACCCCCCACTCAGCTCTCTTAGTCTTAATTCCCCTCGTTTACTGACGTACACCCACCAAACCTGAAAGTCAGTTGCCCTGTTGTTATCTTTTCATTCAGCAGCCCACGGATAGAAGCTGTTCTTTACCCTGTTGGTGCGACTAATCATGCTTCTTTATCTTCTGCTTGAGGGCAGGAGATCAAGAAAGTGCCGGCCAGGGTGTGAATCATCCCTGAGAATTTTCCTTACTCTCCTGAGGCAACGTTCTTCCGCTATTTCATCCAGTGGATTCATGGAACAGCCCATAATAACTGTTCTTAACCTGAAGCACCACTTTAGCTAATGGGGCCTCCTGCTGCCGCCGCGCCACTGGAGCATGATTTCTGTTCTCATCCTGAAGCAAAGTTCTTAACCTGAAGCACTATTTCTGGGTTAGCGGCCACATGACCTGGAAGACTAAACTGCAGGAGGCAGTGGAAGACAGAAGTGCCTGGCATGCTCTGGTTTATGGGGGCACGAAGAGTCGGACACGACTAAACGACTAAACAACAACAACAACAACAAGGCCTCTGAATGCCAGTTGCTGGAAGCCACAGTTGGGGAGAGTGGTTCTTGTGCTCAGGTCCTGCTTGGGGGCATCTGGTTGGCCACTGTGAGAACAGGATGCAGATAGGCCCCTTTGGGCTGATCCATCTGCAGCAGCCTTTCTCAACCTGTGGGTCCCCAGATGTTGTTGAACTACAACTCCCATCACCCCTAGCTAGCAAGGCCAGAGCTCAGGGACGATGGGAGTTGTAGTCCAACAACATCTGGGAACCCACTGCTGAATTCTGAGCATGAGACAGGAAGTCTCTGCCAGTTCTCATGTACAGTAACCAGAGTGTTACTTTCGCTTCTGAGTCGAAGATTGAGTCGACTCTTCTGTTATGCTGCTCAGGAGAGCAGTTATGCTTGTACTGTCTTAATAAAGTAGTGAGTAGATGACGGACTGTCTCTTTCTTCTGTGATGGATTGGCAGAAGATTAGTGTGGTTTTCTGTGGAAGGGTTGTGTTCTCTCTGTCCAAGTTCCGGAATTCAAAACAAACCCCTGTGCTCAGAATTCTTTCATTCTGACTTACGTTATAATTCTTCCATTCTGATTTTTGCACCAGGCTGCAGTTGGTGGTGGCTCTTGGGTGGCTAAGTAGAAAATAACAATAAAGTAAATCCCATAAGCCTGAAATCTGCCCACACCCTGGCTGAGTTACATGGGGTGTACCGTGCAGCCCCAGGATGGCAGAGGCTAGAAAGCAGAAAGAATCTCTCCTATTATGGCTTCAGCAATCACCCACTTTATCAGCCTCATCCTTTCGGGGGAATTCAACCTGGCAAGCCTTGGAAAAAATACCGGGAAAAGGAAGGGAAAACAAGTTGGGATTTCTCTCAGCTCATGAAAACCCCAGAGGGAAAAAGAGGGCAGTGACCCCCCCTCCCTGGCCATTCCTTTCCTCTGCCCCCAGTACCCAAGGAAAGATTGGGGGTAGAAGTCTCTATAGCCATTTTGTACCATTTCATTTTTTTTAGTAATTTTTTTTGGGGGGGTGTATTTGTTGATGTTTTCATATGCTATTCACTGCTTTGGGGGCTTTTTGGCCCGAAAGCAGTACATAAATAAACTGTAACAACAACAATTTTAATTGCTGTTGTAACTGGTTTAATTGCTATCCTTTTATCATGCGGTTGTTTCATTGAGCATTTTAATTTTTAGAATGGGTTTTGCACTTGTAAACTGATCAGATGCCCTCCCTAGTGAGATGTGCCTGCCCCCATTCTCAGGAGGAATTTGAAAACATTCCTGTTTATCCAAGTGCATTTGGTAGCTGAAGAATACCTCGAGATCATTGCCTAGAGGGATGCTTTTAACGGCAATTGCTTTTAATTTTAATCTTTTTTTAGAATGTTTACATCCGTTTTAGATTCTTTCCCCCAACTTTGTTTTTAAATTGTGTATCTGTTTGCTGCTTGGGAACTCATGAGAGGGGGGGGGGGGAGTATAAATTGGGAATGTCCCCTGCCTGGAACCCTGGAGAGCTGCTGCCAGTCAGTGTAGACAGTACATAACTAGATGGACCAGTTGTCCCACTCAGTATAAACAGCTTCCTGTATTCCCATGTAGCTCAAAATACAAACTGGAATGGTGCAAACAGAGCCTTATTGTGCATGTACCGCTATCCATAATCTGAGTTTGGGAAGCTCCTGACTCTCTGTCAAAAGAGAGAGCAACATCTGGATAGGATTGCAAAGACACCCCCCTCCCTCCCTGTCACCCTATCCATCTGGGGTGATGAGCATAGCAATGGGCATTGGGGAGGAGAACCCCCAATACTCCCCTCTGGTGTGCCCATGTGCCTACACACAATTCTGAAGCCCGCAGCTGTGCATCCCTGTGAGCACATCCTTATGATGCTGATGAAAAGCATTCGTACTGCTACTTTTTTGCAAGTGAGAGAGAAAGAGAAGGGTTTGCAATCTCTGGTGGTTTTTTTCTCATGGGAAGCAGGAGCCTCTGAGCACCCATTGCGCTCCCCTGGCAAAGCATCCGGTCTGGAATATTCCCACATGAAGGCCAGGGAAAACGAAACAGCAGCTTCTCTTATTCCGACGCTGAATCGTCTTCTTTCTTTTGGGAAGGGGGAGGGGGCAACGAGGCAGTTCAGCGCCCAGATGCACACTGTGTTGCCCAATGTAGAAACCTCCCCAAGCAGACCCCCCCCCTTCACTAATGGACAAGCGTCAGGATCCAGGAAGGCTTCCTTGCTAAAATGAGTATGAACTGTGTCCAAGAGTGCGCACCTATCTCAAAGCAGCTGGAAAGGGAGGTTTGTCCCATAAACTGCCATAGGAACATTGGGGGGGGGGCTGCCTTATCCCTCAGATCTCTAAGTAGTGCTGGGAGAGAGACTCCTTGTTGGATAGCTGCTGCCAGTCAGTTTGACTTGTTCGAAGGCAGTTTCCTAGGTTCTTATTTAAATCAGCCTTTAATCCTATGGTGACTGTGGGATCTTGCTTCGTTTTAGGGGAAGCTGTAGCTCAGGGTCAGAACACCTGCCTTGCATAGAAATGGTTCAGGGGCTCAGTCCTGGGCATCGCCAGGTAGGGCTCCTCACCTGAAACCCAAAGCCAGTCACGGCTTACAAAAAACTAGATAGACCAATCTGCCTGACTCACTGTAAGGCAGCTTCCTGCAACGGTAAGAGAGGCAAGATGGATAGGGGCATTCTTCCCTATAAAGGACCTGTCACCTGGGAGAAGAGGCTCTGATGGACGGCTGCCGTCCATCCCAGCAAACACTTTCGCTGGGGCTGATGTGCTGGCGGTCCCTGGCGAAGCAGGCAAGCAAAAACTCATCGCAAAATCCCAGACTGGCTCCGTCTCCCGCTCAAACCCCGACGGGAGGGGCTGGCTCTGTCCCGGAGGGCGCGCAACGAAAGGGCGGTGTCTCCTCAAGCCACCCCCCTCCTCCTTCTCCTACGCCCACCCACCCCACCGCTCTTTAATAGCTTCCCCTAGCCAGAAGACAGCTGTCGGAGGAGAAAGCCGCTGGTGCCAGCCGTCGGAAGACGAGACCCTTCGCGCCTGCTGTCCGGTCGGTGGGCTGCCTGCGCCATGGAGCGCCACCAGCAGCCTCTCGACTACCCGCTGGCGGGGGACCTGTACGAGTATGAGGAGGAGCCGTCGGGGGCCTGGAACGACAGCTTCCTAGAGCTGCAGTGCGCCTGGGAAGAGGCCGAGACGGACTGGGAGGTCTCCTTCTCGCTGCTGCCCGTCCTCTACATGCTGGTCTTCGTTCTGGGCCTGACGGGGAACGGCCTGGTGATCTTCACCGTGTGGCGCGGTCCGCCAGCGAAGCGGCGCTCGGCGGACACGTACATCGGCAACCTGGCGCTCGCCGACCTCGCTTTCGTGGTGACGCTGCCCCTCTGGGCCGCCTACACGGCGCTGCGCTTCCACTGGCCCTTCGGCTCGGCGCTGTGCAAGCTGAGCAGCTACCTGGTGCTGCTCAACATGTTCGCGTCCGCCTTCTGCCTGGGCTGCCTCAGCTTCGAGCGCTACCTGGCCATCGTGCACGCCCTGCCGCGCTCCGTCGGGCGGCCCGCCTCGGCGCGCCCGCGCACCTCCACGCTGCTCTCGCTGGTCGCCGTCTGGCTGCTGGCTGGGCTCTTGGCGCTGCCCGCGCTCTTGCTGCGCAACACGCGTACGCGCCTTCCACCCCACCAGACCGACGGCAACGCCTCTGCTGCTGATGCCGCTGCTGCAGCTACGGCTGCCGAGGCCGCCGTCGAGTGCGACATGGATTTCAGCAGCGTGGCATCCAGCCCGCGGGAAAAAGAATACTGGATGGCGGCGCTGAGCCTTTCCACGACGGCGCTGGGCTTCGTGCTGCCGCTGCTGCTCATGACGCTCTGCTACTGCTGCATCGGCGCCACCGTCAGCCGCCACTTCCAGCAGCACGTGCGCAAGGAGGAGGGCCGCCAGCGCCGCCGCCTGCTGCGCATCATCGTCACCCTGGTGGCCGTCTTCGCCGCCTGTTGGTTCCCTTTCCACCTGCTCAAGAACCTCTACGTGCTCTACTGGGTGGGGGTGCTGCAACTGCCCTGCTCCTGGCTCGAACTCATCCCTCGCCTGCACCCCTACGCCACCTGCCTGGCTTACATCAACAGCTGCCTCAACCCTTTCCTCTACGCCTTCTTCGACAGCCGCTTCCGCGCCCAGTGTCTCCTCCTGCTCGGCCTGCGCCGGGCCCTGCGCGCCCAGGCCGGCTCCGTCTCCTCCACCCTCAGCGGGCAGACCCAGAAGTCTGAGCTGCCCTCCTTGGGCACCAAGGTGTGAAGAAAGAGGCGAGGAGGAGGAGAGCGAGGCAGCCGCTCAGACGGCTACTCCGAGCTCTCCAGTCCCGTCTGATGGCAGCGGCAAGGGCGGCTTTCAGCTCCACGAGCTGGCAGGCAGCAAAGCGAGAAGCGCGCTTTTGGAAGAGGCGCCTACGCGCAACCTGGGACTTCCGACGGCGAGGCGCCCCTCTTCAGCGATAGCACTTGGGCATCGCGTCTTTCTCGCCCGACGGGCTGGGGCGATTCAGGACATTGCCATGTCACCCCTTCCCCGTCTCTTTCTCTTTCTCCCCCCGCTTCTTCTATGCCGGACACTGGCGCTTTGGTGCTATCCGAGTAGGTCTGACAGTTCTTCATCACCGCAAAGACCCGAGAATCCCCCCGGACTGGGCAGGTCCCTCTGGCGGGTGACTCCCCTTCTGCCCTTTGTAATCAATAAATACTTTTTGTTGTTGTTTCCTCAGGAAAAAAACCCAACCTGGTTCTTTTTTTCTCCTTCTTGCCTAAAAACTTGCGCGTAGTGACCGAGAGTGACTGAGCTGCGCTTGACAAGGAATGAGTGAGCGAGAGTTTGTCGGACCGAAAGAGATACTCTGGGCTGATGTTCAGAGAAAGGTGCTGGTGGAAGGTCATTAAAACATACACACAGCAGCAGCCCGAACCCATTTCAGGCTAAGTGAAAAGGAAATATTGCAATCCAAATAGCTTTGCGCCTTAGGGGATTTTTCAAACGAATTTTCAAGCGTACGTAGTTTAAATCCATCGCCTGCTATGTGTCCCTTTGATTAAAGAAAGCCTTCAAAATACTATTAATATTATTTGTTAAATTTGTATATCGCCCTTGCGTACCAAAGATCACAGGGCAGTTCAAAACATCAAAATGTAAAATACAAAATGAAACAAAGACAAAACAATTTAAAAACAAACAAAGAAATGAGCTAGTCTCTTGGTCCTTGCTGGGCGTTGTGTGTGTGTGTGTGTGTGTGTGTGTGTGTGTGTGTGCCCAATGAAACCCCTCCCTCCCTAGCGATCCTGCTTTGGTCAAATTCATAGCCCTCTGCATCTGATTAAAAAAAATTTTAAAACAAGGAAACTGGGAAGGTACGGGCTAGGGGCAGTGAAAAACCCTCGACGCATGTGAGCTCAGCTGATGTTGCTGACTGGGCTGAGGGTCCGGGGAGCCAACTTTGTGAGTTTTATCCTTTTGGAACATCTCTACCCCATGTTTCCACCTAGGAGCTCATGATAATGTACATGGTTCCCCCCTCCCCTTTTCCTTCTCACAACAATCCTGTAAGGTAGGGTAGTCTCAGAGAGATAGTGATTTTTATGGCTTTGTCAGATGCAATCACTATTATGTTGCACATGCTCTCTTTGTGGTAGTAATCACTTTAATGCCTTTGAACATGTGCAAAGTGCATTTATGGAAAGGGCTGTAGCTCAGGGATAGAGCATTTGCTTTGCATGCACAAGGTTGCAGCAGATCCCCAGTGGCACCTCCCTGGGTAAGGCTAGGATAAACTCCCTGCCTGGAATCGTGAAGAACAGCTGCTAGTCAATGAGACAATACTAATCTGACTCAGCACATGCCCGTGTTCCTATTTATTTCAGTCTTTTATTCTGAACAATGAGGACTAGAATCTTACATTATTTTTACAGGAAGGAGACCATAGCACAACGCTTGCTTTGCATATAGAATGTCCCCAGTTCAATCCACAGCATCTCCAGGTGTGGCCAGGTATGTCCCCAGCCTTAAATCCTGGAGACCTGCTGCCAGTCAGTGCAGACAATAGTGGACTAGGTGGACCCGATGGTCTGACTTGGTAGAAGGCAGCTTTATATGTTTACAGTCAGCCAGCTGAACCAGCTTTCTTCGACACTGCAGGGTGTTTACATGAGATCGAGTCCTCCCCGCTTCACAGACAATAAGCACTGGTTGCAACAGCCTCTTCCCCTGGTGAAATCTCTCCCACATCCTCAAAAGGTAAATCAGAAGCCAAGAAAGGGTAGGAGGGGAAGGGAACAAAGCAACTGGGACAATAGGTGGTGATTAATGGACAAACACCAGCCCATCTGTTGGGAGGTTGCCATCTGCATCTGCTCTATAAGACACTGGCCAGGTCTCAACACGAGAGCAGTGGTGGGCTGAAGACTGAACGATCAGGAGGGATCTACTTATCAATCTGATTGGCAGTGGTTTGGAAAAGGTGTCCAGCTGTTCGTTGCTGTTGTTTACAAATTTGGGAAATGGCAGCAGTGGAGAGGTTAAAAATCCCACCAGAATCATGAATTCTCTGGCTGTCAACTCACCCACCACATGGCTTGTTTAAATCAATCAATCAGTCAATCAATTCGCTGCCATGTTGCCCTTCAGTTCTTACTTTCACCTCTTAAAAAAAACAACAAGCAAGTTTCTAGACCTCATGGTGACTGGGCAGTATTTGACACCATCGTAGCTTCTGCAGGCTCTGCTTATCTATCTCACCAGCGTGCCAGTGTTGGTGTAGTGGTTAAGAGTGGTGGACTCGTAATCTGATGAACTGGGTTCGCATCTCCGCTCCTCCACCTGCAGCTGCTGGGTGACCTTGGGCCAGTCACACTTATCTGAAGTCTCTCAGCCCCACTCACCTCACAGAGTGTTTGTTGTGGGGGAGGAAGGGAAAGGAGAATGTTAGCCTCTTTGAGACTCCTTCGGGTAGTGATAAAGCAGGATATCAAATCCAAACTCTTCTTCTCTTCTTCACCTGGTGATGAGGTTTATTAAATCCAGGGCTCCTTATCAAACCACTCCCAAACCTCGCCATATTAAAAGCTGCAAGCAAGCCCCTAGAACAGGTTTGGGCTACTGCCTCCTTGGTTCTGTAAATTCATCCCCAGTGCCCCCTCCCTACCCTATCAGAATAAAGGAATAACCTCCCCCCCCCAATAAATTTCAAAGAAGCAACAATTTCATTCAAAATCCAATTAAAACCTGGATAGCTCAGTTGGTTGTGGTGCTGATGATGCCAGTTTTGCAGGTTATTAATTCAACATAATTGATGAACTGGATCCAGTGGTACCAGCTCCCAAAGCCTGATAGTCATTTACACTTCCAGCGGTCCCCTGCTACCTTGGGCGCACACACACAATAATCCCCCTGCCCCAAAGGGGATGGCACTGCCCATTTTGGAAAGGCTGCTCTATGCTGGCTGCTTGGCCTTTCTTTCTCCTGCCTCAGTGCTAGTTCCAAGGTCCTCATGGGCTGCTGTCACTCTTTATGCCAGTCATCCTGCAAGCTAGTGCCCTCCATATGTTTTGGACTACAACTCCCATCCATCCCAGCTGGCATGTTTATTGATTAGAGATTATGGGAATGGCAGTCGTCCAAAATGTGACACAACCTTGATGGCAGAGAAAGAGCACAAAATATGGTCTGAAGCTCAACATCAAAAAAATGAAGATCATGGCCACTGGGCCCATCACCTCCTGGCAAATAGAAGGGGAAGAAATGGAGGCAGTGAGAGATTTTACTTTCCTGGGCTCCATGATCACTGCAGATGGTGACAGCAGCCACGAAATTGAAAGATGCCTGCTTCTTGGGAGAAAAGCAATAACAAACCTAGACAGCATCTTAAAAAGCAGAGACATCACCTTGCCAACAAAGGTCTGTATAGTAAAAGCTATGGTTTTCCCAGTAGTGATGTATGGAAGTGAGAGCTGGACCACAAAGAAGGCTGATCGCCAAAGAATTGAATGATGGTGCTGGAGGAGACTCTTGAGAGTCCCATGGACTGCAAGAAGATCAAACCTATCCATTCTGAAGGAAATCAGCCCTGAGTGCTCCCTGGAAGGACAGATCCTGAAGCTGAGGCTCCAATACTTTGGCCACCTCTTGAGTCGGACACGACTAAACGACTAAACAACAACTACAACTGGTGTCCAGTGCCTGGGAAAGGCTGTCACGCAATGGCAGAGAACATGTATTGTGCCCAGAAGGGCCCAAAGTACTTGATTCAATCAACCACATTTTAAAGGAGTTTGCAGACTCTGCCACTGGTCAAAGGACACCAGCGATAAGTTAGTCTGCCCAGTGGTCAGCGATGATGTGAGCTGAAGCCCAGGACCATTTGAAGAGCCACGGG